>NW_028187651.1:0-1472000 GCF_964204655.1 Triturus cristatus | reverse complement strand
TTTCCTGTCGCGGGCACTATGCCGACCCGCACAAGTGAGGTACCATTTTTCTCGTAGGACTTTGGGGAACGCGGGGTGCGTGGAAATTTGGGGATCCACGCAGATTCCAGAACTTTCCATCACAGAAATGTGGGGAAAATGTGTGTTTTTTGTCAATTTTTTACGTTTGCAAGGGATTCTGGGTAACAGACCATGGTGGGAGGCAGTCAAGTCACCCCATCCTGGATTCCCCTGGGTGTCTAGTTTTAAAAAATGTATAGGTTTACTAGGTTTCCCTAGGTGCCGGCAGGGCTAGGGTTCAAAAACTACAGCTAGTCACTTTGCCAAAAAAAGGTCATTTTTCACTGCAAAATTGAGGTGTGACCACGTTGCGTTTTGCGCCGTTTCCTGTCGCGGGCACTAGGCCGACCCGCACAAGTGAGGTACCATTTTTCTCGTAGGACTTTGGGGAACGTGGGGTGGGTGGAAATTTGTGGATCCACGCAGATTCCAGAACTTTCCAACACAGAAATGTGGGGAAAATGTGTTTTTTTTGTCAATTGTTTACGTTTGCAAGGGATTCTGGGTAACAGACCATGGTGGGAGGCAGTCAAGTCACCCCATCCTGGATTCCCCTGGGTGTCTAGTTTTCAAAAATGTATAGGTTTGCTAGGTTTCCCTAGGTGCCGGCAGGGCTAGGGTTCAAAAACTACAGCTCGTCACTTTGCCAAAAAAGGGTCATTTTTCACGGCAAAATTGAGGTGTGACCACGTTGCGTTTAGTGCCGTTTCCTGTCGCGGGCACTAGGCCGACCCGCACAAGTGAGGTACCATTTTTCTCGTAGGACTTTGGGGAATGCGGGGTGGGTGGAAATTTGTGGATCCACGCAGATTCCAGAACTTTCCATCACAGAAATGTGGGGAAAATGTGTTTTTTTTGTCAATTTTTTACGTTTGCAAGGGATTCTGGATAACAGACCATGGTGGGAGGCAGTCAAGTCACCCCATCCTGGATTCCCCTGGTTGTCTAGTTTACAAAAATGTATAGGTTTGCTAGGTTTCCCTAGGTGCCGGCAGGGCTAGGGTTCAAAAACTACAGCTAGTCACTTTGCCAAAAAATGGTCATTTTTCACTGCAAAATTGAGGTGTGACCACGTTGCGTTTTGCGCCGTTTCCTGTCGCGGGCACTATGCCGACCCGCACAAGTGAGGTACCATTTTTCTCGTAGGACTTTGGGGAACGCGGGGTGGGTGGAAATTTGTGGATCCACGCAGATTCCAGAACTTTCCATCACAGAAATGTGGGGAAAATGTTTTTTTTGTCAATATTTTACGTTTGCAAGGTATTCTGGGTAACAGACCATGGTGGGAGGCAGTCAAGTCACCCCATCCTGGATTCCCCTGGGTGTCTAGTTTTCAAAAATGTATAGGTTTGCTAGGTTTCCCTAGGTGCCGGCAGGGCTAGGGTTCAAAAACTACAGCTCGTCATTTTGCCAAAAAAGGGTCATTTTTCACTGCAAAATTGAGGTGTGACCACGTTGCGTTTTGCGCCGTTTCCTGTCGCGGGCACTATGACGACCCGCACAAGTGAGGTACCATTTTTCTCATAGGACATTGGGGAACGCGGGGTGGGTGGAAATTTGTGGATCCACGCAGATTCCAGAACTTTCCATCACAGAAATATGGGGAAAATGTGTTTTTTTTGTCAATTTTTTACGTTTGCAAGGGATTCTGGGTAACAGACCATGGTGGGAGGCAGTCAAGTCACCCCATCCTGGATTCCCCTGGGTGTCTAGTTTTCAAAAATGTATAGGTTTGCTAGGTTTCCCTAGGTGCCGGCAGGGCTAGGGTTAAAAAACTACAGCTCGTCACTTTGCCAAAAAAGGGTCATTTTTCACTGCAAAATTGAGGTGTGACCACGTTGCGTTTTGCGCCGTTTCCTGTCGCGGGCACTAGGCCGACTCGCACAAGTGAGGTACCATTTTTCTTGTAGGACTTTGGGGAACGCGGGGTGGGTGGAAATTTGTGGATCCACGCAGATTCCAGAACTTTCCATCACAGAAATGTGGGGAAAATGTGGTTTTTTTGTCAATTTTTTACGCTTGCAAGGGATTCTGGGTAACAGACCATGGTGGGAGGCAGTCAAGTCACCCCATCCTGGATTCCCCTGGGTGTCTAGTTTACAAAAATGTATAGGTTTGCTAGGTTTCCCTAGGTGCCGGCAGGGCTAGGGTTCAAAAACTACAGCTAGTCACTTTGCCAAAAAAGGGTCATTTTTCACTGCAAAATTGAGGTGCGACCACGTTGCGTTTTGCGCCGTTTCCTGTCGCGGGCACTATGCCGACCCGCACAAGTGAGGTACCATTTGTCTTGTAGGACTTTGGGGAACGTGGGGTGGGTGGAAATTTGTGGATCCACGCAGATTCCAGAACTTTCCATCACAGAAATGTGGGGAAAATGTGTTTTTTTTGTCAATTTTTTACGTTTGCAAGGGATTCTGGGTAACCGACCATGGTGGGATGCAGTCAAGTCACCCCATCCTGGATTCCCCTCGGTGTCTAGTTTACAAAAATATATAGGTTTGCTAGGTTTCCCTAGGTGCCGGCAGGGCTAGGGTTCAAAACCTACAGCTCGTCACGTTGCCAAAAAAGGGTCATTTTTCACTGCAAAATTGAGGTGTGACCATGTTGCGTTTTGCGCCGTTTCCTGTCGCGGGCACTAGGCCGACCCGCACAAGTGAGGTACCATTTTTCTCCTAGGACTTTGGGGATCGCGGGGTGGGTGGAAATTTGTAGATCCACGCAGATTCCAGAACTTTCCATCACAGAAATGTGGGGAAAATGTGTTTTTTTTTGTCAATTTTTTATGTTTGCAAGGGATTCTGGGTAACAGACCATGGCGGGAGGCAGTCAAGTCACCCCATCCTGGATTCCCCTGGGTGTCTAGTTTACAAAAATGTATAGGTTTGCTAGGTTTCCCTAGGTGCCGGCAGGGCTAGGGTTCAAAAACTACAGCTAGTCACTTTGCCAAAAAAGGGACATTTTTCACTGCAAAATTGAGGTGTGACCACGTTGCGTTTTGCGCCGTTTCCTGTCGTGGGCACTATGCCGACCCGCACAAGTGAGGTACAATTTTTCTCTTAGGACTTTGGAGAACGCGGGGTGGGTGGAAATTTGTGGATCCACGCAGATTCCAGAACTTTCCATCACAGAAATGTGGGGAAAATGTTTTTTTTGTCAATATTTTACGTTTGCAAGGGATTCTGGGTAACAGACCATGGTGGGAGGCAGTCAAGTCACCCCATCCTGGATTCCCCTGGGTGTCTAGTTTTCAAAAATGTATAGGTTTGCTAGGTTTCCCTAGGTGCCGGCAGGGCTAGGGTTCAAAAACTACAGCTAGTCACTTTGCCAAAAAGGGGTCATTTTTCACTGCAAAATTGAGGTGTGACCACGTTGCGTTTTGCGCCGTTTCCTGTCGCGGGCACTATGCTGACCCGCACAAGTGAGGTACCATTTTTCTCGTAGGACTTTGGGGAATGCGGGGTGCGTGGAAATTTGTGGATCCACGCAGATTCCAGAACTTTCCATCACAGAAATGTGGGGAAAATGTTTTTTTTTTGTCAATGTTTTACGTTTGCAAGGGATTCTGGGTAACAGACCATGGTGGGAGGCAGTCAAGTCACCCCATCCTGGATGCCCCTGGGTGTCTAGTTTTAAAAAATGTATAGGTTTGCTAGGTTTCCCTAGGTGCCGGCAGGGCTAGGGTTCAAAAACTACAGCTAGTCACTTTGCCAGAAAGGGTCATTTTTCACTGCAAAATTGAGGTGTGACCACGTTGCGTTTTGCGCCGTTTCCTGTCGCGGGCACTAGGCCGACCCGCACAAGTGAGGTACCATTTTTCTCGTAGGACTTTGGGGAACGTGGGGTGGGTGGAAATTTGTGGATCCACGCAGATTCCAGAACTTTCCAACACAGAAATGTGGGGAAAATGTGTTTTTTTTGTCAATTGTTTACGTTTGCAAGGGATTCTGGGTAACAAACCATGGTGGGAGGCAGTCAAATCACCCCATCCTGGATTCCCCTGGGTGTCTAGTTTTCAAAAATGTATAGGTTTGCTAGGTTTCTCTAGGTGCCGACAGGGCTAGGGTTAAAAAACTACAGCTCATCACTTTGCCAAAAAAGGGTCATTTTTCACTGCAAAATTGAGGTGTGACCACGTTGCGTTTTGCGCCGTTTCCAGTCGCGGGCACTATGCCGACCCGCACAAGTGAGGTACCATTTTTCTCGTAGGACATTGGGGAACGCGGGGTGGGTGGAAAATTGTGGATCCAAGCAGATTCCAGAACTTTCCATCACAGAAATATGGGGAAAATGTGTTTTTTTTGTCAATTGTTTACGTTTGCAAGGGATTCTGGGTAACAGACCATGGTGGGAGGCAGTCAAGTCACCCCATCCTGGATTCCCCTGGGTGTCTAGTTTTCAAAAATGTATAGGTTTGCTAGGTTTCCCTAGGTGCCGGCAGGGCTAGGGTTCAAAAACTACAACTAGTCACTTTGCCAAAAAAGGGTCATTTTTCACTGCAAAATTGAGGTGTGACCACGTTGCGTTTTGCGCCGTTTCCTGTCGCGGGCACTATGCTGACCCGCACAAGTGAGGTACCATTTTTCTTGTAGGACTTTGGGGAACGCGGGGTGCGTGGAAATTTGTGGATCCACGCAGATTCCAGAACTTTCCATCACAGAAATGTGGGGAAAATGTGTTTTTTTGGTCAATTTTTTACGTTTGCAAGGGATTCTGGATAACAGACCATGGTGGGAGGCAATCAAGTCACCCCATCCTCGATTCCCCTGGGTGTCTAGTTTACAAAAATGTATAGGTTTGCTAGGTTTCCCTAGGTGCCGGCAGGGCTAGGGTTAAAAAACTACAGCTTGTCACTTTGCCAAAAAAGGGTCATTTTTCACTGCAAAATTGAGGTGTGACCACGTTGCGTTTTGCGCCGTTTCCTGTCGCGGGCACTATGCCGACCCGCACAAGTGAGGTACCATTTTTCTCGTAGGACTTTGGGGAACGCGGGGTGGGTGGAAATTTGTGGATCCACGCAGATTCCAGAACTTTCCATCACAGAAATGTGGGGAAAATGTTTTTTTTGTCAATATTTTACGTTTGCAAGGTATTCTGGGTAACAGACCATGGTGAGAGGCAGTCAAGTCACCCCATCCTGGATTCCCCTGGGTGTCTAGTTTTCAAAAATGTATAGGTTTGCTAGGTTTCCCTAGGTGCCGGCAGGGCTAGGGTTCAAAACCTACAGCTCGTCACTTTGCCAAAAAAGGGTCATTTTTCACTGCAAAATTGAGGTGTGACCACGTTGCGTTTTGCGCCGTTTCCTGTCGCGGGCACTAGGCCGACCCGCACAAGTGAGGTACCATTTTTCTCGTAGGACTTTGGGGATCGCGGGGTGGGTGGAAATTTGTAGATCCACGCAGATTCCAGAACTTTCCATCACAGAAATGTGGGGAAAATGTGTTTTTTTTGTCAATTTTTTACGTTTGCAAGGGATTCTGGGTAACAGACCATGGTGGGAGGCAGTCAAGTCACCCCATCCTGGATTCCCCTGGGTGTCTAGTTTACAAATATTTATAGGTTTGCTAGGTTTCCCTAGGTGCCGGCAGGGCTAGGGTTCAAAAACTACAGCTCGACACTTTGCCAAAAAAGGGTCAATTTTCACTGCAAAATTGAGGTGTGACCACGTCGCGTTTTGCGCCGTTTCCTGTCGCGGGCACTAGGCCGACCCGCACAAGTGAGGTACCATTTTTCTCGTAGGACTTTGGGGAACGCAGGGTGGGTGGAAATTTGTGGATCCACGCAGATTCCAGAACTTTCCATCACAGAAATGTGGGGAAAATGTGTTTTTTTTGTCAATTTTTTACGTTTGCAAGGGATTCTGGATAACAGACCATGGTGGGAGGCAGTCAAGTCACCCCATCCTGGATTCCCCTGGGTGTCTAGTTTACAAAAATGTATAGGTTTGCTAGGTTTCCCTAGGTGCCGGCAGAGCTAGGGTTCAAAAACTACAGCTAGTCACTTTGCCAAAAAAGGGTCATTTTTCACTGCAAAATTGAGGTGTGACCACGTTGCGTTTTGCGCCGTTTCCTGTCGCGGGCACTATGCCGACTCGCACAAGTGAGGTACAATTTTTCTCGTAGGACTTTGGGGAACGCGGGGTGGGTGAAAATTTGTGGATCCACGCAGATTCCAGAACTTTACATCACAGAAATATGGGGAAAATGTGTTTTTTTTGTCAATTTTTTATGTTTGCAAGGGATTCTGGGTAACAGACCATGGCGGGAGGCAGTCAAGTCACCCCATCCTGGATTCCCCTGGGTGTCTAGTTTACAAAAATGTATAGGTTTGCTAGGTTTCCCTAGGTGCCGGCAGGGCTAGGGTTCAAAAACTACAGCTCGACACTTTGCCAAAAAAGGGTCAATTTTCACTGCAAAAATGAGGTGTGACCACGTCGCGTTTTGCGCCGTTTCCTGTCGCGGGCACTAGGCCGACCCGCACAAGTGAGGTACCATTTTTCTCGTAGGACTTTGGGGAACGCGGGGTGGGTGGAAATTTGTGGATCCACGCAGATTCCAGAACTTTCCATCACAGAAATGTGGGGAAAATGTGTTTTTTTTGTCAATTTTTTACGTTTGCAAGGGATTCTGGATAACAGACCATGGTGGGAGGCAGTCAAGTCACCCCATCCTGGATTCCCCTGGGTGTCTAGTTTACAAAAATGTATAGGTTTGCTAGGTTTCCCTAGGTGCCGGCAGGGCTAGGGTTCAAAAACTACAGCTAGTCACTTTGCCAAAAAAGGGACATTTTTCACTGCAAAATTGAGGTGTGACCACGTTGCGTTTTGCGCCGTTTCCTGTCGTGGGCACTATGCCGACCCGCACAAGTGAGGTACAATTTTTCTCGTAGGACTTTGGGAGACGCGGGGTGGCTGGAAATTTGTGGATCCACGCAGATTCCAGAACTTTCCATCACAGAAATGTGGGGAAAATGTTTTTTTTGTCAATATTTTACGTTTGCAAGGGATTCTGGGTAACAGACCATGGTGGGAGGCAGTCAAGTCACCCCATCCTGGATTCCCCTGGGTGTCTAGCTTTCAAAAATGTATAGGTTTGCTAGGTTTCCCTAGGTGCCGGCAGGGCTAGGGTTCAAAAACTACAGCTAGTCACTTTGCCAAAAAAGGGTCATTTTTCACTGCAAAATTGAGGTGTGACCACGTTGCGTTTTGCGCCGTTTCCTGTCGCGGGCACTAGGCCAACCCGCACAAGTGAGGTACCATTTTTCTCGTAGGACTTTGGGGAACGTGGGGTGGGTGGAAATTTGTGGATCCACGCAGATTCCAGAACTTTCCAACACAGAAATGTGGGGAAAATGTGTTTTTTTTGTCAATTGTTTACGTTTGCAAGGGATTCTGGGTAACAAACCATGGTGGGAGGCAGTCAAATCACCCCATCCTGGATTCCCCTGGGTGTCTAGTTTTCAAAAATGTATAGGTTTGCTAGGTTTCCCTAGGTGCCGGCAGGGCTAGGGTTCAAAAACTACAGCTAGTCACTTTGCCAAAAAGGGGTCATTTTTCACTGCAAAATTGAGGTGTGACCACGTTGCGTTTTGCGCCGTTTCCTGTCGCGGGCACTATCCGACCCGCACAAGTGAGGTACCATTTTTCTCGTAGGACTTTGGGGAACGCGGGGTGTGTGGAAATTTGTGGATCCACGCAGATTCCAGAACTTTCCATCACAGAAATGTGGGGAAAATGTGTTTTTTTTGTCAATTTTTTTACGTTTGCAAGGGATTCTGGGTAACAGACCATGGTGGGAGGCAGTCAAGTCACCCCATCCTGGATTCCCCTGGGTGTCTAGTTTTCAAAAATGTATAGGTTTACTAGGTTTCCCTAGGTGCCGGCAGGGCTAGGGTTCAAAAACTACAGCTAGTCACTTTGCCAAAAAAGGGTCATTTTTCACTGCAAAATTGAGGTGTGACCACGTTGCGTTTTGCGCCGTTTCCTGTCGCGGGCACTAGGCCGACCCGCACAAGTGAGGTATCATTTTTCTCGTAGGACTTTGGGGAACGTGGGGTGGGTGGAAATTTGTGGATCCACGCAGATTCCAGAACTTTCCAACACAGAAATGTGGGGAAAATGTGTTTTTTTTGTCAATTGTTTACGTTTGCAAGGGATTCTGGGTAACAGACCATGGTGGGAGGCAGTCAAGTCACCCCATCCTGGATTCCCCTGGGTGTCTAGTTTTCAAAAATGTATAGGTTTGCTAGGTTTCCCTAGGTGCCGGCAGGGCTAGGGTTCAAAAACTACAGCTCGTCACTTTGCCAAAAAAGGGTCATTTTTCACTGCAAAATTGAGGTGTGACCACGTTGCGTTTTGTGCCGTTTCCTGTCGCGGGCACTAGGCCGACCCGCACAAGTGAGGTACCATTTTTCTCGTAGGACTTTGGGGAATGCGGGGTGGGTGGAAATTTGTGGATCCACGCAGATTCCAGAACTTTCCATCACAGAAATGTGGGGAAAATGTGTTTTTTTTGTCAATTTTTTACGTTTGCAAGGGATTCTGGATAACAGACCATGGTGGGAGGCAGTCAAGTCACCCCATCCTGGATTCCCCTGGTTGTCTAGTTTACAAAAATGTATAGGTTTGCTAGGTTTCCCTAGGTGCCGGCAGGGCTAGGGTTCAAAAACTACAGCTAGTCACTTTGCCAAAAAATGGTCATTTTTCACTGCAAAATTGAGGTGTGACCACGTTGCGTTTTGCGCCGTTTCCTGTCGCGGGCACTATGCCGACCCGCACAAGTGAGGTGCCATTTTTCTCGTAGGACTTTGGGGAACGCGGGGTGGGTGGAAATTTGTGGATCCACGCAGATTCCAGAACTTTCCATCACAAAAATGTGGGGAAAATGTTTTTTTTGTCAATATTTTACGTTTGCAAGGTATTCTGGGTAACAGACCATGGTGGGAGGCAGTCAAGTCACCCCATCCTGGATTCCCCTGGGTGTCTAGTTTTCAAAAATGTATAGGTTTGCTAGGTTTCCCTAGGTGCCGGCAGGGCTAGGGTTCAAAAACTACAGCTCGTCATTTTGCCAAAAAATGGTCATTTTTCACTGCAAAATTGAGGTGTGACCACGTTGCGTTTTGCGCCGTTTCCTGTCGCGGGCACTATGACGACCCGCACAAGTGAGGTACCATTTTTCTCATAGGACATTGGGGAACGCGGGGTGGGTGGAAATTTGTGGATCCACGCAGATTCCAGAACTTTCCATCACAGAAATATGGGGAAAATGTGTTTTTTTTGTCAATTTTTTACGTTTGCAAGGGATTCTGGGTAACAGACCATGGTGGGAGGCAGTCAAGTCACCCCATCCTGGATTCCCCTGGGTGTCTAGTTTTCAAAAATGTATAGGTTTGCTAGGTTTCCCTAGGTGCCGGCAGGGCTAGGGTTCAAAAACTACAGCTAGTCACTTTGCCAAAAAGGGGTCATTTTTCACTGCAAAATTGAGGTGTGACCACATTGCGTTTTGCGCCGTTTCCTGTCGCGGGCACTATGCTGACCCACACAAGTGAGATACCATTTTTCTCGTAGGACTTTGGGGAATGCGGGGTGCGTGGAAATTTGTGGATCCACGCAGATTCCAGAACTTTCCATCACAGAAATGTGGGGAAAATGTGTTTTTTTTGTCAATTTTTTACGTTTGCAAGGGATTCTGGGTAACAGACCATGGTGGGAGGCAGTCAAGTCACCCCATCCTGGATGCCCCTGGGTGTCTAGTTTTCAAAAATGTATAGGTTTGCTAGGTTTCCCTAGGTGCCGGCAGGGCTAGGGTTCAAAAACTACAGCTAGTCACTTTGCCAGAAAGGGTCATTTTTCACTGCAAAATTGAGGTGTGACCACGTTGCGTTTTGCGCCGTTTCCTGTCGCGGGCACTAGGCCGACCCGCACAAGTGAGGTACCATTTTTCTCGTAGGACTTTGGGGAACGTGGGGTGGGTGGAAATTTGTGGATCCACGCAGATTCCAGAACTTTCCAACACAGAAATGTGGGGAAAATGTGTTTTTTTTGTCAATTGTTTACGTTTGCAAGGGATTCTGGGTAACAAACCATGGTGGGAGGCAGTCAAATCACCCCATCCTGGATTCCCCTGGGTGTCTAGTTTTCAAAAATGTATAGGTTTGCTAGGTTTCCCTAGGTGCCGGCAGGGCTAGGGTTAAAAAACTACAGCTCATCACTTTGCCAAAAAAGGGTCATTTTTCACTGCAAAATTGAGGTGTGACCACGTTGCGTTTTGCGCCGTTTCCAGTCGCGGGCACTATGCCGACCCGCACAAGTGAGGTACCATTTTTCTCGTAGGACATTGGGGAACGCGGGGTGGGTGGAAAATTGTGGATCCACGCAGATTCCAGAACTTTCCATCACAGAAATATGGGGAAAATGTGTTTTTTTTGTCAATTGTTTACGTTTGCAAGGGATTCTGGGTAACAGACCATGGTGGGAGGCAGTCAAGTCACCCCATCCTGGATTCCCCTGGGTGTCTAGTTTTCAAAAATGTATAGGTTTGCTAGGTTTCCCTAGGTGCCGGCAGGGCTAGGGTTCAAAAACTACAACTAGTCACTTTGCCAAAAAAGGGTCATTTTTCACTGCAAAATTGAGGTGTGACCACGTTGCGTTTTGCGCCGTTTCCTGTCGCGGGCACTATGCTGACCCGCACAAGTGAGGTACCATTTTTCTTGTAGGACTTTGGGGAACACGGGGTAAGTGGAAATTTGTGGATCCACGCAGATTCCAGAACTTTCCATCACAGAAATGTGGGGAAAATGTGTTTTTTTGGTAAATTTTTTACGTTTGCAAGGGATTCTGGATAACAGACCATGGTGGGAGGCAATCAAGTCACCCCATCCTCGATTCCCCTGGGTGTCTAGTTTACAAAAATGTATAGGTTTGCTAGGTTTCCCTAGGTGCCGGCAGGGCTAGGGTTAAAAAACTACAGCTTGTCACTTTGCCAAAAAAGGGTCATTTTTCACTGCAAAATTGAGGTGTGACCACGTTGCGTTTTGCGCCGTTTCCTGTCGCGGGCACTATGCTGACCCGCACAAGTGAGGTACCATTTTTCTCGTAGGACTTTGGGGAACGCGGGGTGGGTGGAAATTTGTGGATCCACGCAGATTCCAGAACTTTCCATCACAGAAATGTGGGGAAAATGTTTTTTTTGTCAATATTTTACGTTTGCAAGGTATTCTGGGTAACAGACCATGGTGGGAGGCAGTCAAGTCACCCCATCCTGGATTCCCCTGGGTGTCTAGTTTTCAAAAATGTATAGGTTTGCTAGGTTTCCCTAGGTGCCGGCAGGGCTAGGGTTCAAAACCTACAGCTCGTCACTTTGCCAAAAAAGGGTCATTTTTCACTGCAAAATTGAGGTGTGACCACATTGCGTTTTGCGCCGTTTCCTGTCGCGGGCACTAGGCCGACCCGCACAAGTGAGGTACCATTTTTCTCGTAGGACTTTGGGGATCGCGGGGTGGGTGGAAATTTGTAGATCCACGCAGATTCCAGAACTTTCCATCACAGAAATGTGGGGAAAATGTGTTTTTTTTGTCAATTTTTTACGTTTGCAAGGGATTCTGGGTAACAGACCATGGTGGGAGGCAGTCAAGTCACCCCATCCTGGATTCCCCTGGGTGTCTAGTTTACAAATATTTATAGGTTTGCTAGGTTTCCCTAGGTGCCGGCAGGGCTAGGGTTCAAAAACTACAGCTCGACACTTTGCCAAAAAAGGGTCAATTTTCACTGCAAAATTGAGGTGTGACCACGTCGCGTTTTGCGCCGTTTCCTGTCGCGGGCACTAGGCCGACCCGCACAAGTGAGGTACCATTTTTCTCGTAGGACTTTGGGGAACGCAGGGTGGGTGGAAATTTGTGGATCCACGCAGATTCCAGAACTTTCCATCACAGAAATGTGGGGAAAATGTGTTTTTTTTGTCAATTTTTTACGTTTGCAAGGGATTCTGGATAACAGACCATGGTGGGAGGCAGTCAAGTCACCCCATCCTGGATTCCCCTGGGTGTCTAGTTTACAAAAATGTATAGGTTTGCTAGGTTTCCCTAGGTGCCGGCAGAGCTAGGGTTCAAAAACTACAGCTAGTCACTTTGCCAAAAAAGGGTCATTTTTCACTGCAAAATTGAGGTGTGACCACGTTGCGTTTTGCGCCGTTTCCTGTCGCGGGCACTATGCCGACCCGCACAAGTGAGGTACAATTTTTCTCGTAGGACTTTGGGGAACGCGGGGTGGGTGGAAATTTGTGGATCCACGCAGATTCCAGAACTTTCCATCACAGAAATGTGGGGAAAATGTTTTTTTTGTCAATTTTTTACGTTTGCAAGGGATTCTGGGTAACAGACCATGGTGGGAGGCAGTCAAGTCACCCCATCCTGGATTCCCCTGGGTGTCTAGTTTTCAAAAATGTATAGGTTTGCTAGGTTTCCCTAGGTGCTGGCAGGGCTAGGGTTCAAAAACTACAGCTAGTCACTTTGCCAAAAAAGGGTCATTTTTCACTGCAAAATTGAGGTGTGACCACGTTGCGTTTTGCGCCGTTTCCAGTCGCGGGCACTATGCCGACCCGCACAAGTGAGGTACCATTTTTCTTGTAGGACTTTGGGGAACGCGGGGTGCATGGAAATTTGTGGATCCACGCAGATTCCAGAACTTTCCATCACAGAAATGTGGGAAAAATGTGGTTTTTTTGTCAATTGTTTCCGTTTGCAAGGGATTCTGGGTAACAGACCATGGTGGGAGGCAGTCAAGTCACCCCATCCTGGATTCCCCTGGGTGTCTAGTTTTCAAAAATGTATAGGTTTGCTAGGTTTCCCTAGGTGCCGGCAGGGCTAGGGTTCAAAAACTACAGCTCGTCACTTTGCCAAAAAAGGGTCATTTTTCACTGCAAAATTGAGGTGTGACCACGTTGTGTTTTGCGCCGTTTCCTGTCGCGGGCACTAGGCCGACTCGCACAAGTGAGGTACCATTTTTCTTGTAGGACTTTGGGGAACGCGGGGTGGGTGGAAATTTGTGGATCCACGCAGATTCCAGAACTTTCCATCACAGAAATGTGGGGAAAATGTGTTTTTTTTGTCAATTTTTTACGCTTGCAAGGGATTCTGGGTAACAGACCATGGTGGGAGGCAGTCAAGTCACCCCATCCTGGATTCCCCTGGGTGTCTAGTTTACAAAAATGTATAGGTTTGCTAGGTTTCCCTAGGTGCCGGCAGGGCTAGGGTTCAAAAACTACAGCTAGTCACTTTGCCAAAAAAGGGTCATTTTTCACTGCAAAATTGAGGTGCGACCACGTTGCGTTTTGCGCCGTTTCCTGTCGCGGGCACTATGCCGACCCGCACAAGTGAGGTACCATTTGTCTTGTAGGACTTTGGGGAACGTGGGGTGGGTGGAAATTTGTGGATCCACGCAGATTCCAGAACTTTCCATCACAGAAATGTGGGGAAAATGTGTTTTTTTTGTCAATTTTTTACGTTTGCAAGGGATTCTGGGTAACCGACCATGGTGGGATGCAGTCAAGTCACCCCATCCTGGATTCCCCTCGGTGTCTAGTTTACAAAAATATATAGGTTTGCTAGGTTTCCCTAGGTGCCGGCAGGGCTAGGGTTCAAAACCTACAGCTCGTCACGTTGCCAAAAAAGGGTCATTTTTCACTGCAAAATTGAGGTGTGACCATGTTGCGTTTTGCGCCGTTTCCTGTCGCGGGCACTAGGCCGACCCGCACAAGTGAGGTACCATTTTTCTCCTAGGACTTTGGGGATCGCGGGGTGGGTGGAAATTTGTAGATCCACGCAGATTCCAGAACTTTCCATCACAGAAATGTGGGGAAAATGTGTTTTTTTTGTCAATTTTTTATGTTTGCAAGGGATTCTGGGTAACAGACCATGGCGGGAGGCAGTCAAGTCACCCCATCCTGGATTCCCCTGGGTGTCTAGTTTACAAAAATGTATAGGTTTGCTAGGTTTCCCTAGGTGCCGGCAGGGCTAGGGTTCAAAAACTACAGCTAGTCACTTTGCCAAAAAAGGGACATTTTTCACTGCAAAATTGAGGTGTGACCACGTTGCGTTTTGCGCCGTTTCCTGTCGTGGGCACTATGCCGACCCGCACAAGTGAGGTACAATTTTTCTCGTAGGACTTTGGAGAACGCGGGGTGGGTGGAAATTTGTGGATCCACGCAGATTCCAGAACTTTCCATCACAGAAATGTGGGGAAAATGTTTTTTTTGTCAATATTTTACGTTTGCAAGGGATTCTGGGTAACAGACCATGGTGGGAGGCAGTCAAGTCACCCCATCCTGGATTCCTCTGGGTGTCTAGTTTTCAAAAATGTATAGGTTTGCTAGGTTTCCCTAGGTGCTGGCAGGGCTAGGGTTCAAAAACTACAGCTAGTCACTTTGCCAAAAAAGGGTCATTTTTCACTGCAAAATTGAGGTGTGACCACGTTGCGTTTTGCGCCGTTTCCTGTCGCGGGCACTAGGCCGTCCCGCACAAGTGAGGTACCATTTTTCTTGTAGGACTTTGGGGAACGTGGGGTGGGTGGAAATTTGTGGATCCACGCAGATTCCAGAACTTTCCAACACAGAAATGTGGGGAAAATGTGTTTTTTTTGTCAATTGTTTACGTTTGCAAGGGATTCTGGGTAACAAACCATGGTGGGAGGCAGTCAAATCACCCCATCCTGAATTCCCCTGGGTGTCTAGTTTTCAAAAATGTATAGGTTTGCTAGGTTTCTCTAGGTGCCGGCAGGGCTAGGGTTAAAAAACTACAGCTCATCACTTTGCCAAAAAAGGGTCATTTTTCACTGCAAAATTGAGGTGTGACCACGTTGCGTTTTGCGCCGTTTCCAGTCGCGGGCACTATGCCGACCCGCACAAGTGAGGTACCATTTTTCTTGTAGGACATTGGGGAACGCGGGGTGCATGGAAATTTGTGGATCCACGCAGATTCCAGAACTTTCCATCACAGAAATGTGGGAAAAATGTGGTTTTTTTGTCAATTGTTTCCGTTTGCAAGGGATTCTGGGTAACAGACCATGGTGGGAGGCAGTCAAGTCACCCCATCCTAGATTCCCCTGGGTGTCTAGTTTTCAAAAATGTATAGGTTTGCTAGGTTTCCCTAGGTGCCGGCAGGGCTAGGGTTCAAAAACTACAGCTCGTCACTTTGCCAAAAAAGGGTCATTTTTCACTGCAAAATTGAGGTGTGACCACGTTGCGTTTTGCGCCGTTTCCTGTCGCGGGCACTAGGCTGACTCGCACAAGTGAGGTACCATTTTTCTTGTAGGACTTTGGGGAACGCGGGGTGGGTGGAAATTTGTGGATCCACGCAGATTCCAGAACTTTCCATCACAGAAATGTGGGGAAAATGTGTTTTTTTTGTCAATTTTTTACGTTTGCAAGGGATTCTGGGTAACCGACCATGGTGGGATGCAGTCAAGTCACCCCATCCTGGATTCCCCTCGGTGTCTAGTTTACAAAAATATATAGGTTTGCTAGGTTTCCCTAGGTGCCGGCAGGGCTAGGGTTCAAAACCTACAGCTCGTCACGTTGCCAAAAAAGGGTCATTTTTCACTGCAAAATTGAGGTGTGACCATGTTGCGTTTTGCACCGTTTCCTGTCGCGGGCACCAGGCCGACCCGCACAAGTGAGGTACCATTTTTCTCCTAGGACTTTGGGGATCGCGGGGTGGGTGGAAATTTGTGGATCCACGCAGATTCCAGAACTTTCCAACACAGAAATGTGGGGAAAATGTGTTTTTTTTGTCAATTGTTTACGTTTGCAAGGGATTCTGGGTAACAAACCATGGTGGGAGGCAGTCAAATCACCCCATCCTGGATTCCCCTGGGTGTCTAGTTTTCAAAAATGTATAGGTTTGCTAGGTTTCCCTAGGTGCCGGCAGGGCTAGGGTTCAAAAACTACAGCTAGTCACTTTGCCAAAAAGGGGTCATTTTTCACTGCAAAATTGAGGTGTGACCACGTTGCGTTTTGCGCCGTTTCCTGTCGCGGGCACTAGGCCGACCCGCACAAGTGAGGTACCATTTTTCTCGTAGGACTTTGGGGAACGTGGGGTGGGTGGAAATTTGTGGATCCACGCAGATTCCAGAACTTTCCAACACAGAAATGTGGGGAAAATGTGTTTTTTTTGTCAATTGTTTACGTTTGCAAGGGATTCTGGGTAACAGACCATGGTGGGAGGCAGTCAAGTCACCCCATCCTGGATTCCCCTGGGTGTCTAGTTTTCAAAAATGTATAGGTTTGCTAGGTTTCCCTAGGTGCCGGCAGGGCTAGGGTTCAAAAACTACAGCTCGTCACTTTGCCAAAAAAGGGTCATTTTTCACTGCAAAATTGAGGTGTGACCACGTTGCGTTTAGTGCCGTTTCCTGTCGCGGGCACTAGGCCGACCCGCACAAGTGAGGTACCATTTTTCTCGTAGGACTTTGGGGAATGCGGGGTGGGTGGAAATTTGTGGATCCACGCAGATTCCAGAACTTTCCATCACAGAAATGTGGGGAAAATGTGTTTTTTTTGTCAATTTTTTACGTTTGCAAGGGATTCTGGATAACAGACCATGGTGGGAGGCAGTCAAGTCACCCCATCCTGGATTCCCCTGGTTGTCTAGTTTACAAAAATGTATAGGTTTGCTAGGTTTCCCTAGGTGCCGGCAGGGCTAGGGTTCAAAAACTACAGCTAGTCACTTTGCCAAAAAATGGTCATTTTTCACTGCAAAATTGAGGTGTGACCACGTTGCGTTTTGCGCCGTTTCCTGTCGCGGGCACTATGCCGACCCGCACAAGTGAGGTACCATTTTTCTCGTAGGACTTTGGGGAACGCGGGGTGGGTGGAAATTTGTGGATCCACGCAGATTCCAGAACTTTCCATCACAGAAATGTGGGGAAAATGTTTTTTTTGTCAATATTTTACGTTTGCAAGGTATTCTGGGTAACAGACCATGGTGGGAGGCAGTCAAGTCACCCCATCCTGGATTCCCCTGGGTGTCTAGTTTTCAAAAATGTATAGGTTTGCTAGGTTTCCCTAGGTGCCGGCAGGGCTAGGGTTCAAAAACTACAGCTCGTCATTTTGCCAAAAAAGGGTCATTTTTCACTGCAAAATTGAGGTGTGACCACGTTGCGTTTTGCGCCGTTTCCTGTCGCGGGCACTATGACGACCCGCACAAGTGAGGTACCATTTTTCTCATAGGACATTGGGGAACGCGGGGTGGGTGGAAATTTGTGGATCCACGCAGATTCCAGAACTTTCCATCACAGAAATATGGGGAAAATGTGTTTTTTTTGTCAATTTTTTACGTTTGCAAGGGATTCTGGGTAACAGACCATGGTGGGAGGCAGTCAAGTCACCCCATCCTGGATTTCCCTGGGTGTCTAGTTTTCAAAAATATATAGGTTTGCTAGGTTTCCCTAGGTGCCGGCAGGGCTAGGGTTCAAAAACTACAGCTAGTCACTTTGCCAAAAAGGGGTCATTTTTCACTGCAAAATTGAGGTGTGACCACGTTGCGTTTTGCGCCGTTTCCTGTCGCGGGCACTATGCTGACCCGCACAAGTGAGGTACCATTTTTCTCGTAGGACTTTGGGGAACGCGGGGTGCGTGGAAATTTGTGGATCCACGCAGATTCCAGAACTTTCCATCACAGAAATGTGGGGAAAATGTGTTTTTTTTGTCAATTTTTTACGTTTGCAAGGGATTCTGGGTAACAGACCATGGTGGGAGGCAGTCAAGTCACCCCATCCTGGATGCCCCTGGGTGTCTAGTTTTCAAAAATGTATAGGTTTGCTAGGTTTCCCTAGGTGCCGGCAGGGCTAGGGTTCAAAAACTACAGCTAGTCACTTTGCCAAAAAGGGTCATTTTTCACTGCAAAATTGAGGTGTGACCACGTTGCGTTTTGCGCCGTTTCCTGTCGCGGGCACTAGGCCGACCCGCACAAGTGAGGTACCATTTTTCTCGTAGGACTTTGGGGAACGTGGGGTGGGTGTAAATTTGTGGATCCACGCAGATTCCAGAACTTTCCAACACAGAAATGTGGGGAAAATGTGTTTTGTTTGTCAATTGTTTACGTTTGCAAGGGATTCTGGGTAACAAACCATGGTGGGAGGCAGTCAAATCACCCCATCCTGGATTCCCCTGGGTGTCTAGTTTTCAAAAATGTATAGGTTTGCTAGGTTTCCCTAGGTGCCGGCAGGGCTAGGGTTAAAAAACTACAGCTTATCACTTTGCCAAAAAAGGGTCATTTTTCACTGCAAAATTGAGGTGTGACCACGTTGCGTTTTGCGCCGTTTCCAGTCGCGGGCACTATGCCGACCCGCACAAGTGAGGTACCATTTTTCTCGTAGGACATTGGGGAACGCGGGGTGGGTGGAAAATTGTGGATCCACGCAGATTCCAGAACTTTCCATCACAGAAATATGGGGAAAATGTGTTTTTTTTGTCAATTGTTTACGTTTGCAAGGGATTCTGGGTAACAGACCATCGTGGGAGGCAGTCAAGTCACCCCATCCTGGATTTCCCTGGGTGCCTAGTTTACAAAAATGTATAGGTTTGCTAGGTTTCCCTAGGTGCCGGCAGGGCTAGGGTTCAAAAACTACAGCTCGTCACTTTGCCAAAAAAGGGTCATTTTTCACTGCAAAATTGAGGTGTGACCACGTCGCGTTTTGCGCCGTTTCCTGTCGTGGGCACTAGGCCGACCCCCACAAGTGAGGTACCATTTTTCTCGTAGGACTTTGGGGAACGCGGGGTGGGTGGAAATTTGTGGATCCACGCAGATTCCAGAACTTTCCATCACAGAAATGTGGGGAAAATGTGTTTTTTTGTCAATTTTTTACGTTTGCAAGGGATTCTGGGTAACAGACCATGGTGGGAGGCAGTCAAGTCACCCCATCCTGGATTCCCCTGGGTGTCTAGTTTTCAAAAATGTATAGGTTTGCTAGGTTTCCCTAGGTGCCGGCAGGGCTAGGGTTCAAAAACTACAGCTAGTCACTTTGCCAAAAAGGGGTCATTTTTCACTGCAAAATTGAGGTGTGACCACGTTGCGTTTTGCGCCGTTTCCTGTCGCGGGAACTATGCCGACCCGCACAAGTGAGGTACCATTTTTCTTGTAGGACTTTGGGGAACGTGGGGTGGGTGGAAATTTGTGGATCCACGCAGATTCCAGAACTTTCCAACACAGAAATGTGGGGAAAATGTGTTTTTTTTGTCAATTGTTTACGTTTGCAAGGGATTCTGGGTAACAGACCATGGTGGGAGGCAGTCAAGTCACCCCATCCTGGATTCCCCTGGGTGCCTAGTTTACAAAAATGTATAGGTTTGCTAGGTTTTCCTAGGTGCCGGCAGGGCTAGGGTTAAAAAACTACAGCTCGTCACTTTGCCAAAAAAGGGTCATTTTTCACTGCAAAATTGAGGTGTGACTGTGAGAAGTTGGCCTGATGTATGATGTCACTAGTTATAGTGTACACCTTATATCAGTCCAAATACCCTTATGGTGATTGGTTGTAAAGTCAACCTTATAGACCAGCTATCCTAGTGGTAGCATGGACAAGAGCAGTCTTAGGCTAAACTCTGAATGGCATGTGAAGCCAGCTGTGATACCATATATAATCCCTTGAATACCAAATGAAAGGACACCACAACAGATATATATATATAAAATAAAGTGTATTTATTCTAAGCAAACCCTCAGCACTCTTTATGAGTTTAGAGGTAAGTACAACACAGTCTTATTAATGCATACAGTAAGTCACACAGGTAAGTAATACAGTTAGGCCCTAGGGGCCACGCAAACCATATACTAAATAAGTGGTAGAAGAACCACTGTCACGGAAATAGAATAGGCCTAGGCCTAGGGAATCGCTGGGGCTACACTACACTAGCGTTAGTTAGGGAGTGGGAGGCCCACGGGATTCGTGTGCAGAGTGGAAACACTCACGCGTAATGCGTAAAAGTCAATAGCAATGTTACAGTTTAGAAATAGATAGATTTAGGACACTTCCGGAGTAGCTAGGAAGTTGAGACTTGAAAACTAGACACTAGGATAGTCACTATCCTGATGAGCACCGGAGTACCCAAGTTACCTAGCCCACAGGCTGCGGGTGCATAGGGGTGAAGATGCGTCGTTTTCGTCGTCGACTCCTATGGATGCCTGAAGAAAGATGCTGACAGGCAGTCAGGGGAGAGTGTCCGGTGGATCCCAAGCCTGGGATCAAGAAGAGAAGAAACCTGCAAGCAGAGGGGACAGAGTCAAGGTCACTAGCCAGTGACCACGTGGAACCAGGAAGGAACCAGGCGATGTCGTGAAGAGTTGCAGGGGAAGGTGAAGCTTGTCGCTGGAGCCAGGAGGACCAGGAAGCGTCGAGGACGACCAGGACCAGGAGGCGAGCTGTCCCACGAAGGCTCTTGCTGTCGGCGGCGTCGAAGTTGGACTAGGACTCACCAAGCCTTGGCAAGCGGAACCCACGAAGAACAAGGGACTTGCTTCTGGTGCAGACCAGGAAGGTCTGGGGTGCTTCTTCTTTGCAGAGAAGCGGGAGCCAGTCTGGAGGAGCCAAACCAGCGCAGAAGATTTTAGGGAGCGTCGTCACAAAGGCCACTAGCCAGCGGGCAAGCAACCGGACAGACGCGGCAAGCAGGAAAATGCTGAAGGGCCCCACGCAGGACTCGTGGAGTGTGGGGGGCTGGTCTTCGGTGCAGATGGTGCTTGGGGTTGGGGCTTCTCAATCCCCGGTGCACAACTTCGAGGGTACCTCAGAAGCTGCGCTGTAAGTTACTAGCCACTTTTCCCAGGTAGCCGGTCCCACGTCGCTCGTCGCCTCCACGGATCTCAGCTCTGCTGCAGATGTGGATGAGGGTCGGAGAAGTCTGGAAATCAAGGCTCTGGTCGGGCTCTGCAGTCGGTTCCTCGTCGAACGTTTCACAAAGCAAAGGGTAGTCACTTGATGGTGCCTGTTTGCACAGGGTAGCCACTCCTTGGCTACAAGGGAGATTCTTCAGTCTTCTTCTTTCGTCGAATGTCGAAGGTCCAGAGTTTCTGTTCAGTTTTGCAGGTTCAGGATAATCTAAAGTCTTGAGGCCCAACTCCCACTCTTATACTAATCTGGGGGGCTGGGATACCTGCTAGGTCACGCCTTATGGGTGGGACCTGGGAGGGGGTGGTTACACCCACTTCCCTTTGTCCAGTTTCGCGCCAGAGCTGGGGCTGGAGTGCCCCAGCGCCGGTTTGAACTGGACTATGCAAGGAACACCTTGTGTGCCCCAGGCATGTCTCATTCCTTTCAGCCCACCCTGCCCCAATACACTAAAGGCTGTCTGGGGAGGTGCTAGCACCTCCCCAAGCAGGAAACCTATTGTCCAGGCCTCCCTGGCTGGGATCCCTCCCAGCAGCAGGAGGTCAGACTTGTGTCGTGGCAGCAGCATCCATTTTGTGATGCTGAGGCTTTGGTCAGAGGCTAACAGTTGAAGTATGATTTTAACATGTCTTTCCCTCTAGAAGGGGGGAATAATATTCTCATGTCCAGAAATGGCATGGGGGTATTATTCCCGAGTGTTAGACACCTTACACGACATGCTTTGATAAAGCCAAACCATAGTTACCATAACCGTCTAAGATTATAAGGCACTTTAAGAGTATATGGTAGGCTATATCATAGAACAGCTATAAGGACATGGTTCCGAAAGCTGCAGACAGGCTCAGCTCATGCTAGAGCACCATCTCACATGTTACCAAGCACTCTGCCTCCAGGATTGTCAAGGCCTGCCATAGGAGTGACTGATAGGTACACATGTGTCTATATGTAAGTTAGGTATAGGAATACTACACCTAAGCAAGGGGTGATTACACGACCTTGCCCCAGCTGAGTGATCAGCCAGTTGTGTCAAAATGGAAGGCCAGGCCAGGGGTGGCACAATACATGCTGCAGCCCCTGGTAGGCCTAGGGTACACCTATGCCCTGGGTACCTAGGGTACACTGTACAGGGGCCAATAAGGTGATCCTATCCAAATGGGTTATGCACCTAAAGTACATAGTAGTAATTTAGAGAGAGAACAGCAGGGCGGTGGGTCTGATTAGCAGGCCCACAGCCACATCTAAGTCGTAAACCAGTAAAGCAAAAGCAAAAAGTGGGGGTGAACATAGAAAGCAGACCCTACTCTCCTACACAACCCCCCCCCAAACTTAGGGACATTAAACTAACCTTGACCAGTTGAGTCTTCATGTTCTAAGTGGAAATATCTGGAGAGTCCATCTGCATTGGCATGGTCAGTCCCAGGTCTATGTTCCACTGTGAAGTCCATCCCCTGTAGGGAAATGGACCACCTAAGAAGTTTGGGATTTTCGCCCTTCATCTGATTTAGCCACAAGAGGGGCTTATGGTCTGTCTGAATCTTGAAGTGAGTGCCAAACAAGTATGGCCTCAGCTTCTTCAGGGCCCAAACCACAGCAAAGGCCTCCCTCTCAATAGCTGACCAACGTTTCTCTCTAGGGGTCAGCCTTCTACTTATAAAAGCAATGGGCTGGTCTTGACCATCTACATTCAGTTGTGAAAGAACAGCTCCCACACCTAACTCAGAAGCATCTGTCTGGACAATGAACTCTTTGGAGTAGTCTGGACTTTTCAGAATAGGTGCACTGCACATGGCCTGCTTCAGGTCATCAAATGCTTTTTGACAGCTTGCTGTCCACTGAACTTTCTTTGGCATCTTCTTGGAGGTCAAGTCATTAAGTGGTGTCACTATGGACCCATAGTTCTTAACAAACTTTCTGTAGTACCCAGACAGGCCCAAGAAAGCTCTGACCTGAGTCTGGGTAGTTGGAGGAGCCCAGTCCTTTATGGTCTGGATCTTGCTCTCCAGTGGTTGAACCTGACCCCCACCAACTAGGTGGCCCAGGTATACAACCTTGCTCTGCCCTATCTGGCACTTAGTGGCCTTGATAGTGAGGCCTGCCTTTTGCAGGGCCTCTAAAACATTCCTCAGGTGGACCAGGTGATCCTCCCAGGTGGAGCTAAAGACAGCAATATCATCAAGATAAGCTGCACAATAATCATCCAACCCCGTAAGGACTTGATTCACCAGCCTTTGGAAAGTGGCAGGTGCATTCTTCAAACCAAAGGGCATTACCACAAATTGATAATGTCCTCCTGGGGTCGAGAAAGCAGTTTTGGCCTTTGCACTCTCAGCTAGTCTGATTTGCCAGTAGCCTGCTGTTAGGTCAAATGTGCTCAAAAACTTAGCAGCTGCCAGTCTGTCAATGAGCTCATCTGCCCTAGGTATTGGGTGGGCATCTGTCCTAGTGACAGCATTGAGACCTCTGTAATCCACGCAAAACCTCATCTCTCTCTTACCATCTTGGGTGTGAGGTTTTGGCACAAGGACTACAGGACTAGCCCAAGGGCTCTCTGAAGGTTCAATGACTCCCAGCTCCAACATCTTTTGTACCTCAACTTTTATGCAGTCCCTGACATGGTCAGGTTGCCTGTAGATTTTACTCTTCACAGGCAGACTGTCACCAGTGTCCACCTCATGGGTGCACCAGTTTGTCTGACTTGGGGTCAGAGAGAACATATGTCTGTAGGCCTGCAGAACTTGTCTGCAGTCCTGTTGCTGATGGACAGTGAGGCTGTCAGAAAAGACCACACCATCAACTGAGCCATCATCAGGGTTCTGAGTCAACAGGTCTGGGAGAGGGTCACTCTCTTCCTCCTGCCCCTCATCTGTAGCCATGAGTAGCCCCATGTCTGCCCTGTCAACATATGCCTTCAATCTGTTGACATGAAGCACCCTGTGGGGGCTTCTGGGAGTCCCAAGGTCCACCAAGTAGGTGACTTCTCCCTTTTTCTCAACAATAGTGTGGGGTCCAGACCATTTGTCTTGGAGTGCTGCTGGGGCCACTGGCTCCAACACCCACACTTTCTGTCCTGGCTGGTAAACAGTCAGTACAGCCTTTTGGTCATGCCAAGCTTTTTGGAGTTCTTGGCTTGCCTCAAGGTTTTTAGAAGCCTTCTTCATATACTCTGCCATCCTGGAGCGGAGACCAAGTACATAATCCACTATGTCTAGTTTGGGTTGTCTGAGAGGTCTCTCCCATCCTTCCTTCACCAAACACAGGGGTCCTCTTACAGGATGCCCAAACAAAAGCTCAAAAGGGCTGTAGCCAACCCCCTTTTGTGGGACCTCTCTGTAAGCAAACAGAAGGCAGGGTAAAAGGATGTCCCATCTTCGCCTAAGCTTGTCTGGTAATCCTTTTATCATTCCCTTTAGGGTCTTGTTGAATCTCTCAACAAGCCCATTGCACTGTGGGTGATAGGGTGTGGTGAACTTATAGTTAACACCACACTCCTTCCACATTGCAGTCAAGTATCCTGACATAAAGTTGGCACCTCTGTCAGAAATGACCTCCTTTGGAAAGCCCACTCTGGAGAATACTCCAAGCAGGGCCCTTGCCACAACAGGAGCTGTTGTGGTCCTCAGGGGAATTGCTTCTGGGTACCTGGTGGCATGGTCCACTATCACCAGTATGAATCTGTGCCCAGATGCTGTTTGTGGGTCCATTGGTCCTACAATATCTATGCCCACTCTTTCAAAGGGGACCCCCACCACAGGTAGTGGTATGAGGGGGGCCTTTGTGGTGCCACCTGATTTGCCACTGGCTTGGCAGGTGACACAGGAGCGACAAAACTCCTTAGTATCTTCTGACATATGGGGCCAGTGAAAGTGAGGGACAAGCCTGTCCCAAGTCTTGTTCTGGCCTAAATGTCCTGCAAGGGGAATATCATGGGCCAAGGTTAGAAGGAAGCCTCTGAACTTCAGTGGTATGACCAACCTCCTGGATGCACCAGGCTTGGGGTCTCTAGCCTCTGAGTACAGTAGCCCTTCATCCCAATACACTCTATGGGTACCTTGAGCATTCCCTGCAGCCTCAGCAGCAGCCAGCTGTCTGAGGGGTTCAAGAGAGGGGCAGTCTAATTGAGCCTGCCTCAGATCTGCCCTGGAAGGTCCCCCTGTCCCAAGAAACTCAACCTGATCAGGTTCAAGTTCTTCTAGGACAGTTCCTTCAGGGCTCTCAGAACCATCCTCCTGGGAGGGCTGATCCACCACCTGAGGCAGGGGGGAAGGCACAGCCTTAACCCTACTGCTCTTTCTCTTGGATTGTGACTGGTCCATAGTTTCAGGATCCAGCACTTGTTCAGTGTTGCACTTTTTGGCCTGTGACCTGGTCACAGCAAGGACATGTGCATCTATCCCCAGCATTTCTGCATGGGTCCTATACTCCACTTCAGACCAAACTGAAGTTTCAAGATCATTGCCCAGTAAACACTCTACAGGAAGGTCTGAACTAACAACAACTTTCTTGAGGCCAGTTACCCCTCCCCAGGAGAAGTTAACAATAGCCACACTATGGGAGGTAGTGGCATTGCTAGCGTTGGTCACTAGGTAATTCTCACCTAGTATGATCTGTCCAGGGTCCACAAAAGCAGGTGTCACCATTGTGACACTAGCCCCAGTGTCCCTGTAGGCCTGAGCCATTCTTTGGTTGATAAAAGGTGTCTGTCTGTACTTGCCCAGGTTACTGGGGCCTACAGTAGAGGACAAAGCTAAGTCCCCATCACAGATCAGGACAGCCTGAGTAGGCACTCTGACTAGGCCAGAATCCTCCTCAGTTCCCAGGGTTAACCCTACTACACCCTTTTGCTGGGAACCACCACTTACAGCTGAACTAGGGGGTACAGTTGCCTTAGGGGCAATGGTGGCTGGGGGCTTATCCTTTTTGGTGCACTCACTAAACCAATGTGAGGTAGACTTACAATAGTTGCACCATGGTTTCTTTTGGCCTTCTTTCTTCTTATCCTTTTTGGAACCACCCTCCCCCTGAGCCTTTTGGGGGCCTGGTGAAGACTTCTGGTCTTTTTGTTTCTGCTCATTACCCTTCTGGTCTGCCTTTTTCTGATCACCGCCCTGGTTCTGGTTTTTCTGCTTAACTCTAGTCCTGACCCATCTATCTGCCTTCTTTCCCAATTCTTGGGGAGAAGTCAGATCAGAATCAATCAGGTGTTGATGCAATAGCTGGTTTTGACAGTTGTTAAGTATTTGTTCTCTCATGATCAAATTATACAATCCTGTATAGTCCTTAACCTTACTTCCCAATAGCCAGCCTTCCAGAGCCTTAGTGGCACAATCTACAAAGTCAGTCCAGTCCTGAGTCTGTGTCTTCTGGGTATCCCTGAACAACAACCTGTATTGTTCAGTGGTTAGGCCAAACCCATCAATCAGAGCACTCTTCAGGACAGTGTAATTATCTGCATCCTCATCACTAACTGTGAGGAGCTTGTCTCTTCCTTTCTCAGAGAAGGAGAGCCACAAGATAGCTGCCCACTGACTTTGGGGTACCTGCTGTACTTTGCAAGCTCTCTCCAAAGCAGTTATCCATTTGTGGATGTCATCCCCACACTTGTAGGGAGGGACAATCTTGCTCAGGTTTCTATTATCATAGTGCCTGTCTCTATCTCTAGGAATGTTGCTGCCACCAGTGGGTTCTAACCCACTTAACTTTTGTTCTCTAGCCAGAGCAAGCTTCTCTTTGGCAAGGGCAAGTTCTTCCCTCTGAATCCTCAGATTAGCCTCCCTCATTCTGGCTGCATGCTCCTTTCTCTCAGGTGAAGTCATTCCCCTGTGAGAGGAAGCATTAGAGGTGTTAGAGACATGGGAGTGGATGGATTCCCTTGAAGGGGATCTGTCCCTCCTGCTTCTCTGTGAATGTCTACTTGTGGGTCTGTATGGGGGGACCCCATGCAAACTCCCATGTAAACTTAAGTTAGCCTGGCTAAGTCTCCTTACTTGGCTCTGGCTGTCTACCTCCCCATCTGAAGGCCCATCTGACTCCTCTGTGGTGGGTAGACCCTCCTCTGCGCCTAGGGCACCTTCCTGTGATGCCCTCTGAGCATCATACTCCTCTAGGAGTTGTCTTAACTGAAGGAGGGTAGGGTTTGCACCCTGTTTTATTCCTCTGGAGGTACACAATTGTCTCATCTCCTGGAATGTTAAGGTATCATACCTAGAGGGGGTCTTCTGCAGACCTGCCCCTCCTGAGAGAGCATCTACTTGATCTCCTCCCAGAGGCATGATCTAGTGAGGGTGTGGTGTGTGCACCTACCTACACTAGTTGTATCTACTAAACCTTTCTAGTAGTTGTAGTCAGGGTGTGTTATTCCCTTCAACCTACAACTACAAAGTCCAGTAGGACTTAAGTATAATAATCTATGTTATATGTACCTAGACAATATCTGTGTGATCTTTCAATTTAGTATCTCAAGATTACAATGGTATTACAACAGCAAGCTCAGATCCCAACCGCTGCTCACCAATGTGAGAAGTTGGCCTGATGTATGATGTCACTAGTTATAGTGTACACCTTATATCAGTCCAAATACCCTTATGGTGATTGGTTGTAAAGTCAACCTTATAGACCAGCTATCCTAGTGGTAGCATGGACAAGAGCAGTCTTAGGCTAAACTCTGAATGGCATGTGAAGCCAGCTGTGATACCATATATAATCCCTTGAATACCAAATGAAAGGACACCACAACAGATATATATATATAAAATAAAGTGTATTTATTCTAAGCAAACCCTCAGCACTCTTTATGAGTTTAGAGGTAAGTACAACACAGTCTTATTAATGCATACAGTAAGTCACACAGGTAAGTAATACAGTTAGGCCCTAGGGGCCACGCAAACCATATACTAAATAAGTGGTAGAAGAACCACTGTCACGGAAATAGAATAGGCCTAGGCCTAGGGAATCGCTGGGGCTACACTACACTAGCGTTAGTTAGGGAGTGGGAGGCCCACGGGATTCGTGTGCAGAGTGGAAACACTCACGCGTAATGCGTAAAAGTCAATAGCAATGTTACAGTTTAGAAATAGATAGATTTAGGACACTTCCGGAGTAGCTAGGAAGTTGAGACTTGAAAACTAGACACTAGGATAGTCACTATCCTGATGAGCACCGGAGTACCCAAGTTACCTAGCCCACAGGCTGCGGGTGCATAGGGGTGAAGATGCGTCGTTTTCGTCGTCGACTCCTATGGATGCCTGAAGAAAGATGCTGACAGGCAGTCAGGGGAGAGTGTCCGGTGGATCCCAAGCCTGGGATCAAGAAGAGAAGAAACCTGCAAGCAGAGGGGACAGAGTCAAGGTCACTAGCCAGTGACCACGTGGAACCAGGAAGGAACCAGGCGATGTCGTGAAGAGTTGCAGGGGAAGGTGAAGCTTGTCGCTGGAGCCAGGAGGACCAGGAAGCGTCGAGGACGACCAGGACCAGGAGGCGAGCTGTCCCACGAAGGCTCTTGCTGTCGGCGGCGTCGAAGTTGGACTAGGACTCACCAAGCCTTGGCAAGCGGAACCCACGAAGAACAAGGGACTTGCTTCTGGTGCAGACCAGGAAGGTCTGGGGTGCTTCTTCTTTGCAGAGAAGCGGGAGCCAGTCTGGAGGAGCCAAACCAGCGCAGAAGATTTTAGGGAGCGTCGTCACAAAGGCCACTAGCCAGCGGGCAAGCAACCGGACAGACGCGGCAAGCAGGAAAATGCTGAAGGGCCCCACGCAGGACTCGTGGAGTGTGGGGGGCTGGTCTTCGGTGCAGATGGTGCTTGGGGTTGGGGCTTCTCAATCCCCGGTGCACAACTTCGAGGGTACCTCAGAAGCTGCGCTGTAAGTTACTAGCCACTTTTCCCAGGTAGCCGGTCCCACGTCGCTCGTCGCCTCCACGGATCTCAGCTCTGCTGCAGATGTGGATGAGGGTCGGAGAAGTCTGGAAATCAAGGCTCTGGTCGGGCTCTGCAGTCGGTTCCTCGTCGAACGTTTCACAAAGCAAAGGGTAGTCACTTGATGGTGCCTGTTTGCACAGGGTAGCCACTCCTTGGCTACAAGGGAGATTCTTCAGTCTTCTTCTTTCGTCGAATGTCGAAGGTCCAGAGTTTCTGTTCAGTTTTGCAGGTTCAGGATAATCTAAAGTCTTGAGGCCCAACTCCCACTCTTATACTAATCTGGGGGGCTGGGATACCTGCTAGGTCACGCCTTATGGGTGGGACCTGGGAGGGGGTGGTTACACCCACTTCCCTTTGTCCAGTTTCGCGCCAGAGCTGGGGCTGGAGTGCCCCAGCGCCGGTTTGAACTGGACTATGCAAGGAACACCTTGTGTGCCCCAGGCATGTCTCATTCCTTTCAGCCCACCCTGCCCCAATACACTAAAGGCTGTCTGGGGAGGTGCTAGCACCTCCCCAAGCAGGAAACCTATTGTCCAGGCCTCCCTGGCTGGGATCCCTCCCAGCAGCAGGAGGTCAGACTTGTGTCGTGGCAGCAGCATCCATTTTGTGATGCTGAGGCTTTGGTCAGAGGCTAACAGTTGAAGTATGATTTTAACATGTCTTTCCCTCTAGAAGGGGGGAATAATATTCTCATGTCCAGAAATGGCATGGGGGTATTATTCCCGAGTGTTAGACACCTTACACGACATGCTTTGATAAAGCCAAACCATAGTTACCATAACCGTCTAAGATTATAAGGCACTTTAAGAGTATATGGTAGGCTATATCATAGAACAGCTATAAGGACATGGTTCCGAAAGCTGCAGACAGGCTCAGCTCATGCTAGAGCACCATCTCACATGTTACCAAGCACTCTGCCTCCAGGATTGTCAAGGCCTGCCATAGGAGTGACTGATAGGTACACATGTGTCTATATGTAAGTTAGGTATAGGAATACTACACCTAAGCAAGGGGTGATTACACGACCTTGCCCCAGCTGAGTGATCAGCCAGTTGTGTCAAAATGGAAGGCCAGGCCAGGGGTGGCACAATACATGCTGCAGCCCCTGGTAGGCCTAGGGTACACCTATGCCCTGGGTACCTAGGGTACACTGTACAGGGGCCAATAAGGTGATCCTATCCAAATGGGTTATGCACCTAAAGTACATAGTAGTAATTTAGAGAGAGAACAGCAGGGCGGTGGGTCTGATTAGCAGGCCCACAGCCACATCTAAGTCGTAAACCAGTAAAGCAAAAGCAAAAAGTGGGGGTGAACATAGAAAGCAGACCCTACTCTCCTACAGTGACCACGTTGCGTTTTGCGCCGTTTCCTGTTGCGGGCACTATGCCGACCCGCACAAGTGAGATACCATTTTTCTCGTAGGACTTTGGGGAACGCGGGGTGGGTGGAAATTTGTGGATCCACGCAGATTCCAGAACTTTCCATCACAGAAATGTGGGGAATATGTGTTTTTTTGTCAATTTTTTACGTTTGCAAGGGATTCTGGGTAACAGACCATGGTGGGAGGCAGTCAGGTCACCCTATCCTGGATTCCCCTGGGTGTGTAGTTTACAAAAATGTATAGGTTTGCTAGGTTTCCCTAGGTGCCGGCAGGGCTAGGGTTAAAAAACTACAGCTAGTCACTTTGCCAAAAAATGGTCATTTTTCACTGCAAAATTGAGGTGTGACCACGTTGCGTTTTGCGCCGTTTCCTGTCGCGGGCACTATGCCGACCCGCACAAGTGAGGTACAATTTTTCTCATAGGACTTTGGGGAACGCGGGGTGGGTGGAAATTTGTGGATCCACGCAGATTTCAGAACTTTCCATCACAGAAATGTGGGGAAAATGTTTTTTTTGTCAATATTTTACGTTTGCAAGGGATTCTGGGTAACAGACCATGGTGGGAGGCAGTCAAGTCACCCCATCCTGGATTCCCCTGGGTGTCTAGTTTACAAAAATGTATAGGTTTGCTAGGTTTCCCTAGGTGCCGGCAGGGCTAGGGTTCAAAAACTACAGCTAGTCACTTTGCCAAAAAAGGGTCATTTTTCACTGCAAAATTGAGGTGTGACCACGTTGTGTTTTGCGCCGTTTCCTGTCGCGGGCACTATGCCGACCCGCACAAGTGAGGTACCATTTTTCTCGTAGGACTTTGGGGAACGCGGGGTGCGTGGAAATTTGTGGATCCACGCAGATTCCAGAACTTTCCATCACAGAAATGTGGGGAAAATGTGTGTTTTTTGTCAATTTTTTACGTTTGCAAGGGATTCTGGGTAACAGACCATGGTGGGAGGCAGTCAAGTCACCCCATCCTGGATTCCCCTGGGTGTCTAGTTTTAAAAAATGTATAGGTTTACTAGGTTTCCCTAGGTGCCGGCAGGGCTAGGGTTCAAAAACTACAGCTAGTCACTTTGCCAAAAAAAGGTCATTTTTCACTGCAAAATTGAGGTGTGACCACGTTGCGTTTTGCGCCGTTTCCTGACGCGGGCACTAGGCCGACCCGCACAAGTGAGGTACCATTTTTCTCGTAGGACTTTGGGGAACGTGGGGTGGGTGGAAATTTGTGGATCCACGCAGATTCCAGAACTTTCCAACACAGAAATGTGGGGAAAATGTGTTTTTTTTGTCAATTGTTTATGTTTGCAAGGGATTCTGGGTAACAGACCATGGTGGGAGGCAGTCAAGTCACCCCATCCTGGATTCCCCTGGGTGTCTAGTTTTCAAAAATGTATAGGTTTGCTAGGTTTCCCTAGGTGCCGGCAGGGCTAGGGTTCAAAAACTACAGCTCGTCACTTTGCCAAAAAAGGGTCATTTTTCACTGCAAAATTGAGGTGTGACCACGTTGCGTTTAGTGCCGTTTCCTGTCGCGGGCACTAGGCCGACCCGCACAAGTGAGGTACCATTTTTCTCGTAGGACTTTGGGGAATGCGGGGTGGGTGGAAATTTGTGGATCCACGCAGATTCCAGAACTTTCCATCACAGAAATGTGGGGAAAATGTGTTTTTTTTTGTCAATTTTTTACGTTTGCAAGGGATTCTGGATAACAGACCATGGTGGGAGGCAGTCAAGTCACCCCATCCTGGATTCCCCTGGTTGTCTAGTTTACAAAAAGGTATAGGTTTGCTAGGTTTCCCTAGGTGCCGGCAGGGCTAGGGTTCAAAAACTACAGCTAGTCACTTTGCCAAAAAATGGTCATTTTTCACTGCAAAATTGAGGTGTGACCACGTTGCGTTTTGCGCCGTTTCCTGTCGCGGGCACTATGACGACCCGCACAAGTGAGGTACCATTTTTCTCATAGGACATTGGGGAACGCGGGGTGGGTGGAAATTTGTGGATCCACGCAGATTCCAGAACTTTCCATCACAGAAATATGGGGAAAATGTGTTTTTTTTGTCAATTGTTTACGTTTGCAAGGGATTCTGGGTAACAAACCATGGTGGGAGGCAGTCAAATCACCCCATCCTGGATTCCCCTGGGTGTCTAGTTTTCAAAAATGTATAGGTTTGCTAGGTTTCCCTAGGTGCCGGCAGGGCTAGGGTTAAAAAACTACAGCTCATCACTTTGCCAAAAAAGGGTCATTTTTCACTGCAAAATTGAGGTGTGACCACGTTGCGTTTTGCGCCGTTTCCAGTCGCGGGCACTATGCCGACCCGCACAAGTGAGGTACCATTTTTCTCGTAGGACATTGGGGAATGCGGGGTGGGTGGAAAATTGTGGATCCACGCAGATTCCAGAACTTTCCATCACAGAAATATGGGGAAAATGTGTTTTTTTTGTCAATTGTTTACGTTTGCAAGGGATTCTGGGTAACAGACCATGGTGGGAGGCAGTCAAGTCACCCCATCCTGGATTTCCCTGGGTGCCTAGTTTACAAAAATGTATAGGTTTGCTAGGTTTCCCTAGGTGCCGGCAGGGCTAGGGTTCAAAAACTACAGCTCGTCACTTTGCCAAAAAAGGATCATTTTTCACTGCAAAATTGAGGTGTGACCACGTCGCGTTTTGCGCCGTTTCCTGTCGTGGGCACTAGGCCGACCCCCACAAGTGAGGTACCATTTTTCTCGTAGGACTTTGGGGAACGTGGGGTGGGTGGAAATTTGTGGATCCACGCAGATTCCAGAACTTTCCATCACAGAAATGTGGGGAAAATGTGTTTTTTTTGTCAATTTTTTACGTTTGCAAGGGATTCTGGGTAACAGACCATGGTGGGAGGCAGTCAAGTCACCCCATCCTGGATTCCCCTGGGTGTCTAGTTTTCAAAAATGTATAGGTTTGCTAGGTTTCCCTAGGTGCCGGCAGGGCTAGGGTTCAAAAACTACAGCTAGTCACTTTGCCAAAAAGGGGTCATTTTTCACTGCAAAATTGAGGTGTGACCACGTTGCGTTTTGCGCCGTTTCCTGTCGCGGGAACTATGCCGACCCGCACAAGTGAGGTACCATTTTTCTTGTAGGACTTTGGGGAACGTGGGGTGGGTGGAAATTTGTGGATCCACGCAGATTCCAGAACTTTCCAACACAGAAATGTGGGGAAAATGTGTTTTTTTTGTCAATTGTTTACGTTTGCAAGGGATTCTGGGTAACAGACCATGGTGGGAGGCAGTCAAGTCACCCCATCCTGGATTCCCCTGGGTGCCTAGTTTACAAAAATGTATAGGTTTGCTAGGTTTTCCTAGGTGCCGGCAGGGCTAGGGTTAAAAAACTACAGCTCATCACTTTGCCAAAAAAGGGTCATTTTTCACTGCAAAATTGAGGTGTGACCACGTTGCGTTTTGCGCCGTTTCCTGTTGCGGGCACTATGCCGACCCGCACAAGTGAGATACCATTTTTCTCGTAGGACTTTGGGGAACGCGGGGTGGGTGGAAATTTGTGGATCCACGCAGATTCCAGAACTTTCCATCACAGAAATGTGGGGAATATGTGTTTTTTTGTCAATTTTTTACGTTTGCAAGGGATTCTGGGTAACAGACCATGGTGGGAGGCAGTCAAGTCACCCTATCCTGGATTCCCCTGGGTGTGTAGTTTACAAAAATGTATAGGTTTGCTAGGTTTCCCTAGGTGCCGGCAGGGCTAGGGTTCAAAAACTACAGCTAGTCACTTTGCCAAAAAATGGTCATTTTTCACTGCAAAATTGAGGTGTGACCACGTTGCGTTTTGCGCCGTTTCCTGTCGCGGGCACTATGCCGACCCGCACAAGTGAGGTACAATTTTTCTCATAGGACTTTGGGGAACGCGGGGTGGGTGGAAATTTGTGGATCCACGCAGATTTCAGAACTTTCCATCACAGAAATGTGGGGAAAATGTTTTTTTTGTCAATATTTTACGTTTGCAAGGGATTCTGGGTAACAGACCATGGTGGGAGGCAGTCAAGTCACCCCATCCTGGATTCCCCTGGGTGTCTAGTTTTCAAAAATGTATAGGTTTGCTAGGTTTCCCTAGGTGCCGGCAGGGCTAGGGTTCAAAAACTACAGCTAGTCACTTTGCCAAAAAAGGGTCATTTTTCACTGCAAAATTGAGGTGTGACCACGTTGCGTTTTGCGCCGTTTCCTGTCGCGGGCACTAGGCCGACCCGCACAAGTGAGGTACCATTTGTCTCGTAGGACTTTGGGGAATGTGGGGTGGGTGGAAATTTGTGGATCCACGCAGATTCCAGAACTTTCCAACACAGAAATGTGGGGAAAATGTGTTTTTTTTGTCAATTGTTTACGTTTGCAAGGGATTCTGGGTAACAAACCATGGTGAGAGGCAGTCAAATCACCCCATCCTGGATTCCCCTGGGTGTCTAGTTTTCAAAAATTTATAGGTTTGCTAGGTTTCCCTAGGTGCCGGCAGGGCTAGGGTTCAAAAACTACAGCTAGTCACTTTGCCAAAAAGGGGTCATTTTTCACTGCAAAATTGAGGTGTGACCACGTTGCGTTTTGCGCCGTTTCCTGTCGCGGGCACTATGCCGACCCGCACAAGTGAGGTACCATTTTTCTCGAAGGACTTTGGGGAACGCGGGGTGCGTGGAAATTTGTGGATCCACGACGATTCCAGAACTTTCCATCACAGAAATGTGGGGAAAATGTGTTTTTTTTGTCAATTTTTTACGTTTGCAAGGGATTCTGGGTAACAGACCATGGTGGGAGGCAGTCAAGTCACCCCATCCTGGATTCCCCTGGGTGTCTAGTTTTCAAAAATGTATAGGTTTGCTAGGTTTCCCTAGGTGCCGGCAGGGCTAGGGTTCAAAAACTACAGCTAGTCACTTTGCCAAAAAAGGGTCATTTTTCACTGCAAAATTGAGGTGTGACCACGTTGCGTTTTGCGCCGTTTCCTGTCGCGGGCACTAGGCCGACCCGCACAAGTGAGGTACCATTTTTCTCGTAGGACTTTGGGGAACGTGGGGTGGGTGGAAATTTGTGGATCCACGCAGATTCCAGAACTTTCCAACACAGAAATGTGGGGAAAATGTGTTTTTTTTGTCAATTGTTTACGTTTGCAAGGGATTCTGGGTAACAAACCATGGTGGGAGGCAGTCAAATCACCCCATCCTGGATTCCCCTGGGTGTCTAGTTTTCAAAAATGTATAGGTTTGCTAGGTTTCTCTAGGTGCCGGCAGGGCTAGGGTTAAAAAACTACAGCTCATCACTTTGCCAAAAAAGGGTCATTTTTCACTGCAAAATTGAGGTGTGACCACGTTGCGTTTTGCGCCGTTTCCAGTCGCGGGCACTATGCCGACCCGCACAAGTGAGGTACCATTTTTCTTGTAGGACTTTGGGGAACGCGGGGTGCATGGAAATTTGTGGATCCACGCAGATTCCAGAACTTTCCATCACAGAAATGTGGGGAAAATGTGTTTTTTTTGTCAATTGTTTACGTTTGCAAGGGATTCTGGGTAACAGACCATGGTGGGAGGCAGTCAAGTCACCCCATCCTGGATTCCCCTGGGTGTCTAGTTTTCAAAAATGTATAGGTTTGCTAGGTTTCCCTAGGTGCCGTCAGGGCTAGGGTTCAAAAACTACAGCTCATCACTTTGCCAAAAAAGGGTCATTTTTCACTGCAAAATTGAGGTGTGACCACGTTGCGTTTTGTGCCGTTTCCTGTCGCGGGCACTAGGCCGACCCGCACAAGTGAGGTACCATTTTTCTTGTAGGACTTTGGGGAATGCGGGGTGGGTGGAAATTTGTGGATCCACGCAGATTCCAGAACTTTCCATCACAGAAATGTGGGGAAAATGTGTTTTTTTTGTCAATTTTTTACGTTTGCAAGGGATTCTGATAACAGACCATGGTGGGAGGCAGTCAAGTCACCCCACCCTGGATTCCCCTGGTTGTCTAGTTTACAAAAATGTATAGGTTTGCTAGGTTTCCCTAGGTGCCGGCAGGGCTAGGGTTAAAAAACTACAGCTAGTCACTTTGCCAAAAAAGGGTCATTTTTCACTGCAAAATTGAGGTGTGACCACGTTGCGTTTTGCGCCGTTTCCTGTCGCGGGCACTATGCCGACCCGCACAAGTGAGGTACCATTTTTCTCGTAGGACTTTGGGGAACGCGGGGTGGGTGGAAATTTGTGGATCCACGCAGATTCCAGAACTTTCCATCACAGAAATGTGGGGAAAATGTTTTTTTTTGTCAATATTTTATGTTTGCAAGGTATTCTGGGTAACAGACCATGGTGGGAGGCAGTCAAGTCACCCCATCCTGGATTCCCCTGGGTGTCTAGTTTTCAAAAATGTATAGGTTTGCTAGGTTTCCCTAGGTGCCGGCAGGGCTAGGGTTAAAAAACTACAGCTAGTCACTTTGCCAAAAAAGGGTCATTTTTCACTGCAAAATTGAGGTGTGACCACGTTGCGTTTTGCGCCGTTTCCTGTCGCGGGCACTATGCCGACCCGCACAAGTGAGGTACCATTTTTCTCGTAGGACTTTGGGGAACGCGGGGTGGGTGGAAATTTGTGGATCCACGCAGATTCCAGAACTTTCCATCAGAGAAATATGGGGAAAATGTGGTTTTTTTTGTCAATTTTTTACGTTTGCAAGGGATTCTGGGTAACAGACCATGGTGGGAGGCAGTCAAGTCACCCCATCCTGGATTCCCCTGGGTGTCTAGTTTTCAAAAATGTATAGGTTTGCTAGGTTTCCCTAGGTGCCGGCAGGGCTAGGGTTCAAAAACTACAGCTAGTCACTTTGCCAAAAAAGGGTCATTTTTCACTGCAAAATTGAGGTGTGACCACGTTGCGTTTTGCGCCGTTTCCTGTCGCGGGCACTAGGCCGACCCGCACAAGTGAGGTACCATTTTTCTCGTAGGACTTTGGGGAACGTGGGGTGGGTGGAAATTTGTGGATCCACGCAGATTCCAGAACTTTCCAACACAGAAATGTGGGGAAAATGTGTTTTTTTTGTCAATTGTTTACGTTTGCAAGGGATTCTGGGTAACAAACCATGGTGGGAGGCAGTCAAGTCACCCCATCCTGGATTCCCCTGGGTGTCTAGTTTTCAAAAATGTATAGGTTTGCTAGGTTTCCCTAGGTGCCGGCAGGGCTAGGGTTCAAAACCTACAGCTCGTCACTTTGCCAAAAAAGGGTCATTTTTCACTGCAAAATTGAGGTGTGACCACGTTGCGTTTTGCGCCGTTTCCTGTCGCGGACACTAGGCTGACCCGCACAAGTGAGGTACCATTTTTCTCGTAGGACTTTGGGGATCGCGGGGTGGGTGGAAATTTGTAGATCCACGCAGATTCCAGAACTTTCCATCACAGAAATGTGGGGAAAATGTGTTTTTTTTGTCAATTTTTTACGTTTGCAAGGGATTCTGGGTAACAGACCATGGTGGGAGGCAGTCAAGTCACCCCATCCTGGATTCCCCTGGGTGTCTAGTTTACAAATATTTATAGGTTTGCTAGGTTTCCCTAGGTGCCGGCAGGGCTAGGGTTCAAAAACTACAGCTCGACACTTTGCCAAAAAAGGGTCAATTTTCACTGCAAAATTGAGGTGTGACCATGTCGCGTTTTGCGCCGTTTCCTGTCGCGGGCACTAGGCCGACCCGCACAAGTGAGGTACCATTTTTCTCGTAGGACTTTGGGGAACGCAGGGTGGGGGGAAATTTGTGGATCCACGCAGATTCCAGAACTTTCCATCACAGAAATGTGGGGAAAATGTTTTTTTTGTCAATATTTTACGTTTGCAAGGGATTCTGGGTAACAGACCATGGTGGGAGGCAGTCAAGTCACCCCATCCTGGATTCCCCTGGGTGTCTAGTTTTCAAAAATGTATAGGTTTGCTAGGTTTCCCTAGGTGCCGGCAGGGCTAGGGTTCAAAAACTACAGCTAGTCACTTTGCCAAAAAAGGGTCATTTTTCACTGCAAAATTGAGGTGTGACCACGTTGCGTTTTGCGCCGTTTCCTGTCGCGGGCACTAGGCCGACCCGCACAAGTGAGGTACCATTTTTCTCGTAGGACTTTGGGGAACTTGGGGTGGGTGGAAATTTGTGGATCCACGCAGATTCCAGAACTTTCCAACACAGAAATGTGGGGAAAATGTGTTTTTTTTGTCAATTTTTTACGTTTGCAAGGGATTCTGGGTAACAGACCATGATGGGAGGCAGTCAAGTCACCCCATCCTGGATTCCCCTGGGTGTCTAGTTTTCAAAAATGTATAGGTTTGCTAGGTTTCCCTAGGTGCCGGCAGGGCTAGGGTTCAAAAACTACAGCTAGTCACTTTGCCAAAAAAGGGTCATTTTTCACTGCAAAATTGAGGTGTGACCACGTTGCGTTTTGCGCCGTTTCCTGTCGCGGGCACTAGGCCGACCCGCACAAGTGAGGTACCATTTTTCTCGTAGGACTTTGGGGAACTTGGGGTGGGTGGAAATTTGTGGATCCACGCAGATTCCAGAACTTTCCAACACAGAAATGTGGGGAAAATGTGTTTTTTTTGTCAATTTTTTACGTTTGCAAGGGATTCTGGGTAACAGACCATGATGGGAGGCAGTCAAGTCACCCCATCCTGGATTCCCCTGGGTGTCTAGTTTTCAAAAATGTATAGGTTTGCTAGGTTTCCCTAGGTGCCGGCAGGGCTAGGGTTCAAAAACTACAGCTAGTCACTTTGCCAAAAAGGTGGTCATTTTTCACTGCAAAATTGAGGTGTGACCACGTTGCGTTTTGCGCCGTTTCCTGTCGCGGGCACTATGCTGACCCGCACAAGTGAGGTACCATTTTTCTCGTAGGACTTTGGGGAACGCGGGGTGCGTGGAAATTTGTGGATCCACGCAGATTCCAGAACTTTCCATCACAGAAATGTGGGGAAAATGTGTTTTTTTTGTCAATTTTTTACGTTTCCAAGGGATTCTGGGTAACAGACCATGGTGGGAGGCAGTCAAGTCACCCCATCCTGGATGCCCCTGGGTATCTAGTTTTCAAAAATGTATAGGTTTGCTAGGTTTCCCTAGGTGCCGGCAGGGCTAGGGTTCAAAAACTACAGCTAGTCACTTTGCCAAAAAGGGTCATTTTTCACTGCAAAATTGAGGTGTGACCACGTTGCGTTTTGCGCCGTTTCCTGTCGCGGGCACTAGGCCGACCCGCACAAGTGAGGTACCATTTTTCTTGTAGGACTTTGGGGAACGTGGGGTGGGTGGAAATTTGTGGATCCACGCAGATTCCAGAACTTTCCAACACAGAAATGTGGGGAAAATGTGTTTTGTTTGTCAATTGTTTACGTTTGCAAGGGATTCTGGGTAACAAACCATGGTGGGAGGCAGTCAAATCACCCCATCCTGGATTCCCCTGGGTGTCTAGTTTTCAAAAATGTATAGGTTTGCTAGGTTTCCCTAGGTGCCGGCAGGGCTAGGGTTAAAAAACTACAGCTCATCACTTTGCCAAAAAAGGGTCATTTTTCACTGCAAAATTGAGGTGTGACCACGTTGCGTTTTGCGCCGTTTCCAGTCGCGGGCACTATGCCGACCCGCACAAGTGAGGTACCATTTTTCTCGTAGGACATTGGGGAACGCGGGGTGGGTGGAAAATTGTGGATCCACGCAGATTCCAGAACTTTCCATCACAGAAATATGGGGAAAATGTGTTTTTTTTGTCAATTGTTTACGTTTGCAAGGGATTCTGGGTAACAGACCATGGTGGGAGGCAGTCAAGTCACCCCATCCTGGATTTCCCTGGGTGCCTAGTTTACAAAAATGTATAGGTTTGCTAGGTTTCCCTAGGTGCCGGCAGGGCTAGGGTTCAAAAACTACAGCTCGTCACTTTGCCAAAAAAGGGTCATTTTTCACTGCAAAATTGAGGTGTGACCATGTCGCGTTTTGCGCCGTTTCCTGTCGTGGGCACTAGGCCGACCCCCACAAGTGAGGTACCATTTTTCTCGTAGGACTTTGGGGAACGCGGGGTGGGTGGAAATTTGTGGATCCACTCAGATTCCAGAACTTTCCATCACAGAAATGTGGGGAAAATGTGTTTTTTTTGTCAATTTTTTACGTTTGCAAGGGATTCTGGGTAACAGACCATGGTGGGAGGCAGTCAAGTCACCCCATCCTGGATTCCCCTGGGTGTCTAGTTTTCAAAAATGTATAGGTTTGCTAGGTTTCCCTAGGTGCCGGCAGGGCTAGGGTTCAAAAACTACAGCTAGTCACTTTGCCAAAAAGGGGTCATTTTTCACTGCAAAATTGAGGTGTGACTACGTTGCGTTTTGCGCCGTTTCCTGTCGCGGGAACTATGCCGACCCGCACAAGTGAGGTACCATTTTTCTTGTAGGACTTTGGGGAACGTGGGGTGGGTGGAAATTTGTGGATCCACGCAGATTCCAGAACTTTCCAACACAGAAATGTGGGGAAAATGTGTTTTTTTTGTCAATTGTTTACGTTTGCAAGGGATTCTGGGTAACAGACCATGGTGGGAGGCAGTCAAGTCACCCCATCCTGGATTCCCCTGGGTGCCTAGTTTACAAAAATGTATAGGTTTGCTAGGTTTTCCTAGGTGCCGGCAGGGCTAGGGTTAAAAAACTACAGCTCGTCACTTTGCCAAAAAAGGGTCATTTTTCACTGCAAAATTGAGGTGTGACCACGTTGCGTTTTGCGCCGTTTCCTGTTGCGGGCACTATGCCGACCCGCACAAGTGAGATACCATTTTTCTCGTAGGACTTTGGGGAACGCGGGGTGGGTGGAAATTTGTGGATCCACGCAGATTCCAGAACTTTCCATCACAGAAATGTGGGGAATATGTGTTTTTTTGTCAATTGTTTACGTTTGCAAGGGATTCTGGGTAACAGACCATGGTGGGAGGCAGTCAAGTCACCCTATCCTGGATTCCCCTGGGTGTGTAGTTTACAAAAATGTATAGGTTTGCTAGGTTTCCCTAGGTGCCGGCAGGGCTAGGGTTCAAAAACTACAGCTAGTCACTTTGCCAAAAAATGGTCATTTTTCACTGCAAAATTGAGGTGTGACCACGTTGCGTTTTGCGCCGTTTCCTGTCGCGGGCACTATGCCGACCCGCACAAGTGAGGTACAATTTTTCTCATAGGACTTTGGGGAACGCGGGGTGGGTGGAAATTTGTGGATCCACGCAGATTTCAGAACTTTCCATCACAGAAATGTGGGGAAAATGTTTTTTTTGTCAATATTTTACGTTTGCAAGGGATTCTGGGTAACAGACCATGGTGGGAGGCAGTCAAGTCACCCCATCCTGGATTCCCCTGGGTGTCTAGTTTTCAAAAATGTATAGGTTTGCTAGGTTTCCCTAGGTGCCGGCAGGGCTAGGGTTCAAAAACTACAGCTAGTCACTTTGCCAAAAAAGGGTCATTTTTCACTGCAAAATTGAGGTGTGACCACGTTGCGTTTTGCGCCGTTTCCTGTCGCGGGCACTAGGCCGACCCGCACAAGTGAGGTACCATTTGTCTCGTAGGACTTTGGGGAATGTGGGGTGGGTGGAAATTTGTGGATCCACGCAGATTCCAGAACTTTCCAACACAGAAATGTGGGGAAAATATGTTTTTTTTGTCAATTGTTTACGTTTGCAAGGGATTCTGGGTAACAAACCATGGTGGGAGGCAGTCAAATCACCCCATCCTGGATTCCCCTGGGTGTCTAGTTTTCAAAAATTTATAGGTTTGCTAGGTTTCCCTAGGTGCCGGCAGGGCTAGGGTTCAAAAACTACAGCTAGTCACTTTGCCAAAAAGGGGTCATTTTTCACTGCAAAATTGAGGTGTGACCACGTTGCGTTTTGCGCCGTTTCCTGTCGCGGGCACTATGCCGACCCGCACAAGTGAGGTACCATTTTTCTCGAAGGACTTTGGGGAACGCGGGGTGCGTGGAAATTTGTGGATCCACGACGATTCCAGAACTTTCCATCACAGAAATGTGGGGAAAATGTGTTTTTTTTGTCAATTTTTTACGTTTGCAAGGGATTCTGGGTAACAGACCATGGTGGGAGGCAGTCAAGTCACCCCATCCTGGATTCCCCTGGGTGTCTAGTTTTCAAAAATGTATAGGTTTACTAGGTTTCCCTAGGTGCCGGCAGGGCTAGGGTTCAAAAACTACAGCTAGTCACTTTGCCAAAAAAGGGTCATTTTTCACTGCAAAATTGAGGTGTGACCACGTTGCGTTTTGCGCCGTTTCCTGTCGCGGGCACTAGGCCGACCCGCACAAGTGAGGTACCATTTTTCTCGTAGGACTTTGGGGAACGTGGGGTGGGTGGAAATTTGTGGATCCACGCAGATTCCAGAACTTTCCAACACAGAAATGTGGGGAAAATGTGTTTTTTTTGTCAATTGTTTACGTTTGCAAGGGATTCTGGGTAACAAACCATGGTGGGAGGCAGTCAAATCACCGCATCCTGGATTCCCCTGGGTGTCTAGTTTTCAAAAATGTATAGGTTTGCTAGGTTTCTCTAGGTGCCGGCAGGGCTAGGGTTAAAAAACTACAGCTCATCACTTTGCCAAAAAAGGGTCATTTTTCACTGCAAAATTGAGGTGTGACCACGTTGCGTTTTGCGCCGTTTCCAGTCGCGGGCACTATGCCGACCCGCACAAGTGAGGTACCATTTTTCTTGTAGGACTTTGGGGAACGCGGGGTGCATGGAAATTTGTGGATCCACGCAGATTCCAGAACTTTCCATCACAGAAATGTGGGGAAAATGTGTTTTTTTTGTCAATTGTTTACGTTTGCAAGGGATTCTGGGTAACAGACCATGGTGGGAGGCAGTCAAGTCACCCCATCCTGGATTCCCCTGGGTGTCTAGTTTTCAAAAATGTATAGGTTTGCTAGGTTTCCCTAGGTGCCGGCAGGGCTAGGGTTCAAAAACTACAGCTAGTCACTTTGCCAAAAAAGGGTCATTTTTCACTGCAAAATTGAGGTGTGACCACGTTGCGTTTTGCGCCGTTTCCTGTCGCGGGCACTAGGCCGACCCGCACAAGTGAGGTACCATTTTTCTCGTAGGACTTTGGGGAACGTGGGGTGGGTGGAAATTTGTGGATCCACGCAGATTCCAGAACTTTCCAACACAGAAATGTGGGGAAAATGTGTTTTTTTTGTCAATTGTTTATGTTTGCAAGGGATTCTGGGTAACAAACCATGGTGGGAGGCAGTCAAATCACCCCATCCTGGATTCCCCTGGGTGTCTAGTTTTCAAAAATGTATAGGTTTGCTAGGTTTCTCTAGGTGCCGGCAGGGCTAGGGTTAAAAAACTACAGCTCATCACTTTGCCAAAAAAGGGTCATTTTTCACTGCAAAATTGAGGTGTGACCACGTTGCGTTTTGCGCCGTTTCCAGTCGCGGGCACTATGCCGACCCGCACAAGTGAGGTACCATTTTTCTTGTAGGACTTTGGGGAACGCGGGGTGCATGGAAATTTGTGGATCCACGCAGATTCCAGAACTTTCCATCACAGAAATGTGGGGAAAATGTGTTTTTTTTGTCAATTGTTTACGTTTGCAAGGGATTCTGGGTAACAGACCATGGTGGGAGGCAGTCAAGTCACCCCATCCTGGATTCCCCTGGGTGTCTAGTTTTCAAAAATGTATAGGTTTGCTAGGTTTCCCTAGGTGCCGGCAGGGCTAGGGTTCAAAAACTACAGCTCGTCACTTTGCCAAAAAAGGGTCATTTTTCACTGCAAAATTGAGGTGTGACCACGTTGCGTTTTGTGCCGTTTCCTGTCGCGGGCACTAGGCCGACCCGCACAAGTGAGGTACCATTTTTCTTGTAGGACTTTGGGGAATGCGGGGTGGGTGGAAATTTGTGGATCCACGCAGATTCCAGAACTTTCCATCACAGAAATGTGGGGAAAATGTGTTTTTTTTGTCAATTTTTTACGTTTGCAAGGGATTCTGGATAACAGACCATGGTGGGAGGCAGTCAAGTCACCCCACCCTGGATTCCCCTGGTTGTCTAGTTTACAAAAATGTATAGGTTTGCTAGGTTTCCCTAGGTGCCGGCAGGGCTAGGGTTAAAAAACTACAGCTAGTCACTTTGCCAAAAAAGGGTCATTTTTCACTGCAAAATTGAGGTGTGACCACGTTGCGTTTTGCGCCGTTTCCTGTCGCGGGCACTATGCCGACCCGCACAAGTGAGGTACCATTTTTCTCGTAGGACTTTGGGGAACGCGGGGTGGGTGGAAATTTGTGGATCCACGCAGATTCCAGAACTTTCCATCACAGAAATGTGGGGAAAATGTTTTTTTTGTCAATATTTTATGTTTGCAAGGTATTCTGGGTAACAGACCATGGTGGGAGGCAGTCAAGTCACCCCATCCTGGATTCCCCTGGGTGTCTAGTTTTCAAAAATGTATAGGTTTGCTAGGTTTCCCTAGGTGCCGGCAGGGCTAGGGTTCAAAAACTACAGCTAGTCACTTTGCCAAAAAAGGGTCATTTTTCACTGCAAAATTGAGGTGTGACCACGTTGCGTTTTGCGCCGTTTCCTGTCGCGGGCACTATGCCGACCCGCACAAGTGAGGTACCATTTTTCTCGTAGGACATTGGGGAACGCGGGGTGGGTGGAAATTTGTGGATCCACGCAGATTCCAGAACTTTCCATCAGAGAAATATGGGGAAAATGTGGTTTTTTTTGTCAATTTTTTACGTTTGCAAGGGATTCTGGGTAACAGACCATGGTGGGAGGCAGTCAAGTCACCCCATCCTGGATTCCCCTGGGTGTCTAGTTTTCAAAAATGTATAGGTTTGCTAGGTTTCCCTAGGTGCCGGCAGGGCTAGGGTTCAAAAACTACAGCTAGTCACTTTGCCAAAAAAGGGTCATTTTTCACTGCAAAATTGAGGTGTGACCACGTTGCGTTTTGCGCCGTTTCCTGTCGCGGGCACTAGGCCGACCCGCACAAGTGAGGTACCATTTTTCTCGTAGGACTTTGGGGAACGTGGGGTGGGTGGAAATTTGTGGATCCACGCAGATTCCGGAACTTTCCAACACAGAAATGTGGGGAAAATGTGTTTTTTTTGTCAATTGTTTACGTTTGCAAGGGATTCTGGGTAACAAACCATGGTGGGAGGCAGTCAAGTCACCCCATCCTGGATTCCCCTGGGTGTCTAGTTTTCAAAAATGTATAGGTTTGCTAGGTTTCCCTAGGTGCCGGCAGGGCTAGGGTTCAAAACCTACAGCTCGTCACTTTGCCAAAAAAGGGTCATTTTTCACTGCAAAATTGAGGTGTGACCACGTTGCGTTTTGCGCCGTTTCCTGTCGCGGGCACTAGGCTGACCCGCACAAGTGAGGTACCATTTTTCTCGTAGGACTTTGGGGATCGCGGGGTGGGTGGAAATTTGTAGATCCACGCAGATTCCAGAACTTTCCATCACAGAAATGTGGGGAAAATGTGTTTTTTTTGTCAATTTTTTACGTTTGCAAGGGATTCTGGGTAACAGACCATGGTGGGAGGCAGTCAAGTCACCCCATCCTGGATTCCCCTGGGTGTCTAGTTTACAAATATTTATAGGTTTGCTAGGTTTCCCTAGGTGCCGGCAGGGCTAGGGTTCAAAAACTACAGCTCGACACTTTGCCAAAAAAGGGTCAATTTTCACTGCAAAATTGAGGTGTGACCATGTCGCGTTTTGCGCCGTTTCCTGTCGCGGGCACTAGGCCGACCCGCACAAGTGAGGTACCATTTTTCTCGTAGGACTTTGGGGAACGCAGGGTGGGGGGAAATTTGTGGATCCACGCAGATTCCAGAACTTTCCATCACAGAAATGTGGGGAAAATGTTTTTTTTGTCAATATTTTACGTTTGCAAGGGATTCTGGGTAACAGACCATGGTGGGAGGCAGTCAAGTCACCCCATCCTGGATTCCCCTGGGTGTCTAGTTTTCAAAAATGTATAGGTTTGCTAGGTTTCCCTAGGTGCCGGCAGGGCTAGGGTTCAAAAACTACAGCTAGTCACTTTGCCAAAAAATGGTCATTTTTCACTGCAAAATTGAGGTGTGACCACGTTGCGTTTTGCGCCGTTTCCTGTCGCGGGCACTATGCCGACCCGCACAAGTGAGGTACCATTTTTCTCGTAGGACTTTGGGGAATGTGGGGTGGGTGGAAATTTGTGGATCCACGCAGATTCCAGAACTTTCCAACACAGAAATGTGGGGAAAATGTGTTTTTTTTGTCAATTGTTTACGTTTGCAAGGGATTCTGGGAAACAGACCATGGTGGGAGGCCGTCAAGTCACCCCATCCTGGATTCCCCTGGGTGCCTAGTTTACAAAAATGTATAGGTTTGCTAGGTTTTCCTAGGTGCCGGCAGGGCTAGGGTTAAAAAACTACAGCTCGTCACTTTGCCAAAAAAGGGTCATTTTTCACTGCAAAATTGAGGTGTGACCACGTTGCGTTTTGCGCCGTTTCCTGTTGCGGGCACTATGCCGACCCGCACAAGTGAGATACCATTTTTCTCGTAGGACTTTGGGGAACGCGGGGTGGGTGGAAATTTGTGGATCCACGCAGATTCCAGAACTTTCCATCACAGAAATGTGGGGAATATGTGTTTTTTTGTCAATTTTTTACGTTTGCAAGGGATTCTGGGTAACAGACCATGGTGGGAGGCAGTCAAGTCACCCTATCCTGGATTCCCCTGGGTGTGTAGTTTACAAAAATGTATAGGTTTGCTAGGTTTCCCTAGGTGCCGGCAGGGCTAGGGTTCAAAAACTACAGCTAGTCACTTTGCCAAAAAATGGTCATTTTTCACTGCAAAATTGAGGTGTGACCACGTTGCGTTTTGCGCCGTTTCCTGTCGCGGGCACTATGCCGACCCGCACAAGTGAGGTACAATTTTTCTCATAGGACTTTGGGGAACGCGGGGTGGGTGGAAATTTGTGGATCCACGCAGATTCCAGAACTTTCCATCACAGAAATGTGGGGAAAATGTTTTTTTTGTCAATATTTTACGTTTGCAAGGGATTCTGGGTAACAGACCATGGTGGGAGGCAGTCAAGTCACCCCATCCTGGATTCCCCTGGGTGTCTAGTTTTCAAAAATGTATAGGTTTGCTAGGTTTCCCTAGGTGCCGGCAGGGCTAGGGTTCAAAAACTACAGCTAGTCACTTTGCCAAAAAAGGGTCATTTTTCACTGCAAAATTGAGGTGTGACCACGTTGCATTTTGCGCCGTTTCCTGTCGCGGGCACTATGCCGACCCGCACAAGTGAGGTACCATTTTTCTCGTAGGACTTTGGGGAATGTGGGGTGGGTGGAAATTTGTGGATCCACGCAGATTCCAGAACTTTCCAACACAGAAATGTGGGGAAAATGTGTTTTTTTTGTCAATTGTTTACGTTTGCAAGGGATTCTGGGTAACAAACCTTGGTGGGAGGCAGTCAAATCACCCCATCCTGGATTCCCCTGGGTGTCTAGTTTTCAAAAATTTATAGGTTTGCTAGGTTTCCCTAGGTGCCGGCAGGGCTAGGGTTCAAAAACTACAGCTAGTCACTTTGCCAAAAAGGGGTCATTTTTCACTGCAAAATTGAGGTGTGACCACGTTGCGTTTTGCGCCGTTTCCTGTCGCGGGCACTATGCCGACCCGCACAAGTGAGGTACCATTTTTCTCGTAGGACTTTGGGGAACGCGGGGTGCGTGGAAATTTGTGGATCCACGACGATTCCAGAACTTTCCATCACAGAAATGTGGGGAAAATGTGTTTTTTTTGGCAATTTTTTACGTTTGCAAGGGATTCTGGGTAACAGACCATGGTGGGAGGCAGTCAAGTCACCCCATCCTGGATTCCCCTGGGTGTCTAGTTTTCAAAAATGTATAGGTTTGCTAGGTTTCCCTAGGTGCCGGCAGGGCTAGGGTTCAAAAACTACAGCTAGTCACTTTGCCAAAAAAGGGTCATTTTTCACTGCAAAATTGAGGTGTGACCACGTTGCGTTTTGCGCCGTTTCCTGTCGCGGGCACTAGGCCGACCCGCACAAGTGAGGTACCATTTTTCTCGTAGGACTTTGGGGAACGTGGGGTGGGTGGAAATTTGTGGATCCACGCAGATTCCAGAACTTTCCAACACAGAAATGTGGGGAAAATGTGTTTTTTTTGTCAATTGTTTACGTTTGCAAGGGATTCTGGGTAACAAACCATGGTGGGAGGCAGTCAAATCACCCCATCCTGGATTCCCCTGGGTGTCTAGTTTTCAAATATGTATAGGTTTGCTAGGTTTCTCTAGGTGCCGGCAGGGCTAGGGTTAAAAAACTACAGCTCATCACTTTGACAAAAAAGGGTCATTTTCACTGCAAAATTGAGGTGTGACCACGTTGCGTTTTGCGCCGTTTCCAGTCGCGGGCACTATGCCGACCCGCACAAGTGAGGTACCATTTTTCTTGTAGGACTTTGGGGAACGCGGGGTGCATGGAAATTTGTGGATCCACGCAGATTCCAGAACTTTCCATCACAGAAATGTGGGGAAAATGTGTTTTTTTTGTCAATTGTTTACGTTTGCAAGGGATTCTGGGTAACAGACCATGGTGGGAGGCAGTCAAGTCACCCCATCCTGGATTCCCCTGGGTGTCTAGTTTTCAAAAATGTATAGGTTTGCTAGGTTTCCCTAGGTGCCGGCAGGGCTAGGGTTCAAAAACTACAGCTCGTCACTTTGCCAAAAAAGGGTCATTTTTCACTGCAAAATTGAGGTGTGACCACGTTGCGTTTTGTGCCGTTTCCTGTCGCGGGCACTAGGCCGACCCGCACAAGTGAGGTACCATTTTTCTTGTAGGACTTTGGGGAATGCGGGGTGGGTGGAAATTTGTAGATCCACGCAGATTCCAGAACTTTCCATCACAGAAATGTGGGGAAAAAGTGTTTTTTTTGTCAATTTTTTACGTTTGCAAGGGATTCTGGGTAACAAACCATGGTGGGAGGCAGTCAAATCACCCCATCCTGGATTCCCCTGGGTGTCTAGTTTTCAAATATGTATAGGTTTGCTAGGTTTCTCTAGGTGCCGGCAGGGCTAGGGTTAAAAAACTACAGCTCATCACTTTGACAAAAAAGGGTCATTTTCACTGCAAAATTGAGGTGTGACCACGTTGCGTTTTGCGCCGTTTCCTGTCGCGGGCACTAGGCCGACCCGCACAAGTGAGGTACCATTTTTCTCGTAGGACTTTGGGGATCGCGGGGTGGGTGGAAATTTGTAGATCCACGCAGATTCCAGAACTTTCCATCACAGAAATGTGGGGAAAAAGTGTTTTTTTTGTCAATTTTTTACGTTTGCAAGGGATTCTGGGTAACAGACCATGGTGGGAGGCAGTCAAGTCACCCCATCCTGGATTCCCCTGGGTGTCTAGTTTTCAAAAATGTATAGGTTTGCTAGGTTTCCCTAGGTGCCGGCAGGGCTAGGGTTCAAAAACTACAGCTAGTCACTTTGCCAAAAAAGGGTCATTTTTCACTGCAAAATTGAGGTGTGACCACGTTGCGTTTTGCGCCGTTTCCTGTCGCGGGCACTATGCCGACCCGCACAAGTGAGGTACCATTTTTCTCGTAGGACTTTGGGGAACGCGGGGTGCGTGGAAATTTGTGGATCCACGACGATTCCAGAACTTTCCATCACAGAAATGTGGGGAAAAAGTGTTTTTTTTGGCAATTTTTTACGTTTGCAAGGGATTCTGGGTAACAGACCATGGTGGGAGGCAGTCAAGTCACCCCATCCTGGATTCCCCTGGGTGTCTAGTTTTCAAAAATGTATAGGTTTGCTAGGTTTCCCTAGGTGCCGGCAGGGCTAGGGTTCAAAAACTACAGCTAGTCACTTTGCCAAAAAAGGGTCATTTTTCACTGCAAAATTGAGGTGTGACCACGTTGCGTTTTGCGCCGTTTCCTGTCGCGGGCACTAGGCCGACCCGCACAAGTGAGGTACCATTTTTCTCGTAGGACTTTGGGGAACGTGGGGTGGGTGGAAATTTGTGGATCCACGCAGATTCCAGAACTTTCCAACACAGAAATGTGGGGAAAATGTGTTTTTTTTGTCAATTGTTTACGTTTGCAAGGGATTCTGGGTAACAAACCATGGTGGGAGGCAGTCAAATCACCCCATCCTGGATTCCCCTGGGTGTCTAGTTTTCAAATATGTATAGGTTTGCTAGGTTTCTCTAGGTGCCGGCAGGGCTAGGGTTAAAAAACTACAGCTCATCACTTTGACAAAAAAGGGTCATTTTCACTGCAAAATTGAGGTGTGACCACGTTGCGTTTTGCGCCGTTTCCAGTCGCGGGCACTATGCCGACCCGCACAAGTGAGGTACCATTTTTCTTGTAGGACTTTGGGGAACGCGGGGTGCATGGAAATTTGTGGATCCACGCAGATTCCAGAACTTTCCATCACAGAAATGTGGGGAAAATGTGTTTTTTTTGTCAATTGTTTACGTTTGCAAGGGATTCTGGGTAACAGACCATGGTGGGAGGCAGTCAAGTCACCCCATCCTGGATTCCCCTGGGTGTCTAGTTTTCAAAAATGTATAGGTTTGCTAGGTTTCCCTAGGTGCCGGCAGGGCTAGGGTTCAAAAACTACAGCTCGTCACTTTGCCAAAAAAGGGTCATTTTTCACTGCAAAATTGAGGTGTGACCACGTTGCGTTTTGTGCCGTTTCCTGTCGCGGGCACTAGGCCGACCCGCACAAGTGAGGTACCATTTTTCTTGTAGGACTTTGGGGAATGCGGGGTGGGTGGAAATTTGTGGATCCACGCAGATTCCAGAACTTTCCATCACAGAAATGTGGGGAAAATGTGTTTTTTTTGTCAATTTTTTACGTTTGCAAGGGATTCTGGATAACAGACCATGGTGGGAGGCAGTCAAGTCACCCCACCCTGGATTCCCCTGGTTGTCTAGTTTACAAAAATGTATAGGTTTGCTAGGTTTCCCTAGGTGCCGGCAGGGCTAGGGTTAAAAAACTACAGCTAGTCACTTTGCCAAAAAAGGGTCATTTTTCACTGCAAAATTGAGGTGTGACCACGTTGCGTTTTGCGCCGTTTCCTGTCGCGGGCACTATGCCGACCCGCACAAGTGAGGTACCATTTTTCTCGTAGGACTTTGGGGAACGCGGGGTGGGTGGAAATTTGTGGATCCACGCAGATTCCAGAACTTTCCATCACAGAAATGTGGGGAAAATGTTTTTTTTGTCAATATTTTACGTTTGCAAGGTATTCTGGGTAACAGACCATGGTGGGAGGCAGTCAAGTCACCCCATCCTGGATTCCCCTGGGTGTCTAGTTTTCAAAAATGTATAGGTTTGCTAGGTTTCCCTAGGTGCCGGCAGGGCTAGGGTTCAAAAACTACAGCTAGTCACTTTGCCAAAAAAGGGTCATTTTTCACTGCAAAATTGAGGTGTGACCACGTTGCGTTTTGCGCCGTTTCCTGTCGCGGGCACTATGCCGACCCGCACAAGTGAGGTACCATTTTTCTCGTAGGACATTGGGGAACACGGGGTGGGTGGAAATTTGTGGATCCACGCAGATTCCAGAACTTTCCATCAGAGAAATATGGGGAAAATGTGTTTTTTTTTGTCAATTTTTTACGTTTGCAAGGGATTCTGGGTAACAGACCATGGTGGGAGGCAGTCAAGTCACCCCATCCTGGATTCCCCTGGGTGTCTAGTTTTCAAAAATGTATAGGTTTGCTAGGTTTCCCTAGGTGCCGGCAGGGCTAGGGTTCAAAAACTACAGCTAGTCACTTTGCCAAAAAAGGGTCATTTTTCACTGCAAAATTGAGGTGTGACCACGTTGCGTTTTGCGCCGTTTCCTGTCGCGGGCACTAGGCCGACCCGCACAAGTGAGGTACCATTTTTCTCGTAGGACTTTGGGGAACGTGGGGTGGGTGGAAATTTGTGGATCCACGCAGATTCCAGAACTTTCCAACACAGAAATGTGGGGAAAATGTGTTTTTTTTGTCAATTGTTTACGTTTGCAAGGGATTCTGGGTAACAAACCATGGTGGGAGGCAGTCAAGTCACCCCATCCTGGATTCCCCTGGGTGTCTAGTTTTCAAAAATGTATAGGTTTGCTAGGTTTCCCTAGGTGCCGGCAGGGCTAGGGTTCAAAACCTACAGCTCGTCACTTTGCCAAAAAAGTGTCATTTTTCACTGCAAAATTGAGGTGTGACCACGTTGCGTTTTGTGCCGTTTCCTGTCGCGGGCACTAGGCCGACCCGCACAAGTGAGGTACCATTTTTCTCGTAGGACTTTGGGGATCGCGGGGTGGGTGGAAATTTGTAGATCCACGCAGATTCCAGAACTTTCCATCACAGAAATGTGGGGAAAAAGTGTTTTTTTTGTCAATTTTTTACGTTTGCAAGGGATTCTGGGTAACAGACCATGGTGGGAGGCAGTCAAGTCACCCCATCCTGGATTCCCCTGGGTGTCTAGTTTTCAAAAATGTATAGGTTTGCTAGGTTTCCCTAGGTGCCGGCAGGGCTAGGGTTCAAAAACTACAGCTAGTCACTTTGCCAAAAAAGGGTCATTTTTCACTGCAAAATTGAGGTGTGACCACGTTGCGTTTTGCGCCGTTTCCTGTCGCGGGCACTAGGCCGACCCGCACAAGTGAGGTACCATTTTTCTCGTAGGACTTTGGGGAATGTGGGGTGGGTGGAAATTTGTGGATCCACGCAGATTCCAGAACTTTCCAACACAGAAATGTGGGGAAAATGTGTTTTTTTTGTCAATTGTTTACGTTTGCAAGGGATTCTGGGTAACAAACCATGGTGGGAGGCAGTCAAATCACCCCATCCTGGATTCCCCTGGGTGTCTAGTTTTCAAAAATGTATAGGTTTGCTAGGTTTCCCTAGGTGCCGGCAGGGCTAGGGTTCAAAAACTACAGCTAGTCACTTTGCCAAAAAGGGGTCATTTTTCACTGCAAAATTGAGGTGTGACCACGTTGCGTTTTGCGCCGTTTCCTGTCGCGGGCACTATGCCGACCCGCACAAGTGAGGTACCATTTTTCTCGTAGGACTTTGGGGAACGCGGGGTGTGTGGAAATTTGTGGATCCACGACGATTCCAGAACTTTCCATCACAGAAATGTGGGGAAAATGTGTTTTTTTTGTCAATTTTTTACGTTTGCAAGGGATTCTGGGTAACAGACCATGGTGGGAGGCAGTCAAGTCACCCCATCCTGGATTCCCCTGGGTGTCTAGTTTTCAAAAATGTATAGGTTTGCTAGGTTTCCCTAGGTGCTGGCAGGGCTAGGGTTCAAAAACTACAGCTAGTCACTTTGCCAAAAAAGGGTCATTTTTCACTGCAAAATTGAGGTGTGACCACGTTGCGTTTTGCGCCGTTTCCTGTCGCGGGCACTAGGCCGACCCGCACAAGTGAGGTACCATTTTTCTTGTAGGACTTTGGGGAACATGGGGTGGGTGGAAATTTGTGGATCCACGCAGATTCCAGAACTTTCCAACACAGAAATGTGGGGAAAATGTGTTTTTTTTGTCAATTGTTTACGTTTGCAAGGGATTCTGGGTAACAAACCATGGTGGGAGGCAGTCAAATCACCCCATCCTGAATTCCCCTGGGTGTCTAGTTTTCAAAAATGTATAGGTTTGCTAGGTTTCTCTAGGTGCCGGCAGGGCTAGGGTTAAAAAACTACAGCTCATCACTTTGCCAAAAAAGTGTCATTTTTCACTGCAAAATTGAGGTGTGACCACGTTGCGTTTTGCGCCGTTTCCAGTCGCGGGCACTATGCCGACCCGCACAAGTGAGGTACCATTTTTCTTGTAGGACTTTGGGGAACGCGGGGTGCATGGAAATTTGTGGATCCACGCAGATTCCAGAACTTTCCATCACAGAAATGTGGGAAAAATTTGGTTTTTTTGTCAATTGTTTCCGTTTGCAAGGGATTCTGGGTAACAGACCATGGTGGGAGGCAGTCAAGTCACCCCATCCTGGATTCCCCTGGGTGCCTAGTTTACAAAAATGTATAGGTTTGCTAGGTTTTCCTAGGTGCCGGCAGGGCTAGGGTTAAAAAACTACAGCTCGTCACTTTGCCAAAAAAGGGTCATTTTTCACTGCAAAATTGAGGTGTGACCACGTTGCGTTTTGCGCCGTTTCCTGTTGCGGGCACTTTGCCGACCCGCACAAGTGAGATACCATTTTTCTCGTAGGACTTTGGGGAACGCGGGGTGGGTGGAAATTTGTGGATCCACGCAGATTCCAGAACTTTCCATCACAGAAATGTGGGGAATATGTGTTTTTTTGTCAATTTTTTACGTTTGCAAGGGATTCTGGGTAACAGACCATGGTGGGAGGCAGTCAAGTCACCCTATCCTGGATTCCCCTGGGTGTGTAGTTTACAAAAATGTATAGGTTTGCTAGGTTTCCCTAGGTGCCGGCAGGGCTAGGGTTCAAAAACTACAGCTAGTCACTTTGCCAAAAAATGGTCATTTTTCACTGCAAAATTGAGGTGTGACCACGTTGCGTTTTGCGCCGTTTCCTGTCGCGGGCACTATGCCGACCCGCACAAGTGAGGTACAATTTTTCTCATAGGACTTTGGGGAACGCGGGGTGGGTGGAAATTTGTGGATCCACGCAGATTCCAGAACTTTCCATCACAGAAATGTGGGGAAAATGTTTTTTTTGTCAATATTTTACGTTTGCAAGGGATTCTGGGTAACAGACCATGGTGGGAGGCAGTCAAGTCACCCCATCCTGGATTCCCCTGGGTGTCTAGTTTTCAAAAATGTATAGGTTTGCTAGGTTTCCCTAGGTGCCGGCAGGGCTAGGGTTCAAAAACTACAGCTAGTCACTTTGCCAAAAAAGGGTCATTTTTCACTGCAAAATTGAGGTGTGACCACGTTGCGTTTTGCGCCGTTTCCTGTCGCGGGCACTAGGCCGACCCGCACAAGTGAGGTACCATTTTTCTCGTAGGACTTTGGGGAATGTGGGGTGGGTGGAAATTTGTGGATCCACGCAGATTCCAGAACTTTCCAACACAGAAATGTGGGGAAAATGTGTTTTTTTTGTCAATTGTTTACGTTTGCAAGGGATTCTGGGTAACAAACCATGGTGGGAGGCAGTCAAATCACCCCATCCTGGATTCCCCTGGGTGTCTAGTTTTCAAAAATTTATAGGTTTGCTAGGTTTCCCTAGGTGCCGGCAGGGCTAGGGTTCAAAAACTACAGCTAGTCACTTTGCCAAAAAGGGGTCATTTTTCACTGCAAAATTGAGGTGTGACCACGTTGCGTTTTGCGCCGTTTCCTGTCGCGGGCACTATGCCGACCCGCACAAGTGAGGTACCATTTTTCTCGTAGGACTTTGGGGAACGCGGGGTGCGTGGAAATTTGTGGATCCACGACGATTCCAGAACTTTCCATCACAGAAATGTGGGGAAAATGTGTTTTTTTTGTCAATTTTTTACGTTTGCAAGGGATTCTGGGTAACAGACCATGGTGGGAGGCAGTCAAGTCACCCCATCCTGGATTCCCCTGGGTGTCTAGTTTTCAAAAATGTATAGGTTTGCTAGGTTTCCCTAGGTGCCGGCAGGGCTAGGGTTCAAAAACTACAGCTAGTCACTTTGCCAAAAAAGGGTCATTTTTCACTGCAAAATTGAGGTGTGACCACGTTGCGTTTTGCGCCGTTTCCTGTCGCGGGCACTAGGCCGACCCGCACAAGTGAGGTACCATTTTTCTCGTAGGACTTTGGGGAACGTGGGGTGGGTGGAAATTTGTGGATCCACGCAGATTCCAGAACTTTCCAACACAGAAATGTGGGGAAAATGTGTTTTTTTTGTCAATTGTTTACGTTTGCAAGGGATTCTGGGTAACAAACCATGGTGGGAGGCAGTCAAATCACCCCATCCTGGATTCCCCTGGGTGTCTAGTTTTCAAAAATGTATAGGTTTGCTAGGTTTCTCTAGGTGCCGGCAGGGCTAGGGTTAAAAAACTACAGCTCATCACTTTGCCAAAAAAGGGTCATTTTTCACTGCAAAATTGAGGTGTGACCACGTTGCGTTTTGCGCCGTTTCCAGTCGCGGGCACTATGCCGACCCGCACAAGTGAGGTACCATTTTTCTTGTAGGACTTTGGGGAACGCGGGGTGCATGGAAATTTGTGGATCCACGCAGATTCCAGAACTTTCCATCACAGAAATGTGGGGAAAATGTGTTTTTTTTGTCAATTGTTTACGTTTGCAAGGGATTCTGGGTAACAGACCATGGTGGGAGGCAGTCAAGTCACCCCATCCTGGATTCCCCTGGGTGTCTAGTTTTCAAAAATGTATAGGTTTGCTAGGTTTCCCTAGGTGCCGGCAGGGCTAGGGTTCAAAAACTACAGCTCGTCACTTTGCCAAAAAAGGGTCATTTTTCACTGCAAAATTGAGGTGTGACCACGTTGCGTTTTGTGCCGTTTCCTGTCGCGGGCACTAGGCCGACCCGCACAAGTGAGGTACCATTTTTCTTGTAGGACTTTGGGGAATGCGGGGTGGGTGGAAATTTGTGGATCCACGCAGATTCCAGAACTTTCCATCACAGAAATGTGGGGAAAATGTGTTTTTTTTGTCAATTTTTTACGTTTGCAAGGGATTCTGGATAACAGACCATGGTGGGAGGCAGTCAAGTCACCCCACCCTGGATTCCCCTGGTTGTCTAGTTTACAAAAATGTATAGGTTTGCTAGGTTTCCCTAGGTGCCGGCAGGGCTAGGGTTAAAAAACTACAGCTAGTCACTTTGCCAAAAAAGGGTCATTTTTCACTGCAAAATTGAGGTGTGACCACGTTGCGTTTTGCGCCGTTTCCTGTCGCGGGCACTATGCCGACCCGCACAAGTGAGGTACCATTTTTCTCGTAGGACTTTGGGGAACGCGGGGTGGGTGGAAATTTGTGGATCCACGCAGATTCCAGAACTTTCCATCACAGAAATGTGGGGAAAATGTTTTTTTTGTCAATATTTTACGTTTGCAAGGTATTCTGGGTAACAGACCATGGTGGGAGGCAGTCAAGTCACCCCATCCTGGATTCCCCTGGGTGTCTAGTTTTCAAAAATGTATAGGTTTGCTAGGTTTCCCTAGGTGCCGGCAGGGCTAGGGTTCAAAAACTACAGCTAGTCACTTTGCCAAAAAAGGATCATTTTTCACTGCAAAATTGAGGTGTGACCACGTTGCGTTTTGCGCCGTTTCCTGTCGCGGGCACTATGCCGACCCGCACAAGTGAGGTACCATTTTTCTCGTAGGACATTGGGGAACACGGGGTGGGTGGAAATTTGTGGATCCACGCAGATTCCAGAACTTTCCATCAGAGAAATATGGGGAAAATGTGTTTTTTTTTGTCAATTTTTTACGTTTGCAAGGGATTCTGGGTAACAGACCATGGTGGGAGGCAGTCAAGTCACCCCATCCTGGATTCCCCTGGGTGTCTAGTTTTCAAAAATGTATAGGTTTGCTAGGTTTCCCTAGGTGCCGGCAGGGCTAGGGTTAAAAACTACAGCTAGTCACTTTGCCAAAAAAGGGTCATTTTTCACTGCAAAATTGAGGTGTGACCACGTTGCGTTTTGCGCCGTTTCCTGTCGCGGGCACTAGGCCGACCCGCACAAGTGAGGTACCATTTTTCTCGTAGGACTTTGGGGAACGTGGGGTGGGTGGAAATTTGTGGATCCACGCAGATTCCAGAACTTTCCAACACAGAAATGTGGGGAAAATGTGTTTTTTTTGTCAATTGTTTACGTTTGCAAGGGATTCTGGGTAACAAACCATGGTGGGAGGCAGTCAAGTCACCCCATCCTGGATTCCCCTGGGTGTCTAGTTTTCAAAAATGTATAGGTTTGCTAGGTTTCCCTAGGTGCCGGCAGGGCTAGGGTTCAAAACCTACAGCTCGTCACTTTGCCAAAAAAGTGTCATTTTTCACTGCAAAATTGAGGTGTGACCACGTTGCGTTTTGCGCCGTTTCCTGTCGCGGGCACTAGGCCGACCCGCACAAGTGAGGTACCATTTTTCTCGTAGGACTTTGGGGATCGCGGGGTGGGTGGAAATTTGTAGATCCACGCAGATTCCAGAACTTTCCATCACAGAAATGTGGGGAAAAAGTGTTTTTTTTGTCAATTTTTTACGTTTGCAAGGGATTCTGGGTAACAGACCATGGTGGGAGGCAGTCAAGTCACCCCATCCTGGATTCCCCTGGGTGTCTAGTTTACAAATATTTATAGGTTTGCTAGGTTTCCCTAGGTGCCGGCAGGGCTAGGGTTCAAAAACTACAGCTCGACACTTTGCCAAAAAAGGGTCAATTTTCACTGCAAAATTGAGGTGTGACCATGTCGCGTTTTGTGCCGTTTCCTGTCGCGGGCACTAGGCCGACCCGCACAAGTGAGGTACCATTTTTCTCGTAGGACTTTGGGGAACGCAGGGTGGGTGGAAATTTGTGGATCCACGCAGATTCCAGAACTTTCCATCACAGAAATGTGGGGAAAATGTGTTTTTTTTGTCAATTTTTTACGTTTGCAAGGGATTCTGGATAACAGACCATGGTGGGAGGCAGTCAAGTCACCCCATCCTGGATTCCCCTGGGTGTCTAGTTTACAAAAATGTATAGGTTTGCTAGGTTTCCCTAGGTGCCGGCGGAGCTAGGGTTCAAAAACTACAGCTAGTCACTTTGCCAAAAAAGGGTCATTTTTCACTGCAAAATTGAGGTGTGACCACGTTGCGTTTTGCGCCGTTTCCTGTCGCGGGCACTATGCCGACCCGCACAAGTGAGGTACAATTTTTCTCATAGGACTTTGGGGAACGCGGGGTGGGTGGAAATTTGTGGATCCACGCAGATTCCAGAACTTTCCATCACAGAAATGTGGGGAAAATGTTTTTTTTGTCAATATTTTACGTTTGCAAGGTATTCTGGGTAACAGACCATGGTGGGAGGCAGTCAAGTCACCCCATCCTGGATTCCCCTGGGTGTCTAGTTTTCAAAAATGTATAGGTTTGCTAGGTTTCCCTAGGTGCCGGCAGGGCTAGGGTTCAAAAACTACAGCTAGTCACTTTGCCAAAAAAGGATCATTTTTCACTGCAAAATTGAGGTGTGACCACGTTGCGTTTTGCGCCGTTTCCTGTCGCGGGCACTATGCCGACCCGCACAAGTGAGGTACCATTTTTCTCGTAGGACATTGGGGAACACGGGGTGGGTGGAAATTTGTGGATCCACGCAGATTCCAGAACTTTCCATCAGAGAAATATGGGGAAAATGTGTTTTTTTTTGTCAATTTTTTACGTTTGCAAGGGATTCTGGGTAACAGACCATGGTGGGAGGCAGTCAAGTCACCCCATCCTGGATTCCCCTGGGTGTCTAGTTTTCAAAAATGTATAGGTTTGCTAGGTTTCCCTAGGTGCCGGCAGGGCTAGGGTTCAAAAACTACAGCTAGTCACTTTGCCAAAAAAGGGTCATTTTTCACTGCAAAATTGAGGTGTGACCACGTTGCGTTTTGCGCCGTTTCCTGTCGCGGGCACTAGGCCGACCCGCACAAGTGAGGTACCATTTTTCTCGTAGGACTTTGGGGAACGTGGGGTGGGTGGAAATTTGTGGATCCACGCAGATTCCAGAACTTTCCAACACAGAAATGTGGGGAAAATGTGTTTTTTTTGTCAATTGTTTACGTTTGCAAGGGATTCTGGGTAACAAACCATGGTGGGAGGCAGTCAAGTCACCCCATCCTGGATTCCCCTGGGTGTCTAGTTTTCAAAAATGTATAGGTTTGCTAGGTTTCCCTAGGTGCCGGCAGGGCTAGGGTTCAAAACCTACAGCTCGTCACTTTGCCAAAAAAGTGTCATTTTTCACTGCAAAATTGAGGTGTGACCACGTTGCGTTTTGCGCCGTTTCCTGTCGCGGGCACTAGGCCGACCCGCACAAGTGAGGTACCATTTTTCTCGTAGGACTTTGGGGATCGCGGGGTGGGTGGAAATTTGTAGATCCACGCAGATTCCAGAACTTTCCATCACAGAAATGTGGGGAAAAAGTGTTTTTTTTGTCAATTTTTTACGTTTGCAAGGGATTCTGGGTAACAGACCATGGTGGGAGGCAGTCAAGTCACCCCATCCTGGATTCCCCTGGGTGTCTAGTTTACAAATATTTATAGGTTTGCTAGGTTTCCCTAGGTGCCGGCAGGGCTAGGGTTCAAAAACTACAGCTCGACACTTTGCCAAAAAAGGGTCAATTTTCACTGCAAAATTGAGGTGTGACCATGTCGCGTTTTGTGCCGTTTCCTGTCGCGGGCACTAGGCCGACCCGCACAAGTGAGGTACCATTTTTCTCGTAGGACTTTGGGGAACGCAGGGTGGGTGGAAATTTGTGGATCCACGCAGATTCCAGAACTTTCCATCACAGAAATGTGGGGAAAATGTGTTTTTTTTGTCAATTTTTTACGTTTGCAAGGGATTCTATATAACAGACCATGGTGGGAGGCAGTCAAGTCACCCCATCCTGGATTTCCCTGGGTGTCTAGTTTACAAAAATGTATAGGTTTGCTAGGTTTCCCTAGGTGCCGGCGGAGCTAGGGTTCAAAAACTACAGCTAGTCACTTTGCCAAAAAAGGGTCATTTTTCACTGCAAAATTGAGGTGTGACCACGTTGCGTTTTGCGCCGTTTCCTGTCGCGGGCACTATGCCGACCCGCACAAGTGAGGTACAATTTTTCTCATAGGACTTTGGGGAACGCGGGGTGGGTGGAAATTTGTGGATCCACGCAGATTCCAGAACTTTCCATCACAGAAATGTGGGGAAAATGTTTTTTTTGTCAATATTTTACGTTTGCAAGGGATTCTGGGTAACAGACCATGGTGGGAGGCAGTCAAGTCACCCCATCCTGGATTCCCCTGGGTGTCTAGTTTTCAAAAATGTATAGGTTTGCTAGGTTTCCCTAGGTGCCGGCAGGGCTAGGGTTCAAAAACTACAGCTAGTCACTTTGCCAAAAAAGGGTCATTTTTCACTGCAAAATTGAGGTGTGACCACGTTGCGTTTTGCGCCGTTTCCTGTCGCGGGCACTAGGCCGACCCGCACAAGTGAGGTACCATTTTTCTCGTAGGACTTTGGGGAATGTGGGGTGGGTGGAAATTTGTGGATCCACGCAGATTCCAGAACTTTCCAACACAGAAATGTGGGGAAAATGTGTTTTTTTTGTCAATTGTTTACGTTTGCAAGGGATTCTGGGTAACAAACCATGGTGGGAGGCAGTCAAATCACCCCATCCTGGATTCCCCTGGGTGTCTAGTTTTCAAAAATTTATAGGTTTGCTAGGTTTCCCTAGGTGCCGGCAGGGCTAGGGTTCAAAAACTACAGCTAGTCACTTTGCCAAAAAGGGGTCATTTTTCACTGCAAAATTGAGGTGTGACCACGTTGCGTTTTGCGCCGTTTCCTGTCGCGGGCACTATGCCGACCCGCACAAGTGAGGTACCATTTTTCTCGTAGGACTTTGGGGAATGCGGGGTGTGTGGAAATTTGTGGATCCACGACGATTCCAGAACTTTCCATCACAGAAATGTGGGGAAAATGTGTTTTTTTTGTCAATTTTTTACGTTTGCAAGGGATTCTGGGTAACAGACCATGGTGGGAGGCAGTCAAGTCACCCCATCCTGGATTTCCCTGGGTGTCTAGTTTTCAAAAATGTATAGGTTTGCTAGGTTTCCCTAGGTGCTGGCAGGGCTAGGGTTCAAAAACTACAGCTAGTCACTTTGCCAAAAAAGGGTCATTTTTCACTGCAAAATTGAGGTGTGACCACGTTGCGTTTTGCGCCGTTTCCTGTCGCGGGCACTAGGCCGACCCGCACAAGTGAGGTACCATCTTTCTCGTAGGACTTTGGGGAACACGGGGTGGGTGGAAATTTGTGGATCCACGCAGATTCCAGAACTTTCCATCACAGAAATGTGGGGAAAATGTGGTTTTTTTGTCAATTGTTTCCGTTTGCAAGGGATTCTGGGTAACAGACCATGGTGGGAGGCAGTCAAGTCACCCCATCCTGGATTCCCCTGGGTGTCTAGTTTTCAAAAATGTATAGGTTTGCTAGGTTTCCCTAGGTGCCGGCAGGGCTAGGGTTCAAAAACTACAGCTCGTCACTTTGCCAAAAAAGGGTCATTTTTCACTGCAAAATTGAGGTGTGACCACGTTGCGTTTTGCAACGTTTCCTGTCGCGGGCACTAGGCCGACTCGCACAAGTGAGGTACCATTTTTCTTGTAGGACTTTGGGGAACGCGGGGTGGGTGGAAATTTGTGGATCCACGCAGATTCCAGAACTTTCCATCACAGAAATGTGGGGAAAATGTGTTTTTTTTGTCAATTTTTTACGCTTGCAAGGGATTCTGGGTAACAGACCATGGTGGGAGGCAGTCAAGTCACCCCATCCTGGATTCCCCTGGGTGTCTAGTTTACAAAAATGTATAGGTTTGCTAGGTTTCCCTAGGTGCCGGCAGGGCTAGGGTTCAAAAACAACAGCTAGTCACTTTGCCAAAAAAGGGTCATTTTTCACTGCAAAATTGAGGTGCGACCACGTTGCGTTTTGCGCCGTTTCCTGTCGCGGGCACTATGCCGACCCGCACAAGTGAGGTACCATTTGTCTTGTAGGACTTTGGGGAACGTGGGGTGGGTGGAAATTTGTGGATCCACGCAGATTCCAGAACTTTCCATCACAGAAATGTGGGGAAAATGTGTTTTTTTTGTCAATTTTTTACGTTTGCAAGGGATTCTGGGTAACCGACCATGGTGGGATGCAGTCAAGTCACCCCATCCTGGATTCCCCTCGGTGTCTAGTTTACAAAAATGTATAGGTTTGCTAGGTTTCCCTAGGTCCCGGCAGGGCTAGGGTTCAAAAACTACAGCTCGACACTTTGCCAAAAAAGGGTCAATTTTCACTGCAAAAATGAGGTGTGACCACGTCGTGTTTTGCGCCGTTTCCTGTCGCCGGCACTAGGCCGACTCGCACAAGTGAGGTACCATTTTTCTTGTAGGACTTTGGGGAACGCGGGGTGGGTGGAAATTTGTGGATCCACGCAGATTCCAGAACTTTCCATCACAGAAATGTGGGGAAAATGTGTTTTTTTTGTCAATTGTTTACGCTTGCAAGGGATTCTGGGTAACAGACCATGGTGGGAGGCAGTCAAGTCACCCCATCCTGGATTCCCCTGGGTGTCTAGTTTACAAAAATGTATAGGTTTGCTAGGTTTCCCTAGGTGCCGGCAGGGCTAGGGTTAAAAAACTACAGCTCATCACTTTGCCAAAAAAGGGTCATTTTTCACTGCAAAATTGAGGTGTGACCACGTTGCGTTTTGCGCCGTTTCCAGTCGCGGGCACTATGCCGACCCGCACAAGTGAGGTACCATTTTTCTTGTAGGACTTTGGGGAACGCGGGGTGCATGGAAATTTGTGGATCCACGCAGATTCCAGAACTTTCCATCACAGAAATGTGGGAAAAATTTGTTTTTTTTGTCAATTGTTTCCGTTTGCAAGGGATTCTGGGTAACAGACCATGGTGGGAGGCAGTCAAGTCACCCCATCCTGGATTCCCCTGGGTGTCTAGTTTTCAAAAATGTATAGGTTTGCTAGGTTTCCCTAGGTGCCGGCAGGGCTAGGGTTCAAAAACTACAGCTCGTCACTTTGCCAAAAAAGGGTCATTTTTCACTGCAAAATTGAGGTGTGACCACGTTGCGTTTTGCGCCGTTTCCTGTCGCGGGCACTAGGCCGACTCGCACAAGTGAGGTACCATTTTTCTTGTAGGACTTTGGGGAACGCGGGGTGGGTGGAAATTTGTGGATCCACGCAGATTCCAGAACTTTCCATCACAGAAATGTGGGGAAAATGTGTTTTTTTTGTCAATTTTTTACGCTTGCAAGGGATTCTGGGTAACAGACCATGGTGGGAGGCAGTCAAGTCACCCCATCCTGGATTCCCCTGGGTGTCTAGTTTACAAAAATGTATAGGTTTGCTAGGTTTCCCTAGGTGCCGGCAGGGCTAGGGTTCAAAAACAACAGCTAGTCACTTTGCCAAAAAAGGGTCATTTTTCACTGCAAAATTGAGGTGCGACCACGTTGCGTTTTGCGCCGTTTCCTGTCGCGGGCACTATGCCGACCCGCACAAGTGAGGTACCATTTGTCTTGTAGGACTTTGGGGAACGTGGGGTGGGTGGAAATTTGTGGATCCACGCAGATTCCAGAACTTTCCATCACAGAAATGTGGGGAAAATGTGTTTTTTTTGTCAATTTTTTACGTTTGCAAGGGATTCTGGGTAACCGACCATGGTGGGATGCAGTCAAGTCACCCCATCCTGGATTCCCCTCGGTGTCTAGTTTACAAAAATGTATAGGTTTGCTAGGTTTCCCTAGGTGCCGGCAGGGCTAGGGTTCAAAACCTACAGCTCGTCACGTTGCCAAAAAAGGGTCATTTTTCACTGCAAAATTGAGGTGTGACCATGTTGCGTTTTGCGCCGTTTCCTGTCGCGGGCACTAGGCCGACCCGCACAAGTGAGGTACCATTTTTCTCCTAGGACTTTGGGGATCGCGGGGTGGGTGGAAATTTGTAGATCCACGCAGATTCCAGAACTTTCCATCACAGAAATGTGGGGAAAATGTGTTTTTTTTGTCAATTTTTTATGTTTGCAAGGGATTCTGGGTAACAGACCATGGCGGGAGGCAGTCAAGTCACCCCATCCTGGATTCCCCTGGGTGTCTAGTTTACAAAAATGTATAGGTTTGCTAGGTTTCCCTAGGTGCCGGCAGGGCTAGGGTTCAAAAACTACAGCTCGACACTTTGCCAAAAAAGGGTCAATTTTCACTGCAAAAATGAGGTGTGACCACGTCGCGTTTTGCGCCGTTTCCTGTCGCGGGCACTAGGCCGACCCGCACAAGTGAGGTACCATTTTTCTCGTAGGACTTTGGGGAACGCGGGGTGGGTGGAAATTTGTGGATCCACGCAGATTCCAGAACTTTCCATCACAGAAATGTGGGGAAAATGTGTTTTTTTTGTCAATTTTTTACGTTTGCAAGGGATTCTGGATAACAGACCATGGTGGGAGGCAGTCAAGTCACCCCATCCTGGATTCCCCTGGGTGTCTAGTTTACAAAAATGTATAGGTTTGCTAGGTTTCCCTAGGTGCCGGCAGGGCTAGGGTTCAAAAACTACAGCTAGTCACTTTGCCAAAAAAGGGACATTTTTCACTGCAAAATTGAGGTGTGACCACGTTGCGTTTTGCGCCGTTTCCTGTCGTGGGCACTATGCCGACCCGCACAAGTGAGGTACCATTTTTCTCGTAGGACTTTGGGGAACGTGGGGTGGGTGGAAATTTGTGGATCCACGCAGATTCCAGAACTTTCCAACACAGAAATGTGGGGAAAATGTGTTTTTTTTGTCAATTGTTTACGTTTGCAAGGGATTCTGGGTAACAAACCATGGTGGGAGGCAGTCAAATCACCCCATACTGGATTCCCCTGGGTGTCTAGTTTTCAAAAATGTATAGGTTTGCTAGGTTTCCCTAGGTGCCGGCAGGGCTAGGGTTCAAAAACTACAGCTAGTCACTTTGCCAAAAAGGGGTCATTTTTCACTGCAAAATTGAGGTGTGACCACGTTGCGTTTTGCGCCGTTTCCTGTCGCGGGCACTATGCCGACCCGCACAAGTGAGGTATTATTTTTCTCGTAGGACTTTGGGGAACGCGGGGTGCGTGGAAATTTGTGGATCCACGCAGATTCCAGAACTTTCCATCACAGAAATGTGGGGAAAATGTGTTTTTTTTGTCAATTTTTTACGTTTGCAAGGGATTCTGGGTAACAGACCATGGTGGGAGGCAGTCAAGTCACCCCATCCTGGATTCCCCTGGGTGTCTAGTTTTCAAAAATGTATAGGTTTACTAGGTTTCCCTAGGTGCTGGCAGGGCTAGGGTTCAAAAACTACAGCTAGTCACTTTGCCAAAAAAGGGTCATTTTTCACTGCAAAATTGAGGTGTGACCACGTTGCGTTTTGCGCCGTTTCCTGTCGCGGGCACTAGGCCGACCCGCACAAGTGAGGTACCATTTTTCTCGTAGGACTTTGGGGAACGTGGGGTGGGTGGAAATTTGTGGATCCACGCAGATTCCAGAACTTTTCAACACAGAAATGTGGGGAAAATGTGTTTTTTTTGTCAATTGTTTACGTTTGCAAGGGATTCTGGGTAACAAACCATGGTGGGAGGCAGTCAAGTCACCCCATCCTGGATTCCCCTGGGTGTCTAGTTTTCAAAAATGTATAGGTTTGCTAGGTTTCCCTAGGTGCCGGCAGGGCTAGGGTTCAAAACCTACAGCTCGTCACTTTGCCAAAAAAGTGTCATTTTTCACTGCAAAATTGAGGTGTGACCACGTTGCGTTTTGCGCCGTTTCCTGTCGCGGGCACTAGGCCGACCCGCACAAGTGAGGTACCATTTTTCTTGTAGGACTTTGGGGATCGCGGGGTGGGTGGAAATTTGTAGATCCACGCAGATTCCAGAACTTTCCATCACAGAAATGTGGGGAAAAAGTGTTTTTTTTGTCAATTTTTTACGTTTGCAAGGGATTCTGGGTAACAGACCATGGTGGGAGGCAGTCAAGTCACCCCATCCTGGATTCCCCTGGGTGTCTAGTTTACAAATATTTATAGGTTTGCTAGGTTTCCCTAGGTGCCGGCAGGGCTAGGGTTCAAAAACTACAGCTCGACACTTTGCCAAAAAAGGGTCAATTTTCACTGCAAAATTGAGGTGTGACCATGTCGCGTTTTGTGCCGTTTCCTGTCGCGGGCACTAGGCCGACCCGCACAAGTGAGGTACCATTTTTCTCGTAGGACTTTGGGGAACGCAGGGTGGGTGGAAATTTGTGGATCCACGCAGATTCCAGAACTTTCCATCACAGAAATGTGGGGAAAATGTGTTTTTTTTGTCAATTTTTTACGTTTGCAAGGGATTCTGGATAACAGACCATGGTGGGAGGCAGTCAAGTCACCCCATCCTGGATTCCCCTGGGTGTCTAGTTTACAAAAATGTATAGGTTTGCTAGGTTTCCCTAGGTGCCGGCGGAGCTAGGGTTCAAAAACTACAGCTAGTCACTTTGCCAAAAAAGGGTCATTTTTCACTGCAAAATTGAGGTGTGACCACGTTGCGTTTTGCGCCGTTTCCTGTCGCGGGCACTATGCCGACCCGCACAAGTGAGGTACAATTTTTCTCATAGGACTTTGGGGAACGCGGGGTCGGTGGAAATTTGTGGATCCACGCAGATTCCAGAACTTTCCATCACAGAAATGTGGGGAAAATGTTTTTTTTGTCAATATTTTACGTTTGCAAGGGATTCTGGGTAACAGACCATGGTGGGAGGCAGTCAAGTCACCCCATCCTGGATTCCCCTGGGTGTCTAGTTTTCAAAAATGTATAGGTTTGCTAGGTTTCCCTAGGTGCCGGCAGGGCTAGGGTTCAAAAACTACAGCTAGTCACTTTGCCAAAAAAGAGTCATTTTTCACTGCAAAATTGAGGTGTGACCACGTTGCGTTTTGCGCCGTTTCCTGTCGCGGGCACTAGGCCGACCCGCACAAGTGAGGTACCATTTTTCTCGTAGGACTTTGGGGAATGTGGGGTGGGTGGAAATTTGTGGATCCACGCAGATTCCAGAACTTTCCAACACAGAAATGTGGGGAAAATGTGTTTTTTTTGTCAATTGTTTACGTTTGCAAGGGATTCTGGGTAACAAACCATGGTGGGAGGCAGTCAAATCACCCCATCCTGGATTCCCCTGGGTGTCTAGTTTTCAAAAATTTATAGGTTTGCTAGGTTTCCCTAGGTGCCGGCAGGGCTAGGGTTCAAAAACTACAGCTAGTCACTTTGCCAAAAAGGGGTCATTTTTCACTGCAAAATTGAGGTGTGACCACGTTGCGTTTTGCGCTGTTTCCTGTCGCGGGCACTATGCCGACCCGCACAAGTGAGGTACCATTTTTCTCGTAGGACTTTGGGGAACGCGGGGTGTGTGGAAATTTGTGGATCCACGACGATTCCAGAACTTTCCATCACAGAAATGTGGGGAAAATGTGTTTTTTTTGTCAATTTTTTACGTTTGCAAGGGATTCTGGGTAACAGACCATGGTGGGAGGCAGTCAAGTCACCCCATCCTGGATTTCCCTGGGTGTCTAGTTTTCAAAAATGTATAGGTTTGCTAGGTTTCCCTAGGTGCTGGCAGGGCTAGGGTTCAAAAACTACAGCTAGTCACTTTGCCAAAAAAGGGTCATTTTTCACTGCAAAATTGAGGTGTGACCACGTTGCGTTTTGCGCCGTTTCCTGTCGCGGGCACTAGGCCGACCCGCACAAGTGAGGTACCATTTTTCTTGTAGGACTTTGGGGAACGTGGGGTGGGTGGAAATTTGTGGATCCACGCAGATTCCAGAACTTTCCAACACAGAAATGTGGGGAAAATGTGTTTTTTTTGTCAATTGTTTACGTTTGCAAGGGATTCTGGGTAACAAACCATGGTGGGAGGCAGTCAAATCACCCCATCCTGAATTCCCCTGGGTGTCTAGTTTTCAAAAATGTATAGGTTTGCTAGGTTTCTCTAGGTGCCGGCAGGGCTAGGGTTAAAAAACTACAGCTCATCACTTTGCCAAAAAAGGGTCATTTTTCACTGCAAAATTGAGGTGTGACCACGTTGCGTTTTTCGCCGTTTCCAGTCGCGGGCACTATGCCGACCCGCACAAGTGAGGTACCATTTTTCTTGTAGGACTTTGGGGAACGCGGGGTGCATGGAAATTTGTGGATCCACGCAGATTCCAGAACTTTCCATCACAGAAATGTGGGAAAAATTTGGTTTTTTTGTCAATTGTTTCCGTTTGCAAGGGATTCTGGGTAACAGACCATGGTGGGAGGCAGTCAAGTCACCCCATCCTGGATTCCCCTGGGTGTCTAGTTTTCAAAAATGTATAGGTTTGCTAGGTTTCCCTAGGTGCCGGCAGGGCTAGGGTTCAAAAACTACAGCTCGTCACTTTGCCAAAAAAGGGTCATTTTTCACTGCAAAATTGAGGTGTGACCACGTTGCGTTTTGCGCCGTTTCCTGTCGCGGGCACTAGGCCGACTCGCACAAGTGAGGTACCATTTTTCTTGTAGGACTTTGGGGAACGCGGGGTGGGTGGAAATTTGTGGATCCACGCAGATTCCAGAACTTTCCATCACAGAAATGTGGGGAAAATGTGTTTTTTTTGTCAATTTTTTACGCTTGCAAGGGATTCTGGGTAACAGACCATGGTGGGAGGCAGTCAAGTCACCCCATCCTGGATTCCCCTGGGTGTCTAGTTTACAAAAATGTATAGGTTTGCTAGGTTTCCCTAGATGCCGGCAGGGCTAGGGTTCAAAAACAACAGCTCGACACTTTGCCAAAAAAGGGTCAATTTTCACTGCAAAAATGAGGTGTGACCACGTCGCGTTTTGCGCCGTTTCCTGTCGCGGGCACTAGGCCGACCCGCACAAGTGAGGTACCATTTTTCTCGTAGGACTTTGGGGAACGCGGGGTGGGTGGAAATTTGTGGATCCACGCAGATTCCAGAACTTTCCATCACAGAAATGTGGGGAAAATGTGTTTTTTTTGTCAATTTTTTACGTTTGCAAGGGATTCTGGATAACAGACCATGGTGGGAGGCAGTCAAGTCACCCCATCCTGGATTCCCCTGGGTGTCTAGTTTACAAAAATGTATAGGTTTGCTAGGTTTCCCTAGGTGCCGGCAGGGCTAGGGTTCAAAAACTACAGCTAGTCACTTTGCCAAAAAAGGGACATTTTTCACTGCAAAATTGAGGTGTGACCACGTTGCGTTTTGCGCCGTTTCCTGTCATGGGCACTATGCCGACCCGCACAAGTGAGGTACCATTTTTCTCGTAGGACTTTGGGGAACGTGGGGTGGGTGGTAATTTGTGGATCCACGCAGATTCCAGAACTTTCCAACACAGAAATGTGGGGAAAATGTGTTTTTTTTGTCAATTGTTTACGTTTGCAAGGGATTCTGGGTAACAAACCATGGTGGGAGGCAGTCAAATCACCCCATACTGGATTCCCCTGGGTGTCTAGTTTTCAAAAATGTATAGGTTTGCTAGGTTTCCCTAGGTGCCGGCAGGGCTAGGGTTCAAAAACTACAGCTAGTCACTTTGCCAAAAAGGGGTCATTTTTCACTGCAAAATTGAGGTGTGACCACGTTGCGTTTTGCGCCGTTTCCTGTCGCGGGCACTATGCCGACCCGCACAAGTGAGGTACCATTTTTCTCGTAGGACTTTGGGGAACGCGGGGTGCGTGGAAATTTGTGGATCCACGCAGATTCCAGAACTTTCCATCACAGAAATGTGGGGAAAATTTGTTTTTTTTGTCAATTTTTTACGTTTGCAAGGGATTCTGGGTAACAGACCATGGTGGGAGGCAGTCAAGTCACCCCATCCTGGATTCCCCTGGGTGTCTAGTTTTCAAAAATGTATAGGTTTACTAGGTTTCCCTAGGTGCCGGCAGGGCTAGGGTTCAAAAACTACAGCTAGTCACTTTGCCAAAAAAGGGTCATTTTTCACTGCAAAATTGAGGTGTGACCACGTTGCGTTTTGCGCCGTTTCCTGTCGCGGGCACTAGGCCGACCCGCACAAGTGAGGTACCATTTTTCTCGTAGGACTTTGGGGAACGTGGGGTGGGTGGAAATTTGTGGATCCACGCAGATTCCAGAACTTTCCAACACAGAAATGTGGGGAAAATGTGTTTTTTTTGTCAATTGTTTACGTTTGCAAGGGATTCTGGGTAACAAACCATGGTGGGAGGCAGTCAAGTCACCCCATCCTGGATTCCCCTGGGTGTCTAGTTTTCAAAAATGTATAGGTTTGCTAGGTTTCCCTAGGTGCCGGCAGGGCTAGGGTTCAAAACCTACAGCTCGTCACTTTGCCAAAAAAGTGTCATTTTTCACTGCAAAATTGAGGTGTGACCACGTTGCGTTTTGCGCCGTTTCCTGTCGCGGGCACTAGGCCGACCCGCACAAGTGAGGTACCATTTTTCTCGTAGGACTTTGGGGATCGCGGGGTGGGTGGAAATTTGTAGATCCACGCAGATTCCAGAACTTTCCATCACAGAAATGTGGGGAAAAAGTGTTTTTTTTGTCAATTTTTTACGTTTGCAAGGGATTCTGGGTAACAGACCATGGTGGGAGGCAGTCAAGTCACCCCATCCTGGATTCCCCTGGGTGTCTAGTTTACAAATATTTATAGGTTTGCTAGGTTTCCCTAGGTGCCGGCAGGGCTAGGGTTCAAAAACTACAGCTCGACACTTTGCCAAAAAAGGGTCAATTTTCACTGCAAAATTGAGGTGTGACCATGTCGCGTTTTGTGCCGTTTCCTGTCGCGGGCACTAGGCCGACCCGCACAAGTGAGGTACCATTTTTCTCGTAGGACTTTGGGGAACGCAGGGTGGGTGGAAATTTGTGGATCCACGCAGATTCCAGAACTTTCCATCACAGAAATGTGGGGAAAATGTGTTTTTTTTGTCAATTTTTTACGTTTGCAAGGGATTCTGGATAACAGACCATGGTGGGAGGCAGTCAAGTCACCCCATCCTGGATTCCCCTGGGTGTCTAGTTTACAAAAATGTATAGGTTTGCTAGGTTTCCTGTGAGAAGTTGGCCTGGTATATGCTGTTCACTAGTTCTAGTGACCACCTTGTACCATGCCAAGCAACCCTTATGGTGTGGTTGTAAGTCAACCTTTTCGGACTAGCTGCCCTAGTGGTAGCGTAGGCTAAGCAGTCTTTGAGGCTAAACTCGTGATGCGTGTTAAGCAAGCTGTTTTACCAATAGTAACCCCCTTTTATACCAATGAAAGGACACCACACAGATATATATTCAAAATATATATGTATTTATTTCTCAAAGTAACCCCTAGTCTCTTTATGAGCACAGGAGCACAAATCGTCAAACAAGATTACAGTAGAATACACAGAAGTTGCACTTTATATGGATAGGCCCTGGTGGCCACTCAAACCATATACTAAAATAGTGGTATAAGTACCACGAACAGAAAAGGGAAAAGGCCTAGGGCCTCTAGAATCGCTGGGCCTACAAGGAGCTAACGTCAGTTAGTGACCAGGAGGTCCACGGGTGGCGTGTGCAGAGCAAATAGTCACACGCGTGCTCCCATAGGTTTCAATGGGTGCGTAAAAAGTACAAAGTTACTGCAAAAGGAATCTTCCGGATGACCTAGGAACTTAAGATTTGGAACACAGGCACTAGAGATGTATTACTACACATGGGCACCGGAGTACCAGCTTTACCTCACCCACAGGAAGCGGGTGCATAGGTCTCAAAGTGCGTCGGGTTTCTTCTATCTGTTCCGTTGAGCCTGGGACAAAGATGCTGCAGGCGGTCGGTCGGGAAGAGATGCAGTGGATCCAAGAGTGGATCGGAGATGTTGAAGACCTGTAAGCAGAGGGGACAGTGTTCACAGTCACTAGCCAGTGACCAGCGTGGCACCAGGTGGGTACCAGGCGATGTCGGGTGCAAACAGGTGATGAGGGGTAGCTTGTCTCCGCAGCCACGTGGTCCCTGAAGGTCGACGACGTCCAGGAGTCGAGTCACGAGCTGTCCCACGCAGGCTCTCGCTGTCGGCGGTGTCGGCGACTTGATCGAAGCAAACAAGCCTTGGCAAAAGCAATTGTTGTAGGCAAGGAGTTTAAGCTGTTGGTTCTGACCAGCAAGGTCAGAGGGATTGCTCCTTTGGAGGGGAGCAAGAGCCAGTCTGGAGCAACCAGACCAGCGGTGTTTGTCGTAGATTTCGTCGCCAAGATGGCCACTAGCCAGCGGGCCAGCAACCGGTTAGGCGCGTCGAGTGGCAAAATGCAGAAGGGCCCCACGCAGATCGTGGAGATGCTGGAGGGCTCACCTTTGGTGCAGATGCTGCTCGAGGGTTGGGCTTCTCAGGACCCAAAGCACAACTTGGAGGGAGCCTCGGTTGTTGCACTGGTCAGCTTGTCGTAGTCGTTCCAAGATGGCTGGCTCCACGTGTCTCGGTGCCTCCACGGGTCTCCTCTTTGCAGGGACTGTGGATCGGGCGGTGAGAGGTCTGGAGGTCCAGGTCTTGTCAGTCTCTGGGCTCGGGCTCCGGCGGGAGGCGGCGGCAAAGCAGACGGTGATTCGCTGGATGGTGCTTGCGTTAGCAAGGTGGTCACTCCCTGACCACAGGGGAGATTTTCTTCAGTCTTCTGTGCAGCAGAATGTCGAAGTTCCCGTCTTCTTCTTAGTTTCAAGTTGATTCCAGGATGTCTGAAGTCTTAGGACACAGCTCCTACCTTTAAGCGGATTCTAGGGGCCGGACTACCTGCTAGGTCCCTCCCTATGGGTGGGACCAGGAAGGGGGGTGGTTACACCCCCAATCCTTTGTCCAGCTCGCCCCAGGCCCGGGACTGGTGTGCCCCAGGACCGGTTTGAACTGGCATATGCACCGAGGCTCCTTGTGAGCCACAGGCATGTCTGGTTTCTTTCAAGCCCTACCTGACCAATACACAAAATCCTGTCTGGGGTGGTGCACGCACCTCCCCTGGCAGGAAACCCTTTGTCCACACCTCCCAAGCTGGAAGGACTCCCAGCAGCAGGAGGGCAGACTTGTGTCTGTGGTGGCAGCATCCATTTTGTGGAGCTGAGGCTATGTCTGATTTTACCCGGGTTTCAGGTACTGTACATGTCGTGTCCCTCTAGAAGGGTGGAATGCTAACCCCGTCGCCAGAATTGGCGAGGGGTTAGTATTCCAATTCGTATGACACCTTACTCGACATGTTTTGATAAAGCCAAACCAAAGATAGCATTTAACCGCGAGGTTCATAATGCACTTAAGAGTATATGGTATGACGATATCTGGAAACAGTAGAAGGAAGTTGTTCCGACCACTGCAGACAGGCTCAGCTCATGCCAGAGCACCATCTCACATGGAACCAAGCACTCTGCCTTCAGGATTGTTAAGGCCTGCCATAGGAGTGACTTATAGGTTACCAGGTGTCCCATTTAAGGTTAGGTATAGGTATACTACACCTAAGTAAGAGGTGATTACACCAACTTACCCCAGCTGAGTGATCAGCCAGTTGTGTCAGATTGTTAGGCCAAGCCTGGGGTGGCATAATACATGCTGCAGCCCCTGGCAGGCCTTGGGTACACCAATGCCCTGGGTACCTAGTGTACACTGGTACAGGGGCTGACAGGGTGATCCACTTCCAATTGGTTATGCACCTAGGGTGCATAGTTTTAATTTAGTAGAGAGAACAGCAGGCTGGGGGTCTGATTGGCAGGCCCACAGCCTCAATATGTCAAAAACCAGTGAAGCAAAAAGCAAAAATTTGGGGTGACCATAGGATAGCAGACCCTACTCTCCTACACAACCCCCCCCCAAACGCTGGGACATTAAACTAGCCTTGACCAGTCTCGTCTTCATGTCCTAAGTGGAAGTACCTGGAGAGACCATCTGCATTCCCATGGTCAGTACCTGGCCGGTGCTCCACTGTAAAGTCCATCCCCTGTAGGGAAATGGACCACCTAAGCAGTTTGGGGTTTTCACCCTTCATCTGATTTAGCCACAAGAGGGGCTTATGGTCGGTCTGAATCTTGAAGTGAGTGCCAAACAAGTATGGCCTCAGCTTCTTCAGGGCCCACACCACAGCAAAGGCCTCCCTCTCAATAGCTGACCAATTCTTCTCTCTGGGGGTCAACCTTCTGCTAATAAAAGCAATGGGTTGGTCTTGACCATCTACATTAAGTTGTGACAGCACAGCTCCCACACCCAACTCAGAAGCATCTGTTTGGACAATAAACTCTTTGGAGTAGTCAGGACTTTTCAGGATAGGTGCAGAGCACATGGCCTCCTTCAGGTCATCAAATGCCTTTTGACAGCTTACTGTCCACTGAACCTTTTTGGGCATCTTCTTGGATGTCAGATCATTAAGAGGAGTCACAATGGACCCATAGTTCTTAACAAACTTCCTGTAATACCCAGTCAAGCCCAAGAAAGCTCGAACTTGAGTCTGGGTGGTTGGAGGGGACCAATCCTTGATGGACTGTATCTTACTCTCCAGTGGTTGAACTTGGCCCCCACCTACAAGGTGGCCCAAATACACAACCTTACTCTGCCCTATCTGGCACTTAGTAGCCTTGATAGTGAGGCCTGCCCTTTGCAGAGCCTCAAGAGCCTTCTTCAGGTGGATCAGGTGATCCTCCCAGGTGGAACTAAAGACAGCAATGTCATCAAGATATGCTGCACAAAAGTCATCCAACCCAGTAAGGACTTGGTTCACCAGCCTTTGGAAGGTGGCAGGTGCATTCTTCAGACCAAAGGGCATCACCACAAACTGATAATGCCCACCTGGGGTTGAGAATGCTGTTTTGGCCTTAGACTCCTCAGCTAACCTGATTTGCCAATAGCCAGCTGTCAAGTCAAATGTGCTCAAAAACTTTGCAGAAGCTAGTTTGTCTATGAGCTCATCTGCCCTTGGAATAGGGTGTGCATCTGTCCTGGTGACAGCATTGAGTCCTCTGTAATCCACACAGAACCTCATCTCTCTCTTGCCATCTTTGGTGTGAGGTTTGGGGACCAGAACCACTGGGCTAGCCCAGGGGCTCTCTGAGGGTTCAATGACACCTAATTCCAGCATTTTATGTACCTCAGCCTTTATACAGTCCCTGACGTGGTCAGGTTGTCTGTAAAGTTTGTTCTTTACAGGCAGACTGTCACCAGTGTCCACAACATGGGTACACCAGTCAGTTTGACTAGGTATCAAGGAAAACATATGTGAAAATGATTGTAGAACCTGTCTACATTCAGTCTGCTGATGGGCAGTGAGGTTGCCTCCAAGGGTCACTCCTTCAACTGAGCCATCTTCAGGGTTCTGAGACAACAGGTCTGGGAGAGGGTCACTCTCTTCCTCCTGCCCCTCATCTGTAGCCATGAGCAAGCCCATGTCTGCCCTGTCAACATATGCTTTAAGCCTGTTAACATGGAGTACCCTGTGGGGACTCCTGGGAGTTCCTAGGTCGACCAAGTAGGTGACCTCTCCCTTCTTTTCCAGGATTGTATGGGGTCCAGACCATTTGTCTTGGAGTGCTGCTGGGGCCACTGGCTCCAACACCCATACCTTCTGTCCTGGCTGAAACTCAACCAAGACAGCCTTTTGGTCATGCCAAGCTTTCTGTAAGGCCTGGCTTGCCTCAAGGTTTTTGGATGCCTTCTCCATATACTCAGCCATCCTGGAGCGGAGACCAAGTACATAGTCCACTATGTCTAGCTTAGGCTTTTTGAGAGGTAACTCCCATCCTTCCTTCACCAAACACAGTGGGCCTCTCACAGGGTGCCCAAACAACAATTCAAAGGGGCTGTAGCCAACTCCTTTTTGTGGGACCTCTCTGTAAGCAAACAGAAGGCAGGGTAGAAGGATATCCCATCTTCGCCTGAGCTTTTCAGGTAATCCTTTGATCATACCCTTTAGGGTCTTGTTGAATCTCTCAACAAGCCCATTGCATTGTGGGTGATAAGGGGTGGTGAACTTGTAGTTGACACCACATTCCTTCCACATAGCTGTCAAGTATCCTGACATAAAGTTGGTACCTCTGTCAGATACTACCTCCTTAGGAAACCCCACTCTGGAGAATACTCCCAGCAGGGCCCTGGCCACAACAGGTGCTGTAGTGGTCCTAAGGGGAATTGCCTCTGGATACCTGGTGGCATGATCCACTACCACCAGTATAAATCTGTGCCCAGATGCAGTGGGAGGATCCATGGGACCCACTATGTCTATTCCCACTCTTTCAAAGGGAACCCCCACCACAGGTAGTGGTATCAGGGGGGCCTTTGTTGTGCCACCTGATTTGCCACTGGCTTGGCAGGTAACACAGGAGCGACAAAACTCCTTTGTATCTTCATTCATATGAGGCCAGTGAAAGTGAGGGACAAGTCTGTCCCAGGTCTTGTTCTGGCCTAGGTGTCCTGCTAAAGGAATATCATGGGCCAAGGTAAGAAGGAAGCCCCTAAATTGCAGAGGTATAACCAACCTCCTGGTTGCACCAGGCTTGGGGTCTCTAGCCTCTGAATAAAGGAGCCCTTCATCCCAATACACTTTATGGGTACCTTGAGCATTCCCAGCAGCCTCAGCAGCAGCCAGCTGTCTGAGGGGTTCAAGAGAGGGACAGGATAACTGAGCCTGCCTCAAGTCAGCCCTTGAAGGTCCCCCTGTCCCCAGAAACTCAACCTGATCAGGTTCAAGCTCTTCAGGGACAGTTCCTTCAGGGTCCTCTAGATCAGCTTCCTGGGAAGGCTGATCATCACTCTGAGGCAGGGGGGAAGGCACAGCCTTGACCCTCCTGTTCTTCTTCTTGGTAGGTGCTTGGTCCATTGTTCCAGGATCCAAGACCTGAGGTTCAGTGAGGCACTTTTTGGCCTGTGACCTGGTCACAGCAAGGACATGTGATGATATACCTAACATCTCTGCATGAGTCCTGTACTCCACTTCTGACCATAGAGAACTCTCTAGGTCATTGCCCAACAAACATTCTACTGGGAGGTCTGCACTAACCACAACCCTTTTGAGGCCAGTTACCCCTCCCCATGAGAAGTTAACAACTGCCACACTATGTGAAGTAGTGGCATTGCTGGCATTGGTCACCAGGTAGTTCTCACCTGGTATGTACTGTCCAGGATCCACAAAGCCTGGTGTCACCATAGTGACACTGGCACATGTGTCCCTGTAGGCTTGAGCCACTTTGTCATTAATTAAAGGAGTCTGTCTGTACTTGCCCAGGTTACTGGGGCTCACAGTCAGGGACAAATCAATGTCCCCATCACAGATCAAGACTGCCTGTGTAAGGGTTCTGTCTAAGTCAGAATCTCCTTCAGTTCCCATAGTGATTCCCACTACACCCTTTGTCTGGGGACCAACACTGCTAACAGTAGTACTGGGAGCAGGTGCCTTAGGGGCAACAGTGTTGGGGGCTCCACCCTTTTTGCAATCACTAGTCCAGTGAGTTGTATTTTTACAATGATTGCACCAGGGTTTCTTTTGACCTTCTTTCTTCTTTTTGGACTGTTGTTGGGACCCACCCTCCTTAGCAGTAGTTTGGGGCCCTGTTGAAGACTTCTGGTCTTTAGATTTCTGATCTCCACCCTTTTGGTCTGTTTTCTTCTGATCACCCCCTTGGCCCTGGTTCTGGTTCTTTTGCTTAACCCTGGTTCTGACCCATTTGTCTGCCTTCTTTCCCAATTCTTGGGGAGAGGTCAGATCAGAGTCAACCAAGTGTTGATGCAGTTGCTGGTTTTGACAGTTATTTAAAATCTGTTCTCTCATCATCAAATTATACAATCCTGTAAAATCAGATACCTTACTTCCCAGCAACCAACCCTCCAAAGCCTTAGTGGCACATTCAATGTATTCAGACCAGTCCTGAGTCTGTGTCTTTTGGGTGTCTCTGAACATTAACCTGTACTGCTCAGTGGTTAAGCCTAACCCATCTACCAGAACACTCTTCAGGACTCTGTAGTTTCTGACATCCTCTTCTCTAACAGTGAGGAGTCTGTCTCTGCCTCTTCCTTCAAAGGAGAGCCAGAGGATTGCTGCCCACTGGTCTTCAGGAACCTGCTGTACTTTGCAGGCTCTCTCAAGAGCAGTTATCCATTTGTGGATGTCATCCCCACTTTGGTAGGGGGGCACAACCTTAGACAGGTTCCTATTGTCAAAGACCCTATCTTTGTCCTTAGGGACAATGCTGCCACCAGTGGGTATAGACCCACTCTCTTTATGCTGTCTAGCCTTGCTAAGTTTCTCTTCCATCAGGGCTACTTCTAGCTCCTGCTTCCTGATCCTCAGCTGGGCCTCTTGCATCTTGGCCTCATGTTCCCTCCTCTGAGGGGTGGTCATCCTTCTCCTGGAGTGACCTTGAGAGCCTCTAGAGCCATGGGAAGCATGGGAGTCACCTGAGCGATTCCTTTGCCTTCCAAGCCCTGTGTTAAGTCCACTGGGGAGATCCAGTGGGTTGAACCCACTGTCAGTCCCCAATAGCCTTGGTTTAGCTGGGCCAAGTATAATACTTGGCACTGGGCTAGTTCTCCCTTCATCCTCACTACTGTCAGTATCCTTTTCACTCTCATCCTCTGTGGTAGGCATCCCATCTAAGGGGTGACTATTGGAACTGGGTACCTCTGTAGTATCTTCAGAAGGGGGGCCTCCTGTTCCTGACCCTAAGGGGGCTAACTGGGAAGCTTTCTTGAGTGCTCTCTGATTCTCATCATTCTGTAAGAGCTCTCTGAGCTCAGCAGAGTTTGGGTTCTTGGGCTGTTTAAGGCCTCTAAGAGTTGCCAAATGCCTGAGCTCATTCTGATTAAGGGTAGCAAAGCTGGATGGTGCCCTCTGGGGGTCACTCTCAACAGAGATGGGTACAGTGGACCCCTCTGCCCCGGCCATTGCTCTTAAGTGTGGGTGGATGTGTTGCAATCTACCTACACTTGGGTTTACCTACTAAACCTATCTAGTAGTTGTAGTCAGGGTGTGCTACTCCCTTTGCTCTACAACAACTAAGTTCAGTAGAACTTAAGTATATCTAATCTTGTTTTATATGTACCTACAGGTACCTATGTGATCTTTCAATTGGTAACCAAGAGATTACAATGGTAAAACACAGCAAGCTCAAATCCAACCGCTGCTCACCAATGTGAGAAGTTGGCCTGGTATATGCTGTTCACTAGTTCTAGTGACCACCTTGTACCATGCCAAGCAACCCTTATGGTGTGGTTGTAAGTCAACCTTTTCGGACTAGCTGCCCTAGTGGTAGCGTAGGCTAAGCAGTCTTTGAGGCTAAACTCGTGATGCGTGTTAAGCAAGCTGTTTTACCAATAGTAACCCCCTTTTATACCAATGAAAGGACACCACACAGATATATATTCAAAATATATATGTATTTATTTCTCAAAGTAACCCCTAGTCTCTTTATGAGCACAGGAGCACAAATCGTCAAACAAGATTACAGTAGAATACACAGAAGTTGCACTTTATATGGATAGGCCCTGGTGGCCACTCAAACCATATACTAAAATAGTGGTATAAGTACCACGAACAGAAAAGGGAAAAGGCCTAGGGCCTCTAGAATCGCTGGGCCTACAAGGAGCTAACGTCAGTTAGTGACCAGGAGGTCCACGGGTGGCGTGTGCAGAGCAAATAGTCACACGCGTGCTCCCATAGGTTTCAATGGGTGCGTAAAAAGTACAAAGTTACTGCAAAAGGAATCTTCCGGATGACCTAGGAACTTAAGATTTGGAACACAGGCACTAGAGATGTATTACTACACATGGGCACCGGAGTACCAGCTTTACCTCACCCACAGGAAGCGGGTGCATAGGTCTCAAAGTGCGTCGGGTTTCTTCTATCTGTTCCGTTGAGCCTGGGACAAAGATGCTGCAGGCGGTCGGTCGGGAAGAGATGCAGTGGATCCAAGAGTGGATCGGAGATGTTGAAGACCTGTAAGCAGAGGGGACAGTGTTCACAGTCACTAGCCAGTGACCAGCGTGGCACCAGGTGGGTACCAGGCGATGTCGGGTGCAAACAGGTGATGAGGGGTAGCTTGTCTCCGCAGCCACGTGGTCCCTGAAGGTCGACGACGTCCAGGAGTCGAGTCACGAGCTGTCCCACGCAGGCTCTCGCTGTCGGCGGTGTCGGCGACTTGATCGAAGCAAACAAGCCTTGGCAAAAGCAATTGTTGTAGGCAAGGAGTTTAAGCTGTTGGTTCTGACCAGCAAGGTCAGAGGGATTGCTCCTTTGGAGGGGAGCAAGAGCCAGTCTGGAGCAACCAGACCAGCGGTGTTTGTCGTAGATTTCGTCGCCAAGATGGCCACTAGCCAGCGGGCCAGCAACCGGTTAGGCGCGTCGAGTGGCAAAATGCAGAAGGGCCCCACGCAGATCGTGGAGATGCTGGAGGGCTCACCTTTGGTGCAGATGCTGCTCGAGGGTTGGGCTTCTCAGGACCCAAAGCACAACTTGGAGGGAGCCTCGGTTGTTGCACTGGTCAGCTTGTCGTAGTCGTTCCAAGATGGCTGGCTCCACGTGTCTCGGTGCCTCCACGGGTCTCCTCTTTGCAGGGACTGTGGATCGGGCGGTGAGAGGTCTGGAGGTCCAGGTCTTGTCAGTCTCTGGGCTCGGGCTCCGGCGGGAGGCGGCGGCAAAGCAGACGGTGATTCGCTGGATGGTGCTTGCGTTAGCAAGGTGGTCACTCCCTGACCACAGGGGAGATTTTCTTCAGTCTTCTGTGCAGCAGAATGTCGAAGTTCCCGTCTTCTTCTTAGTTTCAAGTTGATTCCAGGATGTCTGAAGTCTTAGGACACAGCTCCTACCTTTAAGCGGATTCTAGGGGCCGGACTACCTGCTAGGTCCCTCCCTATGGGTGGGACCAGGAAGGGGGGTGGTTACACCCCCAATCCTTTGTCCAGCTCGCCCCAGGCCCGGGACTGGTGTGCCCCAGGACCGGTTTGAACTGGCATATGCACCGAGGCTCCTTGTGAGCCACAGGCATGTCTGGTTTCTTTCAAGCCCTACCTGACCAATACACAAAATCCTGTCTGGGGTGGTGCACGCACCTCCCCTGGCAGGAAACCCTTTGTCCACACCTCCCAAGCTGGAAGGACTCCCAGCAGCAGGAGGGCAGACTTGTGTCTGTGGTGGCAGCATCCATTTTGTGGAGCTGAGGCTATGTCTGATTTTACCCGGGTTTCAGGTACTGTACATGTCGTGTCCCTCTAGAAGGGTGGAATGCTAACCCCGTCGCCAGAATTGGCGAGGGGTTAGTATTCCAATTCGTATGACACCTTACTCGACATGTTTTGATAAAGCCAAACCAAAGATAGCATTTAACCGCGAGGTTCATAATGCACTTAAGAGTATATGGTATGACGATATCTGGAAACAGTAGAAGGAAGTTGTTCCGACCACTGCAGACAGGCTCAGCTCATGCCAGAGCACCATCTCACATGGAACCAAGCACTCTGCCTTCAGGATTGTTAAGGCCTGCCATAGGAGTGACTTATAGGTTACCAGGTGTCCCATTTAAGGTTAGGTATAGGTATACTACACCTAAGTAAGAGGTGATTACACCAACTTACCCCAGCTGAGTGATCAGCCAGTTGTGTCAGATTGTTAGGCCAAGCCTGGGGTGGCATAATACATGCTGCAGCCCCTGGCAGGCCTTGGGTACACCAATGCCCTGGGTACCTAGTGTACACTGGTACAGGGGCTGACAGGGTGATCCACTTCCAATTGGTTATGCACCTAGGGTGCATAGTTTTAATTTAGTAGAGAGAACAGCAGGCTGGGGGTCTGATTGGCAGGCCCACAGCCTCAATATGTCAAAAACCAGTGAAGCAAAAAGCAAAAATTTGGGGTGACCATAGGATAGCAGACCCTACTCTCCTACATTTCCCTAGGTGCCGGCGGAGCTAGGGTTCAAAAACTACAGCTAGTCACTTTGCCAAAAAAGGGTCATTTTTCACTGCAAAATTGAGGTGTGACCACGTTGCGTTTTGCGCCGTTTCCTGTCGCGGGCACTATGCCGACCCGCACAAGTGAGGTACAATTTTTCTCATAGGACTTTGGGGAACGCGGGGTGGGTGGAAATTTGTGGATCCACGCAGATTCCAGAACTTTCCATCACAGAAATGTGGGGAAAATGTTTTTTTTGTCAATATTTTATGTTTGCAAGGGATTCTGGGTAACAGACCATGGTGGGAGGCAGTCAAGTCACCCCATCCTGGATTCCCCTGGGTGTCTAGTTTTCAAAAATGTATAGGTTTGCTAGGTTTCCCTAGGTGCCGGCAGGGCTAGGGTTCAAAAACTACAGCTAGTCACTTTGCCAAAAAAGGGTCATTTTTCACTGCAAAATTGAGGTGTGACCACGTTGCGTTTTGCGCCGTTTCCTGTCGCGGGCACTAGGCCGACCCGCACAAGTGAGGTACCATTTTTCTCGTAGGACTTTGGGGAATGTGGGGTGGGTGGAAATTTGTGGATCCACGCAGATTCCAGAACTTTCCAACACAGAAATGTGGGGAAAATGTGTTTTTTTTGTCAATTGTTTACGTTTGCAAGGGATTCTGGGTAACAAACCATGGTGGGAGGCAGTCAAATCACCCCATCCTGGATTCCCCTGGGTGTCTAGTTTTCAAAAATTTATAGGTTTGCTAGGTTTCCCTAGGTGCCGGCAGGGCTAGGGTTCAAAAACTACAGCTAGTCACTTTGCCAAAAAGGGGTCATTTTTCACTGCAAAATTGAGGTGTGACCACGTTGCGTTTTGCGCCGTTTCCTGTCGCGGGCACTATGCCGACCCGCACAAGTGAGGTACCATTTTTCTCGTAGGACTTTGGGGAACGCGGGGTGTGTGGAAATTTGTGGATCCACGACGATTCCAGAACTTTCCATCACAGAAATGTGGGGAAAATGTGTTTTTTTTGTCAATTTTTTACGTTTGCAAGGGATTCTGGGTAACAGACCATGGTGGGAGGCAGTCAAGTCACCCCATCCTGGATTTCCCTGGGTGTCTAGTTTTCAAAAATGTATAGGTTTGCTAGGTTTCCCTAGGTGCTGGCAGGGCTAGGGTTCAAAAACTACAGCTAGTCACTTTGCCAAAAAAGGGTCATTTTTCACTGCAAAATTGAGGTGTGACCACGTTGCGTTTTGCGCCGTTTCCTGTCGCGGGCACTAGGCCGACCCGCACAAGTGAGGTACCATTTTTCTTGTAGGACTTTGGGGAACGTGGGGTGGGTGGAAATTTGTGGATCCACGCAGATTCCAGAACTTTCCAACACAGAAATGTGGGGAAAATGTGTTTTTTTTGTCAATTGTTTACGTTTGCAAGGGATTCTGGGTAACAAACCATGGTGGGAGGCAGTCAAATCACCCCATCCTGAATTCCCCTGGGTGTCTAGTTTTCAAAAATGTATAGGTTTGCTAGGTTTCTCTAGGTGCCGGCAGGGCTAGGGTTAAAAAACTACAGCTCATCACTTTGCCAAAAAAGGGTCATTTTTCACTGCAAAATTGAGGTGTGACCACGTTGCGTTTTGCGCCGTTTCCAGTCGCGGGCACTATGCCGACCCGCACAAGTGAGGTACCATTTTTCTTGTAGGACTTTGGGGAACGCGGGGTGCATGGAAATTTGTGGATCCACGCAGATTCCAGAACTTTCCATCACAGAAATGTGGGAAAAATTTGGTTTTTTTGTCAATTGTTTCCGTTTGCAAGGGATTCTGGGTAACAGACCATGGTGGGAGGCAGTCAAGTCACCCCATCCTGGATTCCCCTGGGTGTCTAGTTTTCAAAAATGTATAGGTTTGCTAGGTTTCCCTAGGTGCCGGCAGGGCTAGGGTTCAAAAACTACAGCTCGTCACTTTGCCAAAAAAGGGTCATTTTTCACTGCAAAATTGAGGTGTGACCACGTTGCGTTTTGCGCCGTTTCCTGTCGCGGGCACTAGGCCGACTCGCACAAGTGAGGTACCATTTTTCTTGTAGGACTTTGGGGAACGCGGGGTGGGTGGAAATTTGTGGATCCACGCAGATTCCAGAACTTTCCATCACAGAAATGTGGGGAAAATGTGTTTTTTTTGTCAATTTTTTACGCTTGCAAGGGATTCTGGGTAACAGACCATGGTGGGAGGCAGTCAAGTCACCCCATCCTGGATTCCCCTGGGTGTCTAGTTTACAAAAATGTATAGGTTTGCTAGGTTTCCCTAGGTGCCGGCAGGGCTAGGGTTCAAAAACAACAGCTAGTCACTTTGCCAAAAAAGGGTCATTTTTCACTGCAAAATTGAGGTGCGACCACGTTGCGTTTTGCGCCGTTTCCTGTCGCGGGCACTATGCCGACCCGCACAAGTGAGGTACCATTTGTCTTGTAGGACTTTGGGGAACGTGGGGTGGGTGGAAATTTGTGGATCCACGCAGATTCCAGAACTTTCCATCACAGAAATGTGGGGAAAATGTGTTTTTTTTGTCAATTTTTTACAATTGCAAGGGATTCTGGGTAACCGACCATGGTGGGATGCAGTCAAGTCACCCCATCCTGGATTCCCCTCGGTGTCTAGTTTACAAAAATGTATAGGTTTGCTAGGTTTCCCTAGGTGCCGGCAGGGCTAGGGTTCAAAACCTACAGCTCGTCACGTTGCCAAAAAAGGGTCATTTTTCACTGCAAAATTGAGGTGTGACCATGTTGCGTTTTGCGCCGTTTCCTGTCGCGGGCACTAGGCCGACCCGCACAAGTGAGGTACCATTTTTCTCCTAGGACTTTGGGGATCGCGGGGTGGGTGGAAATTTGTAGATCCACGCAGATTCCAGAACTTTCCATCACAGAAATGTGGGGAAAATGTGTTTTTTTTGTCAATTTTTTATGTTTGCAAGGGATTCTGGGTAACAGACCATGGCGGGAGGCAGTCAAGTCACCCCATCCTGGATTCCCCTGGGTGTCTAGTTTACAAAAATGTATAGGTTTGCTAGGTTTCCCTAGGTGCCGGCAGGGCTAGGGTTCAAAAACTACAGCTCGACACTTTGCCAAAAAAGGGTCAATTTTCACTGCAAAAATGAGGTGTGACCACGTCGCGTTTTGCGCCGTTTCCTGTCGCGGGCACTAGGCCGACCCGCACAAGTGAGGTACCATTTTTCTCGTAGGACTTTGGGGAACGCGGGGTGGGTGGAAATTTGTGGATCCACGCAGATTCCAGAACTTTCCATCACAGAAATGTGGGGAAAATGTGTTTTTTTTGTCAATTTTTTACGTTTGCAAGGGATTCTGGATAACAGACCATGGTGGGAGGCAGTCAAGTCACCCCATCCTGGATTCCCCTGGGTGTCTAGTTTTCAAAAATGTATAGGTTTGCTAGGTTTCCCTAGGTGCCGGCAGGGCTAGGGTTCAAAAACTACAGCTAGTCACTTTGCCAAAAAAGGGACATTTTTCACTGCAAAATTGAGGTGTGACCACGTTGCGTTTTGCGCCGTTTCCTGTCGTGGGCACTATGCCGACCCGCACAAGTGAGGTACCATTTTTCTCGAAGGACTTTGGGGAACGTGGGGTGGGTGGAAATTTGTGGATCCACGCAGATTCCAGAACTTTCCAACACAGAAATGTGGGGAAAATGTGTTTTTTTTGTCAATTGTTTACGTTTGCAAGGGATTCTGGGTAACAAACCATGGTGGGAGGCAGTCAAATCACCCCATACTGGATTCCCCTGGGTGTCTAGTTTTCAAAAATGTATAGGTTTGCTAGGTTTCCCTAGGTGCCGGCAGGGCTAGGGTTCAAAAACTACAGCTAGTCACTTTGCCAAAAAAGGGTCATTTTTCACTGCAAAATTGAGGTGTGACCACGTTGCGTTTTGCGCCGTTTCCTGTCGCGGGCACTAGGCCGACCCGCACAAGTGAGGTATCATTTTTCTCGTAGGACTTTGGGGAACGTGGGGTGGGTGGAAATTTGTGGATCCACGCAGATTCCAGAACTTTCCAACACAAAAATGTGGGGAAAATTTGTTTTTTTTGTCAATTGTTTACGTTTGCAAGGGATTCTGGGTAACAGACCATGGTGGGAGGCAGTCAAGTCACCCCATCCTGGATTCCCCTGGGTGTCTAGTTTTCAAAAATGTATAGGTTTGCTAGGTTTCCCTAGGTGCCGGCAGGGCTAGGGTTCAAAAACTACAGCTCGTCACTTTGCCAAAAAAGGGTCATTTTTCACTGCAAAATTGAGGTGTGACCACGTTGCGTTTTGTGCCGTTTCCTGTCGCGGGCACTAGGCCGACCCGCACAAGTGAGGTACCATTTTTCTCGTAGGACTTTGGGGAACGCAGGGTGGGTGGAAATTTGTGGATCCACGCAGATTCCAGAACTTTCCATCACAGAAATGTGGGGAAAATGTTTTTTTTGTCAATATTTTACGTTTGCAAGGGATTCTGGGTAACAGACCATGGTGGGAGGCAGTCAAGTCACCCCATCCTGGATTCCCCTGGGTGTCTAGTTTTCAAAAATGTATAGGTTTGCTAGGTTTCCCTAGGTGCCTGCAGGGCTAGGGTTCAAAAACTACAGCTAGTCACTTTGCCAAAAAATGCTCATTTTTCACTGCAAAATTGAGGTGTGACCACGTTGCGTTTTGCGCCGTTTCCTGTCGCGGGCACTATGCCGACCCGCACAAGTGAGGTACCATTTTTCTCGTAGGACTTTGGGGAATGTGGGGTGGGTGGAAATTTGTGGATCCACGCAGATTCCAGAACTTTCCAACACAGAAATGTGGGGAAAATGTGTTTTTTTTGTCAATTGTTTACGTTTGCAAGGGATTCTGGGTAACAGACCATGGTGGGAGGCCGTCAAGTCACCCCATCCTGGATTCCCCTGGGTGCCTAGTTTACAAAAATGTATAGGTTTGCTAGGTTTTCCTAGGTGCCGGCAGGGCTAGGGTTAAAAAACTACAGCTCGTCACTTTGCCAAAAAAGGGTCATTTTTCACTGCAAAATTGAGGTGTGACCACGTTGCGTTTTGCGCCGTTTCCTGTTGCGGGCACTATGCCGACCCGCACAAGTGAGATACCATTTTTCTCGTAGGACTTTGGGGAACGCGGGGTGGGTGGAAATTTGTGGATCCACGCAGATTCCAGAACTTTCCATCACAGAAATGTGGGGAATATGTGTTTTTTTGTCAATTTTTTACGTTTGCAAGGGATTCTGGGTAACAGACCATGGTGGGAGGCAGTCAAGTCACCCTATCCTGGATTCCCCTGGGTGTGTAGTTTACAAAAATGTATAGGTTTGCTAGGTTTCCCTAGGTGCCGGCAGGGCTAGGGTTCAAAAACTACAGCTAGTCACTTTGCCAAAAAATGGTCATTTTTCACTGCAAAATTGAGGTGTGACCACGTTGCGTTTTGCGCCGTTTCCTGTCGCGGGCACTATGCCGACCCGCACAAGTGAGGTACAATTTTTCTCATAGGACTTTGGGGAACGTGGGGTGGGTGGAAATTTGTGGATCCACGCAGATTCCAGAACTTTCCAACACAGAAATGTGGGGAAAATGTGTTTTTTTTGTCAATTGTTTACGTTTGCAAGGGATTATGGGTAACAAACCATGGTGGGAGGCAGTCAAATCACCCCATCCTGGATTCCCCTGGGTGTCTAGTTTTCAAAAATGTATAGGTTTGCTAGGTTTCTCTAGGTGCCGGCAGGGCTAGGGTTAAAAAACTACAGCTCATCACTTTGCCAAAAAAGGGTCATTTTTCACTGCAAAATTGAGGTGTGACCACGTTGCGTTTTGCGCCGTTTCCAGTCGCGGGCACTATGCCGACCCGCACAAGTGAGGTACCATTTTTCTTGTAGGACTTTGGGGAACGCGGGGTGCATGGAAATTTGTGGATCCACGCAGATTCCAGAACTTTCCATCACAGAAATGTGGGGAAAATGTGTTTTTTTTGTCAATTGTTTACGTTTGCAAGGGATTCTGGGTAACAGACCATGGTGGGAGGCAGTCAAGTCACCCCATCCTGGATTCCCCTGGGTGTCTAGTTTTCAAAAATGTATAGGTTTGCTAGGTTTCCCTAGGTGCCGGCAGGGCTAGGGTTCAAAAACTACAGCTCGTCACTTTGCCAAAAAAGGGTCATTTTTCACTGCAAAATTGAGGTGTGACCACGTTGCGTTTTGTGCCGTTTCCTGTCGCGGGCACTAGGCCGACCCGCACAAGTGAGGTACCATTTTTCTTGTAGGACTTTGGGGAATGCGGGGTGGGTGGAAATTTGTGGATCCACGCAGATTCCAGAACTTTCCATCACAGAAATGTGGGGAAAATGTGTTTTTTTTGTCAATTTTTTACGTTTGCAATGGATTCTGGATAACAGACCATGGTGGGAGGCAGTCAAGTCACCCCACCCTGGATTCCCCTGGTTGTCTAGTTTACAAAAATGTATAGGTTTGCTAGGTTTCCCTAGGTGCCGGCAGGGCTAGGGTTAAAAAACTACAGCTAGTCACTTTGCCAAAAAAGGGTCATTTTTCACTGCAAAATTGAGGTGTGACCACGTTGCGTTTTGCGCCGTTTCCTGTCGCGGGCACTATGCCGACCCGCACAAGTGAGGTACCATTTTTCTCGTAGGACTTTGGGGAACGCGGGGTGGGTGGAAATTTTTGGATCCACGCAGATTCCAGAACTTTCCCTCACAGAAATGTGGGGAAAATGTTTTTTTTGTCAATATTTTACGTTTGCAAGGTATTCTGGGTAACAGACCATGGTGGGAGGCAGTCAAGTCACCCCATCCTGGATTCCCCTGGGTGTCTAGTTTTCAAAAATGTATAGGTTTGCTAGGTTTCCCTAGGTGCCGGCAGGGCTAGGGTTCAAAAACTACAGCTAGTCACTTTGCCAAAAAAGGGTAATTTTTCACTGCAAAATTGAGGTGTGACCACGTTGCGTTTTGCGCCGTTTCCTGTCGCGGGCACTAGGCCGACCCGCACAAGTGAGGTACCATTTTTCTCGTAGGACTTTGGGGATCGCGGGGTGGGTGGAAATTTGTAGATCCACGCAGATTCCAGAACTTTCCATCACAGAAATGTGGGGAAAATGTGTTTTTTTTGTCAATTTTTTACGTTTGCAAGGGATTCTGGGTAACAGACCATGGTGGGAGGCAGTCAAGTCACCCCATCCTGGATTCCCCTGGGTGTCTAGTTTACAAATATTTATAGGTTTGCTAGGTTTCCCTAGGTGCCGGCAGGGCTAGGGTTCAAAAACTACAGCTCGACACTTTGCCAAAAAAGGGTCAATTTTCACTGCAAAATTGAGGTGTGACCATGTCGCGTTTTGCGCCGTTTCCTGTCGCGGGCACTATGCCGACCCGCACAAGTGAGGTACAATTTTTCTCATAGGACTTTGGGGAACGCGGGGTGGGTGGAAATTTGTGGATCCACGCAGATTCCAGAACTTTCCATCACAGAAATGTGGGGAAAATGTTTTTTTTGTCAATATTTTACGTTTGCAAGGGATTCTGGGTAACAGACCATGGTGGGAGGCAGTCAAGTCACCCCATCCTGGATTCCCCTGGGTGTCTAGTTTTCAAAAATGTATAGGTTTGCTAGGTTTCCCTAGGTGCCGGTAGGGCTAGGGTTCAAAAACTACAGCTAGTCACTTTGCCAAAAAAGGGTCATTTTTCACTGCAAAATTGAGGTGTGACCACGTTGCGTTTTGCGCCGTTTCCTGTCGCGGGCACTAGGCCGACCCGCACAAGTGAGGTACCATTTTTCTCGTAGGACTTTGGGGAATGTGGGGTGGGTGGAAATTTGTGGATCCACGCAGATTCCAGAACTTTCCAACACAGAAATGTGGGGAAAATGTGTTTTTTTTGTCAATTGTTTACGTTTGCAAGGGATTCTGGGTAACAAACCATGGTGGGAGGCAGTCAAATCACCCCATCCTGGATTCCCCTGGGTGTCTAGTTTTCAAAAATTTATAGGTTTGCTAGGTTTCCCTAGGTGCCGGCAGGGCTAGGGTTCAAAAACTACAGCTAGTCACTTTGCCAAAAAGGGGTCATTTTTCACTGCAAAATTGAGGTGTGACCACGTTGCGTTTTGCGCCGTTTCCTGTCGCGGGCACTATGCCGACCCGCACAAGTGAGGTACCATTTTTCTCGTAGGACTTTGGGGAACGCGGGGTGTGTGGAAATTTGTGGATCCACGACGATTCCAGAACTTTCCATCACAGAAATGTGGGGAAAATGTGTTTTTTTTGTCAATTTTTTACGTTTGCAAGGGATTCTGGGTAACAGACCATGGTGGGAGGCAGTCAAGTCACCCCATCCTGGATTCCCCTGGGTGTCTAGTTTTCAAAAATGTATAGGTTTGCTAGGTTTCCCTAGGTGCTGGCAGGGCTAGGGTTCAAAAACTACAGCTAGTCACTTTGCCAAAAAAGGGTCATTTTTCACTGCAAAATTGAGGTGTGACCACGTTGCGTTTTGCGCCGTTTCCTGTCGCGGGCACTAGGCCGACCCGCACAAGTGAGGTACCATTTTTCTTGTAGGACTTTGGGGAACGTGGGGTGGGTGGAAATTTGTGGATCCACGCAGATTCCAGAACTTTCCAACACAGAAATGTGGGGAAAATGTGTTTTTTTTGTCAATTGTTTACGTTTGCAAGGGATTCTGGGTAACAAACCATGGTGGGAGGCAGTCAAATCACCCCATCCTGAATTCCCCTGGGTGTCTAGTTTTCAAAAATGTATAGGTTTGCTAGGTTTCTCTAGGTGCCGGCAGGGCTAGGGTTAAAAAACTACAGCTCATCACTTTGCCAAAAAAGGGTCATTTTTCACTGCAAAATTGAGGTGTGACCACGTTGCGTTTTGCGCCGTTTCCAGTCGCGGGCACTATGCCGACCCGCACAAGTGAGGTACCATTTTTCTTGTAGGACTTTGGGGAACGCGGGGTGCATGGAAATTTGTGGATCCACGCAGATTCCAGAACTTTCCATCACAGAAATGTGGGGAAAATGTTTTTTTTGTCAATATTTTACGTTTGCAAGGGATTCTGGGTAACAGACCATGGTGGGAGGCAGTCAAGTCACCCCATCCTGGATTCCCCTGGGTGTCTAGTTTTCAAAAATGTATAGGTTTGCTAGGTTTCCCTAGGTGCCGGCAGGGCTAGGGTTCAAAAACTACAGCTAGTCACTTTGCCAAAAAATGGTCATTTTTCACTGCAAAATTGAGGTGTGACCACGTTGCGTTTTGCGCCGTTTCCTGTCGCGGGCACTATGCCGACCCGCACAAGTGAGGTACCATTTTTCTCGTAGGACTTTGGGGAATGTGGGGTGGGTGGAAATTTGTGGATCCACGCAGATTCCAGAACTTTCCAACACAGAAATGTAGGGAAAATGTGTTTTTTTTGTCAATTGTTTACGTTTGCAAGGGATTCTGGGTAACAGACCATGGTGGGAGGCCGTCAAGTCACCCCATCCTGGATTCCCCTGGGTGCCTAGTTTACAAAAATGTATAGGTTTGCTAGGTTTTCCTAGGTGCCGGCAGGGCTAGGGTTAAAAAACTACAGCTCGTCACTTTGCTAAAAAAGGGTCATTTTTCACTGCAAAATTGAGGTGTGACCACGTTGAGTTTTGCGCCGTTTCCTGTTGCGGGCACTATGCCGACCCGCACAAGTGAGATACCATTTTTCTCGTAGGACTTTGGGGAACGCGGGGTGGGTGGAAATTTGTGGATCCACGCAGATTCCAGAACTTTCCATCACAGAAATGTGGGGAATATGTGTTTTTTTGTCAATTTTTTACGTTTGCAAGGGATTCTGGGTAACAGACCATGGTGGGAGGCAGTCAAGTCACCCTATCCTGGATTCCCCTGGGTGTGTAGTTTACAAAAATGTATAGGTTTGCTAGGTTTCCCTAGGTGCCGGCAGGGCTAGGGTTCAAAAACTACAGCTAGTCACTTTGCCAAAAAATGGTCATTTTTCACTGCAAAATTGAGGTGTGACCACGTTGCGTTTTGCGCCGTTTCCTGTCGCGGGCACTATGCCGACCCGCACAAGTGAGGTACAATTTTTCTCATAGGACTTTGGGGAACGTGGGGTGGGTGGAAATTTGTGGATCCACGCAGATTCCAGAACTTTCCAACACAGAAATGTGGGGAAAATGTGTTTTTTTTGTCAATTGTTTACGTTTGCAAGGGATTATGGGTAACAAACCATGGTGGGAGGCAGTCAAATCACCCCATCCTGGATTCCCCTGGGTGTCTAGTTTTCAAAAATGTATAGGTTTGCTAGGTTTCTCTAGGTGCCGGCAGGGCTAGGGTTAAAAAACTACAGCTCATCACTTTGCCAAAAAAGGGTCATTTTTCACTGCAAAATTGAGGTGTGACCACGTTGCGTTTTACGCCGTTTCCAGTCGCGGGCACTATGCCGACCCGCACAAGTGAGGTACCATTTTTCTTGTAGGACTTTGGGGAACGCGGGGTGCATGGAAATTTGTGGATCCACGCAGATTCCAGAACTTTCCATCACAGAAATGTGGGGAAAATGTGTTTTTTTTGTCAATTGTTTACGTTTGCAAGGGATTCTGGGTAACAGACCATGGTGGGAGGCAGTCAAGTCACCCCATCCTGGATTCCCCTGGGTGTCTAGTTTTCAAAAATGTATAGGTTTGCTAGGTTTCCCTAGGTGCCGGCAGGGCTAGGGTTCAAAAACTACAGCTCGTCACTTTGCCAAAAAAGGGTCATTTTTCACTGCAAAATTGAGGTGTGACCACGTTGCGTTTTGTGCCGTTTCCTGTCGCGGGCACTAGGCCGACCCGCACAAGTGAGGTACCATTTTTCTTGTAGGACTTTGGGGAATGCGGGGTGGGTGGAAATTTGTGGATCCACGCAGATTCCAGAACTTTCCATCACAGAAATGTGGGGAAAATGTGTTTTTTTTGTCAATTTTTTACGTTTGCAATGGATTCTGGATAACAGACCATGGTGGGAGGCAGTCAAGTCACCCCACCCTGGATTCCCCTGGTTGTCTAGTTTACAAAAATGTATAGGTTTGCTAGGTTTCCCTAGGTGCCGGCAGGGCTAGGGTTAAAAAACTACAGCTAGTCACTTTGCCAAAAAAGGGTCATTTTTCACTGCAAAATTGAGGTGTGACCACGTTGCGTTTTGCGCCGTTTCCTGTCGCGGGCACTATGCCGACCCGCACAAGTGAGGTACCATTTTTCTCGTAGGACTTTGGGGAACGCGGGGTGGGTGGAAATTTTTGGATCCACGCAGATTCCAGAACTTTCCCTCACAGAAATGTGGGGAAAATGTTTTTTTTGTCAATATTTTACGTTTGCAAGGTATTCTGGGTAACAGACCATGGTGGGAGGCAGTCAAGTCACCCCATCCTGGATTCCCCTGGGTGTCTAGTTTTCAAAAATGTATAGGTTTGCTAGGTTTCCCTAGGTGCCGGCAGGGCTAGGGTTCAAAAACTACAGCTAGTCACTTTGCCAAAAAAGGGTAATTTTTCACTGCAAAATTGAGGTGTGACCACGTTGCGTTTTGCGCCGTTTCCTGTCGCGGGCACTAGGCCGACCCGCACAAGTGAGGTACCATTTTTCTCGTAGGACTTTGGGGATCGCGGGGTGGGTGGAAATTTGTAGATCCACGCAGATTCCAGAACTTTCCATCACAGAAATGTGGGGAAAATGTGTTTTTTTTGTCAATTTTTTACGTTTGCAAGGGATTCTGGGTAACAGACCATGGTGGGAGGCAGTCAAGTCACCCCATCCTGGATTCCCCTGGGTGTCTAGTTTACAAATATTTATAGGTTTGCTAGGTTTCCCTAGGTGCCGGCAGGGCTAGGGTTCAAAAACTACAGCTCGACACTTTGCCAAAAAAGGGTCAATTTTCACTGCAAAATTGAGGTGTGACCATGTCGCGTTTTGCGCCGTTTCCTGTCGCGGGCACTAGGCCGACCCGCACAAGTGAGGTACCATTTTTCTCGTAGGACTTTGGGGAACGCAGGGTGGGTGGAAATTTGTGGATCCACGCAGATTCCAGAACTTTCCATCACAGAAATGTGGGGAAAATGTGTTTTTTTTGTCAATTGTTTACGTTTGCAAGGGATTCTGGATAACAGACCATGGTGGGAGGCAGTCAAGTCACCCCATCCTGGATTCCCCTGGGTGTCTAGTTTACAAAAATGTATAGGTTTGCTAGGTTTCCCTAGGTGCCGGCGGAGCTAGGGTTCAAAAACTACAGCTAGTCACTTTGCCAAAAAAGGGTCATTTTTCACTGCAAAATTGAGGTGTGACCACGTTGCGTTTTGCGCCGTTTCCTGTCGCGGGCACTATGCCGACCCGCACAAGTGAGGTACAATTTTTCTCATAGGACTTTGGGGAACGCGGGGTGGGTGGAAATTTGTGGATCCACGCAGATTCCAGAACTTTCCATCACAGAAATGTGGGGAAAATGTTTTTTTTGTCAATATTTTACGTTTGCAAGGGATTCTGGGTAACAGACCATGGTGGGAGGCAGTCAAGTCACCCCATCCTGGATTCCCCTGGGTGTCTAGTTTTCAAAAATGTATAGGTTTGCTAGGTTTCCCTAGGTGCCGGTAGGGCTAGGGTTCAAAAACTACAGCTAGTCACTTTGCCAAAAAAGGGTCATTTTTCACTGCAAAATTGAGGTGTGACCACGTTGCGTTTTGCGCCGTTTCCTGTCGCGGGCACTAGGCCGACCCGCACAAGTGAGGTACCATTTTTCTCGTAGGACTTTGGGGAATGTGGGGTGGGTGGAAATTTGTGGATCCACGCAGATTCCAGAACTTTCCAACACAGAAATGTGGGGAAAATGTGTTTTTTTTGTCAATTGTTTACGTTTGCAAGGGATTCTGGGTAACAAACCATGGTGGGAGGCAGTCAAATCACCCCATCCTGGATTCCCCTGGGTGTCTAGTTTTCAAAAATTTATAGGTTTGCTAGGTTTCCCTAGGTGCCGGCAGGGCTAGGGTTCAAAAACTACAGCTAGTCACTTTGCCAAAAAGGGGTCATTTTTCACTGCAAAATTGAGGTGTGACCACGTTGCGTTTTGCGCCGTTTCCTGTCGCGGGCACTATGCCGACCCGCACAAGTGAGGTACCATTTTTCTCGTAGGACTTTGGGGAACGCGGGGTGTGTGGAAATTTGTGGATCCACGACGATTCCAGAACTTTCCATCACAGAAATGTGGGGAAAATGTGTTTTTTTTGTCAATTTTTTACGTTTGCAAGGGATTCTGGGTAACAGACCATGGTGGGAGGCAGTCAAGTCACCCCATCCTGGATTCCCCTGGGTGTCTAGTTTTCACAAATGTATAGGTTTGCTAGGTTTCCCTAGGTGCTGGCAGGGCTAGGGTTCAAAAACTACAGCTAGTCACTTTGCCAAAAAAGGGTCATTTTTCACTGCAAAATTGAGGTGTGACCACGTTGCGTTTTGCGCCGTTTCCTGTCGCGGGCACTAGGCCGACCCGCACAAGTGAGGTACCATTTTTCTTGTAGGACTTTGGGGAACGTGGGGTGGGTGGAAATTTGTGGATCCACGCAGATTCCAGAACTTTCCAACACAGAAATGTGGGGAAAATGTGTTTTTTTTGTCAATTGTTTACGTTTGCAAGGGATTCTGGGTAACAAACCATGGTGGGAGGCAGTCAAATCACCCCATCCTGAATTCCCCTGGGTGTCTAGTTTTCAAAAATGTATAGGTTTGCTAGGTTTCTCTAGGTGCCGGCAGGGCTAGGGTTAAAAAACTACAGCTCATCACTTTGCCAAAAAAGGGTCATTTTTCACTGCAAAATTGAGGTGTGACCACGTTGCGTTTTGCGCCGTTTCCAGTCGCGGGCACTATGCCGACCCGCACAAGTGAGGTACCATTTTTCTTGTAGGACTTTGGGGAACGCGGGGTGCATGGAAATTTGTGGATCCACGCAGATTCCAGAACTTTCCATCACAGAAATGTGGGAAAAATTTGGTTTTTTTGTCAATTGTTTCCGTTTGCAAGGGATTCTGGGTAACAGACCATGGTGGGAGGCAGTCAAGTCACCCCATCCTGGATTCCCCTGGGTGTCTAGTTTTCAAAAATGTATAGGTTTGCTAGGTTTCCCTAGGTGCCGGCAGGGCTAGGGTTCAAAAACTCCAGCTCGTCACTTTGCCAAAAAAGGGTCATTTTTCACTGCAAAATTGAGGTGTGACCACGTTGCGTTTTGCGCCGTTTCCTGTCGCGGGCACTAGGCCGACTCGCACAAGTGAGGTACCATTTTTCTTGTAGGACTTTGGGGAACGCGGGGTGGGTGGAAATTTGTGGATCCACGCAGATTCCCGAACTTTCCATCACAGAAATGTGGGGAAAATGTGTTTTTTTTGTCAATTTTTTACGCTTGCAAGGGATTCTGGGTAACAGACCTTGGTGGGAGGCAGTCAAGTCACCCCATCCTGGATTCCCCTGGGTGTCTAGTTTACAAAAATGTATAGGTTTGCTAGGTTTCCCTAGGTGCCGGCAGGGCTAGGGTTCAAAAACAACAGCTAGTCACTTTGCCAAAAAAGGGTCATTTTTCACTGCAAAATTGAGGTGCGACCACGTTGCGTTTTGCGCCGTTTCCTGTCGCGGGCACTATGCCGACCCGCACAAGTGAGGTACCATTTGTCTTGTAGGACTTTGGGGAACGTGGGGTGGGTGGAAATTTGTGGATCCACGCAGATTCCAGAACTTTCCATCACAGAAATGTGGGGAAAATGTGTTTTTTTTGTCAATTTTTTACGTTTGCAAGGGATTCTGGGTAACCGACCATGGTGGGATGCAGTCAAGTCACCCCATCCTGGATTCCCCTCGGTGTCTAGTTTACAAAAATGTATAGGTTTGCTAGGTTTCCCTAGGTGCCGGCAGGGCTAGGGTTCAAAACCTACAGCTCGTCACGTTGCCAAAAAAGGGTCATTTTTCACTGCAAAATTGAGGTGTGACCATGTTGCGTTTTGCGCCGTTTCCTGTCGCGGGCACTAGGCCGACCCGCACAAGTGAGGTACCATTTTTCTCCTAGGACTTTGGGGATCGCGGGGTGGGTGGAAATTTGTAGATCCACGCAGATTCCAGAACTTTCCATCACAGAAATGTGGGGAAAATGTGTTTTTTTTGTCAATTTTTTATGTTTGCAAGGGATTCTGGGTAACAGACCATGGCGGGAGGCAGTCAAGTCACCCCATCCTGGATTCCCCTGGGTGTCTAGTTTACAAAAATGTATAGGTTTGCTAGGTTTCCCTAGGTGCCGGCAGGGCTAGGGTTCAAAAACTACAGCTCGACACTTTGCCAAAAAAGGGTCAATTTTCACTGCAAAAATGAGGTGTGACCACGTCGCGTTTTGCGCCGTTTCCTGTCGCGGGCACTAGGCCGACCCGCACAAGTGAGGTACCATTTTTCTCGTAGGACTTTGGGGAACGCGGGGTGGGTGGAAATTTGTGGATCCACGCAGATTCCAGAACTTTCCATCACAGAAATGTGGGGAAAATGTGTTTTTTTTGTCAATTTTTTACGTTTGCAAGGGATTCTGGATAACAGACCATGGTGGGAGGCAGTCAAGTCACCCCATCCTGGATTCCCCTGGGTGTCTAGTTTACAAAAATGTATAGGTTTGCTAGGTTTCCCTAGGTGCCGGCAGGGCTAGGGTTCAAAAACTACAGCTAGTCACTTTGCCAAAAAAGGGACATTTTTCACTGCAAAATTGAGGTGTGACCACGTTGCGTTTTGCGCCGTTTCCTGTCGTGGGCACTATGCCGACCCGCACAAGTGAGGTACCATTTTTCTCGTAGGACTTTGGGGAACGTGGGGTGGGTGGAAATTTGTGGATCCACGCAGATTCCAGAACTTTCCAACACAGAAATGTGGGGAAAATGTGTTTTTTTTGTCAATTGTTTACGTTTGCAAGGGATTCTGGGTAACAAACCATGGTGGGAGGCAGTCAAATCACCCCATACTGGATTCCCCTGGGTGTCTAGTTTTCAAAAATGTATAGGTTTGCTAGGTTTCCCTAGGTGCCGGCAGGGCTAGGGTTCAAAAACTACAGCTAGTCACTTTGCCAAAAAGGGGTCATTTTTCACTGCAAAATTGAGGTGTGACCACGTTGCGTTTTGCGCCGTTTCCTGTCGCGGGCACTATGCCGACCCGCACAAGTGAGGTACCATTTTTCTCGTAGGACTTTGGGGAACGCGGGGTGCGTGGAAATTTGTGGATCCACGCAGATTCCAGAACTTTCCATCACAGAAATGTGGGGAAAATGTGTTTTTTTTGTCAATTTTTTACGTTTGCAAGGGATTCTGGGTAACAGACCATGGTGGGAGGCAGTCAAGTCACCCCATCCTGGATTTCCCTGGGTGTCTAGTTTTCAAAAATGTATAGGTTTACTAGGTTTCCCTAGGTGCCGGCAGGGCTAGGGTTCAAAAACTACAGCTAGTCACTTTGCCAAAAAAGGGTCATTTTTCACTGCAAAATTGAGGTGTGACCACGTTGCGTTTTGCGCCGTTTCCTGTCGCGGGCACTAGGCCGACCCGCACAAGTGAGGTATCATTTTTCTCGTAGGACTTTGGGGAACGTGGGGTGGGTGGAAATTTGTGGATCCACGCAGATTCCAGAACTTTCCAACACAGAAATGTGGGGAAAATTTGTTTTTTTTGTCAATTGTTTACGTTTGCAAGGGATTCTGGGTAACAGACCATGGTGGGAGGCAGTCAAGTCACCCCATCCTGGATTCCCCTGGGTGTCTAGTTTTCAAAAATGTATAGGTTTGCTAGGTTTCCCTAGGTGCCGGCAGGGCTAGGGTTCAAAAACTACAGCTCGTCACTTTGCCAAAAAAGGGTCATTTTTCACTGCAAAATTGAGGTGTGACCACGTTGCGTTTTGTGCCGTTTCCTGTCGCGGGCACTAGGCCGACCCGCACAAGTGAGGTACCATTTTTCTCGTAGGACTTTGGGGAATGCGGGGTGGGTGGAAATTTGTGGATCCACGCAGATTCCAGAACTTTCCATCACAGAAATGTGGGGAAAATGTGGTTTTTTTGTCAATTTTTTACGTTTGCAAGGGATTCTGGATAACAGACCATGATGGGAGGCAGTCAAGTCACCCCATCCTGGATTCCTCTGGTTGTCTAGTTTACAAAAATGTATAGGTTTGCTAGGTTTCCCTAGGTGCCGGCAGGGCTAGGGTTCAAAAACTACAGCTAGTCACTTTGCCAAAAAATGGTCATTTTTCACTGCAAAATTGAGGTGTGACCACGTTGCGTTTTGCGCCGTTTCCTGTCGCGGGCACTATGCCGACCCGCACAAGTGAGGTACCATTTTTCTCGTAGGACTTTGGGGAACGCGGGGTGGGTGGAAATTTGTGGATCCACGCAGATTCCAGAACTTTCCATCACAAAAATGTGGGGAAAATGTTTTTTTTGTCAATATTTTACGTTTGCAAGGTATTCTGGGTAACAGACCATGGTGGGAGGCAGTCAAGTCACCCCATCCTGGATTCCCCTGGGTGTCTAGTTTTCAAAAATGTATAGGTTTGCTAGGTTTCCCTAGGTGCCGGCAGGGCTAGGGTTCAAAAACTACAGCTCGTCATTTTGCCAAAAAATGGTCATTTTTCACTGCAAAATTGAGGTGTGACCACGTTGCGTTTTGCGCCGTTTCCTGTCGCGGGCACTATGACGACCCGCACAAGTGAGGTACCATTTTTCTCATAGGACATTGGGGAACGCGGGGTGGGTGGAAATTTGTGGATCCACGCAGATTCCAGAACTTTCCATCACAGAAATATGGGGACAATGTGTTTTTTTTGTCAATTTTTTACGTTTGCAAGGGATTCTGGGTAACAGACCATGGTGGGAGGCAGTCAAGTCACCCCATCCTGGATTCCCCTGGTTGTCTAGTTTACAAAAATGTATAGGTTTGCTAGGTTTCCCTAGGTGCCGGCAGGGCTAGGGTTCAAAAACAACAGCTAGTCACTTTGCCAAAAAAGGGTCATTTTTCACTGCAAAATTGAGGTGTGACCACGTTGCGTTTTGCGCCGTTTCCTGTCGCGGGCACTATGCCGACCCGCACAAGTGAGGTACCATTTGTCTTGTAGGACTTTGGGGAACGCGGGGTGGGTGGAAATTTGTGGATCCACGCAGATTCCAGAACTTTCCATCACAGAAATGTGGGGAAAATGTGTTTTTTTTGTCAATTTTTTACGTTTGCAAGGGATTCTGGATAACAGACCATGGTGGGAGGCAGTCAAGTCACCCCATCCTGGATTCCCCTGGGTGTCTAGTTTACAAAAATGTATAGGTTTGCTAGGTTTCCCTAGGTGCCGGCAGGGCTAGGGTTCAAAAACTACAGCTAGTCACTTTGCCAAAAAAGGGACATTTTTCACTGCAAAATTGAGGTGTGACCACGTTGCGTTTTGCGCCGTTTCCTGTCGTGGGCACTATGCCGACCCGCACAAGTGAGGTACCATTTTTCTCGTAGGACTTTGGGGAACGTGGGGTGGGTGGAAATTTGTGGATCCACGCAGATTCCAGAACTTTCCAACACAGAAATGTGGGGAAAATGTGTTTTTTTTGTCAATTGTTTACGTTTGCAAGGGATTCTGGGTAACAAACCATGGTGGGAGGCAGTCAAATCACCCCATACTGGATTCCCCTGGGTGTCTAGTTTTCAAAAATGTATAGGTTTGCTAGGTTTCCCTAGGTGCCGGCAGGGCTAGGGTTCAAAAACTACAGCTAGTCACTTTGCCAAAAAGGGGTCATTTTTCACTGCAAAATTGAGGTGTGACCACGTTGCGTTTTGCGCCGTTTCCTGTCGCGGGCACTATGCCGACCCGCACAAGTGAGGTACCATTTTTCTCGTAGGACTTTGGGGAACGCGGGGTGCGTGGAAATTTGTGGATCCACGCAGATTCCAGAACTTTCCATCACAGAAATGTGGGGAAAATGTGTTTTTTTTGTCAATTTTTTACGTTTGCAAGGGATTCTGGGTAACAGACCATGGTGGGAGGCAGTCAAGTCACCCCATCCTGGATTCCCCTGGGTGTCTAGTTTTCAAAAATGTATAGGTTTACTAGGTTTCCCTAGGTGCCGGCAGGGCTAGGGTTCAAAAACTACAGCTAGTCACTTTGCCAAAAAAGGGTCATTTTTCACTGCAAAATTGAGGTGTGACCACGTTGCGTTTTGCGCCGTTTCCTGTCGCGGGCACTAGGCCGACCCGCACAAGTGAGGTATCATTTTTCTCGTAGGACTTTGGGGAACGTGGGGTGGGTGGAAATTTGTGGATCCACGCAGATTCCAGAACTTTCCAACACAGAAATGTGGGGAAAATTTGTTTTTTTTGTCAATTGTTTACGTTTGCAAGGGATTCTGGGTAACAGACCATGGTGGGAGGCAGTCAAGTCACCCCATCCTGGATTCCCCTGGGTGTCTAGTTTTCAAAAATGTATAGGTTTGCTAGGTTTCCCTAGGTGCCGGCAGGGCTAGGGTTCAAAAACTACAGCTCGTCACTTTGCCAAAAAAGGGTCATTTTTCACTGCAAAATTGAGGTGTGACCACGTTGCGTTTTGTGCCGTTTCCTGTCGCGGGCACTAGGCCGACCCGCACAAGTGAGGTACCATTTTTCTCGTAGGACTTTGGGGAATGCGGGGTGGGTGGAAATTTGTGGATCCACGCAGATTCCAGAACTTTCCATCACAGAAATGTGGGGAAAATGTGGTTTTTTTGTCAATTTTTTACGTTTGCAAGGGATTCTGGATAACAGACCATGATGGGAGGCAGTCAAGTCACCCCATCCTGGATTCCCCTGGTTGTCTAGTTTACAAAAATGTATAGGTTTGCTAGGTTTCCCTAGGTGCCGGCAGGGCTAGGGTTCAAAAACTACAGCTAGTCACTTTGCCAAAAAATGGTCATTTTTCACTGCAAAATTGAGGTGTGACCACGTTGCGTTTTGCGCCGTTTCCTGTCGCGGGCACTATGCCGACCCGCACAAGTGAGGTACCATTTTTCTCGTAGGACTTTGGGGAACGCGGGGTGGGTGGAAATTTGTGGATCCACGCAGATTCCAGAACTTTCCATCACAAAAATGTGGGGAAAATGTTTTTTTTGTCAATATTTTACGTTTGCAAGGTATTCTGGGTAACAGACCATGGTGGGAGGCAGTCAAGTCACCCCATCCTGGATTCCCCTGGGTGTCTAGTTTTCAAAAATGTATAGGTTTGCTAGGTTTCCCTAGGTGCCGGCAGGGCTAGGGTTCAAAAACTACAGCTCGTCATTTTGCCAAAAAATGGTCATTTTTCACTGCAAAATTGAGGTGTGACCACGTTGCGTTTTGCGCCGTTTCCTGTCGCGGGCACTATGACGACCCGCACAAGTGAGGTACCATTTTTCTCATAGGACATTGGGGAACGCGGGGTGGGTGGAAATTTGTGGATCCACGCAGATTCCAGAACTTTCCATCACAGAAATATGGGGACAATGTGTTTTTTTTGTCAATTTTTTACGTTTGCAAGGGATTCTGGGTAACAGACCATGGTGGGAGGCAGTCAAGTCACCCCATCCTGGATTCCCCTGGTTGTCTAGTTTACAAAAATGTATAGGTTTGCTAGGTTTCCCTAGGTGCCGGCAGGGCTAGGGTTCAAAAACAACAGCTAGTCACTTTGCCAAAAAAGGGTCATTTTTCACTGCAAAATTGAGGTGCGACCACGTTGCGTTTTGCGCCGTTTCCTGTCGCGGGCACTATGCCGACCCGCACAAGTGAGGTACCATTTGTCTTGTAGGACTTTGGGGAACGTGGGGTGGGTGGAAATTTGTGGATCCACGCAGATTCCAGAACTTTCCATCACAGAAATGTGGGGAAAATGTGTTTTTTTTGTCAATTTTTTACGTTTGCAAGGGATTCTGGGTAACCGACCATGGTGGGATGCAGTCAAGTCACCCCATCCTGGATTCCCCTCGGTGTCTAGTTTACAAAAATGTATAGGTTTGCTAGGTTTCCCTAGGTGCCGGCAGGGCTAGGGTTCAAAACCTACAGCTCGTCACGTTGCCAAAAAAGGGTCATTTTTCACTGCAAAATTGAGGTGTGACCATGTTGCGTTTTGCGCCGTTTCCTGTCGCGGGCACTAGGCCGACCCGCACAAGTGAGGTACCATTTTTCTTCTAGGACTTTGGGGATCGCGGGGTGGGTGGAAATTTGTGGATCCACGCAGATTCCAGAACTTTCCATCACAGAAATGTGGGGAAAATGTGTTTTTTTTGTCAATTTTTTACGTTTGCAAGGGATTCTGGATAACAGACCATGGCGGGAGGCAGTCAAGTCACCCCATCCTGGATTCCCCTGGGTGTCTAGTTTACAAAAATATATAGGTTTGCTAGGTTTCCCTAGGTGCCGGCAGGGCTAGGGTTCAAAAACTACAGCTCGACACTTTGCCAAAAAAGGGTCAATTTTCACTGCAAAAATGAGGTGTGACCACGTCGCGTTTTGCGCCGTTTCCTGTCGCGGGCACTAGGCCGACCCGCACAAGTGAGGTACCATTTTTCTCGTAGGACTTTGGGGAACGCGGGGTGGGTGGAAATTTGTGGATCCACGCAGATTCCAGAACTTTCCATCACAGAAATGTGGGGAAAATGTGTTTTTTTTGTCAATGTTTTACGTTTGCAAGGGATTCTGGATAACAGACCATGGTGGGAGGCAGTCAAGTCACCCCATCCTGGATTCCCCTGGGTGTCTAGTTTACAAAAATGTATAGGTTTGCTAGGTTTCCCTAGGTGCCGGCAGGGCTAGGGTTCAAAAACTACAGCTAGTCACTTTGCCAAAAAAGGGACATTTTTCACTGCAAAATTGAGGTGTGACCACGTTGCGTTTTGCGCCGTTTCCTGTCATGGGCACTATGCCGACCCGCACAAGTGAGGTACCATTTTTCTCGTAGGACTTTGGGGAACGTGGGGTGGGTGGAAATTTGTGGATCCACGCAGATTCCAGAACTTTCCAACACAGAAATGTGGGGAAAATGTGTTTTTTTTGTCAATTGTTTACGTTTGCAAGGGATTCTGGGTAACAAACCAAGGTGGGAGGAAGTCAAATCACCCCATACTGGATTCCCCTGGGTGTCTAGTTTTCAAAAATGTATAGGTTTGCTAGGTTTCCCTAGGTGCCGGCAGGGCTAGGGTTCAAAAACTACAGCTAGTCACTTTGCCAAAAAGGGGTCATTTTTCACTGCAAAATTGAGGTGTGACCACGTTGCGTTTTGCGCCGTTTCCTGTCGCGGGCACTATGCCGACCCGCACAAGTGAGGTACCATTTTTCTCGTAGGACTTTGGGGAACGCGGGGTGCATGGAAATTTGTGGATCCACGCAGATTCCAGAACTTTCCATCACAGAAATGTGGGGAAAATGTGTTTTTTTTGTCAATTTTTTACGTTTGCAAGGGATTCTGGGTAACAGACCATGGTGGGAGGCAGTCAAGTCACCCCATCCTGGATTCCCCTGGGTGTCTAGTTTTCAAAAATGTATAGGTTTACTAGGTTTCCCTAGGTGCCGGCAGGGCTAGGGTTCAAAAACTACAGCTAGTCACTTTGCCAAAAAAGGGTCATTTTTCACTGCAAAATTGAGGTGTGACCACGTTGCGTTTTGCGCCGTTTCCTGTCGCGGGCACTAGGCCGACCCGCACAAGTGAGGTATCATTTTTCTCGTAGGACTTTGGGGAACGTGGGGTGGGTGGAAATTTGTGGATCCACGCAGATTCCAGAACTTTCCAACACAGAAATGTGGGGAAAATGTGTTTTTTTTGTCAATTGTTTACGTTTGCAAGGGATTCTGGGTAACAGACCATGGTGGGAGGCAGTCAAGTCACCCCATCCTGGATTCCCCTGGGTGTCTAGTTTTCAAAAATATATAGGTTTGCTAGGTTTCCCTAGGTGCCGGCAGGGCTAGGGTTAAAAAACTACAGCTCGACACTTTGCCAAAAAAGGGTCAATTTTCACTGCAAAAATGAGGTGTGACCACGTCGCGTTTTGCGCCGTTTCCTGTCGCGGGCACTAGGCCGACCCGCACAAGTAAGGTACCATTTTTCTCGTAGGACTTTGGGGAACGCGGGGTGGGTGGAAATTTGTGGATCCACGCAGATTCCAGAACTTTCCATCACAGAAATGTGGGGAAAATGTGTTTTTTTTGTCAATTTTTTACGTTTGCAAGGGATTCTGGATAACAGACCATGGTGGGAGGCAGTCAAGTCACCCCATCCTGGATTCCCCTGGGTGTCTAGTTTACAAAAATGTATAGGTTTGCTAGGTTTCCCTAGGTGCCGGCAGGGCTAGGGTTCAAAAACTACAGCTAGTCACTTTGCCAAAAAAGGGACATTTTTCACTGCAAAATTGAGGTGTGACCACGTTGCGTTTTGCGCCGTTTCCTGTCATGGGCACTATGCCGACCCGCACAAGTGAGGTACCATTTTTCTCGTAGGACTTTGGGGAACGTGGGGTGGGTGGAAATTTGTGGATCCACGCAGATTCCAGAACTTTCCAACACAGAAATGTGGGGAAAATGTGTTTTTTTTGTCAATTGTTTACGTTTGCAAGGGATTCTGGGTAACAAACCATGGTGGGAGGAAGTCAAATCACCCCATACTGGATTCCCCTGGGTGTCTAGTTTTCAAAAATGTATAGGTTTGCTAGGTTTCCCTAGGTGCCGGCAGGGCTAGGGTTCAAAAACTACAGCTAGTCACTTTGCCAAAAAGGGGTCATTTTTCACTGCAAAATTGAGGTGTGACCACGTTGCGTTTTGCGCCGTTTCCTGTCGCGGGCACTATGCCGACCCGCACAAGTGAGGTACCATTTTTCTCGTAGGACTTTGGGGAACGCGGGGTGCGTGGAAATTTGTGGATCCACGCAGATTCCAGAACTTTCCATCACAGAAATGTGGGGAAAATGTGTTTTTTTTGTCAATTTTTTACGTTTGCAAGGGATTCTGGGTAACAGACCATGGTGGGAGGCAGTCAAGTCACCCCATCCTGGATTCCCCTGGGTGTCTAGTTTTCAAAAATGTATAGGTTTACTAGGTTTCCCTAGGTGCCGGCAGGGCTAGGGTTCAAAAACTACAGCTAGTCACTTTGCCAAAAAAGGGTCATTTTTCACTGCAAAATTGAGGTGTGACCACGTTGCGTTTTGCGCCGTTTCCTGTCGCGGGCACTAGGCTGACCCGCACAAGTGAGGTATCATTTTTCTCGTAGGACTTTGGGGAACGTGGGGTGGGTGGAAATTTGTGGATCCACGCAGATTCCAGAACTTTCCAACACAGAAATGTGGGGAAAATGTGTTTTTTTTGTCAATTGTTTACGTTTGCAAGGGATTCTGGGTAACAGACTATGGTGGGAGGCAGTCAAGTCACCCCATCCTGGATTCCCCTGGGTGTCTAGTTTTCAAAAATGTATAGGTTTGCTAGGTTTCCCTAGGTGCCGGCAGGGCTAGGGTTCAAAAACTACAGCTCGTCACTTTGCCAAAAAAGGGTCATTTTTCACTGCAAAATTGAGGTGTGACCACGTTGCGTTTTGTGCCGTTTCCTGTCGCGGGCACTAGGCCGACCCGCACAAGTGAGGTACCATTTTTCTCGTAGGACTTTGGGGAATGCGGGGTGGGTGGAAATTTGTGGATCCACGCAGATTCCAGAACTTTCCATCACAGAAATGTGGGGAAAATGTGGTTTTTTTGTCAATTTTTTACGTTTGCAAGGGATTCTGGATAACAGACCATGGTGGGAGGCAGTCAAGTCACCCCATCCTGGATTCCCCTGGTTGTCTAGTTTACAAAAATGTATAGGTTTGCTAGGTTTCCCTAGGTGCCGGCAGGGCTAGGGTTAAAAAACTACAGCTAGTCACTTTGCCAAAAAATGGTCATTTTTCACTGCAAAATTGAGGTGTGACCACGTTGCGTTTTGCGCCGTTTCCTGTCGCGGGCACTATGCCGACCCGCACAAGTGAGGTACCATTTTTCTCGTAGGACTTTGGGGAACGCGGGGTGGGTGGAAATTTGTGGATCCACGCAGATTCCAGAACTTTCCATCAAAAAAATGTGGGGAAAATGTTTTTTTTGTCAATATTTTACGTTTGCAAGGTATTCTGGGTAACAGACCATGGTGGGAGGCAGTCAAGTCACCCCATCCTGGATTCCCCTGGGTGTCTAGTTTTCAAAAATGTATAGGTTTGCTAGGTTTCCCTAGGTGCCGGCAGGGCTAGGGTTCAAAAACTACAGCTCGTCATTTTGCCAAAAAATGGTCATTTTTCACTGCAAAATTGAGGTGTGACCACGTTGCGTTTTGCGCCGTTTCCTGTCGCGGGCACTATGACGACCCGCACAAGTGAGGTACCATTTTTCTCATAGGACATTGGGGAACGCGGGGTGGGTGGAAATTTGTGGATCCACGCAGATTCCAGAACTTTCCATCACAGAAATATGGGGAAAATGTGTTTTTTTTGTCAATTTTTTACGTTTGCAAGGGATTCTGGGTAACAGACCATGGTGGGAGGCAGTCAAGTCACCCCATCCTGGATTCCCCTGGGTGTCTAGTTTTCAAAAATGTATAGGTTTGCTAGGTTTCCCTAGGTGCCGGCAGGGCTAGGGTTCAAAAACTACAGCTAGTCACTTTGCCAAAAAGGGGTCATTTTTCACTGCAAAATTGAGGTGTGACCACGTTGCGTTTTGCGCCGTTTCCTGTCGCGGGCACTATGCTGACCCGCACAAGTGAGGTACCATTTTTCTCGTAGGACTTTGGGGAACGCGGGGTGCGTGGAAATTTGTGGATCCACGCAGATTCCAGAACTTTCCATCACAGAAATGTGGGGAAAATGTGTTTTTTTTGTCAATTTTTTACGTTTGCAAGGGATTCTGGGTAACAGACCATGGTGGGAGGCAGTCAAGTCACCCCATCCTGGATGCCCCTGGGTGTCTAGTTTTCAAAAATGTATAGGTTTGCTAGGTTTCCCTAGGTGCCGGCAGGGCTAGGGTTCAAAAACTACAGCTAGTCACTTTGCCAAAAAGGGTCATTTTTCACTGCAAAATTGAGGTGTGACCACGTTGCGTTTTGCGCCGTTTCCTGTCGCGGGCACTAGGCCGACCCGCACAAGTGAGGTACCATTTTTCTCGTAGGACTTTGGGGAACGTGGGGTGGGTGGAAATTTGTGGATCCACGCAGATTCCAGAACTTTCCAACACAGAAATGTGGGGAAAATGTGTTTTTTTTGTCAATTGTTTACGTTTGCAAGGGATTCTGGGTAACAAACCATGGTGGGAGGCAGTCAAATCACCCCATCCTGGATTCCCCTGGGTGTCTAGTTTTCAAAAATGTATAGGTTTGCTAGGTTTCCTGTTAGAAATGGGATTTCTGGTTGGCTGAGGCTTGCGCCAAAGCCAGGCAGAAACCACCACTCTAGTCAGGGCAAGGACGTTACACGCCAAAGATAACCCCTGCTCACCCCCTTGGTAGCTTGGCACGAGCAGACAGGCTTATCCCTGAGGTGATGTGTAAAGCGTTTGCGCGCGCACCCAGCAACAACACCCAAGGCCCACCACAAAGGAAACTCCACACAAGGTATTCTATAAAAATAGCCTTTGTATTATACACAACACATTAGATACAAACGCACACTCTACAATGTGCCAACAGGCACGGGCAGAATTTACAAGGGATTATATGTACAGGGGACAGGGCCACATGGACCGCTGTCCGGAATTAGCACTCTTAGAACATAGCACTTGGAACATAGGAATAATACTGTAGTACAAAATAGCAAATGTAGCACACAACCAGTGACTACTGGTATCAGGTAAGTACCACCTACGCAACCCTAACCACCTTAGGAAAAATACTGCGCAGGGAATCAGGACCTCACTAGCACCACCTGTACTAGGAGAAAAACAACCACCTAAGTATCACAATACCTGTAGGGGTCTAAGCACATAAACACATGATGCATAACATTCAGAGGTGTAAAGCAAGGCACATGACGCATAAAAATACATTCAGCGGTGCAGGTTAGGAACAATAGCGCAAAACTCACATTAGCCACCCTCTGTGGCAGTCCCTGGGCCAACTGGCCTAGTAGGGGCAAGGACGCCCTTTGTCTCAAAGTCAGGGCAAGATTGCGCAGGCTGCGCAAGCCCCCAGCGTGGAGGGGCACAACCTAAACGTAGCAGCTGCCCACTAAGTGCTGGGCAGCTGGGAAAGGAGCATGGGCACCACTGTGCTTTTTAAGACAAATATGGCATGCCTTGGAGCCTCCCTGGGCTCTGCCAAAAAGAATGCCCCCAAGTGTTGGAGTCCTGCGCAGGGACTCGAGAAATGATGCCCCCAGACGTTGGAGTCCCCTCTGGGACTCAGAATCACCAACGAAATGCCCCCGAATAACGTGGGAGCCTCGTGGGCTCTGAAAACACCTGGGCACCGCGTTAGAGCCTCCCGGGGCTCGGTGAACACTTAGTCCCCCTTCGTTGGAGTCCTTCTCATGGACTCAAAAAGAATAATGCCCCCAGAGCCTCGCAGGCTCTACAACAAGAATGCGCCCCTTCGTTGGAGCCTGTACTCGGGGCTCTGTACACCACTGCCACGCGTTGGAGCCTCGGTGGGCCCTAGGACGCCTCTGGGGCAACGTTGGAGCGGCCCGCTGCCTTCCGGGGCCGCTCTTCCCATTCCAGAAATACCCCCTCTTGGAGCGGCCCACAACTGCGGCGCCGCTGTGGGGGACAGGGGGGCAGAGGCGGGAACCACGCGGAGTCCCGTTAGAGCGCACTGGCGCTCAGAGCAACAATGCAGGTAACACCCACTACCCCGGCCTGCCCTCTTCACTCACCGGCGGTAAGGTCTGCTCTTGGCCCTCCGGCGAGCGCTTCCCTCGCGGCGGGGGCTGGGGGCGGACCTAGCACTTCCGTCTCTCTCCTGGGTCGCGCTGCGTCAGCCCGGCCGGACTCAGCTTCGTCCAGGAGGCCTCGCCTCCGTTGGTTGCAGTCCAGTGCGGGGTGGGCTCCCGCCTGGACTCCACCTCCGGCTCACTTCTCCGGGCTGCACCGGGGCACGGGGTGGGCTCCCGTTGGCTTCCGGGTCAAGTCCCGCCCACGTCCTGCAAGGGCTGCCTGACTTCCGGCTGAAGCCCGGCCGCGGCGGTGGTTTCGGAAATAAAAGGGGTAGGCTCCCTCGCGCTACGAAATACACGGTGGGGTGGGCACCCGCCGTGAAATTAAGACCAATAAGCGGGGTGGGCACCCGCCAACGACCACGGCAATGTCCCTGGCAGGGTGGGCACCTGCCAGGGGACTCTAAGATCAGCGAAGATGGGGCAAACGCCGGGTGGGCACCGGCTGTTAGAAATAAAGCGCTCCTGAGCGCTAAAGGAAAATAAAAGCGCTTCCAAGCGCCTAGGGACACAGATAGAGCATTCCCAGCGCTCCTGCCCAAAAAGCACCACAAAGTCCAACAAAGTTCTTCCCTGCATGCAGCAGGGCAGGGGTGGGGGCAAGGCTGGACCCAGAGCCAGCTCACTGGGCCTCCAGGCAGGGAGGTAGTCCAGGTGGCGGTCCTCTGGTCCAGCAGCAGCCCCCCCCTCAGGTAAGATCCTGGCAGAGAACAGTTTCTGTGGGGACACAGCCCCATTTTTATACATGCAAACCCTTTGTTCTGGGGTCAGGGTGAGGGGGAAAACCAGTCGCAGCTGGTTGGGGAGCACCCTTGATGTGCTCAGCCCCTCACTCTATTCACTGGAAGGGCTAGGGTCGTCAGTCGCACCACAGGGGGCGGGGCCAGCATTGTGTTTGGAAAACCCTGTCCTATTCAGGACCCAGGTGGACTCCTCCCACCCATCTAGCTGCTGATCTCCCCATTCACCACTGGGTGACTCATCCTGACACTGGGGAATCCCTAGCCCGTCACATGACATGACCAGCCAATCACGCGACAGACACACTGCACACAGAAGTGCCCACTTCTAGAAGTGGCACTTCCACACTAGGTACATGCACGCCGCACACATCATCGCGCAGCATTCACTCCCACGAGTCCGCACATACCAAACTCGGGCCTGCACACCCCACGCATCAGGAACTACTAGGGACACATACATTCCCCATGCATTCCTATGGGAGGGCAGGCCTATCTCACCACATGCACTCAGCGCACGCACGCACTTTACCCTGGGACACAGGGAAAGTGCGCAGAGACCAAACAATCACCATACCAAGTCACCAATAAAAAGCCAAAAAGTCCAGGGGTGAACCTGCCAGAAGGGCCAAGTCCAACACAACCCCCTTCCAGCCAAAACGCAGGGCAGACCAATCACCACCGTGATGGACTTCCCTGCTTGGGGCGATAGAACACGGACGCGGGCCCGCAACTGCATGGACACCCTCCGGTCCTACGCCACGGTGAACCCATGGAATTCTTTTTAACACCACTGTCCGGACCAACTGGGCTACCCCACTGGTACTCCCAAGCTGTCCGCGGCCAAGACCAGGCCCTAGGCCACCCAGGTGCCACTGGTCTTTGCCTAACCACAGAGTGGGGGGTAGTAACCCCTGGCACATAGCGGCCATTCTCCACTCTTCCTCTCTGAAAGACAGGACTAGACTGCCACTGGTTCTCCAGCCTAGGGTCTACACCCTCAGGCGGACCAGGAGTCTCAGGGAAGGCTCTCCTCCCCCTACCTCTTCTCCTAGGGTTCCTCCTCCTCTGGCGAGGGGTACACCTAGAACGCCATCCCAACCCAGGGTTTAACCCCTCAGGTTGTACCGGGGGCAGAGGTGGGCTCTCCCACCCTCTGCACCCCCTTCCAGAGCCCTGCTCCCTACCAACTGGGGCGGTACCTCTGGAAGAAGAACTGGTCGGGACGCTGGTTACAGACGTCCCACCCTTCAGGTCAGGCTGATCCCGAACCTGGCCTTCCAACCTCCGGCCTAGAACCTTTGGTGGAATAATTGCCTGGCACTCCAGGACTTCTGGGGATTTCCACTCCATCCCCCTGAGGCTATCAAAGGACACATACGTCAAGCGACTGTCTGTCTGGCGCTGATCTCCCGTCCCCTGTCCACCTGACAGTGCGCGGAGATCCCCCAGAACAGAAGTGGTGCCACCCTGGTCACTACACGGGATCCTAGCCCAACTGGGTAGTCCCTGACCCACAGGCTCTTCCACTGGGAAACTCATCCCCCAATCACTCCTCACACTGGACTCCTGTACCCTCCCTACCGGAGCGGTACTGCCAGACTCTAGAACCACAGGAGCCCTGGTTACAGGTGCTCCAGGTCCTCTACTCACCAGGAGATCTCCCTCAAATGGGCTAACAGGACAGCCTAGGTCCCCAACTTGGTGTTCCCTCATGGAACCATCCAAGTCCTGAGGCAGGGTTTCGTACGTCAGGGGACCCTCGGTCACCCTCTCACTCCTGCTCCACTGAGCCAGGCGGTGAGCCCCTACACCCTCCTCGCTATCCTGGGACCTAGCTGGGCTACACTGAGCCTCTTCCACCACGCTGGGCTGGAAGATACCTGACCCACTACTTTTGGAGTCACTCCCTAATGACTCTAGAGAACCTCTAGCCCTTTCCCAGCGCTCTGCCTCATCCGCAAGGTCAAATGGCTCAGCCAATCCACACCCCAACAGGTGTTGGCGCAACCCTGGCACACAACAACTGAGCAGGTGTTCTTTGAGAACCAGATTACACAGTATATCAAAATCACTTGCTGTGGAAATCCAATCAAACATTGCCTCCTCACATCCATCCACAAACTCCTCCCAAGTCTGGTGAGACAGTTTCCTACTGCCCCTGAATTTCAACCTTAACTCCTCCTCCTGGGGAACAGGTACCAGACTGGGGGAACTGGGACTGGGATTTCCTACACTGGAATCTATCTGGCTGCTACCACTGGACTCAACCCTCCCTGGGGAGTCCAGAAAATTAAAACTGCGCGCAGGGGATAGTCTACCCTCCAGAGCTACTTTGCCTCTGGTGGAGGCCCTCTCAGCCTCCTCTACCCTCTCCCGCGCCAAGACCCACTCAGTCTCTCGCTGTTGCTTCCTGGCCTCCAGCTGCGCCATCGCCTGAGCATGCTCTAACCTGAGCTTCTCTAACGCCAGCTGGTGCTCCCTTTCTTTCCTCCTATCTTCCCACTCCTCTGGGGACAGGGAAAGGGATGAGGCGCTGCCTCCTACGCTGGACCCAGCAAGGGACTCCCTACCTATGGGGTCTTCACTCTCTACTGGCGTCCAGGTATTGTCATCCTCTACCTCCTCTTCTGACTCTTCAGGGCTCCCCACAGACCCACCACCCTCCAGGTGTGAGGCCCGGGCCCTTTCCATACTGTGCTCAAGATCCCATGGACCCTTTTGCCATAGGACCAGGTGGTCCTGAAGTTCGTACAGGGTGTCGGACTCTCCCTCTGTACAGTACCTTTCTAACTCCTGCCTCTGGCGCCAAGCTAGCTCATAGGGATCACAAGCAGGCTCCATTCTGGCGGACGTTATGGTAAAAATTATACCGGGAACCTAGGGGTCTGAGTTTCACACAGGAGCACACAATTCACAAAAAGATTCAGCAAGCTCTCTATCCCAGAGAACTCACACTCACTTGCCTAGTGCCACACACCATTCATCCACACACACAACCCTCCCCTCGGACTGGTAAGGCAGTTTCTACCACCCCTGATTCCTCAACCTGACCACCACGTGACTCAGGTACCAACTCTGGGCGCAGGGCGGGGGACAAATGTACAGGACACTATTACGCTGCCACCACTGGATCCCACCCTCTGGTGAATCCAGAAACACAATGCACTAAGGGGGATGATCTACCCTCCCGAGCTAGGGACACCTAACTCACAGTGCACAAAAACACATTTCCAAAGAAATGACAAGTTAAAAACAAACTTTAAAACAATAATCCCTATACCATGTGATTTATCTAAATGCAGAGTTTTGTAGTGTGGCCAGTTGCTGCTGCGGTACAGCGCAAACGCAAGTCCAAATCCCACCGCTGCCACCAATGTTAGAAATGGGATTTCTGGTTGGCTGAGGCTTGCGCCAAAGCCAGGCAGAAACCACCACTCTAGTCAGGGCAAGGACGTTACACGCCAAAGATAACCCCTGCTCACCCCCTTGGTAGCTTGGCACGAGCAGACAGGCTTATCCCTGAGGCGATGTGTAAAGCGTTTGCGCGCGCACCCAGCAACAACACCCAAGGCCCACCACAAAGGAAACTCCACACAAGGTATTCTATAAAAATAGCCTTTGTATTATACACAACACATTAGATACAAACGCACACTCTACAATGTGCCAACAGGCACGGGCAGAATTTACAAGGGATTATATGTACAGGGGACAGGGCCACATGGACCGCTGTCCGGAATTAGCACTCTTAGAACATAGCACTTGGAACATAGGAATAATACTGTAGTACAAAATAGCAAATGTAGCACACAACCAGTGACTACTGGTATCAGGTAAGTACCACCTACGCAACCCTAACCACCTTAGGAAAAATACTGCGCAGGGAATCAGGACCTCACTAGCACCACCTGTACTAGGAGAAAAACAACCACCTAAGTATCACAATACCTGTAGGGGTCTAAGCACATAAACACATGATGCATAACATTCAGAGGTGTAAAGCAAGGCACATGACGCATAAAAATACATTCAGCGGTGCAGGTTAGGAACAATAGCGCAAAACTCACATTAGCCACCCTCTGTGGCAGTCCCTGGGCCAACTGGCCTAGTAGGGGCAAGGACGCCCTTTGTCTCAAAGTCAGGGCAAGATTGCGCAGGCTGCGCAAGCCCCCAGCGTGGAGGGGCACAACCTAAACGTAGCAGCTGCCCACTAAGTGCTGGGCAGCTGGGAAAGGAGCATGGGCACCACTGTGCTTTTTAAGACAAATATGGCATGCCTTGGAGCCTCCCTGGGCTCTGCCAAAAAGAATGCCCCCAAGTGTTGGAGTCCTGCGCAGGGACTCGAGAAATGATGCCCCCAGACGTTGGAGTCCCCTCTGGGACTCAGAATCACCAACGAAATGCCCCCGAATAACGTGGGAGCCTCGTGGGCTCTGAAAACACCTGGGCACCGCGTTAGAGCCTCCCGGGGCTCGGTGAACACTTAGTCCCCCTTCGTTGGAGTCCTTCTCATGGACTCAAAAAGAATAATGCCCCCAGAGCCTCGCAGGCTCTACAACAAGAATGCGCCCCTTCGTTGGAGCCTGTACTCGGGGCTCTGTACACCACTGCCACGCGTTGGAGCCTCGGTGGGCCCTAGGACGCCTCTGGGGCAACGTTGGAGCGGCCCGCTGCCTTCCGGGGCCGCTCTTCCCATTCCAGAAATACCCCCTCTTGGAGCGGCCCACAACTGCGGCGCCGCTGTGGGGGACAGGGGGGCAGAGGCGGGAACCACGCGGAGTCCCGTTAGAGCGCACTGGCGCTCAGAGCAACAATGCAGGTAACACCCACTACCCCGGCCTGCCCTCTTCACTCACCGGCGGTAAGGTCTGCTCTTGGCCCTCCGGCGAGCGCTTCCCTCGCGGCGGGGGCTGGGGGCGGACCTAGCACTTCCGTCTCTCTCCTGGGTCGCGCTGCGTCAGCCCGGCCGGACTCAGCTTCGTCCAGGAGGCCTCGCCTCCGTTGGTTGCAGTCCAGTGCGGGGTGGGCTCCCGCCTGGACTCCACCTCCGGCTCACTTCTCCGGGCTGCACCGGGGCACGGGGTGGGCTCCCGTTGGCTTCCGGGTCAAGTCCCGCCCACGTCCTGCAAGGGCTGCCTGACTTCCGGCTGAAGCCCGGCCGCGGCGGTGGTTTCGGAAATAAAAGGGGTAGGCTCCCTCGCGCTACGAAATACACGGTGGGGTGGGCACCCGCCGTGAAATTAAGACCAATAAGCGGGGTGGGCACCCGCCAACGACCACGGCAATGTCCCTGGCAGGGTGGGCACCTGCCAGGGGACTCTAAGATCAGCGAAGATGGGGCAAACGCCGGGTGGGCACCGGCTGTTAGAAATAAAGCGCTCCTGAGCGCTAAAGGAAAATAAAAGCGCTTCCAAGCGCCTAGGGACACAGATAGAGCATTCCCAGCGCTCCTGCCCAAAAAGCACCACAAAGTCCAACAAAGTTCTTCCCTGCATGCAGCAGGGCAGGGGTGGGGGCAAGGCTGGACCCAGAGCCAGCTCACTGGGCCTCCAGGCAGGGAGGTAGTCCAGGTGGCGGTCCTCTGGTCCAGCAGCAGCCCCCCCCTCAGGTAAGATCCTGGCAGAGAACAGTTTCTGTGGGGACACAGCCCCATTTTTATACATGCAAACCCTTTGTTCTGGGGTCAGGGTGAGGGGGAAAACCAGTCGCAGCTGGTTGGGGAGCACCCTTGATGTGCTCAGCCCCTCACTCTATTCACTGGAAGGGCTAGGGTCGTCAGTCGCACCACAGGGGGCGGGGCCAGCATTGTGTTTGGAAAACCCTGTCCTATTCAGGACCCAGGTGGACTCCTCCCACCCATCTAGCTGCTGATCTCCCCATTCACCACTGGGTGACTCATCCTGACACTGGGGAATCCCTAGCCCGTCACATGACATGACCAGCCAATCACGCGACAGACACACTGCACACAGAAGTGCCCACTTCTAGAAGTGGCACTTCCACACTAGGTACATGCACGCCGCACACATCATCGCGCAGCATTCACTCCCACGAGTCCGCACATACCAAACTCGGGCCTGCACACCCCACGCATCAGGAACTACTAGGGACACATACATTCCCCATGCATTCCTATGGGAGGGCAGGCCTATCTCACCACATGCACTCAGCGCACGCACGCACTTTACCCTGGGACACAGGGAAAGTGCGCAGAGACCACACAATCACCATACCAAGTCACCAATAAAAAGCCAAAAAGTCCAGGGGTGAACCTGCCAGAAGGGCCAAGTCCAACACAACCCCCTTCCAGCCAAAACGCAGGGCAGACCAATCACCACCGTGATGGACTTCCCTGCTTGGGGCGATAGAACACGGACGCGGGCCCGCAACTGCATGGACACCCTCCGGTCCTACGCCACGGTGAACCCATGGAATTCTTTTTAACACCACTGTCCGGACCAACTGGGCTACCCCACTGGTACTCCCAAGCTGTCCGCGGCCAAGACCAGGCCCTAGGCCACCCAGGTGCCACTGGTCTTTGCCTAACCACAGAGTGGGGGGTAGTAACCCCTGGCACATAGTGGCCATTCTCCACTCTTCCTCTCTGAAAGACAGGACTAGACTGCCACTGGTTCTCCAGCCTAGGGTCTACACCCTCAGGCGGACCAGGAGTCTCAGGGAAGGCTCTCCTCCCCCTACCTCTTCTCCTAGGGTTCCTCCTCCTCTGGCGAGGGGTACACCTAGAACGCCATCCCAACCCAGGGTTTAACCCCTCAGGTTGTACCGGGGGCAGAGGTGGGCTCTCCCACCCTCTGCACCCCCTTCCAGAGCCCTGCTCCCTACCAACTGGGGCGGTACCTCTGGAAGAAGAACTGGTCGGGACGCTGGTTACAGACGTCCCACCCTTCAGGTCAGGCTGATCCCGAACCTGGCCTTCCAACCTCCGGCCTAGAACCTTTGGTGGAATAATTGCCTGGCACTCCAGGACTTCTGGGGATTTCCACTCCATCCCCCTGAGGCTATCAAAGGACACATACGTCAAGCGACTGTCTGTCTGGCGCTGATCTCCCGTCCCCTGTCCACCTGACAGTGCGCGGAGATCCCCCAGAACAGAAGTGGTGCCACCCTGGTCACTACACGGGATCCTAGCCCAACTGGGTAGTCCCTGACCCACAGGCTCTTCCACTGGGAAACTCATCCCCCAATCACTCCTCACACTGGACTCCTGTACCCTCCCTACCGGAGCGGTACTGCCAGACTCTAGAACCACAGGAGCCCTGGTTACAGGTGCTCCAGGTCCTCTACTCACCAGGAGATCTCCCTCAAATGGGCTAACAGGACAGCCTAGGTCCCCAACTTGGTGTTCCCTCATGGAACCATCCAAGTCCTGAGGCAGGGTTTCGTACGTCAGGGGACCCTCGGTCACCCTCTCACTCCTGCTCCACTGAGCCAGGCGGTGAGCCCCTACACCCTCCTCGCTATCCTGGGACCTAGCTGGGCTACACTGAGCCTCTTCCACCACGCTGGGCTGGAAGATACCTGACCCACTACTTTTGGAGTCACTCCCTAATGACTCTAGAGAACCTCTAGCCCTTTCCCAGCACTCTGCCTCATCCGCAAGGTCAAATGGCTCAGCCAATCCACACCCCAACAGGTGTTGGCGCAACCCTGGCACACAACAACTGAGCAGGTGTTCTTTGAGAACCAGATTACACAGTATATCAAAATCACTTGCTGTGGAAATCCAATCAAACATTGCCTCCTCACATCCATCCACAAACTCCTCCCAAGTCTGGTGAGACAGTTTCCTACTGCCCCTGAATTTCAACCTTAACTCCTCCTCCTGGGGAACAGGTACCAGACTGGGGGAACTGGGACTGGGATTTCCTACACTGGAATCTATCTGGCTGCTACCACTGGACTCAACCCTCCCTGGGGAGTCCAGAAAATTAAAACTGCGCGCAGGGGATAGTCTACCCTCCAGAGCTACTTTGCCTCTGGTGGAGGCCCTCTCAGCCTCCTCTACCCTCTCCCGCGCCAAGACCCACTCAGTCTCTCGCTGTTGCTTCCTGGCCTCCAGCTGCGCCATCGCCTGAGCATGCTCTAACCTGAGCTTCTCTAACGCCAGCTGGTGCTCCCTTTCTTTCCTCCTATCTTCCCACTCCTCTGGGGACAGGGAAAGGGATGAGGCGCTGCCTCCTACGCTGGACCCAGCAAGGGACTTCCTACCTATGGGGTCTTCACTCTCTACTGGCGTCCAGGTATTGTCATCCTCTACCTCCTCTTCTGACTCTTCAGGGCTCCCCACAGACCCACCACCCTCCAGGTGTGAGGCCCGGGCCCTTTCCATACTGTGCTCAAGATCCCATGGACCCTTTTGCCATAGGACCAGGTGGTCCTGAAGTTCGTACAGGGTGTCGGACTCTCCCTCTGTACAGTACCTTTCTAACTCCTGCCTCTGGCGCCAAGCTAGCTCATAGGGATCACAAGCAGGCTCCATTCTGGCGGACGTTATGGTAAAAATTATACCGGGAACCTAGGGGTCTGAGTTTCACACAGGAGCACACAATTCACAAAAAGATTCAGCAAGCTCTCTATCCCAGAGAACTCACACTCACTTGCCTAGTGCCACACACCATTCATCCACACACACAACCCTCCCCTCGGACTGGTAAGGCAGTTTCTACCACCCCTGATTCCTCAACCTGACCACCACGTGACTCAGGTACCAACTCTGGGCGCAGGGCGGGGGACAAATGTACAGGACACTATTACGCTGCCACCACTGGATCCCACCCTCTGGTGAATCCAGAAACACAATGCACTAAGGGGGATGATCTACCCTCCCGAGCTAGGGACACCTAACTCACAGTGCACAAAAACACATTTCCAAAGAAATGACAAGTTAAAAACAAACTTTAAAACAATAATCCCTATACCATGTGATTTATCTAAATGCAGAGTTTTGTAGTGTGGCCAGTTGCTGCTGCGGTACAGCGCAAACGCAAGTCCAAATCCCACCGCTGCCACCAATGTTAGAAATGGGATTTCTGGTTGGCTGAGGCTTGCGCCAAAGCCAGGCAGAAACCACCACTCTAGTCAGGGCAAGGACGTTACACGCCAAAGATAACCCCTGCTCACCCCCTTGGTAGCTTGGCACGAGCAGACAGGCTTATCCCTGAGGCGATGTGTAAAGCGTTTGCGCGCGCACCCAGCAACAACACCCAAGGCCCACCACAAAGGAAACTCCACACAAGGTATTCTATAAAAATAGCCTTTGTATTATACACAACACATTAGATACAAACGCACACTCTACAATGTGCCAACAGGCACGGGCAGAATTTACAAGGGATTATATGTACAGGGGACAGGGCCACATGGACCGCTGTCCGGAATTAGCACTCTTAGAACATAGCACTTGGAACATAGGAATAATACTGTAGTACAAAATAGCAAATGTAGCACACAACCAGTGACTACTGGTATCAGGTAAGTACCACCTACGCAACCCTAACCACCTTAGGAAAAATACTGCGCAGGGAATCAGGACCTCACTAGCACCACCTGTACTAGGAGAAAAACAACCACCTAAGTATCACAATACCTGTAGGGGTCTAAGCACATAAACACATGATGCATAACATTCAGAGGTGTAAAGCAAGGCACATGACGCATAAAAATACATTCAGCGGTGCAGGTTAGGAACAATAGCGCAAAACTCACATTAGCCACCCTCTGTGGCAGTCCCTGGGCCAACTGGCCTAGTAGGGGCAAGGACGCCCTTTGTCTCAAAGTCAGGGCAAGATTGCGCAGGCTGCGCAAGCCCCCAGCGTGGAGGGGCACAACCTAAACGTAGCAGCTGCCCACTAAGTGCTGGGCAGCTGGGAAAGGAGCATGGGCACCACTGTGCTTTTTAAGACAAATATGGCATGCCTTGGAGCCTCCCTGGGCTCTGCCAAAAAGAATGCCCCCAAGTGTTGGAGTCCTGCGCAGGGACTCGAGAAATGATGCCCCCAGACGTTGGAGTCCCCTCTGGGACTCAGAATCACCAACGAAATGCCCCCGAATAACGTGGGAGCCTCGTGGGCTCTGAAAACACCTGGGCACCGCGTTAGAGCCTCCCGGGGCTCGGTGAACACTTAGTCCCCCTTCGTTGGAGTCCTTCTCATGGACTCAAAAAGAATAATGCCCCCAGAGCCTCGCAGGCTCTACAACAAGAATGCGCCCCTTCGTTGGAGCCTGTACTCGGGGCTCTGTACACCACTGCCACGCGTTGGAGCCTCGGTGGGCCCTAGGACGCCTCTGGGGCAACGTTGGAGCGGCCCGCTGCCTTCCGGGGCCGCTCTTCCCATTCCAGAAATACCCCCTCTTGGAGCGGCCCACAACTGCGGCGCCGCTGTGGGGGACAGGGGGGCAGAGGCGGGAACCACGCGGAGTCCCGTTAGAGCGCACTGGCGCTCAGAGCAACAATGCAGGTAACACCCACTACCCCGGCCTGCCCTCTTCACTCACCGGCGGTAAGGTCTGCTCTTGGCCCTCCGGCGAGCGCTTCCCTCGCGGCGGGGGCTGGGGGCGGACCTAGCACTTCCGTCTCTCTCCTGGGTCGCGCTGCGTCAGCCCGGCCGGACTCAGCTTCGTCCAGGAGGCCTCGCCTCCGTTGGTTGCAGTCCAGTGCGGGGTGGGCTCCCGCCTGGACTCCACCTCCGGCTCACTTCTCCGGGCTGCACCGGGGCACGGGGTGGGCTCCCGTTGGCTTCCGGGTCAAGTCCCGCCCACGTCCTGCAAGGGCTGCCTGACTTCCGGCTGAAGCCCGGCCGCGGCGGTGGTTTCGGAAATAAAAGGGGTAGGCTCCCTCGCGCTACGAAATACACGGTGGGGTGGGCACCCGCCGTGAAATTAAGACCAATAAGCGGGGTGGGCACCCGCCAACGACCACGGCAATGTCCCTGGCAGGGTGGGCACCTGCCAGGGGACTCTAAGATCAGCGAAGATGGGGCAAACGCCGGGTGGGCACCGGCTGTTAGAAATAAAGCGCTCCTGAGCGCTAAAGGAAAATAAAAGCGCTTCCAAGCGCCTAGGGACACAGATAGAGCATTCCCAGCGCTCCTGCCCAAAAAGCACCACAAAGTCCAACAAAGTTCTTCCCTGCATGCAGCAGGGCAGGGGTGGGGGCAAGGCTGGACCCAGAGCCAGCTCACTGGGCCTCCAGGCAGGGAGGTAGTCCAGGTGGCGGTCCTCTGGTCCAGCAGCAGCCCCCCCCTCAGGTAAGATCCTGGCAGAGAACAGTTTCTGTGGGGACACAGCCCCATTTTTATACATGCAAACCCTTTGTTCTGGGGTCAGGGTGAGGGGGAAAACCAGTCGCAGCTGGTTGGGGAGCACCCTTGATGTGCTCAGCCCCTCACTCTATTCACTGGAAGGGCTAGGGTCGTCAGTCGCACCACAGGGGGCGGGGCCAGCATTGTGTTTGGAAAACCCTGTCCTATTCAGGACCCAGGTGGACTCCTCCCACCCATCTAGCTGCTGATCTCCCCATTCACCACTGGGTGACTCATCCTGACACTGGGGAATCCCTAGCCCGTCACATGACATGACCAGCCAATCACGCGACAGACACACTGCACACAGAAGTGCCCACTTCTAGAAGTGGCACTTCCACACTAGGTACATGCACGCCGCACACATCATCGCGCAGCATTCACTCCCACGAGTCCGCACATACCAAACTCGGGCCTGCACACCCCACGCATCAGGAACTACTAGGGACACATACATTCCCCATGCATTCCTATGGGAGGGCAGGCCTATCTCACCACATGCACTCAGCGCACGCACGCACTTTACCCTGGGACACAGGGAAAGTGCGCAGAGACCAAACAATCACCATACCAAGTCACCAATAAAAAGCCAAAAAGTCCAGGGGTGAACCTGCCAGAAGGGCCAAGTCCAACATTTCCCTAGGTGCCGGCAGGGCTAGGGTTAAAAAACTACAGCTCATCACTTTGCCAAAAAAGGGTCATTTTTCACTGCAAAATTGAGGTGTGACCACGTTGCGTTTTGCGCCGTTTCCAGTCGCGGGCACTATGCCGACCCGCACAAGTGAGGTACCATTTTTCTCGTAGGACATTGGGGAACGCGGGGTGGGTGGAAAATTGTGGATCCACGCAGATTCCAGAACTTTCCATCACAGAAATATGGGGAAAATGTGTTTTTTTGGTCAATTGTTTACGTTTGCAAGGGATTCTGGGTAACAAACCATGGTGGGAGGCAGTCAAATCACCCCATCCTGGATTCCCCTGGGTGTCTAGTTTTCAAAAATGTATAGGTTTGCTAGGTTTCCCTAGGTGCCGGCAGGGCTAGGGTTAAAAAACTACAGCTCATCACTTTGCCAAAAAAGGGTCATTTTTCACTGCAAAATTGAGGTGTGACCACGTTGCGTTTTGCGCCGTTTCCAGTCGCGGGCTGTGAGAAGTTGGCCTGGTATATGATGCTCACTAGTTAAAGTGATCACCTTGTACCATGCCAAGCAACCCTTATGGTGTGGTTGTAAGTCAACCTTTTCGGACTAGCTGCCCTAGTGGTAGCGTAGGCTAAGCAGTCTTTGAGGCTAAACTCGTGAAGCGTGTTAAGCCAGCTGTTTTACCAAATGCAACCCCCTTTTATACCAATGAAAGGACACCACACAGATATATATTCAAAATATATATGTATTTATTTCTCAAAGTAACCCCTAGTCTCTTTATGAGCACAGGAGCACAAATCGTCAAACAAGATTATCACAGAATACACAGAAGTTGCACTTTATATGGATAGGCCCTGGTGGCCACTCGAACCATATACTAAAATAGTGGTATAAGTACCACGAACAGAAAAGGGAAAAGGCCTAGGGCCTCTAGAATCGCTGGGCCTACAAGGAGCTAACGTCAGTTAGTGACCAGGAGGTCCACGGGTGGCGTGTGCAGAGCAAATAGTCACACGCGGGCTCCCATAGGTTTCAATGGGTGCGTAAAAAGTACAAAGTTACTGCAAAAGGAATCTTCCGGATGACCTAGGAACTTAAGATTTGGAACACAGGCACTAGAGATGTATTACTACACATGGGCACCGGAGTACCAGCTTTACCTCACCCACAGGAAGCGGGTGCATAGGCCTCAAAGTGCGTCGGGTTTCTTCTATCTGTTCCGTTGAGCCTGGGACAAAGATGCTGCAGGCGGTCGGTCGGGAAGAGATGCAGTGGATCCAAGAGTGGATCGGAGATGTTGAAGACCTGTAAGCAGAGGGGACAGTGTTCACAGTCACTAGCCAGTGACCAGCGTGGCACCAGGTGGGTACCAGGCGATGTCGGGTGCAAACAGGTGATGAGGGGTAGCTTGTCTCCGCAGCCACGTGGTCCCTGAAGGTCGACGACGTCCAGGAGTCGGCTCACGAGCTGTCCCACGCAGGCTCTCGCTGTCGGCGGTGTCGGCGACTTGATCGAAGCAAACAAGCCTTGGCAAAAGCAATTGCAGGAGGATTCGGAAATCAGCTGTTGGTTCTGACCAGCAAGGTCAGAGGGATTGCTCCTTTGGAGGGGAGCAAGGGCCAGTCTGGAGCAACCAGACCAGCGGTGTTTGTCGTAGATTTCGTCGCCAAGATGGCCACTAGCCAGCGGGCCAGCAACCGGTTAGGCGCGTCGAGTGGCAAAATGCAGAAGGGCCCCACGCAGATCGTGGAGATGCTGGAGGGCTCACCTTTGGTGCAGATGCTGCTCGAGGGTTGGGCTTCTCAGGACCCAAAGCACAACTTGGAGGGAGCCTCGGTTGTTGCACTGGTCAGCTTGTCGTAGTCGTTCCAAGATGGCTGGCTCCACGTGTCTCGGTGCCTCCACGGGTCTCCTCTTTTCAGGGACTGTGGATCGGGCGGTGAGAGGTCTGGAGGTCCAGGTCTTGTCAGTCTCTGGGCTCGGGCTCCGGCGGGAGGCGGCGGCAAAGCAGACGGTGATTCGCTGGATGGTGCTTGCGTTAGCAAGGTGGTCACTCCCTGACCACAGGGGAGATTTTCTTCAGTCTTCTGTGCAGCAGAATGTCGAAGTTCCCGTCTTCTTCTTAGTTTCAAGTTGATTCCAGGATGTCTGAAGTCTTAGGACACAGCTCCTACCTTTATTCGGATTCTAGGGGCCGGACTACCTGCTAGGTCCCTCCCTATGGGTGGGACCAGGAAGGGGGGTGGTTACACCCCCAATCCTTTGTCCAGCTCGCCCCAGGCCCGGGACTGGTGTGCCCCAGGACCGGTTTGAACTGGCATATGCACCGAGGCTCCTTGTGAGCCACAGGCATGTCTGGTTTCTTTCAAGCCCTACCTGACCAATACACAAAATCCTGTCTGGGGTGGTGCACGCACCTCCCCTGGCAGGAAACCCTTTGTCCACACCTCCCAAGCTGGAAGGACTCCCAGCAGCAGGAGGGCAGACTTGTGTCTGTGGTGGCAGCATCCATTTTGTGGAGCTGAGGCTATGTCTGATTTTACCCGGGTTTCAGGTACTGTACATGTCGTGTCCCTCTAGAAGGGTGGAATGCTAACCCCGTCGCCAGAATTGGCGAGGGGTTAGTATTCCAATTCGTATGACACCTTACTCGACATGTTTTGATAAAGCCAAACCAAAGATAGCATTTAACCGCGAGGTTCATAATGCACTTAAGAGTATATGGTATGACGATATCTGGAAACAGTAGAAGGAAGTTGTTCCGACCACTGCAGACAGGCTCAGCTCATGCCAGAGCACCATCTCACATGGAACCAAGCACTCTGCCTTCAGGATTGTTAAGGCCTGCCATAGGAGTGACTTATAGGTTACCAGGTGTCCCATTTAAGTTTAGGTATAGGTATACTACACCTAAGTAAGAGGTGATTACACCAACTTACCCCAGCTGAGTGATCAGCCAGTTGTGTCAGATTGTTAGGCCAAGCCTGGGGTGGCATAATACATGCTTCAGCCCCTGGCAGGCCTTGGATACACCAATGCCCTGGGTACCTAGTGTACACTGGTACAGGGGCTGACAGGGTGATCCAACCAATTGGGTATGTACCTAGGGTACATGGAGTCCATTTTACAGAGAGAGCAGATAGCCTGAGAGCCTGAATGGCAGGATCTCAGGCCAACTAAGTCGAAAAACCAGCTAGACACTAGGCAAAAATTTGGGGGTAACCATAGTCAGATATCCACCTTCCTACACAACCCCCCCCCAAACGAAGGGAGATAAGGCTGACCTTGACCAGGTAAGCCTATATTGCCCAAGTGGCCATATAAGGAGGAACCAGCACTGGCATGGTTACCCCCTGTCTCATGGTCCACTAAGCAATCCCTCACCCTAAGGGTATCAGAGGGTCTCCACCATAGGGAATCTCTACCTGTGGTGTGTCTTGGCAAAGTAAAAGGCTGGTGTTGAGATGGAGTACTGAAGTGAGTGTCCTCAAAGTGAGGCCTCAGCTTCCTCCAATCATCCTCCACCATGGATGCCTTTCTTCCTTTAACTGAGTTGCACTGTGCTCTCAGGGTCAGCCTCTGGCTACCTAAAGCTGGAGGCTGGGTCCCTTTTGTGGGCTTACTGGAGGGACAGGTCAGGTTTGGGGCCCTAAGGTCCCATGTTTGCCTGTGCCCAACAGAATCCCCCTGGGGGAGGTCCCTAACTACCTGTAAAGGAGATCCCTCAGGAATGTTTTTACCCATCACCTGACTAGGGCTACTAGCCAGGCAATCCTCATTCTTTTGATGGGGGGGTTCTTGTGGACAGGGGCCCTCTGGGGGTCCACTGGCCTCCCTGACCTCTGCAGCCCTGGGCTGACTGAGGCAGGGTAGAGAGAGGCAGGCTACCTGCACCAGACTGGATCCCACCTTGGAAGGGGCCACTGACATCAGAGGCTCTGCCAGGCCAGGCCTGGCTACCTCTGGGGCAGTTCCTTCACAAGGGGTGAGGTCAGATCCCTGAGGAGGCTGACCTTTTCCTAATGTCTGGGGAGAGGGAGACTTTTCTTCCTCCCCACTACTCTCAGTTTGTGTGGAGTGATCCATTGTTTCAGGCTTCACTACACCTATGTCAGTCTGAGTATAGGCTGAGACCATTACAGCCTTGCCAACCTTTTCAGGGGGGCACTCAGTTTGTGTTTGAGCTGTGACTGTCACAGCTCTGCCAGTCCCTACAGGGAAGTCTGTCTGTGCCTGGGCTGTGGCTACCACTGCCCTTCCAACCTTTTCAGGGAGGAAATCTATTTGGACAGGGGTTGTGAATGGCACAACCCCCCTACCCTTTTGTGAAAGGCCTACCATTTTAAAATGGGTGTCTTGTTCAACTCCAGCCCAAGCTGAGAGTTCTAAGTCATTCCCCAGTAAGCAGTCTACAGGCAAGGTTGGGGACACTGCTACCCTTTTAGGGCCAGTGACCCCTCCCCAGCTGAGACATACCTCTGCCATGGGATGACTGTTCTGTTTGCCATCAATGTTAGTCACCTGGTAGGAGAAACCGGGCAAAAGCTGCTCAGAGGGAACTAGCCAATGGGCCACCATTGTGATGCTAGCCCCAGTGTCTCTGTAGGCCTCAGCTTTTGTACCATTGATGTAGGGCTCCTGTCTGTACCTACCCAAAGTGTTGGGACAGGCAGTGAAGTTGGCAAATCCCATGCCACCATCACAGACAAGAGTGGTTGCTGTAGGGGAATTGGCTAAGCCAGGGTCCCCCTGTGTTCCCCAAGTAAACCCACCCAGATTTCTGGGGGCACTCCCACCACCTGGGGGATTACTGCTGACAGTAATAGGTGGTGTGACAGGAGTAATTGGAGGAACAGTTTTGTTTTTAGCCCTTGGGCAACCGCTGTCAGTTTTCCAATGCCCAGGAGTTTTACACTCATGGCAGTAGGGCTTTTTAGCTGTGGTAGAGGAGGGAGCTTGGGACCCACCACCCTGTGTGGAGTTTTGGGGCCCTGAGGAAGGTTTCTCTTTTTCTTTATCCCCACCCTTCTCTTGAGGCTTGGTGGTATCTTTCTTTTGGTCACCACCCTGGTTTTTAGGCCTGATCCTGGTCCTGACCCATTTATCTGCCCTCTTTCCCAATTCTTGGGGAGAGGTCAAATCTGAGTCTACCAGGTGTTGATGGAGAAGCTGGTTTTGACAATTACTTAAAATCTGCTCTCTCATCATCAAATTGTACAATCCTGTATAATCAGACACCTTACTTCCCAGCAACCAACCCTCCAAAGCCTTAGTGGCACATTCCACATATTCAGACCAGTCCTGAGTCTGTGTCTTCTGGGTGTCTCTGAACATTAACCTGTACTGTTCAGTGGTTAAGCCTAACCCATCAACTAGGACACTCTTCAGGACTCTGTAATTTCTGACATCCTCTTCTCTAACAGTGAGGAGTCTATCTCTGCCTCTCCCCTCAAAGGAGAGCCATAAGATTGCTGCCCACTGGTCTTCAGGAACCTGCTGCACTTTGCAGGCTCTCTCAAGAGCAGTCATCCATTTGTGGATGTCATCCCCACTTTTGTAGGGGGGCACAATCTTGGACAGGTTCCTATTGTCAAAGACCCTATCTTTGTCCCTAGGGACATTGCTGCCACCAGTGGGTATAGACCCACTCTCTCTATGCTGCCTAGCCTTGCTCAGTTTTTCTTCCATCAGGGCTACTTCTAGCTCCTGCTTCCTGATCCTCAGCTGGGCTTCCTGCATTCTGGCCTCATGTTCCCTCCTCTGAGGGGTGGTCAGTCTCCTTCTGGAGTGACCTTGAGAGCCTCTAGAGCCATGGGAAGCATTGGAGTCACCTGAGCGATTCCTTTGCCTTCCAAGCCCTGTGTTAAGTCCACTGGGGAGATCCAATGGGGTGAACCCACTGTCAGTCCCCAATAGCCTTAGTTTAGCTGGGCCAAGTATAACACTTGGCACTGGGCTAGTTCTCCCTTCGTCCCCACTCACATCTGTATCCCCATCACTTTCTTCCTCTGTGGTAGGCATCCCATCTAAGGGGTGACTATTGGGAAGGGGTACTTCAGTGGCATCTTCAGAAGGGGGGCCTCCTGTTCCTGTCCCTAAGGGGGCTAACTGGGAAGCTTTCTTGAGTGCTCTCTGATTCTCATCATTCTGTAAGAGCTCTCTGAGCTCAGCAGAGTTTGGGTTCTTGGGCTGTTTAAGGCCTCTAAGAGTTGCCAAATGCCTGAGCTCATTCTGATTAAGGGTAGCAAAGCTGGTTGGTGCCCTCTGGGGGTCACTCTCGACAGAGATGGGTACAGTGGACCCCTCTGCCCCGGCCATTGCTCTTAAGTGTGGGTGGATGTGTTGCAATCTACCTACACTTGGGTTTACCTACTAAACCTATCTAGTAGTTGTAGTCAGGGTGTGCTACTCCCTTTGCTCTACAACAACTAAGTTCAGTAGAACTTATGTATATCTAATCTTGTTTTATATGTACCTACAGGTACCTATGTGATCTTTCAATTGGTAACCAAGAGATTACAATGGTAAAACACAGCAAGCTCAAATCCCACCGCTGCTCACCAATGTGAGAAGTTGGCCTGGTATATGATGCTCACTAGTTAAAGTGATCACCTTGTACCATGCCAAGCAACCCTTATGGTGTGGTTGTAAGTCAACCTTTTCGGACTAGCTGCCCTAGTGGTAGCGTAGGCTAAGCAGTCTTTGAGGCTAAACTCGTGAAGCGTGTTAAGCCAGCTGTTTTACCAAATGCAACCCCCTTTTATACCAATGAAAGGACACCACACAGATATATATTCAAAATATATATGTATTTATTTCTCAAAGTAACCCCTAGTCTCTTTATGAGCACAGGAGCACAAATCGTCAAACAAGATTATCACAGAATACACAGAAGTTGCACTTTATATGGATAGGCCCTGGTGGCCACTCGAACCATATACTAAAATAGTGGTATAAGTACCACGAACAGAAAAGGGAAAAGGCCTAGGGCCTCTAGAATCGCTGGGCCTACAAGGAGCTAACGTCAGTTAGTGACCAGGAGGTCCACGGGTGGCGTGTGCAGAGCAAATAGTCACACGCGGGCTCCCATAGGTTTCAATGGGTGCGTAAAAAGTACAAAGTTACTGCAAAAGGAATCTTCCGGATGACCTAGGAACTTAAGATTTGGAACACAGGCACTAGAGATGTATTACTACACATGGGCACCGGAGTACCAGCTTTACCTCACCCACAGGAAGCGGGTGCATAGGCCTCAAAGTGCGTCGGGTTTCTTCTATCTGTTCCGTTGAGCCTGGGACAAAGATGCTGCAGGCGGTCGGTCGGGAAGAGATGCAGTGGATCCAAGAGTGGATCGGAGATGTTGAAGACCTGTAAGCAGAGGGGACAGTGTTCACAGTCACTAGCCAGTGACCAGCGTGGCACCAGGTGGGTACCAGGCGATGTCGGGTGCAAACAGGTGATGAGGGGTAGCTTGTCTCCGCAGCCACGTGGTCCCTGAAGGTCGACGACGTCCAGGAGTCGGCTCACGAGCTGTCCCACGCAGGCTCTCGCTGTCGGCGGTGTCGGCGACTTGATCGAAGCAAACAAGCCTTGGCAAAAGCAATTGCAGGAGGATTCGGAAATCAGCTGTTGGTTCTGACCAGCAAGGTCAGAGGGATTGCTCCTTTGGAGGGGAGCAAGGGCCAGTCTGGAGCAACCAGACCAGCGGTGTTTGTCGTAGATTTCGTCGCCAAGATGGCCACTAGCCAGCGGGCCAGCAACCGGTTAGGCGCGTCGAGTGGCAAAATGCAGAAGGGCCCCACGCAGATCGTGGAGATGCTGGAGGGCTCACCTTTGGTGCAGATGCTGCTCGAGGGTTGGGCTTCTCAGGACCCAAAGCACAACTTGGAGGGAGCCTCGGTTGTTGCACTGGTCAGCTTGTCGTAGTCGTTCCAAGATGGCTGGCTCCACGTGTCTCGGTGCCTCCACGGGTCTCCTCTTTTCAGGGACTGTGGATCGGGCGGTGAGAGGTCTGGAGGTCCAGGTCTTGTCAGTCTCTGGGCTCGGGCTCCGGCGGGAGGCGGCGGCAAAGCAGACGGTGATTCGCTGGATGGTGCTTGCGTTAGCAAGGTGGTCACTCCCTGACCACAGGGGAGATTTTCTTCAGTCTTCTGTGCAGCAGAATGTCGAAGTTCCCGTCTTCTTCTTAGTTTCAAGTTGATTCCAGGATGTCTGAAGTCTTAGGACACAGCTCCTACCTTTATTCGGATTCTAGGGGCCGGACTACCTGCTAGGTCCCTCCCTATGGGTGGGACCAGGAAGGGGGGTGGTTACACCCCCAATCCTTTGTCCAGCTCGCCCCAGGCCCGGGACTGGTGTGCCCCAGGACCGGTTTGAACTGGCATATGCACCGAGGCTCCTTGTGAGCCACAGGCATGTCTGGTTTCTTTCAAGCCCTACCTGACCAATACACAAAATCCTGTCTGGGGTGGTGCACGCACCTCCCCTGGCAGGAAACCCTTTGTCCACACCTCCCAAGCTGGAAGGACTCCCAGCAGCAGGAGGGCAGACTTGTGTCTGTGGTGGCAGCATCCATTTTGTGGAGCTGAGGCTATGTCTGATTTTACCCGGGTTTCAGGTACTGTACATGTCGTGTCCCTCTAGAAGGGTGGAATGCTAACCCCGTCGCCAGAATTGGCGAGGGGTTAGTATTCCAATTCGTATGACACCTTACTCGACATGTTTTGATAAAGCCAAACCAAAGATAGCATTTAACCGCGAGGTTCATAATGCACTTAAGAGTATATGGTATGACGATATCTGGAAACAGTAGAAGGAAGTTGTTCCGACCACTGCAGACAGGCTCAGCTCATGCCAGAGCACCATCTCACATGGAACCAAGCACTCTGCCTTCAGGATTGTTAAGGCCTGCCATAGGAGTGACTTATAGGTTACCAGGTGTCCCATTTAAGTTTAGGTATAGGTATACTACACCTAAGTAAGAGGTGATTACACCAACTTACCCCAGCTGAGTGATCAGCCAGTTGTGTCAGATTGTTAGGCCAAGCCTGGGGTGGCATAATACATGCTTCAGCCCCTGGCAGGCCTTGGATACACCAATGCCCTTGGTACCTAGTGTACACTGGTACAGGGGCTGACAGGGTGATCCAACCAATTGGGTATGTACCTAGGGTACATGGAGTCCATTTTACAGAGAGAGCAGATAGCCTGAGAGCCTGAATGGCAGGATCTCAGGCCAACTAAGTCGAAAAACCAGCTAGACACTAGGCAAAAATTTGGGGGTAACCATAGTCAGATATCCACCTTCCTACACGGGCACTATGCCGACCCGCACAAGTGAGGTACCATTTTTCTCGTAGGACATTGGGGAACGCGGGGTGGGTGGAAAATTGTGGATCCACGCAGATTCCAGAACTTTCCATCACAGAAATATGGGGAAAATGTGTTTTTTTTGTCAATTGTTTACGTTTGCAAGGGATTCTGGGTAACAGACCATGGTGGGAGGCAGTCAAGTCACCCCATCCTGGATTCCCCTGGGTGTCTAGTTTTCAAAAATGTATAGGTTTGCTAGGTTTCCCTAGGTGCCGGCAGGGCTAGGGTTCAAAAACTACAACTAGTCACTTTGCCAAAAAGGGGTCATTTTTCACTGCAAAATTGAGGTGTGACCACGTTGCGTTTTGCGCCGTTTCCTGTCGCGGGCACTATGCCGACCCGCACAAGTGAGGTACCATTTTTCTTGTAGGACTTTGGGGAACGCGGGGTGCATGGAAATTTGTGGATCCACGCAGATTCCAGAACTTTCCATCACAGAAATGTGGGGAAAATGTGTTTTTTTGGTCAATTTTTTACGTTTGCAAGGGATTCTGGATAACAGACCATGGTGGGAGGCAATCAAGTCACCCCATCCTCGATTCCCCTGGGTGTCTAGTTTTCAAAAATGTATAGGTTTGCTAGGTTTCCCTAGGTGCCGGCAGGGCTAGGGTTCAAAACCTACAGCTCGTCACTTTGCCAAAAAAGGGTCATTTTTCACTGCAAAATTGAGGTGTGACCACGTTGCGTTTTGCGCCGTTTCCTGTCGCGGGCACTAGGCCGACCCGCACAAGTGAGGTACCATTTTTCTCGTAGGACTTTGGGGATCGCGGGGTGGGTGGAAATTTGTAGATCCACGCAGATTCCAGAACTTTCCATCACAGAAATGTGGGGAAAATGTGTTTTTTTTGTCAATTTTTTACGTTTGCAAGGGATTCTGGGTAACAGACCATGGTGGGAGGCAGTCAAGTCACCCCATCCTGGATTCCCCTGGGTGTCTAGTTTACAAATATTTATAGGTTTGCTAGGTTTCCCTAGGTGCCGGCAGGGCTAGGGTTCAAAAACTACAGCTCGACACTTTGCCAAAAAAGGGTCAATTTTCACTGCAAAATTGAGGTGTGACTGTAGGAGAGTAGGGTCTGCTTTCTATGTTCACCCCCACTTTTTGCTTTTGCTTTACTGGTTTTCGACTTAGATGTGGCTGTGGGCCTGCTAATCAGACCCACAGCCCTGCTGTTCTCTCTCTAAATTAATACTATGTACTTTAGGTGCATAACCCATTTGGATAGGATCACCTTATTGGCCCCTGTACAGTGTACCCTAGGTACCCAGGGCATAGGTGTACCCTAGGCCTACCAGGGGCTGCAGCATGTATTGTGCCACCCCTGGCCTGGCCTTCCATTTTGACACAACTGGCTGATCACTCAGCTGGGGCAAGGTCGTGTAATCACCCCTTGCTTAGGTGTAGTATTCCTATACCTAACTTACATATAGACACATGTGTACCTATCAGTCACTCCTATGGCAGGCCTTGACAATCCTGGAGGCAGAGTGCTTGGTAACATGTGAGATGGTGCTCTAGCATGAGCTGAGCCTGTCTGCAGCTTTCGGAACCTTGTCCTTATAGCTGTTCTATGATATAGCCTACCATATACTCTTAAAGTGCCTTATAATCTTAGACGGTTATGGTAACTATGGTCTGGCTTTATCAAAACATGTCGTGTAAGGTGTCTAACACTCGGGAATAATACCCCCATGCCATTTCTGGACATGAGAATATTATTCCCCCCTTCTAGAGGGAAAGACATGTTAAAATCATACTTCAACTGTTAGCCTCTGACCAAAGCCTCAGCATCACAAAATGGATGCTGCTGCCACGACACAAGTCTGACCTCCTGCAGCTGGGAGTGATCCCAGCCAGGGAGGCCTGGACAATAGGTTTCCTGCTTGGGGAGGTGCTAGCACCTCTCCAGACAGCCTTTAGTGTATTGGGGCAGGGTGGGCTGAAAGGAATGAGACATGCCTGGGGCACACGAGGTGTTCCTTGCATAGTCCAGTTCAAACCGGCGCTGGGGCACTCCAGCCCCAGCTCTGGCGCGAAACTGGACAAAGGGAAGTGGGTGTAACCACCCCCTCCCAGGTCCCACCCATAAGGCGTGACCTAGCAGGTATCCCAGCCCCCCAGATTAGTATAAGAGTGGGAGTTGGGCCTCAAGACTTTAGATTATCCTGAACCTGCAAAACTGAACAGAAACTCTGGACCTTCGACATTCAACGAAAGAAGAAGACTGAAGAATCTCCCTTGTAGCCAAGGAGTGGCTACCCTGTGCAAACAGGCACCATCAAGAGACTACCCTTTGCTTTGCGACCGTTCTACGAGGAACCGACTGCAGAGCCCGACCAGAGCCTTGACTTCCAGACTTCTCCGACCCTCATCCACATCTGCAGCAGAGCTGAGATCCGTGGAGGCGACGAGCGACGTGGGACCGGCTACCTGGGAAAAGTGGCTAGTAACTTACAGCGCAGCTTCTGAGGTACCCTCGAAGTTGTGCACCGGGGATTGAGAAGCCCCAACCCCAAGCACCATCTGCACCGAAGACCAGCCCCCCACACTCCACGAGTCCTGCGTGGGGCCCTTCAGCATTTTCCTGCTTGCCGCGTCTGTCCGGTTACTTGCCCGCTGGCTAGTGGCCTTTGTGACGACGCACCCTGAAATCTTCTGCGCTGGTTTGGCTCCTCCAGACTGGCTCCCGCTTCTCTGCAAAGAAGAAGCACCCCAGACCTTCCTGGTCTGCACCAGAAGCAAGTCCTTTGTTCTTCGTGGGTTCCGCTTGCCAAGGCTTGGTGAGTCCTAGTCCAACTTCGACGCCGCCGACAGCAAGAGCCTTCGTGGGACAGCTCGCCTCCTGGTCCTGGTCGTCCTCGACGCTTCCTGGTCCTCCTGGCTGCAGCGACAAGCTTCACCTTCACCTGCAATCTTCACGACATTGCCTGGTTCCTTCCTGGTTCCACGTGGTCACTGGCTAGTGACCTTGACTCTGTCCCTTCTGCTTGCAGGTTTCTTCTCTTCTAGATCCCAGCCTTGGGATCCACCGGACACTCTTCACTGACTGCCTGTCAGCACCTTTCTTCAGGCATCCATAGGAGTCGACGACGAAAACGACGCATCTTCACCCCTATGCACCCGCAGCCTGTGGGCTAGGTAACTTGGGTACTCCGGTGCTCATCAGGATAGTGACTATCCTAGTGTCTAGTTTTCGAGTCTCAACTTCCTAGCTACTCCGGAAGTGTCCTAAATCTACCGTTTTCCAAACTGTACTATTGCTATTGACTTTTACGCATTACGCGTGAGTGTTTCCACTCTGCACACGAATCCCGTGGGCCTCCCACTTCCTAACTAACGCTAGTGTAGTGTAGCCCCAGCGATTCCCTAGGCCTAGGCCTATTCTATTTCCGTGACAGTGGTCCTTATACCACTTACTTAGTATATGGTTTGCGTGGCCCCTAGGGCCTAACTGTATTACTTACCTGTGTGACTTACTGTATGCATTAATAAGACTGTGTTGTACTTACCTCTAAACTCATAAAGAGTGCTGAGGGTTTGCTTAGAATAAATACACTTTATTTTACATATATATCTGTTGTGGTGTCCTTTCATTTGGTATTCAAGGGATTATATATGGTATCACAGCTGGCTTCACATGCCATTCAGAGTTTAGCCTAAGACTGCTCTTGTCCATGCTACCACTAGGATAGCTGGTCTATAAGGTTGACTTTACAACCAATCACCATAAGGGTATTTGGACTGATATAAGGTGTACACTATAACTAGTGACATCATACATCAGGCCAACTTCTCACATTGGTGAGGAGCGGTTGGGATCTGAGCTTGCTGTTGTAATACCATTGTAATCTTGAGATACTAAATTGAAAGATCACACAGATATTGTCTAGGTACATATAACATAGTTTATAATACTTAAGTCCTACTGGACTTAGTAGTGGTAGGTTGAAGGGAGTAACACACCCTGACTACAACTACTAGAGAGGTTTAGTAGAAACAACTAGTGTAGGTAGGTGCACACACCACACCCTCACTAGATCATGCCTCTGGGAGGAGATCAAGTAGATGCTCTCCCAGGAGGGTCAGGTCTGCAGAAGACCCCCTCTAGGTATGATACCTTAACATTCCAGGAGATGAGACAATTGTGTACCTCCAGAGGAATAAAACAGGGTGCAAACCCTACCCTCCTTCAGTTAAGACAACTCCTAGAGGAGTATGATGCTCAGAGGGCATCTCAGGCAGGTGCCCTAGGCACAGAGGAGGGTCTACCCACCACAGAGGAGTCAGATGGGGCTTCAGATGGGGAGGTAGACAGCCAGAACCAAGTAAGGAGACTTAGTCAGGCTAACTTAAGTTTACATGGGAGTTTGCATGGGGTCCCCCCATACAGACCCACAAGTAGGCATTCACAGAGAAGCAGGAGGGACAGATCCCCTTCAAGGGAATCCATCCACTCCCATGTCTCTAGCATCTCTAATGCTTCCTCTCACAGGGGAATGACTTCACCTGAGAGAAAGGAGCATGCAGCCAGAATGAGGGAGGCTAATCTGAGGATTCAGAGGGAAGAACTTGCCCTTGCCAAAGAGAAGCTTGCTCTGGCTAGAGAGCAAAAGTTAAGTGGGTTAGAACCCACTGGTGGCAGCAACATTCCTAGAGATAGAGACAGGCACTATGATAATAGAAACCTGAGCAAGATTGTCCCTCCCTACAAGTGTGGGGATGACATCCACAAATGGATAACTGCTTTGGAGAGAGCTTGCAAAGTACAGCAGGTACCCCAAAGTCAGTGGGCAGCTATCTTGTGGCTCTCCTTCTCTGAGAAAGGAAGAGACAAGCTCCTCACAGTTAGTGATGAGGATGCAGATAATTACACTGTCCTGAAGAGTGCTCTGATTGATGGGTTTGGCCTAACCACTGAACAATACAGGTTGTTGTTCAGGGATACCCAGAAGACACAGACTCAGGACTGGACTGACTTTGTAGATTGTGCCACTAAGGCTCTGGAAGGCTGGCTAATGGGAAGTAAGGTTAAGGACTATACAGGATTGTATAATTTGATCATGAGAGAGCAAATACTTAACAACTGTCAAAACCAGCTATTGCATCAACACCTGATTGATTCTGATCTGACTTCTCCCCAAGAATTGGGAAAGAAGGCAGATAGATGGGTCAGGATTAGAGTTAAGCAGAAAAACCAGAACCAGGGCGGTGATCAGAAAAAGGCAGACCAGAAGGGTAATGAGCAGAAACAAAAAGACCAGAAGTCTTCACCAGGCCCCCAAAAGGCTCAGGGGGAGGGTGGTTCCAAAAAGGATAAGAAGAAAGATGGCCAAAAGAAACCATGGTGCAACTATTGTAAGTCCAACTCACATTGGTTTAGTGAGTGCACCAAGAAGGATAAGCCCCCAGCCACCATTGCCCCTAAGGCAACTTTACCCCCTAGTTCAGCTGTAAGTGGTGGTTCCCAGCAAAAGGGTGTAGTAGGGTTAACCCTGGGAACTGAGGAGGATTCTGGCCTAGTCAGAGTACCTACTCAGGCTGTCCTGATCTGTGATGGGGACTTAGCTTTGTCCTCTACTGTAGGCCCCAGTAACCTGGGCAAGTACAGACAGACACCTTTTATCAACCAAAGAATGGCTCAGGCCTACAGGGACACTGGAGCTAGTGTCACAATGGTGACACCTGCTTTTGTGGACCCTGGACAGATCATACTAGGTGAGAATTACCTAGTGACCAACGCTAGCAATGCCACTACCTCCCATAGTGTGGCTATTGTTAACTTCTCCTGGGGAGGGGTAACTGGCCTCAAGAAAGTTGTTGTTAGTTCAGACCTTCCTGTAGAGTGTTTACTGGGCAATGATCTTGAAACTTCAGTTTGGTCTGAAGTGGAGTATAGGACCCATGCAGAAATGCTGGGGATAGATGCACATGTCCTTGCTGTGACCAGGTCACAGGCCAAAAAGTGCAACACTGAACAAGTGCTGGATCCTGAAACTATGGACCAGTCACAACCCAAGAGAAAGAGCAGTAGGGTTAAGGCTGTGCCTTCCCCCCTGCCTCAGGTGGTGGATCAGCCCTCCCAGGAGGATGATTCTGAGAGCCCTGAAGGAACTGTCTTAGAAGAACTTGAACCTGATCAGGTTGAGTTTCTTGGGACAGGGGGACCTTCCAGGGCAGATCTGAGGCAGGCTCAATTAGACTGCCCCTCTCTTGAACCCCTCAGACAGCTGGCTGCTGCTGAGGCTGCAGGGAATGCTCAAGGTACCCATAGAGTGTATTGGGATGAAGGGCTACTGTACTCAGAGGCTAGAGACCCCAAGCCTGGTGCATCCAGGAGGTTGGTCATACCACTGAAGTTCAGACGCTTCCTTCTAACCTTGGCCCATGATATTCCCCTTGCAGGACATTTAGGCCAGAACAAGACTTGGGACAGGCTTGTCCCTCACTTTCACTGGCCCCATATGTCAGAAGATACTAAGGAGTTTTGTCGCTCCTGTGTCACCTGCCAAGCCAGTGGCAAATCAGGTGGCACCACAAAGGCCCCCCTCATACCACTACCTGTGGTGGGGGTCCCCTTTAAAAGAGTGGGCATAGATATTGTAGGACCAATGGACCCACAAACAGCACCTGGGCACAGATTCATACTGGTGATAGTGGACCATGCCACCAGGTACCCAGAAGCAATTCCCCTGAGGACCACAACAGCTCCTGTTGTGGCAAGGGCCCTGCTTGGAGTATTCTCCAGAGTGGGCTTTCCAAAGGAGGTCATTTCTGACAGAGGTGCCAACTTTATGTCAGGATACTTGACTGCAATGTGGAAGGAGTGTGGTGTTAACTATAAGTTCACCACACCCTATCACCCACAGTGCAATGGGCTTGTTGAGAGATTCAACAAGACCCTAAAGGGAATGATAAAAGGATTACCAGATAAGCTTAGGCGAAGATGGGACATCCTTTTACCCTGCCTTCTGTTTGCTTACAGAGAGGTCCCACAAAAGGGGGTTGGCTACAGCCCTTTTGAGCTTTTGTTTGGGCATCCTGTAAGAGGACCCCTGTGTTTGGTGAAGGAAGGATGGGAGAGACCTCTCAGACAACCCAAACTAGACATAGTGGATTATGTACTTGGTCTCCGCTCCAGGATGGCAGAGTATATGAAGAAGGCTTCTAAAAACCTTGAGGCAAGCCAAGAACTCCAAAAAGCTTGGCATGACCAAAAGGCTGTACTGACTGTTTACCAGCCAGGACAGAAAGTGTGGGTGTTGGAGCCAGTGGCCCCAGCAGCACTCCAAGACAAATGGTCTGGACCCCACACTATTGTTGAGAAAAAGGGAGAAGTCACCTACTTGGTGGACCTTGGGACTCCCAGAAGCCCCCACAGGGTGCTTCATGTCAACAGATTGAAGGCATATGTTGACAGGGCAGACATGGGGCTACTCATGGCTACAGATGAGGGGCAGGAGGAAGAGAGTGACCCTCTCCCGGACCTGTTGACTCAGAACCCTGATGATGGCTCAGTTGATGGTGTGGTCTTTTCTGACAGCCTCACTGTCCATCAGCAACAGGACTGCAGACAAGTTTTGCAGGCCTACAGACATATGTTCTCTCTGACCCCAAGTCAGACAAACTGGTGCACCCATGAGGTGGACACTGGTGACAGTCTGCCTGTGAAGAGTAAAATCTACAGGCAACCTGACCATGTCAGGGACTGCATAAAAGTTGAGGTACAAAAGATGTTGGAGCTGGGAGTCATTGAACCTTCAGAGAGCCCTTGGGCTAGTCCTGTAGTCGTTGTGCCAAAACCTCACACCCAAGATGGTAAGAGAGAGATGAGGTTTTGCGTGGATTACAGAGGTCTCAATGCTGTCACTAGGACAGATGCCCACCCAATACCTAGGGCAGATGAGCTCATTGACAGACTGGCAGCTGCTAAGTTTTTGAGCACATTTGACCTAACAGCAGGCTACTGGCAAATCAGACTAGCTGAGAGTGCAAAGGCCAAAACTGCTTTCTCGACCCCAGGAGGATATTATCAATTTGTGGTAATGCCCTTTGGTTTGAAGAATGCACCTGCCACTTTCCAAAGGCTGGTGAATCAAGTCCTTACTGGGTTGGATGATTATTGTGCAGCTTATCTTGATGATATTGCTGTCTTTAGCTCCACCTGGGAGGATCACCTGGTCCACCTGAGGAATGTTTTAGAGGCCCTGCAAAAGGCAGGCCTCACTATCAAGGCCACTAAGTGCCAGATAGGGCAGAGCAAGGTTGTATACCTGGGCCACCTAGTTGGTGGGGGTCAGGTTCAACCACTGGAGAGCAAGATCCAGACCATAAAGGACTGGGCTCCTCCAACTACCCAGACTCAGGTCAGAGCTTTCTTGGGCCTGTCTGGGTACTACAGAAAGTTTGTTAAGAACTATGGGTCCATAGTGACACCACTTAATGACTTGACCTCCAAGAAGATGCCAAAGAAAGTTCAGTGGACAGTGAGCTGTCAAAAAGCATTTGATGACCTGAAGCAGGCCATGTGCAGTGCACCTATTCTGAAAAGTCCAGACTACTCCAAAGAGTTCATTGTCCAGACAGATGCTTCTGAGTTAGGTGTGGGAGCTGTTCTTTCACAACTGAATGTAGATGGTCAAGACCAGCCCATTGCTTTTATAAGTAGAAGGCTGACCCCTAGAGAGAAACGTTGGTCAGCTATTGAGAGGGAGGCCTTTGCTGTGGTTTGGGCCCTGAAGAAGCTGAGGCCATACTTGTTTGGCACTCACTTCAAGATTCAGACAGACCATAAGCCCCTCTTGTGGCTAAATCAGATGAAGGGTGAAAATCCCAAACTTCTTAGGTGGTCCATTTCCCTACAGGGGATGGACTTCACAGTGGAACATAGACCTGGGACTGACCATGCCAATGCAGATGGACTCTCCAGATATTTCCACTTAGAACATGAAGACTCAACTGGTCAAGGTTAGTTTAATGTCCCTAAGTTTGGGGGGGGGGGTTGTGTAGGAGAGTAGGGTCTGCTTTCTATGTTCACCCCCACTTTTTGCTTTTGCTTTACTGGTTTTCGACTTAGATGTGGCTGTGGGCCTGCTAATCAGACCCACAGCCCTGCTGTTCTCTCTCTAAATTAATACTATGTACTTTAGGTGCATAACCCATTTGGATAGGATCACCTTATTGGCCCCTGTACAGTGTACCCTAGGTACCCAGGGCATAGGTGTACCCTAGGCCTACCAGGGGCTGCAGCATGTATTGTGCCACCCCTGGCCTGGCCTTCCATTTTGACACAACTGGCTGATCACTCAGCTGGGGCAAGGTCGTGTAATCACCCCTTGCTTAGGTGTAGTATTCCTATACCTAACTTACATATAGACACATGTGTACCTATCAGTCACTCCTATGGCAGGCCTTGACAATCCTGGAGGCAGAGTGCTTGGTAACATGTGAGATGGTGCTCTAGCATGAGCTGAGCCTGTCTGCAGCTTTCGGAACCTTGTCCTTATAGCTGTTCTATGATATAGCCTACCATATACTCTTAAAGTGCCTTATAATCTTAGACGGTTATGGTAACTATGGTCTGGCTTTATCAAAACATGTCGTGTAAGGTGTCTAACACTCTGGAATAATACCCCCATGCCATTTCTGGACATGAGAATATTATTCCCCCCTTCTAGAGGGAAAGACATGTTAAAATCATACTTCAACTGTTAGCCTCTGACCAAAGCCTCAGCATCACAAAATGGATGCTGCTGCCACGACACAAGTCTGACCTCCTGCAGCTGGGAGTGATCCCAGCCAGGGAGGCCTGGACAATAGGTTTCCTGCTTGGGGAGGTGCTAGCACCTCTCCAGACAGCCTTTAGTGTATTGGGGCAGGGTGGGCTGAAAGGAATGAGACATGCCTGGGGCACACAAGGTGTTCCTTGCATAGTCCAGTTCAAACCGGCGCTGGGGCACTCCAGCCCCAGCTCTGGCGCGAAACTGGACAAAGGGAAGTGGGTGTAACCACCCCCTCCCAGGTCCCACCCATAAGGCGTGACCTAGCAGGTATCCCAGCCCCCCAGATTAGTATAAGAGTGGGAGTTGGGCCTCAAGACTTTAGATTATCCTGAACCTGCAAAACTGAACAGAAACTCTGGACCTTCGACATTCAACGAAAGAAGAAGACTGAAGAATCTCCCTTGTAGCCAAGGAGTGGCTACCCTGTGCAAACAGGCACCATCAAGAGACTACCCTTTGCTTTGCGACCGTTCTACAAGGAACCGACTGCAGAGCCCGACCAGAGCCTTGACTTCCAGGCTTCTCCGACCCTCATCCACATCTGCAGCAGAGCTGAGATCCGTGGAGGCGACGAGCGACGTGGGACCGGCTACCTGGGAAAAGTGGCTAGTAACTTACAGCGCAGCTTCTGAGGTACCCTCGAAGTTGTGCACCGGGGATTGAGAAGCCCCAACCCCAAGCACCATCTGCACCGAAGACCAGCCCCCCACACTCCACGAGTCCTGCGTGGGGCCCTTCAGCATTTTCCTGCTTGCCGCGTCTGTCCGGTTACTTGCCCGCTGGCTAGTGGCCTTTGTGACGACGCACCCTGAAATCTTCTGCGCTGGTTTGGCTCCGCCAGACTGGCTCCCGCTTCTCTGCAAAGAAGAAGCACCCCAGACCTTCCTGGTCTGCACCAGAAGCAAGTCCTTTGTTCTTCGTGGGTTCCGCTTGCCAAGGCTTGGTGAGTCCTAGTCCAACTTCGACGCCGCCGACAGCAAGAGCCTTCGTGGGACAGCTCGCCTCCTGGTCCTGGTCGTCCTCGACGCTTCCTGGTCCTCCTGGCTGCAGCGACAAGCTTCACCTTCACCTGCAATCTTCACGACATCGCCTGGTTCCTTCCTGGTTCCACGTGGTCACTGGCTAGTGACCTTGACTCTGTCCCTTCTGCTTGCAGGTTTCTTCTCTTCTAGATCCCAGCCTTGGGATCCACCGGACACTCTTCACTGACTGCCTGTCAGCACCTTTCTTCAGGCATCCATAGGAGTCGACGACGAAAACGACGCATCTTCACCCCTATGCACCCGCAGCCTGTGGGCTAGGTAACTTGGGTACTCCGGTGCTCATCAGGATAGTGACTATCCTAGTGTCTAGTTTTCGAGTCTCAACTTCCTAGCTACTCCGGAAGTGTCCTAAATCTACCGTTTTCCAAACTGTACTATTGCTATTGACTTTTACGCATTACGCGTGAGTGTTTCCACTCTGCACACGAATCCCGTGGGCCTCCCACTTCCTAATTAACGCTAGTGTAGTGTAGCCCCAGCGATTCCCTAGGCCTAGGCCTATTCTATTTCCGTGACAGTGGTCCTTATACCACTTACTTAGTATATGGTTTGCGTGGCCCCTAGGGCCTAACTGTATTACTTACCTGTGTGACTTACTGTATGCATTAATAAGACTGTGTTGTACTTACCTCTAAACTCATAAAGAGTGCTGAGGGTTTGCTTAGAATAAATACACTTTATTTTACATATATATCTGTTGTGGTGTCCTTTCATTTGGTATTCAAGGGATTATATATGGTATCACAGCTGGCTTCACATGCCATTCAGAGTTTAGCCTAAGACTGCTCTTGTCCATGCTACCACTAGGATAGCTGGTCTATAAGGTTGACTTTACAACCAATCACCATAAGGGTATTTGGACTGATATAAGGTGTACACTATAACTAGTGACATCATACATCAGGCCAACTTCTCACATTGGTGAGCAGCGGTTGGGATCTGAGCTTGCTGTTGTAATACCATTGTAATCTTGAGATACTAAATTGAAAGATCACACAGATATTGTCTAGGTACATATAACATAGTTTATAATACTTAAGTCCTACTGGACTTAGTAGTGGTAGGTTGAAGGGAGTAACACACCCTGACTACAACTACTAGAGAGGTTTAGTAGAAACAACTAGTGTAGGTAGGTGCACACACCACACCCTCACTAGATCATGCCTCTGGGAGGAGATCAAGTAGATGCTCTCCCAGGAGGGTCAGGTCTGCAGAAGACCCCCTCTAGGTATGATACCTTAACATTCCAGGAGATGAGACAATTGTGTACCTCCAGAGGAATAAAACAGGGTGCAAACCCTACCCTCCTTCAGTTAAGACAACTCCTAGAGGAGTATGATGCTCAGAGGGCATCTCAGGCAGGTGCCCTAGGCACAGAGGAGGGTCTACCCACCACAGAGGAGTCAGATGGGGCTTCAGATGGGGAGGTAGACAGCCAGAACCAAGTAAGGAGACTTAGTCAGGCTAACTTAAGTTTACATGGGAGTTTGCATAGGGTCCCCCATACAGACCCACAAGTAGGCATTCACAGAGAAGCAGGAGGGACAGATCCCCTTCAAGGGAATCCATCCACTCCCATGTCTCTAGCATCTCTAATGCTTCCTCTCACAGGGGAATGACTTCACCTGAGAGAAAGGAGCATGCAGCCAGAATGAGGGAGGCTAATCTGAGGATTCAGAGGGAAGAACTTGCCCTTGCCAAAGAGAAGCTTGCTCTGGCTAGAGAGCAAAAGTTAAGTGGGTTAGAACCCACTGGTGGCAGCAACATTCCTAGAGATAGAGACAGGCACTATGATAATAGAAACCTGAGCAAGATTGTCCCTCCCTACAAGTGTGGGGATGACATCCACAAATGGATAACTGCTTTGGAGAGAGCTTGCAAAGTACAGCAGGTACCCCAAAGTCAGTGGGCAGCTATCTTGTGGCTCTCCTTCTCTGAGAAAGGAAGAGACAAGCTCCTCACAGTTAGTGATGAGGATGCAGATAATTACACTGTCCTGAAGAGTGCTCTGATTGATGGGTTTGGCCTAACCACTGAACAATACAGGTTGTTGTTCAGGGATACCCAGAAGACACAGACTCAGGACTGGACTGACTTTGTAGATTGTGCCACTAAGGCTCTGGAAGGCTGGCTAATGGGAAGTAAGGTTAAGGACTATACAGGATTGTATAATTTGATCATGAGAGAGCAAATACTTAACAACTGTCAAAACCAGCTATTGCATCAACACCTGATTGATTCTGATCTGACTTCTCCCCAAGAATTGGGAAAGAAGGCAGATAGATGGGTCAGGACTAGAGTTAAGCAGAAAAACCAGAACCAGGGCGGTGATCAGAAAAAGGCAGACCAGAAGGGTAATGAGCAGAAACAAAAAGACCAGAAGTCTTCACCAGGCCCCCAAAAGGCTCAGGGGGAGGGTGGTTCCAAAAAGGATAAGAAGAAAGATGGCCAAAAGAAACCATGGTGCAACTATTGTAAGTCCAACTCACATTGGTTTAGTGAGTGCACCAAGAAGGATAAGCCCCCAGCCACCATTGCCCCTAAGGCAACTGTACCCCCTAGTTCAGCTGTAAGTGGTGGTTCCCAGCAAAAGGGTGTAGTAGGGTTAACCCTGGGAACTGAGGAGGATTCTGGCCTAGTCAGAGTACCTACTCAGGCTGTCCTGATCTGTGATGGGGACTTAGCTTTGTCCTCTACTGTAGGCCCCAGTAACCTGGGCAAGTACAGACAGACACCTTTTATCAACCAAAGAATGGCTCAGGCCTACAGGGACACTGGAGCTAGTGTCACAATGGTGACACCTGCTTTTGTGGACCCTGGACAGATCATACTAGGTGAGAATTACCTAGTGACCAACGCTAGCAATGCCACTACCTCCCATAGTGTGGCTATTGTTAACTTCTCCTGGGGAGGGGTAACTGGCCTCAAGAAAGTTGTTGTTAGTTCAGACCTTCCTGTAGAGTGTTTACTGGGCAATGATCTTGAAACTTCAGTTTGGTCTGAAGTGGAGTATAGGACCCATGCAGAAATGCTGGGGATAGATGCACATGTCCTTGCTGTGACCAGGTCACAGGCCAAAAAGTGCAACACTGAACAAGTGCTGGATCCTGAAACTATGGACCAGTCACAACCCAAGAGAAAGAGCAGTAGGGTTAAGGCTGTGCCTTCCCCCCTGCCTCAGGTGGTGGATCAGCCCTCCCAGGAGGATGATTCTGAGAGCCCTGAAGGAACTGTCTTAGAAGAACTTGAACCTGATCAGGTTGAGTTTCTTGGGACAGGGGGACCTTCCAGGGCAGATCTGAGGCAGGCTCAATTAGACTGCCCCTCTCTTGAACCCCTCAGACAGCTGGCTGCTGCTGAGGCTGCAGGGAATGCTCAAGGTACCCATAGAGTGTATTGGGATGAAGGGCTACTGTACTCAGAGGCTAGAGACCCCAAGCCTGGTGCATCCAGGAGGTTGGTCATACCACTGAAGTTCAGACGCTTCCTTCTAACCTTGGCCCATGATATTCCCCTTGCAGGACATTTAGGCCAGAACAAGACTTGGGACAGGCTTGTCCCTCACTTTCACTGGCCCCATATGTCAGAAGATACTAAGGAGTTTTGTCGCTCCTGTGTCACCTGCCAAGCCAGTGGCAAATCAGGTGGCACCACAAAGGCCCCCCTCATACCACTACCTGTGGTGGGGGTCCCCTTTGAAAGAGTGGGCTTAGATATTGTAGGACCAATGGACCCACAAACAGCATCTGGGCACAGATTCATACTGGTGATAGTGGACCATGCCACCAGGTACCCAGAAGCAATTCCCCTGAGGACCACAACAGCTCCTGTTGTGGCAAGGGCCCTGCTTGGAGTATTCTCCAGAGTGGGCTTTCCAAAGGAGGTCATTTCTGACAGAGGTGCCAACTTTATGTCAGGATACTTGACTGCAATGTGGAAGGAGTGTGGTGTTAACTATAAGTTCACCACACCCTATCACCCACAGTGCAATGGGCTTGTTGAGAGATTCAACAAGACCCTAAAGGGAATGATAAAAGGATTACCAGATAAGCTTAGGCGAAGATGGGACATCCTTTTACCCTGCCTTCTGTTTGCTTACAGAGAGGTCCCACAAAAGGGGGTTGGCTACAGCCCTTTTGAGCTTTTGTTTGGGCATCCTGTAAGAGGACCCCTGTGTTTGGTGAAGGAAGGATGGGAGAGACCTCTCAGACAACCCAAACTAGACATAGTGGATTATGTACTTGGTCTCCGCTCCAGGATGGCAGAGTATATGAAGAAGGCTTCTAAAAACCTTGAGGCAAGCCAAGAACTCCAAAAAGCTTGGCATGACCAAAAGGCTGTACTGACTGTTTACCAGCCAGGACAGAAAGTGTGGGTGTTGGAGCCAGTGGCCCCAGCAGCCCTCCAAGACAAATGGTCTGGACCCCACACTATTGTTGAGAAAAAGGGAGAAGTCACCTACTTGGTGGACCTTGGGACTCCCAGAAGCCCCCACAGGGTGCTTCATGTCAACAGATTGAAGGCATATGTTGACAGGGCAGACATGGGGCTACTCATGGCTACAGATGAGGGGCAGGAGGAAGAGAGTGACCCTCTCCCGGACCTGTTGACTCAGAACCCTGATGATGGCTCAGTTGATGGTGTGGTCTTTTCTGACAGCCTCACTGTCCATCAGCAACAGGACTGCAGACAAGTTTTGCAGGCCTACAGACATATGTTCTCTCTGACCCCAAGTCAGACAAACTGGTGCACCCATGAGGTGGACACTGGTGACAGTCTGCCTGTGAAGAGTAAAATCTACAGGCAACCTGACCATGTCAGGGACTGCATAAAAGTTGAGGTACAAAAGATGTTGGAGCTGGGAGTCATTGAACCTTCAGAGAGCCCTTGGGCTAGTCCTGTAGTCCTTGTGCCAAAACCTCACACCCAAGATGGTAAGAGAGAGATGAGGTTTTGCGTGGATTACAGAGGTCTCAATGCTGTCACTAGGACAGATGCCCACCCAATACCTAGGGCAGATGAGCTCATTGACAGACTGGCAGCTGCTAAGTTTTTGAGCACATTTGACCTAACAGCAGGCTACTGGCAAATCAGACTAGCTGAGAGTGCAAAGGCCAAAACTGCTTTCTCGACCCCAGGAGGACATTATCAATTTGTGGTAATGCCCTTTGGTTTGAAGAATGCACCTGCCACTTTCCAAAGGCTGGTGAATCAAGTCCTTACTGGGTTGGATGATTATTGTGCAGCTTATCTTGATGATATTGCTGTCTTTAGCTCCACCTGGGAGGATCACCTGGTCCACCTGAGGAATGTTTTAGAGGCCCTGCAAAAGGCAGGCCTCACTATCAAGGCCACTAAGTGCCAGATAGGGCAGAGCAAGGTTGTATACCTGGGCCACCTAGTTGGTGGGGGTCAGGTTCAACCACTGGAGAGCAAGATCCAGACCATAAAGGACTGGGCTCCTCCAACTACCCAGACTCAGGTCAGAGCTTTCTTGGGCCTGTCTGGGTACTACAGAAAGTTTGTTAAGAACTATGGGTCCATAGTGACACCACTTAATGACTTGACCTCCAAGAAGATGCCAAAGAAAGTTCAGTGGACAGTAAGCTGTCAAAAAGCATTTGATGACCTGAAGCAGGCCATGTGCAGTGCACCTATTCTGAAAAGTCCAGACTACTCCAAAGAGTTCATTGTCCAGACAGATGCTTCTGAGTTAGGTGTGGGAGCTGTTCTTTCACAACTGAATGTAGATGGTCAAGACCAGCCCATTGCTTTTATAAGTAGAAGGCTGACCCCTAGAGAGAAACGTTGGTCAGCTATTGAGAGGGAGGCCTTTGCTGTGGTTTGGGCCCTGAAGAAGCTGAGGCCATACTTGTTTGGCACTCACTTCAAGATTCAGACAGACCATAAGCCCCTCTTGTGGCTAAATCAGATGAAGGGTGAAAATCCCAAACTTCTTAGGTGGTCCATTTCCCTACAGGGGATGGACTTCACAGTGGAACATAGACCTGGGACTGACCATGCCAATGCAGATGGACTCTCCAGATATTTCCACTTAGAACATGAAGACTCAACTGGTCAAGGTTAGTTTAATGTCCCTAAGTTTGGGGGGGGGGGTTGTGTAGGAGAGTAGGGTCTGCTTTCTATGTTCACCCCCACTTTTTGCTTTTGCTTTACTGGTTTTCGACTTAGATGTGGCTGTGGGCCTGCTAATCAGACCCACAGCCCTGCTGTTCTCTCTCTAAATTAATACTATGTACTTTAGGTGCATAACCCATTTGGATAGGATCACCTTATTGGCCCCTGTACAGTGTACCCTAGGTACCCAGGGCATAGGTGTACCCTAGGCCTACCAGGGGCTGCAGCATGTATTGTGCCACCCCTGGCCTGGCCTTCCATTTTGACACAACTGGCTGATCACTCAGCTGGGGCAAGGTCGTGTAATCACCCCTTGCTTAGGTGTAGTATTCCTATACCTAACTTACATATAGACACATGTGTACCTATCAGTCACTCCTATGGCAGGCCTTGACAATCCTGGAGGCAGAGTGCTTGGTAACATGTGAGATGGTGCTCTAGCATGAGCTGAGCCTGTCTGCAGCTTTCGGAACCTTGTCCTTATAGCTGTTCTATGATATAGCCTACCATATACTCTTAAAGTGCCTTATAATCTTAGACGGTTATGGTAACTATGGTCTGGCTTTATCAAAACATGTCGTGTAAGGTGTCTAACACTCGGGAATAATACCCCCATGCCATTTCTGGACATGAGAATATTATTCCCCCCTTCTAGAGGGAAAGACATGTTAAAATCATACTTCAACTGTTAGCCTCTGACCAAAGCCTCAGCATCACAAAATGGATGCTGCTGCCACGACACAAGTCTGACCTCCTGCAGCTGGGAGTGATCCCAGCCAGGGAGGCCTGGACAATAGGTTTCCTGCTTGGGGAGGTGCTAGCACCTCTCCAGACAGCCTTTAGTGTATTGGGGCAGGGTGGGCTGAAAGGAATGAGACATGCCTGGGGCACACAAGGTGTTCCTTGCATAGTCCAGTTCAAACCGGCGCTGGGGCACTCCAGCCCCAGCTCTGGCGCGAAACTGGACAAAGGGAAGTGGGTGTAACCACCCCCTCCCAGGTCCCACCCATAAGGCGTGACCTAGCAGGTATCCCAGCCCCCCAGATTAGTATAAGAGTGGGAGTTGGGCCTCAAGACTTTAGATTATCCTGAACCTGCAAAACTGAACAGAAACTCTGGACCTTCGACATTCGACGAAAGAAGAAGACTGAAGAATCTCCCTTGTAGCCAAGGAGTGGCTACCCTGTGCAAACAGGCACCATCAAGAGACTACCCTTTGCTTTGCGACCGTTCTACGAGGAACCGACTGCAGAGCCCAACCAGAGCCTTGACTTCCAGACTTCTCCGACCCTCATCCACATCTGCAGCAGAGCTGAGATCCGTGGAGGCGACGAGCGACGTGGGACCGGCTACCTGGGAAAAGTGGCTAGTAACTTACAGCGCAGCTTCTGAGGTACCCTCGAAGTTGTGCACCGGGGATTGAGAAGCCCCAACCCCAAGCACCATCTGCACCGAAGACCAGCCCCCCACACTCCACGAGTCCTGCGTGGGGCCCTTCAGCATTTTCCTGCTTGCCGCGTCTGTCCAGTTGCTTGCCCGCTGGCTAGTGGCCTTTGTGACGAAGCACCCTGAAATCTTCTGCGCTGGTTTGGCTCCTCCAGACTGGCTCCCGCTTCTCTGCAAAGAAGAAGCACCCCAGACCTTCCTGGTCTGCACCAGAAGCAAGTCCTTTGTTCTTCGTGGGTTCCGCTTGCCAAGGCTTGGTGAGTCCTAGTCCAACTTCGACGCCGCCGACAGCAAGAGCCTTCGTGGGACAGCTCGCCTCCTGGTCCTGGTCGTCCTCGACGCTTCCTGGTCCTCCTGGCTGCAGCAACAAGCTTCACCTTCACCTGCAATCTTCACGACATCGCCTGGTTCCTTCCTGGTTCCACGTGGTCACTGGCTAGTGACCTTGACTCTGTCCCTTCTGCTTGCAGGTTTCTTCTCTTCTAGATCCCAGCCTTGGGATCCACCGGACACTCTTCACTGACTGCCTGTCAGCACCTTTCTTCAGGCATCCATAGGAGTCGACGACGAAAACGACGCATCTTCACCCCTATGCACCCGCAGCCTGTGGGCTAGGTAACTTGGGTACTCCGGTGCTCATCAGGATAGTGACTATCCTAGTGTCTAGTTTTCGAGTCTCAACTTCCTAGCTACTCCGGAAGTGTCCTAAATCTACCGTTTTCCAAACTGTACTATTGCTATTGACTTTTACGCATTACGCGTGAGTGTTTCCACTCTGCACACGAATCCCGTGGGCCTCCCACTTCCTAACTAACGCTAGTGTAGTGTAGCCCCAGCGATTCCCTAGGCCTAGGCCTATTCTATTTCCGTGACAGTGGTCCTTATACCACTTACTTAGTATATGGTTTGCGTGGCCCCTAGGGCCTAACTGTATTACTTACCTGTGTGACTTACTGTATGCATTAATAAGACTGTGTTGTACTTACCTCTAAACTCATAAAGAGTGCTGAGGGTTTGCTTAGAATAAATACACTTTATTTTACATATATATCTGTTGTGGTGTCCTTTCATTTGGTATTCAAGGGATTATATATGGTATCACAGCTGGCTTCACATGCCATTCAGAGTTTAGCCTAAGACTGCTCTTGTCCATGCTACCACTAGGATAGCTGGTCTATAAGGTTGACTTTACAACCAATCACCATAAGGGTATTTGGACTGATATAAGGTGTACACTATAACTAGTGACATCATACATCAGGCCAACTTCTCACAGTGACCACGTCGCGTTTTGCGCCGTTTCCTGTCGCGGGCACTAGGCCGACCCGCACAAGTGAGGTACCATTTTTCTCGTAGGACTTTGGGGAACGCAGGGTGGGTGGAAATTTGTGGATCCACGCAGATTCCAGAACTTTCCATCACAGAAATGTGGGGAAAATGTGTTTTTTTTGTCAATTTTTTACGTTTGCAAGGGATTCTGGATAACAGACCATGGTGGGAGGCAGTCAAGTCACCCCATCCTGGATTCCCCTGGGTGTCTAGTTTACAAAAATGTATAGGTTTGCTAGGTTTCCCTAGGTGCCGGCAGAGCTAGGGTTCAAAAACTACAGCTAGTCACTTTGCCAAAAAAGGGTCATTTTTCACTGCAAAATTGAGGTGTGACCACGTTGCGTTTTGCGCCGTTTCCTGTCGCGGGCACTATGCCGACCCGCACAAGTGAGGTACAATTTTTCTCGTAGGACTTTGGGGACGCGGGGTGGGTGGAAATTTGTGGATCCACGCAGATTCCAGAACTTTCCATCACAGAAATGTGGGGAAAATGTTTTTTTTGTCAATTTTTTACGTTTGCAAGGGATTCTGGGTAACAGACCATGGTGGGAGGCAGTCAAGTCACCCCATCCTGGATTCCCCTGGGTGTCTAGTTTTCAAAAATGTATAGGTTTGCTAGGTTTCCCTAGGTGCTGGCAGGGCTAGGGTTCAAAAACTACAGCTAGTCACTTTGCCAAAAAAGGGTCATTTTTCACTGCAAAATTGAGGTGTGACCACGTTGCGTTTTGCGCCGTTTCCTGTCGCGGGCACTAGGCCGACCCGCACAAGTGAGGTACCATTTTTCTTGTAGGACTTTGGGGAACGTGGGGTGGGTGGAAATTTGTGGATCCACGCAGATTCCAGAACTTTCCAACACAGAAATGTGGGGAAAATGTGTTTTTTTTGTCAATTGTTTACGTTTGCAAGGGATTCTGGGTAACAAACCATGGTGGGAGGCAGTCAAATCACCCCATCCTGAATTCCCCTGGGTGTCTAGTTTTCAAAAATGTATAGGTTTGCTAGGTTTCTCTAGGTGCCGGCAGGGCTAGGGTTAAAAAACTACAGCTCGTCACTTTGCCAAAAAAGGGTCATTTTTCACTGCAAAATTGAGGTGTGACCACGTTGCGTTTTGCGCCGTTTCCTGTCGCGCGCACTAGGCCGACTCGCACAAGTGAGGTACCATTTTTCTTGTAGGACTTTGGGGAACGCGGGGTGGGTGGAAATTTGTGGATCCACGCAGATTCCAGAACTTTCCATCACAGAAATGTGGGGAAAATGTGTTTTTTTTGTCAATTTTTTACGCTTGCAAGGGATTCTGGGTAACAGACCATGGTGGGAGGCAGTCAAGTCACCCCATCCTGGATTCCCCTGGGTGTCTAGTTTACAAAAATGTATAGGTTTGCTAGGTTTCCCTAGGTGCCGGCAGGGCTAGGGTTCAAAAACTACAGCTAGTCACTTTGCCAAAAAAGGGTCATTTTTCACTGCAAAATTGAGGTGCGACCACGTTGCGTTTTGCGCCGTTTCCTGTCGCGGGCACTATGCCGACCCTCACAAGTGAGGTACCATTTGTCTTGTAGGACTTTGGGGAACGTGGGGTGGGTGGAAATTTGTGGATCCACGCAGATTCCAGAACTTTCCATCACAGAAATGTGGGGAAAATGTGGTTTTTTTTGTCAATTTTTTACGTTTGCAAGGGATTCTGGGTAACCGACCATGGTGGGATGCAGTCAAGTCACCCCATCCTGGATTCCCCTCGGTGTCTAGTTTACAAAAATATATAGGTTTTCTAGGTTTCCCTAGGTGCCGGCAGGGCTAGGGTTCAAAACCTACAGCTCGTCACGTTGCCAAAAAAGGGTCATTTTTCACTGCAAAATTGAGGTGTGACCATGTTGCGTTTTGCGCCGTTTCCTGTCGCGGGCACTAGGCCGACCCGCACAAGTGAGGTACCATTTTTCTCCTAGGACTTTGGGGATCGCGGGGTGGGTGGAAATTTGTAGATCCACGCAGATTCCAGAACTTTCCATCACAGAAATGTAGGGAAAATGTGTTTTTTTTGTCAATTTTTTATGTTTGCAAGGGATTCTGGGTAACAGACCATGGCGGGAGGCAGTCAAGTCACCCCATCCTGGATTCCCCTGGGTGTCTAGTTTACAAAAATGTATAGGTTTGCTAGGTTTCCCTAGGTGCCGGCAGGGCTAGGGTTCAAAAACTACAGCTAGTCACTTTGCCAAAAAAGGGACATTTTTCACTGCAAAATTGAGGTGTGACCACGTTGCGTTTTGCGCCGTTTCCTGTCGTGGGCAGTATGCCGACCCGCACAAGTGAGGTACAATTTTTCTCGTAGGACTTTGGGGAACGCGGGGTGGGTGGAAATGTGTGGATCCACGCAGATTCCAGAACTTTCCATCACAGAAATGGGGGGAAAATGTTTTTTTTGTCAATATTTTACGTTTGCAAGGGATTCTGGGTAACAGACCATGGTGGGAGGCAGTCAAGTCACCCCATCCTGGATTCCCCTGGGTGTCTAGTTTTCAAAAATGTATAGGTTTGCTAGGTTTCCCTAGGTGCCGGCAGGGCTAGGGTTCAAAAACTACAGCTAGTCACTTTGCCAAAAAAGGGTCATTTTTCACTGCAAAATTGAGGTGTGACCACGTTGCGTTTTGCGCCGTTTCCTGTCGCGGGCACTAGGCCGACCCGCACAAGTGAGGTACCATTTTTCTCGTAGGACTTTGGGGAACGTGGGGTGGGTGGAAATTTGTGGATCCACGCAGATTCCAGAACTTTCCAACACAGAAATGTGGGGAAAATGTGTTTTTTTTGTCAATTGTTTACGTTTGCAAGGGATTCTGGGTAACAAACCATGGTGGGAGGCAGTCAAATCACCCCATCCTGGATTCCCCTGGGTGTCTAGTTTTCAAAAATGTATAGGTTTGCTAGGTTTCCCTAGGTGCCGGCAGGGCTAGGGTTCAAAAACTACAGCTAGTCACTTTGCCAAAAAGGGGTCATTTTTCACTGCAAAATTGAGGTGTGACCACGTTGCGTTTTGCGCCGTTTCCTGTCGCGGGCACTATGCCGACCCGCACAAGTGAGGTACCATTTTTCTCGTAGGACTTTGGGGAACGCGGGGTGCGTGGAAATTTGTGGATCCACGCAGATTCCAGAACTTTCCATCACAGAAATGTGGGGAAAATGTGTTTTTTTTGTCAATTTTTTACGTTTGCAAGGGATTCTGGGTAACAGACCATGGTGGGAGGCAGTCAAGTCACCCCATCCTGGATTCCCCTGGGTGTCTAGTTTTCAAAAATGTATAGGTTTACTAGGTTTCCCTAGGTGCCGGCAGGGCTAGGGTTCAAAAACTACAGCTAGTCACTTTGCCAAAAAAGGGTCATTTTTCACTGCAAAATTGAGGTGTGACCACGTTGCGTTTTGCGCCGTTTTCTGTCGCGGGCACTAGGCCGACCCGCACAAGTGAGGTACCATTTTTCTCGTAGGACTTTGGGGAACGTGGGGTGGGTGGAAATTTGTGGATCCACGCAGATTCCAGAACTTTCCAACACAGAAATGTGGGGAAAACGTGTTTTTTTTGTCAATTGTTTACGTTTGCAAGGGATTCTGGGTAACAGACCATGGTGGGAGGCAGTCAAGTCACCCCATCCTGGATTCCCCTGGGTGTCTAGTTTTCAAAAATGTATAGGTTTGCTAGGTTTCCCTAGGTGCCGGCAGGGCTAGGGTTCAAAAACTACAGCTCGTCACTTTGCCAAAAAAGGGTCATTTTTCACTGCAAAATTGAGGTGTGACCACGTTGCGTTTTGTGCCGTTTCCTGTCGCGGGCACTATGCCGACCCGCACAAGTGAGGTACCATTTTTCTCGTAGGACTTTGGGGAACGCGGGGTGGGTGGAAATTTGTGGATCCACGCAGATTCCAGAACTTTCCATCACAGAAATGTGGGGAAAATGTGTTTTTTTTGTCAATTTTTTACGTTTGCAAGGGATTCTGGGTAACAGACCATGGTGGGAGGCAGTCAAGTCACCCCATCCTATATTCCCCTGGGTGTCTAGTTTTAAAAAATGTATAGGTTTGCTAGGTTTCCCTAGGTGCCGGCAGGGCTAGGGTTCAAAAACTACAGCTAGTCACTTTGCCAAAAAGGGGTCATTTTTCACTGCAAAATTGAGGTGTGACCACGTTGCGTTTTGCGCCGTTTCCTGTCGCGGGCACTATGCTGACCCGCACAAGTGAGGTACCATTTTTCTCGTAGGACTTTGGGGAACGCGGGGGGCGTGGAAATTTGTGGATCCACGCAGATTCCAGAACTTTCCATCACAGAAATGTGGGGAAAATGTGGTTTTTTTTGTCAATTTTTTACGTTTGCAAGGGATTCTGGGTAACAGACCATGGTGGGAGGCAGTCAAGTCACCCCATCCTGGATGCCCCTGGGTGTCTAGTTTTCAAAAATGTATAGGTTTGCTAGGTTTCCCTAGGTGCCGGCAGGGCTAGGGTTCAAAAACTACAGCTAGTCACTTTGCCAAAAAGGGTCATTTTTCACTGCAAAATTGAGGTGTGACCACGTTGCGTTTTGCGCCGTTTCCTGTCGCGGGCACTAGGCCGACCCGCACAAGTGAGGTACCATTTTTCTCGTAGGACTTTGGGGAACGTAGGGTGGGTGGAAATTTGTGGATCCACGCAGATTCCAGAACTTTCCATCACAGAAATATGGGGAAAATGTATTTTTTTTGTCAATTGTTTACGTTTGCAAGGGATTCTGGGTAACAGACCATGGTGGGAGGCAGTCAAGTCACCCCATCCTGGATTCCCCTGGGTGTCTAGTTTTCAAAAATGTATAGGTTTGCTAGGTTTCCCTAGGTGCCGGCAGGGCTAGGGTTCAAAAACTACAACTAGTCACTTTGCCAAAAAGGGGTCATTTTTCACTGCAAAATTGAGGTGTGACCACGTTGCGTTTTGCGCCGTTTCCTGTCGCGGGCACTATGCCGACCCGCACAAGTGAGGTACCATTTTTCTTATAGGACTTTGGGGAACGCGGGGTGCGTGGAAATTTGTGGATCCACGCAGATTCCAGAACTTTCCATCACAGAAATGTGGGGAAAATATGTTTTTTTGGTCAATTTCTTACGTTTGCAAGGGATTCTGGATAACAGACCATGGTGGGAGGCAATCAAGTCACCCCATCCTGGATTTCCCTGGGTGCCTAGTTTACAAAAATGTATAGGTTTGCTAGGTTTCCCTAGGTGCCGGCAGGGCTAGGGTTCAAAAACTACAGCTCGTCACTTTGCCAAAAAAGGGTCATTTTTCACTGCAAAATTGAGGTGTGACCACGTCGCGTTTTGCGCCGTTTCCTGTCGTGGGCACTAGGCCGACCCCCACAAGTGAGGTACCATTTTTCTCGTAGGACTTTGGGGAACGCGGGGTGGGTGGAAATTTGTGGATCCACGCAGATTCCAGAACTTTCCATCACAGAAATGTGGGGAAAATGTGTTTTTTTTGTCAATTGTTTACGTTTGCAAGGGATTCTGGGTAACAGACCATGGTGGGAGGCAGTCAAGTCACCCCATCCTGGATTCCCCTGGGTGTCTAGTTTACAAAAATGTATAGGTTTGCTAGGTTTCCCTAGGTGCCGGCAGGGCTAGGGTTCAAAAACTACAGCTCATCACTTTGCCAAAAAAGGGTCATTTTTCACTGCAAAATTGAGGTGTGACCACGTTGCGTTTTGCGCCGTTTCCTGTCGCGGGCACTATGCCGACCCGCACAAGTGAGATACCATTTTTCTCGTAGGACTTTGGGGAACGCGGGGTGGGTGGAAATTTGTGGATCCACGCAGATTCCAGAACTTTCCATCACAGAAATGTGGGGAAAATGTGTTTTTTTTGTCAATTTTTTATGTTTGCAAGGGATTCTGGGTAACAGACCATGGTGGGAGGCAGTCAAGTCACCCCATCCTGGATTCCCCTGGGTGTCTAGTTTACAAAAATGTATAGGTTTGCTAGGTTTCCCTAGGTGCCGGCAGGGCTAGGGTTCAAAAACTACAGCTAGTCACTTTGCCAAAAAAGGGTCATTTTTCACTGCAAAATTGAGGTGTGACCACGTTGCGTTTTGCGCCGTTTCCAGTCGCGGGCACTATGCCGACCCGCACAAGTGAGGTACGATTTTTCTCGTAGGACATTGGGGTACGCGGGGTGGGTGGAAAATTGTGGATCCACGCAGATTCCAGAACTTTCCATCACAGAAATATGGGGAAAATGTGTTTTTTTTGTCAATTTTTAACGTTTGCAAGGGATTCTGGGTAACAGACCCTGGTGGGAGGCAGTCAAGTCACCCCATCCTGGATTCCCCTGGGTGTCTAGTTTTCAAAAATGTATAGGTTTGCTAGGTTTCCCTAGGAGCCGGCAGGGCTAGGGTTCAAAAACTACAGCTAGTCACTTTGCCAAAAAGGGGTCATTTTTCACTGCAAAATTGAGGTGTGACCACGTTGCGTTTTGCGCCGTTTCCTGTCGCGGGCACTATGCCGACCCGCACAAGTGAGGTACCATTTTTCTTGTAGGACTTTGGGGAACGCCGGGTGCTTGGAAATTTGTGGATCCACGCAGATTCCAGAACTTTCCATTACAGAAATGTGGGGAAAATGTTTTTTTTGTCAATATTTTACGTTTGCAAGGGATTCTGGGTAACAGACCATGGTGGGAGGCAGTCAAGTCACGCCATCCTGGATTCCCCTGGGTGTCTAGTTTTCAAAAATGTATAGGTTTGCTAGGTTTCCCTAGGTGCCGGCAGGGCTAGGGTTCAAAACCTACAGCTCGTCACTTTGCCAAAAAAGGGTCATTTTTCACTGCAAAATTGAGGTGTGACCACATTGCGTTTTGCGCCGTTTCCTGTCGCGGGCACTATGCCGACCCGCACAAGTGAGATACCATTTTTCTCGTAGGACTTTGGGGAACGCGGGGTGGGTGGAAATTTGTGGATCCACGCAGATTCCAGAACTTTCCATCACAGAAATGTGGGGAATATGTGTTTTTTGGTCAATTTTTTACGTTTGCAAGGGATTCTGGGTAACAGACCATGGTGGGAGGCAGTCAAGTCACCCTATCCTGGATTCCCCTGGGTGTGTAGTTTACAAAAATGTATAGGTTTGCTAGGTTTCCCTAGGTGCCGGCAGGGCTAGGGTTCAAAAACTACAGCTCGTCACTTTGCCAAAAAAGGGTCATTTTTCGCTGCAAAATTGAAGTGTGACCACGTTGCGTTTTGCGCCGTTTCCTGTTGCGGGCACTATGCTGACCCGCACAAGTGAGGTACCATTTTTCTCGTAGGACTTTGGGGAACGCGGGGTGGGTGGAAATCTGTGGATCCACGCAGATTCCAGAACTTTCCATCACAGAAATGTGGGGAAAATGTGTTTTTTTTGTCAATTTTTTATGTTTGCAGAGGATTCTGGGTAACAGACCATGGTGGGAGGCAGTCAAGTCACCCCATCCTGGATTCCCCTGGGTGTCTAGTTTACAAAAATGTATAGGTTTGCTAGGTTTCCCTAGGTGCCGGCAGGGCTAGGGTTCAAAAACTACAGCTAGTCACTTTGCCAAAAAAGGGTCATTTTTCACTGCAAAATGGAGGTGTGACCACGTTGCGTTTTGCGCCGTTTCCTGTCGTGGGCACTATGCCGACCCGCACAAGTGAAGTACCATTTTTCTCGCAGGACTTTGGGGAACGCGGGGTGGGTGGAAATTTGTAGATCCACGCAGATTCCAGAACTTTCCATCACAGAAATGTGGGGAAAATGTGTTTTTTTGTCAGTTTTTTACGTTTGCAAGGGATTCTGGGTAACAGACCATGGTGGGAGGCAGTCAAGTCACCCCATCCTGGATTCCCCTGGGTGTCTAGTTTTCAAAAATGTATAGGTTTGCTAGGTTTCCCTAGGTGCCGGCAGGGCTAGGGTTCAAAAACTACAGCTCATCACTTTGCCAAAAAAGGGTCATTTTTCACTGCAAAATTGAGGTGTGACCACGTTGCGTTTTGCGCCGTTTCCTGTCGCGGGCACTATGCCGACCCGCACAAGTGAGATACCATTTTTCTCGTAGGACTTTCGGGAACGCGGGGTGGGTGGAAATTTGTGGATCCACGCAGATTCCAGAACTTTCCATCACAGAAATGTGGGGAATATGTGTTTTTTTGTCAATTTTTTACGTTTGCAAGGGATTCTGGGTAACAGACCATGGAGGGAGGCAGTCAAGTCACCCTATCCTGGATTCCCCTGGGTGTGTAGTTTACAAAAATGTATAGGTTTGCTAGGTTTCCCTTGGTGCCGGCAGGGCTAGGGTTCAAAAACTACAGCTAGTCACTTTGGAAAAAAAGGGTCATTTTTCACTGCAAAATTGAGGTGTGACCACGTCGCGTTTTGCGCCGTTTTCTGTCGCGGGCACTAGGCCGACCTGCACAAGTGAGGTACCATTTTTCTCGTAGGACTTTGGGGAACGCGGGGTGGGTAAAATTTTGTGGATCCACGCAGATTCCAGAACTTTCCATCACAGAAATGTGGGGAAAATGTGTTTTTTTTGTCAATGTTTTACGTTTGCAAGAGATTCTGGGTAACAGACCATGGTGGGAGGCAGTCAAGTCACCCCATCCTGGATTCCCCTGGGTGTCTAGTTTTCAAAAATGTATAGGTTTGCTAGGTTTCCCTAGGTGCCGGCAGGGCTAGGGTTCAAAAACTACAGCTAGTCACTTTGCCAAAAAAGGGTCATTTTTCACTGCAAAATTGAGGTGTGACCACGTTGCGTTTTGCGCCGTTTCCTGTCGCGGGCACTATGCCGACCCGCACAAGTGAGGTACCATTTTTCTCGCAGGACTTTGGGGAACGCGGGGTGGGTGGAAATTTGTGGATCCACGCAGATTCCAGAACTTTCCATCACAGAAATGTGGGGAAAATATGTTTTTTTTTGTCAATTTTTTACGTTTGCAAGGGATTCTGGGTAACAAACCATGGTGGGAGGCAGTCAAATCACCCCATCCTGGATTCCCCTGGGTGTCTAGTTTTCAAAAATGTATAGGTTTGCTAGGTTTCCCTAGGTGCCGGCAGGGCTAGGGTTAAAAAACTACAGCTCGTCACTTTGCCAAAAAAGGGTCATTTTTCACTGCAAAATTGAGGTGTGACCACGTTGCGTTTTGCGCCGTTTCCAGTCGCGGGCACTATGCCGACCCGCACAAGTGAGGTACGATTTTTCTCGTAGGACATTGGGGTACGCGGGGTGGGTGGAAAATTGTGGATCCACGCAGATTCCAGAACTTTCCATCACAGAAATATGGGGAAAATGTGTTTTTTTTGTCAATTTTTTACGTTTGCAAGGGATTCTGGGTAACAGACCATGGTGGGAGGCAGTCAAGTCACCCCATCCTGGATTCCCCTGGGTGTCTAGTTTTCAAAAATGTATAGGTTTGCTAGGTTTCCCTAGGAGCCGGCAGGGCTAGGGTTAAAAAACTACAGCTAGTCACTTTGCCAAAAAGGGGACATTTTTCACTGCAAAATTGAGGTGTGACCACGTTGCTTTTTGCGCCGTTTCCTGTCGTGGGCACTATGCCGACCCACACAAGTGAGGTACCATTTTTCTTGTAGGACTTTGGGGAACGCCGGGTGCATGGAAATTTGTGGATCCACGCAGATTCCAGAACTTTCCATTACAGAAATGTGGGGAAAATGTGGTTTTTTTGTCAATTGTTTACGTTTGCAAGGGATTCTGGGTAACAGACCATGGTGGGAGGCAGTCAAGTCACGCCATCCTGGATTCCCCTGGGTGTCTAGTTTTCAAAAATGTATAGGTTTGCTAGGTTTCCCTAGGTGCCGGCAGGGCTAGGGTTCAAAACCTACAGCTCGTCACTTTGCCAAAAAAGGGTCATTTTTCACTGCAAAATTGAGGTGTGACCACATTGCGTTTTGCGCCGTTTCCTGTCGCGGGCACTAGGCCGACCTGCACAAGTGAGGTACCATTTTTCTCGTAGGACTTTGGGGATCGTGGGGTGGGTGGAAATTTGTAGATCCACGCAGATTCCAGAACTTTCCATCACAGAAATGTGGGGAAAATGTGTTTTTTTTGTCAATTTTTTACGTTTGCAAGGGATTCTGGGTAACAGACCATGGTGGGAGGCAGTCAAGTCACCCCATCCTGGATTCCCCTGGGTGTCTGGTTTTCAAAAATGTATAGGTTTGCTAGGTTTTCCTAGGTGCCGGCAGGGCTAGGGTTCAAAAACTACAGCTCGTCACTTTGCCAAAAAAGGGTCTATTTTCACTGCAAAATTGAGGTGTGACCACGTCGCGTTTTGCGCCGTTTCCTGTCGCGGGCACTAGGCCGACCTGCACAAATGAGGTACCATTTTTCTCGTAGGACTTTGGGGAACGCGGGGTGGGTGGAAATTTGCGGATCCACGCAGATTCCAGAACTTTCCATCACAGAAATGTGGGGAAAATGTGTTTTTTTTGTCAATTTTTTACGTTTGCAAGGGATTCTGGGTAACAGACCATGGTGGGAGGCAGTCAAGTCACCCCATCCTGGATTCCCCTGGGTGTCTGGTTTTCAAAAATGTATAGGTTTGCTAGGTTTTCCTAGGTGCCGGCAGGGCTAGGGTTCAAAAACTACAGCTCGTCACTTTGCCAAAAAAGGGTCATTTTTCACTGCAAAATTGAGGTGTGACCACGTCGCGTTTTGCGCCGTTTCCTGTCGCGGGCACTAGGCCGACCCCCACAAGTGAGATACCATTTTTCTCGTAGGACTTTGGGGAACACGGGGTGGGTGGAAATTTGTGGATCCACGCAGATTCCAGAACTTTCCATCACAGAAATGTGGGGAAAATGTGTTTTTTTGTCAATTTTTTACGTTTGCAAGGGATTCTGGGTAACCGACCATGGTGGGATGCAGTCAAGTCACCGCATCTTGGATTCCCCTCGGTGTCTAGTTTACAAAAATGTATAGGTTTGCTAGGTTTCCCTAGGTGCCGGCAGGGCTAGGGTTCAAAAACTACAGCTCGTCACTTTGCCAAAAAAGGGTCATTTTTCACTGCAAAATTGAGGTGTGACCACGTCGTGTTTTACGCCGTTTCCTGTCGTGGGCACTAGGCTGACCCGCACAAGTGAGGTACCATTTTTCTCGTAGGTCTTTGGGTAACGCGGGGTGGGTGGAAATTTGTGGATCCACGCAGATTCCAGATCTTTCCATCACAGAAATGTGGGGAAAATGTGTTTTTTTTGTCAATTTGTTATGTTTGCAAGGGATTCTGGGTTACAGATCATGGTGGGAGGCAGTCAAGTCACCCCATCCTGGATTCCCCTGGGTGTCTAGTTTTCAAAAATGTATAGGTTTGCTAGGTTTCCCTAGGTGCCGGCAGGGCTAGGGTTCAAAACCTACAGCTCTTCACTTTGCCAAAAAAGGGTCATTTTTCACTGCAAAATTGAGGTGTGACCACGTTGAGTTTTGCGCCGTTTCCTGTCGCGGGCACTAGGCCGACCCGCACAAGTGAGGTACCATTTTTCTCGTAGGACTTTGGGGATCGCGGGGTGGGTGGAAATTTGTAGATCCACGCAGATTCCAGAACTTTCCATCACAGAAATGTGGGGAAAATGTGTTTTTTTTGTCAATTTTTTACGTTTGCAAGGGATTCTGGGTAACAGACCATGGTGGGAGGCAGTCAAGTCACCCCATCCTGGATTCCCCTGGGTGTCTGGTTTACAAAAATGTATAGGTTTGCTAGGTTTCCCTAGGTGCCGGCAGGGCTAGGGTTCAAAAACTACAGCTCGACACTTTGCCAAAAAAGGGTCAATTTTCACTGCAAAATTGAGGTGTGACCACGTCGCGTTTTGCGCCGTTTCCTGTCGCGGGCACTAGGCCGACCCGCACAAGTGAGATACCATTTTTCTCGTAGGACTTTGGGGAACGCGGGGTGGGTGGAAATTTGTGGATCCACGCAGATTCCAGAACTTTCCATCACAGAAATGTGGGGAATATGTGTTTTTTTGTCAATTTTTTACGTTTGCAAGGGATTCTGGGTAACAGACCATGGTGGGAGGCAGTCAAGTCACCCTATCCTGGATTCCCCTGGGTGTGTAGTTTACAAAAATGTATAGGTTTGCTAGGTTTCCCTTGGTGCCGGCAGAGCTAGGGTTAAAAAACTACAGCTAGTCACTTTGCCAAAAAAGGGTCATTTTTCACTGCAAAATTGAGGTGTGACCACGTCGCGTTTTGTGCCGTTTTCTGTCGCGGGCACTAGGCCGACCCGCACAAGTGAGGTACCATTTTTCTCGTAGGACTTTGGGGAACGCGGGGTGGGTGGAAATTTGTGGATCCACGCAGATTCCAGAACTTTTCATCACAGAAATGTGGGGAAAATGTGTTTTTTTTGTCAATGTTTTACGTTTGCAAGGGATTCTGGGTAACAGACCATGGTGGGAGGCAGTCAAGTCACCCCATCCTGGATTCCCCTGGGTGTCTAGTTTTCAAAAATGTATAGGTTTGCTAGGTTTCCCTAGGTGCCGGCAGGGCTAGGGTTCAAAAACTACAGCTCGTCACTTTGCCAAAAAAGGGTCATTTTTCACTGCATAATTGAAGTGTGACCACGTTGCGTTTTGCGCCGTTTCCTGTCGCGGGCACTATGCCGACCCGCACAAGTGAGGTACCATTTTTCTCGTAGGACTTTGGGGAACGCGGGGTGGGTGGAAATCTGTGGATCCACGCAGATTCCAGAACTTTCCATCACAGAAATGTGGGGAAAATGTGTTTTTTTTGTCAATTTTTTATGTTTGCAAGGGATTCTGGGTAACAGACCATGGTGGGAGGCAGTCAAGTCACCCCATCCTGGATTCCCCTGGGTGTCTAGTTTACAAAAATGTATAGGTTTGCTAGGTTTCCCTAGGTGCCGGCAGGGCTAGGGTTCAAAAACTACAGCTAGTCACTTTGCCAAAAAAGGGTCATTTTTCACTGCAAAATTGAGGTGTGACCACGTTGCGTTTTGCGCCGTTTCCAGTCGCGGGCACTATGCCGACCCGCACAAGTGAGGTACGATTTTTCTCGTAGGACATTGGGGTACGCGGGGTGGGTGGAAAATTGTGGATCCACGCAGATTCCAGAACTTTCCATCACAGAAATATGGGGAAAATGTGTTTTTTTTGTCAATTTTTTACGTTTGCAAGGGATTCTGGGTAACAGACCATGGTGGGAGGCAGTCAAGTCACCCCATCCTGGATTCCCCTGGGTGTCTAGTTTTCAAAAATGTATAGGTTTGCTAGGTTTCCCTAGGAGCCGGCAGGGCTAGGGTTCAAAAACTACAGCTAGTCACTTTGCCAAAAAGGGGTCATTTTTCACTGCAAAATTGAGGTGTGACCACGTTGCGTTTTGCGCCGTTTCCTGTCGCGGGCACTATGCCGACCCGCACAAGTGAGGTACCATTTTTCTTGTAGGACTTTGGGGAACGCCGGGTGCTTGGAAATTTGTGGATCCACGCAGATTCCAGAACTTTCCATTACAGAAATGTGGGGAAAATGTGTTTTTTTTGTCAATTGTTTACGTTTGCAAGGGATTCTGGGTAACAGACCATGGTGGGAGGCAGTCAAGTCACGCCATCCTGGATTCCCCTGGGTGTCTAGTTTTCAAAAATGTATAGGTTTGCTGGGTTTCCCTAGGTGCCGGCAGGGCTAGGGTTCAAAACCTACAGCTCGTCACTTTGCCAAAAAAGGGTCATTTTTCACTGCAAAATTGAGGTGTGACCACATTGCGTTTTGCGCCGTTTCCTGTCGCGGGCACTAGGCCGACCCGCACAAGTGAGGTACCATTTTTCTCGTAGGACTTTGGGGATCGTGGGGTGGGTGGAAATTTGTAGATCCACGCAGATTCCAGAACTTTCCATCACAGAAATGTGGGGAAAATGTGTTTTTTTTGTAAATTTTTTACGTTTGCAAGGGATTCTGGGTAACAGACCATGGTGGGAGGCAGTCAAGTCACCCCATCCTGGATTCCCCTGGGTGTCTAGTTTACAAAAATGTATAGGTTTGCTAGGTTTCCCTAGGTGCCGGCAGGGCTAGGGTTCAAAAACTACAGCTCGTCACTTTGCCAAAAAAGGGTCAATTTTCACTGCAAAATTGAGGTGTGACCACGTTGCGTTTTGCGCCGTTTCCTGTCGCGGGCACTATGCCGACCCGCACAAGTGAGGTACCATTTTTCTCGTAGGACTTTGGGGAACGCGGGGTGGGTGGAAATTTGTGGATCCACGCAGATTCCAGAACTTTCCATCACAGAAATGTGGGGAAAATGTGTTTTTTTTGTCAATTCTTTTGCGTTTGCAAGGGATTCTGGGTAACAGACCATGGTGGGAGGCAGTCAAGTCACCCCATCCTGGATTCCCCTGGGTGTCTAGTTTTCAAAAATGTATAGGTTTGCTAGGTTTCCCTAGGTGCCGGCAGGGCTAGGGTTCAAAAACTACAGCTCGTCACTTTGCCAAAAAAGGGTCATTTTTCACTGCAAAATTGAGGTGTGACTACGTTGCGTTTTGCGCCGTTTCCTGTCGCGGGCACTATGCCGACCCGCACAAGTGAGGTACCATTTGTCTTGTAGGACTTTGGGGAACGCGGGGTGGGTGGAAATTTGAGGATCCACACAGATTCCAGAACTTTCCATCACAGAAATGTGGGGAAAATGTGTTTTTTTTGTCAATTTTTTACGTTTGCAAGGGATTCTGGGTAACCGACCATGGTGGGATGCAGTCAAGTCACCCCATCTTGGATTCCCCTCGGTGTCTAGTTTACAAAAATGTATAGGTTTGCTAGGTTTCCCTAGGTGCCGGCAGGGCTAGGGTTCATAAACTACAGCTCGTCACTTTGCCAAAAAAGGGTCATTTTTCAATGCAAAATTGAGGTGTGACCACGTCGTGTTTTACGCCGTTTCCTGTCGTGGGCACTAGGCCGACCCGCACAAGTGAGGTACCATTTTTCTCGTAGGACTTTGGGTAACGCGGGGTGGGTGGAAATTTGTGGATCCACGCAGATTCCAGATCTTTCCATCACAGAAATGTGGGGAAAATGTGTTTTTTTTGTCAATTTGTTATGTTTGCAAGGGATTCTGGGTTACAGACCATGGTGGGAGGCAGTCAAGTCACCCCATCCTGGATTCCCCTGGGTGTCTAGTTTTCTAAAATGTATAGGTTTGCTAGGTTTCCCTAGGTGCCGGCAGGGCTAGGGTTCAAAACCTACAGCTCGTCACTTTGCCAAAAAAGGGTCATTTTTCACTGCAAAATTGAGGTGTGACCACGTTGAGTTTTGCGCCGTTTCCTGTCGCGGGCACTAGGCCGACCCGCACAAGTGAGGTACCATTTTTCTCGTAGGACTTTGGGGATCGCGGGGTGGGTGGAAATTTGTAGATCCACGCAGATTCCAGAACTTTCCATCACAGAAATGTGGGGAAAATGTGTTTTTTTTGTCAATTTTTTACGTTTGCAAGGGATTCTGGGTAACAGACCATGGTGGGAGGCAGTCAAGTCACCCCATCCTGGATTCCCCTGGGTGTCTGGTTTACAAAAATGTATAGGTTTGCTAGGTTTTCCTAGGTGCCGGCAGGGCTAGGGTTCAAAAACTACAGCTCGACACTTTGCCAAAAAAGGGTCAATTTTCACTGCAAAATTGAGGTGTGACCACGTCGCGTTTTGCGCCGTTTCCTGTCGCGGGCACTAGGCCGACCCGCACAAGTGAGGTACCATTTTTCTCGTAGGACTTTGGGGAACGCGGGGTGGGTGGAAATTTGTGGATCCACGCAGATTCCAGAACTTTCCATCACAGAAATGTGGGGAAAATGTGTTTTTTTTGTCAATTTTTTACGTTTGCAAGGGATTCTGGATAACAGACCATGGTGGGAGGCAGTCAAGTCACCCCATCCTGGATTCCCCTGGGTGTCTAGTTTACAAAAATGTATAGGTTTGCTAGGTTTCCCTAGGTGCCGGCAGGGCTAGGGTTCAAAAACTACAGCTAGTCACTTTGCCAAAAAAGGGTCATTTTTCACTGCAAAATTGAGGTGTGACCACGTTGCGTTTTGCGCCGTTTCCTGTCGCGAGCACTAGGCTGACCCGCACAAGTGAGGTACCATTTTTCTCGTAGGACTTTGAGGAATGTGGGGTGGGTGGAAATTTGTGGATCCACGCAGATTCCAGAACTTTCCATCACAGAAATGTGGGGAAAATGTTTTTTTTGTCAATATTTTACGTTTGCAAGGGATTCTGGGTAACAGACCATGGTGGGAGGCAGTCAAGTCACCCCATCCTGGATTCCCCTGGGTGTCTAGTTTTCAAAAATGTATAGGTTTGCTAGGTTTCCCTAGGTGCCGGCAGGGCTAGGGTTAAAAAACTACAGCTCGTCATTTTGCCAAAAAAGGGTCATTTTTCACTGCAAAATTGAGGCGTGACCACGTTGCGTTTTGCGCCGTTTCCTGTCGCGGGCACTAGGCCGACCCGCACAAGTGAGGTACCATTTTTCTCGTAGGACTTTGGGGAACGTGGGCTGGGTGGAAATTTGTGGATCCACGCAGATTCCAGAACTTTCCAACACAGAAATTTGGGGAAAATGTAATTTTTTTGTCAATTTTTTACGTTTGCAAGGGATTCTGGGTAACATACCATGGTGGGAGGCAGTCAAATCACCCCATCCTGGATTCCCCTGGGTGTCTAGTTTTCAAAAATGTATAGGTTTGCTAGGTTTCCCTAGGTGCCGGCAGGGCTAGGGTTAAAAAACTACAGCTAGTCACTTTGCCAAAAAGGGGTCATTTTTCACTGCAAAATTGAGGTGTGACCACGTTGCGTTTTGCGCCGTTTCCTGTCGCGGGCACTATGCCGACCCGCACAAGTGAGGTACCATTTTTCTCGTAGGACTTTGGGGAACGCGGGGTGTGTGGAAATTTGTGGATCCACGCAGATTCCAGAACTTTCCATCACAGAAATGTGGGGAAAATGAGTTTTTTTTGTCAATTTTTTACGTTTGCAAGGGATTCTGGGTAACAGACCATGGTGGGAGGCAGTCAAGTCACCCCATCCTGGATTCCCCTGGGTGTCTAGTTTTCAAAAATGTATAGGTTTGCTAGGTTTCCCTAGGTGCCGGCAGGGCTAGGGTTCAAAAACTACAGCTAGTCACTTTGCCAAAAAAGGGTCATTTTTCACTGCAAAATTGAGGTGTGACCACGTTGCGTTTTGCGCCGTTTCCTGTCGCGGGCACTATGCCGACCCGCACAAGTGAGGTACCATTTTTCTCGTAGGACTTTGGGGAACGCGGGGTGTGTGGAAATTTGTGGATCCACGCAGATTCCAGAACTTTCCATCACAGAAATGTGGGGAAAATGTGTTTTTTTTGTCAATTTTTTATGTTTGCAAGGGATTCTGGGTAACAGACCATGGTGGGAGGCAGTCAAGTCAACCCATCCTGGATTCCCCTGGGTGTCTAGTTTTCAAAAATGTATAGGTTTGCTAGGTTTCCCTAGGTGCCGGCAGGGCTAGGGTTCAAAAACTACAGCTAGTCACTTTGCCAACAAAGGGTCATTTTTCACTGCAAAATTGAGGTGTGACCACGTTGCGTTTTGCGCCGTTTCCTGTCGCGGGCACTAGGCCGACCCGCACAAGTGAGGTACCATTTTTCTCGTAGGACTTTGGGGAACGTGGGGTGGGTGGAAATTTGTGGATCCACGGAGATTCCAGAACTTTCCATCACAGAAATGTGGGGAAAATGTTTTTTTTGTCAATATTTTACGTTTGCAAGGGATTCTGGGTAACAGACCATGGTGGGAGGCAGTCAAGTCACCCCATCCTGGATTCCCCTGGGTGTCTAGTTTTCAAAAATGTATAGGTTTGCTAGGTTTCGCTAGGTGCCGGCAGGGCTAGGGTTCAAAAACTACAGCTCGTCATTTTGCCAAAAAAGGGTCATTTTTCACTGCAAAATTGAGGTGTGACCACGTTGCGTTTTGCGCCGTTTCCTGTCGCGGGCACTAGGCCGACCCGCACAAGTGAGGTACCATTTTTCTCGTAGGACTTTGGGGAACGTGGGGTGGGTGGAAATTTGTGGAGCCACGCAGATTCCAGAACTTTCCAACACAGAAATGTGGGGAAAATGTGTTTTTTTTGTCAATTTTTTAGGTTTGCAAGGGATTCTGGGTAACAAACCATGGTGGGAGGCAGTCAAATCACCCCATCCTGGATTCCCCTGCGTGTCTAGTTTTCAAAAATGTATAGGTTTGCTAGGTTTCCCTAGGTGCCGGCAGGGCTAGGGTTCAAAAACTACAGCTAGTCACTTTGCCAAAAAGGGGTCATTTTTCACTGCAAAATTGAGGTGTGACCACGTTGCGTTTTGCGCCGTTTCCTGTCGCGGGCACTATGCCGACCCGCACAAGTGAGGTACCATTTTTCTCGTAGGACTTTGGGGAACGCGGGGTGTGTGGAAATTTGTGGATCCACGCAGATTCCAGAACTTTCCATCACAGAAATGTGGGGAAAATGTGTTTTTTTTGTCAATTTTTTACGTTTGCAAGGGATTCTGGGTAACAGACCATGGTGGGAGGCAGTCAAGTCACCCCATCCTGGATTCCCCTGGGTGTCTAGTTTTCAAAAATGTATAGGTTTGCTAGGTTTCCCTAGGTGCCGGCAGGGCTAGGGTTCAAAAACTACAGCTAGTCACTTTGCCAACAAAGGGTCATTTTTCACTGCAAAATTGAGGTTTGACCACGTTGCGTTTTGCGCCGTTTCCTGTCGCGGGCACTAGGCCGACCCGCACAAGTGAGGTACCATTTTTCTCGTAGGACTTTGGGGAACGCGGGGTGCGTGGAAATTTGTGGATCCACGCAGATTCCAGAACTTTCCAACACAGAAATGTGGGGAAAATGTGTTTTTTTTGTCTATTGTTTACGTTTGCAAGGGATTCTGGGTAACAAACCATGGTGGGAGGCAGTCAAATCACCCCATCCTGGATTCCCCTGGGTGTCTAGTTTTCAAAAATGTATAGGTTTGCTAGGTTTCTCTGGGTGCCGGCAGGGCTAGGGTTAAAAAACTACAGCTCATCACTTTGCCAAAAAAGGGTCATTTTTCACTGCAAAATTGAGGTGTGACCACGTTGCGTTTTGCGCCGTTTCCAGTCGCGGGCACTATGCCGACCCGCACAAGTGAGGTACCATTTTTCTTGTAGGACTTTGGGGAATGCGGGGTGCATGGAAATTTGTGGATCCACGCAGATTCCAGAACTTTCCATCACAGAAATGTGGGGAAAATGTGGGTTTTTTGTCAATTGTTTACGTTTGCAAGGGATTCTGGGTAACAGACCATGGTGGGAGGCAGTCAAGTCACCCCATCCTGGATTCCCCTGGGTGTCTAGTTTTCAAAAATGTATAGGTTTGCTAGGTTTCCCTAGGTGCCGGCAGGGCTAGGGTTCAAAAACTACAGCTCGTCACTTTGCCAAAAAAGGGTCATTTTTCACTGCAAAATTGAGGTGTGACCCCTTTCGTTTTGCGCCGTTTCCTGTCGCGGGCACTAGGCCGACCCGCACAAGTGAGGTACCATTTTTCTCGTAGGACTTTGGGGAACGCGGGGTGGGTGGAAATTTGTGGCTCCACGTAGATTCCAGAACTTTCCATCACAGAAATGTGGGGAAAATGTGTTTTTTTTGTCAATTTTTTACGTTTGCAAGGGATTCTGGATAACAGACCATGGTGGGAGGCAGTCAAGTCACCCCATCCTGGATTCCCCTGGGTGTCTAGTTTACAAAAATGTATAGGTTTGCTAGGTTTCCCTAGGTGCCGGCAGGGCTAGGGTTAAAAAACTACAGCTAGTCACTTTGCCAAAAAAGGGTCATTTTTCACTGCAAAATTGAGGTGTGATCACGTTGCGTTTTGCGCCGTTTCCTGTCGCGGGCACTATGCCAACCCGCACAAGTGAGGTACCATTTTTCTCGTAGGACTTTGGGGAACGCGGGGTGGGTGGAAATTTGTGGATCCACGCAGATTCCAGAACTTTCCATCACAGAAATGTGGGGAAAATGTTTTTTTTGTCAATATTTTACGTTTGCAAGGTATTCTGGGTAACAGACCATGGTGGGAGGCAGTCAAGTCACCCCATCCTGGATTCCCCTGGGTGTCTAGTTTTCAAAAATGTATAGGTTTGCTAGGTTTCCCTAGGTGCCGGCAGGGCTAGGGTTCAAAAACTACAGCTCGTCATTTTGCCAAAAAAGGGTCATTTTTCACTGCAAAATTGAGGTGTGACCACGTTGCGTTTTGCGCCGTTTCCTGTCGCGGGCACTATGCCGACCCCCACAAGTGAGGTACCATTTTTCTCGTTGGACATTGGGGAACGCGGGGTGGGTGGAAATTTGTGGATCCACGCAGATTCCAGAACTTTCCATCACAGAAATATGGGGAAAATGTGTTTTTTTGTCAATTTTTTACGTTTGCAAGGGATTCTGGGTAACAGACCATGGTCGGAGGCAGTCAAGTCACCCCATCCTGGATTCCCCTGGGTGTCTAGTTTTCAAAAATGTATAGGTTTGCTAGGTTTCCCTAGGTGCCGGCAGGGCTAGGGTTCAAAAACTACAGCTAGTCACTTTGCCAAAAAGGGGTCATTTTTCATTGCAAAATTGAGGTGTGACCACGTTGCGTTTTGCGCCGTTTCCTGTCGCGGGCACTATGCCGACCCGCACAAGTGAGGTACCATTTTTCTCGTAGGACTTTGGGGAACGCGGGGTGCGTGGAAATTTGTGGATCCACGCAGATTCCAGAACTTTCCATCACAGAAATGTGGGGAAAATATGTTTTTTTTGTCAATTTTTTACGTTTGCAAGGGATTCTGGGTAACAGACCATGGTGGGAGGCAGTCAAGTCACCCCATCCTGGATTCCCCTGGGTGTCTAGTTTTCAAAAATGTATAGGTTTGCTAGGTTTCCCTAGGTGCCGGCAGGGCTAGGGTTCAAAAACTACAACTAGTCACTTTGCCAAAAAGGGGTCATTTTTCACTGCAAAATTGAGGTGTGACCACGTGGTGTTTTGCGCCGTTTCCTGTCGCGGGCACTATGCCGACCCGCACAAGTGAGGTACCATTTTTCTCGTAGGACTTTGGGGAACGCGGGGTGCGTGGAAATTTGTGGATCCACGCAGATTCCAGAACTTTCCATCACAGAAATGTGGGGAAAATATGTTTTTTTTGTCAATTTTTTACGTTTGCAAGGGATTCTGGGTAACAGACCATGGTGGGAGGCAGTCAAGTCACCCCATCCTGGATTCCCCTGGGTGTCTAGTTTTCAAAAATGTATAGGTTTGCTAGGTTTCCCTAGGTGCCGGCAGGGCTAGGGTTCAAAAACTACAGCTAGTCACTTTGCCAACAAAGGGTCATTTTTCACTGCAAAATTGAGGTGTGACCACGTTGCGTTTTGCGCCGTTTCCTGTCGCGGGCACTAGGCCGACCCGCACAAGTGAGGTACCATTTTTCTCGTAGGACTTTGGGGAACGCGGGGTGCGTGGAAATTTGTGGATCCACGCAGATTCCAGAACTTTCCAACACAGAAATGTGGGGAAAATGTGTTTTTTTTGTCTATTGTTTACGTTTGCAAGGGATTCTGGGTAACAAACCATGGTGGGAGGCAGTCAAATCACCCCATCCTGGATTCCCCTGGGTGTCTAGTTTTCAAAAATGTATAGGTTTGCTAGGTTTCTCTGGGTGCCGGCAGGGCTAGGGTTAAAAAACTACAGCTCATCACTTTGCCAAAAAAGGGTCATTTTTCACTGCAAAATTGAGTTGTGACCACGTTGCGTTTTGCGCCGTTTCCAGTCGCGGGCACTATGCCGACCCGCACAAGTGAGGTACCATTTTTCTTGTAGGACTTTGGGGAACGCGGGGTGCATGGAAATTTGTGGATCCACGCAGATTCCAGAACTTTCCATCACAGAAATGTGGGGAAAATGTGGGTTTTTTGTCAATTGTTTACGTTTGCAAGGGATTCTGGGTAACATACCATGGTGGGAGGCAGTCAAGTCACCCCATCCTGGATTCCCCTGGGTGTCTAGTTTTCAAAAATGTATAGGTTTGCTAGGTTTCCCTAGGTGCCGGCAGGGCTAGGGTTCAAAAACTACAGCTCGTCACTTTGCCAAAAAAGGGTCATTTTTCACTGCAAAATTGAGGTGTGACCCCTTTCGTTTTGCGCCGTTTCCTGTCGCGAGCACTAGGCCGACCCGCACAAGTGAGGTACCATTTTTCTCGTAGGACTTTGGGGAACGCGGGGTGGGTGGAAATTTGTGGCTCCACGTAGATTCCAGAACTTTCCATCACAGAAATGTGGGGAAAGTGTGTTTTTTTTGTCAATTTTTTACGTTTGCAAGGGATTCTGGATAACAGACCATGGTGGGAGGCAGTCAAGTCACCCCATCCTGGATTCCCCTGGGTGTCTAGTTTACAAAAATGTATAGGTTTGCTAGGTTTCCCTAGGTGCCGGCAGGGCTAGGGTTAAAAAACTACAGCTAGTCACTTTGCCAAAAAAGGGTCATTTTTCACTGCAAAATTGAGGTGTGATCACGTTGCGTTTTGCGCCGTTTCCTGTCGCGGGCACTATGCCAACCCGCACAAGTGAGGTACCATTTTTCTCGTAGGACTTTGGGGAACGCGGGGTGAGTGGAAATTTGTGGATCCACGCAGATTCCAGAACTTTCCATCACAGAAATATGGGGAAAATGTGTTTTTTTTGTCAGTTTTTTACGTTTGCAAGGGATTCTGGGTAACAGACCATGGTGGGAGGCAGTCAAGTCACCCCATCCTGGATTCCCCTGGGTGTCTAGTTTTCAAAAATGTATAGGTTTGCTAGGTTTCCCTAGGTGCCGGCAGGGCTAGGGTTCAAAAACTACAGCTAGTCACTTTGCCAAAAAGGGGTCATTTTTCACAGCAAAATTGAGGTGTGACCACGTTGCGTTTTGCGCCGTTTCCTGTCGCGGGCACTATGCCGACCCGCACAAGTGAGGTACGATTTTTCTCGTAGGACATTGGGGTACGCGGGGTGGGTGGAAAATTGTGGATCCACGCAGATTTCAGAACTTTCCATCACAGAAATATGGGGAAAATGTGTTTTTTTTGTCAATTTTTTACGTTTGCAAGGGATTCTGGGTAACAGACCATGGTGGGAGGCAGTCAAGTCACCCCATCCTGGATTCCCCTGGGTGTCTAGTTTTCAAAAATGTATAGGTTTGCTAGGTTTCCCTAGGAGCCGGCAGGGCTAGGGTTCAAAAACTACAGCTAGTCACTTTGCCAAAAAGGGGTCATTTTTCACTGCAAAATTGAGGTGTGACCACGTTGCGTTTTGCGCCGTTTCCTGTCGCGGGCACTATGCCGACCCGCACAAGTGAGGTACCATTTTTCTTGTAGGACTTTGGGGAACGCCGGGTGCGTGGAAATTTGTGGATCCACGCAGATTCCAGAACTTTCCATTACAGAAATGTGGGGAAAATGTGTTTTTTTTGTCAATTGTTTACGTTTGCAAGGGATTCTGGGTAACAGACCATGGTGGGAGGCAGTCAAGTCACGCCATCCTGGATTCCCCTGGGTGTCTAGTTTTAAAAAATGTATAGGTTTGCTAGGTTTCCCTAGGTGCCGGCAGGGCTAGGGTTCAAAACCTACAGCTCGTCACTTTGCCAAAAAAGGGTCATTTTTCACTGCAAAATTGAGGTGTGACCACATTGCGTTTTGCGCCGTTTCCTGTCGCGGGCACTAGGCCGACCCGCACAAGTGAGGTACCATTTTTCTCGTAGGACTTTGGGGATCGTGGGGTGGGTGGAAATTTGTAGATCCACGCAGATTCCAGAACTTTCCATCACAGAAATGTGGGGAAAATGTGTTTTTTTTGTCAATTTTTTACGTTTGCAAGGGATTCTGGGTAACAGACCATGGTGGGAGGCAGTAAAGTCACCCCTCCTGGATTCCCCTGGGTGTCTAGTTTACAAAAATGTATAGGTTTGCTAGGTTTCCCTAGGTGCCGGCAGGGCTTGGGTTCAAAAACTACAGCTCGTCACTTTTCCAAAAAAGGGTCAATTTTCACTGCAAAATTGAGGTGTGAACACGTCGCGTTTTGCGCCGTTTCCTGTCGCGGGCACTAGGCCGACCCGCACAAATGAGGTACCATTTTTCTTGTAGGACTTTGGGAAACGCGGGGTGGGTGGAAATTTGCGGATCCACGCAGTTTCCAGAACTTTCCATCACAGAAATGTGGGGAAAATGTGTTTTTTTTGTCAATTTTTTACGTTTGCAAGGGATTCTGGGTAACAGACCATGGTGGGAGGCAGTCAAGTCACCCCATCCTGGATTCCCCTGGGTGTCTGGTTTTCAAAAATGTATATGTTTGCTAGGTTTTCCTAGGTGCTGGCAGGGCTAGGGTTCAAAAACTACAGCTCGTCACTTTGCCAAAAAAGGGTCATTTTTCACTGCAAAATTGAGGTGTGACCACGTTGCGTTTTGCGCCGTTTCCTGTCGCGGGCACTATGCCGGCCCGCACAAGTGAGGTACCATTTTTCTCGTAGGACTTTGGGGAACGCGGGGTGGGTGGAAATTTGTGGATCCACGCAGATTCCAGAACTTTCCATCACAGAAATGTGGGGAAAATGTGTTTTTTTGTCAATTCTTTTGCGTTTGCAAGGGATTCTGGGTAACAGACCATGGTGGCAGGCAGTCAAGTCAACCCATCCTGGATTCCCCTGGGTGTCTAGTTTTCAAAAATGTATAGGTTTGCTAGGTTTCCCTAGGTGCCGGCAGGGCTAGGGTTCAAAAACTACAGCTCGTCACTTTGCCAAAAAGGGTCATTTTTCACTGCAAAATTGAGGTGTGACCACGTTGCGTTTTGCGCCGTTTCCTGTCGCGGGCACTATGCCGACCCACACAAGTGAGGTACCATTTGTCTTGTAGGACTTTGGGGAACGCGGGGTGGGTGGAAATTTGAGGATCCACGCAGATTCCAGAACTTTCCATCACAGAAATGTAGGGAAAATGTGTTTTTTTTGTCAATTTTTTACGTTTGCAAGGGATTCTGGGTAACCGACCATGGTGGGATGCAGTCAAGTCACCCCATCCTGGATTCCCCTCGGTGTCTAGTTTACAAAAATATATAGGTTTGCTAGGTTTCCCTAGGTGCCGGCAGGGCTAGGGTTAAAAAACTACAGCTAGTCACTTTGCCAAAAAAGGGTCATTTTTCACTGCAAAATTGAGGTGTGACCACGTTGCGTTTTGCGCCGTTTCCTGTCGCGGGCACTAGGCCGACCCGCACAAGTGAGGTACCATTTTTCTCGTAGGACTTTGGGGAACGTGGGGTGGGTGGAAATTTGTGGATCCACGGAGATTCCAGAACTTTCCATCACAGAAATGTGGGGAAAATGTTTTTTTTGTCAATATTTTACGTTTGCAAGGGATTCTGGGTAACAGACCATGGTGGGAGGCTGTCAAGTCACCCCATCCTGGATTCCCCTGGGTGTCTAGTTTTCAAAAATGTATAGGTTTGCTAGGTTTCGCTAGGTGCCGGCAGGGCTAGGGTTCAAAAACTACAGCTCGTCATTTTGCCAAAAAAGGGTCATTTTTCACTGCAAAATTGAGGTGTGACCACGTTGCGTTTTGCGCCGTTTCCTGTCGCGGGCACTAGGCCGACCCGCACAAGTGAGGTACCATTTTTCTCGTAGGACTTTGGGGAACGTGGGGTGGGTGGAAATTTGTGGATCCACGCAGATTCCAGAACTTTCCAACACAGAAATGTGGGGAAAATGTGTTTTTTTTGTCAATTTTTTAGGTTTGCAAGGGATTCTGGGTAACAAACCATGGTGGGAGGCAGTCAAATCACCCCATCCTGGATTCCCCTGCGTGTCTAGTTTTCAAAAATGTATAGGTTTGCTAGGTTTCCCTAGGTGCCGGCAGGGCTAGGGTTCAAAAACTACAGCTAGTCACTTTGCCAAAAAGGGGTCATTTTTCACTGCAAAATTGAGGTGTGACCACGTTGCGTTTTGCGCCGTTTCCTGTCGCGGGCACTATGCCGACCCGCACAAGTGAGGTACCATTTTTCTCGTAGGACTTTGGGGAACGCGGGGTGTGTGGAAATTTGTGGATCCACGCAGATTCCAGAACTTTCCATCACAGAAATGTGGGGAAAATGTGTTTTTTTTGTCAATTTTTTATGTTTGCAAGGGATTCTGGGTAACAGACCATGGTGGGAGGCAGTCAAGTCAACCCATCCTGGATTCCCCTGGGTGTCTAGTTTTCAAAAATGTATAGGTTTGCTAGGTTTCCCTAGGTGCCGGCAGGGCTAGGGTTCAAAAACTACAGCTAGTCACTTTGCCAACAAAGGGTCATTTTTCACAGCAAAATTGAGGTGTGACCACGTTGCGTTTTGCGCCGTTTCCTGTCGCGGGCACTAGGCCGACCCGCACAAGTGAGGTACCATTTTTCTCGTAGGACTTTGGGGAACGTGGGGTGGGTGGAAATTTGTGGATCCACGGAGATTCCAGAACTTTCCATCACAGAAATGTGGGGAAAATGTTTTTTTTGTCAATATTTTACGTTTGCAAGGGATTCTGGGTAACAGACCATGGTGGGAGGCAGTCAAGTCACCCCATCCTGGATTCCCCTGGGTGTCTAGTTTTCAAAAATGTATAGGTTTGCTAGGTTTCGCTAGGTGCCGGCAGGGCTAGGGTTCAAAAACTACAGCTCGTCATTTTGCCAAAAAAGGGTCATTTTTCACTGCAAAATTGAGGTGTGACCACGTTGCGTTTTGCGCCGTTTCCTGTCGCGGGCACTAGGCCGACCCGCACAAGTGAGGTACCATTTTTCTCGTAGGACTTTGGGGAACGTGGGGTGGGTGGAAATTTGTGGAGCCACGCAGATTCCAGAACTTTCCAACACAGAAATGTGGGGAAAATGTGTTTTTTTTGTCAATTTTTTAGGTTTGCAAGGGATTCTGGGTAACAAACCATGGTGGGAGGCAGTCAAATCACCCCATCCTGGATTCCCCTGCGTGTCTAGTTTTCAAAAATGTATAGGTTTGCTAGGTTTCCCTAGGTGCCGGCAGGGCTAGGGTTCAAAAACTACAGCTAGTCACTTTGCCAAAAAGGGGTCATTTTTCACTGCAAAATTGAGGTGTGACCACGTTGCGTTTTGCGCCGTTTCCTGTCGCGGGCACTATGCCGACCCGCACAAGTGAGGTACCATTTTTCTCGTAGGACTTTGGGGAACGCGGGGTGTGTGGAAATTTGTGGATCCACGCAGATTCCAGAACTTTCCATCACAGAAATGTGGGGAAAATGTGTTTTTTTTGTCAATTTTTTACGTTTGCAAGGGATTCTGGGTAACAGACCATGGTGGGAGGCAGTCAAGTCACCCCATCCTGGATTCCCCTGGGTGTCTAGTTTTCAAAAATGTATAGGTTTGCTAGGTTTCCCTAGGTGCCGGCAGGGCTAGGGTTCAAAAACTACAGCTCGTCATTTTGCCAAAAAAGGGTCATTTTTCACTGCAAAATTGAGGTGTGACCACGTTGCGTTTTGCGCCGTTTCCTGTCGCGGGCACTATGCCGACCCCCACAAGTGAGGTACCATTTTTCTCGTTGGACATTGGGGAACGCGGGGTGGGTGGAAATTTGTGGATCCACGCAGATTCCAGAACTTTCCATCACAGAAATATGGGGAAAATGTGTTTTTTTGTCAATTTTTTACGTTTGCAAGGGATTCTGGGTAACAGACCATGGTCGGAGGCAGTCAAGTCACCCCATCCTGGATTCCCCTGGGTGTCTAGTTTTCAAAAATGTATAGGTTTGCTAGGTTTCCCTAGGTGCCGGCAGGGCTAGGGTTCAAAAACTACAGCTAGTCACTTTGCCAAAAAGGGGTCATTTTTCATTGCAAAATTGAGGTGTGACCACGTTGCGTTTTGCGCCGTTTCCTGTCGCGGGCACTATGCCGACCCGCACAAGTGAGGTACCATTTTTCTCGTAGGACTTTGGGGAATGCGGGGTGCGTGGAAATTTGTGGATCCACGCAGATTCCAGAACTTTCCATCACAGAAATGTGGGGAAAATATGTTTTTTTTGTCAATTTTTTACGTTTGCAAGGGATTCTGGGTAACAGACCATGGTGGGAGGCAGTCAAGTCACCCCATCCTGGATTCCCCTGGGTGTCTAGTTTTCAAAAATGTATAGGTTTGCTAGGTTTCCCTAGGTGCCGGCAGGGCTAGGGTTCAAAAACTACAACTAGTCACTTTGCCAAAAAGGGGTCATTTTTCACTGCAAAATTGAGGTGTGACCACGTGGTGTTTTGCGCCGTTTCCTGTCGCGGGCACTATGCCGACCCGCACAAGTGAGGTACCATTTTTCTCGTAGGACTTTGGGGAACGCGGGGTGCGTGGAAATTTGTGGATCCACGCAGATTCCAGAACTTTCCATCACAGAAATGTGGGGAAAATATGTTTTTTTTGTCAATTTTTTACGTTTGCAAGGGATTCTGGGTAACAGACCATGGTGGGAGGCAGTCAAGTCACCCCATCCTGGATTCCCCTGGGTGTCTAGTTTTCAAAAATGTATAGGTTTGCTAGGTTTCCCTAGGTGCCGGCAGGGCTAGGGTTCAAAAACTACAGCTAGTCACTTTGCCAACAAAGGGTCATTTTTCACTGCAAAATTGAGGTGTGACCACGTTGCGTTTTGCGCCGTTTCCTGTCGCGGGCACTAGGCCGACCCGCACAAGTGAGGTACCATTTTTCTCGTAGGACTTTGGGGAACGCGGGGTGCGTGGAAATTTGTGGATCCACGCAGATTCCAGAACTTTCCAACACAGAAATGTGGGGAAAATGTGTTTTTTTTGTCTATTGTTTACGTTTGCAAGGGATTCTGGGTAACAAACCATGGTGGGAGGCAGTCAAATCACCCCATCCTGGATTCCCCTGGGTGTCTAGTTTTCAAAAATGTATAGGTTTGCTAGGTTTCTCTGGGTGCCGGCAGGGCTAGGGTTAAAAAACTACAGCTCATCACTTTGCCAAAAAAGGGTCATTTTTCACTGCAAAATTGAGTTGTGACCACGTTGCGTTTTGCGCCGTTTCCAGTCGCGGGCACTATGCCGACCCGCACAAGTGAGGTACCATTTTTCTTGTAGGACTTTGGGGAACGCGGGGTGCATGGAAATTTGTGGATCCACGCAGATTCCAGAACTTTCCATCACAGAAATGTGGGGAAAATGTGGGTTTTTTGTCAATTGTTTACGTTTGCAAGGGATTCTGGGTAACATACCATGGTGGGAGGCAGTCAAGTCACCCCATCCTGGATTCCCCTGGGTGTCTAGTTTTCAAAAATGTATAGGTTTGCTAGGTTTCCCTAGGTGCCGGCAGGGCTAGGGTTCAAAAACTACAGCTCGTCACTTTGCCAAAAAAGGGTCATTTTTCACTGCAAAATTGAGGTGTGACCCCTTTCGTTTTGCGCCGTTTCCTGTCGCGAGCACTAGGCCGACCCGCACAAGTGAGGTACCATTTTTCTCGTAGGACTTTGGGGAACGCGGGGTGGGTGGAAATTTGTGGCTCCACGTAGATTCCAGAACTTTCCATCACAGAAATGTGGGGAAAGTGTGTTTTTTTTGTCAATTTTTTACGTTTGCAAGGGATTCTGGATAACAGACCATGGTGGGAGGCAGTCAAGTCACCCCATCCTGGATTCCCCTGGGTGTCTAGTTTACAAAAATGTATAGGTTTGCTAGGTTTCCCTAGGTGCCGGCAGGGCTAGGGTTAAAAAACTACAGCTAGTCACTTTGCCAAAAAAGGGTCATTTTTCACTGCAAAATTGAGGTGTGATCACGTTGCGTTTTGCGCCGTTTCCTGTCGCGGGCACTATGCCAACCCGCACAAGTGAGGTACCATTTTTCTCGTAGGACTTTGGGGAACGCGGGGTGAGTGGAAATTTGTGGATCCACGCAGATTCCAGAACTTTCCATCACAGAAATATGGGGAAAATGTGTTTTTTTTGTCAGTTTTTTACGTTTGCAAGGGATTCTGGGTAACAGACCATGGTGGGAGGCAGTCAAGTCACCCCATCCTGGATTCCCCTGGGTGTCTAGTTTTCAAAAATGTATAGGTTTGCTAGGTTTCCCTAGGTGCCGGCAGGGCTAGGGTTCAAAAACTACAGCTAGTCACTTTGCCAAAAAGGGGTCATTTTTCACAGCAAAATTGAGGTGTGACCACGTTGCGTTTTGCGCCGTTTCCTGTCGCGGGCACTATGCCGACCCGCACAAGTGAGGTACGATTTTTCTCGTAGGACATTGGGGTACGCGGGGTGGGTGGAAAATTGTGGATCCACGCAGATTTCAGAACTTTCCATCACAGAAATATGGGGAAAATGTGTTTTTTTTGTCAATTTTTTACGTTTGCAAGGGATTCTGGGTAACAGACCATGGTGGGAGGCAGTCAAGTCACCCCATCCTGGATTCCCCTGGGTGTCTAGTTTTCAAAAATGTATAGGTTTGCTAGGTTTCCCTAGGAGCCGGCAGGGCTAGGGTTCAAAAACTACAGCTAGTCACTTTGCCAAAAAGGGGTCATTTTTCACTGCAAAATTGAGGTGTGACCACGTTGCGTTTTGCGCCGTTTCCTGTCGCGGGCACTATGCCGACCCGCACAAGTGAGGTACCATTTTTCTTGTAGGACTTTGGGGAACGCCGGGTGCGTGGAAATTTGTGGATCCACGCAGATTCCAGAACTTTCCATTACAGAAATGTGGGGAAAATGTGGTTTTTTTGTCAATTGTTTACGTTTGCAAGGGATTCTGGGTAACAGACCATGGTGGGAGGCAGTCAAGTCACGCCATCCTGGATTCCCCTGGGTGTCTAGTTTTAAAAAATGTATAGGTTTGCTAGGTTTCCCTAGGTGCCGGCAGGGCTAGGGTTCAAAACCTACAGCTCGTCACTTTGCCAAAAAAGGGTCATTTTTCACTGCAAAATTGAGGTGTGACCACATTGCGTTTTGCGCCGTTTCCTGTCGCGGGCACTAGGCCGACCCGCACAAGTGAGGTACCATTTTTCTCGTAGGACTTTGGGGATCGTGGGGTGGGTGGAAATTTGTAGATCCACGCAGATTCCAGAACTTTCCATCACAGAAATGTGGGGAAAATGTGTTTTTTTTGTCAATTTTTTACGTTTGCAAGGGATTCTGGGTAACAGACCATGGTGGGAGGCAGTAAAGTCACCCCATCCTGGATTCCCCTGGGTGTCTAGTTTACAAAAATGTATAGGTTTGCTAGGTTTCCCTAGGTGCCGGCAGGGCTTGGGTTCAAAAACTACAGCTCGTCACTTTTCCAAAAAAGGGTCAATTTTCACTGCAAAATTGAGGTGTGAACACGTCGCGTTTTGCGCCGTTTCCTGTCGCGGGCACTAGGCCGACCCGCACAAATGAGGTACCATTTTTCTTGTAGGACTTTGGGAAACGCGGGGTGGGTGGAAATTTGCGGATCCACGCAGATTCCAGAACTTTCCATCACAGAAATGTGGGGAAAATGTGTTTTTTTTGTCAATTTTTTACGTTTGCAAGGGATTCTGGGTAACAGACCATGGTGGGAGGCAGTCAAGTCACCCCATCCTGGATTCCCCTGGGTGTCTGGTTTTCAAAAATGTATATGTTTGCTAGGTTTTCCTAGGTGCTGGCAGGGCTAGGGTTCAAAAACTACAGCTCGTCACTTTGCCAAAAAAGGGTCATTTTTCACTGCAAAATTGAGGTGTGACCACGTTGCGTTTTGCGCCGTTTCCTGTCGCGGGCACTATGCCGGCCCGCACAAGTGAGGTACCATTTTTCTCGTAGGACTTTGGGGAACGCGGGGTGGGTGGAAATTTGTGGATCCACGCAGATTCCAGAACTTTCCATCACAGAAATGTGGGGAAAATGTGTTTTTTTGTCAATTCTTTTGCGTTTGCAAGGGATTCTGGGTAACAGACCATGGTGGCAGGCAGTCAAGTCAACCCATCCTGGATTCCCCTGGGTGTCTAGTTTTCAAAAATGTATAGGTTTGCTAGGTTTCCCTAGGTGCCGGCAGGGCTAGGGTTCAAAAACTACAGCTCGTCACTTTGCCAAAAAGGGTCATTTTTCACTGCAAAATTGAGGTGTGACCACGTTGCGTTTTGCGCCGTTTCCTGTCGCGGGCACTATGCCGACCCACACAAGTGAGGTACCATTTGTCTTGTAGGACTTTGGGGAACGCGGGGTGGGTGGAAATTTGAGGATCCACGCAGATTCCAGAACTTTCCATCACAGAAATGTAGGGAAAATGTGTTTTTTTTGTCAATTTTTTACGTTTGCAAGGGATTCTGGGTAACCGACCATGGTGGGATGCAGTCAAGTCACCCCATCCTGGATTCCCCTCGGTGTCTAGTTTACAAAAATATATAGGTTTGCTAGGTTTCCCTAGGTGCCGGCAGGGCTAGGGTTAAAAAACTACAGCTAGTCACTTTGCCAAAAAAGGGTCATTTTTCACTGCAAAATTGAGGTGTGACCACGTTGCGTTTTGCGCCGTTTCCTGTCGCGGGCACTAGGCCGACCCGCACAAGTGAGGTACCATTTTTCTCGTAGGACTTTGGGGAACGTGGGGTGGGTGGAAATTTGTGGATCCACGGAGATTCCAGAACTTTCCATCACAGAAATGTGGGGAAAATGTTTTTTTTGTCAATATTTTACGTTTGCAAGGGATTCTGGGTAACAGACCATGGTGGGAGGCTGTCAAGTCACCCCATCCTGGATTCCCCTGGGTGTCTAGTTTTCAAAAATGTATAGGTTTGCTAGGTTTCGCTAGGTGCCGGCAGGGCTAGGGTTCAAAAACTACAGCTCGTCATTTTGCCAAAAAAGGGTCATTTTTCACTGCAAAATTGAGGTGTGACCACGTTGCGTTTTGCGCCGTTTCCTGTCGCGGGCACTAGGCCGACCCGCACAAGTGAGGTACCATTTTTCTCGTAGGACTTTGGGGAACGTGGGGTGGGTGGAAATTTGTGGATCCACGCAGATTCCAGAACTTTCCAACACAGAAATGTGGGGAAAATGTGTTTTTTTTGTCAATTTTTTAGGTTTGCAAGGGATTCTGGGTAACAAACCATGGTGGGAGGCAGTCAAATCACCCCATCCTGGATTCCCCTGCGTGTCTAGTTTTCAAAAATGTATAGGTTTGCTAGGTTTCCCTAGGTGCCGGCAGGGCTAGGGTTCAAAAACTACAGCTAGTCACTTTGCCAAAAAGGGGTCATTTTTCACTGCAAAATTGAGGTGTGACCACGTTGCGTTTTGCGCCGTTTCCTGTCGCGGGCACTATGCCGACCCGCACAAGTGAGGTACCATTTTTCTCGTAGGACTTTGGGGAACGCGGGGTGTGTGGAAATTTGTGGATCCACGCAGATTCCAGAACTTTCCATCACAGAAATGTGGGGAAAATGTGTTTTTTTTGTCAATTTTTTATGTTTGCAAGGGATTCTGGGTAACAGACCATGGTGGGAGGCAGTCAAGTCAACCCATCCTGGATTCCCCTGGGTGTCTAGTTTTCAAAAATGTATAGGTTTGCTAGGTTTCCCTAGGTGCCGGCAGGGCTAGGGTTCAAAAACTACAGCTAGTCACTTTGCCAACAAAGGGTCATTTTTCACAGCAAAATTGAGGTGTGACCACGTTGCGTTTTGCGCCGTTTCCTGTCGCGGGCACTAGGCCGACCCGCACAAGTGAGGTACCATTTTTCTCGTAGGACTTTGGGGAACGTGGGGTGGGTGGAAATTTGTGGATCCACGGAGATTCCAGAACTTTCCATCACAGAAATGTGGGGAAAATGTTTTTTTTGTCAATATTTTACGTTTGCAAGGGATTCTGGGTAACAGACCATGGTGGGAGGCAGTCAAGTCACCCCATCCTGGATTCCCCTGGGTGTCTAGTTTTCAAAAATGTATAGGTTTGCTAGGTTTCGCTAGGTGCCGGCAGGGCTAGGGTTCAAAAACTACAGCTCGTCATTTTGCCAAAAAAGGGTCATTTTTCACTGCAAAATTGAGGTGTGACCACGTTGCGTTTTGCGCCGTTTCCTGTCGCGGGCACTAGGCCGACCCGCACAAGTGAGGTACCATTTTTCTCGTAGGACTTTGGGGAACGTGGGGTGGGTGGAAATTTGTGGAGCCACGCAGATTCCAGAACTTTCCAACACAGAAATGTGGGGAAAATGTGTTTTTTTTGTCAATTTTTTAGGTTTGCAAGGGATTCTGGGTAACAAACCATGGTGGGAGGCAGTCAAATCACCCCATCCTGGATTCCCCTGCGTGTCTAGTTTTCAAAAATGTATAGGTTTGCTAGGTTTCCCTAGGTGCCGGCAGGGCTAGGGTTCAAAAACTACAGCTAGTCACTTTGCCAAAAAGGGGTCATTTTTCACTGCAAAATTGAGGTGTGACCACGTTGCGTTTTGCGCCGTTTCCTGTCGCGGGCACTATGCCGACCCGCACAAGTGAGGTACCATTTTTCTCGTAGGACTTTGGGGAACGCGGGGTGTGTGGAAATTTGTGGATCCACGCAGATTCCAGAACTTTCCATCACAGAAATGTGGGGAAAATGTGTTTTTTTTGTCAATTTTTTACGTTTGCAAGGGATTCTGGGTAACAGACCATGGTGGGAGGCAGTCAAGTCACCCCATCCTGGATTCCCCTGGGTGTCTAGTTTTCAAAAATGTATAGGTTTGCTAGGTTTCCCTAGGTGCCGGCAGGGCTAGGGTTCAAAAACTACAGCTAGTCACTTTGCCAACAAAGGGTCATTTTTCACTGCAAAATTGAGGTGTGACCACGTTGCGTTTTGCGCCGTTTCCTGTCGCGGGCACTAGGCCGACCCGCACAAGTGAGGTACCATTTTTCTCGTAGGACTTTGGGGAACGCGGGGTGCGTGGAAATTTGTGGATCCACGCAGATTCCAGAACTTTCCAACACAGAAATGTGGGGAAAATGTGTTTTTTTTGTCTATTGTTTACGTTTGCAAGGGATTCTGGGTAACAAACCATGGTGGGAGGCAGTCAAATCACCCCATCCTGGATTCCCCTGGGTGTCTAGTTTTCAAAAATGTATAGGTTTGCTAGGTTTCCCTAGGAGCCGGCAGGGCTAGGGTTCAAAAACTACAGCTAGTCACTTTGCCAAAAAGGGGTCATTTTTCACTGCAAAATTGAGGTGTGACCACGTTGCGTTTTGCGCCGTTTCCTGTCGCGGGCACTATGCCGACCCGCACAAGTGAGGTACCATTTTTCTTGTAGGACTTTGGGGAACGCCGGGTGCGTGGAAATTTGTGGATCCACGCAGATTCCAGAACTTTCCATTACAGAAATGTGGGGAAAATGTGGTTTTTTTGTCAATTGTTTACGTTTGCAAGGGATTCTGGGTAACAGACCATGGTGGGAGGCAGTCAAGTCACGCCATCCTGGATTCCCCTGGGTGTCTAGTTTTAAAAAATGTATAGGTTTGCTAGGTTTCCCTAGGTGCCGGCAGGGCTAGGGTTCAAAACCTACAGCTCGTCACTTTGCCAAAAAAGGGTCATTTTTCACTGCAAAATTGAGGTGTGACCACATTGCGTTTTGCGCCGTTTCCTGTCGCGGGCACTAGGCCGACCCGCACAAGTGAGGTACCATTTTTCTCGTAGGACTTTGGGGATCGTGGGGTGGGTGGAAATTTGTAGATCCACGCAGATTCCAGAACTTTCCATCACAGAAATGTGGGGAAAATGTGTTTTTTTTGTCAATTTTTTACGTTTGCAAGGGATTCTGGGTAACAGACCATGGTGGGAGGCAGTAAAGTCACCCCATCCTGGATTCCCCTGGGTGTCTAGTTTACAAAAATGTATAGGTTTGCTAGGTTTCCCTAGGTGCCGGCAGGGCTTGGGTTAAAAAACTACAGCTCGTCACTTTTCCAAAAAAGGGTCAATTTTCACTGCAAAATTGAGGTGTGAACACGTCGCGTTTTGCGCCGTTTCCTGTCGCGGGCACTAGGCCGACCCGCACAAATGAGGTACCATTTTTCTTGTAGGACTTTGGGAAACGCGGGGTGGGTGGAAATTTGCGGATCCACGCAGATTCCAGAACTTTCCATCACAGAAATGTGGGGAAAATGTGTTTTTTTTGTCAATTTTTTACGTTTGCAAGGGATTCTGGGTAACAGACCATGGTGGGAGGCAGTCAAGTCACCCCATCCTGGATTCCCCTGGGTGTCTGGTTTTCAAAAATGTATATGTTTGCTAGGTTTTCCTAGGTGCTGGCAGGGCTAGGGTTCAAAAACTACAGCTCGTCACTTTGCCAAAAAAGGGTCATTTTTCACTGCAAAATTGAGGTGTGACCACGTTGCGTTTTGCGCCGTTTCCTGTCGCGGGCACTATGCCGGCCCGCACAAGTGAGGTACCATTTTTCTCGTAGGACTTTGGGGAACGCGGGGTGGGTGGAAATTTGTGGATCCACGCAGATTCCAGAACTTTCCATCACAGAAATGTGGGGAAAATGTGTTTTTTTGTCAATTCTTTTGCGTTTGCAAGGGATTCTGGGTAACAGACCATGGTGGCAGGCAGTCAAGTCAACCCATCCTGGATTCCCCTGGGTGTCTAGTTTTCAAAAATGTATAGGTTTGCTAGGTTTCCCTAGGTGCCGGCAGGGCTAGGGTTCAAAACCTACAGCTCGTCACTTTGCCAAAAAAGGGTCATTTTTCACTGCAAAATTGAGGTGTGACCACATTGCGTTTTGCGCCGTTTCCTGTCGCGGGCACTAGGCCGACCCGCACAAGTGAGGTACCATTTTTCTCGTAGGACTTTGGGGATCGTGGGGTGGGTGGAAATTTGTAGATCCACGCAGATTCCAGAACTTTCCATCACAGAAATGTGGGGAAAATGTGTTTTTTTTGTCAATTTTTTACGTTTGCAAGGGATTCTGGGTAACAGACCATGGTGGGAGGCAGTAAAGTCACCCCATCCTGGATTCCCCTGGGTGTCTAGTTTACAAAAATGTATAGGTTTGCTAGGTTTCCCTAGGTGCCGGCAGGGCTTGGGTTCAAAAACTACAGCTCGTCACTTTTCCAAAAAAGGGTCAATTTTCACTGCAAAATTGAGGTGTGAACACGTCGCGTTTTGCGCCGTTTCCTGTCGCGGGCACTAGGCCGACCCGCACAAATGAGGTACCATTTTTCTTATAGGACTTTGGGAAACGCGGGGTGGGTGGAAATTTGCGGATCCACGCAGATTCCAGAACTTTCCATCACAGAAATGTGGGGAAAATGTGTTTTTTTTGTCAATTTTTTACGTTTGCAAGGGATTCTGGGTAACAGACCATGGTGGGAGGCAGTCAAGTCACCCCATCCTGGATTCCCCTGGGTGTCTGGTTTTCAAAAATGTATATGTTTGCTAGGTTTTCCTAGGTGCTGGCAGGGCTAGGGTTCAAAAACTACAGCTCGTCACTTTGCCAAAAAAGGGTCATTTTTCACTGCAAAATTGAGGTGTGACCACGTTGCGTTTTGCGCCGTTTCCTGTCGCGGGCACTATGCCGGCCCGCACAAGTGAGGTACCATTTTTCTCGTAGGACTTTGGGGAACGCGGGGTGGGTGGAAATTTGTGGATCCACGCAGATTCCAGAACTTTCCATCACAGAAATGTGGGGAAAATGTGTTTTTTTGTCAATTCTTTTGCGTTTGCAAGGGATTCTGGGTAACAGACCATGGTGGCAGGCAGTCAAGTCAACCCATCCTGGATTCCCCTGGGTGTCTAGTTTTCAAAAATGTATAGGTTTGCTAGGTTTCCCTAGGTGCCGGCAGGGCTAGGGTTCAAAAACTACAGCTCGTCACTTTGCCAAAAAGGGTCATTTTTCACTGCAAAATTGAGGTGTGACCACGTTGCGTTTTGCGCCGTTTCCTGTCGCGGGCACTATGCCGACCCACACAAGTGAGGTACCATTTGTCTTGTAGGACTTTGGGGAACGCGGGGTGGGTGGAAATTTGAGGATCCACGCAGATTCCAGAACTTTCCATCACAGAAATGTAGGGAAAATGTGTTTTTTTTGTCAATTTTTTACGTTTGCAAGGGATTCTGGGTAACCGACCATGGTGGGATGCAGTCAAGTCACCCCATCCTGGATTCCCCTCGGTGTCTAGTTTACAAAAATATATAGGTTTGCTAGGTTTCCCTAGGTGCCGGCAGGGCTAGGGTTAAAAAACTACAGCTAGTCACTTTGCCAAAAAAGGGTCATTTTTCACTGCAAAATTGAGGTGTGACCACGTTGCGTTTTGCGCCGTTTCCTGTCGCGGGCACTAGGCCGACCCGCACAAGTGAGGTACCATTTTTCTCGTAGGACTTTGGGGAACGTGGGGTGGGTGGAAATTTGTGGATCCACGGAGATTCCAGAACTTTCCATCACAGAAATGTGGGGAAAATGTTTTTTTTGTCAATATTTTACGTTTGCAAGGGATTCTGGGTAACAGACCATGGTGGGAGGCTGTCAAGTCACCCCATCCTGGATTCCCCTGGGTGTCTAGTTTTCAAAAATGTATAGGTTTGCTAGGTTTCGCTAGGTGCCGGCAGGGCTAGGGTTCAAAAACTACAGCTCGTCATTTTGCCAAAAAAGGGTCATTTTTCACTGCAAAATTGAGGTGTGACCACGTTGCGTTTTGCGCCGTTTCCTGTCGCGGGCACTAGGCCGACCCGCACAAGTGAGGTACCATTTTTCTCGTAGGACTTTGGGGAACGTGGGGTGGGTGGAAATTTGTGGATCCACGCAGATTCCAGAACTTTCCAACACAGAAATGTGGGGAAAATGTGTTTTTTTTGTCAATTTTTTAGGTTTGCAAGGGATTCTGGGTAACAAACCATGGTGGGAGGCAGTCAAATCACCCCATCCTGGATTCCCCTGCGTGTCTAGTTTTCAAAAATGTATAGGTTTGCTAGGTTTCCCTAGGTGCCGGCAGGGCTAGGGTTCAAAAACTACAGCTAGTCACTTTGCCAAAAAGGGGTCATTTTTCACTGCAAAATTGAGGTGTGACCACGTTGCGTTTTGCGCCGTTTCCTGTCGCGGGCACTATGCCGACCCGCACAAGTGAGGTACCATTTTTCTCGTAGGACTTTGGGGAACGCGGGGTGTGTGGAAATTTGTGGATCCACGCAGATTCCAGAACTTTCCATCACAGAAATGTGGGGAAAATGTGTTTTTTTTGTCAATTTTTTATGTTTGCAAGGGATTCTGGGTAACAGACCATGGTGGGAGGCAGTCAAGTCAACCCATCCTGGATTCCCCTGGGTGTCTAGTTTTCAAAAATGTATAGGTTTGCTAGGTTTCCCTAGGTGCCGGCAGGGCTAGGGTTCAAAAACTACAGCTAGTCACTTTGCCAACAAAGGGTCATTTTTCACAGCAAAATTGAGGTGTGACCACGTTGCGTTTTGCGCCGTTTCCTGTCGCGGGCACTAGGCCGACCCGCACAAGTGAGGTACCATTTTTCTCGTAGGACTTTGGGGAACGTGGGGTGGGTGGAAATTTGTGGATCCACGGAGATTCCAGAACTTTCCATCACAGAAATGTGGGGAAAATGTTTTTTTTGTCAATATTTTACGTTTGCAAGGGATTCTGGGTAACAGACCATGGTGGGAGGCAGTCAAGTCACCCCATCCTGGATTCCCCTGGGTGTCTAGTTTTCAAAAATGTATAGGTTTGCTAGGTTTCGCTAGGTGCCGGCAGGGCTAGGGTTCAAAAACTACAGCTCGTCATTTTGCCAAAAAAGGGTCATTTTTCACTGCAAAATTGAGGTGTGACCACGTTGCGTTTTGCGCCGTTTCCTGTCGCGGGCACTAGGCCGACCCGCACAAGTGAGGTACCATTTTTCTCGTAGGACTTTGGGGAACGTGGGGTGGGTGGAAATTTGTGGAGCCACGCAGATTCCAGAACTTTCCAACACAGAAATGTGGGGAAAATGTGTTTTTTTTGTCAATTTTTTAGGTTTGCAAGGGATTCTGGGTAACAAACCATGGTGGGAGGCAGTCAAATCACCCCATCCTGGATTCCCCTGCGTGTCTAGTTTTCAAAAATGTATAGGTTTGCTAGGTTTCCCTAGGTGCCGGCAGGGCTAGGGTTCAAAAACTACAGCTAGTCACTTTGCCAAAAAGGGGTCATTTTTCACTGCAAAATTGAGGTGTGACCACGTTGCGTTTTGCGCCGTTTCCTGTCGCGGGCACTATGCCGACCCGCACAAGTGAGGTACCATTTTTCTCGTAGGACTTTGGGGAACGCGGGGTGTGTGGAAATTTGTGGATCCACGCAGATTCCAGAACTTTCCATCACAGAAATGTGGGGAAAATGTGTTTTTTTTGTCAATTTTTTACGTTTGCAAGGGATTCTGGGTAACAGACCATGGTGGGAGGCAGTCAAGTCACCCCATCCTGGATTCCCCTGGGTGTCTAGTTTTCAAAAATGTATAGGTTTGCTAGGTTTCCCTAGGTGCCGGCAGGGCTAGGGTTCAAAAACTACAGCTAGTCACTTTGCCAACAAAGGGTCATTTTTCACTGCAAAATTGAGGTGTGACCACGTTGCGTTTTGCGCCGTTTCCTGTCGCGGGCACTAGGCCGACCCGCACAAGTGAGGTACCATTTTTCTCGTAGGACTTTGGGGAACGCGGGGTGCGTGGAAATTTGTGGATCCACGCAGATTCCAGAACTTTCCAACACAGAAATGTGGGGAAAATGTGTTTTTTTTGTCTATTGTTTACGTTTGCAAGGGATTCTGGGTAACAAACCATGGTGGGAGGCAGTCAAATCACCCCATCCTGGATTCCCCTGGGTGTCTAGTTTTCAAAAATGTATAGGTTTGCTAGGTTTCCCTAGGTGCCGGCAGGGCTAGGGTTCAAAACCTACAGCTCGTCACTTTGCCAAAAAAGGGTCATTTTTCACTGCAAAATTGAGGTGTGACCACATTGCGTTTTGCGCCGTTTCCTGTCGCGGGCACTAGGCCGACCCGCACAAGTGAGGTACCATTTTTCTCGTAGGACTTTGGGGATCGTGGGGTGGGTGGAAATTTGTAGATCCACGCAGATTCCAGAACTTTCCATCACAGAAATGTGGGGAAAATGTGTTTTTTTTGTCAATTTTTTACGTTTGCAAGGGATTCTGGGTAACAGACCATGGTGGGAGGCAGTAAAGTCACCCCATCCTGGATTCCCCTGGGTGTCTAGTTTACAAAAATGTATAGGTTTGCTAGGTTTCCCTAGGTGCCGGCAGGGCTTGGGTTAAAAAACTACAGCTCGTCACTTTTCCAAAAAAGGGTCAATTTTCACTGCAAAATTGAGGTGTGAACACGTCGCGTTTTGCGCCGTTTCCTGTCGCGGGCACTAGGCCGACCCGCACAAATGAGGTACCATTTTTCTTGTAGGACTTTGGGAAACGCGGGGTGGGTGGAAATTTGCGGATCCACGCAGATTCCAGAACTTTCCATCACAGAAATGTGGGGAAAATGTGTTTTTTTTGTCAATTTTTTACGTTTGCAAGGGATTCTGGGTAACAGACCATGGTGGGAGGCAGTCAAGTCACCCCATCCTGGATTCCCCTGGGTGTCTGGTTTTCAAAAATGTATATGTTTGCTAGGTTTTCCTAGGTGCTGGCAGGGCTAGGGTTCAAAAACTACAGCTCGTCACTTTGCCAAAAAAGGGTCATTTTTCACTGCAAAATTGAGGTGTGACCACGTTGCGTTTTGCGCCGTTTCCTGTCGCGGGCACTATGCCGGCCCGCACAAGTGAGGTACCATTTTTCTCGTAGGACTTTGGGGAACGCGGGGTGGGTGGAAATTTGTGGATCCACGCAGATTCCAGAACTTTCCATCACAGAAATGTGGGGAAAATGTGTTTTTTTGTCAATTCTTTTGCGTTTGCAAGGGATTCTGGGTAACAGACCATGGTGGCAGGCAGTCAAGTCAACCCATCCTGGATTCCCCTGGGTGTCTAGTTTTCAAAAATGTATAGGTTTGCTAGGTTTCCCTAGGTGCCGGCAGGGCTAGGGTTCAAAAACTACAGCTCGTCACTTTGCCAAAAAGGGTCATTTTTCACTGCAAAATTGAGGTGTGACCACGTTGCGTTTTGCGCCGTTTCCTGTCGCGGGCACTATGCCGACCCACACAAGTGAGGTACCATTTGTCTTGTAGGACTTTGGGGAACGCGGGGTGGGTGGAAATTTGAGGATCCACGCAGATTCCAGAACTTTCCATCACAGAAATGTAGGGAAAATGTGTTTTTTTTGTCAATTTTTTACGTTTGCAAGGGATTCTGGGTAACCGACCATGGTGGGATGCAGTCAAGTCACCCCATCCTGGATTCCCCTCGGTGTCTAGTTTACAAAAATGTATAGGTTTGCTAGGTTTCCCTAGGTGCCGGCAGGGCTAGGGTTAAAAAACTACAGCTAGTCACTTTGCCAAAAAAGGGTCATTTTTCACTGCAAAATTGAGGTGTGACCACGTTGCGTTTTGCGCCGTTTCCTGTCGCGGGCACTAGGCCGACCCGCACAAGTGAGGTACCATTTTTCTCGTAGGACTTTGGGGAACGTGGGGTGGGTGGAAATTTGTGGATCCACGGAGATTCCAGAACTTTCCATCACAGAAATGTGGGGAAAATGTTTTTTTTGTCAATATTTTACGTTTGCAAGGGATTCTGGGTAACAGACCATGGTGGGAGGCTGTCAAGTCACCCCATCCTGGATTCCCTTGGGTGTCTAGTTTTCAAAAATGTATAGGTTTGCTAGGTTTCGCTAGGTGCCGGCAGGGCTAGGGTTCAAAAACTACAGCTCGTCATTTTGCCAAAAAAGGGTCATTTTTCACTGCAAAATTGAGGTGTGACCACGTTGCGTTTTGCGCCGTTTCCTGTCGCGGGCACTAGGCCGACCCGCACAAGTGAGGTACCATTTTTCTCGTAGGACTTTGGGGAACGTGGGGTGGGTGGAAATTTGTGGATCCACGCAGATTCCAGAACTTTCCAACACAGAAATGTGGGGAAAATGTGTTTTTTTTGTCAATTTTTTAGGTTTGCAAGGGATTCTGGGTAACAAACCATGGTGGGAGGCAGTCAAATCACCCCATCCTGGATTCCCCTTCGTGTCTAGTTTTCAAAAATGTATAGGTTTGCTAGGTTTCCCTAGGTGCCGGCAGGGCTAGGGTTCAAAAACTACAGCTAGTCACTTTGCCAAAAAGGGGTCATTTTTCACTGCAAAATTGAGGTGTGACCACGTTGCGTTTTGCGCCGTTTCCTGTCGCGGGCACTATGCCGACCCGCACAAGTGAGGTACCATTTTTCTCGTAGGACTTTGGGGAACGCGGGGTGTGTGGAAATTTGTGGATCCACGCAGATTCCAGAACTTTCCATCACAGAAATGTGGGGAAAATGTGTTTTTTTTGTCAATTTTTTATGTTTGCAAGGGATTCTGGGTAACAGACCATGGTGGGAGGCAGTCAAGTCACCCCATCCTGGATTCCCCTGTGTGCCTAGTTTACAAAAATGTATAGGTTTGCTAGGTTTCCCTAGGTGCCGGCAGGGCTAGGGTTCAAAAACTACAGCTAGTCACTTTGCCAACAAAGGGTCATTTTTCACTGCAAAATTGAGGTGTGACCACGTTGCGTTTTGCGCCGTTTCCTGTCGCGGGCACTAGGCCGACCCGCACAAGTGAGGTACCATTTTTCTCGTAGGACTTTGGGGAACGTGGGGTGGGTGGAAATTTGTGGATCCACGGAGATTCCAGAACTTTCCATCACAGAAATGTGGGGAAAATGTTTTTTTTGTCAATATTTTACGTTTGCAAGGGATTCTGGGTAACAGACCATGGTGGGAGGCAGTCAAGTCACCCCATCCTGGATTCCCCTGGGTGTCTAGTTTTTAAAAATGTATAGGTTTGCTAGGTTTCGCTAGGTGCCGGCAGGGCTAGGGTTCAAAAACTACAGCTCGTCATTTTGCCAAAAAAGGGTCATTTTTCACTGCAAAATTGAGGTGTGACCACGTTGCGTTTTGCGCCGTTTCCTGTCGCGGGCACTAGGCCGACCCGCACAAGTGAGGTACCATTTTTCTCGTAGGACTTTGGGGAACGTGGGGTGGGTGGAAATTTGTGGAGCCACGCAGATTCCAGAACTTTCCAACACAGAAATGTGGGGAAAATGTGTTTTTTTTGTCAATTTTTTAGGTTTGCAAGGGATTCTGGGTAACAAACCATGGTGGGAGGCAGTCAAATCACCCCATCCTGGATTCCCCTGCGTGTCTAGTTTTCAAAAATGTATAGGTTTGCTAGGTTTCCCTAGGTGCCGGCAGGGCTAGGGTTCAAAAACTACAGCTAGTCACTTTGCCAAAAAGGGGTCATTTTTCACTGCAAAATTGAGGTGTGACCACGTTGCGTTTTGCGCCGTTTCCTGTCGCGGGCACTATGCCGACCCGCACAAGTGAGGTACCATTTTTCTCGTAGGACTTTGGGGAACGCGGGGTGTGTGGAAATTTGTGGATCCACGCAGATTCCAGAACTTTCCATCACAGAAATGTGGGGAAAATGTGTTTTTTTTGTCAATTTTTTACGTTTGCAAGGGATTCTGGGTAACAGACCATGGTGGGAGGCAGTCAAGTCACCCCATCCTGGATTCCCCTGGGTGTCTAGTTTTCAAAAATGTATAGGTTTGCTAGGTTTCCCTAGGTGCCGGCAGGGCTAGGGTTCAAAAACTACAGCTAGTCACTTTGCCAACAAAGGGTCATTTTTCACTGCAAAATTGAGGTGTGACCACGTTGCGTTTTGCGCCGTTTCCTGTCGCGGGCACTAGGCCGACCCGCACAAGTGAGGTACCATTTTTCTCGTAGGACTTTGGGGAACGCGGGGTGCGTGGAAATTTGTGGATCCACGCAGATTCCAGAACTTTCCAACACAGAAATGTGGGGAAAATGTGTTTTTTTTGTCTATTGTTTACGTTTGCAAGGGATTCTGGGTAACAAACCATGGTGGGAGGCAGTCAAATCACCCCATCCTGGATTCCCCTGGGTGTCTAGTTTTCAAAAATGTATAGGTTTGCTAGGTTTCTCTGGGTGCCGGCAGGGCTAGGGTTAAAAAACTACAGCTCATCACTTTGCCAAAAAAGGGTCATTTTTCACTGCAAAATTGAGGTGTGACCACGTTGCGTTTTGCGCCGTTTCCAGTCGCGGGCACTATGCCGACCCGCACAAGTGAGGTACCATTTTTCTTGTAGGACTTTGGGGAACGCGGGGTGCATGGAAATTTGTGGATCCACGCAGATTCCAGAACTTTCCATCACAGAAATGTGGGGAAAATGTGGGTTTTTTGTCAATTGTTTACGTTTGCAAGGGATTCTGGGTAACAGACCATGGTGGGAGGCAGTCAAGTCACCCCATCCTGGATTCCCCTGGGTGTCTAGTTTTCAAAAATGTATAGGTTTGCTAGGTTTCCCTAGGTGCCGGCAGGGCTAGGGTTCAAAAACTACAGCTCGTCACTTTGCCAAAAAAGGGTCATTTTTCACTGCAAAATTGAGGTGTGACCCCTTTCGTTTTGCGCCGTTTCCTGTCGCGGGCACTAGGCCGACCCGCACAAGTGAGGTACCATTTTTCTCGTAGGACTTTGGGGAACGCGGGGTGGGTGGAAATTTGTGGCTCCACGTAGATTCCAGAACTTTCCATCACAGAAATGTGGGGAAAATGTGTTTTTTTTGTCAATTTTTTACGTTTGCACGGGATTCTGGATAACAGACCATGGTGGGAGGCAGTCAAGTCACCCCATCCTGGATTCCCCTGGGTGTCTAGTTTACAAAAATGTATAGGTTTGCTAGGTTTCCCTAGGTGCCGGCAGGGCTAGGGTTAAAAAACTACAGCTAGTCACTTTGCCAAAAAAGGGTCATTTTTCACTGCAAAATTGAGGTGTGATCACGTTGCGTTTTGCGCCGTTTCCTGTCGCGGGCACTATGCCAACCCGCACAAGTGAGGTACCATTTTTCTCGTAGGACTTTGGGGAACGCGGGGTGGGTGGAAATTTGTGGATCCACGCAGATTCCAGAACTTTCCATCACAGAAATGTGGGGAAAATGTTTTTTTTGTCAATATTTTACGTTTGCAAGGTATTCTGGGTAACAGACCATGGTGGGAGGCAGTCAAGTCACCCCATCCTGGATTCCCCTGGGTGTCTAGTTTTCAAAAATGTATAGGTTTGCTAGGTTTCCCTAGGTGCCGGCAGGGCTAGGGTTCAAAAACTACAGCTCGTCATTTTGCCAAAAAAGGGTCATTTTTCACTGCAAAATTGAGGTGTGACCACGTTGCGTTTTGCGCCGTTTCCTGTCGCGGGCACTATGCCGACCCCCACAAGTGAGGTACCATTTTTCTCGTTGGACATTGGGGAACGCGGGGTGGGTGGAAATTTGTGGATCCACGCAGATTCCAGAACTTTCCATCACAGAAATATGGGGAAAATGTGTTTTTTTGTCAATTTTTTACGTTTGCAAGGGATTCTGGGTAACAGACCATGGTCGGAGGCAGTCAAGTCACCCCATCCTGGATTCCCCTGGGTGTCTAGTTTTCAAAAATGTATAGGTTTGCTAGGTTTCCCTAGGTGCCGGCAGGGCTAGGGTTCAAAAACTACAGCTAGTCACTTTGCCAAAAAGGGGTCATTTTTCACTGCAAAATTGAGGTGTGACCACGTTGCGTTTTGCGCCGTTTCCTGTCGCGGGCACTATGCCGACCCGCACAAGTGAGGTACCATTTTTCTCGTAGGACTTTGGGGAACGCGGGGTGCGTGGAAATTTGTGGATCCACGCAGATTCCAGAACTTTCCATCACAGAAATGTGGGGAAAATATGTTTTTTTTGTCAATTTTTTACGTTTGCAAGGGATTCTGGGTAACAGACCATGGTGGGAGGCAGTCAAGTCACCCCATCCTGGATTCCCCTGGGTGTCTAGTTTTCAAAAATGTATAGGTTTGCTAGGTTTCCCTAGGTGCCGGCAGGGCTAGGGTTCAAAAACTACAACTAGTCACTTTGCCAAAAAGGGGTCATTTTTCACTGCAAAATTGAGGTGTGACCACGTGGTGTTTTGCGCCGTTTCCTGTCGCGGGCACTATGCCGACCCGCACAAGTGAGGTACCATTTTTCTCGTAGGACTTTGGGGAACGCGGGGTGCGTGGAAATTTGTGGATCCACGCAGATTCCAGAACTTTCCATCACAGAAATGTGGGGAAAATATGTTTTTTTTGTCAATTTTTTACGTTTGCAAGGGATTCTGGGTAACAGACCATGGTGGGAGGCAGTCAAGTCACCCCATCCTGGATTCCCCTGGGTGTCTAGTTTTCAAAAATGTATAGGTTTGCTAGGTTTCCCTAGGTGCCGGCAGGGCTAGGGTTCAAAAACTACAGCTAGTCACTTTGCCAACAAAGGGTCATTTTTCACTGCAAAATTGAGGTGTGACCACGTTGCGTTTTGCGCCGTTTCCTGTCGCGGGCACTAGGCCGACCCGCACAAGTGAGGTACCATTTTTCTCGTAGGACTTTGGGGAACGCGGGGTGCGTGGAAATTTGTGGATCCACGCAGATTCCAGAACTTTCCAACACAGAAATGTGGGGAAAATGTGTTTTTTTTGTCTATTGTTTACGTTTGCAAGGGATTCTGGGTAACAAACCATGGTGGGAGGCAGTCAAATCACCCCATCCTGGATTCCCCTGGGTGTCTAGTTTTCAAAAATGTATAGGTTTGCTAGGTTTCTCTGGGTGCCGGCAGGGCTAGGGTTAAAAAACTACAGCTCATCACTTTGCCAAAAAAGGGTCATTTTTCACTGCAAAATTGAGGTGTGACCACGTTGCGTTTTGCGCCGTTTCCAGTCACGGGCACTATGCCGACCCGCACAAGTGAGGTACCATTTTTCTTGTAGGACTTTGGGGAACGCGGGGTGCATGGAAATTTGTGGATCCACGCAGATTCCAGAACTTTCCATCACAGAAATGTGGGGAAAATGTGGGTTTTTTGTCAATTGTTTACGTTTGCAAGGGATTCTGGGTAACAGACCATGGTGGGAGGCAGTCAAGTCACCCCATCCTGGATTCCCCTGGGTGTCTAGTTTTCAAAAATGTATAGGTTTGCTAGGTTTCCCTAGGTGCCGGCAGGGCTAGGGTTCAAAAACTACAGCTCGTCACTTTGCCAAAAAAGGGTCATTTTTCACTGCAAAATTGAGGTGTGACCCCTTTCGTTTTGCGCCGTTTCCTGTCGCGAGCACTAGGCCGACCCGCACAAGTGAGGTACCATTTTTCTCGTAGGACTTTGGGGAACGCGGGGTGGGTGGAAATTTGTGGCTCCACGTAGATTCCAGATTTTTCCATCACAGAAATGTGGGGAAAATGTGTTTTTTTTGTCAATTTTTTACGTTTGCAAGGGATTCTGGATAACAGACCATGGTGGGAGGCAGTCAAGTCACCCCATCCTGGATTCCCCTGGGTGTCTAGTTTACAAAAATGTATAGGTTTGCTAGGTTTCCCTAGGTGCCGGCAGGGCTAGGGTTAAAAAACTACAGCTAGTCACTTTGCCAAAAAAGGGTCATTTTTCACTGCAAAATTGAGGTGTGATCACGTTGCGTTTTGCGCCGTTTCCTGTCGCGGGCACTATGCCAACCCGCACAAGTGAGGTACCATTTTTCTCGTAGGACTTTGGGGAACGCGGGGTGGGTGGAAATTTGTGGATCCACGCAGATTCCAGAACTTTCCATCACAGAAATGTGGGGAAAATGTTTTTTTTGTCAATATTTTACGTTTGCAAGGTATTCTGGGTAACAGACCATGGTGGGAGGCAGTCAAGTCACCCCATCCTGGATTCCCCTGGGTGTCTAGTTTTCAAAAATGTATAGGTTTGCTAGGTTTCCCTAGGTGCCGGCAGGGCTAGGGTTCAAAAACTACAGCTCGTCATTTTGCCAAAAAAGGGTCATTTTTCACTGCAAAATTGAGGTGTGACCACGTTGCGTTTTGCGCCGTTTCCTGTCGCGGGCACTATGCCGACCCCCACAAGTGAGGTACCATTTTTCTCGTTGGACATTGGGGAACGCGGGGTGGGTGGAAATTTGTGGATCCACGCAGATTCCAGAACTTTCCATCACAGAAATATGGGGAAAATGTGTTTTTTTGTCAATTTTTTACGTTTGCAAGGGATTCTGGGTAACAGACCATGGTCGGAGGCAGTCAAGTCACCCCATCCTGGATTCCCCTGGGTGTCTAGTTTTCAAAAATGTATAGGTTTGCTAGGTTTCCCTAGGTGCCGGCAGGGCTAGGGTTCAAAAACTACAGCTAGTCACTTTGCCAAAAAGGGGTCATTTTTCACTGCAAAATTGAGGTGTGACCACGTTGTGTTTTGCGCCGTTTCCTGTCGCGGGCACTATGCCGACCCGCACAAGTGAGGTACCATTTTTCTCGTAGGACTTTGGGGAACGCGGGGTGCGTGGAAATTTGTGGATCCACGCAGATTCCAGAACTTTCCATCACAGAAATGTGGGGAAAATATGTTTTTTTTGTCAATTTTTTACGTTTGCAAGGGATTCTGGGTAACAGACCATGGTGGGAGGCAGTCAAGTCACCCCATCCTGGATTCCCCTGGGTGTCTAGTTTTCAAAAATGTATAGGTTTGCTAGGTTTCCCTAGGTGCCGGCAGGGCTAGGGTTCAAAAACTACAACTAGTCACTTTGCCAAAAAGGGGTCATTTTTCACTGCAAAATTGAGGTGTGACCACGTTGTGTTATGCGCCGTTTCCTGTCGCGGGCACTATGCCGACTGTAGGAGAGTAGGGTCTGCTATCCTATGGTCACCCCAAATTTTTGCTTTTTGCTTCACTGGTTTTTGACATATTGAGGCTGTGGGCCTGCCAATCAGACCCCCAGCCTGCTGTTCTCTCTACTAAATTAAAACTATGCACCCTAGGTGCATAACCAATTGGAAGTGGATCACCCTGTCAGCCCCTGTACCAGTGTACACTAGGTACCCAGGGCATTGGTGTACCCAAGGCCTGCCAAGGGCTGCAGCATGTATTATGCCACCCCAGGCTTGGCCTAACGATTTGACACAACTGGCTGATCACTCAGCTGGGGTAAGTTGGTGTAATCACCTCTTACTTAGGTGTAGTATACCTATACCTAACCTTAAATGGGACACCTGGTAACCTATAAGTCACTCCTATGGCAGGCCTTAACAATCCTGAAGGCAGAGTGCTTGGTTCCATGTGAGATGGTGCTCTGGCATGAGCTGAGCCTGTCTGCAGTGGTCGGAACAACTTCCTTCTACTGTTTCCAGATATCGTCATACCATATACTCTTAAGTGCATTATGAACCTCGCGGTTAAATGCTATCTTTGGTTTGGCTTTATCAAAACATGTCGAGTAAGGTGTCATACGAATTGGAATACTAACCCCTCGCCAATTCTGGCGACGGGGTTAGCATTCCACCCTTCTAGAGGGACACGACATGTACAGTACCTGAAACCCGGGTAAAATCAGACATAGCCTCAGCTCCACAAAATGGATGCTGCCACCACAGACACAAGTCTGCCCTCCTGCTGCTGGGAGTCCTTCCAGCTTGGGAGGTGTGGACAAAGGGTTTCCTGCCAGGGGAGGTGCATGCACCACCCCAGACAGGATTTTGTGTATTGGTCAGGTAGGGCTTGAAAGAAACCAGACATGCCTGTGGCTCACAAGGAGCCTCGGTGCATATGCCAGTTCAAACCGGTCCTGGGGCACACCAGTCCCGGGCCTGGGGCGAGCTGGACAAAGGATTGGGGGTGTAACCACCCCCCTTCCTGGTCCCACCCATAGGGAGGGACCTAGCAGGTAGTCCGGCCCCTAGAATCCGCTTAAAGGTAGGAGCTGTGTCCTAAAGACTTCAGACATCCTGGAATCAACTTGAAACTAAGAAGAAGACGGGAACTTCGACATTCTGCTGCACAGAAGACTGAAGAAAATCTCCCCTGTGGTCAGGGAGTGACCACCTTGCTAACGCAAGCACCATCCAGCGAATCAACGTCTGCTTTGCCGCCGCCTCCCGCCGGAGCCCGAGCCCAGAGACTGACAAGACCTGGACCTCCAGACCTCTCACCGCCCGATCCACAGTCCCTGCAAAGAGGAGACCCGTGGAGGCACCGAGACACGTGGAGCCAGCCATCTTGGAACGACTACGACAAGCTGACAAGTGCAACAACCGAGGCTCCCTCCAAGTTGTGCTTTGGGTCCTGAGAAGCCCAACCCTCGAGCAGCATCTGCACCAAAGGTGAGCCCTCCAGCATCTCCACGATCTGCGTGGGGCCCTTCTGCATTTTGCCACTCGACGCGCCTAACCGGTTGCTGGCCCGCTGGCTAGTGGCCATCTTGGCGACGAAATCTACGACAAACACCGCTGGTCTGGTTGCTCCAGACTGGCCCTTGCTCCCCTCCAAAGGAGCAATCCCTCTGACCTTGCTGGTCAGAACCAACAGCTGATTTCCGAATCCTCCTGCAATTGCTTTTGCCAAGGCTTGTTTGCTTCGATCAAGTCGCCGACACCGCCGACAGCGAGAGCCTGCGTGGGACAGCTCGTGAGCCGACTCCTGGACGTCGTCGACCTTCAGGGACCACGTGGCTGCGGAGACAAGCTACCCCTCATCACCTGTTTGCACCCGACATCGCCTGGTACCCACCTGGTGCCACGCTGGTCACTGGCTAGTGACTGTGAACACTGTCCCCTCTGCTTACAGGTCTTCAACATCTCCGATCCACTCTTGGATCCACTGCATCTCTTCCCGACCGACCGCCTGCAGCACTTTTGTCTACAGGCCCCACGGAACCGATAGAAGAAACCCGACGCACTTCGAGGCCTATGCACCCGCTTCCTGTGGGTGAGGTAAAGCTGGCACTCCTGTGCCCAAGTGTAGTATTACATCTCTAGTGCCTGTGTTCCAAATCTTAAGTTCCTAGGTCATCCGGAAGATCCCTTTTGCAGTAACTTTGTACTTTTTACGCACCCATTGAAACCTATGGGAGCACGCGTGTGACTATTTGCTCTGCACACGCCACCCGTGGACCTCCTGGTCACTAACTGACGTTAGCTCCTTGTAGGCCCAGCGATTCTAGAGGCCCTAGGCCTTTTCCCTTTCCTGTTCGTGGTACTTATACCACTATTTTAGTATATGGTTCGAGTGGCCACCAGGGCCTATCCATATAAAGTGCAACTTCTGTGTATTCTGTGATAATCTTGTTTGACGATTTGTGCTCCTGTGCTCATAAAGAGACTAGGGGTTACTTTGAGAAATAAATACATATATATTTTGAATATATATCTGTGTGGTGTCCTTTCATTGGTATAAAAGGGGGTTACTATTGGTAAAACAGCTTGCTTAACACGCATCACGAGTTTAGCCTCAAAGACTGCTTAGCCTACGCTACCACTAGGGCAGCTAGTCCAAAAAGGTTGACTTACAACCACACCATAAGGGTTGCTTGGCATGGTACAAGGTGGTCACTAGAACTAGTGAACAGCATATACCAGGCCAACTTCTCACATTGGTGGCAGCGGTTGGATTTGAGCTTGCTGTGTTTTACCATTGTAATCTCTTGGTTACCAATTGAAAGATCACATAGGTACCTGTAGGTACATATAAAACAAGATTAGATATACTTAAGTTCTACTGAACTTAGTTGTTGTAGAGCAAAGGGAGTAGCACACCCTGACTACAACTACTAGATAGGTTTAGTAGGTAAACCCAAGTGTAGGTAGATTGCAACACATCCACCCACACTTAAGAGCAATGGCCGGGGCAGAGGGGCCCACTGTACCCATCTCTGTTGAGAGTGACCCCCAGAGGGCACCATCCAGCTTTGCTACCCTTAATCAGAATGAGCTCAGGCATTTGGCAACTCTTAGAGGCCTTAAACAGCCCAAGAACCCAAACTCTGCTGAGCTCAGAGAGCTCTTACAGAATGATGAGAATCAGAGAGCACTCAAGAAAGCTTCCCAGTTAGCCCCCTTAGGGACAGGAACAGGAGGCCCCCCTTCTAAAGATGCCACTGAAGTACCCCTTCCCAATAGTCACCCCTTAGATGGGATGCCTACCACAGAGGATGAGAGTGAAAAGGATACTGACAGTAGTGAGGATGAAGGGAGAACTAGCCCAGTGCCAAGTATTATACTTGGCCCAGCTAAACCAAGGCTATTGGGGACTGACAGTGGGTTCAACCCACTGGATCTCCCCAGTGGACTTAACACAGGGCTTGGAAGGCAAAGGAATCGCTCAGGTGACTCCAATGCTTCCCATGGCTCTAGAGGCTCTCAAGGTCACTCCAGGAGAAGGATGACCACCCCTCAGAGGAGGGAACATGAGGCCAAGATGCAAGAGGCCCAGCTGAGGATCAGGAAGCAGGAGCTAGAAGTAGCCCTGATGGAAGAGAAACTTAGCAAGGCTAGACAGCATAAAGAGAGTGGGTCTATACCCACTGGTGGCAGCATTGTCCCTAAGGACAAAGATAGGGTTTTCGACAATAGAAACCTGTCTAAGGTTGTGCCCCCCTACAAAAGTGGGGATGACATCCACAAGTGGATAACTGCTCTTGAGAGAGCCTGCAAAGTACAGCAGGTTCCTGAAGATCAGTGGGCAGCAATCCTCTGGCTCTCCTTTGAAGGAAGAGGCAGAGACAGACTCCTCACTGTTAGAGAAGAGGATGTCAGAAACTACAGAGTCCTGAAGAGTGTTCTAGTTGATGGGTTAGGCTTAACCACTGAGCAGTACAGGTTAATGTTCAGAGACACCCAAAAGACACAGACTCAGGACTGGTCTGAATACATTGAATGTGCCACTAAGGCTTTGGAGGGTTGGTTGCTGGGAAGTAAGGTATCTGATTTTACAGGATTGTATAATTTGATGATGAGAGAACAGATTTTAAATAACTGTCAAAACCAGCAACTGCATCAACACTTGGTTGACTCTGATCTGACCTCTCCCCAAGAATTGGGAAAGAAGGCAGACAAATGGGTCAGAACCAGGGTTAAGCAAAAGAACCAGAACCAGGGCCAAGGGGGTGATCAGAAGAAAACAGACCAAAAGGGTGGAGATCAGAAACCTAAAGACCAGAAGTCTTCAACAGGGCCCCAAACTACTGCTAAGGAGGGTGGGTCCCAACAGTCCAAGAAGAAGAAAGAAGGTCAGAAGAAACCCTGGTGCAATCATTGTAAAAATACAACTCACTGGACTAGTGATTGCAAAAAGGGTGGAGCCCCCAACACTGTTGCCCCTAAGGCACCTGCTCCCAGTACTACTGTTAGCAGTGTTGGTCCCCAGACAAAGGGTGTAGTGGGAATCACTATGGGAACTGAAGGAGATTCTGACTTAGACAGAACCCTTACACAGGCAGTCTTGATCTGTGATGGGGACATTGATTTGTCCCTGACTGTGAGCCCCAGTAACCTGGGCAAGTACAGACAGACTCCTTTAATTAATGACAAAGTGGCTCAAGCCTACAGGGACACATGTGCCAGTGTCACTATGGTGACACCAGGCTTTGTGGATCCTGGACAGTACATACCAGGTGAGAACTACCTGGTGACCAATGCCAGCAATGCCACTACTTCACACAGTGTGGCAGTTGTTAACTTCTCATGGGGAGGGGTAACTGGCCTCAAAAGGGTTGTGGTTAGTGCAGACCTCCCAGTAGAATGTTTGTTGGGCAATGACCTAGAGAGTTCTCTATGGTCAGAAGTGGAGTACAGGACTCATGCAGAGATGTTAGGTATATCATCACATGTCCTTGCTGTGACCAGGTCACAGGCCAAAAAGTGCCTCACTGAACCACAGGTCTTGGATCCTGGAACAATGGACCAAGTACCTACCAAGAAGAAGAACAGGAGGGTCAAGGCTGTGCCTTCCCCCCTGCCTCAGAGTGATGATCAGCCTTCCCAGGAAGCTGACCTAGAGGACCCTGAAGGAACTGTCCCTGAAGAGCTTGAACCTGATCAGGTTGAGTTTCTGGGGACAGGGGGACCTTCAAGGGCTGACTTGAGGCAGGCTCAGTTATCCTGTCCCTCTCTTGAACCCCTCAGACAGCTGGCTGCTGCTGAGGCTGCTGGGAATGCTCAAGGTACCCATAAAGTGTATTGGGATGAAGGGCTCCTTTATTCAGAGGCTAGAGACCCCAAGCCTGGTGCAACCAGGAGGTTGGTTATACCTCTGCAATTTAGGGGCTTCCTTCTTACCTTGGCCCATGATATTCCTTTAGCAGGACACCTAGGCCAGAACAAGACCTGGGACAGACTTGTCCCTCACTTTCACTGGCCTCATATGAATGAAGATACAAAGGAGTTTTGTCGCTCCTGTGTTACCTGCCAAGCCAGTGGCAAATCAGGTGGCACAACAAAGGCCCCCCTAATACCACTACCTGTGGTGGGGGTCCCCTTTGAAAGAGTGGGAATAGACATAGTGGGTCCCATGGATCCTCCCACTGCATCTGGGCACAGATTTATACTGGTGGTAGTGGATCATGCCACCAGGTATCCAGAGGCAATTCCCCTTAGGACCACTACAGCTCCTGTTGTGGCCAGGGCCCTGCTGGGAGTATTCTCCAGAGTGGGGTTTCCTAAGGAGGTAGTATCTGACAGAGGTACCAACTTTATGTCAGGATACTTGACAGCTATGTGGAAGGAATGTGGTGTCAACTACAAGTTCACCACCCCTTATCACCCACAATGCAATGGGCTTGTTGAGAGATTCAACAAGACCCTAAAGGGTATGATCAAAGGATTACCTGAAAAGCTCAGGCGAAGATGGGATATCCTTCTACCCTGCCTTCTGTTTGCTTACAGAGAGGTCCCACAAAAAGGAGTTGGCTACAGCCCCTTTGAATTGTTGTTTGGGCACCCTGTGAGAGGCCCACTGTGTTTGGTGAAGGAAGGATGGGAGTTACCTCTCAAAAAGCCTAAGCTAGACATAGTGGACTATGTACTTGGTCTCCGCTCCAGGATGGCTGAGTATATGGAGAAGGCATCTAAAAACCTTGAGGCAAGCCAGGCCTTACAGAAAGCTTGGCATGACCAAAAGGCTGTCTTGGTTGAGTATCAGCCAGGACAGAAGGTATGGGTGTTGGAGCCAGTGGCCCCAGCAGCACTCCAAGACAAATGGTCTGGACCCCATACAATCCTGGAAAAGAAGGGCAGAGGTCACCTACTTGGTGGACCTAGGAACTCCCAGGAGTCCCCACAGGGTACTCCATGTTAACAGGCTTAAAGCATATGTTGACAGGGCAGACATGGGCTTGCTCATGGCTACAGATGAGGGACAGGAGGAGGAGAGTGACCCTCTCCCAGACCTGTTGTCTCAGAACCCTGAAGATGGCTCAGTTGAAGGAGTGACCCTTGGAGGCAACCTCACTGCCCATCAGCAGACTGAATGTAGACAGGTTCTACAATCATTTTCACATATGTTTTCCTTGATACCTAGTCAAACTGACTGGTGTACCCATGTTGTGGACACTGGTGACAGTCTGCCTGTAAAGAACAAACTTTACAGACAACCTGACCACGTCAGGGACTGTATAAAGGCTGAGGTACATAAAATGCTGGAATTAGGTGTCATTGAACCCTCAGAGAGCCCCTGGGCTAGCCCAGTGGTTCTGGTCCCCAAACCTCACACCAAAGATGGCAAGAGAGAGATGAGGTTCTGTGTGGATTACAGAGGACTCAATGCTGTCACCAGGACAGATGCACACCCTATTCCAAGGGCAGATGAGCTCATAGACAAACTAGCTTCTGCAAAGTTTTTGAGCACATTTGACTTAACAGCTGGCTATTGGCAAATCAGATTAGCTGAGGAGTCTAAGGCCAAAACAGCATTCTCAACCCCAGGTGGGCATTATCAGTTTGTGGTGATGCCCTTTGGTCTGAAGAATGCACCTGCCACCTTCCAAAGGCTGGTGAACCAAGTCCTTACTGGGTTGGATGACTTTTGTGCAGCATATCTTGATGACATTGCTGTCTTTAGTTCCACCTGGGAGGATCACCTGATCCACCTGAAGAAGGCTCTTGAGGCTCTGCAAAGGGCAGGCCTCACTATCAAGGCTACTAAGTGCCAGATAGGGCAGAGTAAGGTTGTATATTTGGGCCACCTTGTAGGTGGAGGCCAAGTTCAACCACTGGAGAGTAAGATACAATCCATCAAGGACTGGTCCCCTCCAACCACCCAGACTCAAGTTCGAGCTTTCTTGGGCTTGACTGGGTATTACAGGAAGTTTGTTAAGAACTATGGGTCCATTGTGACTCCTCTTAATGATCTGACATCCAAGAAGATGCCCAAAAAGGTTCAGTGGACAGTAAGCTGTCAAAAGGCATTTGATGACCTGAAGGAGGCCATGTGCTCTGCACCTATCCTGAAAAGTCCTGACTACTCCAAAGAGTTTATTGTCCAAACAGATGCTTCTGAGTTGGGTGTGGGAGCTGTGCTGTCACAACTTAATGTAGATGGTCAAGACCAACCCATTGCTTTTATTAGCAGAAGGTTGACCCCCAGAGAGAAGAATTGGTCAGCTATTGAGAGGGAGGCCTTTGCTGTGGTGTGGGCCCTGAAGAAGCTGAGGCCATACTTGTTTGGCACTCACTTCAAGATTCAGACCGACCATAAGCCCCTCTTGTGGCTAAATCAGATGAAGGGTGAAAACCCCAAACTGCTTAGGTGGTCCATTTCCCTACAGGGGATGGACTTTACAGTGGAGCAACGGCCAGGTACTGACCATGGGAATGCAGATGGTCTCTCCAGGTACTTCCACTTAGGACATGAAGACGAGACTGGTCAAGGCTAGTTTAATGTCCCAGCGTTTGGGGGGGGTTGTGTAGGAGAGTAGGGTCTGCTATCCTATGGTCACCCCAAATTTTTGCTTTTTGCTTCACTGGTTTTTGACATATTGAGGCTGTGGGCCTGCCAATCAGACCCCCAGCCTGCTGTTCTCTCTACTAAATTAAAACTATGCACCCTAGGTGCATAACCAATTGGAAGTGGATCACCCTGTCAGCCCCTGTACCAGTGTACACTAGGTACCCAGGGCATTGGTGTACCCAAGGCCTGCCAAGGGCTGCAGCATGTATTATGCCACCCCAGGCTTGGCCTAACGATTTGACACAACTGGCTGATCACTCAGCTGGGGTAAGTTGGTGTAATCACCTCTTACTTAGGTGTAGTATACCTATACCTAACCTTAAATGGGACACCTGGTAACCTATAAGTCACTCCTATGGCAGGCCTTAACAATCCTGAAGGCAGAGTGCTTGGTTCCATGTGAGATGGTGCTCTGGCATGAGCTGAGCCTGTCTGCAGTGGTCGGAACAACTTCCTTCTACTGTTTCCAGATATCGTCATACCATATACTCTTAAGTGCATTATGAACCTCGCGGTTAAATGCTATCTTTGGTTTGGCTTTATCAAAACATGTCGAGTAAGGTGTCATACGAATTGGAATACTAACCCCTCGCCAATTCTGGCGACGGGGTTAGCATTCCACCCTTCTAGAGGGACACGACATGTACAGTACCTGAAACCCGGGTAAAATCAGACATAGCCTCAGCTCCACAAAATGGATGCTGCCACCACAGACACAAGTCTGCCCTCCTGCTGCTGGGAGTCCTTCCAGCTTGGGAGGTGTGGACAAAGGGTTTCCTGCCAGGGGAGGTGCATGCACCACCCCAGACAGGATTTTGTGTATTGGTCAGGTAGGGCTTGAAAGAAACCAGACATGCCTGTGGCTCACAAGGAGCCTCGGTGCATATCCCAGTTCAAACCGGTCCTGGGGCACACCAGTCCCGGGCCTGGGGCGAGCTGGACAAAGGATTGGGGGTGTAACCACCCCCCTTCCTGGTCCCACCCATAGGGAGGGACCTAGCAGGTAGTCCGGCCCCTAGAATCCGCTTAAAGGTAGGAGCTGTGTCCTAAAGACTTCAGACATCCTGGAATCAACTTGAAACTAAGAAGAAGACGGGAACTTCGACATTCTGCTGCACAGAAGACTGAAGAAAATCTCCCCTGTGGTCAGGGAGTGACCACCTTGCTAACGCAAGCACCATCCAGCGAATCAACGTCTGCTTTGCCGCCGCCTCCCGCCGGAGCCCGAGCCCAGAGACTGACAAGACCTGGACCTTCAGACCTCTCACCGCCCGATCCACAGTCCCTGCAAAGAGGAGACCCGTGGAGGCACCGAGACACGTGGAGCCAGCCATCTTGGAACGACTACGACAAGCTGACAAGTGCAACAACCGAGGCTCCCTCCAAGTTGTGCTTTGGGTCCTGAGAAGCCCAACCCTCGAGCAGCATCTGCACCAAAGGTGAGCCCTCCAGCATCTCCACGATCTGCGTGGGGCCCTTCTGCATTTTGCCACTCGACGCGCCTAACCGGTTGCTGGCCCGCTGGCTAGTGGCCATCTTGGCGACGAAATCTACGACAAACACCGCTGGTCTGGTTGCTCCAGACTGGCCCTTGCTCCCCTCCAAAGGAGCAATCCCTCTGACCTTGCTGGTCAGAACCAACAGCTGATTTCCGAATCCTCCTGCAATTGCTTTTGCCAAGGCTTGTTTGCTTCGATCAAGTCGCCGACACCGCCGACAGCGAGAGCCTGCGTGGGACAGCTCGTGAGCCGACTCCTGGACGTCGTCAACCTTCAGGGACCACGTGGCTGCGGAGACAAGCTACCCCTCATCACCTGTTTGCACCCGACATCGCCTGGTACCCACCTGGTGCCACGCTGGTCACTGGCTAGTGACTGTGAACACTGTCCCCTCTGCTTACAGGTCTTCAACATCTCCGATCCACTCTTGGATCCACTGCATCTCTTCCCGACCGACCGCCTGCAGCACTTTTGTCTACAGGCCCCACGGAACCGATAGAAGAAACCCGACGCACTTCGAGGCCTATGCACCCGCTTCCTGTGGGTGAGGTAAAGCTGGCACTCCTGTGCCCAAGTGTAGTATTACATCTCTAGTGCCTGTGTTCCAAATCTTAAGTTCCTAGGTCATCCGGAAGATCCCTTTTGCAGTAACTTTGTACTTTTTACGCACCCATTGAAACCTATGGGAGCACGCGTGTGACTATTTGCTCTGCACACGCCACCCGTGGACCTCCTGGTCACTAACTGACGTTAGCTCCTTGTAGGCCCAGCGATTCTAGAGGCCCTAGGCCTTTTCCCTTTCCTGTTCGTGGTACTTATACCACTATTTTAGTATATGGTTCGAGTGGCCACCAGGGCCTATCCATATAAAGTGCAACTTCTGTGTATTCTGTGATAATCTTGTTTGACGATTTGTGCTCCTGTGCTCATAAAGAGACTAGGGGTTACTTTGAGAAATAAATACATATATATTTTGAATATATATCTGTGTGGTGTCCTTTCATTGGTATAAAAGGGGGTTACTATTGGTAAAACAGCTTGCTTAACACGCATCACGAGTTTAGCCTCAAAGACTGCTTAGCCTACGCTACCACTAGGGCAGCTAGTCCAAAAAGGTTGACTTACAACCACACCATAAGGGTTGCTTGGCATGGTACAAGGTGGTCACTAGAACTAGTGAACAGCATATACCAGGCCAACTTCTCACACCGACCCTCACAAGTGAGGTACCATTTTTCTCGTAGGACATTGGGGAACGCGGGGTGGGTGGAAATTTGTGGATCCACGCAGATTCCAGAACTTTCCATCACAGAAATATGGGAAAAATGTGTTTTTTTTGTCAATTTTTTACGTTTGCAGGGGATTCTGGGTAACAGACCATGGTGGGAGGCAGTCCATTCACCCCATCCTGGATTCCCCTAGGTGTCTAGTTTTCAAAAATGTATAGGTTTGCTAGGTTTCCCTAGGTGCCGGCAGGGCTAGGGTTAAAAAACTACAGCTAGTCACTTTGCCAAAAAGGGGTCATTTTTCACTGCAAAATTGAGGTGTGACCACGTTGCGTTTTGCGCCGTTTCCTGTCGCGGGCACTATGCCGACCCGCACAAGTGAGGTACCATTTTTCTTGTAGGACTTTGGGGAACGCGGGGTGCGTGGAAATTTGTGGATCCACGCAGATTCCAGAACTTTCCATCACAGAAATGTGGGGAAAATGTGTTTTTTTTGTCAATTGTTTACGTTTGCAAGGGATTCTGGGTAACAGACCATGGTGGGAGGCAGTCAAGTCACCCCATCCTGGATTCCCCTGGGTGTCTAGTTTTCAAAAATGTATAGGTTTGCTAGGTTTCCCTAGGTGCCGGCAGGGCTAGGGTTCAAAAACTACAGCTCGTCACTTTGCCAAAAAAGGCTCAATTTTCACTGCAAAATTGAGGTGTGAACACGTCGCGTTTTGCGCCGTTTCCTGTCGCGGGCACTAGGCCGACCCGCACAAATGAGGTACCATTTTTCTCGTAGGACTTTGGGAAACGCGGGGTGGGTGGAAATTTGCGGATCCACGCAGATTCCAGAACTTTCCATCACAGAAATGTGGGGAAAATGTGTTTTTTTTGTCAATTTTTTACGTTTGCAAGGGATTCTGGGTAACAGACCATGGTGGGAGGCAGTCAAGTCACCCCATCCTGGATTCCCCTGGGTGTCTAGTTTACAAAAATGTATAGGTTTGCTAGGTTTCCCTAGGTGCCGGCAGGGCTTGGGTTCAAAAACTACAGCTCGTCACTTTGCCAAAAAAGGGTCAATTTTCACTGCAAAATTGAGGTGTGAACACGTCGCGTTTTGCGCCGTTTCCTGTCGCGGGCACTAGGCCGACCCGCACAAATGAGGTACCATTTTTCTCGTAGGACTTTGGGAAACGCGGGGTGGGTGGAAATTTGCGGATCCACGCAGATTCCAGAACTTTCCATCACAGAAATGTGGGGAAAATGTGTTTTTTTTGTCAATTTTTTACGTTTGCAAGGGATTCTGGGTAACAGACCATGGTGGGAGGCAGTCAAGTCACCCCATCCTGGATTCCCCTGGGTGTCTGGTTTTCAAAAATGTATATGTTTGCTAGGTTTTCCTAGGTGCTGGCAGGGCTAGGGTTCAAAAACTACAGCTCGTCACTTTGCCAAAATGGGTCATTTTTCACTGCAAAATTGAGGTGTGACCACGTTGCGTTTTGCGCCGTTTCCTGTCGCGGGCACTATGCCGGCCCGCACAAGTGAGGTACCATTTTTCTCGTAGGACTTTGGGGAACGCGGGGTGGGTGGAAATTTGTGGATCCACGCAGATTCCAGAACTTTCCATCACAGAAATGTGGGGAAAATGTGTTTTTTTGTCAATTCTTTTGCGTCTGCAAGGGATTCTGGGTAACAGACCATGGTGGCAGGCAGTCAAGTCAACCCATCCTGGATTCCCCTGGGTGTCTAGTTTTCAAAAATGTATAGGTCTGCTAGGTTTCCCTAGGTGCCGGCAGGGCTAGGGTTCAAAAACTACAGCTCGTCACTTTGCCAAAAAAGGGTCATTTTTCACTGCAAAATTGAGGTGTGACCACGTTGCGTTTTGCGCGGTTTCCTGTCGCGGGCACTATGCCGACCCGCACAAGTGAGGTACCATTTTTCTCGTAGGACTTTGGGGAACGCGGGGTGGGTGGAAATTTGTGGATCCACGCAGATTCCAGAACTTTCCATCACAGAAATGTGGGGAAAATGGTTTTTTTGTCAATATTTTACGTTTGCAAGGTATTCTGGGTAACAGACCATGGTGGGAGGCAGTCAAGTCACCCCATCCTGGATTCCCCTGGGTGTCTAGTTTTCAAAAATGTATAGGTTTGCTAGGTTTCCCTAGGTGCCGGCAGGGCTAGGGTTCAAAAACTACAGCTCGTCATTTTGCCAAAAAAGGGTCATTTTTCACTGCAAAATTGAGGTGTGACCACGTTGCGTTTTGCGCCGTTTCCTGTCGCGGGCACTATGCCGACCCGCACAAGTGAGGTACCATTTTTCTCGTAGGACATTGGGGAACGCGGGGTGGGTGAAATTTGTGGATCCACGCAGATTCCAGAACTTTCCATCACAGAAATATGGGGAAAATGTGTTTTTTTATCAATTTTTTACGTTTGCAAGGGATTCTGGGTAACAGACCATGGTCGGAGGCAGTCAAGTCACCCCGTCCTGGATTCCCCTGGGTGTCTAGTTTTCAAAAATGTATAGGTTTGCTAGGTTTCCCTAGGTGCCGGCAGGGCTAGGGTTCAAAAACTACAGCTAGTCACTTTGCCAAAAAGGGGTCATTTTTCACTGCAAAATTGAGGTGTGACCACGTTGCGTTTTGCGCCGTTTCTTGTCGCGGGCACTATGCCGACCCGCACAAGTGAGGTACCATTTTTCTCGTAGGACTTTGGGGAACGCGGGGTGCGTGGAAATTTGTGGATCCACGCAGATTCCAGAACTTTCCATCACAGAAATGTGGGGAAAATGTGTTTTTTTTGTCAATTGTTTACGTTTGCAAGGGATTCTGGGTAACAGACCATGGTGGGAGGCAGTCAAGTCACCCCATCCTGGATTCCCCTGGGTGTCTAGTTTTCAAAAATGTATAGGTTTGCTAGGTTTCCCTAGATGCCGGCAGGGCTAGGGTTCAAAAACTACAGCTCGTCACTTTGCCAAAAAAGGGTCATTTTTCACCGCAAAATTGAGGTGTGACCACGTTGCGTTTTGCGCCGTTTCCTGTCGCGGGCACTAGGCCGACCCGCACAAGTGAGGTATCATTTTTCTCGTAGGACTTTGGGGAAAGCGGCGTGGGTGGAAATTTGTGGATCCACGCAGATTCCAGAACTTTCCATCACAGAAATGTGGGGAAAATGTGTTTTTTTTGTCAATTTTTTACGTTTGCAAGGGATTCTGGATAACAGACCATGGTGGGAGGCAGTCAAGTCACCCCATCCTGGATTCCCCTGGGTGTCTAGTTTACAAAAATGTATAGGTTTGCTAGGTTTCCCTAGGTGCCAGCAGGGCTAGGGTTCAAAAACTACAGCTAGTCACTTTGCCAAAAAAGGGTCATTTTTCACTGCAAAATTGAGGTGTGACCACGTTGCGTTTTGCGCCGTTTCCTGTCGCGGGCACTATGCCGACCCGCACAAGTGAGGTACCATTTTTCTCGTAGGACATTGGGGAACGCGGGGTGGGTGGAAATTTGTGGATCCACGCAGATTCCAGAACTTTCCATCACAGAAATATGGGGAAAATGTGTTTTTTTTGTCAGTTTTTTACGTTTGCAAGGGATTCTGGGTAACAGACCATGGTGGGAGGCAGTCAAGTCACCCCATCCTGGATTCCCCTGGGTGTCTAGTTTTCAAAAATGTATAGGTTTGCTAGGTTTCCCTAGGTGCCGGCAGGGCTAGGGTTCAAAAACTACAGCTAGTCACTTTGCCAAAAAGGGGTCATTTTTCACAGCAAAATTGAGGTGTGACCACGTTGCGTTTTGCGCCGTTTCCTGTCGCGGGCACTATGCCGACCCGCACAAGTGAGGTACGATTTTTCTCGTAGGACATTGGGGTACGCGGGGTGGGTGGAAAATTGTGGATCCACGCAGATTTCAGAACTTTCCATCACAGAAATATGGGGAAAATGTGTTTTTTTTGTCAATTTTTTACGTTTGCAAGGGATTCTGGGTAACAGACCATGGTGGGAGGCAGTCAAGTCACCCCATCCTGGATTCCCCTGGGTGTCTAGTTTTCAAAAATGTATAGGTTTGCTAGGTTTCCCTAGGAGCCGGCAGGGCTAGGGTTCAAAAACTACAGCTAGTCACTTTGCCAAAAAGGGGTCATTTTTCACTGCAAAATTGAGGTGTGACCACGTTGCGTTTTGCGCCGTTTCCTGTCGCGGGCACTATGCCGACCCGCACAAGTGAGGTACCATTTTTCTTGTAGGACTTTGGGGAACGCCGGGTGCGTGGAAATTTGTGGATCCACGCAGATTCCAGAACTTTCCATTACAGAAATGTGGGGAAAATGTGGTTTTTTTGTCAATTGTTTACGTTTGCAAGGGATTCTGGGTAACAGACCATGGTGGGAGGCAGTCAAGTCACGCCATCCTGGATTCCCCTGGGTGTCTAGTTTTAAAAAATGTATAGGTTTGCTAGGTTTCCCTAGGTGCCGGCAGGGCTAGGGTTCAAAACCTACAGCTCGTCACTTTGCCAAAAAAGGGTCATTTTTCACTGCAAAATTGAGGTGTGACCACATTGCGTTTTGCGCCGTTTCCTGTCGCGGGCACTAGGCCGACCCGCACAAGTGAGGTACCATTTTTCTCGTAGGACTTTGGGGATCGTGGGGTGGGTGGAAATTTGTAGATCCACGCAGATTCCAGAACTTTCCATCACAGAAATGTGGGGAAAATGTGTTTTTTTTGTCAATTTTTTACGTTTGCAAGGGATTCTGGGTAACAGACCATGGTGGGAGGCAGTCAAATCACCCCATCCTGGATTCCCCTGGGTGTCTAGTTTACAAAAATGTATAGGTTTGCTAGGTTTCCCTAGGTGCCGGCAGGGCTTGGGTTCAAAAACTACAGCTCGTCACTTTTCCAAAAAAGGGTCAATTTTCACTGCAAAATTGAGGTGTGAACACGTCGCGTTTTGCGCCGTTTCCTGTCGCGGGCACTAGGCCGACCCGCACAAATGAGGTACCATTTTTCTTGTAGGACTTTGGGAAACGCGGGGTGGGTGGAAATTTGCGGATCCACGCAGATTCCAGAACTTTCCATCACAGAAATGTGGGGAAAATGTGTTTTTTTTGTCAATTTTTTACGTTTGCAAGGGATTCTGGGTAACAGACCATGGTGGGAGGCAGTCAAGTCACCCCATCCTGGATTCCCCTGGGTGTCTGGTTTTCAAAAATGTATATGTTTGCTAGGTTTTCCTAGGTGCTGGCAGGGCTAGGGTTCAAAAACTACAGCTCGTCACTTTGCCAAAAAAGGGTCATTTTTCACTGCAAAATTGAGGTGTGACCACGTTGCGTTTTGCGCCGTTTCCTGTCGCGGGCACTATGCCGGCCCGCACAAGTGAGGTACCATTTTTCTCGTAGGACTTTGGGGAACGCGGGGTGGGTGGAAATTTGTGGATCCACGCAGATTCCAGAACTTTCCATCACAGAAATGTGGGGAAAATGTGTTTTTTTGTCAATTCTTTTGCGTTTGCAAGGGATTCTGGGTAACAGACCATGGTGGCAGGCAGTCAAGTCAACCCATCCTGGATTCCCCTGGGTGTCTAGTTTTCAAAAATGTATAGGTTTGCTAGGTTTCCCTAGGTGCCGGCAGGGCTAGGGTTCAAAAACTACAGCTCGTCACTTTGCCAAAAAGGGTCATTTTTCACTGCAAAATTGAGGTGTGACCACGTTGCGTTTTGCGCCGTTTCCTGTCACGGGCACTATGCCGACCCACACGAGTGAGGTACCATTTGTCTTGTAGGACTTTGGGGAACGCGGGGTGGGTGGAAATTTGAGGATCCACGCAGATTCCAGAACTTTCCATCACAGAAATGTGGGGAAAATGTGTTTTTTTTGTCAATTTTTTACGTTTGCAAGGGATTCTGGGTAACCGACCATGGTGGGATGCAGTCAAGTCACCCCATCCTGGATTCCCCTCGGTGTCTAGTTTACAAAAATGTATAGGTTTGCTAGGTTTCCCTAGGTGCCGGCAGGGCTAGGGTTCAAAAACTACAGCTAGTCACTTTGCCAAAAAAGGGTCATTTTTCACTGCAAAATTGAGGTGTGACCACGTTGCGTTTTGCGCCGTTTCCTGTCGCGGGCACTAGGCCGGCCCGCACAAGTGAGGTACCATTTTTCTCGTAGGACTTTGGGGAACGTGGGGTGGGTGGAAATTTGTGGATCCACGGAGACAGAACTTTCCATCACAGAAATGTGGGGAAAATGTTTTTTTTGTCAATATTTTACGTTTGCAAGGGATTCTGGGTAACAGACCATGGTGGGAGGCAGTCAAGTCACCCCATCCTGGATTCCCCTGGGTGTCTAGTTTTCAAAAATGTATAGGTTTGCTAGGTTTCGCTAGGTGCCGGCAGGGCTAGGGTTCAAAAACTACAGCTCGTCATTTTGCCAAAAAAGGGTCATTTTTCACTGCAAAATTGAGGTGTGACCACGTTGCGTTTTGCGCCGTTTCCTGTCGCGGGCACTAGGCCGACCCGCACAAGTGAGGTACCATTTTTCTCGTAGGACTTTGGGGAACGTGGGGTGGGTGGAAATTTGTGGATCCACGCAAATTCCAGAACTTTCCAACACAGAAATGTGGGGAAAATGTGTTTTTTTTGTCAATTTTTTAGGTTTGCAAGGGATTCTGGTTAACAAACCATGGTGGGAGGCAGTCAAATCACCCCATCCTGGATTCCCCTGCGTGTCTAGTTTTCAAAAATGTATAGGTTTGCTAGGTTTCCCTAGGTGCCGGCAGGGCTAGGGTTCAAAAACTACAGCTAGTCACTTTGCCAAAAAGGGGTCATTTTTCACTGCAAAATTGAGGTGTGACCACGTTGCGTTTTGCGCCGTTTCCTGTCGCGGGCACTATGCCGACCCGCACAAGTGAGGTACCATTTTTCTTGTAGGACTTTGGGGAATGCGGGGTGTGTGGAAATTTGTGGATCCACGCAGATTCCAGAACTTTCCATCACAGAAATGTGGGGAAAATGTGTTTTTTTTGTCAATTGTTTACGTTTGCAAGGGATTCTGGGTAACAGACCATGGTGGGAGGCAGTCAAGTCACCCCATCCTGGATTCCCCTGGGTGTCTAGTTTTCAAAAATGTATAGGTTTGCTAGGTTTCCCTAGGTGCCGGCAGGGCTAGGGTTCAAAAACTACAGCTAGTCACTTTGCCAAAAAAAGGGTCATTTTTCACTGCAAAATTGAGGTGTGACCACGTTGCGTTTTGCGCCGTTTCCTGTCGCGGGCACTAGGCCGACCCGCACAAGTGAGGTACCATTTTTCTCGTAGGACTTTGGGGAACGCGGGGTGCGTGGAAATTTGTGGATCCACGCAGATTCCAGAACTTTCCAACACAGAAATGTGGGGAAAATGTGTTTTTTTTGTCTATTGTTTACGTTTGCAAGGGATTCTGGGTAACAAACCATGGTGGGAGGCAGTCAAATCACCCCATCCTGGATTCCCCTGGGTGTCTAGTTTTCAAAAATGTATAGGTTTGCTAGGTTTCTCTAGGTGCCGGCAGGGCTAGGGTTAAAAAACTACAGCTCATCACTTTGCCAAAAAAGGGTCATTGTTCACTGCAAAATTGAGGTGTGACCACGTTGCGTTTTGCGCCGTTTCCAGTCGCGGGCACTATGCCGACCCGCACAAGTGAGGTACCATTTTTCTTGTAGGACTTTGGGGAACGCGGGGTGCATGGAAATTTGTGGATCCACGCAGATTCCAGAACTTTCCATCACAGAAATGTGGGGAAAATGTGGGTTTTTTGTCAATTGTTTACGTTTGCAAGGGATTCTGGGTAACAGACCATGGTGGGAGGCAGTCAAGTCACCCCATCCTGGATTCCCCTGGGTGTCTAGTTTTCAAAAATGTATAGGTTTGCTAGGTTTCCCTAGGTGCCGGCAGGGCTAGGGTTCAAAAACTACAGCTCGTCACTTTGCCAAAAAAGGGTCATTTTTCACTGCAAAATTGAGGTGTGACTCCTTTCGTTTTGCGCCGTTTCCTGTCGCGGGCACTAGGCCGACCCGCACAAGTGAGGTACCATTTTTCTCGTAGGACTTTGGGGAACGCGGGGTGGGTGGAAATTTGTGGCTCCACGTAGATTCCAGAACTTTCCATCACAGAAATGTGGGGAAAATGTGTTTTTTTTGTCAATTTTTTACGTTTGCAAGGGATTCTGGATAACAGACCATGGTGGGAGGCAGTCAAGTCACCCCATCCTGGATTCCCCTGGGTGTCTAGTTTACAAAAATGTATAGGTTTGCTAGGTTTCCCTAGGTGCCGGCAGGGCTAGGGTTCAAAAACTACAGCTAGTCACTTTGCCAAAAAAGGGTCATTTTTCACTGCAAAATTGAGGTGTGATCACGTTGCGTTTTGCGCCGTTTCCTGTCGCGGGCACTATGCCAACCCGCACAAGTGAGGTACCATTTTTCTCGTAGGACTTTGGGGAACGCGGGGTGGGTGGAAATTTGTGGATCCACGCAGATTCCAGAACTTTCCATCACAGAAATGTGGGGAAAATGTTTTTTTTGTCAATATTTTACGTTTGCAAGGTATTCTGGGTAACAGACCATGGTGGGAGGCAGTCAAGTCACCCCATCCTGGATTCCCCTGGGTGTCTAGTTTTCAAAAATGTATAGGTTTGCTAGGTTTCCCTAGGTGCCGGCAGGGCTAGGGTTCAAAAACTACAGCTCGTCATTTTGCCAAAAAAGGGTCATTTTTCACTGCAAAATTGAGGTGTGACCACGTTGCGTTTTGCGCCGTTTCCTGTCGCGGGCACTATGCCGATCCCCACAAGTGAGGTACCATTTTTCTCGTTGGACATTGGGGAACGCGGGGTGGGTGGAAATTTGTGGATCCACGCAGATTCCAGAACTTTCCATCACAGAAATATGTGGAAAATGTGTTTTTTTGTCAATTTTTTACGTTTGCAAGGGATTCTGGGTAACAGACCATGGTCGGAGGCAGTCAAGTCACCCCATCCTGGATTCCCCTGGGTGTCTAGTTTTCAAAAATGTATAGGTTTGCTAGGTTTCCCTAGGTGCCGGCAGGGCTAGGGTTCAAAAACTACAGCTAGTCACTTTGCCAAAAAGGGGTCATTTTTCACTGCAAAATTTGGGTGTGACCACGTTGCGTTTTGCGCCGTTTCCTGTCGCGGGCACTATGCCGACCCGCACAAGTGAGGTACCATTTTTCTCGTAGGACTTTGGGGAACGCGGGGTGCGTGGAAATTTGTGGATCCACGCAGATTCCAGAACTTTCCATCACAGAAATGTGGGGAAAATATGTTTTTTTTGTCAATTTTTTACGTTTGCAAGGGATTCTGGGTAACAGACCATGGTGGGAGGCAGTCAAGTCACCCCATCCTGGATTCCCCTGGGTGTCTAGTTTTCAAAAATGTATAGGTTTGCTAGGTTTCCCTAGGTGCCGGCAGGGCTAGGGTTCAAAAACTACAACTAGTCACTTTGCCAAAAAGGGGTCATTTTTCACTGCAAAATTGAGGTGTGACCACGTTGCGTTTTGCGCCGTTTCCTGTCGCGGGCACTATGCCGACCCTCACAAGTGAGGTACCATTTTTCTCGTAGGACATTGGGGAACGCGGGGTGGGTGGAAATTTGTGGATCCACGCAGATTCCAGAACTTTCCATCACAGAAATATGGGAAAAATGTATTTTTTTTGTCAATTTTTTACGTTTGCAGGGGATTCTGGGTAACAGACCATGGTGGGAGGCAGTCAAGTCACCCCATCCTGGATTCCCCTGGGTGTCTAGTTTTCAAAAATGTATAGGTTTGCTAGGTTTCCCTAGGTGCCGGCAGGGCTAGGGTTAAAAAACTACAGCTAGTCACTTTGCCAAAAAGGGGTCATTTTTCACTGCAAAATTGAGGTGTGACCACGTTGCGTTTTGCGCCGTTTCCTGTCGCGGGCACTATGCCGACCCGCACAAGTGAGGTACCATTTTTCTTGTAGGACTTTGGGGAACGCGGGGTGCGTGGAAATTTGTGGATCCACGCAGATTCCAGAACTTTCCATCACAGAAATGTGGGGAAAATGTGTTTTTTTTGTCAATTGTTTACGTTTGCAAGGGATTCTGGGTAACAGACCATGGTGGGAGGCAGTCAAGTCACCCCATCCTGGATTCCCCTGGGTGTCTAGTTTTCAAAAATGTATAGGTTTGCTAGGTTTCCCTAGGTGCCGGCAGGGCTAGGGTTCAAAAACTACAGCTCGTCACTTTGCCAAAAAAGGGTCATTTTTCACTGCAAAATTGAGGTGTGACCACGTTGCGTTTTGCGCCGTTTCCTGTCGCGGGCACTAGGCCGACCCGCACAAGTGAGGTACCATTTTTCTCGTAGGACTTTGGGGAACGCGGGGTGGGTGGAAATTTGTGGATCCACGCAGATTCCAGAACTTTCCATCACAGAAATGTGGGGAAAATGTGTTTTTTTTGTCAATTTTTTACGTTTGCAAGGGATTCTGGATAACAGACCATGGTGGGAGGCAGTCAAGTCTCCCCATCCTGAATTCCCCTGGGTGTCTAGTTTACAAAAATGTATAGGTTTGCTAGGTTTCCCTAGGTGCCGGCAGGGCTAGGGTTCAAAACCTACAGCTCGTCACTTTGCCAAAAAAGGGTCATTTTTCACTGCAAAATTGAGGTGTGACCACGTTGCGTTTTGCGCCGTTTCCTGTCGCGGGCACTAGGCCGACCCGCACAAGTGAGGTACCATTTTTCTCGTAGGACTTTGGGGATCGCGGGGTGGGTGGAAATTTGTAGATCCACGCAGATTCCAGAACTTTCCATCACAGAAATGTGGGGAAAATGTGTTTTTTTTGTCAATTTTTTACGTTTGCAAGGGATTCTGGGTAACAGACCATGGTGGGAGGCAGTCAAGTCACCCCATCCTGGATTCCCCTGGGTGTCTGGTTTACAAAAATGTATAGGTTTGCTAGGTTTCCCTAGGTGCCGGCAGGGCTAGGGTTCAAAAACTACAGCTCGACACTTTGCCAAAAAAGGGTCAATGTTCACTGCAAAATTGAGGTGTGACCACGTCGCGTTTTGCGCCGTTTCCTGTCGCGGGCACTAGGCCGACCCGCACAAGTGAGGTACCATTTTTCTCGTAGGACTTTGGGGAACGCGGGGTGGGTGGAAATTTGTGGATCCACGCAGATTCCAGAACTTTCCATCACAGAAATGTGGGGAAAATGTGTTTTTTTTGTCAATTTTTTACGTTTGCAAGGGATTCTGGATAACAGACCATGGTGGGAGGCAGTCAAGTCACCCCATCCTGGATTCCCCAGGGTGTCTAGTTTACAAAAATGTATAGGTTTGCTAGGTTTCCCTAGGTGCGGGCAGGGCTAGGGTTCAAAAACTACAGCTAGTCACTTTGCCAAAAAAGGGTCATTTTTCACTGCAAAATTGAGGTGTGACCACGTTGCGTTTTGCGCCGTTTCCTGTCGCGGGCACTAGGCCGACCCGCACAAGTGAGGTACCATTTTTCTCGTAGGACTTTGGGGAACGTGGGGTGGGTGGAAATTTGTGGATCCACGCAGATTCCAGAACTTTCCATCACAGAAATGTGGGGGAAATGTTTTTTTTGTCAATATTTTACGTTTGCAAGGGATTCTGGGTAACAGACCATGGTGGGAGGCAGTCAAGTCACCCCATCCTGGATTCCCCTGGGTGTCTAGTTTTCAAAAATGTATAGGTTTGCTAGGTTTCCCTAGGTGCCGGCAGGGCTAGGGTTCAAAAACTACAGCTCGTCATTTTGCCAAAAAAGGGTCATTTTTCACTGCAAAATTGAGGTGTGACCACGTTGCGTTTTGCGCCGTTTCCTGTCGCGGGCACTAGGCCGACCCGCACAAGTGAGGTACCATTTTTCTCGTAGGACTTTGGGGAACGTGGGGTGGGTGGAAATTTGTGGATCCACGCAGATTCCAGAACTTTCCAACACAGAAATGTGGGGAAAATGTGTTTTTTTTGTCAATTGTTTACGTTTGCAAGGGATTCTGGGTAACACACCATGGTGGGAGGCAGTCAAATCACCCCATCCTGGATTCCCCTGGGTGTCTAGTTTTAAAAAATGTATAGGTTTTCTAGGTTTCCCTAGGTGCCGGCAGGGCTAGGGTTCAAAAACTACAGCTAGTCACTTTGCCAAAAAGGGGTCATTTTTCACTGCAAAATTGAGGTGTGACCACGTTGCGTTTTGCGCCGTTTTCTGTCGCGGGCACTATGCCGACCCGCACAAGTGAGGTACCATTTTTCTCGTAGGACTTTGGGGAACGCGGGGTGTGTGGAAATTTGTGGATCCACGCAGATTCCAGAACTTTCCATCACAGAAATGTGGGGAAAATGTGTTTTTTTTGTCAATTTTTTACATTTGCAAGGGATTCTGGGTAACAGACCATGGTGGGAGGCAGTCAAGTCACCCCATCTTGGATTCCCCTGGGTGTCTAGTTTTCAAAAATGTATAGGTTTGCTAGGTTTCCCTAGGTGCCGGCAGGGCTAGGGTTCAAAAACTACAGCTAGTCACTTTGCCAAAAAAGGGTCATTTTTCACTGCAAAATTGAGGTGTGACCACGTTGCGTTTTGCGCCGTTTCCTGTCGCGGGCACTAGGCCGACCCGCACAAGTGAGGTACCATTTTTCTCGTAGGACTTTGGGGAACGTGGGGTGCGTGGAAATTTGTGGATCCACGCAGATTCCAGAACTTTCCAACACAGAAATGTGGGGAAAATGTGGTTTTTTTGTCAATTGTTTACGTTTGCAAGGGATTCTGGGTAACAAACCATGGTGGGAGGCAGTCAAATCACCCCATCCTGGATTCCCCTGGGTGTCTAGTTTTCAAAAATGTATAGGTTTGCTAGGTTTCTCTAGGTGCCGGCAGGGCTAGGGTTCAAAAACTACAGCTCATCACTTTGGCAAAAAAGGGTCATTTTTCACTGCAAAATTGAGGTGTGACCACGTTGCGTTTTGCGCCGTTTCCAGTCGCGGGCACTATGCCGACCCGCACAAGTGAGGTACCATTTTTCTTGTAGGACTTTGGGGAACGCGGGGTGCATGGAAATTTGTGGATCCACGCAGATTCCAGAACTTTCCATCACAGAAATGTGGGGAAAATGTGTTTTTTTTGTCAATTGTTTACGTTTGCAAGGGATTCTGGGTAACAGACCATGGTGGGAGGCAGTCAAGTCACCCCATCCTGGATTCCCCTGGGTGTCTAGTTTTCAAAAATGTATAGGTTTGCTAGGTTTCCCTAGGTGCCGGCAGGGCTAGGGTTCAAAAACTACAGCTAGTCACTTTGCCAAAAAAGGGTCATTTTTCACTGCAAAATTGAGGTGTGACCACGTTGCGTTTTGCGCCGTTTCCTGTCGCGGGCACTAGGCCGACCCGCACAAGTGAGGTACCATTTTTCTCGTAGGACTTTGGGGAACGTGGGGTGGGTGGAAATTTGTGGATCCACGCAGATTCCAGAACTTTCCATCACAGAAATGTGGGGAAAAGGTTTCTTTGTCAATATTTTACGTTTGCAAGGGATTCTGGGTAACAGACCATGGTGGGAGGCAGTCAAGTCACCCCATCCTGGATTCCCCTGGGTGTCTAGTTTTCAAAAATGTATAGGTTTGCTAGGTTTCCCTAGGTGCTGGCGGGGCTAGGGTTCAAAAACTACAGCTCGTCATTTTGCCAAAAAAGGGTCATTTTTCACTGCAAAATTGAGGTGTGACCACGTTGCGTTTTGCGCCGTTTCCTGTCGCGGGCACTAGGCCGACCCGCACAAGTGAGGTACCATTTTTCTCGTAGGACTTTGGGGAACGTGGGGTGGGTGGAAATTTGTGGATCCACGCAGATTCCAGAACTTTCCAACACAGAAATGTGGGGAAAATGTGTTTTTTTTGTCAATTGTTTACGTTTGCAAGGGATTCTGGGTAACAAACCATGGTGGGAGGCAGTCAAATCACCCCATCCTGGATTCCCCTGGGTGTCTAGTTTTCAAAAATGTATAGGTTTTCTAGGTTTCCCTAGGTGCCGGCAGGGCTAGGGTTCAAAAACTACAGCTAGTCACTTTGCCAAAAAGGGGTCATTTTTCACTGCAAAATTGAGGTGTGACCACGTTGCGTTTTGCGCCGTTTCCTGTCGCGGGCACTATGCCGACCCGCACAAGTGAGGTACCATTTTTCTCGTAGGACTTTGGGGAACGCGGGGTGTGTGGAAATTTGTGGATCCACGCAGATTCCAGAACTTTCCATCACAGAAATGTGGGGAAAATGCATTTTTTTGTCAATTTTTTACGTTTGCAAGGGATTCTGGGTAACAGACCATGGTGGGAGGCAGTCAAGTCACCCCATCCTGGATTCCCCTGGGTGTCTAGTTTTCAAAAATGTATAGGTTTGCTAGGTTTCCCTAGGTGCCGGCAGGGCTAGGGTTCAAAAACTACAGCTAGTCACTTTGCCAAAAAAGGGTCATTTTTCACTGCAAAATTGAGGTGTGACCACGTTGCGTTTTGCGCCGTTTCCTGTCGCGGGCACTAGGCCGACCCGCACAAGTGAGGTACCATTTTTCTCGTAGGACTTTGGGGAACGTGGGGTGCGTGGAAATTTGTGGATCCACGCAGATTCCAGAACTTTCCAACACAGAAATGTGGGGAAAATGTGTTTTTTTTGTCAATTGTTTACGTTTGCAAGGGATTCTGGGTAACAAACTATGGTGGGAGGCAGTCAAATCACCCCATCCTGGATTCCCCTGGGTGTCTAGTTTTCAAAAATGTATAGGTTTGCTAGGTTTCCCTAGGTGCCGGCAGGGCTAGGGTTCAAAAACTACAGCTAGTCACTTTGCCAAAAACGGGTCATTTTTCACTGCAAAATTGAGGTGTGACCACGTTGCGTTTTGCGCCGTTTCCTGTCGCGGGCACTATGCCGACCCGCACAAGTGAGGTACCATTTTTCTCGTAGGACTTTGGGGAACGCGGGGTGTGTGGAAATTTGTGGATCCACGCAGATTCCAGAACTTTCTATCACAGAAATGTGGGGAAAATGTGTTTTTTTTGTCAATTTTTTACATTTGCAAGGGATTCTGGGTAACAGACCATGGTGGGAGGCAGTCAAGTCACCCCATCTTGGATTCCCCTGGGTGTCTAGTTTTCAAAAATGTATAGGTTTGCTAGGTTTCTCTAGGTGCCGGCAGGGCTAGGGTTCAAAAACTACAGCTCATCACTTTGCCAAAAAAGGGTCATTTTTCACTGCAAAATTGAGGTGTGACCACGTTGCGTTTTGCGCCGTTTCCAGTCGCGGGCACTATGCCGACCCGCACAAGTGAGGTACCATTTTTCTTGTAGGACTTTGGGGAACGCGGGGTGCATGGAAATTTGTGGATCCACGCAGATTCCAGAACTTTCCATCACAGAAATGTGGGGAAAATGTGTTTTTTTTGTCAATTGTTTACGTTTGCAAGGGATTCTGGGTAACAGACCATGGTGGGAGGCAGTCAAGTCACCCCATCCTGGATTCCCCTGGGTGTCTAGTTTTCAAAAATGTATAGGTTTGCTAGGTTTCCCTAGGTGCCGGCAGGGCTAGGGTTCAAAAACTACAGCTCGTCACTTTGCCAAAAAAGGGTCATTTTTCACTGCAAAATTGAGGTGTGACCCCTTTCGTTTTGCGCCGTTTCCTGTCGCGGGCACTAGGCCGACCCGCACAAGTGAGGTACCATTTTTCTCGTAGGACTTTGGGGAACGCGGGGTGGGTGGAAATTTGTGGATCCACGCAGATTCCAGAACTTTCCATCACAGAAATGTGGGGAAAATGTGTTTTTTTTGTCAATTTTTTACGTTTGCAAGGGATTCTGGATAACAGACCATGGTGGGAGGCAGTCAAGTCACCCCATCCTGGATTCCCCTGGGTGTCTAGTTTACAAAAATGTATAGGTTTGCTAGGTTTCCCTAGGTGCCGGCAGGGCTAGGGTTCAAAAACTACAGCTAGTCACTTTGCCAAAAAAGGGTCATTTTTCACTGCAAAATTGAGGTGTGACCACGTTGCGTTTTGCGCCGTTTCCTGTCGCGGGCACTATGCCAACCCGCACAAGTGAGGTACCATTTTTCTCGTAGGACTTTGGGGAACGCGGGGTGGGTGGAAATTTGTGGATCCACGCAGATTCCAGAACTTTCCATCACAGAAATGTGGGGAAAATGTTTTTTTGTCAATATTTTACGTTTGCAAGGTATTCTGGGTAACAGACCATGGTGGGAGGCAGTCAAGTCACCCCATCCTGGATTCCCCTGGGTGTCTAGTTTTCAAAAATGTATAGGTTTGCTAGGTTTCCCTAGGTGCCGGCAGGGCTAGGGTTCAAAAACTACAGCTCGTCATTTTGCCAAAAAAGGGTCATTTTTCACTGCAAAATTGAGGTGTGAACACGTTGCGTTTTACGCCGTTTCCTGTCGCGGGCACTATGCCGACCCGCACAAGTGAGGTACCATTTTTCTCGTAGGACATTGGGGAACGCGGGGTGGGTGGAAATTTGTGGATCCACGCAGATTCCAGAACTTTCCATCACAGAAATATGGGGAAAATGTGTTTTTTTGTCAATTTATTACGTTTGCAAGGGATTCTGGGTAACAGACCATGGTCGGAGGCAGTCAAGTCACCCCATCCTGGATTCCCCTGGGTGTCTAGTTTTCAAAAATGTATAGGTTTGCTAGGTTTCCCTAGGTGCCGGCAGGGCTAGGGTTCAAAAACTACAGCTAGTCACTTTGCCAAAAAGGGGTCATTTTTCACAGCAAAATTGAGGTGTGACCACGTTGCGTTTTGCGCCGTTTCCTGTCGCGGGCACTATGCCGACCCGCACAAGTGAGGTACCATTTTTCTCGTAGGACTTTGGGGAACGCGGGGTGCGTGGAAATTTGTGGATCCACGCAGATTCCAGAACTTTCCATCACAGAAATGTGGGGAAAATATGTTTTTTTTGTCAATTTTTTACGTTTGCAAGGGATTCTGGGTAACAGACCATGGTGGGAGGCAGTCAAGTCACCCCATCCTGAATTTCCTGGGTGTCTAGTTTTAAAAAATGTATAGGTTTGCTAGGTTTCCCTAGGTGCCGGCAGGGCTAGGGTTCAAAAACTACAACTAGTCACTTTGCCAAAAAGGGGTCATTTTTCACTGCAAAATTGAGGTGTGACCACGTTGCGTTTTGCGCCGTTTCCTGTCGCGGGCACTATGCCGACCCGCACAAGTGAGGTACCATTTTTCTTGTAGGACTTTGGGGAACGCGGGGTGCGTGGAAATTTGTGGATCCACGCAGATTCCAGAACTTTCCATCACAGAAATGTGGGGAAAATGTGGTTTTTTTGTCAATTGTTTACGTTTGCAAGGGATTCTGGGTAACAGACCATGGTGGGAGGCAGTCAAGTCACCCCATCCTGGATTCCCCTGGGTGTCTAGTTTACAAAAATGTATAGGTTTGCTAGGTTTCCCTAGGTGCCGGCAGGGCTAGGGTTCAAAAACTACAGCTAGTCACTTTGCCAAAAAAGGGTCATTTTTCACTGCAAAATTGAGGTGTGACCACGTTGCGTTTTGCGCCGTTTCCTGTCGCGGGCACTATGCCGACCCGCACAAGTGAGGTACCATTTTTCTCGTAGGACATTGGGGAACGCGGGGTGGGTGGAAATTTGTGGATCCACGCAGATTCCAGAACTTTCCATCACAGAAATATGGGGAAAATGTAATTTTTTTGTCAATTTTTCACGTTTGCAAGGGATTCTGGGTAACAGACCATGGTGGGAGGCAGTCAAGTCACCCCATCCTGGATTCCCCTGGGTGTCTAATTTTCAAAAATGTATAGGTTTGCTAGGTTTCCCTAGGTGCCGGCAGGGCTAGGGTTCAAAAACTACAGCTAGTCACTTTGCCAAAAAGGGGTCATTTTTCACTGCAAAATTGAGGTGTGACCACGTTGCGTTTTGCGCCGTTTCCTGTCGCGGGCACTATGCCGACCCGCACAAGTGAGGTACCATTTTTCTTGTAGGACTTTGGGGAACGCGGGGTGCGTGGAAATTTGTGGATCCACGCAGATTCCAGAACTTTCCATCACAGAAATGTGGGGAAAATGTGGTTTTTTTGCCAATTGTTTACGTTTGCAAGCGATTCTGGGTAACAGACCATGGTGGGAGGCAGTCAAGTCACCCCATCCTGGATTCCCCTGGGTGTCTAGTTTTCAAAAATGTATAGGTTTGCTAGGTTTCCCTAGGTGCCGGCAGGGCTAGGGTTCAAAAACTACAGCTCGTCACTTTGCCAAAAAAGGGTCATTTTTCACTGCAAAATTGAGGTGTGACCACGTTGCGTTTTGCGCCGTTTCCTGTCGCGGGCACTAGGCCGACCCGCACAAGTGAGGTACCATTTTTCTCGTAGGACTTTGGGGAACGGGGGGTGGGTGGAAATTTGTGGATCCACGCAGATTCCAGAACTTTCCATCACAGAAATGTGGGGAAAATGTGTTTTTTTTGTCAATTTTTTACGTTTGCAAGGGATTCTGGATAACAGACCATGGTGGGAGGCAGTCAAGTCTCCCCATCCTGGATTCCCCTGGGTGTCTAGTTTACAAAAATGTATAGGTTTGCTAGGTTTCCCTAGGTGCCGGCAGGGCTAGGGTTCAAAAACTACAGCTAGTCACTTTGCCAAAAAAGGGTCATTTTTCACTGCAAAATTGAGGTGTGACCATGTTGCGTTTTGCGCCGTTTCCTGTCGCGGGCACTATGCCGACCCGCACAAGTGAGGTACCATTTTTCTCGTAGGACTTTGGGGAACGCGGGGTGGGTGGAAATTTGTGGATCCACGCAGATTCCAGAACTTTCCATCACAGAAATGTGGGGAAAATGTTTTTTTTGTCAATATTTTACGTTTGCAAGGGATTCTGGGTAACAGACCATGGTGGGAGGCAGTCAAGTCACCCCATCCTGGATTCCCCTGGGTGTCTAGTTTTCAAAAATGTATAGGTTTGCTAGGTTTCCCTAGGTGCCGGCAGGGCTAGGGTTAAAAAACTACAGCTCATCATTTTGCCAAAAAAGGGTCATTTTTCACTGCAAAATTGAGGTGTGACCACGTTGCGTTTTGCGCCGTTTCCTGTCGCGGGCACTATGTCGACCCGCACAAGTGAGGTACCATTTTTCTCGTAGAACATTGGGGAACGCGGGGTGGGTGGAAATTTGTGGATCCACGCAGATTCCAGAACTTTCCATCACAGAAATATGGGGAAAATGTGGTTTTTTTGTCAATTTTTTAGGTTTGCAAGGGATTCTGGGTAACAGACCATGGTGGGAGGCAGTCAAGTCACCCCATCCTGGATTCCCCTGGGTGTCTAGTTTTCAAAAATGTATAGGTTTGATAAGTGTGAGAAGTTGGCCTGGTATATGATGCTCACTAGTTAAAGTGATCACCTTGTACCATGCCAAGCAACCCTTATGGTGTGGTTGTAAGTCAACCTTTTCGGACTAGCTGCCCTAGTGGTAGCGTAGGCTAAGCAGTCTTTGAGGCTAAACTCGTGAAGCGTGTTAAGCCAGCTGTTTTACCAAATGCAACCCCCTTTTATACCAATGAAAGGACACCACACAGATATATATTCAAAATATATATGTATTTATTTCTCAAAGTAACCCCTAGTCTCTTTATGAGCACAGGAGCACAAATCGTCAAACAAGATTATCACAGAATACACAGAAGTTGCACTTTATATGGATAGGCCCTGGTGGCCACTCGAACCATATACTAAAATAGTGGTATAAGTACCACGAACAGGAAAGGGAAAAGGCCTAGGGCCTCTAGAATCGCTGGGCCTACAAGGAGCTAACGTCAGTTAGTGACCAGGAGGTCCACGGGTGGCGTGTGCAGAGCAAATAGTCACACGCGTGCTCCCATAGGTTTCAATGGGTGCGTAAAAAGTACAAAGTTACTGCAAAAGGAATCTTCCGGATGACCTAGGAACTTAAGATTTGGAACACAGGCACTAGAGATGTAATACCACACTTGGGCACCGGAGTGCCAGCTTTACCTCACCCACAGGAAGCGGGTGCATAGGCCTCGAAGTGCGTCGGGTTTCTTCTATCTGTTCCGTGGGGCCTGTAGACAAAAGTGCTGCAGGCGGTCGGTCGGGAAGAGATGCAGTGGATCCAAGAGTGGATCGGAGATGTTGAAGACCTGTAAGCAGAGGGGACAGTGTTCACAGTCACTAGCCAGTGACCAGCGTGGCACCAGGTGGGTACCAGGCGATGTCGGGTGCAAACAGGAAGGAAGGTGTAGCTTGACTCTGCAGCCACGTGGTCCCTGAAGGTCGACGACGTCCAGGAGTCGAGTCACGAGCTGTCCCACGCAGGCTCTCGCTGTCGGCGGTGTCGGCGACTTGATCGAAGCAAACAAGCCTTGGCAAAAGCAATTGTTGTGGGCAAGGAGATAAGCTGATGGTTCTGACCAGCAAGGTCAGAGGAACGGCTCCTTTGGAGGGGAGCAAGGGCCAGTCTGGAGCAACCAGACCAGCGGTGTTTGTCGTAGATTTCGTCGCCAAGATGGCCACTAGCCAGCGGGCCAGCAACCGGTTAGGTGCGTCGAGTGGCAAAATGCAGAAGGGCCCCACGCAGATCGTGGAGATGCTGGAGGGCTCACCTTTGGTGCAGATGCTGCTCGAGGGTTGGGCTTCTCAGGACCCAAAGCACAACTTGGAGGGAGCCTCGGTTGTTGCACTTGTCAGCTTGTCGTAGTCGTTCCAAGATGGCTGGCTCCACGTGTCTCGGTGCCTCCACGGGTCTCCTCTTTTCAGGGACTGTGGATCGGGCGGTGAGAGGTCTGGAGGTCCAGGTCTTGTCAGTCTCTGGGCTCGGGCTCCGGCGGGAGGCGGCGGCAAAGCAGACGTTGATTCGCTGGATGGTGCTTGCGTTAGCAAGGTGGTCACTCCCTGACCACAGGGGAGATTTTCTTCAGTCTTCTGTGCAGCAGAATGTCGAAGTTCCCGTCTTCTTCTTAGTTTCAAGTTGATTCCAGGATGTCTGAAGTCTTAGGACACAGCTCCTACCTTTATTCGGATTCTAGGGGCCGGACTACCTGCTAGGTCCCTCCCTATGGGCGGGACCAGGAAGGGGGGTGGTTACACCCCCAATCCTTTGTCCAGCTCGCCCCAGGCCCGGGACTGGTGTGCCCCAGGACCGGTTTGAACTGGCCTATGCCCCGAGGCTCCTTGTGAGCCACAGGCATGTCTGGTTTCTTTCAAGCCCTACCTGACCAATACACAAAATCCTGTCTGGGGTGGTGCACGCACCTCCCCTGGCAGGAAACCCTTTGTCCACACCTCCCAAGCTGGAAGGACTCCCAGCAGCAGGAGGGCAGACTTGTGTCTGTGGTGGCAGCATCCATTTTGTGGAGCTGAGGCTATGTCTGATTTTACCCGGGTTTCAGGTACTGTACATGTCGTGTCCCTCTAGAAGGGTGGAATGCTAACCCCGTCGCCAGAATTGGCGAGGGGTTAGTATTCCAATTCGTATGACACCTTACTCGACATGTTTTGATAAAGCCAAACCAAAGATAGCATTTAACCGCGAGGTTCATAATGCACTTAAGAGTATATGGTATGACGATATCTGGAAACAGTAGAAGGAAGTTGTTCCGACCACTGTAGACAGGCTCAGCTCATGCCAGAGCACCATCTCACATGGAACCAAGCACTCTGCCTTCAGGATTGTTAAGGCCTGCTATAGGAGTGACTTATAGGTTACCAGGTGTCCCATTTAAGGTTAGGTATAGGTATACTACACCTAAGTAAGAGGTGATTACACCAACTTACCCCAGCTGAGTGATCAGCCAGTTGTGTCAAATCGTTAGGCCAAGCCTGGGGTGGCATAATACATGCTGCAGCCCTTGGCAGGCCTTGGGTACACCAATGCCCTGGGTACCTAGTGTACACTGGTACAGGGGCTGACAGGGTGATCCACTTCCAATTGGTTATGCACCTAGGGTGCATAGTTTTAATTTAGTAGAGAGAACAGCAGGCTGGGGGTCTGATTGGCAGGCCCACAGCCTCAATATGTCAAAAACCAGTGAAGCAAAAAGCAAAAATTTGGGGTGACCATAGGATAGCAGACCCTACTCTCCTACACAACCCCCCCCCAAACGCTGGGACATTAAACTAGCCTTGACCAGTCTCGTCTTCATGTCCTAAGTGGAAGTACCTGGAGAGACCATCTGCATTCCCATGGTCAGTACCTGGCCGGTGCTCCACTGTAAAGTCCATCCCCTGTAGGGAAATGGACCACCTAAGCAGTTTGGGGTTTTCACCCTTCATCTGATTTAGCCACAAGAGGGGCTTATGGTCGGTCTGAATCTTGAAGTGAGTGCCAAACAAGTATGGCCTCAGCTTCTTCAGGGCCCACACCACAGCAAAGGCCTCCCTCTCAATAGCTGACCAATTCTTCTCTCTGGGGGTCAACCTTCTGCTAATAAAAGCAATGGGTTGGTCTTGACCATCTACATTAAGTTGTGACAGCACAGCTCCCACACCCAACTCAGAAGCATCTGTTTGGACAATAAACTCTTTGGAGTAGTCAGGACTTTTCAGGATAGGTGCAGAGCACATGGCCTCCTTCAGGTCATCAAATGCCTTTTGACAGCTTACTGTCCACTGAACCTTTTTGGGCATCTTCTTGGATGTCAGATCATTAAGAGGAGTCACAATGGACCCATAGTTCTTAACAAACTTCCTGTAGTACCCAGTCAAGCCCAAGAAAGCTCGAACTTGAGTCTGGGTGGTTGGAGGGGACCAGTCCTTGATGGATTGTATCTTACTCTCCAGTGGTTGAACTTGGCCTCCACCTACAAGGTGGCCCAAATATACAACCTTACTCTGCCCTATCTGGCACTTAGTAGCCTTGATAGTGAGGCCTGCCCTCTGCAGGGCCTCAAGAGCCTTCTTCAGGTGGATCAGGTGATCCTCCCAGGTGGAGCTAAAGACAGCAATGTCATCAAGATATGCTGCACAAAAGTCATCCAACCCAGTAAGGACTTGGTTCACCAGCCTTTGGAAGGTGGCAGGTGCATTCTTCAGACCAAAGGGCATCACCACAAACTGATAATGCCCACCTGGGGTTGAGAATGCTGTTTTGGCCTTAGACTCCTCAGCTAATCTGATTTGCCAATAGCCAGCTGTTAAGTCAAATGTGCTCAAAAACTTTGCAGAAGCTAGTTTGTCTATGAGCTCATCTGCCCTTGGAATAGGGTGTGCATCTGTCCTGGTGACAGCATTGAGTCCTCTGTAATCCACACAGAACCTCATCTCTCTCTTGCCATCTTTGGTGTGAGGTTTGGGGACCAGAACCACTGGGCTAGCCCAGGGGCTCTCTGAGGGTTCAATGACACCTAATTCCAGCATTTTATGTACCTCAGCCTTTATACAGTCCCTGACGTGGTCAGGTTGTCTGTAAAGTTTGTTCTTTACAGGCAGACTGTCACCAGTGTCCACAACATGGGTACACCAGTCAGTTTGACTAGGTATCAAGGAAAACATATGTGAAAATGATTGTAGAACCTGTCTACATTCAGTCTGCTGATGGGCAGTGAGGTTGCCTCCAAGGGTCACTCCTTCAACTGAGCCATCTTCAGGGTTCTGAGACAACAGGTCTGGGAGAGGGTCACTCTCTTCCTCCTGTCCCTCATCTGTAGCCATGAGCAAGCCCATGTCTGCCCTGTCAACATATGCTTTAAGCCTGTTAACATGGAGTACCCTGTGGGGACTCCTGGGAGTTCCTAGGTCCACCAAGTAGGTGACCTCTCCCTTCTTTTCCAGGATTGTATGGGGTCCAGACCATTTGTCTTGGAGTGCTGCTGGGGCCACTGGCTCCAACACCCATACCTTCTGTCCTGGCTGATACTCAACCAAGACAGCCTTTTGGTCATGCCAAGCTTTCTGTAAGGCCTGGCTTGCCTCAAGGTTTTTAGATGCCTTCTCCATATACTCAGCCATCCTGGAGCGGAGACCAAGTACATAGTCCACTATGTCTAGCTTAGGCTTTTTGAGAGGTAACTCCCATCCTTCCTTCACCAAACACAGTGGGCCTCTCACAGGGTGCCCAAACAACAATTCAAAGGGGCTGTAGCCAACTCCTTTTTGTGGGACCTCTCTGTAAGCAAACAGAAGGCAGGGTAGAAGGATATCCCATCTTCGCCTGAGCTTTTCAGGTAATCCTTTGATCATACCCTTTAGGGTCTTGTTGAATCTCTCAACAAGCCCATTGCATTGTGGGTGATAAGGGGTGGTGAACTTGTAGTTGACACCACATTCCTTCCACATAGCTGTCAAGTATCCTGACATAAAGTTGGTACCTCTGTCAGATACTACCTCCTTAGGAAACCCCACTCTGGAGAATACTCCCAGCAGGGCCCTGGCCACAACAGGAGCTGTAGTGGTCCTAAGGGGAATTGCCTCTGGATACCTGGTGGCATGATCCACTACCACCAGTATAAATCTGTGCCCAGATGCAGTGGGAGGATCCATGGGACCCACTATGTCTATTCCCACTCTTTCAAAGGGGACCCCCACCACAGGTAGTGGTATAAGGGGGGCCTTTGTTGTGCCACCTGATTTGCCACTGGCTTGGCAGGTAACACAGGAGCGACAAAACTCCTTTGTATCTTCATTCATATGAGGCCAGTGAAAGTGAGGGACAAGCCTGTCCCAAGTCTTGTTCTGGCCTAAGTGTCCTGCTAAAGGAATGTCATGGGCCAAGGTAAGAAGGAAGCCCCTAAATTGCAGAGGTATGACCAACCTCCTGGTTGCACCAGGCTTGGGGTCTCTAGCCTCTGAATAAAGGAGCCCTTCATCCCAATACACTTTATGGGTACCTTGAGCATTCCCAGCAGCCTCAGCAGCAGCCAGCTGTCTGAGGGGTTCAAGAGAGGGACAGGATAACTGAGCCTGCCTCAAGTCAGCCCTTGAAGGTCCCCCTGTCCCCAGAAACTCAACCTGATCAGGTTCAAGCTCTTCAGGGACAGTTCCTTCAGGGTCCTCTAGATCAGCTTCCTGGGAAGGCTGATCATCACTCTGAGGCAGGGGGGAAGGCACAGCCTTGACCCTCCTGTTCTTCTTCTTGGTAGGTGCTTGGTCCCTTGTTCCAGGATCCAAGACCTGTGGTTCAGTGAGGCACTTTTTGGCCTGTGACCTGGTCACAGCAAGGACATGTGATGATATACCTAACATCTCTGCATGAGTCCTGTACTCCACTTCTGACCATAGAGAACTCTCTAGGTCATTGCCCAACAAACATTCTACTGGGAGGTCTGCACTAACCACAACCCTTTTGAGGCCAGTTACCCCTCCCCATGAGAAGTTAACAACTGCCACACTATGTGAAGTAGTGGCATTGCTGGCATTGGTCACCAGGTAGTTCTCACCTGGTATGTACTGTCCAGGGTCCACAAAGCCTGGTGTCACCATAGTGACACTGGCACATGTGTCCCTGTAAGCTTGAGCCACTTTGTCATTAATTAAAGGAGTCTGTCTGTACTTGCCCAGGTTACTGGGGCTCACAGTCAGGGACAAATCAATGTCCCCATCACAGATCAAGACTGCCTGTGTAAGGGTTCGGTCTAAGTCAGAATCTCCTTCAGTTCCCATAGTGATTCCCACTACACCCTTTGTCTGGGGACCAACACTGCTAACAGTAGTACTGGGAGCAGGTGCCTTAGGGGCAACAGTGTTGGGGGCTCCACCCTTTTTGCAATCACTAGTCCAGTGAGTTGTATTTTTACAATGATTGCACCAGGGTTTCTTTTGACCTTCTTTCTTCTTTTTGGACTGTTGTTGGGACCCACCCTCCTTAGCAGTAGTTTGGGGCCCTGTTGAAGACTTCTGGTCTTTAGATTTCTGATCTCCACCCTTTTGGTCTGTTTTCTTCTGATCACCCCCTTGGCCCTGGTTCTGGTTCTTTTGCTTAACCCTGGTTCTGACCCATTTGTCTGCCTTCTTTCCCAATTCTTGGGGAGAGGTCAGATCAGAGTCAACCAAGTGTTGATGCAGTTGCTGGTTTTGACAGTTATTTAAAATCTGTTCTCTCATCATCAAATTATACAATCCTGTAAAATCAGATACCTTACTTCCCAGCAACCAACCCTCCAAAGCCTTAGTGGCACATTCAATGTATTCAGACCAGTCCTGAGTCTGTGTCTTTTGGGTGTCTCTGAACATTAACCTGTACTGCTCAGTGGTTAAGCCTAACCCATCAACTAGAACACTCTTCAGGACTCTGTAGTTTCTGACATCCTCTTCTCTAACAGTGAGGAGTCTGTCTCTGCCTCTTCCCTCAAAGGAGAGCCAGAGGATTGCTGCCCACTGATCTTCAGGAACCTGCTGTACTTTGCAGGCTCTCTCAAGAGCAGTTATCCACTTGTGGATGTCATCCCCACTTTTGTAGGGGGGCACAACCTTAGACAGGTTTCTATTATCGAAAACCCTATCTTTGTCCTTAGGGACAATGCTGCCACCAGTGGGTATAGACCCACTCTCTCTAGGTTGCCTAGCCTTGTTCAGTTTTTCTTCCATCAGGGCTACTTCTAGCTCCTGCTTCCTGATCCTCAGCTGGGCTTCCTGCATTCTGGCCTCATGTTCCCTCCTCTGAGGGGTGGTCATCCTTTTCCTGGAGTGACCTTGAGAGCCCCTAGAGCCATGAGAAGCATTGGAGTCACCTGAGCGATTCCTTTGCCTTCCAAACCCTGTGTTAAGTCCACTGGGGAGATCCAGTGGGTTGAACCCACTGTCAGTCCCCAATAGCCTTAGTTTAGCTGGGCCAAGTATAATACTTGGCACTGGGCTAGTTCTCCCTTCATCATCACTACTTTCTGTATCCTCACCACTTTCCTCCCCTGTAGTATGGTTCTCATCTAAGGGATGGCTATTGGAACTGGGTACCTCTGTAGTATCTTCAGAAGGGGGGCCTCCTGTTCCTGTCCCTAAGGGGGCTAACTGGGAAGCTTTCTTGAGTGCTCTCTGATTCTCATCATTCTGTAAGAGCTCTCTGAGCTCAGCAGAGTTTGGGTTCTTGGGCTGTTTAAGGCCTCTAAGAGTTGCCAAATGCCTGAGCTCATTCTGATTAAGGGTAGCAAAGCTGGATGGTGCCCTCTGGGGGTCACTCTCAACAGAGATGGGTACAGTGGACCCCTCTGCCCCGGCCATTGCTCTTAAGTGTGGGTGGATGTGTTGCAATCTACCTACACTTGGGTTTACCTACTAAACCTATCTAGTAGTTGTAGTCAGGGTGTGCTACTCCCTTTGCTCTACAACAACTAAGTTCAGTAGAACTTATGTATATCTAATCTTGTTTTATATGTACCTACAGGTACCTATGTGATCTTTCAATTGGTAACCAAGAGATTACAATGGTAAAACACAGCAAGCTCAAATCCAACCGCTGCTCACCAATGTGAGAAGTTGGCCTGGTATATGATGCTCACTAGTTAAAGTGATCACCTTGTACCATGCCAAGCAACCCTTATGGTGTGGTTGTAAGTCAACCTTTTCGGACTAGCTGCCCTAGTGGTAGCGTAGGCTAAGCAGTCTTTGAGGCTAAACTCGTGAAGCGTGTTAAGCCAGCTGTTTTACCAAATGCAACCCCCTTTTATACCAATGAAAGGACACCACACAGATATATATTCAAAATATATATGTATTTATTTCTCAAAGTAACCCCTAGTCTCTTTATGAGCACAGGAGCACAAATCGTCAAACAAGATTATCACAGAATACACAGAAGTTGCACTTTATATGGATAGGCCCTGGTGGCCACTCGAACCATATACTAAAATAGTGGTATAAGTACCACGAACAGGAAAGGGAAAAGGCCTAGGGCCTCTAGAATCGCTGGGCCTACAAGGAGCTAACGTCAGTTAGTGACCAGGAGGTCCACGGGTGGCGTGTGCAGAGCAAATAGTCACACGCGTGCTCCCATAGGTTTCAATGGGTGCGTAAAAAGTACAAAGTTACTGCAAAAGGAATCTTCCGGATGACCTAGGAACTTAAGATTTGGAACACAGGCACTAGAGATGTAATACCACACTTGGGCACCGGAGTGCCAGCTTTACCTCACCCACAGGAAGCGGGTGCATAGGCCTCGAAGTGCGTCGGGTTTCTTCTATCTGTTCCGTGGGGCCTGTAGACAAAAGTGCTGCAGGCGGTCGGTCGGGAAGAGATGCAGTGGATCCAAGAGTGGATCGGAGATGTTGAAGACCTGTAAGCAGAGGGGACAGTGTTCACAGTCACTAGCCAGTGACCAGCGTGGCACCAGGTGGGTACCAGGCGATGTCGGGTGCAAACAGGAAGGAAGGTGTAGCTTGACTCTGCAGCCACGTGGTCCCTGAAGGTCGACGACGTCCAGGAGTCGAGTCACGAGCTGTCCTACGCAGGCTCTCGCTGTCGGCGGTGTCGGCGACTTGATCGAAGCAAACAAGCCTTGGCAAAAGCAATTGTTGTGGGCAAGGAGATAAGCTGATGGTTCTGACCAGCAAGGTCAGAGGAACGGCTCCTTTGGAGGGGAGCAAGGGCCAGTCTGGAGCAACCAGACCAGCGGTGTTTGTCATAGATTTCGTCGCCAAGATGGCCACTAGCCAGCGGGCCAGCAACCGGTTAGGCGCGTCGAGTGGCAAAATGCAGAAGGGCCCCACGCAGATCGTGGAGATGCTGGAGGGCTCACCTTTGGTGCAGATGCTGCTCGAGGGTTGGGCTTCTCAGGACCCAAAGCACAACTTGGAGGGAGCCTCGGTTGTTGCACTTGTCAGCTTGTCGTAGTCGTTCCAAGATGGCTGGCTCCACGTGTCTCGGTGCCTCCACGGGTCTCCTCTTTTCAGGGACTGTGGATCGGGCGGTGAGAGGTCTGGAGGTCCAGGTCTTGTCAGTCTCTGGGCTCGGGCTCCGGCGGGAGGCGGCGGCAAAGCAGACGTTGATTCGCTGGATGGTGCTTGCGTTAGCAAGGTGGTCACTCCCTGACCACAGGGGAGATTTTCTTCAGTCTTCTGTGCAGCAGAATGTCGAAGTTCCCGTCTTCTTCTTAGTTTCAAGTTGATTCCATGATGTCTGAAGTCTTAGGACACAGCTCCTACCTTTATTCGGATTCTAGGGGCCGGACTACCTGCTAGGTCCCTCCCTATGGGCGGGACCAGGAAGGGGGGTGGTTACACCCCCAATCCTTTGTCCAGCTCGCCCCAGGCCCGGGACTGGTGTGCCCCAGGACCGGTTTGAACTGGCCTATGCCCCGAGGCTCCTTGTGAGCCACAGGCATGTCTGGTTTCTTTCAAGCCCTACCTGACCAATACACAAAATCCTGTCTGGGGTGGTGCACGCACCTCCCCTGGCAGGAAACCCTTTGTCCACACCTCCCAAGCTGGAAGGACTCCCAGCAGCAGGAGGGCAGACTTGTGTCTGTGGTGGCAGCATCCATTTTGTGGAGCTGAGGCTATGTCTGATTTTACCCGGGTTTCAGGTACTGTACATGTCGTGTCCCTCTAGAAGGGTGGAATGCTAACCCCGTCGCCAGAATTGGCGAGGGGTTAGTATTCCAATTCGTATGACACCTTACTCGACATGTTTTGATAAAGCCAAACCAAAGATAGCATTTAACCGCGAGGTTCATAATGCACTTAAGAGTATATGGTATGACGATATCTGGAAACAGTAGAAGGAAGTTGTTCCGACCACTGTAGACAGGCTCAGCTCATGCCAGAGCACCATCTCACATGGAACCAAGCACTCTGCCTTCAGGATTGTTAAGGCCTGCTATAGGAGTGACTTATAGGTTACCAGGTGTCCCATTTAAGGTTAGGTATAGGTATACTACACCTAAGTAAGAGGTGATTACACCAACTTACCCCAGCTGAGTGATCAGCCAGTTGTGTCAAATCGTTAGGCCAAGCCTGGGGTGGCATAATACATGCTGCAGCCCTTGGCAGGCCTTGGGTACACCAATGCCCTGGGTACCTAGTGTACACTGGTACAGGGGCTGACAGGGTGATCCACTTCCAATTGGTTATGCACCTAGGGTGCATAGTTTTAATTTAGTAGAGAGAACAGCAGGCTGGGGGTCTGATTGGCAGGCCCACAGCCTCAATATGTCAAAAACCAGTGAAGCAAAAAGCAAAAATTTGGGGTGACCATAGGATAGCAGACCCTACTCTCCTACAATAAGGTTTCCCTAGGTGCCGGCAGGGCTAGGGTTCAAAAACTACAGCTAGTCACTTTGCCAAAAAAGGGTCATTTTTCACTGCAAAATTGAGATGTGACCACGTTGCGTTTTGCGCCGTTTCCTGTCGCGGGCACTAGGCCGACCCGCACAAGTGAGGTACCATTTTTCTCGTAGGACTTTGGGGAACGTGGGGTGTGTGGAAATTTGTGGATCCACGCAGATTCCAGAACTTTCCAACACAGAAATGTGGGGAAAATTTGTTTTTTTGTCAATTGTTTACGTTTGCAAGGGATTCTGGGTAACAAACCATGGTGGGAGGCAGTCAAATCACCCCATCCTGGATTCCCCTGGGTGTCTAGTTTTCAAAAATGTATAGGTTTGCTAGGTTTCCCTAGGTGCCGGCAGGGCTAGGGTTAAAAAACTACAGCTCATCACTTTGCCAAAAAAGGGTCATTTTTCACTGCAAAATTGAGGTGTGACCACGTTGCGTTTTGCGCCGTTTCCAGTCGCGGGCACTATGCCAACCCGCACAAGTGAGGTACCATTTTTCTCGTAGGACATTGGGGAACGCGGGGTGGGTGGAAAATTGTGGATCCACGCAGATTCCAGAACTTTCCATCACAGAAATATGGGCAAAATTTGTTTTTTTTGTCAATTGTTTACGTTTGCAAGGGATTCTGGGTAACAGACCATGGTGGGAGGCAGTCAAGTCACCCCATCCTGGATTCCCCTGGGTGTCTAGTTTTTAAAAATGTATAGGTTTGCTAGGTTTCCCTAGGTGCCGGCAGGGCTAGGGTTAAAAAACTACAGCTAGTCACTTTGCCAAAAAGGGGTCATTTTTCACTGCAAAATTGAGGTGTGACCACGTTGCGTTTTGCGCCGTTTCCTGTCGCGGGCACTATGCCGACCCGCACAAGTGAGGTACCATTTTTCTTGTAGGACTTTGGGAAATGCGGGGTGCGTGGAAATTTGTGGATCCACGCAGATTCCAGAACTTTCCATCACAGAAATGTGGGGAAAATGTGTTTTTTTTGTCAATTTTTTACGTTTGCAAGGGATTCTGGATAACAGACCATGGTGGGAGGCAGTCAAGTCTCCCCATCCTGGATTCCCCTGGGTGTCTAGTTTACAAAAATGTATAGGTTTGCTAGGTTTCCCTAGGTGCCGGCAGGGCTAGGGTTCAAAAACTACAGCTAGTCACTTTGCCAAAAAAGGGTCATTTTTCACTGCAAAATTGAGGTGTGACCATGTTGCGTTTTGCGCCGTTTCCTGTCGCGGGCACTATGCCGACCCGCACAAGTGAGGTACCATTTTTCTCGTAGGACTTTGGGGAACGCGGGGTGGGTGGAAATTTGTGGATCCACGCAGATTCCAGAACTTTCCATCACAGAAATGTGCGGAAAATGTTTTTTTTTGTCAATATTTTATGTTTGCAAGGGATTCTGGGTAACAGACCATGGTGGGAGGCAGTCAAGTCACCCCATCCTGGATTCCCCTGGGTGTCTAGTTTTCAAACATGTATAGGTTTGCTAGGTTTCCCTAGGTGCCGGCAGGGCTAGGGTTCAAAAACTACAGCTCGTCATTTTGCCAAAAAAGGGTCATTTTTCACTGCAAAATTGAGGTGTGACCACGTTGCGTTTTGCGCCGTTTCCTGTCGCGGGCACTATGTCGACCCGCACAAGTGAGGTACCATTTTTCTCGTAGAACATTGGGGAACGAGGGGTGGGTGGAAATTTGTGGATCCACGCAGATTCCAGAACTTTCCATCACAGAAATGTGGGGAAAATGTGTTTTTTTTGTCAATTTATTAGGTTTGCAAGGGATTCTGGGTAACAGACCATGGTGGGAGGCAGTCAAGTCACCCCATCCTGGATTCCCCTGGGTGTCTAGTTTTCAAAAATGTATAGGTTTGATAAGGTTTCCCTAGGTGCCGGCAGGGCTAGGGTTCAAAAACTACAGCTAGTCACTTTGCCAAAAAGGGGTCATTTTTCACTGCAAAATTGAGGTGTGACCACGTTGCGTTTTGCGCCGTTTCCTGTCGCGGGCACTATGCCGACCCGCACAAGTGAGGTACCATTTTTCTCGTAGGACTTTGGGGAACGCGGTGTGCATGGAAATTTGTGGATCCACGCAGCTTCCAGAACTTTCCATCACAGAAATGTGGGGAAAATGTGTTTTTTTTGTCAATTTTTTACGTTTGCAAGGGATTCTGGGTAACAGACCATGGTGGGAGGCAGTCAAGTCACCCCATCCTGGATTCCCCTGGGTGTCTAGTTTTCAAAAATGTATAGGTTTGCTAGGTTTCCCTAGGTGCCGGCAGGGCTAGGGTTAAAAAACTACAGCTAGTCACTTTGCCAAAAAAGGGTCATTTTTCACTGCAAAATTGAGATGTGACCACGTTGCGTTTTGTGCCGTTTCCTGTCGCGGGCACTAGGCCGACCCGCACAAGTGAGGTACCATTTTTCTCGTAGGACTTTAGGGAACGTGGGGTGGGTGGAAATTTGTGGATCCACGCAGATTCCAGAACTTTCCAACACAGAAATGTGGGGAAAATGTGTTTTTTTTGTTAATTGTTTACGTTTGCAAGGGATTCTGGGTAACAAGCCATGGTGGGAGGCAGTCAAATCACCCCATCCTGGATTCCCCTGGGTGTCTAGTTTTCAAAAATGTATAGGTTTGCTAGGTTTCCTAAAGGGTCATTTTTCACTGCAAAATTGAGGTGTGACCACGTTGCGTTTTGCGCCGTTTCCAGTCGCGGGCACTATGCCAACCCGCACAAGTGAGGTACCATTTTTCTCGTAGGACATTGGGGAACGCGGGGTGGGTGGAAAATTGTGGATCCACGCAGATTCCAGAACTTTCCATCACAGAAATATGGGGAAAATGTGTTTTTTTTGTCAATTGTTTACGTTTGCAAGGGATTCTGGGTAACAGACCATGGTGGGAGGCAGTCAAGTCACCCCATCCTGGATTCCCCTGGGTGTCTAGTTTTTAAAAATGTATAGGTTTGCTAGGTTTCCCTAGGTGCCGGCAGGGCTAGGGTTCAAAAACTACAGCTAGTCACTTTGCCAAAAAAGGGTCATTTTTCACTGCAAAATTGAGGTGTGACCACGTTGCGTTTTGCGCCGTTTCCTGTCGCGGGCACTATGCCGACCCGCACAAGTGAGGTACCATTTTTCTTGTAGGACTTTGGGGAATGCGGGGTGCGTGGAAATTTGTGGATCCACGCAGATTCCAGAACTTTCCATCACAGAAATGTGGGGAAAATGTGTTTTTTTTGTCAATTTTTTACGTTTGCAAGGGATTCTGGATAACAGACCATGGTGGGAGGCAGTCAAGTCTCCCCATCCTGGATTCCCCTGGGTGTCTAGTTTACAAAAATGTATAGGTTTGCTAGGTTTCCCTAGGTGCCGGCAGGGCTAGGGTTAAAAAACTACAGCTAGTCACTTAGCCAAAAAAGGGTCATTTTTCACTGCAAAATTGAGGTGTGACCATGTTGCGTTTTGCGCCGTTTCCTGTCGCGGGCACTATGCCGACCCGCACAAGTGAGGTACCATTTTTCTCGTAGGACTTTGGGGAATGCGGGGTGGGTGGAAATTTGTGGATCCACGCAGATTCCAGAACTTTCCATCACAGAAATGTTGGGAAAATGTTTTTTTTGTCAATATTTTACGTTTGCAAGGGATTCTGGGTAACAGACCATGGTGGGAGGCAGTCAAGTCACCCCATCCTGGATTCCCCTGGGTGTCTAGTTTTCAAAAATGTATAGGTTTGCTAGGTTTCCCTAGGTGCCGGCAGGGCTAGGGTTCAAAAACTACAGCTCGTCATTTTGCCAAAAAAGGGTCATTTTTCACTGCAAAATTGAGTTGTGACCACGTTGCGTTTTGCGCCGTTTCCTGTCGCGGGCACTATGTCGACCCGCACAAGTGAGGTACCATTTTTCTCGTAGAACATTGGGGAACGCGGGGTGGGTGGAAATTTGTGGATCCACGCAGATTCCAGAACTTTCCATCACAGAAATATGGGGAAAATGTGTTTTTTTTGTCAATTTTTTAGGTTTGCAAGGGATTCTGGGTAACAGACCATGGTGGGAGGCAGTCAAGTCACCCCATCCTGGATTCCCCTGGGTGTCTAGTTTTCAAAAATGTATAGGTTTGATAAGGTTTCTGTGAGAAGTTGGCCTGGTATATGATGCTCACTAGTTAAAGTGATCACCTTGTACCATGCCAAGCAACCCTTTTGGTGTGGTTGTAAGTCAACCTTTTCGGACTAGCTGCCCTAGTGGTAGCGTAGGCTAAGCAGTCTTTGAGGCTAAACTCGTGAAGCGTGTTAAGCCAGCTGTTTTACCAAATGCAACCCCCTTTTATACCAATGAAAGGACACCACACAGATATATATTCAAAATATATATGTATTTATTTATCAAAGTAACCCCTAGTCTCTTTATGAGCACAGGAGCACAAATCGTCAAACAAGATTATCACAGAATACACAGAAGTTGCACTTTATATGGATAGGCCCTGGTGGCCACTCGAACCATATACTAAAATAGTGGTATAAGTACCACGAACAGAAAAGGGAAAAGGCCTAAGGCCTCTAGAATCGCTGGGCCTACCAGGAGCTAACGTCAGTTATTGACCAGGAGGTCCACGGGTGGCGTGTGCAGAGCGAATAGTCACACGCGTGCTCCCATAGGTTTCAATGGGTGCGTAAAAAGTACAAAGTTACTGCAAAGGAGATCTTCCGGGTTAACTAGGAACTTAAGATTTGGAACACAGGCACTAGAGATGTATTACTACACTTGGGCACCGGAGTACCAGCTTTACCTCACCCACAGGAAGCAGGTGCATAGGCCTCAAAGTGCGTCGGGTTTCTTCTATCTGTTCCGTTGAGCTTGAAGACAAAGATGCTGCAGGCGGTCGGTCCGGGAGAGATGCAGTGGACCCAAGAGTGGATCGGAGATGTTGAAGACCTGTAAGCAGAGGGGACAGTGTTCACAGTCACTAGCCAGTGACCAGCGTGGCACCAGGTGGGTACCAGGCGATGTCGGGTGCAAACAGGAAGGAAGGTGTAGCTTGACTCTGCAGCCACGTGGTCCCTGAAGGTCGACGACGTCCAGGAGTCGAGTCACGAGCTGTCCCACGCAGGCTCTCGCTGTCGGCGGTGTCGGCGACTTGATCGAAGCAAACAAGCCTTGGCAAAAGCAATTGTTGTAGGCAAGGAGTTTGAGCTGATGGTTCTGACCAGCAAGGTCAGAGGAACGGCTCCTTTGGAGGGGAGCAAGGGCCAGTCTGGAGCAACCAGACCAGCGGTGTTTGTTGTAGATTTCGTCGCCAAGATGGCCACTAGCCAGCGGGCCAGCAACCGGTTAGGCGCGTCGAGTGGCAAAATGCAGAAGGGCCCCACGCAGATCGTGGAGATGCTGGAGGGCTCACCTTTGGTGCAGATGCTGCTCGAGGGTTGGGCTTCTCAGGACCCAAAGCACAACTTGGAGGGAGCCTCGGTTGTTGCACTTGTCAGCTTGTCGTAGTCGTTCCAAGATGGCTGGCTCCACGTGTCTCGGTGCCTCCACGGGTCTCCTCTTTGCAGGGACTGTGGATCGGGCGGTGAGAGGTCTGGAGGTCCAGGTCTTGTCAGTCTCTGGGCTCGGGCTCCGGCGGGAGGCGGCGGCAAAGCAGACGTTGATTCGCTGGATGGTGCTTGCGTTAGCAAGGTGGTCACTCCCTGACCACAGGGGAGATTGGCTTCAGTCCTCTGTGCGGCAGAGCGTCGAAGTTCCCGTCTTCTTCTTAGTTTCAAGTTGATTCCAGGATGTCTGAAGTCTTAGGACACAGCTCCTACCTTTAAGCGGATTCTAGGGGCCGGACTACCTGCTAGGTCCCTCCCTAAGGGTGGGACCAGGAAGGGGGGTGGTTACACCCCCAATCCTTTGTCCAGCTCGCCCCAGGCCCGGGACTGGTGTGCCCCAGGACCGGTTTGAACTGGCATATGCACCGAGGCTCCTTGTGAGCCACAGGCATGTCTGGTTTCTTTCAAGCCCTACCTGACCAATACACAAAATCCTGTCTGGGGTGGTGCATGCACCTCCCCTGGCAGGAAACCCTTTGTCCACACCTCCCAAGCTGGAAGGACTCCCAGCAGCAGGAGGGCAGACTTGTGTCTGTGGTGGCAGCATCCATTTTGTGGAGCTGAGGCTATGTCTGATTTTACCCGGGTTTCAGGCACTGTACATGTCGTGTCCCTCTAGAAGGGTGGAATGCTAACCCCGTCGCCAGAATTGGCGAGGGGTTAGTATTCCAATTCGTATGACACCTTACTCGACATGTTTTGATAAAGCCAAACCAAAGATAGCATTTAACCGCGAGGTTCATAATGCACTTAAGAGTATATGGTATGACGATATCTGGAAACAGTAGAAGGAAGTTGTTCCGACCACTGCAGACAGGCTCAGCTCATGCCAGAGCACCATCTCACATGGAACCAAGCACTCTGCCTTCAGGATTGTTAAGGCCTGCCATAGGAGTGACTTATAGGTTACCAGGTGTCCCATTTAAGTTTAGGTATAGGTATACTACACCTAAGTAAGGGGTGATTACACCAACTTACCCCAGCTGAGTGATCAGCCAGTTGTGTCAGATTGTTAGGCCAAGCCTGGGGTGGCATAATACATGCTTCAGCCCCTGGCAGGCCTTGGATACACCAATGCCCTGGGTACCTAGTGTACACTGGTACAGGGGCTGACAGGGTGATCCAACCAATTGGGTATGTACCTAGGGTACATGGAGTCCATTTTACAGAGAGAGCAGATAGCCTGAGAGCCTGAATGGCAGGATCTCAGGCCAACTAAGTCGAAAAACCAGCTAGACACTAGGCAAAAATTTGGGGGTAACCATAGTCAGATATCCACCTTCCTACACAACCCCCCCCCAAACGAAGGGAGATAAGGCTGACCTTGACCAGGTAAGCCTATATTGCCCAAGTGGCCATATAAGGAGGAACCAGCACTGGCATGGTTACCCCCTGTCTCATGGTCCACTAAGCAATCCCTCACCCTAAGGGTATCAGAGGGTCTCCACCATAGGGAATCTCTACCTGTGGTGTGTCTTGGCAAAGTAAAAGGCTGGTGTTGAGATGGAGTACTGAAGTGAGTGTCCTCAAAGTGAGGCCTCAGCTTCCTCCAATCATCCTCCACCATGGATGCCTTTCTTTCTTTAACTGAGTTGCACTGTGCTCTCAGGGTCAGCCTCTGGCTACCTAAAGCTGGAGGCTGGGTCCCTTTTGTGGGCTTACTGGAGGGACAGGTCAGGTTTGGGGCCCTAAGGTCCCATGTTTGCCTGTGCCCAACAGAATCCCCCTGGGGGAGGTCCCTAACTACCTGTAAAGGAGATCCCTCAGGAATGTTTTTACCCATCACCTGACTAGGGCTACTAGCCAGGCAATCCTCATTCTTTTGATGGGGGGGTTCTTGTGGACAGGGGCCCTCTGGGGGTCCACTGGCCTCCCTGACCTCTGCAGCCCTGGGCTGACTGAGGCAGGGTAGAGAGAGGCAGGCTACCTGCACCAGACTGGATCCCACCTTGGAAGGGGCCACTGACATCAGAGGCTCTGCCAGGCCAGGCCTGGCTACCTCTGGGGCAGTTCCTTCACAAGGGGTGAGGTCAGATCCCTGAGGAGGCTGACCTTTTCCTAATGTCTGGGGAGAGGGAGACTTTTCTTCCTCCCCACTACTCTCAGTTTGTGTGGAGTGATCCATTGTTTCAGGCTTCACTACACCTATGTCAGTCTGAGTATAGGCTGAGACCATTACAGCCTTGCCAACCTTTTCAGGGGGGCACTCAGTTTGTGTTTGAGCTGTGACTGTCACAGCTCTGCCAGTCCCTACAGGGAAGTCTGTCTGTGCCTGGGCTGTGGCTACCACTGCCCTTCCAACCTTTTCAGGGAGGAAATCTATTTGGACAGGGGTTGTGAATGGCACAACCCCCCTACCCTTTTGTGAAAGGCCTACCATTTTAGAATGGGTGTCTTGTTCAACTCCAGCCCAAGCTGAGAGTTCTAAGTCATTCCCCAGTAAGCAGTCTACAGGCAAGGTTGGGGACACTGCTACCCTTTTAGGGCCAGTGACCCCTCCCCAGCTGAGACATACCTCTGCCATGGGATGACTGTTCTGTTTGCCATCAATGTTAGTCACCTGGTAGGAGAAACCGGGCAAAAGCTGCTCAGAGGGAACTAGCCAATGGGCCACCATTGTGATGCTAGCCCCAGTGTCTCTGTAGGCCTCAGCTTTTGTACCATTGATGTAGGGCTCCTGTCTGTACCTACCCAAAGTGTTGGGACAGGCAGTGAAGTTGGCAAACCCCATGCCACCATCACAGACAAGAGTGGTTGCTGTAGGGGAATTGGCTAAGCCAGGGTCCCCCTGTGTTCCCCAAGTAAACCCACCCAGATTTCTGGGGGCACTCCCACCACCTGGGGGATTACTGCTGACAGTAATAGGTGGTGTGACAGGAGTAATTGGAGGAACAGTTTTGTTTTTAGCCCTTGGGCAACCGCTGTCAGTTTTCCAATGCCCAGGAGTTTTACACTCATGGCAGTAGGGCTTTTTAGCTGTGGTAGAGGAGGGAGCTTGGGACCCACCACCCTGTGTGGAGTTTTGGGGCCCTGAGGAAGGTTTCTCTTTTTCTTTATCCCCACCCTTCTCTTGAGGCTTGGTGGTATCTTTCTTTTGGTCACCACCCTGGTTTTTAGGCCTGATCCTGGTCCTGACCCATTTATCTGCCCTCTTTCCCAATTCTTGGGGAGAGGTCAAATCTGAGTCTACCAGGTGTTGATGGAGAAGCTGGTTTTGACAATTACTTAAAATCTGCTCTCTCATCATCAAATTGTACAATCCTGTATAATCAGACACCTTACTTCCCAGCAACCAACCCTCCAAAGCCTTAGTGGCACATTCCACATATTCAGACCAGTCCTGAGTCTGTGTCTTCTGGGTGTCTCTGAACATTAACCTGTACTGTTCAGTGGTTAAGCCTAACCCATCAACTAGGACACTCTTCAGGACTCTGTAATTTCTGACATCCTCTTCTCTAACAGTGAGGAGTCTATCTCTGCCTCTCCCCTCAAAGGAGAGCCATAAGATTGCTGCCCACTGGTCTTCAGGAACCTGCTGCACTTTGCAGGCTCTCTCAAGAGCAGTCATCCATTTGTGGATGTCATCCCCACTTTTGTAGGGGGGCACAATCTTGGACAGGTTCCTATTGTCAAAGACCCTATCTTTGTCCCTAGGGACATTGCTGCCACCAGTGGGTATAGACCCACTCTCTCTATGCTGCCTAGCCTTGCTCAGTTTTTCTTCCATCAGGGCTACTTCTAGCTCCTGCTTCCTGATCCTCAGCTGGGCTTCCTGCATCCTGGCCTCATGTTCCCTCCTCTGAGGGGTGGTCAGTCTCCTTCTGGAGTGACCTTGAGAGCCTCTAGAGCCATGGGAAGCATTGGAGTCACCTGAGCGATTCCTTTGCCTTCCAAGCCCTGTGTTAAGTCCACTGGGGAGATCCAATGGGGTGAACCCACTGTCAGTCCCCAATAGCCTTAGTTTAGCTGGGCCAAGTATAACACTTGGCACTGGGCTAGTTCTCCCTTCATCCCCACTCACATCTGTATCCCCATCACTTTCTTCCTCTGTGGTAGGCATCCCATCTAAGGGGTGACTATTGAAAGGGGGTACCTCTGTGGCATCTTCAGAAGGGGGGCCTCCTGTTCCTGACCCTAAGGGGGCTAACTGGGAAGCTTTCCTGAGTTCTCTCTGATTCTCATCATTTTGTAAGAGTTCTCTGAGCTCAGCAGAGGTAGGGTTCTTGGGCTGTTTAAGGCCTCTAAGAGTTGCCAAATGCCTGAGCTCATTCTGGTTAAGGGTAGCAAAGCTGGATGTTGCCCTCTGGGGGTCACTCTCAACAGAGATGGGTACAGTGGACCCCTCTGCCCCGGCCATTGCTCTTAAGTGTGGGTGGATGTGTTGCAATCTACCTACACTTGTGTTTACCTACTAAACCTATCTAGTAGTTGTAGTCAGGGTGTGCTACTCCCTTTGCTCTACAACAACTAAGTTCAGTAGAACTTATGTATATCTAATCTTGTTTTATATGTACCTACAGGTAACTATGTGATCTTTCAATTGGTAACCAAGAGATTACAATGGTAAAACACAGCAAGCTCAAATCCAACCGCTGCTCACCAATGTGAGAAGTTGGCCTGGTATATGATGCTCACTAGTTAAAGTGATCACCTTGTACCATGCCAAGCAACCCTTTTGGTGTGGTTGTAAGTCAACCTTTTCGGACTAGCTGCCCTAGTGGTAGCGTAGGCTAAGCAGTCTTTGAGGCTAAACTCGTGAAGCGTGTTAAGCCAGCTGTTTTACCAAATGCAACCCCCTTTTATACCAATGAAAGGACACCACACAGATATATATTCAAAATATATATGTATTTATTTATCAAAGTAACCCCTAGTCTCTTTATGAGCACAGGAGCACAAATCGTCAAACAAGATTATCACAGAATACACAGAAGTTGCACTTTATATGGATAGGCCCTGGTGGCCACTCGAACCATATACTAAAATAGTGGTATAAGTACCACGAACAGAAAAGGGAAAAGGCCTAAGGCCTCTAGAATCGCTGGGCCTACCAGGAGCTAACGTCAGTTAGTGACCAGGAGGTCCACCGGTGGCGTGTGCAGAGCGAATAGTCACACGCGTGCTCCCATAGGTTTCAATGGGTGCGTAAAAAGTACAAAGTTACTGCAAAGGAGATCTTCCGGGTTAACTAGGAACTTAAGATTTGGAACACAGGCACTAGAGATGTATTACTACACTTGGGCACCGGAGTACCAGCTTTACCTCACCCACAGGAAGCAGGTGCATAGGCCTCAAAGTGCGTCGGGTTTCTTCTATCTGTTCCGTTGAGCTTGAAGACAAAGATGCTGCAGGCGGTCGGTCCGGGAGAGATGCAGTGGACCCAAGAGTGGATCGGAGATGTTGAAGACCTGTAAGCAGAGGGGACAGTGTTCACAGTCACTAGCCAGTGACCAGCGTGGCACCAGGTGGGTACCAGGCGATGTCGGGTGCAAACAGGAAGGAAGGTGTAGCTTGACTCTGCAGCCACGTGGTCCCTGAAGGTCGACGACGTCCAGGAGTCGAGTCACGAGCTGTCCCACGCAGGCTCTCGCTGTCGGCGGTGTCGGCGACTTGATCGAAGCAAACAAGCCTTGGCAAAAGCAATTGTTGTAGGCAAGGAGTTTGAGCTGATGGTTCTGACCAGCAAGGTCAGAGGAACGGCTCCTTTGGAGGGGAGCAAGGGCCAGTCTGGAGCAACCAGACCAGCAGTGTTTGTCGTAGATTTCGTCGCCAAGATGGCCACTAGCCAGCGGGCCAGCAACCGGTTAGGCGCGTCGAGTGGCAAAATGCAGAAGGGCCCCACGCAGATCGTGGAGATGCTGGAGGGCTCACCTTTGGTGCAGATGCTGCTCGAGGGTTGGGCTTCTCAGGACCCAAAGCACAACTTGGAGGGAGCCTCGGTTGTTGCACTTGTCAGCTTGTCGTAGTCGTTCCAAGATGGCTGGCTCCACGTGTCTCGGTGCCTCCACGGGTCTCCTCTTTGCAGGGACTGTGGATCGGGCGGTGAGAGGTCTGGAGGTCCAGGTCTTGTCAGTCTCTGGGCTCGGGCTCCGGCGGGAGGCGGCGGCAAAGCAGACGTTGATTCGCTGGATGGTGCTTGCGTTAGCAAGGTGGTCACTCCCTGACCACAGGGGAGATTGGCTTCAGTCCTCTGTGCGGCAGAGCGTCGAAGTTCCCGTCTTCTTCTTAGTTTCAAGTTGATTCCAGGATGTCTGAAGTCTTAGGACACAGCTCCTACCTTTAAGCGGATTCTAGGAGCCGGACTACCTGCTAGGTCCCTCCCTAAGGGTGGGACCAGGAAGGGGGGTGGTTACACCCCCAATCCTTTGTCCAGCTCACCCCAGGCCCGGGACTGGTGTGCCCCAGGACCGGTTTGAACTGGCATATGCACCGAGGCTCCTTGTGAGCCACAGGCATGTCTGGTTTCTTTCAAGCCCTACCTGACCAATACACAAAATCCTGTCTGGGGTGGTGCATGCACCTCCCCTGGCAGGAAACCCTTTGTCCACACCTCCCAAGCTGGAAGGACTCCCAGCAGCAGGAGGGCAGACTTGTGTCTGTGGTGGCAGCATCCATTTTGTGGAGCTGAGGCTATGTCTGATTTTACCCGGGTTTCAGGCACTGTACATGTCGTGTCCCTCTAGAAGGGTGGAATGCTAACCCCGTCGCCAGAATTGGCGAGGGGTTAGTATTCCAATTCGTATGACACCTTACTCGACATGTTTTGATAAAGCCAAACCAAAGATAGCATTTAACCGCGAGGTTCATAATGCACTTAAGAGTATATGGTATGACGATATCTGGAAACAGTAGAAGGAAGTTGTTCCGACCACTGCAGACAGGCTCAGCTCATGCCAGAGCACCATCTCACATGGAACCAAGCACTCTGCCTTCAGGATTGTTAAGGCCTGCCATAGGAGTGACTTATAGGTTACCAGGTGTCCCATTTAAGTTTAGGTATAGGTATACTACACCTAAGTAAGGGGTGATTACACCAACTTACCCCAGCTGAGTGATCAGCCAGTTGTGTCAGATTGTTAGGCCAAGCCTGGGGTGGCATAATACATGCTTCAGCCCCTGGCAGGCCTTGGATACACCAATGCCCTGGGTACCTAGTGTACACTGGTACAGGGGCTGACAGGGTGATCCAACCAATTGGGTATGTACCTAGGGTACATGGAGTCCATTTTACAGAGAGAGCAGATAGCCTGAGAGCCTGAATGGCAGGATCTCAGGCCAACTAAGTCGAAAAACCAGCTAGACACTAGGCAAAAATTTGGGGGTAACCATAGTCAGATATCCACCTTCCTACAGTTTCCCTAGGTGCCGGCAGGGCTAGGGTTAAAAAACTACAGCTAGTCACTTTGCCAAAAAGGGGTCATTTTTCACTGCAAAATTGAGGTGTGACCACGTTGCGTTTTGCGCCGTTTCCGGTCGCGGGCACTATGCCGACCCGCACAAGTGAGGTACCATTTTTCTCGTAGGACTTTGGGGAACGCGGTGTGCGTGGAAATTTGTGGATCCACGCAGCTTCCAGAACTTTCCATCACAGAAATGTGGGGAAAATGTGTTTTTTTTGTCAATTTTTTACGTTTGCAAGCGATTCTGGGTAACAGACCATGGTGGGAGGCAGTCAAGTCACCCCATCCTGGATTCCCCTGGGTGTCTAATTTTCAAAAATGTATAGGTTTGCTAGGTTTCCCTAGGTGCCGGCAGGGCTAGGGTTCAAAAACTACAGCTAGTCACTTTGCCAAAAAAGGGTCATTTTTCACTGCAAAATTGAGATGTGACCACGTTGCGTTTTGCGCCGTTTCCTGTCGCGGGCACTATGCCGACCCGCACAAGTGAGGTACCATTTTTCTCGTAGGACTTTGGGGAACGTGGGGTGGGTGGAAATTTGTGGATCCACGCAGATTCCAGAACTTTCCAACACAGAAATGTGGGGAAAATGTGTTTTTTTTGTCAATTGTTTACGTTTGCAAGGGATTCTGGGTAACAAACCATGGTGGGAGGCAGTCAAATCACCCCATCCTGGATTCCCCTGGGTGTCTAGTTTTCAAAAATGTATAGGTTTGCTAGGTTTCCCTAGGTGCCGGCAGGGCTAGGGTTCAAAAACTACAGCTAGTCACTTTGCCAAAAAAGGGTCATTTTTCACTGCAAAATTGAGGTGTGACCACGTTGCGTTTTGCGCCATTTCCAGTCGCGGGCACTATGCCAACCCGCACAAGTGAGGTACCATTTTTCTCGTAGGACATTGGGGAACGCGGGGTGGGTGGAAAATTGTGGATCCACGCAGATTCCAGAACTTTCCATCACAGAAATATGGGGAAAATGTGTTTTTTTTGTCAATTGTTTACGTTTGCAAGGGATTCTGGGTAACAGACCATGGTGGGAGGCAGTCAAGTCACCCCATCCTGGATTCCCCTGGGTGTCTAGTTTTTAAAAATGTATAGGTTTGCTAGGTTTCCCTAGGTGCCGGCAGGGCTAGGGTTCAAAAACTACAGCTAGTCACTTTGCCAAAAAGGGGTCATTTTTCACTGCAAAATTGAGGTGTGACCACGTTGCGTTTTGCGCCGTTTCCTGTCACGGGCACTATACCGACCCGCACAAGTGAGGTACCATTTTTCTTGTAGGACTTTGGGGAATGCGGGGTGCGTGGAAATTTGTGGATCCACGCAGATTCCAGAACTTTCCATCACAGAAATGTGGGGAAAATGTGTTTTTTTTGTCAATATTTTACGTTTGCAAGGGATTCTGGGTAACAGACCATGGTGGGAGGCAGTCAAGTCACCCCATCCTGGATTCCCCTGGGTGTCTAGTTTTCAAAAATGTATAGGTTTGCTAGGTTTCCCTAGGTGCCGGCAGGGCTAGGGTTCAAAAACTACAGCTCGTCATTTTGCCAAAAAAGGGTCATTTTTCACTGCAAAATTGAGTTGTGACCACGTTGCGTTTTGCGCCGTTTCCTGTCGCGGGCACTATGTCGACCCGCACAAGTGAGGTACCATTTTTCTCGTAGAACATTGGAGAACGCGGGGTGGGTGGAAATTTGTGGATCCACGCAGATTCCAGAACTTTCCATCACAGAAATATGGGGAAAATGTGTTTTTTTTGTCAATCTTTTAGGTTTGCAAGGGATTCTGGGTAACAGACCATGGTGGGAGGCAGTCAAGTCACCACATCCTGGATTCCCCTGGGTGTCTAGTTTTCAAAAATGTATAGGTTTGATAAGGTTTCCCTAGGTGCCGGCAGGGCTAGGGTTCAAAAACTACAGCTAGTCACTTTGCCAAAAAGGGGTCATTTTTCACTGCAAAATTGAGGAGTGACCACGTTGCGTTTTGCGCCGTTTACGGTCGCGGGCACTATGCCGACCCGCACAAGTGAGGTACCATTTTTCTTGTAGGACTTTGGGGAATGCGGGGTGCGTGGAAATTTGTGGATCCACGCAGATTCCAGAATTTTCCATCACAGAAATGTGGGGAAAATGTGGTTTTTTTGTCAATTGTTTACGTTTGCAAGGGATTCTGGGTAACAGACCATGGTGGGAGGAAGTCAAGTCACCCCATCCTGGATTCCCCTGGGTGTCTAGTTTTCAAAAATGTATAGGTTTGCTAGGTTTCCCTAGGTGCCGGCAGGGCTAGGGTTCAAAAACTACAGCTCGTCACTTTGCCAAAAAAGGGTCATTTTTCACTGCAAAATTGAGGTGTGACCACGTTGCGTTTTGCGCCGTTTCCAGTCGCGGGCACTATGCCGACCCGCACAAGTGAGGTACCATTTTTCTCGTAGGACATTGGGGAACGCGGGGTGCATGGAAATTTGTGGATCCACGCAGATTCCAGAACTTTCCATCACAGAAATGTGGGGAAAATGTGGGTTTTTTGTCAATTGTTTACGTTTGCAAGGGATTCTGGGTAACAGACCATGGTGGGAGGCAGTCAAGTCACCCCATCCTGGATTCCCCTGGGTGTCTAGTTTTCAAAAATGTATAGGTTTGCTAGGTTTCCCTAGGTGCCGGCAGGGCTAGGGTTCAAAAACTACAGCTCGTCACTTTGCCAAAAAAGGGTCATTTTTCACTGCAAAATTGAGGTGTGACCCCTTTCGTTTTGCGCCGTTTCCTGTCGCGGGCACTAGGCCGACCCGCACAAGTGAGGTACCATTTTTCTCGTAGGACTTTGGGGAACGCGGGGTGGGTGGAAATTTGTGGATCCACGTAGATTCCAGAACTTTCCATCACAGAAATGTGGGGAAAATGTGTTTTTTTTGTCAATTTTTTACGTTTGCAAGGGATTCTGGATAACAGACCATGGTGGGAGGCAGTCAAGTCACCCCATCCTGGATTCCCCTGGGTGTCTAGTTTACAAAAATGTATAGGTTTGCTAGGTTTCCCTAGGTGCCTGCAGGGCTAGGGTTCAAAAACTACAGCTAGTCACTTTGCCAAAAAAGGGTCATTTTTCACTGCAAAATTGAGGTGTGATCACGTTGCGTTTTGCGCCGTTTCCTGTCGCGGGCACTATGCCAACCCGCACAAGTGAGGTACCATTTTTCTCGTAGGACTTTGGGGAACGCGGGGTGGGTGGAAATTTGTGGATCCACGCAGATTCCAGAACTTTCCATCACAGAAATGTGGGGAAAATGTTTTTTTTGTCAATATTTTACGTTTGCAAGGTATTCTGGGTAACAGACCATGGTGGGAGGCAGTCAAGTCACCCCATCCTGGATTCCCCTGGGTGTCTAGTTTTCAAAAATGTATAGGTTTGCTAGGTTTCCCTAGGTGCCGGCAGGGCTAGGGTTCAAAAACTACAGCTCGTCATTTTGCCAAAAAAGGGTCATTTTTCACTGCAAAATTGAGGTGTGACCACGTTGCGTTTTGCGCCGTTACCTGTCGCGAGCACTATGCCGACCCCCACAAGTGAGGTACCATTTTTCTCGTTGGACATTGGGGAACGCGGGGTGGGGGAAATTTGTGGATCCACGCAGATTCCAGAACTTTCCATCACAGAAATATGGGGAAAATGTGTTTTTTTGTCAATTTTTTACGTTTGCAAGGGATTCTGGGTAACAGACCATGGTCGGAGGCAGTCAAGTCACCCCATCCTGGATTCCCCTGGGTGTCTAGTTTTCAAAAATGTATAGGTTTGCTAGGTTTCCCTAGGTGCCGGCAGGGCTAGGGTTCAAAAACTACAGCTAGTCACTTTGCCAAAAAGGGGTCATTTTTCACTGCAAAATTGAGGTGTGACCACGTTGCGTTTTGCGCCGTTTCCTGTCACGGGCACTATACCGACCCGCACAAGTGAGGTACCATTTTTCTTGTAGGACTTTGGGGAATGCGGGGTGCGTGGAAATTTGTGGATCCACGCAGATTCCAGAACTTTCCATCACAGAAATGTGGGGAAAATGTGTTTTTTTTGTCAATATTTTACGTTTGCAAGGGATTCTGGGTAACAGACCATGGTGGGAGGCAGTCAAGTCACCCCATCCTGGATTCCCCTGGGTGTCTAGTTTTCAAAAATGTATAGGTTTGCTAGGTTTCCCTAGGTGCCGGCAGGGCTAGGGTTCAAAAACTACAGCTCGTCATTTTGCCAAAAAAGGGTCATTTTTCACTGCAAAATTGAGTTGTGACCACATTGCGTTTTGCGCCGTTTCCTGTCACGGGCACTATGTCGACCCGCACAAGTGAGGTACCATTTTTCTCGTAGAACATTGGAGAACGCGGGGTGGGTGGAAATTTGTGGATCCACGCAGATTCCAGAACTTTCCATCACAGAAATATGGGGAAAATGTGTTTTTTTTGTCAATTTTTTAGGTTTGCAAGGGATTCTGGGTAACAGACCATGGTGGGAGGCAGTCAAGTCACCCCATCCTGGATTCCCCTGGGTGTCTAGTTTTCAAAAATGTATAGGTTTGATAAGGTTTCCCTAGGTGCCGGCAGGGCTAGGGTTCAAAAACTACAGCTAGTCACTTTGCCAAAAAGGGGTCATTTTTCACTGCAAAATTGAGGTGTGACCACGTTGCGTTTTGCGCCGTTTCCGGTCGCGGGCACTATGCCGACCCGCACAAGTGAGGTACCATTTTTCTTGTAGGACTTTGGGGAATGCGGGGTGCGTGGAAATTTGTGGATCCACGCAGATTCCAGAACTTTCCATCACAGAAATGTGGGGAAAATGTGGTTTTTTTGTCAATTGTTTACGTTTGCAAGGGATTCTGGGTAACAGACCATGGTGGGAGGCAGTCAAGTCACCCCATCCTGGATTCCCCTGGGTGTCTAGTTTTCAAAAATGTATAGGTTTGCTAGGTTTCCCTAGGTGCCGGCAGGGCTAGGGTTCAAAAACTACAGCTCGTCACTTTGCCAAAAAAGGGTCATTTTTCACTGCAAAATTGAGGTGTGACCACGTTGCGTTTTGCGCCGTTTCCAGTCACGGGCACTATGCCGACCCGCACAAGTGAGGTACCATTTTTCTCGTAGGACATTGGGGAACGCGGGGTGCATGGAAATTTGTGGATCCACGCAGATTCCAGAACTTTCCATCACAGAAATGTGGGGAAAATGTGGGTTTTTTGTCAATTGTTTACGTTTGCAAGGGATTCTGGGTAACAGACCATGGTGGGAGGCAGTCAAGTCACCCCATCCTGGATTCCCCTGGGTGTCTAGTTTTCAAAAATGTATAGGTTTGCTAGGTTTCCCTAGGTGCCGGCAGGGCTAGGGTTCAAAAACTACAGCTCGTCACTTTGCCAAAAAAGGGTCATTTTTCACTGCAAAATTGAGGTGTGACCCCTTTCGTTTTGCGCCGTTTCCTGTCGCGGGCACTAGGCCGACCCGCACAAGTGAGGTACCATTTTTCTCGTAGGACTTTGGGGAACGCGGGGTGGGTGGAAATTTGTGGATCCACGTAGATTCCAGAACTTTCCATCACAGAAATGTGGGGAAAATGTGTTTTTTTTGTCAATTTTTTACGTTTGCAAGGGATTCTGGATAACAGACCATGGTGGGAGGCAGTCAAGTCACCCCATCCTGGATTCCCCTGGGTGTCTAGTTTACAAAAATGTATAGGTTTGCTAGGTTTCCCTAGGTGCCGGCAGGGCTAGGGTTCAAAAACTACAGCTAGTCACTTTGCCAAAAAAGGGTCATTTTTCACTGCAAAATTGAGGTGTGATCACGTTGCGTTTTGCGCCGTTTCCTGTCGCGGGCACTATGCCAACCCGCACAAGTGAGGTACCATTTTTCTCGTAGGACTTTGGGGAACGCGGGGTGGGTGGAAATTTGTGGATCCACGCAGATTCCAGAACTTTCCATCACAGAAATATGGGGAAAATGTTTTTTTTGTCAATATTTTACGTTTGCAAGGTATTCTGGGTAACAGACCATGGTGGGAGGCAGTCAAGTCACCCCATCCTGGATTCCCCTGGGTGTCTAGTTTTCAAAAATGTATAGGTTTGCTAGGTTTCCCTAGGTGCCGGCAGGGCTAGGGTTCAAAAACTACAGCTCGTCATTTTGCCAAAAAAGGGTCATTTTTCACTGCAAAATTGAGGTGTGACCACGTTGCGTTTTGCGCCGTTTCCTGTCGCGGGCACTATGCCGACCCCCACAACTGAGGTACCATTTTTCTCGTTGGACATTGGGGAACGCGGGGTGGGTGGAAATTTGTGGATCCACGCAGATTCCAGAACTTTCCATCACAGAAATATGGGGAAAATGTGTTTTTTTGTCAATTTTTTACGTTTGCAAGGGATTCTGGGTAACAGACCATGGTCGGAGGCAGTCAAGTCACCCCATCCTGGATTCCCCTGGGTGTCTAGTTTTCAAAAATGTATAGGTTTGCTAGGTTTCCCTAGGTGCCGGCAGGGCTAGGGTTCAAAAACTACAGCTAGTCACTTTGCCAAAAAGGGGTCATTTTTCACTGCAAAATTGAGGTGTGACCACGTTGCGATTTGCGCCGTTTCCTGTCGCGGGCACTATGCCGACCCGCACAAGTGAGGTACCATTTTTCTCGTAGGACTTTGGGGAACGCGGGGTGCGTGGAAATTTGTGGATCCACGCAGATTCCAGAACTTTCCATCACAGAAATGTGGGGAAAATATGTTTTTTTTGTCAATTTTTTACGTTTGCAAGGGATTCTGGGTAACAGACCATGGTGGGAGGCAGTCAAGTCACCCCATCCTGGATTCCCCTGGGTGTCTAGTTTTTAAAAATGTATAGGTTTGCTAGGTTTCCCTAGGTGCCGGCAGGGCTAGGGTTCAAAAACTACAACTAGTCACTTTGCCAAAAAGGGGTCATTTTTCACTGCAAAATTGAGGTGTGACCACGTTGCGTTTTGCGCCGTTTCCTGTCGCGGGCACTATGCCGACCCTCACAAGTGAGGTACCATTTTTCTCGTAGGACATTGGGGAACGCGGGGTGGGTGGAAATTTGTGGATCCACGCAGATTCCAGAACTTTCCATCACAGAAATATGGGAAAAATGTGTTTTTTTTTGTCAATTTTTTACGTTTGCAGGGGATTCTGGGTAACAGACCATGGTGGGAGGCAGTCAAGTCACCCCATCCTGGATTCCCCTGGGTGTCTAGTTTACAAAAATGTATAGGTTTGCTAGGTTTCCCTAGGTGCCGGCAGGGCTAGGGTTCAAAAACTACAGCTCGACACTTTGCCAAAAAAGGGTCAATTTTCACTGCAAAATTGAGGTGTGACCACGTCGCGTTTTGCGCCGTTTCCTGTCGCGGGCACTAGGCCGACCCGCACAAGTGAGGTACCATTTTTCTTGTAGGACTTTGGGGAACGCGGGGTGCGTGGAAATTTGTGGATCCACGCAGATTCCAGAACTTTCCATCACAGAAATGTGGGGAAAATGTGTTTTTTTGTCAATTGTTTACGTTTGCAAGGGATTCTGGGTAACAGACCATGGTGGGAGGCAGTCAAGTCACCCCATCCTGGATTCCCCTGGGTGTCTAGTTTTCAAAAATGTATAGGTTTGCTAGGTTTCCCTAGGTGCCGGCAGGGCTAGGGTTCAAAAACTACAGCTCGTCACTTTGCCAAAAAAGGGTCATTTTTCACTGCAAAATTGAGGTGTGACCACGTTGCGTTTTGCGCCGTTTCCTGTCGCGGGCACTAGGCCGACCCGCACTAGTGAGGTACCATTTTTCTCGTAGGACTTTGGGGAACGCGGGGTGGGTGGAAATTTGTGGATCCACGCAGATTCCAGAACTTTCCATCACAGAAATGTGGGGAAAATGTGTTTTTTTTGTCAATTTTTTACGTTTGCAAGGGATTCTGGATAACAGACCATGGTGGGAGGCAGTCAAGTCTCCCCATCCTGGATTCCCCTGGGTGTCTAGTTTACAAAAATGTATAGGTTTGCTAGGTTTCCCTAGGTGCCGGCAGGGCTAGGGTTCAAAACCTACAGCTCGTCACTTTGCCAAAAAAGGGTCATTTTTCACTGCAAAATTGAGGTGTGACCACTTTGCGTTTTGCGCCGTTTCCTGTCGCGGGCACTAGGCCGACCCGCACAAGTGAGGTACCATTTTTCTCGTAGGACTTTGGGGATCGCGGGGTGGGTGGAAATTTGTAGATCCACGCAGATTCCAGAACTTTCCATCACAGAAATGTGGGGAAAATGTGTTTTTTTTTGTCAATTTTTTACGTTTGCAAGGGATTCTGGGTAACAGACCATGGTGGGAGGCAGTCAAGTCACCCCATCCTGGATTCCCCTGGGTGTCTGGTTTACAAAAATGTATAGGTTTGCTAGGTTTCCCTAGGTGCCGGCAGGGCTAGGGTTCAAAAACTACAGCTCGACACTTTGCCAAAAAAGGGTCAATTTTCACTGCAAAATTGAGGTGTGACCACGTCGCGTTTTGCGCCGTTTCCTGTCGCGGGCACTAGGCCGACCCGCACAAGTGAGGTACCATTTTTCTCGTAGGACTTTGGGGAACGCGGGGTGGGTGGAAATTTGTGGATCCACGCAGATTCCAGAACTTTCCATCACAGAAATGTGGGGAAAATGTGTTTTTTTTGTACATTTTTTACGTTTGCAAGGGATTCTGGATAACAGACCATGGTGGGAGGCAGTCAAGTCACCCCATCCTGGATTCCCCAGGGTGTCTAGTTTACAAAAATGTATAGGTTTGCTAGGTTTCCCTAGGTGCCGGCAGGGCTAGGGTTCAAAAACTACAGCTAGTCACTTTGCCAAAAAAGGGTCATTTTTCACTGCAAAATTGAGGTGTGACCACGTTGCGTTTTGCGACGTTTCCTGTCACGGGCACTAGGCCGACCCGCACAAGTGAGGTACCATTTTTCTCGTAGGACTTTGGGGAACGTGGGGTGGGTGGAAATTTGTGGATCCACGCAGATTCCAGAACTTTCCATCACAGAAATGTGGGGAAAATGTTTTTTTTGTCAATATTTTACGTTTGCAAGGGATTCTGGGTAACAGACCATGGTGGGAGGCAGTCAAGTCACCCCATCCTGGATTCCCCTGGGTGTCTAGTTTTCAAAAATGTATAGGTTTGCTAGGTTTCCCTAGGTGCCGGCAGGGCTAGGGTTCAAAAACTACAGCTCGTCATTTTGCCAAAAAAGGGTCATTTTTCACTGCAAAATTGAGGTGTGACCACGTTGCGTTTTGCGCCGTTTCCTGTCGCGGGCACTAGGCCGACCCGCACAAGTGAGGTACCATTTTTCTCGTAGGACTTTGGGGAACGTGGGGTGGGTGGAAATTTGTGGATCCACGCAGATTCCAGAACTTTCCATCACAGAAATGTGGGGAAAATGTGTTTTTTTTGTCAATTGTTTACGTTTGCAAGGGATTCTGGGTAACAAACCATGGTGGGAGGCAGTCAAATCACCCCATCCTGGATTTCCCTGGGTGTCTAGTTTTCAAAAATGTATAGGTTTTCTAGGTTTCCCTAGGTGCCGGCAGGGCTAGGGTTCAAAAACTACAGCTAGTCACTTTGCCAAAAAGGGGTCATTTTTCACAGCAAAATTGAGGTGTGACCACGTTGCGTTTTGCGCCGTTTCCTGTCGCGGGCACTATGCCGACCCGCACAAGTGAGGTACCATTTTTCTCGTAGGACTTTGGGGAACGCGGGGTGTGTGGAAATTTGTGGATCCACGCAGATTCCAGAACTTTCCATCACAGAAATGTGGGGAAAATGTATTTTTTTCTCAATTTTTTACGTTTGCAAGGGATTCTGGGTAACAGACCATGGTGGGAGGCAGTCAAGTCACACCATCCTGGATTCCCCTGGGTGTCTAGTTTTCAAAAATGTATAGGTTTGCTAGGTTTCCCTAGGTGCCGGCAGGGCTAGGGTTCAAAAACTACAGCTAGTCACTTTGCCAAAAAAGGGTCATTTTTCACTGCAAAATTGAGGTGTGACCACGTTGCGTTTTGCGCCGTTTCCTGTCGCGGGCACTAGGCCGACCCGCACAAGTGAGGTACCATTTTTCTCGTAGGACTTTGGGGAACGTGGGGTGCGTGGAAATTTGTGGATCCACGCAGATTCCAGAACTTTCCAACACAGAAATGTGGGGAAAATGTGTTTTTTTTGTCAATTGTTTACGTTTGCAAGGGATTCTGGGTAACAAACCATGGTGGGAGGCAGTCAAATCACCCCATCCTGGATTCCCCTGGGTGTCTAGTTTTCAAAAATGTATAGGTTTGCTAGGTTTCCCTAGGTGCCGGCAGGGCTAGGGTTCAAAAACTACAGCTAGTCACTTTGCCAAAAACGGGTCATTTTTCACTGCAAAATTGAGGTGTGACCACGTTGCGTTTTGCGCCGTTTCCTGTCGCGGGCACTATGCCGACCCGCACAAGTGAGGTACCATTTTTCTCGTAGGATTTTGGGGAACGCGGGGTGTGTGGAAATTTGTGGATCCACGCAGATTCCAGAACTTTCCATCACAGAAATGTGGGGAAAATGTGTTTTTTTTGTCAATTTTTTACATTTGCAAGGGATTCTGGGTAACAGACCATGGTGGGAGGCAGTCAAGTCACCCCATCTTGGATTCCCCTGGGTGTCTAGTTTTCAAAAATGTATAGGTTTGCTAGGTTTCCCTAGGTGCCGGCAGGGCTAGGGTTCAAAAACTACAGCTAGTCACTTTGCCAAAAAAGGGTCATTTTTCACTGCAAAATTGAGGTGTGACCACGTTGCGTTTTGCGCCGTTTCCTGTCGCGGGCACTAGGCCGACCCGCACAAGTGAGGTACCATTTTTCTCGTAGGACTTTGGGGAACGTGGGGTGCGTGGAAATTTGTGGATCCACGCAGATTCCAGAACTTTCCAACACAGAAATGTGGGGAAAATGTGTTTTTTTTGTCAATTGTTTACGTTTGCAAGGGATTCTGGGTAACAAACCATGGTGGGAGGCAGTCAAATCACCCCATCCTGGATTCCCCTGGGTGTCTAGTTTTCAAAAATGTATAGGTTTTCTAGGTTTCTCTAGGTGCCGGCAGGGCTAGGGTTCAAAAACTACAGCTCATCACTTTGCCAAAAAAGGGTCATTTTTCACTGCAAAATTGAGGTGTGACCACGTTGCGTTTTGCGCCGTTTCCAGTCGCGGGCACTATGCCGACCCGCACAAGTGAGGTACCATTTTTCTAGTAGGACTTTGGGGAACGCGGGGTGCATGGAAATTTGTGGATCCACGCAGATTCCAGAACTTTCCATCACAGAAATGTGGGGAAAATGTGTTTTTTTTGTCAATTGTTTACGTTTGCAAGGGATTCTGGGTAACAGACCATGGTGGGAGGCAGTCAAGTCACCCCATCCTGGATTTCCCTGGGTGTCTAGTTTTCAAAAATGTATAGGTTTGCTAGGTTTCCCTAGGTGCCGGCAGGGCTAGGGTTCAAAAACTACAGCTCGTCACTTTGCCAAAAAAGGGTCATTTTTCACTGCAAAATTGAGGTGTGACCCCTTTCGTTTTGCGCCGTTTCCTGTCGCGGGCACTAGGCCGACCCGCACAAGTGAGGTACCATTTTTCTCGTAGGACTTTGGGGAACGCGGGGTGGGTGGAAATTTGTGGATCCACGCAGATTCCAGAACTTTCCATCACAGAAATGTGGGGAAAATGTGTTTTTTTTGTCAATTTTTTACGTTTGCAAGGGATTCTGGATAACAGACCATGGTGGGAGGCAGTCAAGTCACCCCATCCTGGATTCCCCTGGGTGTCTAGTTTACAAAAATGTATAGGTTTGCTAGGTTTCCCTAGGTGCCGGCAGGGCTAGGGTTCAAAAACTACAGCTAGTCACTTTGCCAAAAAAGGGTCATTTTTCACTGCAAAATTGAGGTGTGACCACGTTGCGTTTTGCGCCGTTTTCTGTCGCGGGCACTATGCCAACCCGCACAAGTGAGGTACCATTTTTCTCGTAGGACTTTGGGGAACGCGGGGTGGGTGGAAATTTGTGGATCCACGCAGATTCCAGAACTTTCCATCACAGAAATGTGGGGAAAATGTTTTTTTTGTCAATATTTTACGTTTGCAAGGTATTCTGGGTAACAGACCATGGTGGGAGGCAGTCAAGTCACCCCATCCTGGATTCCCCTGGGTGTCTAGTTTTCAAAAATGTATAGGTTTGCTAGGTTTCCCTAGGTGCCGGCAGGGCTAGGGTTCAAAAACTACAGCTCGTCATTTTGCCAAAAAAGGGTCATTTTTCACTGCAAAATTGAGGTGTGACCACGTTGCGTTTTACGCCGTTTCCTGTCACGGGCACTATGCCGACCCGCACAAGTGAGGTACCATTTTTCTCGTAGGACATTGGGGAACGCGGGGTGGGTGGAAATTTGTGGATCCACGCAGATTCCAGAACTTTCCATCACAGAAATATGGGGAAAATGTGTTTTTTTGTCAATTTTTTACATTTGCAAGGGATTCTGGGTAACAGACCATGGTCGGAGGCAGTCAAGTCACCCCATCCTGGATTCCCCTGGGTGTCTAGTTTTCAAAAATGTATAGGTTTGCTAGGTTTCCCTAGGTGACGGCAGGGCTAGGGTTCAAAAACTACAGCTAGTCACTTTGCCAAAAAGGGGTCATTTTTCACAGCAAAATTGAGGTGTGACCACGTTGCGTTTTGCGCCGTTTCCTGTCGCGGGCACTATGCCGACCCACACAAGTGAGGTACCATTTTTCTCGTAGGACTTTGGGGAACGCGGGGTGCGTGGAAATTTGTGGATCCACGCAGATTCCAGAACTTTCCATCACAGAAATGTGGGGAAAATATGGTTTTTTTGTCAATTTTTTACGTTTGCAAGGGATTCTGGGTAATAGACCATGGTGGGAGGCAGTCAAGTCACCCCATCCTGAATTCCCTGGGTGTCTAGTTTTCAAAAATGTATAGGTTTGCTAGGTTTCCCTAGGTGCCGGCAGGGCTAGGGTTCAAAAACTACAACTAGTCACTTTGCCAAAAAGGGGTCATTTTTCACTGCAAAATTGAGGTGTGACCACGTTGCGTTTTGCGCCGTTTCCTGTCGCGGGCACTATGCCGACCCGCACAAGTGAGGTACCATTTTTCTTGTAGGACTTTGGGGAACGCGGGGTGCGTGGAAATTTGTGGATCCACGCAGATTCCAGAACTTTCCATCACAGAAATGTGGGGAAAATGTGGTTTTTTTGTCAATTGTTTACGTTTGCAAGGGATTCTGGGTAACAGACCATGGTGGGAGGCAGTCAAGTCACCCCATCCCGGATTCCCCTGGGTGTCTAGTTTACAAAAATGTATAGGTTTGCTAGGTTTCCCTAGGTGCCGGCAGGGCTAGGGTTCAAAAACTACAGCTAGTCACTTTGCCAAAAAAGGGTCATTTTTCACTGCAAAATTGAGGTGTGACCACGTTGCGTTTTGCGCCGTTTCCTGTCGCGGGCACTATGCCGACCCGCACAAGTGAGGTACCATTTTTCTCGTAGGACATTGGGGAACGCGGGGTGGGTGGAAATTTGTGGATCCACGCAGATTCCAGAACTTTCAATCACAGAAATATGGGGAAAATGTATTTTTTTTGTCAATTTTTCACGTTTGCAAGGGATTCTGGGTAACAGACCATGGTGGGAGGCAGTCAAGTCACCCCATCCTGGATTCCCCTGGGTGTCTAGTTTTCAAAAATGTATAGGTTTGCTAGGTTTCCCTAGGTGCCGGCAGGGCTAGGGTTCAAAAACTAGAGCTAGTCACTTTGCCAAAAAGGGGTCATTTTTCACTGCAAAATTGAGGTGTGACCACGTTGCGTTTTGCGCCGTTTCCTGTCGCGGGCACTATGCCGACCCGCACAAGTGAGGTACCATTTTTCTTGTAGGACTTTGGGGAACGCGGGGTGCGTGGAAATTTGTGGATCCACGCAGATTCCAGAACTTTCCATCACAGAAATGTGGGGAAAATGTGGTTTTTTTGCCAATTGTTTACTTTTTCCATTGATTCTGGGTAACAGACCATGGTGGGAGGCAGTCAAGTCACCCCATCCTGGATTCCCCTGGGTGTCTAGTTTTCAAAAATGTATAGGTTTGCTAGGTTTCCCTAGGTGCCGGCAGGGCTAGGGTTCAAAAACTACAGCTCGTCACTTTGCCAAAAAAGGGTCATTTTTCACTGCAAAATTGAGGTGTGACCACGTTGCGTTTTGCGCCGTTTCCTGTCGCGGGCAGTATGTCGACCCGCACAAGTGAGGTACCATTTTTCTCGTAGAACATTGGGGAACGCGGGGTGGGTGGAAATTTGTGGATCCACGCAGATTCCAGAACTTTCCATCACAGAAATATGGGGAAAATGTGTTTTTTTTGTCAATTTTTTAGGTTTGCAAGGGATTCTGGGTAACAGACCATGGTGGGAGGCAGTCAAGTCACCCCATCCTGGATTCCCCTGGGTGTCTAGTTTTCACAAATGTATAGGTTTGATAAGGTTTCCCTAGGTGCCGGCAGGGCTAGGGTTCAAAAACTACAGCTAGTCACTTTGCCAAAAAGGGGTCATTTTTCACTGCAAAATTGAGGTGTGACCACGTTGCGTTTTGCGCCGTTTCCGGTCGCGGGCACTATGCCGACCCGCACAAGTGAGGTACCATTTTTCTCGTAGGACTTTGGGGAACGCGGTGTGCGTGGAAATTTGTGGATCCTCGCAGCTTCCAGAACTTTCCATCACAGAAATGTGGGGAAAATGTGTTTTATTTGTCAATTTTTTACGTTTGCAAGGGATTCTGGGTAACAGACCATGGTGGGAGGCAGTCAAGTCACCCCATACTGGATTCCCCTGGGTGTCTAGTTTTCAAAAATGTATAGGTTTGCTAGGTTTCCCTAGGTGCCGGCAGGGCTAGGGTTCAAAAACTACAGCTAGTCACTTTGCCAAAAAAGGGTCATTTTTCACTGCAAAATTGAGATGTGACCACGTTGCGTTTTGCGCCGTTTCCTGTCGCGGGCACTATGCCGACCCGCACAAGTGAGGTACCATTTTTCTCGTAGGACTTTGGGGAACGTGGGGTGGGTGGAAATTTGTGGATCCACGCAGATTCCAGAACTTTCCAACACAGAAATGTGGGGAAAATGTGTTTTTTTTGTCAATTATTTACGTTTGCAAGGGATTCTGGGTAACAAACCATGGTGGGAGGCAGTCAAATCACCCCATCCTGGATTCCCCTGGGTGTCTAGTTTTCAAAAATGTATAGGTTTGCTAGGTTTCCTGTTAGAAATGGGATTTCTGGCTGGCTAAGGCTTGCGCCAAAGTCAGGCAGAAACCACCACTCTAGTCAGGGCAAGGAAGTTACACGCCAAAGATAACCCCTGCTCACCCCCTTGGTAGCTTGGCACGAGCAGACAGGCTTATCTCTGAGGCGATGTGTAAAGCGTTTGCGCGCGCACCCAGCAACAACACCCAAGGCCCACCACAAAGGAAACTCCACACAAGGTATTCTATAAAAATAGCCTTTGTATTATACACAACACATTAGATAAAAACACACACTCTACAATGTGCCAACAGGCACGGGCAGAATTTACAAGGGATTATATATACAGGGGACAGGGCCACCTGGACCACTGTCCGGAATTAGCACTCTTAGAACATAGGAAATAAAATTACTGTTGCACAAAATTACACCTAGCACACAACCAGTCACTACTGGTATCAGGTAAGTACCACCTACGCAACCCTAACCACCTTAGGAAAATATTGCGCAGGGAATCAGGACCTCACTGGCACCACCTGTACTAGGGAGAAAACAACCACCTAAGTATCACAATACCTGTAGGGGTCTAAGCACATAAACACATGATGTAGAACATTCAGAGGTGTAAAGCAAAGCACATGACGCATAACCACATTCAGAGGTGCAGGAAAGGTACAATTGCGCAAAAACTCACATTAGCCACCACCTGTGGCAGTCCCTAGGCCAACTGGCCTCTCATGGGCTCCAGCGCCCGTTGTCCACAGAGTCAGGGCAAGATTGCGCAGGATGCACAGTCTAGAACGTAAAGCAACAGGGCACAACCTAAACGTTGCAGCTGCCCACTAAGTGCTGGGCAGCTGGGAAAAAGAACCTGGCACCGGCGTGCCTCTTGAGCCCTCTCTGGGCTCTGGACGATCAAGCAATGCCCCCGTTAGAGCCTCACAGGCTCAATAAACAAATGTGCCCCTCTGCATAACGTCGGAGCGGCCCACTGCCTTCCGGGGCCGCTCTGGTCATGGACGAAATGCCCCCGTAGGTTTAGAGCCTCCCTGGGCTCTTCTAAAAAAACAAGGAGTGCCTCGTTGGAGCCTCTCGGGGCTCGGGAGCACTGCGTTCCTCGGAGTCCCACTCGGGGGACTCTCTAAAGACACCGCTGCCCCCCTGAGCCTTGCCGGCTCTGAAATAGCTGGGGGGGGGGGCGTTGGAGCCTCGCAGGCTCCTTGAATCGGGTGGGAGCGCTCGAGCGCTCAAACCAAGCACCCCAAGCACCCGCTGGTCAGAGCCTTTGCCGGCTCGTGACCGGAACACTCCGCCCCCTCACTCACCGGGTTGGTCAGACCGGCGAGGATCCTCCTTGGACTCGATCCGACGCTCGGCCCAGTGCGGGGTAGGCTCCCGCCTGGGTCGCGGGGGGGCTGCTTCTTTTCCGGGCTGGCCCAGCGCGGGGTAGGCTCCCGCCTGGGTCTCGAGGGGGATTGGGATTTCAGACCAGCCACGAGTCTTGGAAGGAGGCGGGGTAGGCTCCCGCCCTCCTACTTCCGGTTGTCCCGGAGTCCCGCCTGCAGCCTGCCTGACTTCCTCTGGGAGCCCGGCGGCGGCGGTAATCTTCAATCTTGGCAATGAGAGGGTAGGCTCCCTCGTAGATGCGGCCTACGGCGGGGTGGGCACCCGCCGTAAGAATAAGCAAATTAGCGGCGTGGGCACCCGCGAGCACACCACAATGCGGGGTGGGCTCCCGCTCGATCAAATAATTAAATAAGCGGGGTCAACGCCGGGTGGGCACCGGCTGGCATCAATAAAGCGCTCCTGAGCGCTAGAGGCAAATCCAAGCGCGTTGGGGGAAAGAAAAGCGCTTCCAGGCGCTTAGGGGACCCAAACAAAGCGCTCCCAGCGCTATGAAGCCAAGAAAAGGGCTCCCAGCGCTATGAGGGAAAGGAAAGCACTTCCTGGTGCTTTAGGATAAAAAGAACCACAAAGTCCAGCAAAGTTCTTCCCTGCATGCCGCAGGGCAGGGGTGGGGGCAAGGCTGGACCCAGAGCCAGCTCACTGGGCCTCCAGGCAGGGAGGTAGTCCAAGTGGCAGTCCTCTGGTCCAGCGGCAGCAGCAGCAGCCCCCCTCAGGTAAGATCCTGGCAGAGAACAGTTTCTGTGGGGACACAGCCCCATTTTTATACAGGCAAACCCTTTGTTCTGGGTTCAGGGTGAGGGGGAAAACCAGTCGCAGCTGGTTGGGGAGCACCCTTGATGTGCTCAGCCCCTCACTCTATTCACTGGCAGGGCTAGGGTCGTCAGTCGCACCACAGGGGGCGGGGCCAGCATTGTGTTTGGAAAACCCTGTCCTATTCAGGACCCAGGTGGACTCCTCCCACCCATCTAGCTGCTGATCTCCCCATTCACCACTGGGTGACTCATCCTGACGCTGGGGAATCCCTAGCCCGTCACATGACATGACCAGCCAATCACGCGACAGACACACTGCACACAGAAGTGCCCACTTCTAGAAGTGGCACTTCCACACTAGGTACCTGCACGCCGCACACATCATCGCGCAGCATTCACTCCCACGAGTCCGCACATACCAAACTCGGGCCTGCACACCCCACGCATCAGGAACTACTAGGGACACATACATTCCCCATGCATTCCTATGGGAGGGCAGGCCTATCTCACCACATGCACTCAGAGCACGCACGCACTTTACCCTGGGACACAGGGAAAGGGCGCAGAGACCAAACAATCACCATACCAAGTCACCAATAAAAAGCCAAAAAGTCCAGGGGTGAACCTGCTAGAAGGGCCAAGTCCAACATTTCCCTAGGTGCCGGCAGGGCTAGGGTTCAAAAACTACAGCTAGTCACTTTGCCAAAAAAGGGTCATTTTTCACTGCAAAATTGAGGTGTGACCACGTTGCGTTTTGCGCCGTTTCCAGTCGCGGGCACTATGCCAACCCGCACAAGTGAGGTACCATTTTTCTCGTAGGACATTGGGGAACGCGGGGTGGGTGGAAAATTGTGGATCCACGCAGATTCCAGAACTTTCCATCACAGAAATATGGGGAAAATGTGTTTTTTGTGTCAATTGTTTATGTTTGCAAGGGATTCTGGGTAACAGACCATGGTGGGAGGCAGTCAAGTCACCCCATCCTGGATTCCCCTGGGTGTCTAGTTTTTAAAAATGTATAGGTTTGCTAGGTTTCCCTAGGTGCCGGCAGGGCTAGGGTTCAAAAACTACAGCTAGTCACTTTGCCAAAAAGGGGTCATTTTTCACTGCAAAATTGAGGTGTGACCACGTTGCGTTTTGCGCCGTTTCCTGTCGCGGGCACTATGCCGACCCGCACAAGTGAGGTACCATTTTTCTTGTAGGACTTTGGGGAATGCGGGGTGCGTGGAAATTTGTGGATCCACGCAGATTCCAGAACTTTCCATCACAGAAATGTGGGGAAAATGTGGTTTTTTTGTCAATTGTTTACGTTTGCAAGGGATTCTGGGTAACAGACCATGGTGGGAGGCAGTCAAGTCACCCCATCCTGGATTCCCCTGGGTGTCTAGTTTTCAAAAATGTATAGGTTTGCTAGGTTTCCCTAGGTGCCGGCAGGGCTAGGGTTCAAAAACTACAGCTCGTCACTTTGCCAAAAAAGGGTCATTTTTCACTGCAAAATTGAGGTGTGACCACATTGCGTTTTGCGCCGTTTCCAGTCGCGGGCACTATGCCGACCCGCACAAGTGAGGTACCATTTTTCTCGTAGGACATTGGGGAACGCGGGGTGCATGGAAATTTGTGGATCCACGCAGATTCCAGAACTTTCCATCACAGAAATGTGGGGAAAATGTGGGTTTTTTGTCAATTGTTTACGTTTGCAAGGGATTCTGGGTAACAGACCATGGTGGGAGGCAGTCAAGTCACCCCATCCTGGATTCCCCTGGGTGTCTAGTTTTCAAAAATGTATAGGTTTGCTAGGTTTCCCTAGGTGCCGGCAGGGCTAGGGTTCAAAAACTACAGCTCGTCACTTTGCCAAAAAAGGGTCATTTTTCACTGCAAAATTGAGGTGTGACCCCTTTCGTTTTGCGCCGTTTCCTGTCGCGGGCACTAGGCCGACCCGCACAAGTGAGGTACCATTTTTCTCGTAGGACTTTGGGGAACGCGGGGTGGGTGGAAATTAGTGGATCCACGTAGATTCCAGAACTTTCCATCACAGAAATGTGGGGAAAATGTGTTTTTTTTGTCAATTTTTTACGTTTGCAAGGGATTCTGGATAACAGACCATGGTGGGAGGCAGTCAAGTCACCCCATCCTGGATTCCCCTGGGTGTCTAGTTTACAAAAATGTATAGGTTTGCTAGGTTTCCCTAGGTGCCGGCAGGGCTAGGGTTCAAAAACTACAGCTAGTCACTTTGCCAAAAAAGGGTCATTTTTCACTGCAAAATTGAGGTGTGATCACGTTGCGTTTTGCGCCGTTTCCTGTCGCTGGCACTATGCCAACCCGCACAAGTGAGGTACCATTTTTCTCGTAGGACTTTGGGGAACGCGGGGTGGGTGGAAATTTGTGGATCCACGCAGATTCCAGAACTTTCCATCACAGAAATGTGGGGAAAATGTTTTTTTTGTCAATATTTTACGTTTGCAAGGTATTCTGGGTAACAGACCATGGTGGGAGGCAGTCAAGTCACCCCATCCTGGATTCCCATGGGTGTCTAGTTTTCAAAAATGTATAGGTTTGCTAGGTTTCCCTAGGTGCCGGCAGGGCTAGGGTTCAAAAACTACAGCTCGTCATTTTGCCAAAAAAGGGTCATTTTTCACTGCAAAATTGAGGTGTGACCACGTTGCATTTTGCGCAGTTTCCTGTCGCGGGCACTATGCCGACCCCCACAAGTGAGGTACCATTTTTCTCGTTGGACATTGGGGAATGCGGGGTGGGTGGAAATTTGTGGATCCACGCAGATTCCAGAACTTTCCATCACAGAAATATGGGGAAAATGTGTTTTTTTGTCAATTTTTTACGTTTGCAAGGGATTCTGGGTAACAGACCATGGTCGGAGGCAGTCAAGTCACCCCATCCTGGATTCCCCTGGGTGTCTAGTTTTCAAAAATGTATAGGTTTGCTAGGTTTCCCTAGGTGCCGGCAGGGCTAGGGTTCAAAAACTACAGCTAGTCACTTTGCCAAAAAGGGGTCATTTTTCACTGCAAAATTGAGGTGTGACCACGTTGCGTTTTGCGCCGTTTCCTGTCGCGGGCACTATGCCGACCCGCACAAGTGAGGTACCATTTTTCTCGTAGGACTTTGGGGAACGCAGGGTGCGTGGAAATTTGTGGATCCACGCAGATTCCAGAACTTTCCATCACAGAAATGTGGGGAAAATATGTTTTTTTTGTCAATTTTTTACGTTTGCAAGGGATTCTGGGTAACAGACCATGGTGGGAGGCAGTCAAGTCACCCCATCCTGGATTCCCCTGGGTGTCTAGTTTTCAAAAATGTATAGGTTTGCTAGGTTTCCCTAGGTGCCGGCAGGGCTAGGGTTCAAAAACTACAACTAGTCACTTTGCCAAAAAGGGGTCATTTTTCACTGCAAAATTGAGGTGTGACCACGTTGCGTTTTGCGCCGTTTCCTGTCGCGGGCACTATGCCGACCCTCACAAGTGAGGTACCATTTTTCTCGTAGGACATTGGGGAACGCGGGGTGGGTGGAAATTTGTGGATCCACGCAGATTCCAGAACTTTCCATCACAGAAATATGAGAAAAATGTGTTTTTTTTGTCAATTTTTTACGTTTGCAGGGGATTCTGGGTAACAGACCATGGTGGGAGGCAGTCAAGTCACCCCATCCTGGATTACCCTGGGTGTCTAGTTTTCAAAAATGTATAGGTTTGCTAGGTTTCCCTAGGTGCCGGCAGGGCTAGGGTTAAAAAACTACAGCTAGTCACTTTGCCAAAAAGGGGTCATTTTTCACTGCAAAATTGAGGTGTGACCACGTTGCGTTTTGCGCCGTTTCCTGTCGCGGGCACTATGCCGACCCGCACAAGTGAGGTACCATTTTTCTTGTAGGACTTTGGGGAACGCGGGGTGCGTGGAAATTTGTGGATCCACGCAGATTCCAGAACTTTCCATCACAGAAATGTGGGGAAAATGTGTTTTTTTTGTCAATTGTTTACGTTTGCAAGGGATTCTGGGTAACAGACCATGGTGGGAGGCAGTCAAGTCACCCCATCCTGGATTCCCCTGGGTGTCTAGTTTTCAAAAATGTATAGGTTTGCTAGGTTTCCCTAGGTGCCGGCAGGGCTAGGGTTCAAAAGCTACAGCTCGTCACTTTGCCAAAAAAGGGTCATTTTTCACTGCAAAATTGAGGTGTGACCACGTTGCGTTTTGCGCCGTTTCCTGTCGCGGGCACTAGGCCGACCCGCACAAGTGAGGTACCATTTTTCTCGTAGGACTTTGGGGAACGCGGGGTGGGTGGAAATTTGTGGATCCACGCAGATTCCAGAACTTTCCATCACAGAAATGTGGGGAAAATGTGTTTTTTTTGTCAATTTTTTACGTTTGCAAGGGATTCTGGATAACAGACCATGGTGGGAGGCAGTCAAGTCTCCCCATCCTGGATTCCCCTGGGTGTCTAGTTTACAAAAATGTATAGGTTTGCTAGGTTTCCCTAGGTGCCGGCAGGGCTAGGGTTCAAAACCTACAGCTCGTCACTTTGCCAAAAAAGGGTCATTTTTCACTGCAAAATTGAGGTGTGACCACGTTGCGTTTTGCGCCGTTTCCTGTCGCGGGCACTAGGCCGACCCGCACAAGTGAGGTACCATTTTTCTCGTAGGACTTTGGGGATCGCGGGGTGGGTGGAAATTTGTAGATCCACGCAGATTCCAGAACTTTCCATCACAGAAATGTGGGGAAAATGTGTTTTTTTTGTCAATTTTTTACGTTTGCAAGGGATTCTGGGTAACAGACCATGGTGGGAGGCAGTCAAGTCACCCCATCCTGGATTCCCCTGGGTGTCTGGTTTACAAAAATGTATAGGTTTGCTAGGTTTCCCTAGGTGCCGGCAGGGATAGGGTTCAAAAACTACAGCTCGACACTTTGCCAAAAAAGGGTCAATTTTCACTGCAAAATTGAGGTGTGACCACGTCGCGTTTTGCGCCGTTTCCTGTCGCGGGCACTAGGCCGACCCGCACAAGTGAGGTACCATTTTTCTCATAGGACTTTGGGGAACGCGGGGTGGGTGGAAATTTGTGGATCCACGCAGATTCCAAAACTTTCCATCACAGAAATGTGGGGAAAATGTGTTTTTTTTGTCAATTTTTTACGTTTGCAAGGGATTCTGGATAACAGACCATGGTGGGAGGCAGTCAAGTCACCCCATCCTGGATTCCCCAGGGTGTCTAGTTTACAAAAATGTATAGGTTTGCTAGGTTTCCCTAGGTGCCGGCAGGGCTAGGGTTCAAAAACTACAGCTAGTCACTTTGCCAAAAAAGGGTCATTTTTCACTGCAAAATTGAGGTGTGACCACGTTGCGTTTTGCGCCATTTCCTGTCGCGGGCACTAGGCCGACCCGCACAAGTGAGGTACCATTTTTCTCGTAGGACTTTGGGGAACGTGGGGTGGGTGGAAATTTGTGGATCCACGCAGATTCCAGAACTTTCCATCACAGAAATGTGGGGAAAATGTTTTTTTTGTCAATATTTTACGTTTGCAAGGGATTCTGGGTAACAGACCATGGTGGGAGGCAGTCAAGTCACCCCATCCTGGATTCCCCTGGGTGTCTAGTTTTCAAAAATGTATAGGTTTGCTAGGTTTCCCTAGGTGCCGGCAGGGCTAGGGTTCAAAAACTACAGCTCGTCATTTTGCCAAAAAAGGGTCATTTTTCACTGCAAAATTGAGGTGTGACCACGTTGCGTTTTGCGCCGTTTCCTGTCGCGGGCACTAGGCCGACCCGCACAAGTGAGGTACCATTTTTCTCGTAGGACTTTGGGGAACGCGGGGTGTGTGGAAATTTGTGGATCCACGCAGATTCCAGAACTTTCCATCACAGAAATGTGGGGAAAATGTATTTTTTTGTCAATTTTTTACGTTTGCAAGGGATTCTGGGTAACAGACCATGGTGGGAGGCAGTCAAGTCACCCCATCCTGGATTCCCCTGGGTGTCTAGTTTTCAAAAATGTATAGGTTTGCTAGGTTTCCCTAGGTGCCGGCAGGGCTAGGTTTCAAAAACTACAGCTAGTCACTTTGCCAAAAACGGGTCATTTTTCACTGCAAAATTGAGGTGTGACCACGTTGCGTTTTGCGCCGTTTCCTGTCGCGGGCACTATGCCGACCCGCACAAGTGAGGTACCATTTTTCTCGTAGGACTTTGGGGAACGCGGGGTGTGTGGAAATTTGTGGATCCACGCAGATTCCAGAACTTTCCATCACAGAAATGTGGGGAAAATGTGTTTTTTTTGTCAATTTTTTACATTTGCAAGGGATTCTGGGTAACAGACCATGGTGGGAGGCAGTCAAGTCACCCCATCTTGGATTCCCCTGGGTGTCTAGTTTTCAAAAATGTATAGGTTTGCTAGGTTTCCCTAGGTGCCGGCAGGGCTAGGGTTCAAAAACTACAGCTAGTCACTTTGCCAAAAAAGGGTCATTTTTCACTGCAAAATTGAGGTGTGACCACGTTGCGTCTTGCGCCGTTTCCTGTCGCGGGCACTAGGCCGACCCGCACAAGTGAGGTACCATTTTTCTCGTAGGACTTTGGGGAACGTGGGGTGGGTGGAAATTTGTGGATCCACGCAGATTCCAGAACTTTCCAACACAGAAATGTGGGGAAAAAGTGTTTTTTTTGTCAATTGTTTACGTTTGCAAGGGATTCTGGGTAACAAACCATGGTGGGAGGCAGTCAAATCACCCCATCCTGGATTCCCCTGGGTGTCTAGTTTTCAAAAATGTATAGGTTTGCTAGGTTTCTCTAGGTGCCGGCAGGGCTAGGGTTCAAAAACTACAGCTCATCACTTTGCCAAAAAAGGGTCATTTTTCACTGCAAAATTGAGGTGTGACCACGTTGCGTTTTGCGCCGTTTCCAGTCGCGGGCACTATGCCGACCCGCACAAGTGAGGTACCATTTTTCTTGTAGGACTTTGGGGAACGCGGGTGCATGGAAATTTGTGGATCCACGCAGATTCCAGAACTTTCCATCACAGAAATGTGGGGAAAATGTGTTTTTTTTGTCAATTGTTTACGTTTGCAAGGGATTCTGGGTAACAGACCATGGTGGGAGGCAGTCAAGTCACCCCATCCTGGATTCCCCTGGGTGTCTAGTTTTCAAAAATGTATAGGTTTGCTAGGTTTCCCTAGGTGCCGGCAGGGCTAGGGTTCAAAAACTACAGCTCGTCACTTTGCCAAAAAAGGGTCATTTTTCACTGCAAAATTGAGGTGTGACCCCTTTCGTTTTGCGCCGTTTCCTGTCGCGGGCACTAGGCCGACCCGCACAAGTGAGGTACCATTTTTCTCGTAGGACTTTGGGGAACGCGGGGTGGGTGGAAATTTGTGGATCCACGCAGATTCCAGAACTTTCCATCACAGAAATGTGGGGAAAATGTGTTTTTTTTGTCAATTTTTTACGTTTGCAAGGGATTCTGGATAACAGACCATGGTGGGTGGCAGTCAAGTCACCCCATCCTGGATTCCCCTGGGTGTCTAGTTTACAAAAATGTATAGGTTTGCTAGGTTTCCCTAGGTGCCGGCAGGGCTAGGGTTCAAAAACTACAGCTAGTCACTTTGCCAAAAAAGGGTCATTTTTCACTGCAAAATTGAGGTGTGACCACGTTGCGTTTTGCGCCGTTTCCTGTCGCGGGCACTATGCCAACCCGCACAAGTGAGGTACCATTTTTCTCGTAGGACTTTGGGGAACGCGGGGTGGGTGGAAATTTGTGGATCCACGCAGATTCCAGAACTTTCCATCACAGAAATGTGGGGAAAATGTTTTTTTTGTCAATATTTTACGTTTGCAAGGTATTCTGGGTAACAGACCATGGTGGGAGGCAGTCAAGTCACCCCATCCTGGATTCCCCTGGGTGTCTAGTTTTCAAAAATGTATAGGTTTGCTAGGTTTCCCTAGGTGCCGGCAGGGCTAGGGTTCAAAAACTACAGCTCGTCATTTTGCCAAAAAAGGGTCATTTTTCACTGCAAAATTGAGGTGTGACCACGTTGCGTTTTACGCCGTTTCCTGTCGCGGGCACTATGCCGACCCGCACAAGTGAGGTACCATTTTTCTTGTAGGACATTGGGGAACGAGGGGTGGGTGGAAATTTGTGGATCCACGCAGATTCCAGAACTTTCCATCACAGAAATATGGGGAAAATGTGTTTGTTTGTCAATTTTTTATGTTTGCAGGGGATTCTGGGTAACAGACCATGGTCGGAGGCAGTCAAGTCACCCCATCCTGGATTCCCCTGGGTGTCTAGTTTTCAAAAATGTATAGGTTTGCTAGGTTTCCCTAGGTGCCGGCAGGGCTAGGGTTCAAAAACTACAGCTAGTCACTTTGCCAAAAAGGGGTCATTTTTCACAGCAAAATTGAGGTGTGACCACGTTGCGTTTTGCGCCGTTTCCTGTCGCGGGCACTATGCCGACCCGCACAAGTGAGGTACCATTTTTCTCGTAGGACTTTGGGGAACGCGGGATGCGTGGAAATTTGTGGATCCACGCAGATTCCAGAACTTTCCATCACAGAAATGTGGGGAAAATATGTTTTTTTTGTCAATTTTTTACGTTTGCAAGGGATTCTGGGTAACAGACCATGGTGGGAGGCAGTCAAGTCACCCCATCCTGAATTCCCTGGGTGTCTAGTTTTCAAAAATGTATAGGTTTGCTAGGTTTCCCTAGGTGCCGGCAGGGCTAGGTTTCAAAAACTACAACTAGTCACTTTGCCAAAAAGGGGTCATTTTTCACTGCAAAATTGAGGTGTGACCACGTTGCGTTTTGCGCCGTTTCCTGTCGCGGGCACTATGCCGACCCGCACAAGTGAGGTACCATTTTTCTTGTAGGACTTTGGGGAACGCGGGGTGCGTGGAAATTTGTGGATCCACGCAGATTCCCGAACTTTCCATCACAGAAATGTGGGGAAAATGTGTTTTTTTTGTCAATTGTTTACGTTTGCAAGGGATTCTGGGTAACAGACCATGGTGGGAGGCAGTCAAGTCACCCCATCCTGGATTCCCCTGGGTGTCTAGTTTACAAAAATGTATAGGTTTGCTAGGTTTCCCTAGGTGCCGGCAGGGCTAGGGTTCAAAAACTACAGCTAGTCACTTTGCCAAAAAGGGGTCATTTTTCACAGCAAAATTGAGGTGTGACCACGTTGCGTTTTGCGCCGTTTCCTGTCGCGGGCACTATGCCGACCCGCACAAGTGAGGTACCATTTTTCTCGTAGGACTTTGGGGAACGCGGGATGCATGGAAATTTGTGGATCCACGCAGATTCCAGAACTTTCCATCACAGAAATGTGGGGAAAATATGTTTTTTTTGTCAATTTTTTACGTTTGCAAGGGATTCTGGGTAACAGACCATGGTGGGAGGCAGTCAAGTCACCCCATCCTGAATTCCCTGGGTGTCTAGTTTTCAAAAATGTATAGGTTTGCTAGGTTTCCCTAGGTGCCGGCAGGGCTAGGGTTCAAAAACTACAACTAGTCACTTTGCCAAAAAGGGGTCATTTTTCACTGCAAAATTGAGGTGTGACCACGTTGCGTTTTGCGCCGTTTCCTGTCGCGGGCACTATGCCGACCCGCACAAGTGAGGTACCATTTTTCTTGTAGGACTTTGGGGAACGCGGGGTGCGTGGAAATTTGTGGATCCACGCAGATTCCAGAACTTTCCATCACAGAAATGTGGGGAAAATGTGTTTTTTTTGTCAATTGTTTACGTTTGCAAGGGATTCTGGGTAACAGACCATGGTGGGAGGCAGTCAAGTCACCCCATCCTGGATTCCCCTGGGTGTCTAGTTTACAAAAATGTATAGGTTTGCTAGGTTTCCCTAGGTGCCGGCAGGGCTAGGGTTCAAAAACTACAGCTAGTCACTTTGCCAAAAAAGGGTCATTTTTCACTGCAAAATTGAGGTGTGACCACGTTGCGTTTTGCGCCGTTTCCTGTCGCGGGCACTATGCCGACCCGCACAAGTGAGGTACCATTTTTCTCGTAGGACTTTGGGGAACGCGGGGTGTGTGGAAATTTGTGGATCCACGCAGATTCCAGAACTTTCCATCACAGAAATGTGGGGAAAATGTGTTTTTTTTGTCAATTTTTTACATTTGCAAGGGATTCTGGGTAACAGACCATGGTGGGAGGCAGTCAAGTCACCCCATCTTGGATTCCCCTGGGTGTCTAGTTTTCAAAAATGTATAGGTTTGCTAGGTTTCCCTAGGTGCCGGCAGGGCTAGGGTTCAAAAACTACAGCTAGTCACTTTGCCAAAAAAGGGTCATTTTTCACTGCAAAATTGAGGTGTGACCACGTTGCGTTTTGCGCCGTTTCCTGTCGCGGGCACTAGGCCGACCCGCACAAGTGAGGTACCATTTTTCTCGTAGGACTTTGGGGAACGTGGGGTGCGTGGAAATTTGTGGATCCACGCAGATTCCAGAACTTTCCAACACAGAAATGTGGGGAAAATGTGTTTTTTTTGTCAATTGTTTACGTTTGCAAGGGATTCTGGGTAACAAACCATGGTGGGAGGCAGTCAAATCACCCCATCCTGGATTCCCCTGGGTGTCTAGTTTTCAAAAATGTATAGGTTTGCTAGGTTTCTCTAGGTGCCGGCAGGGCTAGGGTTCAAAAACTACAGCTCATCACTTTGCCAAAAAAGGGTCATTTTTCACTGCAAAATTGAGGTGTGACCACGTTGCGTTTTGCGCCGTTTCCAGTCGCGGGCACTATGCCGACCCGCACACGTGAGGTACCATTTTTCTTGTAGGACTTTGGGGAACGCGGGGTGCATGGAAATTTGTGGATCCACGCAGATTCCAGAACTTTCCATCACAGAAATGTGGGGAAAATGTGTTTTTTTTGTCAATTGTTTACGTTTGCAAGGGATTCTGGGTAACAGACCATGGTGGGAGGCAGTCAAGTCACCCTATCCTGGATTCCCCTGGGTGTCTAGTTTTCAAAAATGTATAGGTTTGCTAGGTTTCCCTAGGTGCCGGCAGGGCTAGGGTTCAAAAACTACAGCTCGTCACTTTGCCAAAAAAGGGTCATTTTTCACTGCAAAATTGAGGTGTGACCCCTTTCGTTTTGCGCCGTTTCCTGTCGCGGGCACTAGGCCGACCCGCACAAGTGAGGTACCATTTTTCTCGTAGGACTTTGGGGAACGCGGGGTGGGTGGAAATTTGTGGATCCACGTAGATTCCAGAACTTTCCATCACAGAAATGTGGGGAAAATGTGTTTTTTTTGTCAATTTTTTACGTTTGCAAGGGATTCTGGATAACAGACCATGGTGGGAGGCAGTCAAGTCACCCCATCCTGGATTCCCCTGGGTGTCTAGTTTACAAAAATGTATAGGTTTGCTAGGTTTCCCTAGGTGCCGGCAGGGCTAGGGTTCAAAAACTACAGCTAGTCACTTTGCCAAAAAAGGGTCATTTTTCACTGCAAAATTGAGGTGTGACCACGTTGCGTTTTGCGCCGTTTCCTGTCGCGGGCACTATGCCGACCCGCACAAGTGAGGTACCATTTTTCTCGTAGGACTTTGGGGAACGCGGGATGCGTGGAAATTTGTGGATCCACGCAGATTCCAGAACTTTCCATCACAGAAATGTGTGGAAAATATGTTTTTTTTGTCCATTTTTTACGTTTGCAAGGGATTCTGGGTAACAGACCATGGTGGGAGGCAGTCAAGTCACCCCATCCTGAATTCCCTGGGTGTCTAGTTTTCAAAAATGTATAGGTTTGCTAGGTTTCCCTAGGTGCCGGCAGGGCTAGGGTTCAAAAACTACAACTAGTCACTTTTCCAAAAAGGGGTCATTTTTCACTGCAAAATTGAGGTGTGACCACGTTGCGTTTTGCGCCGTTTCCTGTCGCGGGCACTATGTCGACCCGCACAAGTGAGGTACCATTTTTCTCGTAGAACATTGGGGAACGCGGGGTGGGTGGAAATTTGTGGATCCACGCAGATTCCAGAACTTTCCATCACAGAAATATGGGGAAAATGTGTTTTTTTGTCAATTTTTTACATTTGCAAGGGATTCTGGGTAACAGACCATGGTCGGAGGCAGTCAAGTCACCCCATCCTGGATTCCCCTGGGTGTCTAGTTTTCAAAAATGTATAGGTTTGCTAGGTTTCCTGTTGGACCTGGCCCTTTTTGAAGGGTCATCCCTAAACTTTTTGCCTTCCTCCTGTATTTTTTCTGACCTGGTGTTGGCTGATTTATGACTCTGGGCACCTTACCACTGCTGACCAGTGCTAAGGTGCATATGCTCTCCCTATGGTAAAATGTATACATTGATTGGTGTCCATGATTGGTTCATTTGGTTTACTGTCAGCCCCTAGTAGAGTGCACCAGGAGTGCCAGGGCTTGTAAATACAAATGCCGCTAGTGGGCTTGCAGCACTGGTTGTGCCACCCACAGAAGCGGCCTAGTAAAATGTGTCTAGGATCTGCCACTGCAGAACCTGCGTGCGGTCTGGTACCGTCGCGCTGACTGCGCAAGTGCACCCACTTGCCAGTCCCTAAACCTTCCCTTAACTACATATTAGTCACCCCTCTGGTAGGCCCAAGGGCAGGGTGCATTGTAGGCATAAGGTAGGACATGCCCTGATGTGTGTGGCATGTCTTAATAGTGAATTACAGCCATTTTCGTTTTTCACTATTGAAGGCTACCTGCTCTCCATAGGCCAGAATGGGCTGCTGGAGTCACTACACGCTGTGACCCCAGTGGACTCATAGAGCATGGTAGAAAGTCATGTTTAGTATGCCTGGACTCAGAATAATAAAATACTTCTTTTAGTAAAGTTTATTTTAATATCCTGCGTTTGTAAATACTACTTTTAGAAAGTTAGTATTTACTGACCTGGCCATTTCAGTCCGCCTCTGCTGTGTGTGTGTGTTCTGCCTAGCAACAGTAAGGAGCAGGGTTGGGGAATCCCCAGAGACAGGCTGGCTGCCAGGTGGTGGGTAGAGAGATTACACCAGGATGGGTGGGAGGAGTCCACCCTTGACTCTGAATAGACCTGTGCTCTGACAGCACAAAGCCGGCGCCGCCCCCTGTGGAGCGGCTGATGTCTCTGCCCTGCTGCTGAAAGGAAAGCGCAGAGTCACCACAACAAAGTGCTCCAGAACTGGACTGAGCCAGGCCCAGGCCCCCTGGCGCTAAAGAACAAAAGAATCGCACTATAAAAGTAGGAGCCTGGCTCCTAAGAAATCAGATCCTGTTTGCGCCAAGAAGAAACTCTGCCTGAAGGAGAAGGACCTGGAGAAGCTGAAGGAGGAATACTGTCTCTCTGCCTGAGAGACTGGCCTGCAGTGGGTGCCTGTCTGCTGGAAGGAGAGGGAAAGCCTGAAGAAAAGGACTTTGATTCAACTTGTGCCTTTAACACAATCTCCAAGGGCTTGCGTGTGAACTTGCCCCCTGACCTGCGCCCCAGGAACAGTGGGCGCTACCATCCTGAAAGAAGAGGAGAAGTGCCTTGAAGTGATTCAGCAAGCTGACCCCGGAGAACCTGTGCATCCCCTGATCTCGCTGAGCAACGCGACTTCTGCTGCTGGCGTGGCTGCAAACAACGTAAAGGCCTGACAGCCCGAGCACCGTGAACAGTTGCCCCCTCGAGCCGTAGCTCGCAAAGTAAGGTGGAGATCTCCGCGCCTGAGCGCCGAGTCCCTGTGACCCCTGCCGGGTTGTAGAGGCTTCTGCAAAGGACTAAAGTGCCCTGGTTCGCGTCTCCGGCCGAAGCTAACAGCGCGCGGCGCTGTGATCTCACCCCGAGGCTGCCCTCCTGCTTCTGACCCCCTTCGTGGCAACCTGCATCCTGCCCGAGCGCCCCACGAAGCTCCGCCGTCCCCTGGACACTGGGGACACCAGCGCGACGTGGGACACCCCTGGACTGGACCGCGAGGCCGCCACGAACCTTCCCCGTGAAATCTGCAAGGTATTGTGCCAGCGCGTGAAAAGTACGGCCCGTACTTGCCTTTGTACGAACCGTACCTGCCCTGTAACTACGGGTGCCTGGTTCGCACCGTACTGCCTGTGAAGTGCCTTGGTTCGTACCCGCCTTGTAAATACTTGTGCCTGGTTCGCACCGTACTGCCTGTGAAGTGCCTTGGTTCGTACCCGCCTTGTAAATACTTGTGCCTGGTTCGCACCGTACTGCCAGCTGAAATAATGGCGCTTTGAAAAGTGCTCCTTTTGGCTGAGTTCGAGCCGTAACAGCCTTGGTTCGACCCGTACTTACCCTGGGAACAGCAAGGTTCGAACCGTACCTACGTTTTAACCGTACTGCATTGAAAAGCATTACCGGTGCTCACTCGAGAAGAGTGAGACTCGGCAAGCGTACTCCGGCTCACGCGAGAAGCGTGGGAAACGGCAAGGCACTGTAAAAACCTTGCCAAAGGCACCCCAAAGGCGCTACGAAGTGCCCAGAAGACCTAAGAAACCTATTTTAAAGAGAACTGTGCCATTTTTACAACTGTGGACTGCCCGTAAAGCATTTTGAGAGTAACTGGATTATTTTACCAAGAGAACTGTATTTATGCAACCTGCCTGAAAGAAAACCTTTTATATAAAGAATTATATTTTGGACATAAATACAGCCTTGTGTCTTTGTGTGGTGGGGTGGTGATTATTGTGTGGGACAACTTGAACGCTTAACCTATATGCCCTCTGGAAATTTAGCCTGACTGCTCGCGCCACGTTACCTAGAGGGTGAGCAGGGGTTATTTTTAAAGAGGTGATCCTTTGCCCTGACTTAGATGAAAAGGGTCCCTGCTTGTCGCAAGTGCATACCTGCGCCAACCAGAGACCCCGGATTCTAACATTGGTGGCAGCGGTGCGGATTTACGGATTTGCGTTCTTGGTGTCTGCGCAGTGATTACTAACCATTGCACAGTAGACGGTCCAGTAGCTTAAGCCACAGAACTTTTTATGATTTAATTTCGCTTGCCAAGTAAAGAAGATCCCTTGCGTTTGAAGCCATGCCGGGCTCAAACAGCATAGAGAAAACCGCGTCTGAAGCCTCTGAGGCTGGAGAGGTTGAATGGGATGAGTCAAAACTGAACAGCTACAAGAGAACTGAACTCAAGTACTTCTGCAGGAAGCTCAAGGTTCCACATGCAGGATGCAAGAACAGATCAGATCTCTACAAGATGCTGAAAGCCTGGATTGAATCAAGGGGTGCAACTAAGGAAGTTACACCATTGAAACCAGCGGAAAGCGTTCGCAGTTTTGGCAGAGGCCTGTTGCCAGAGGAGCTGGCAGACAGACAGGCCGCCAGGGATCACGAAGTGTTATTGGCAAAGCTGGAATTAAAAATCCAATTGGAGCTAGAAAGCAGAAAGCTGGCTCTGGAAGAAAAGAAAATGGCTCTTGAAGAAAGAAAGATTCAGATGGAGCATGACTTCCTAATGAAGAAATATGATATGGAGCTCGAGAGGCTTGAGGCCATGAGTGTCTCAGCCCAGCAGCAAGAAAGGTGCGTAGCTCAGAGATTGAGCTTTTCTGAGTGGGAGGAGGAATCCAGCTCAGATGGTGGCAGCAGTATAGAATTCTCTAGTGCTGAAAGAGTAGTACGCACACCCAGAGATGTGGCGCCTGACTTGAAGGAGGTGGTTAACACACACCAGGAGGTTCAAGGGCATGAGGTAGCTCCAGTAGTGCGCAGTATCCCTGAAGGGAATAGGGTAACTGGCGCAGGGGTTCATGGTCCTAGTGGCGGGAGGGACACTCTACTGACTCTAGATAAGAGGCGCAGGGAGAGGGGTTCCCCCAAAATCGAAGTCCTGGTAGGTGAGTGTGAAGACCGCCCAGAAGAGTGTGGGTTGTGTGACAGAGACAGTCAGATACTGTCTTGCCAGTCTCAGGAGAGTGGTGTGGAGTATGTGTCTGAGGCACTGGATGGTAAGGTGAAGGCTAGTTTGGTTAACCCTGCTAGGGGGCTGTGTGATCCAATTGTGGGAGAGCATATTTTAAGTCCCTGTTTTCCAGAGCTAGGCCAACACCTGTGGGAGGGTGAGTTCTCTGACCGCAGGGAACTCACATTGGAGGCAGACCTTTTGGTGGATTCCAGAGGGTCTGGAGAGGCATTGGGGAGTGACCCCGTGGGGAGTGGCTCAGGTATCTTCCAACCCCGAGTGGTGGAAGTGGTGCAGAGTAGCCCAGCTAGGTCCCATGGTAGTGGGAGGGGTGTAGGGGCTCACATCCTGTCTCAGTGGAGAAAGAGTGAGCGTGGGGCTGCGTTCCCCCAGGTGCCCGAAACCCAGTCTCAGAGCCTGGATGGTTCTTTAAGGGAACACCAGGCGGGGAGCCTAGGCTGTCCTGATGGGCCGCCCGTTGAGGGGGATCCCCTAGTGTCTGGTGAGCTGGGAGTGTCTGTAAGCAGGCCTCCATCAGTTCTGGTGTCTGGCAGTACCGCTCCAGTTGGGAGGGTGCAGAGGTCCAGATTGAGGGGTGAGAGGGGGAAAGAGTCCCCAGTGGAAGAACCAGTGGGTCAGGGGCCAGCCAGAAGGGCTGCGTCCCCCGTGAGTGACCATGGTGACACCACTTCTGTCCTGGGGGATCTTCAGGCACTGTCAGATGGACAGGGGTCTGGAGATCAGCGCCAGGCAGACTGTCACACGACACATGAGTTATGTGTCACCCTCAGGGGGGGCATGCGTGCTCCCCGGGAAGTCCTGGTGCGCCAGGCGAGCGTTCAACCGCATGGGTTGGACCCAGGGTTGGGAAGCCAGGTTCAGGTGTTGTCTGACCTGGAGGGTGGGACCACTGTAATCAGTGTCCTGACCCATGTTGCTTCTAGGGGTACCACGCCAGTTGGGAGTGGGCAGTACTCTGGAAGGGGGTGCAGAGGGAGGGAGTCCTCGCCTCTGACCCCGGCTCAACTGAAGGGTTTAGACCCTAGGTTGAAGGGCCAGGTTCAGGGTGTCCCCCCTGACCTGGGCACCCAGTTGCAGGATAGAACCCCTGAACTGGTGGGCGAATTGCGCAGGACACCTGCCACAGGTGCCGTGGCAATTCTGGAAGGGGGTGCCACTCCAGGTGGGAGGGTACAGAGCCCCAAGGAGGAGGACCGGGTGTGGGAGAGGCCACCCCAGTCTTTGGTCCAGCCGCTGGGTACAGTCCTGGGGCTGGTGGGTCAGTGCCAGGATGTCATACCTGACCTGACAAGGGGGAGAATGGAAAAAGGGTGCCAAGCACCTGGGGCTACTGGCCCCTGCTCCCTGGCACCACAGAGGATTGAGAGCCCTGAGAGGCATACAGCCTGGGTCTCATCCCTGACTACTGTCAGTGGCCACTGTAGCATTTTGCTGTCTCTCTGGTGGGACACACCTGTGGGCCAGTTAAGGTTAGGTGCTGCACAGGTGGTGTCCACAGGCGAGGAGAAGGGTTCCCCATGGATTGGCTTGGTGGGCCCTGAGAGTATGGACAGAGGGAGTCCGATAGGTTCAGATTGGCGTAGAAATGGAGTCTGCCCCTGCAGTTGCGGGCCAGGTCCTTGTTCTATCGCCCCAAGCAGGGAAGACCATCACGGTGGTGATTGGTCTACCCTGCGTTTTGGCTGGAAGGGGGTTGTGTTGGACCTGGCCCTTTTTGAAGGGTCATCCCTAAACTTTTTGCCTTCCTCCTGTATTTTTTCTGACCTGGTGTTGGCTGATTTATGACTCTGGGCACCTTACCACTGCTGACCAGTGCTAAGGTGCATATGCTCTCCCTATGGTAAAATGTATACATTGATTGGTGTCCATGATTGGTTCATTTGGTTTACTGTCAGCCCCTAGTAGAGTGCACCAGGAGTGCCAGGGCTTGTAAATACAAATGCCGCTAGTGGGCTTGCAGCACTGGTTGTGCCACCCACAGAAGCGGCCTAGTAAAATGTGTCTAGGATCTGCCACTGCAGAACCTGCGTGCGGTCTGGTACCGTCGCGCTGACTGCGCAAGTGCACCCACTTGCCAGTCCCTAAACCTTCCCTTAACTACATATTAGTCACCCCTCTGGTAGGCCCAAGGGCAGGGTGCATTGTAGGCATAAGGTAGGACATGCCCTGATGTGTGTGGCATGTCTTAATAGTGAATTACAGCCATTTTCGTTTTTCACTATTGAAGGCTACCTGCTCTCCATAGGCCAGAATGGGCTGCTGGAGTCACTACACGCTGTGACCCCAGTGGACTCATAGAGCATGGTAGAAAGTCATGTTTAGTATGCCTGGACTCAGAATAATAAAATACTTCTTTTAGTAAAGTTTATTTTAATATCCTGCGTTTGTAAATACTACTTTTAGAAAGTTAGTATTTACTGACCTGGCCATTTCAGTCCGCCTCTGCTGTGTGTGTGTGTTCTGCCTAGCAACAGTAAGGAGCAGGGTTGGGGAATCCCCAGAGACAGGCTGGCTGCCAGGTGGTGGGTAGAGAGATTACACCAGGATGGGTGGGAGGAGTCCACCCTTGACTCTGAATAGACCTGTGCTCTGACAGCACAAAGCCGGCGCCGCCCCCTGTGGAGCGGCTGATGTCTCTGCCCTGCTGCTGAAAGGAAAGCGCAGAGTCACCACAACAAAGTGCTCCAGAACTGGACTGAGCCAGGCCCAGGCCCCCTGGCGCTAAAGAACAAAAGAATCGCACTATAAAAGTAGGAGCCTGGCTCCTAAGAAATCAGATCCTGTTTGCGCCAAGAAGAAACTCTGCCTGAAGGAGAAGGACCTGGAGAAGCTGAAGGAGGAATACTGTCTCTCTGCCTGAGAGACTGGCCTGCAGTGGGTGCCTGTCTGCTGGAAGGAGAGGGAAAGCCTGAAGAAAAGGACTTTGATTCAACTTGTGCCTTTAACACAATCTCCAAGGGCTTGAGTGTGAACTTGCCCCCTGACCTGCGCCCCAGGAACAGTGGGCGCTACCATCCTGAAAGAAGAGGAGAAGTGCCTTGAAGTGATTCAGCAAGCTGACCCCGGAGAACCTGTGCATCCCCTGATCTCGCTGAGCAACGCGACTTCTGCTGCTGGCGTGGCTGCAAACAACGTAAAGGCCTGACAGCCCGAGCACCGTGAACAGTTGCCCCCTCGAGCCGTAGCTCGCAAAGTAAGGTGGAGATCTCCGCGCCTGAGCGCCGAGTCCCTGTGACCCCTGCCGGGTTGTAGAGGCTTCTGCAAAGGACTAAAGTGCCCTGGTTCGCGTCTCCGGCCGAAGCTAACAGCGCGCGGCGCTGTGATCTCACCCCGAGGCTGCCCTCCTGCTTCTGACCCCCTTCGTGGCAACCTGCATCCTGCCCGAGCGCCCCACGAAGCTCCGCCGTCCCCTGGACACTGGGGACACCAGCGCGACGTGGGACACCCCTGGACTGGACCGCGAGGCCGCCACGAACCTTCCCCGTGAAATCTGCAAGGTATTGTGCCAGCGCGTGAAAAGTACGGCCCGTACTTGCCTTTGTACGAACCGTACCTGCCCTGTAACTACGGGTGCCTGGTTCGCACCGTACTGCCTGTGAAGTGCCTTGGTTCGTACCCGCCTTGTAAATACTTGTGCCTGGTTCGCACCGTACTGCCTGTGAAGTGCCTTGGTTCGTACCCGCCTTGTAAATACTTGTGCCTGGTTCGCACCGTACTGCCAGCTGAAATAATGGCGCTTTGAAAAGTGCTCCTTTTGGCTGAGTTCGAGCCGTAACAGCCTTGGTTCGACCCGTACTTACCCTGGGAACAGCAAGGTTCGAACCGTACCTACGTTTTAACCGTACTGCATTGAAAAGCATTACCGGTGCTCACTCGAGAAGAGTGAGACTCGGCAAGCGTACTCCGGCTCACGCGAGAAGCGTGGGAAACGGCAAGGCACTGTAAAAACCTTGCCAAAGGCACCCCAAAGGCGCTACGAAGTGCCCAGAAGACCTAAGAAACCTATTTTAAAGAGAACTGTGCCATTTTTACAACTGTGGACTGCCCGTAAAGCATTTTGAGAGTAACTGGATTATTTTACCAAGAGAACTGTATTTATGCAACCTGCCTGAAAGAAAACCTTTTATATAAAGAATTATATTTTGGACATAAATACAGCCTTGTGTCTTTGTGTGGTGGGGTGGTGATTATTGTGTGGGACAACTTGAACGCTTAACCTATATGCCCTCTGGAAATTTAGCCTGACTGCTCGCGCCACGTTACCTAGAGGGTGAGCAGGGGTTATTTTTAAAGAGGTGATCCTTTGCCCTGACTTAGATGAAAAGGGTCCCTGCTTGTCGCAAGTGCATACCTGCGCCAACCAGAGACCCCGGATTCTAACATTTCCCTAGGTGCCGGCAGGGCTAGGGTTCAAAAACTACAGCTAGTCACTTTGCCAAAAAGGGGTCATTTTTCACAGCAAAATTGAGGTGTGACCACGTTGCGTTTTGCGCCGTTTCCTGTCGCGGGCACTATGCCGACCCGCACAAGTGAGGTACCATTTTTCTCGTAGGACTTTGGGGAACGCGGGGTGCGTGGAAATTTGTGGATCCACGCAGATTCCAGAACTTTCCATCACAGAAATGTGGGGAAAATATGTTTTTTTTGTCAATTTTTTACGTTTGCAAGGGATTCTGGGTAACAGACCATGGTGGGAGGCAGTCAAGTCACCCCATCCTGAATTCCCTGGGTGTCTAGTTTTCAAAAATGTATAGGTTTGCTAGGTTTCCCTAGGTGCCGGCAGGGCTAGGGTTCAAAAACTACAACTAGTCACTTTGCCAAAAAGGGGTCATTTTTCACTGCAAAATTGAGGTGTGACCACGTTGCGTTTTGCGCCGTTTCCTGTCGCGGGCACTATGCCGACCCGCACAAGTGAGGTACCATTTTTCTTGTAGGACTTTGGGGAACGCGGGGTGCATGGAAATTTGTGGATCCACGCAGATTCCAGAACTTTCCATCACAGAAATGTGGGGAAAATGTGGTTTTTTTGTCAATTGTTTACGTTTGCAAGGGATTCTGGGTAACAGACCATGGTGGGAGGCAGTCAAGTCACCCCATCCTGGATTCCCCTGGGTGTCTAGTTTACAAAAATGTATAGGTTTGCTAGGTTTCCCTAGGTGCCGGCAGGGCTAGGGTTCAAAAACTACAGCTAGTCACTTTGCAAAAAAAGGGTCATTTTTCACTGCAAAATTGAGGTGTGACCACGTTGCGTTTTGCGCCGTTTCCTGTCGCGGGCACTATGCCGACCCGCACAAGTGAGGTACCATTTTTCTCGTAGGACATTGGGGAACGCGGGGTGGGTGGAAATTTGTGGATCCACGCAGATTCCAGAACTTTCCATCACAGAAATATGGGGAAAATGTATTTTTTTTGTCAATTTTTCACGTTTGCAAGGGATTCTGGGTAACAGACCATGGTGGGAGGCAGTCAAGTCACCCCATCCTGGATTCCCCTGGGTGTCTAGTTTTCAAAAATGTATAGGTTTGCTAGGTTTCCCTAGGTGCCGGCAGGGCTAGGGTTCAAAAACTACAGCTAGTCACTTTGCCAAAAAGGGGTCATTTTTCACTGCAAAATTGAGGTGTGACCACGTTGCGTTTTGCGCCGTTTCCTGTCGCGGGCACTATGCCGACCCGCACAAGTGAGGTACCATTTTTCTTGTAGGACTTTGGGGGATGCGGGGTGCGTGGAAATTTGTGGATCCACGCAGATTCCAGAACTTTCCATCACAGAAATGTGGGGAAAATGTGGTTTTTTTGCCAATTGTTTACGTTTGCAAGGGATTCTGGGTAACAGACCATGGTGGGAGGCAGTCAAGTCACCCCATCCTGGATTCCCCTGGGTGTCTAGTTTTCAAAAATGTATAGGTTTGCTAGGTTTCCCTAGGTGCCGGCAGGGCTAGGGTTAAAAAACTACAGCTCGTCACTTTGCCAAAAAAGGGTCATTTTTCACTGCAAAATTGAGGTGTGACCACGTTGCGTTTTGCGCCGTTTCCTGTCGCGGGCACTAGGCCGACCCGCAGAAGTGAGGTACCATTTTTCTCGTAGGACTTTGGGGAACGGGGGGGTGGGTGGAAATTTGTGGATCCACGCAGATTCCAGAACTTTCCATCACAGAAATGTGGGGAAAATGTGTTTTTTTTGTCAATTTTTTACGTTTGCAAGGGATTCTGGATAACAGACCATGGTGGGAGGCAGTCAAGTCTCCCCATCCTGGATTCCCCTGGGTGTCTAGTTTACAAAAATGTATAGGTTTGCTAGGTTTCCCTAGGTGCCGGCAGGGCTAGGGTTCAAAAACTACAGCTAGTCACTTTGCCAAAAAAGGGTCATTTTTCACTGCAAAATTGAGGTGTGACCATGTTGCGTTTTGCGCCGTTTCCTGTCGCGGGCACTATGCCGACCCGCACAAGTGAGGTACCATTTTTCTCGTAGGACTTTGGGGAACGCGGGGTGGGTGGAAATTTGTGGATCCACGCAGATTCCAGAACTTTCCATCACAGAAATGTGGGGAAAATGTTTTTTTGTCAATATTTTACGTTTGCAAGGGATTCTGGGTAACAGACCATGGTGGGAGGCAGTCAAGTCACCCCATCCTGGATTCCCCTGGGTGTCTAGTTTTCAAAAATGTATAGGTTTGCTAGGTTTCCCTAGGTGCCGGCAGGGCTAGGGTTCAAAAACTACAGCTCGTCATTTTGCCAAAAAAGGGTCATTTTTCACTGCAAAATTGAGGTGTGACCACGTTGCGTTTTGCGCCGTTTCCTGTCGCGGGCACTATGTCGACCCGCACAAGTGAGGTACCATTTTTCTCGTAGAACATTGGGGAACGCGGGGTGGGTGGAAATTTGTGGATCCACGCAGATTCCAGAACTTTCCATCACAGAAATATGGGGAAAATGTGGTTTTTTTGTCAATTTTTTAGGTTTGCAAGGGATTCTGGGTAACAGACCATGGTGGGAGGCAGTCAAGTCACCCCATCCTGGATTCCCCTGGGTGTCTAGTTTTCAAAAATGTATAGGTTTGATAAGGTTTCCCTAGGTGCCGGCAGGGCTAGGGTTCAAAAACTACAGCTAGTCACTTTGCCAAAAAGGGGTCATTTTTCACTGCAAAATTGAGGTGTGACCACGTTGCGTTTTGCGCCGTTTCCGGTCGCGGGCACTATGCCGACCCGCACAAGTGAGGTACCATTTTTCTCGTAGGACTTTGGGGAACGCGGTGTGCGTGGAAATTTGTGGATCCACGCACTTCCAGAACTTTCCATCACAGAAATGTGGGGAAAATGTGTTTTATTTGTCAATTTTTTACGTTTGCAAGGGATTCTGGGTAACAGACCATGGTGGGAGGCAGTCAAGTCACCCCATACTGGATTCCCCTGGGTGTCTAGTTTTCAAAAATGTATAGGTTTGCTAGGTTTCCCTAGGTGCCGGCAGGGCTAGGGTTCAAAAACTACAGCTAGTCACTTTGCCAAAAAAGGGTCATTTTTCACTGCAAAATTGAGATGTGACCACGTTGCGTTTTGCCCCGTTTCCTGTCGCGGGCACTATGCCGACCCGCACAAGTGAGGTACCATTTTTCTCGTAGGACTTTGGGGAACGTGGGGTGGGTGGAAATTTGTGGATCCACGCAGATTCCAGAACTTTCCAACACAGAAATGTGGGGAAAATGTGTTTTTTTTGTCAATTGTTTACGTTTGCAAGGGATTCTGGGTAACAAACCATGGTGGGAGGCAGTCAAATCACCCCATCCTGGATTCCCCTGGGTGTCTAGTTTTCAAAAATGTATAGGTTTGCTAGGTTTCCCTAGGTGCCGGCAGGGCTAGGGTTCAAAAACTACAGCTAGTCACTTTGCCAAAAAAGGGTCATTTTTCACTGCAAAATTGAGGTGTGACCACGTTGCGTTTTGCGCCGTTTCCAGTCGCGGGCACTATGCCAACCCGCACAAGTGAGGTACCATTTTTCTCGTAGGACATTGGGGAACGCGGGGTGGGTGGAAAATTGTGGATCCACGCAGATTCCAGAACTTTCCATCACAGAAATATGGGGAAAATGTGTTTTTTTTGTCAATTGTTTACGTTTGCAAGGGATTCTGGGTAACAGACCATGGTGGGAGGCAGTCAAGTCACCCCATCCTGGATTCCCCTGGGTGTCTAGTTTTTAAAAATGTATAGGTTTGCTAGGTTTCCCTAGGTGCCGGCAGGGCTAGGGTTCAAAAACTACAGCTAGTCACTTTGCCAAAAAGCGGTCATTTTTCACTGCAAAATTGAGGTGTGACCACGTTGCGTTTTGCGCCGTTTCCTGTCGCGGGCACTATGCCGACCCGCACAAGTGAGGTACCATTTTTCTTGTAGGACTTTGGGGAATGCGGGGTGCGTGGAAATTTGTGGATCCACGCAGATTCCAGAACTTTCCATCACAGAAATGTGGGGAAAATGTGGTTTTTTTGTCAATTGTTTACGTTTGCAAGGGATTCTTGGTAACAGACCATGGTGGGAGGCAGTCAAGTCACCCCATCCTGGATTCCCCTGGGTGTCTAGTTTTCAAAAATGTATAGGTTTGCTAGGTTTCCCTAGGTGCCGGCAGGGCTAGGGTTCAAAAACTACAGCTCGTCACTTTGCCAAAAAAGGGTCATTTTTCACTGCAAAATTGAGGTGTGACCACGTTGCGTTTTGCGCCGTTTCCAGTCGCGGGCACTATGCCGACCCGCACAAGTGAGGTACCATTTTTCTCGTAGGACATTGGGGAACGCGGGGTGCATGGAAATTTGTGGATCCACGCAGATTCCAGAACTTTCCATCATAGAAATGTGGGGAAAATGTGGGTTTTTTGTCAATTGTTTACGTTTGCAAGGGATTCTGGGTAACAGACCATGGTGGGAGGCAGTCAAGTCACCCCATCCTGGATTCCCCTGGGTGTCTAGTTTTCAAAAATGTATAGGTTTGCTAGGTTTCCCTAGGTGCCAGCAGGGCTAGGGTTCAAAAACTACAGCTCGTCACTTTGCCAAAAAAGGGTCATTTTTCACTGCAAAATTGAGGTGTGACCCCTTTCGTTTTGCGCCGTTTCCTGTCGCGGGCACTAGGCCGACCCGCACAAGTGAGGTACCATTTTTCTCGTAGGACTTTGGGGAACGCGGGGTGGGTGGAAATTTGTGGATCCACATAGATTCCAGAACTTTCCATCACAGAAATGTGGGGAAAATGTGTTTTTTTTGTCAATTTTTTACGTTTGCAAGGGATTCTGGATAACAGACCATGGTGGGAGGCAGTCAAGTCACCCCATCCTGGATTCCCCTGGGTGTCTAGTTTACAAAAATGTATAGGTTTGCTAGGTTTCCCTAGGTGCCGGCAGGGCTAGGGTTCAAAAACTACAGCTAGTCACTTTGCCAAAAAAGGGTCATTTTTCACTGCAAAATTGAGGTGTGATCACGTTGCGTTTTGCGCCGTTTCCTGTCGCGGGCACTATGCCAACCCGCACAAGTGAGGTACCATTTTTCTCGTAGGACTTTGGGGAACGCGGGGTGGGTGGAAATTTGTGGATCCACGCAGATTCCAGAACTTTCCATCACAGAAATGTGGGGAAAATGTTTTTTTTGTCAATATTTTACGTTTGCAAGGTATTCTGGGTAACAGACCATGGTGGGAGGCAGTCAAGTCACCCCATCCTGGATTCCCCTGGGTGTCTAGTTTTCAAAAATGTATAGGTTTGCTAGGTTTCCCTAGGTGCCGGCAGGGCTAGGGTTCAAAAACTACAGCTCGTCATTTTGCCAAAAAAGGGTCATTTTTCACTGCAAAATTGAGGTGTGACCACGTTGCGTTTTGCGCCGTTTCCTGTCGCGGGCACTATGCCGACCCCCACAAGTGAGGTACCATTTTTCTCGTTGGACATTGGGGAACGCGGGGTGGGTGGAAATTTGTGGATCCACGCAGATTCCAGAACTTTCCATCACAGAAATATGGGGAAAATGTGTTTTTTTGTCAATTTTTTACGTTTGCAAGGGATTCTGGGTAACAGACCATGGTCGGAGGCAGTCAAGTCACCCCATCCTGGATTCCCCTGGGTGTCTAGTTTTCAAAAATGTATAGGTTTGCTAGGTTTCCCTAGGTGCCGGCAGGGCTAGGGTTCAAAAACTACAGCTAGTCACTTTGCCAAAAAGGGGTCATTTTTCACTGCAAAATTGAGGTGTGACCACGTTGCGTTTTGCGCCGTTTCCTGTCGCGGGCACTATGCCGACCCGCACAAGTGAGGTACCATTTTTCTCGTAGGACTTTGGGGAACGCAGGGTGCGTGGAAATTTGTGGACCCACGCAGATTCCAGAACTTTCCATCACAGAAATGTGGGGAAAATATGTTTTTTTTGTCAATTTTTTACGTTTGCAAGGGATTCTGGGTAACAGACCATGGTGGGAGGCAGTCAAGTCACCCCATCCTGGATTCCCCTGGGTGTCTAGTTTTCAAAAATGTATAGGTTTGCTAGGTTTCCCTAGGTGCCGGCAGGGCTAGGGTTCAAAAACTACAACTAGTCACTTTGCCAAAAAGGGGTCATTTTTCACTGCAAAATTGAGGTGTGACCACGTTGCGTTTTGCGCCGTTTCCTGTCGCGGGCACTATGCCGACCCTCACAAGTGAGGTACCATTTTTCTCGTAGGACATTGGGGAACGCGGGGTGGGTGGAAATTTGTGGATCCACGCAGATTCCAGAACTTTCCATCACAGAAATATGGGAAAAATGTGGTTTTTTTGTCAATTTTTTACGTTTGCAGGGGATTCTGGGTAACAGACCATGGTGGGAGGCAGTCAAGTCACCCCATCCTGGATTCCCCTGGGTGTCTAGTTTTCAAAAATGTATAGGTTTGCTAGGTTTCCCTAGGTGCCGGCAGGGCTAGGGTTAAAAAACTACAGCTAGTCACTTTGCCAAAAAGGGGTCATTTTTCACTGCAAAATTGAGGTGTGACCACGTTGCGTTTTGCGCCGTTTCCTGTCGCGGGCACTATGCCGACCCGCACAAGTGAGGTACCATTTTTCTTGTAGGACTTTGGGGAACGCGGGGTGCGTGAAAATTTGTGGATCCACGCAGATTCCAGAACTTTCCATCACAGAAATGTGGGGAAAATGTGTTTTTTTTGTCAATTGTTTACGTTTGCAAGGGATTCTGGGTAACAGACCATGGTGGGAGGCAGTCAAGTCACCCCATCCTGGATTCCCCTGGGTGTCTAGTTTTCAAAAATGTATAGGTTTGCTAGGTTTCCCTAGGTGCCGGCAGGGCTAGGGTTCAAAAACTACAGCTCGTCACTTTGCCAAAAAAGGGTCATTTTTCACTGCAAAATTGAGGTGTGACCACGTTGCGTTTTGCGCCGTTTCCTGTCGCGGGCACTAGGCCGACCCGCACAAGTGAGGTACCATTTTTCTCGTAGGACTTTGGGGAACGCGGGGTGGGTGGAAATTTGTGGATCCACGCAGATTCCAGAACTTTCCATCACAGAAATATGGGAAAAATGTGTTTTTTTTGTCAATTTTTTACGTTTGCAGGGGATTCTGGGTAACAGACCATGGTGGGAGGCAGTCAAGTCACCCCATCCTGGATTCCCCTGGGTGTCTAGTTTTCAAAAATGTATAGGTTTGCTAGGTTTCCCTAGGTGCCGGCAGGGCTAGGGTTAAAAAACTACAGCTAGTCACTTTGCCAAAAAGGGGTCATTTTTCACTGCAAAATTGAGGTGTGACCACGTTGCGTTTTGCGCCGTTTCCTGTCGCGGGCACTATGCCGACCCGCACAAGTGAGGTACCATTTTTCTTGTAGGACTTTGGGGAACGCGGGGTGCGTGGAAATTTGTGGATCCACGCAGATTCCAGAACTTTCCATCACAGAAATGTGGGGAAAATGTGTTTTTTTTGTCAATTGTTTACGTTTGCAAGGGATTCTGGGTAACAGACCATGGTGGGAGGCAGTCAAGTCACCCCATCCTGGATTCCCCTGGGTGTCTAGTTTTCAAAAATGTATAGGTTTGCTAGGTTTCCCTAGGTGCCGGCAGGGCTAGGGTTCAAAAACTACAGCTCGTCACTTTGCCAAAAAAGGGTCATTTTTCACTGCAAAATTGAGGTGTGACCACGTTGCGTTTTGCGCCGTTTCCTGTCGCGGGCACTAGGCCGACCCGCACAAGTGAGGTACCATTTTTCTCGTAGGACTTTGGGGAACGCGGGGTGGGTGGAAATTTGTGGATCCACGCAGATTCCAGAACTTTCCATCACAGAAATGTGGGGAAAATGTGTTTTTTTTGTCAATTTTTTACGTTTGCAAGGGATTCTGGATAACAGACCATGGTGGGAGGCAGTCAAGTCTCCCCATCCTGGATTCCCCTGGGTGTCTAGTTTACAAAAATGTATAGGTTTGCTAGGTTTCCCTAGGTGCCGGCAGGGCTAGGGTTCAAAACCTACAGCTCGTCACTTTGCCAAAAAAGGGTCATTTTTCACTGCAAAATTGCGGTGTGACCACTTGCGTTTTGCGCCGTTTCCTGTCGCGGGCACTAGGCCGACCCGCACAAGTGAGGTACCATTTTTCTCGTAGGACTTTGGGGATCGCGGGGTGGGTGGAAATTTGTAGATCCACGCAGATTCCAGAACTTTCCATCACAGAAATGTGGGGAAAATGTGTTTTTTTTGTCAATTTTTTACGTTTGCAAGGGATTCTGGGTAACAGACCATGGTGGGAGGCAGTCAAGTCACCCCATCCTGGATTCCCCTGGGTGTCTGGTTTACAAAAATGTATAGGTTTGCTAGGTTTCCCTAGGTGCCGGCAGGGCTAGGGTTCAAAAACTACAGCTCGACACTTTGCCAAAAAAGGGTCAATTTTCACTGCAAAATTGAGGTGTGACCACGTCGCGTTTTGCGCCGTTTCCTGTCGCGGGCACTAGGCCGACCCGCACAAGTGAGGTACCATTTTTCTCGTAGGACTTTGGGGAACGCGGGGTGGGTGGAAATTTGTGGATCCACGCAGATTCCAGAACTTTCCATCACAGAAATGTGGGGAAAATGTGTTTTTTTTGTCAATTTTTTACGTTTGCAAGGGATTCTGGATAACAGACCATGGTGGGAGGCAGTCAAGTCACCCCATCCTGGATTCCCCAGGGTGTCTAGTTTACAAAAATGTATAGGTTTGCTAGGTTTCCCTAGGTGCCGGCAGGGCTAGGGTTCAAAAACTACAGCTAGTCACTTTGCCAAAAAAGGGTCATTTTTCACTGCAAAATTGAGGTGTGACCACGTTGCGTTTTGCGCCGTTTCCTGTCGCGGGCACTAGGCCGACCCGCACAAGTGTGGTACCATTTTTCTCGTAGGACTTTGGGGAACGTGGGTGGAAATTTGTGGATCCACGCAGATTCCAGAACTTTCCATCACAGAAATGTGGGGAAAATGTTTTTTTTGTCAATATTTTACGTTTGCAAGGGATTCTGGGTAACAGACCATGGTGGGAGGCAGTCAAGTCACCCCATCCTGGATTCCCCTGGGTGTCTAGTTTTCAAAAATGTATAGGTTTGCTAGGTTTCCCTAGGTGCCGGCAGGGCTAGGGTTCAAAAACTACAGCTCGTCATTTTGCCAAAAAAGGGTCATTTTTCACTGCAAAATTGAGGTGTGACCACGTTGCGTTTTGCGCCGTTTCCTGTCGCGGGCACTAGGCCGACCCGCACAAGTGAGGTACCATTTTTCTCGTAGGACTTTGGGGAACGTGGGGTGGGTGGAAATTTGTGGATCCACGCAGATTCCAGAACTTTCCAACACAGAAATGTGGGGAAAATGTGTTTTGTTTTGTCAATTGTTTACGTTTGCAAGGGATTCTGGGTAACAAACCATGGTGGGAGGCAGTCAAATCACCCCATCCTGGATTCCCCTGGGTGTCTAGTTTTCAAAAATGTATAGGTTTGCTAGGTTTCCCTAGGTGCCGGCAGGGCTAGGGTTCAAAAACTACAGCTAGACACTTTGCCAAAAACGGGTCATTTTTCACTGCAAAATTGAGGTGTGACCACGTTGCGTTTTGCGCCGTTTCCTGTCGCGGGCACTATGCCGACCCGCACAAGTGAGGTACCATTTTTCTCGTAGGACTTTGGGGAACGCGGGGTGTGTGGAAATTTGTGGATCCACGCAGATTCCAGAACTTTCCATCACAGAAATGTGGGGAAAATGTGTTTTTTTTGTCAATTTTTTACATTTGCAAGGGATTCTGGGTAACAGACCATGGTGGGAGGCAGTCAAGTCACCCCATCTTGGATTCCCCTGGGTGTCTAGTTTTCAAAAATGTATAGGTTTGCTAGGTTTCCCTAGGTGCCGGCAGGGCTAGGGTTCAAAAACTACAGCTAGTCACTTTGCCAAAAAAGGGTCATTTTTCACTGCAAAATTGAGGTGTGACCACGTTGCGTTTTGCGCCGTTTCCTGTCGCGGGCACTAGGCCGACCCGCACAAGTGAGGTACCATTTTTCTCGTAGGACTTTGGGGAACGTGGGGTGCGTGGAAATTTGTGGATCCACGCAGATTCCAGAACTTTCCAACACAGAAATGTGGGGAAAATGTGTTTTTTTTGTCAATTGTTTACGTTTGCAAGGGATTCTGGGTAACAAACCATGGTGGGAGGCAGTCAAATCACCCCATCCTGGATTCCCCTGGGTGTCTAGTTTTCAAAAATGTATAGGTTTGCTAGGTTTCTCTAGGTGCCGGCAGGGCTAGGGTTCAAAAACTACAGCTCATCACTTTGCCAAAAAAGGGTCATTCTTCACTGCAAAATTGAGGTGTGACCACGTTGCGTTTTGCGCCGTTTCCAGTCGCGGGCACTATGCCGACCCGCACAAGTGAGGTACCATTTTTCTTGTAGGACTTTGGGGAACGCGGGGTGCATGGAAATTTGTGGATCCACGCAGATTCCAGAACTTTCCATCACAGAAATGTGGGGAAAATGTGTTTTTTTTGTCAATTGTTTACGTTTGCAAGGGATTCTGGGTAACAGACCATGGTGGGAGGCAGTCAAGTCACCCCATCCTGGATTCCCCTGGATGTCTAGTTTTCAAAAATGTATAGGTTTGCTAGGTTTCCCTAGGTGCCGGCAGGGCTAGGGTTCAAAAACTACAGCTCGTCACTTTGCCAAAAAAGGGTCATTTTTCACTGCAAAATTGAGGTGTGACCCCTTTCGTTTTGCGCCGTTTCCTGTCGCGGGCACTAGGCCGACCCGCACAAGTGAGGTACCATTTTTCTCGTAGGACTTTGGGGAACGCGGGGTGGGTGGAAATTTGTGGATCCACGCAGATTCCAGAACTTTCCATCACAGAAATGTGGGGAAAATGTGTTTTTTTTGTCAATTTTTTACGTTTGCAAGGGATTCTGGATAACAGACCATGGTGGGAGGCAGTCAAGTCACCCCATCCTGGATTCCCCTGGGTGTCTAGTTTACAAAAATGTATAGGTTTGCTAGGTTTCCCTAGGTGCCGGCAGGGCTAGGGTTCAAAAACTACAGCTAGTCACTTTGCCAAAAAAGGGTCATTTTTCACTGCAAAATTGAGGTGTGACCACGTTGCGTTTTGCGCCGTTTCCTGTCGCGGGCACTATGCCAACCCGCACAAGTGAGGTACCATTTTTCTCGTAGGACTTTGGGGAACGCGGGGTGGGTGGAAATTTGTGGATCCACGCAGATTCCAGAACTTTCCATCACAGAAATGTGGGGAAAATGTTTTTTTTGTCAATATTTTACGTTTGCAAGGTATTCTGGGTAACAGACCATGGTGGGAGGCAGTCAAGTCACCCCATCCTGGATTCCCCTGGGTGTCTAGTTTTCAAAAATGTATAGGTTTGCTAGGTTTCCCTAGGTGCCGGCAGGGCTAGGGTTCAAAAACTACAGCTCGTCATTTTGCCAAAAAAGGGTCATTTTTCACTGCAAAATTGAGGTGTGACCACGTTGCGTTTTACGCCGTTTCCTGTCGCGGGCACTATGCCGACCCGCACAAGTGAGGTACCATTTTTCTCGTAGGACATTGGGGAACGCGGGGTGGGTGGAAATTTGTGGATCCACGCAGATTCCAGAACTTTCCATCACAGAAATATGGGGAAAATGTGTTTGTTTGTCAATTTTTTACGTTTGCAAGGGATTCTGGGTAACAGACCATGGTCGGAGGCAGTCAAGTCACCCCATCCTGGATTCCCCTGGGTGTCTAGTTTTCAAAAATGTATAGGTTTGCTAGGTTTCCCTAGGTGCCGGCAGGGCTAGGGTTCAAAAACTACAGCTAGTCACTTTGCCAAAAAGGGGTCATTTTTCACATCAAAATTGAGGAGTGACCACGTTGCGTTTTGCACCGTTTCCTGTCGCGGGCACTATGCCGACCCGCACAAGTGAGGTACCATTTTTCTCGTAGGACTTTGGGGAACGCGGGATGCGTGGAAATTTGTGGATCCACGCAGATTCCAGAACTTTCCATCACAGAAATGTGGGGAAAATATGTTTTTTTTGTCAATTTTTTACGTTTGCAAGGGATTCTGGGTAACAGACCATGGTGGGAGGCAGTCAAGTCACCCCATCCTGAATTCCCTGGGTGTCTAGTTTTCAAAAATGTATAGGTTTGCTAGGTTTCCCTAGGTGCCGGCAGGGCTAGGGTTCAAAAACTACAACTAGTCACTTTGCCAAAAAGGGGTCATTTTTCACTGCAAAATTGAGGTGTGACCACGTTGCGTTTTGCGCCGTTTCCTGTCGCGGGCACTATGCCGACCCGCACAAGTGAGGTACCATTTTTCTTGTAGGACTTTGGGGAACGCGGGGTGCGTGGAAATTTGTGGATCCACGCAGATTCCAGAACTTTCCATCACAGAAATGTGGGGAAAATGTGGTTTTTTTGTCAATTGTTTACGTTTGCAAGGGATTCTGGGTAACAGACCATGGTGGGAGGCAGTCAAGTCACCCCATCCTGGATTCCCCTGGGTGTCTAGTTTACAAAAATGTATAGGTTTGCTAGGTTTCCCTAGGTGCCGGCAGGGCTAGGGTTAAAAAACTACAGCTAGTCACTTTGCCAAAAAAGGGTCATTTTTCACTGCAAAATTGAGGTGTGACCACGTTGCGTTTTGCGCCGTTTCCTGTCGCGGGCACTATGCCGACCCGCACAAGTGAGGTACCATTTTTCTCGTAGGACATTGGGGAATGCGGGGTGGGTGGAAATTTGTGGATCCACGCAGATTCCAGAACTTTCCATCACAGAAATATGGGGAAAATGTATTTTTTTTGTCAATTTTTCACGTTTGCAAGGGATTCTGGGTAACAGACCATGGTGGGAGGCAGTCAAGTCACCCCATCCTGGATTCCCCTGGGTGTCTAGTTTTCAAAAATGTATAGGTTTGCTAGGTTTCCCTAGGTGCCGGCAGGGCTAGGGTTCAAAAACTACAGCTAGTCACTTTGCCAAAAAGGGGTCATTTTTCACTGCAAAATTGAGGTGTGACCACGTTGCGTTTTGCGCCGTTTCCTGTCGCGGGCACTATGCCGACCCGCACAAGTGAGGTACCATTTTTCTTGTAGGACTTTGGGGAACGCGGGGTGCGTGGAAATTTGTGGATCCACGCAGATTCCAGAACTTTTCATCACAGAAATGTGGGGAAAATGTGTTTTTTTTTGCCAATTGTTTACGTTTGCAAGGGATTCTGGGTAACAGACCATGGTGGGAGGCAGTCAAGTCACCCCATCCTGGATTCCCCTGGGTGTCTAGTTTTCAAAAATGTATAGGTTTGCTAGGTTTCCCTAGGTGCCGGCAGGGCTAGGGTTCAAAAACTACAGCTCGTCACTTTGCCAAAAAAGGGTCATTTTTCACTGCAAAATTGAGGTGTGACCACGTTGCGTTTTGCGCCGTTTCCTGTCGCGGGCACTAGGCCGACCCGCACAAGTGAGGTACCATTTTTCTCGTAGGACTTTGGGGAACGGGGGGTGGGTGGAAATTTGTGGATCCACGCAGATTCCAGAACTTTCCGTCACAGAAATGTGGGGAAAATGTGTTTTGTTTGTCAATTTTTTACGTTTGCAAGGGATTCTGGATAACAGACCATGGTGGGAGGCAGTCAAGTCTCCCCATCCTGGATTCCCCTGGGTGTCTAGTTTACAAAAATGTATAGGTTTGCTAGGTTTCCCTAGGTGCCGGCAGGGCTAGGGTTCAAAAACTACAGCTAGTCACTTTGCCAAAAAAGGGTCATTTTTCACTGCAAAATTGAGGTGTGACCATGTTGCGTTTTGCGCCGTTTCCTGTCGCGGGCACTATGCCGACCCGCACAAGTGAGGTACCATTTTTCTCGTAGGACTTTGGGGAACGCGGGGTGGGTGGAAATTTGTGGATCCACGCAGATTCCAGAACTTTCCATCACAGAGATGTGGGGAAAATGTTTTTTTTGTCAATATTTTACGTTTGCAAGGGATTCTGGGTAACAGACCATGGTAAGAGGCAGTCAAGTCACCCCATCCTGGATTCCCCTGGGTGTCTAGTTTTCAAAAATGTATAGGTTTGCTAGGTTTCCCTAGGTGCCGGCAGGGCTAGGGTTCAAAAACTACAGCTCGTCATTTTGCCAAAAAAGGGTCATTTTTCACTGCAAAATTGAGGTGTGACCACGTTGCGTTTTGCGCCGTTTCCTGTCGCGGGCACTATGTCGACCCGCACAAGTGAGGTACCATTTTTCTCGTAGAACATTGGGGAACGCGGGGTGGGTGGAAATTTGTGGATCCACGCAGATTCCAGAACTTTCCATCACAGAAATATGGGGAAAATGTAGTTTTTTTGTCAATTTTTTAGGTTTGCAAGGGATTCTGGGTAACAGACCATGGTGGGAGGCAGTCAAGTCACCCCATCCTGGATTCCCCTGGGTGTCTAGTTTTCAAAAATGTATAGGTTTGATAAGGTTTCCCTAGGTGCCGGCAGGGCTAGGGTTCAAAAACTACAGCTAGTCACTTTGCCAAAAAAGGGTCATTTTTCACTGCAAAATTGAGATGTGACCACGTTGCGTTTTGCGCCGTTTCCTGTCGCGGGCACTAGGCCGACCCGCACAAGTGAGGTACCATTTTTCTCGTAGGACTTTGGGGAACGTGGGGTGGGTGGAAATTTGTGGATCCACGCAGATTCCAGAACTTTCCAACACAGAAATGTGGGGAAAATGTGTTTTTTTGTCAATTGTTTACGTTTGCAAGGGATTCTGGGTAACAAACCATGGTGGGAGGCAGTCAAATCACCCCATCCTGGATTCCCCTGGGTGTCTAGTTTTCAAAAATGTATAGGTTTGCTAGGTTTCCCTAGGTGCCGGCAGGGCTAGGGTTAAAAAACTACAGCTCATCACTTTGCCAAAAAAGGGTCATTTTTCACTGCAAAATTGAGGTGTGACCACGTTGCGTTTTGCGCGGTTTCCAGTCGCGGGCACTATGCCAACCCGCACAAGTGAGGTACCATTTTTCTCGTAGGACATTGGGGAACGCGGGGTGGGTGGAAAATTGTGGATCCACGCAGATTCCAGAACTTTCCATCACAGAAATATGGGGAAAATGTGTTTTTTTTGTCAATTTTTTACGTTTGCAAGGGATTCTGGATAACAGACCATGGTGGGAGGCAGTCAAGTCTCCCCATCCTGGATTCCCCTGGGTGTCTAGTTTACAAAAATGTATAGGTTTGCTAGGTTTCCCTAGGTGCCGGCAGGGCTAGGGTTCAAAAACTACAGCTAGTCACTTTGCCAAAAAAGGGTCATTTTTCACTGCAAAATTGAGGTGTGACCATGTCGCGTTTTGCGCCGTTTCCTGTCGCGGGCACTATGCCGACCCGCACAAGTGAGGTACCATTTTTCTCGTAGGACTTTGGGGAACGCGGGGTGGGTGGAAATTTGTGGATCCACGCAGATTCCAGAACTTTCCATCACAGAAATGTGCGGAAAATGTTTTTTTTGTCAATATTTTACGTTTGCAAGGGATTCTGGGTAACAGACCATGGTGGGAGGCAGTCAAGTCACCCCATCCTGGATTCCCCTGGGTGTCTAGTTTTCAAAAATGTATAGGTTTGCTAGGTTTCCCTAGGTGCCGGCAGGGCTAGGGTTCAAAAACTACAGCTCGTCATTTTGCCAAAAAAGGGTCATTTTTCACTGCAAAATTGAGGTGTGACCACGTTGCGTTTTGCGCCGTTTCCTGTCGCGGGCACTATGTCGACCCGCACAAGTGAGGTACCATTTTTCTCGTAGAACATTGGGGAACGCGGGGTGGGTGGAAATTTGTGGATCCACGCAGATTCCAGAACTTTCCATCACAGAAATGTGGGGAAAATGTGTTTATTTTGTCAATTCTTTAGGTTTGCAAGGGATTCTGGGTAACAGACCATGGTGGGAGGCAGTCAAGTCACCCCATCCTGGATTCCCCTGGGTGTCTAGTTTTCAAAAATGTATAGGTTTGATAAGGTTTCCCTAGGTGCCGGCAGGGCTAGGGTTCAAAAACTACAGCTAGTCACTTTGCCAAAAAGGGGTCATTTTTCACTGCAAAATTGAGGTGTGACCACGTTGCGTTTTGCGCCGTTTCCTGTCGCGGGCACTATGCCGACCCGCACAAGTGAGGTACCATTTTTCTCGTAGGACTTTGGGGAACGCGGTGTGCATGGAAATTTGTGGATCCACGCAGCTTCCAGAACTTTCCATCACAGAAATGTGGGGAAAATGTGTTTTTTTTGTCAATTTTTTACGTTTGCAAGGGATTCTGGGTAACAGACCATGGTGGGAGGCAGTCAAGTCACCCCATCCTGGATTCTCCTGGGTGTCTAGTTTTCAAAAATGTATAGGTTTGCTAGGTTTCCCTAGGTGCCGGCAGGGCTAGGGTTCAAAAACTACAGCTAGTCACTTTGCCAAAAAAGGGTCATTTTTCACTGCAAAATTGAGATGTGACCACGTTGCGTTTTGCGCCGTTTCCTGTCGCGGGCACTAGGCCGACCCGCACAAGTGAGGTACCATTTTTCTCGTAGGACTTTAGGGAACGTGGGGTGGGTGGAAATTTGTGGATCCACGCAGATTCCAGAACTTTCCAACACAGAAATGTGGGGAAAATGTGTTTTTTTTGTCAATTGTTTACGTTTGCAAGGGATTCTGGGTAACAAACCATGGTGGGAGGCAGTCAAATCACCCCATCCTGGATTCCCCTGGGTGTCTAGTTTTCAAAAATGTATAGGTTTGCTAGGTTTCCTAAAGGGTCATTTTTCACTGCAAAATTGAGGTGTGACCACGTTGCGTTTTGCGCCGTTTCCAGTCGCGGGCACTATGCCAACCCGCACAAGTGAGGTACCATTTTTCTCGTAGGACATTGGGGAACGCGGGGTGGGTGGAAAATTGTGGATCCACGCAGATTCCAGAACTTTCCATCACAGAAATATGGGGAAAATGTGTTTTTTTTGTCAATTGTTTACGTTTGCAAGGGATTCTGGGTAACAGACCATGGTGGGAGGCAGTCAAGTCACCCCATCCTGGATTCCCCTGGGTGTCTAGTTTTTAAAAATGTATAGGTTTGCTAGGTTTCCCTAGGTGCCGGCAGGGCTAGGGTTCAAAAACTACAGCTAGTCACTTTGCCAAAAAGGGGTCATTTTTCACTGCAAAATTGAGGTGTGACCACGTTGCGTTTTGCGCCGTTTCCTGTCGCGGGCACTATGCCGACCCGCACAAGTGAGGTACCATTTTTCTTGTAGGACTTTGGGGAATGCGGGGTGCGTGGAAATTTGTGGATCCACGCAGATTCCAGAACTTTCCATCACAGAAATGTGGGGAAAATGTGTTTTTTTTGTCAATTTTTTACGTTTGCAAGGGATTCTGGATAACAGACCATGGTGGGAGGCAGTCAAGTCTCCCCATCCTGGATTCCCCTGGGTGTCTAGTTTACAAAAATGTATAGGTTTGCTAGGTTTCCCTAGGTGCCGGCAGGGCTAGGGTTAAAAAACTACAGCTAGTCACTTTGCCAAAAAAGGGTCATTTTTCACTGCAAAATTGAGGTGTGACCATGTTGCGTTTTGCGCCGTTTCCTGTCGCGGGCACTATGCCGACCCGCACAAGTGAGGTACCATTTTTCTCGTAGGACTTTGGGGAACGCGGGGTGGGTGGAAATTTGTGGATCCACGCAGATTCCAGAACTTTCCATCACAGAAATGTTGGGAAAATGTTTTTTTTGTCAATATTTTACGTTTGCAAGGGATTCTGGGTAACAGACCATGGTGGGAGGCAGTCAAGTCACCCCATCCTGGATTCCCCTGGGTGTCTAGTTTTCAAAAATGTATAGGTTTGCTAGGTTTCCCTAGGTGCCGGCAGGGCTAGGGTTCAAAAACTACAGCTCGTCATTTTGCCAAAAAAGGGTCATTTTTCACTGCAAAATTGAGTTGTGACCACGTTGCGTTTTGCGCCGTTTCCTGTCGCGGGCACTATGTCGACCCGCACAAGTGAGGTACCATTTTTCTCGTAGAACATTGGGGAACGCGGGGTGGGTGGAAATTTGTGGATCCACGCAGATTCCAGAACTTTCCATCACAGAAATATGGGGAAAATGTGTTTTTTTTGTCAATTTTTTAGGTTTGCAAGGGATTCTGGGTAACATACCATGGTGGGAGGCAGTCAAGTCACCCCATCCTGGATTCCCCTGGGTGTCTAGTTTTCAAAAATGTATAGGTTTGATAAGGTTTCCCTAGGTGCCGGCAGGGCTAGGGTTCAAAAACTACAACTAGTCACTTTGCCAAAAAGGGGTCATTTTTCACTGCAAAATTGAGGTGTGACCACGTTGCGTTTTGCGCCGTTTCCGGTCGCGGGCACTATGCCGACCCGCACAAGTGAGGTACCATTTTTCTCGTAGGACTTTGGGGAACGCGGTGTGCATGGAAATTTGTGGATCCACGCAGCTTCCAGAACTTTCCATCACAGAAATGTGGGGAAAATGTGTTTTTTTTGTCAATTTTTTACGTTTGCAAGGGATTCTGGATAACAGACCATGGTGGGAGGCAGTCAAGTCACCCCATCCTGGATTCCCCTGGGTGTCTAGTTTTCAAAAATGTATAGGTTTGCTAGGTTTCCCTAGGTGCCGGCAGGGCTAGGGTTCAAAAACTACAGCTAGTCACTTTGCCAAAAAAGGGTCATTTTTCACTGCAAAATTGAGATGTGACCACGTTGCGTTTTGCGCCGTTTCCTGTCGCGGGCACTATGCCGACCCGCACAAGTGAGGCACCATTTTTCTCGTAGGACTTTGGGGAACGTGGGGTGGGTGGAAATTTGTGGATCCACGCAGATTCCAGAACTTTCCAACACAGAAATGTGGGGAAAATGTGTTTTTTTTGTCAATTGTTTACGTTTGCAAGGGATTCTGGGTAACAAACCATGGTGGGAGGCAGTCAAATCACCCCATCCTGGATTCCCCTGGGTGTCTAGTTTTCAAAAATGTATAGGTTTGCTAGGTTTCCCTAGGTGCCGGCAGGGCTAGGGTTCAAAAACTACAGCTAGTCACTTTGCTAAAAAAGGGTCATTTTTCACTGCAAAATTGAGGTGTGACCACGTTGCGTTTTGCGCCGTGTTCAGTCGCGGGCACTATGCCGACCCGCACAAGTGAGGTACCATTTTTCTTGTAGGACTTTGGGGAATGCGGGGTGCGTGGAAAATTGTGGATCCACGCAGATTCCAGAACTTTCCATCACAGAAATGTGGGGAAAATGTGTTTTTTTTGTCAATTGTTTACGTTTGCAAGGGATTCTGGGTAACAGACCATGGTGGGAGTCAGTCAAGTCACCCCATCCTGGATTCCCCTGGGTGTCTAGTTTTCAAAAATGTATAGGTTTGCTAGGTTTCCCTAGGTGCCGGCACGGCTAGGGTTCAAAAACTACAGCTCGTCACTTTGCCAAAAAAGGGTCATTTTTCACTGCAAAATTGAGGTGTAACCACGTTGCGTTTGGTGCCGTTTCCAGTCGCGGGCACTATGCCGACCCGTACAAGTGAGGTACCATTTTTCTCGTAGGACATTGGGGAACGCGGGGTGGGTGGAAAATTGTGGATCCACGCAGATTCCAGAACTTTCCATCACAGAAATATGGGGAAAATGTGTTTTTTTTGTCAATTTTTTAGGTTTGCAAGGGATTCTGGGTAACAGACCATGGTGGGAGGCAGTCAAGTCACCCCATCCTGGATTCCCCTGGGTGTCTAGTTTTCAAAAATGTATAGGTTTGCTAGGTTTCCCTAGGTGCCGGCAGGGCTAGGGTTCAAAAACTACAGCTAGTCACTTTGCCAAAAAGGGGTCATTTTTCACTGCAAAATTGAGGTGTGACCACGTTGCGTTTTGCGCCGTTTCCTGTCGCGGGCACTATGCCGACCCGCACAAGTGAGGTACCATTTTTCTCATAGGGCTTTGGGGAACGCGGTGTGCGTGGAAATTTGTGGATCCACGCAGCTTCCAGAACTTTCCATCACAGAAATGTGGGGAAAATGTGTTTTTTTTGTCAATTGTTTACGTTTGCAAGGGATTCTGGGTAACAGACCATGGTGGGAGGCAGTCAAGTCACCCCATCCTGGATTCCCCTGGGTGTCTAGTTTTTAAAAATGTATAGGTTTGCTAGGTTTCCCTTGGTGCCGGCAGGGCTAGGGTTCAAAAACTACAGCTAGTCACTTTGCCAAAAAAGGGTCATTTTTCACTGCAAAATTGAGATGTGACCACGTTGCGTTTTGCGCCGTTTCCTGTCGCGGGCACTAGGCCGACCCGCACAAGTGAGGTACCATTTTTCTCGTAGGACTTTGGGGAACGTGGGGTGGGTGGAAATTTGTGGATCCACGCAGATTCCAGAACTTTCCAACACAGAAATGTGGGGAAAATGTGTTTTTTTTGTCAATTGTTTAGGTTTGCAAGGGATTCTGGGTAACAAACCATGGTGGGAGGCAGTCAAATCACCCCATCCTGGATTCCCCTGGGTGTCTAGTTTTCAAAAATGTATAGGTTTGCTAGGTTTCCCTAGGTGCCGGCAGGGCTAGGGTTAAAAAACTACAGCTCATCACTTTGCCAAAAAAGGGTCATTTTTCACTGCAAAATTGAGGTGTGACCACGTTGCGTTTTGCGCCGTTTCCAGTCGCGGGCACTATGCCAACCCGCACAAGTGAGGTACCATTTTTCTCGTAGGACATTGGGGAACGCGGGGTGGGTGGAAAATTGTGGATCCACGCAGATTCCAGAACTTTCCATCACAGAAATATGGGGAAAATGTGTTTTTTTTGTCAATTCTTTACGTTTGCAAGGGATTCTGGGTAACAGACCATGGTGGGAGGCAGTCAAGTCACCCCATCCTGGATTCCCCTGGGTGTCTAGTTTTTAAAAATGTATAGGTTTGCTAGGTTTCCCTTGGTGCCGGCAGGGCTAGGGTTCAAAAACTACAGCTAGTCAATTTGCCAAAAAGGGGTCATTTTTCACTGCAAAATTGAGGCGTGACCACGTTGCGTTTTGCGCCGTTTCCTGTCACGGGCACTATGCCGACCCGCACAAGTGAGGTACCATTTTTCTTGTAGGACTTTGGGGAACGCGGGGTGCGTGGAAATTTGTGGATCCACGCAGATTCCAGAACTTTCCATCACAGAAATGTGGGGAAAATGTTTTTTTTGTCAATATTTTACGTTTGCAAGGGATTCTGGGTAACAGACCATGGTGGGAGGCAGTCAAGTCACCCCATCCTGGATTCCCCTGGGTGTCTAGTTTTCAAAAATGTATAGGTTTGCTAGGTTTCCCTAGGTGCCGGCAGGGCTAGGGTTCAAAAACTACAGCTCGTCATTTTGCCAAAAAAGGGTCATTTTTCACTGCAAAATTGAGGTGTGACCACGTTGCGTTTTGCGCCGTTTCCTGTCGCGGGCACTATGTCGACCCGCACAAGTGAGGTACCATTTTTCTCGTAGAACATTGGGGAACGCGGGGTGGGTGGAAATTTGTGGATCCACGCAGATTCCAGAACTTTCCATCACAGAAATGTGGGGAAAATGTGTTTTTTTTGTCAATTTTTTAGGTTTGCAAGGGATTCTGGGTAACAGACCATGGTGGGAGGCAGTCAAGTCACCCCATCCTGGATTCCCCTGGGTGTCTAGTTTTCAAAAATGTATAGGTTTGATAAGGTTTCCCTAGGTGCCGGCAGGGCTAGGGTTCAAAAACTACAGCTAGTCACTTTGCCAAAAAGGGGTCATTTTTCACTGCAAAATTGAGGTGTGACCACGTTGCGTTTTGCGCCGTTTCCTGTCGCGGGCACTATGCCGACCCGCACAAGTGAGGTACCATTTTTCTCTTAGGACTTTGGGGAATGCGGTGTGCGTGGAAATTTGTGGATCCACGCAGCTTCCAGAACTTTCCATCACAGAAATGTGGGGAAAATGTGTTTTTTTTGTCAATGTTTTACGTTTGCAAGGGATTCTGGGTAACAGACCATGGTGGGAGGCAGTCAAGTCACCCCATTCTGGATTCCCCTGGGTGTCTAGTTTTCAAAAATGTATAGGTTTGCTAGGTTTCCTGTAGGAGAGTAGGGTCTGCTATCCTATGGTCACCCCAAATTTTTGCTTTTTGCTTCACTGGTTTTTGACATATTGAGGCTGTGGGCCTGCCAATCAGACCCCCAGCCTGCTGTTCTCTCTACTAAATTAAAACTATGCACCCTAGGTGCATAACCAATTGGAAGTGGATCACCCTGTCAGCCCCTGTACCAGTGTACACTAGGTACCCAGGGCATTGGTGTACCCAAGGCCTGCCAAGGGCTGAAGCATGTATTATGCCACCCCAGGCTTGGCCTAACAATTTGACACAACTGGCTGATCACTCAGCTGGGGTAAGTTGGTGTAATCACCTCTTACTTAGGTGTAGTATACCTATACCTAACCTTAAATGGGACACCTGGTAACCTATAAGTCACTCCTATGGCAGGCCTTAACAATCCTGAAGGCAGAGTGCTTGGTTCCATGTGAGATGGTGCTCTGGCATGAGCTGAGCCTGTCTGCAGTGGTCGGAACAACTTCCTTCTACTGTTTCCAGATATCGTCATACCATATACTCTTAAGTGCATTATGAACCTCGCGGTTAAATGCTATCTTTGGTTTGGCTTTATCAAAACATGTCGAGTAAGGTGTCATACGAATTGGAATACTAACCCCTCGCCAATTCTGGCGACGGGGTTAGCATTCCACCCTTCTAGAGGGACACGACATGTACAGTACCTGAAACCCGGGTAAAATCAGACATAGCCTCAGCTCCACAAAATGGATGCTGCCACCACAGACACAAGTCTGCCCTCCTGCTGCTGGGAGTCCTTCCAGCTTGGGAGGTGTGGACAAAGGGTTTCCTGCCAGGGGAGGTGCATGCACCACCCCAGACAGGATTTTGTGTATTGGTCAGGTAGGGCTTGAAAGAAACCAGACATGCCTGTGGCTCACAAGAAGCCTCGGTGCATATGCCAGTTCAAACCGGCCCTGGGGCACACCAGTCCCGGGCCTGGGGCGAGCTGGACAAAGGATTGGGGGTGTAACCACCCCCCTTCCTGGTCCCACCCTTAGGGAGGGACCTAGCAGGTAGTCCGGCCCCTAGAATCCGCTTAAAGGTAGGAGCTGTGTCCTAAGACTTCAGACATCCTGGAATCAACTTAACACTAAGAAGAAGATGGGAACTTCGACGCTCTGCTGCACAGAGGACTGAAGCCAATCTCCCCTGTGGTCAGGGAGTGACCACCTTGCTAACGCAAGCACCATCCAGCGAATCAACGTCTGCTTTGCCGCCGCCTCCCGCCGGAGCCCGAGCCCAGAGACTGACAAGACCTGGACCTCCAGACCTCTCACCGCCCGATCCACAGTCCCTGAAAAGAGGAGACCCGTGGAGGCACCGAGACACGTGGAGCGAGCCATCTTGGAACGACTACGACAAGCTGACAAGTGCAACAACCGAGGCTCCCTCCAAGTTGTGCTTTGGGATCTGAGAAGCCCAACACCCGAGCAGCATCTGCACCAAAGGTGAGCCCTCCAGCATCTCCACGATCTGCGTGGGGCCCTTCTGCATTTTGCCACTCGACGCGCCTAACCGGTTGCTGGCCCGCTGGCTAGTAGCCATCTTGGCGACGAACTTCAAGAAATACACCGCTGGTCTGGTTGCTCCAGACTGGCCCTTGCTCCCCTCCAAAGAAGCAGTCCTTCTGACCTTGCTGGTCAGAACCATCAGCTTATTTCATCTCCTACAACAATTGCTTTTGCCAAGGCTTGTTTGCTTCGATCAAGTCGCCGACACCGCCGACAGCGAGAGCCTGCGTGGGACAGCTCATGAACCGACTCCTGGACGTCGTCGACCTCCAGGGACCACGTGGCTGCAGAGACAAGCTACACCTTTCTTCCTGTTTGCACCCGACATTGCCTGGTACCCACCTGGTGCCACGCTGGTCACTGGCTAGTGACTGTGAACACTGTCCCCTCTGCTTACAGGTCTTCAACATCTCCGATCCACTCTTGGATCCACTGCATCTCTCCCGGACCGACCGCCTGCAGCATCTTTGTCTTCAGGCTCCACGGAACAGATAGAAGAAACCCGACGCACTTCGAGGCCTATGCACCCGCTTCCTGTGGGTGAGGTAAAGCTGGCACACCTGTGCCCAAGTGTAGTATTACATCTCTAGTGCCTGTGTTCCAAATCTTGAGTTCCTAGTCCATCCGGAAGATCCTCTTTGCAGTAACTTTGTACTTTTTACGCACCCATTGAAACCTATGGGGGCACGCGTGTGACTATTTGCTCTGCACACGCCACCCGTGGACCTCCTGGTCACTAACTGACGTTAGCTCCTTGTAGGCCCAGCGATTCTAGAGGCCCTAGGCCTTTTCCCTTTTCTGTTCGTGGTACTTATACCACTATTTTAGTATATGGTTCGAGCGGCCACCAGGGCCTATCCATATAAAGTGCAACTTCTGTGTATTCTACTGTAATCTTGTTTGACGATTTGTGCTCCTGTGCTCATAAAGAGACTAGGGGTTACTTTGAGAAATAAATACATATATATTTTGAATATATATCTGTGTGGTGTCCTTTCATTGGTATAAAAGGGGGTTACATTTGGTAAAACAGCTGGCTTAACACGCTTCACGAGTTTAGCCTCAAAGACTGCTTAGCCTACGCTACCACTAGGGCAGCTAGTCCGAAAAGGTTGACTTACAACCACACCATAAGGGTTGCTTGGCATGGTACAAGGTGATCACTTTAACTAGTGAGCATCATATACCAGGCCAACTTCTCACATTGGTGAGCAGCGGTTGGATTTGAGCTTGCTGTGTTTTACCATTGTAATCTCTTGGTTACCAATTGAAAGATCACATAGGTACCTGTAGGTACATATAAAACAAGATTAGATATACATAAGTTCTACTGAACTTAGTTGTTGTAGAGCAAAGGGAGTAGCACACCCTGACTACAACTACTAGATAGGTTTAGTAGGTAAACCCAAGTGTAGGTAGATTGCAACACATCCACCCACACTTAAGAGCAATGGCCGGGGCAGAGGGGTCCACTGTACCCATCTCTGTTGAGAGTGACCCCCAGAGGGCACCATCCAGCTTTGCTACCCTTAACCAGAATGAGCTCAGGCATTTGGCAACTCTTAGAGGCCTTAAACAGCCCAAGAACCCTACCTCTGCTGAGCTCAGAGAACTCTTACAAAATGATGAGAATCAGAGAGAACTCAAGAAAGCTTCCCAGTTAGCCCCCTTAGGGTCAGGAACAGGAGGCCCCCCTTCTGAAGATGCTACAGAGGTACCCAGTTCCAATAGCCATCCCTTAGATGAGAATCATACTACAGGGGAGGAAAGTGGTGAGGATACAGAAAGTAGTGATGATGAAGGGAGAACTAGCCCAGTGCCAAGTGTTATACTTGGCCCAGCTAAACTAAGGCTATTGGGGATTGACAGTGGGTTTACCCCATTGGATCTCCCCAGTGGACTTAACACAGGGCTTGGGAGGCAAAGGAATCGCTCAGGTGACTCCAATGCTTCTCATGGCTCTAGAGGCTCTCAAGGTCACACCAGGAAGAGGATGACCACCCCTCAGAGGAGGGAACATGAGGCCAGAATGCAGGAAGCCCAGCTGAGGATCAGGAAGCAGGAGCTAGAAGTAGCCCTGATGGAAGAAAAACTGAACAAGGCTAGGCAACCTAGAGAGAGTGGGTCTATACCCACTGGTGGCAGCATTGTCCCTAAGGACAAAGATAGGGTCTTTGATAATAGGAACCTGTCTAAGGTTGTGCCCCCCTACAAAAGTGGGGATGACATCCACAAATGGATAACTGCTCTTGAGAGAGCCTGCAAAGTACAGCAGGTTCCTGAAGACCAGTGGGCAGCAATCCTCTGGCTCTCCTTTGAAGGAAGAGGCAGAGACAGACTCCTCACTGTTAGAGAAGAGGATGTCAGAAATTACAGAGTCCTGAAGAGTGTTCTGGTAGATGGGTTAGGCTTAACCACTGAACAGTACAGGTTAATGTTCAGAGACACCCAAAATACACAGACTCAGGACTGGTCTGAATATGTTGAATGTGCCACTAAGGCTTTGGAGGGTTGGTTGCTGGGAAGTAAGGTATCTGATTTTACAGGATTGTATAATTTGATGATGAGAGAACAGATTTTAAATAACTGTCAAAACCAGCAACTGCATCAACACTTGGTTGACTCTGATCTGACCTCTCCCCAAGAATTGGGAAAGAAGGCAGACAAATGGGTCAGAACCAGGGTTAAGCAAAAGAACCAGAACCAGGGCCAAGGGGGTGATCAGAAGAAAACAGACCAGAAGGGTGGAGATCAGAAATCTAAAGACCAGAAGTCTTCAACAGGGCCCCAAACTACTGCTAAGGAGGGTGGGTCCCAACAACAGTCCAAAAAGAAGAAAGAAGGTCAAAAGAAACCCTGGTGCAATCATTGCAAAAATACAACTCACTGGACTAGTGATTGCAAAAAGGGTGGAGCCCCCAACACTGTTGCCCCTAAGGCACCTGCTCCCAGTACTACTGTTAGCAGTGTTGGTCCCCAGACAAAGGGTGTAGTGGGAATCACTATGGGAACTGAAGGAGATTCTGACTTAGACAGAACCCTGACACAGGCAGTCTTGATCTGTGATGGGGACATTGATTTGTCCCTGACTGTGAGCCCCAGTAACCTGGGCAAGTACAGACAGACTCCTTTAATTAATGAAAAAGTGGCTCAAGCCTACAGGGACACATGTGCCAGTGTCACTATGGTGACACCAGGCTTTGTGGACCCTGGACAGTACATACCAGGTGAGAACTACCTGGTGACCAATGCCAGCAATGCCACTACTTCACATAGTGTGGCAGTTGTTAACTTCTCATGGGGAGGGGTAACTGGCCTCAAAAGGGTTGTGGTTAGTGCAGACCTCCCAGTAGAATGTTTGTTGGGCAATGACCTAGAGAGTTCTCTATGGTCAGAAGTGGAGTACAGGACTCATGCAGAGATGTTAGGTATATCATCACATGTCCTTGCTGTGACCAGGTCACAGGCCAAAAAGTGCCTCACTGAACCTCAGGTCTTGGATCCTGGAACAATGGACCAAGCACCTACCAAGAAGAAGAACAGGAGGGTCAAGGCTGTGCCTTCCCCCCTGCCTCAGAGTGATGATCAGCCTTCCCAGGAAGCTGATCTAGAGGACCCTGAAGGAACTGTCCCTGAAGAGCTTGAACCTGATCAGGTTGAGTTTCTGGGGACAGGGGGACCTTCGAGGGCTGACTTGAGGCAGGCTCAGTTATCCTGTCCCTCTCTTGAACCCCTCAGACAGCTGGCTGCTGCTGAGGCTGCTGGGAATGCTCAAGGTACCCATAAAGTGTATTGGGATGAAGGGCTCCTTTATTCAGAGGCTAGAGACCCCAAGCCTGGTGCTACCAGGAGGTTGGTTATACCTCTGCAATTTAGGGGCTTCCTTCTCACCTTGGCCCATGACATTCCTTTAGCAGGACACTGAGGCCAGAATAAGACTTGGGACAGGCTTGTCCCTCACTTTCACTGGCCTCACATGAATGAAGATACAGAGGAGTTTTGTCGCTCCTGTGTTACCTGCCAAGCCAGTGGCAAATCAGGTGGCACAACAAAGGCCCCCCTAATACCACTACCTGTGGTGGGGGTCCCCTTTGAAAGAGTGGGAATAGACATAGTGGGTCCCATGGATCCTCCCACTGCATCTGGGCACAGATTTATACTGGTGGTAGTGGATCATGCCACCAGGTATCCAGAGGCAATTCCCCTTAGGACCACTACAGCTCCTGTTGTGGCCAGGGCCCTGCTGGGAGTATTCTCCAGAGTGGGGTTTCCTAAGGAGGTAGTATCTGACAGAGGTACCAACTTTATGTCAGGATACTTGACAGCTATGTGGAAGGAATGTGGTGTCAACTACAAGTTCACCACCCCTTATCACCCACAATGCAATGGGCTTGTTGAGAGATTCAACAAGACCCTAAAGGGTATGATCAAAGGATTACCTGAAAAGCTCAGGCGAAGATGGGACATCCTTCTACCCTGCCTTCTGTTTGCTTACAGAGAGGTCCCACAAAAAGGAGTTGGCTACAGCCCCTTTGAATTGTTGTTTGGGCACCCTGTGAGAGGCCCACTGTGTTTGGTGAAGGAAGGATGGGAGTTACCTCTCAAAAAGCCTAAGCTAGACATAGTGGACTATGTACTTGGTCTCCGCTCCAGGATGGCTGAGTATATGGAGAAGGCATCCAAAAACCTTGAGGCAAGCCAGGCCTTACAGAAAGCTTGGCATGACCAAAAGGCTGTCTTGGTTGAGTTTCAGCCAGGACAGAAGGTATGGGTGTTGGAGCCAGTGGCCCCAGCAGCACTCCAAGACAAATGGTCTGGACCCCATACAATCCTGGAAAAGAAGGGAGAGGTCACCTACTTGGTCGACCTAGGAACTCCCAGGAGTCCCCACAGGGTACTCCATGTTAACAGGCTTAAAGCATATGTTGACAGGGCAGACATGGGCTTGCTCATGGCTACAGATGAGGGACAGGAGGAAGAGAGTGACCCTCTCCCAGACCTGTTGTCTCAGAACCCTGAAGATGGCTCAGTTGAAGGAGTGACCCTTGGAGGCAACCTCACTGCCCATCAGCAGACTGAATGTAGACAGGTTCTACAATCATTTTCACATATGTTTTCCTTGATACCTAGTCAAACTGACTGGTGTACCCATGTGGTGGACACTGGTGACAGTCTGCCTGTAAAGAACAAGCTTTACAGACAACCTGACCACGTCAGGGACTGTATAAAGGCTGAGGTACATAAAATGCTGGAATTAGGTGTCATTGAACCCTCAGAGAGCCCCTGGGCTAGCCCAGTGGTTCTGGTCCCCAAACCTCACACCAAAGATGGCAAGAGAGAGATGAGGTTCTGTGTGGACTACAGGGGTCTCAATGCTGTCACCAGGACAGATGCACACGCTATTCCAAGGGCAGATGAGCTCATAGACAAACTAGCTTCTGCAAAGTTTTTGAGCACATTTGACTTAACAGCTGGCTATTGGCAAATCAGATTAGCTGAGGAGTCTAAGGCCAAAACAGCATTCTCAACCCCAGGTGGGCACTACCAGTTTGTGGTGATGCCCTTTGGTCTGAAGAATGCACCTGCCACCTTCCAAAGGCTGGTGAACCAAGTCCTTACTGGGTTGGATGACTTTTGCGCAGCATATCTGGATGACATTGCTGTCTTTAGCTCCACCTGGGAGGATCACCTGATCCACCTGAAGAAGGCTCTTGAGGCTCTGCAAAGGGCAGGCCTCACTATCAAGGCTATTAAGTGCCAGATAGGGCAGAGTAAGGTTGTATATTTGGGCCACCTTGTAGGTGGAGGCCAAGTTCAACCACTGGAGAGTAAGATACAATCCATCAAGGACTGGTCCCCTCCAACCACCCAGACTCAAGTTCGAGCTTTCTTGGGCTTGACTGGGTACTACAGGAAGTTTATTAAGAACTATGGGTCCATTGTGACTCCTCTTAATGATCTGACATCCAAGAAGATGCCCAAAAAGGTTCAGTGGACAGTAAGCTGTCAAAAGGCATTTGATGACCTGAAGGAGGCCATGTGCTCTGCACCTATCCTGAAAAGTCCTGACTACTCCAAAGAGTTTATTGTCCAAACAGATGCTTCTGAGTTGGGTGTGGGAGCTGTGCTGTCACAACTTAATGTAGATGGTCAAGACCAACCCATTGCTTTTATTAGCAGAAGGTTGACCCCCAGAGAGAAGAATTGGTCAGCTATTGAGAGGGAGGCCTTTGCTGTGGTGTGGGCCCTGAAGAAGCTGAGGCCATACTTGTTTGGCACTCACTTCAAGATTCAGACCGACCATAAGCCCCTCTTGTGGCTAAATCAGATGAAGGGTGAAAACCCCAAACTGCTTAGGTGGTCCATTTCCCTACAGGGGATGGACTTTACAGTGGAGCACCGGCCAGGTACTGACCATGGGAATGCAGATGGTCTCTCCAGGTACTTCCACTTAGGACATGAAGACGAGACTGGTCAAGGCTTGTTTAATGTCCCAGCGTTTGGGGGGGGGTTGTGTAGGAGAGTAGGGTCTGCTATCCTATGGTCACCCCAAATTTTTGCTTTTTGCTTCACTGGTTTTTGACATATTGAGGCTGTGGGCCTGCCAATCAGACCCCCAGCCTGCTGTTCTCTCTACTAAATTAAAACTATGCACCCTAGGTGCATAACCAATTGGAAGTGGATCACGCTGTCAGCCCCTGTACCAGTGTACACTAGGTACCCAGGGCATTGGTGTACCCAAGGCCTGCCAAGGGCTGAAGCATGTATTATGCCACCCCAGGCTTGGCCTAACAATTTGACACAACTGGCTGATCACTCAGCTGGGGTAAGTTGGTGTAATCACCTCTTACTTAGGTGTAGTATACCTATACCTAACCTTAAATGGGACACCTGGTAACCTATAAGTCACTCCTATGGCAGGCCTTAACAATCCTGAAGGCAGAGTGCTTGGTTCCATGTGAGATGGTGCTCTGGCATGAGCTGAGCCTGTCTGCAGTGGTCGGAACAACTTCCTTCTACTGTTTCCAGATATCGTCATACCATATACTCTTAAGTGCATTATGAACCTCGCGGTTAAATGCTATCTTTGGTTTGGCTTTATCAAAACATGTCGAGTAAGGTGTCATACGAATTGGAATACTAACCCCTCGCCAATTCTGGCGACGGGGTTAGCATTCCACCCTTCTAGAGGGACACGACATGTACAGTACCTGAAACCCGGGTAAAATCAGACATAGCCTCAGCTCCACAAAATGGATGCTGCCACCACAGACACAAGTCTGCCCTCCTGCTGCTGGGAGTCCTTCCAGCTTGGGAGGTGTGGACAAAGGGTTTCCTGCCAGGGGAGGTGCATGCACCACCCCAGACAGGATTTTGTGTATTGGTCAGGTAGGGCTTGAAAGAAACCAGACATGCCTGTGGCTCACAAGGAGCCTCGGTGCATATGCCAGTTCAAACCGGTCCTGGGGCACACCAGTCCCGGGCCTGGGGCGAGCTGGACAAAGGATTGGGGGTGTAACCACCCCCCTTCCTGGTCCCACCCTTAGGGAGGGACCTAGCAGGTAGTCCGGCCCCTAGAATCCGCTTAAAGGTAGGAGCTGTGTCCTAAGACTTCAGACATCCTGGAATCAACTTAACACTAAGAAGAAGACGGGAACTTCGACGCTCTGCTGCACAGAGGACTGAAGCCAATCTCCCCTGTGGTCAGGGAGTGACCACCTTGCTAACGCAAGCACCATCCAGCGAATCAACGTCTGCTTTGCCGCCGCCTCCCGCCGGAGCCCGAGCCCAGAGACTGATAAGACCTGGACCTCCAGACCTCTCACCGCCCGATCCACAGTCCCTGAAAAGAGGAGACCCGTGGAGGCACCGAGACACGTGGAGCCAGCCATCTTGGAACGACTACGACAAGCTGACAAGTGCAACAACCGAGGCTCCCTCCAAGTTGTGCTTTGGGATCTGAGAAGCCCAACACCCGAGCAGCATCTGCACCAAAGGTGAGCCCTCCAGCATCTCCACGATCTGCGTGGGGCCCTTCTGCATTTTGCCACTCGACGCGCCTAACCGGTTGCTGGCCCGCTGGCTAGTAGCCATCTTGGCGACGAACTTCAAGAAATACACCGCTGGTATGGTTGCTCCAGACTGGCCCTTGCTCCCCTCCAAAGGAGCAGTCCTTCTGACCTTGCTGGTCAGAACCATCAGCTTATTTCATCTCCTACAACAATTGCTTTTGCCAAGGCTTGTTTGCTTCGATCAAGTCACCGACACCGCCGACAGCGAGAGCCTGCGTGGGACAGCTCGTGAACCGACTCCTGGACGTCGTCGACCTCCAGGGACCACGTGGCTGCAGAGACAAGCTACACCTTTCTTCCTGTTTGCACCCGACATTGCCTGGTACCCACCTTGTGCCACGCTGGTCACTGGCTAGTGACTGTGAACACTGTCCCCTCTGCTTACAGGTCTTCAACATCTCCGATCCACTCTTGGATCCACTGCATCTCTCCCGGACCGACCGCCTGCAGCATCTTTGTCTTCAGGCTCCACGGAACAGATAGAAGAAACCCGACGCACTTCGAGGCCTATGCACCCGCTTCCTGTGGGTGAGGTAAAGCTGGCACACCTGTGCCCAAGTGTAGTATTACATCTCTAGTGCCTGTGTTCCAAATCTTGAGTTCCTAGTCCATCCGGAAGATCCTCTTTGCAGTAACTTTGTACTTTTTACGCACCCATTGAAACCTATGGGGGCACGCGTGTGACTATTTGCTCTGCACACGCCACCCGTGGACCTCCTGGTCACTAACTGACGTTAGCTCCTTGTAGGCCCAGCGATTCTAGAGGCCCTAGGCCTTTTCCCTTTTCTGTTCGTGGTACTTATACCACTATTTTAGTATATGGTTCGAGCGGCCACCAGGGCCTATCCATATAAAGTGCAACTTCTGTGTATTCTACTGTAATCTTGTTTGACGATTTGTGCTCCTGTGCTCATAAAGAGACTAGGGGTTACTTTGAGAAATAAATACATATATATTTTGAATATATATCTGTGTGGTGTCCTTTCATTGGTATAAAAGGGGGTTACATTTGGTAAAACAGCTGGCTTAACACGCTTCACGAGTTTAGCCTCAAAGACTGCTTAGCCTACGCTACCACTAGGGCAGCTAGTCCGAAAAGGTTGACTTACAACCACACCATAAGGGTTGCTTGGCATGGTACAAGGTGATCACTTTAACTAGTGAGCATCATATACCAGGCCAACTTCTCACATTTCCCTAGGTGCCGGCAGGGCTAGGGTTAAAAAACTACAGCTCATCACTTTGCCAAAAAAGGGTCATTTTTCACTGCAAAATTGAGGTGTGACCACGTTGCGTTTTGCGCCGTTTCCAGTCGCGGGCACTATGCCAACCCGCACAAGTGAGGTACCATTTTTCTCGTAGGACATTGGGGAACGCGGGGTGGGTGGAAAATTGTGGATCCACGCAGATTCCAGAACTTTCCATCACAGAAATATGGGGAAAATGTGTTTTTTTTGTCAATTGTTTACGTTTGCAAGGGATTCTGGGTAACAGACCATGGTGGGAGGCAGTCAAGTCACCCCATCCTGGATTCCCCTGGGTGTCTAGTTTTTAAAAATGTATAGGTTTACTAGGTTTCCCTTGGTGCCGGCAGGGCTAGGGTTCAAAAACTACAGCTAGTCACTTTGCCAAAAAGGGGTCATTTTTCACTGCAAAATTGAGGTGTGACCACGTTGCGTTTTGCGCCGTTTCCTGTCGCGGGCACTATGCCGACCCGCACAAGTGAGGTACCATTTTTCTTGTAGGACTTTGGGGAATGCGGGGGGCGTGGAAATTTGTGGATCCACGCAGATTCCAGAACTTTCCATCACAGAAATGTGGGGAAAATGTGGTTTTTTTGTCAATTTTTTACGTTTGCAAGGGATTCTGGATAACAGACCATGGTGGGAGGCAGTCAAGTCTCCCCATCCTGGATTCCCCTGGGTGTCTAGTTTACAAAAATGTATAGGTTTGCTAGGTTTCCCTAGGTGCCGGCAGGGCTAGGGTTCAAAAACTACAGCTAGTCACTTTGCCAAAAAAGGGTCATTTTTCACTGCAAAATTGAGTTGTGACCACGTTGCGTTTTGCGCCGTTTCCGGTCGCGGGCACTATGCCGACCCGCACAAGTGAGGTACCATTTTTCTCGTAGGACTTTGGGGAACGCGGTGTGTGTGGAAATTTGTGGATCCACGCAGCTTCCAGAACTTTCCATCACAGAAATGTGGGGAAAATGTGTTTTTTTTGTCAATTTTCTACGTTTGCAAGGGATTCTGGGTAACAGACCATGGTGGGAGGCAGTCAAGTCACCCCATCCTGGATTCCCCTGGGTGTCTAGTTTTCAAAAATGTATAGGTTTGCTAGGTTTCCCTAGGTGCCGGCAGGGCTAGGGTTCAAAAACTACAGCTAGTCACTTTGCCAAAAAAGGGTCATTTTTCACTGCAAAATTGAGATGTGACCACGTTGCGTTTTGCGCCGTTTCCTGTCGCGGGCACTATGCCGACCCGCACAAGTGAGGTACCATTTTTCTCGTAGGACACTGGGGAACGTGGGGTGGGTGGAAATTTGTGGATCCACGCAGATTCCAGAACTTTCCAACACAGAAATGTGGGGAAAATGTGTTTTTTTTGTCAATTGTTTACGTTTGCAAGGGATTCTGGGTAACAAACCATGGTGGGAGGCAGTCAAATCACCCCATCCTGGATTCCCCTGGGTGTCTAGTTTTCAAAAATGTATAGGTTTGCTAGGTTTCCCTAGGTGCCGGCAGGGCTAGGGTTCAAAAACTACAGCTAGTCACTTTGCCAAAAAAGGGTCATTTTTCACTGCAAAATTGAGGTGTGACCACGTTGCGTTTTGCGCCGTTTCCAGTCGCGGGCACTATGCCAACCCGCACAAGTGAGGTACCATTTTTCTCGTAGGACATTGGGGAACGCGGGGTGGGTGGAAAATTGTGGATCCACGCAGATTCCAGAACTTTCCATCACAGAAATATGGGGAAAATGTGTTTTTTTTGTCAATTGTTTACGTTTGCAAGGGATTCTGGGTAACAGACCATGGTGGGAGGCAGTCAAGTCACCCCATCCTGGATTCCCCTGGGTGTCTAGTTTTTAAAAATGTATAGGTTTGCTAGGTTTCCCTAGGTGCCGGCAGGGCTAGGGTTAAAAAACTACAGCTAGTCACTTTGCCAAAAAGGGGTCATTTTTCACTGCAAAATTGAGGTGTGACCACGTTGCGTTTTGCGCCATTTCCTGTCGCGGGCACTATGCCGACCCGCACAAGTGAGGTACCATTTTTCTTGTAGGACTTTGGGGAATGCGGGGTCCGTGGAAATTTGTGGATCCACGCAGATTCCAGAACTTTCCATCACAGAAATGTGGGGAAAATGTGGTTTTTTGTCAATTGTTTACGTTTGCAAGGGATTCTGGGTAACAGACCATGGTGGGAGGCAGTCAAGTCACCCCATCCTGGATTCCCCTGGGTGTCTAGTTTTCAAAAATGTATAGGTTTGCTAGGTTTCCCTAGGTGCCGGCAGGGCTAGGGTTCAAAAACTACAGCTCGTCACTTTGCCAAAAAAGGGTCATTTTTCACTGCAAAATTGAGGTGTGACCACGTTGCGTTTTGAGCCGTTTCCTGTCGCAGGCACTAGGCCGACCCGCACAAGTGAGGTACCATTTTTCTCGTAGGACTTTGGGGAACGTGGGGTGGGTGGAAATTTGTGGATCCACACTGATTCCAGAACTTTCCAACACAGAAATGTGGGGAAAATGTGTTTTTTTTGTCAATTGTTTACGTTTGCAAGGGATTCTGGGTAACAGACCATGGTGGGAGGCAGTCAAGTCACCCCATCCTGGATTCCCCTGGGTGTCTAGTTTTCAAAAATGTATAGGTTTGCTAGGTTTCCCTAGGTGCAGGCAGGGCTAGGGTTCAAAAACTGCAGCTAGTCACTTTGCGAAAGAGGGGTCATTTTTCACTGTAAAATTGAGGTGTGACCACGTTGCGTTTTGCGCCGTTTCCTGTCGCGGGCACTATGCCGACCCGCACAAGTGAGGTACCATTTTTCTTGTAGGACTTTGGGGAACGCGGGGTGCGTGGAAATTTGTGGATCCACGCAGATTCCAGAACTTTCCATCACAGAAATGTGGGGAAAATGTGTTTTTTTTGTCAATTGTTTACGTTTGCAAGGGATTCTGGGTAACAGACCATGGTGGGAGGCAGTCAAGTCACCCCATCCTGGATTCCCCTGGGTGTCTATTTTTCAAAAATGTATAGGTTTGCTAGATTTCCCTAGGTGCCGGCAGGGCTAGGGTTCAAAAACTACAGCTCGTCATTTTGCCAAAAAAGGGTCATTTTTCACTGCAAAATTGAGGTGTGACCACGTTGCGTTTTGCGCCGTTTCCTGTCGCGGGCACTATGCCGACCCGCACAAGTGAGGTACCATTTTTCTCGTAGAACATTGGGGAACGCGGGGTGGGTGGAAATTTGTGGATCCACGCAGATTCCAGAACTTTCCATCACAGAAATGTGGGGAAAATGTGTTTTTTTGTCAATTGTTTACGTTTGCAAGGGATTCTGGGTAACAGACCATGGTGGGAGGCAGTCAAGTCACCCCATCCTGGATTCCCCTGGGTGTCTAGTTTTCAAAAATGTATAGGTTTGCTAGGTTTCCCTAGGTGCCGGCAGGGCTAGGGTTCAAAAACTACAGCTCGTCACTTTGCCAAAAAAGGGTCATTTTTCACTGCAAAATTGAGGTGTGACCACGTTGCGTTTTGAGCCGTTTCCTGTCGCAGGCACTAGGCCGACCCGCACAAGTGAGCTCCCATTTTTCTCGTAGGACTTTGGGGAACGTGGGGTGGGTGGAAATTTGTGGATCCACACTGATTCCAGAACTTTCCAACACAGAAATGTGGGGAAAATGTGTTTTTTTTGTCAATTGTTTACGTTTGCAAGGGATTCTGGGTAACAGACCATGGTGGGAGGCAGTCAAGTCACCCCATCCTGGATTCCCCTGGGTGTCTAGTTTTCAAAAATGTATAGGTTTGCTAGGTTTCCCTAGGTGCAGGCAGGGCTAGGGTTCAAAAACTGCAGCTAGTCACTTTGCGAAAGAGGGGTCATTTTTCACTGTAAAATTGAGGTGTGACCACGTTGCGTTTTGCGCCGTTTCCTGTCGCGGGCACTATGCCGACCCGCACAAGTGAGGTACCATTTTTCTTGTAGGACTTTGGGGAACGCGGGGTGCGTGGAAATTTGTGGATCCACGCAGATTCCAGAACTTTCCATCACAGAAATGTGGGGAAAATGTGTTTTTTTTGTCAATTGTTTACGTTTGCAAGGGATTCTGGGTAACAGACCATGGTGGGAGGCAGTCAAGTCACCCCATCCTGGATTCCCCTGGGTGTCTAGTTTTCAAAAATGTATAGGTTTGCTAGATTTCCCTAGGTGCCGGCAGGGCTAGGGTTCAAAAACTACAGCTCGTCATTTTGCCAAAAAAGGGTCATTTTTCACTGCAAAATTGAGGTGTGACCACGTTGCGTTTTGCGCCGTTTCCTGTCGCGGGCACTATGCCGACCCGCACAAGTGAGGTACCATTTTTCTCGTAGAACATTGGGGAACGCGGGGTGGGTGGAAATTTGTGGATCCACGCAGATTCCAGAACTTTCCATCACAGAAATATGGGGAAAATGTGTTTTTTTTTTCAATTTTTTAGGTTTGCAAGGGATTCTGGGTAACAGACCATGGTGGGAGGCAGTCAAGTCACCCCATCCTGGATTCCCCTGGGTGTCTAGTTTTCAAAAATGTATAGGTTTGCTAGGTTTCCCTAGGTGCCGGCAGGGCTAGGGTTCAAAAACTACAGCTAGTCACTTTGCCAAAAAGGGTCATTTTTCACTGCAAAATTGAGGTGTGACCACGTTGCGTTTTGCGCCGTTTCCTGTCGCGGGCACTATGCCGACCCGCACAAGTGAGGTACCATTTTTCTCGTAGGACTTTGGGGAACGCGGTGTGCGTGGAAATTTGTGGATCCACGCAGCTTCCAGAACTTTCCATCACAGAAATGTGGGGAAAATGTGTTTTTTTTGTCAATTTTTTACGTTTGCAAGGGATTCTGGGTAACAGACCATGGTGGGAGGCAGTCAAGTCACCCCATCCTGGATTCCCCTGGGTGTCTAGTTTTCAAAAATGTATAGGTTTGCTAGGTTTCCCTAGGTGCCGGCAGGGCTAGGGTTCAAAAACTACAGCTAGTCACTTTGCCAAAAAAGGGTCATTTTTCACTGCAAAATTGAGATGTGACCACGTTGCGTTTTGCGCCGTTTCCTGTCACGGGCACTAGGCCGACCCGCACAAGTGAGGTACCATTTTTCTCGTAGGACTTTGGGGAACGTGGGGTGGGTGGAAATTTGTGGATCCACGCAGATTCCAGAACTTTCCAACACAGAAATGTGGGGAAAATGTGGTTTTTTTGTCAATTGTTTACGTTTGCAAGGGATTCTGGGTAACAAACCATGGTGGGAGGCAGTCAAATCACCCCATCCTGGATTCCCCTGGGTGTCTAGTTTTCAAAAATGTATAGGTTTGCTAGGTTTCCCTAGGTGCCGGCAGGGCTAGGGTTAAAAAACTACAGCTCATCACTTTGCCAAAAAAGGGTCATTTTTCACTGCAAAATTGAGGTGTGACCACGTTGCGTTTTGCGCCGTTTCCAGTCGCGGGCACTATTCCAACCCACACAAGTGAGGTACCATTTTTCTCGTAGGACATTGGGGAACGCGGGGTGGGTGGAAAATTGTGGATCCACGCAGATTCCAGAACTTTCCATCACAGAAATATGGGGAAAATGTGTTTTTTTTGTCAATTCTTTATGTTTGCAAGGGATTCTGGGTAACAGACCATGGTGGGAGGCAGTCAAGTCACCCCATCCTGGATTCCCCGGGGTGTCTAGTTTTTAAAAATGTATAGGTTTGCTAGGTTTCCCTAGGTGCCGGCAGGGCTAGGGTTCAAAAACTACAGCTAGTCACTTTGCCAAAAAGGGGTCATTTTTCACTGCAAAATTGAGGCGTGACCACGTTGCGTTTTGCGCCGTTTCCTGTCGCGGGCACTATGCCGACCCGCACAAGTGAGGTACCATTTTTCTTGTAGGACTTTGGGGAACGCGGGGTGCATGGAAATTTGTGGATCCACGCAGATTCCAGAACTTTCCATCACAGAAATGTGGGGAAAATGTGGTTTTTTTGTCAATTGTTTACGTTTGCAAGGGATTCTGGGTAACAGACCATGGTGGGAGGCAGTCAAGTCACCCCATCCTGGATTCCCCTGGGTGTCTAGTTTTCAAAAATGTATAGGTTTGCTAGGTTTCCCTAGGTGCCGGCAGGGCTAGGGTTCAAAAACTACAGCTCGTCACTTTGCCAAAAAAGGGTAATTTTTCACTGCAAAATTGAGGTGTGACCACGTTGCGTTTTGCGCCGTTTCCTTTCGCGGGCACTAGGCCGACCCGCACAAGTGAGGTACCATTTTTCTCGTAGGACTTTGGGGAACGTGGGGTGGGTGGAAATTTGTGGATCCACGCTGATTCCAGAACTTTCCAACACAGAAATGTGGGGAAAATGTGTTTTTTTTGTCAATTGTTTACGTTTGCAAGGGATTCTGGGTAACAGACCATGGTGGAAGGCAGTCAAGTCACCCCATCCTGGATTCCCCTGGGTGTCTAGTTTTCAAAAATGTATAGGTTTGCTAGGTTTCCCTAGGTGCCGGCAGGGCTAGGGTTAAAAAACTACAGCTCATCACTTTGCCAAAAAAGGGTCATTTTTCACTGCAAAATTGAGGTGTGACCACGTTGCGTTTTGCGCCGTTTCCAGTCGCGGGCACTATGCCGACCCGCACAAGTGAGGTACCATTTTTCTCGTAGGAAATTGGGGAACGCGGGGTGGGTGGAAAATTGTGGATCCACGCAGATTCCAGAACTTTCCATCACAGAAATATAGGGAAAATGTGTTTTTTTTGTCAATTGTTTACGTTTGCAAGGGATTCTGGGTAACAGACCATGGTGGGAGGCAGTCAAGTCACCCCATCCTGGATTCCCCTGGGTGTCTAGTTTTTAAAAATGTATAGGTTTGCTAGGTTTCCCTAGGTGCCGGCAGGGCTAGGGTTCAAAAACTACAGCTAGTCACTTTGCGAAAGAGGGGTCATTTTTCACTGCAAAATTTAGGTGTGACCACGTTGCGTTTTGCGCCGTTTCCTGTCGCGGGCACTATGCCGACCTGCACAAGTGAGGTACCATTTTTCTTGTAGGACTTTGGGGAACGCGGGGTGGGTGGAAATTTGTGGATCCACGCAGATTCCAGAACTTTCCATCACAGAAATGTGGGGAAAATGTGTTTTGTTTGTCAATTTTTTACGTTTGCAAGGGATTCTGGATAACAGACCATGGTGGGAGGCAGTCAAGTCACCCCATCCTGGATTCCCCTGGGTGTCTAGTTTACAAAAATGTATAGGTTTGCTAGGTTTCCCTAGGTGCCGGCAGGGCTAGGGTTAAAAAACTACAGCTAGTCACTTTGCCAAAAAAGTGTCATTTTTCACTGCAAAATTGAGGTGTGACCACGTTGTGTTTTGCGCCGTTTCCTGTCGCGGGCACTATGCCGACCCGCACAAGTGAGGTACCATTTTTCTCTTAGGACTTTGGGGAACGCGGGGTGGGTGGAAATTTGTGGATCCACGCAGATTCCAGAACTTTCCATCACAGAAATGTGGGGAAAATGTGTTTTTTTTGTCAATTGTTTACGTTTGCAAGGGATTCTGGGTAACAGACCATGGTGGGAGGCAGTCAAGTCACCCCATCCTGGATTCCCCTGGGTGTCTAGTTTTCAAAAATGTATAGGTTTGCTAGATTTCCCTAGGTGCCGGCAGGGCTAGGGTTCAAAAACTACAGCTCGTCATTTTGCCAAAAAAGGGTCATTTTTCACTGCAAAATTGAGGTGTGACCACGTTGCGTTTTGCGCCGTTTCCTGTCGCGGGCACTATGCCGACCCGCACAAGTGAGGTACCATTTTTCTCGTAGAACATTGGGGAACGCGGGGTGGGTGGAAATTTGTGGATCCACGCAGATTCCAGAACTTTCCATCACAGAAATATGGGGAAAATGTGTTTTTTTTTTCAATTTTTTAGGTTTGCAAGGGATTCTGGGTAACAGACCATGGTGGGAGGCAGTCAAGTCACCCCATCCTGGATTCCCCTGGGTGTCTAGTTTTCAAAAATGTATAGGTTTGCTAGGTTTCCCTAGGTGCCGGCAGGGCTAGGGTTCAAAAACTACAGCTAGTCACTTTGCCAAAAAGGGTCATTTTTCACTGCAAAATTGAGGTGTGACCACGTTGCGTTTTGCGCCGTTTCCTGTCGCGGGCACTATGCCGACCCGCACAAGTGAGGTACCATTTTTCTCGTAGGACTTTGGGGAACGCGGTGTGCGTGGAAATTTGTGGATCCACGCAGCTTCCAGAACTTTCCATCACAGAAATGTGGGGAAAATGTGTTTTTTTTGTCAATTTTTTACGTTTGCAAGGGATTCTGGGTAACAGACCATGGTGGGAGGCAGTCAAGTCACCCCATCCTGGATTCCCCTGGGTGTCTAGTTTTCAAAAATGTATAGGTTTGCTAGGTTTCCCTAGGTGCCGGCAGGGCTAGGGTTCAAAAACTACAGCTAGTCACTTTGCCAAAAAAGGGTCATTTTTCACTGCAAAATTGAGATGTGACCACGTTGCGTTTTGCGCCGTTTCCTGTCACGGGCACTAGGCCGACCCGCACAAGTGAGGTACCATTTTTCTCGTAGGACTTTGGGGAACGTGGGGTGGGTGGAAATTTGTGGATCCACGCAGATTCCAGAACTTTCCAACACAGAAATGTGGGGAAAATGTGGTTTTTTTGTCAATTGTTTACGTTTGCAAGGGATTCTGGGTAACAAACCATGGTGGGAGGCAGTCAAATCACCCCATCCTGGATTCCCCTGGGTGTCTAGTTTTCAAAAATGTATAGGTTTGCTAGGTTTCCCTAGGTGCCGGCAGGGCTAGGGTTAAAAAACTACAGCTCATCACTTTGCCAAAAAAGGGTCATTTTTCACTGCAAAATTGAGGTGTGACCACGTTGCGTTTTGCGCCGTTTCCAGTCGCGGGCACTATTCCAACCCACACAAGTGAGGTACCATTTTTCTCGTAGGACATTGGGGAACGCGGGGTGGGTGGAAAATTGTGGATCCACGCAGATTCCAGAACTTTCCATCACAGAAATATGGGGAAAATGTGTTTTTTTTGTCAATTCTTTATGTTTGCAAGGGATTCTGGGTAACAGACCATGGTGGGAGGCAGTCAAGTCACCCCATCCTGGATTCCCCGGGGTGTCTAGTTTTTAAAAATGTATAGGTTTGCTAGGTTTCCCTAGGTGCCGGCAGGGCTAGGGTTCAAAAACTACAGCTAGTCACTTTGCCAAAAAGGGGTCATTTTTCACTGCAAAATTGAGGCGTGACCACGTTGCGTTTTGCGCCGTTTCCTGTCGCGGGCACTATGCCGACCCGCACAAGTGAGGTACCATTTTTCTTGTAGGACTTTGGGGAACGCGGGGTGCGTGGAAATTTGTGGATCCACGCAGATTCCAGAACTTTCCATCACAGAAATGTGGGGAAAATGTGGTTTTTTTGTCAATTGTTTACGTTTGCAAGGGATTCTGGGTAACAGACCATGGTGGGAGGCAGTCAAGTCACCCCATCCTGGATTCCCCTGGGTGTCTAGTTTTCAAAAATGTATAGGTTTGCTAGGTTTCCCTAGGTGCCGGCAGGGCTAGGGTTCAAAAACTACAGCTCGTCACTTTGCCAAAAAAGGGTAATTTTTCACTGCAAAATTGAGGTGTGACCACGTTGCGTTTTGCGCCGTTTCCTTTCGCGGGCACTAGGCCGACCCGCACAAGTGAGGTACCATTTTTCTCGTAGGACTTTGGGGAACGTGGGGTGGGTGGAAATTTGTGGATCCACGCTGATTCCAGAACTTTCCAACACAGAAATGTGGGGAAAATGTGTTTTTTTTGTCAATTGTTTACGTTTGCAAGGGATTCTGGGTAACAGACCATGGTGGAAGGCAGTCAAGTCACCCCATCCTGGATTCCCCTGGGTGTCTAGTTTTCAAAAATGTATAGGTTTGCTAGGTTTCCCTAGGTGCCGGCAGGGCTAGGGTTAAAAAACTACAGCTCATCACTTTGCCAAAAAAGGGTCATTTTTCACTGCAAAATTGAGGTGTGACCACGTTGCGTTTTGCGCCGTTTCCAGTCGCGGGCACTATGCCGACCCGCACAAGTGAGGTACCATTTTTCTCGTAGGACATTGGGGAACGCGGGGTGGGTGGAAAATTGTGGATCCACGCAGATTCCAGAACTTTCCATCACAGAAATATAGGGAAAATGTGTTTTTTTTGTCAATTGTTTACGTTTGCAAGGGATTCTGGGTAACAGACCATGGTGGGAGGCAGTCAAGTCACCCCATCCTGGATTCCCCTGGGTGTCTAGTTTTTAAAAATGTATAGGTTTGCTAGGTTTCCCTAGGTGCCGGCAGGGCTAGGGTTCAAAAACTACAGCTAGTCACTTTGCGAAAGAGGGGTCATTTTTCACTGCAAAATTTAGGTGTGACCACGTTGCGTTTTGCGCCGTTTCCTGTCGCGGGCACTATGCCGACCTGCACAAGTGAGGTACCATTTTTCTTGTAGGACTTTGGGGAACGCGGGGTGGGTGGAAATTTGTGGATCCACGCAGATTCCAGAACTTTCCATCACAGAAATGTGGGGAAAATGTGTTTTGTTTGTCAATTTTTTACGTTTGCAAGGGATTCTGGATAACAGACCATGGTGGGAGGCAGTCAAGTCACCCCATCCTGGATTCCCCTGGGTGTCTAGTTTACAAAAATGTATAGGTTTGCTAGGTTTCCCTAGGTGCCGGCAGGGCTAGGGTTAAAAAACTACAGCTAGTCACTTTGCCAAAAAAGTGTCATTTTTCACTGCAAAATTGAGGTGTGACCACGTTGTGTTTTGCGCCGTTTCCTGTCGCGGGCACTATGCCGACCCGCACAAGTGAGGTACCATTTTTCTCTTAGGACTTTGGGGAACGCGGGGTGGGTGGAAATTTGTGGATCCACGCAGATTCCAGAACTTTCCATCACAGAAATGTGGGGAAAATGTGTTTTTTTTGTCAATTGTTTACGTTTGCAAGGGATTCTGGGTAACAGACCATGGTGGGAGGCAGTCAAGTCACCCCATCCTGGATTCCCCTGGGTGTCTAGTTTTCAAAAATGTATAGGTTTGCTAGGTTTCCCTAGGTGCCGGCAGGGCTAGGGTTCAAAAACTACAGCTCGTCACTTTGCCAAAAAAGGGTCATTTTTCACTGCAAAATTGAGGTGTGACCACGTCGCGTTTTGCGCCGTTTCCTGTCGCGGGCACTATGCCGACCCGCACAAGTGAGGTACCATTTTTCTCGTAGGACTTTGGGGAACGTGGGGTGGGTGGAAATTTGTGGATCCACGCAGATTCCAGAACTTTCCAACACAGAAATGTGGTGAAAATGTGTTTTTTTTGTCAATTGTTTACGTTTGCAAGGGATTCTGAGTAACAAACCATGGTGGGAGGCAGTCAAATCACCCCATGCTGGATTCCCCTGGGTGTCTAGTTTTCAAAAATGTATAGGTTTGCTAGGTTTCCCTAGGTGCCGGCAGGGCTAGGGTTCAAAAACTACAGCTAGTCACTTTGCCAAAAAAGGGTCATTTTTCACTGCAAAATTGAGGTGTGACCACGTTGCGTTTTGCGCCGTTTCCAGTCGCGGGCACTATGCCAACCCGCACAAGTGAGGTACCATTTTTCTCGTAGGACATTGGGGAACGCGGGGTGGGTGGAAAATTGTGGATCCACGCAGATTCCAGAACTTTCCATCACAGAAATATGGGGAAAATGTGTTTTTTTTGTCAATTGTTTACGTTTGCAAGGGATTCTGGGTAACAGACCATGGTGGGAGGCAGTCAAGTCACCCCATCCTGGATTCCCCTGGGTGTCTAGTTTTTAAAAATGTATAGGTTTGCTAGGTTTCCCTAGGTGCCGGCAGGGCTAGGGTTAAAAAACTACAGCTAGTCACTTTGCCAAAAAGGGGTCATTTTTCACTGCAAAATTGAGGTGTGACCACGTTGCGTTTTGCGCCGTTTCCTGTCGCGGGCACTATGCCGACCCGCACAAGTGAGGTACCATTTTTCTTGTAGGACTTTGGGGAATGCGGGGTGCGTGGAAATTTGTGGATCCACGCAGATTCCAGAACTTTCCATCACAGAAATGTGGGGAAAATGTGGTTTTTTTGTCAATTGTTTACGTTTGCAAGGGATTCTGGGTAACAGACCATGGTGGGAGGCAGTCAAGTCACCCCATCCTGGATTCCCCTGGGTGTCTAGTTTTCAAAAATGTATAGGTTTGCTAGGTTTCCCTAGGTGCCGGCAGGGCTAGGGTTCAAAAACTACAGCTCATCACTTTGCCAAAAAAGGGTCATTTTTCACTGCAAAATTGAGGTGTGACCACGTTGCGTTTTGCGCCATTTCCAGTCGCGGGCACTATGCCGACCCGCACAAGTGAGGTACCATTTTTCTCGTAGGACATTGGGGAACGCCGGGTGGGTGGAAAATTGTGGATCCACGCAGATTCCAGAACTTTCCATCACAGAAATATGGGGAAAATGTGTTTTTTTTGTCAATTGTTTACGTTTGCAAGGGATTCTGGGTAACAGACCATGGTGGGAGGCAGTCAAGTCACCCCATCCTGGATTCCCCTGGGTGTCTAGTTTTCAAAAATGTATAGGTTTGCTAGGTTTCCCTAGGTGCCGGCAGGGCTAGGGTTCAAAAACTACAGCTAGTCACTTTGCGAAAGAGGGGTCATTTATCACTGCAAAATTGAGGTGTGACCACGTTGTGTTTTGCGCCGTTTCCTGTCGCGGGCACTATGCCGACCCGCACAAGTGAGGTACCATTTTTCTTGTAGGACTTTGGGGAACGCGGGGTGCGTGGAAATTTGTGGATCCACGCAGATTCCAGAACTTTCCATCACAGAAATGTGGGGAAAATGTGGTTTTTTTGGCAATTGTTTACGTTTGCAAGGGATTCTGGGTAACAGACCATGGTGGGAGGCAGTCAAGTCACCCCATCCTGTATTCCCCTGGGTGTCTAGTTTTCAAAAATGTATAGGTTTGCTAGGTTTCCCTAGGTGCCGGCAGGGCTAGGGTTCAAAAACTACAGCTCGTCATTTTGCCAAAAAAGGGTCATTTTTCACTGCAAAATTGAGGTGTGACCACGTTGCGTTTTGCGCCGTTTCCTGTCGCGGGCACTATGCCGACCCGCACAAGTGAGGTACCATTTTTCTCGTAGAACATTGGGGAACGCGGGGTGGGTGGAAATTTGTGTATCCACGCAGATTCCAGAACTTTCCATCACAGAAATATGGGGAAAATGTGTTTTTTTTGTCAATTTTTTAGGTTTGCAAGGGATTCTGGGTAACAGACCATGGTGGGAGGCAGTCAAGTCACCCCATCCTGAATTCCCCTGGGTGTCTAGTTTTCAAAAATGTATAGGTTTGCTAGGTTTCCCTAGGTGCCGGCAGGGCTAGGGTTCAAAAACTACAGCTAGTCACTTTGCCAAAAAGGGGTCATTTTTCACTGCAAAATTGAGGTGTGACCACGTTGCGTTTTGCGCCGTTTCCTGTCGCGGGCACTATGCCGACCCGCACAAGTGAGGTACCATTTTTCTCGTAGGACTTTGGGGAACGCGGTGTGCATAGAAATTTGTGGATCCACGCAGCTTCCAGAACTTTCCATCACAGAAATGTGGGGAAAATGTGTTTTTTTTGTCAATTTTTTACGTTTGCAAGGGATTCTGGGTAACAGACCATGGTGGGAGGCAGTCAAGTCACCCCATCCTGGATTCCCCTGGGTGTCTAGTTTTCAAAAATGTATAGGTTTGCTAGGTTTCCCTAGGTGCCGGCAGGGCTAGGGTTCAAAAACTACAGCTAGTCACTTTGCCAAAAAAGGGTCATTTTTCACTGCAAAATTGAGATGTGACCACGTTGCGTTTTGCGCCGTTTCCTGTCGCGGGCACTAGGCCGACCCGCACAAGTGAGGTACCATTTTTCTCGTAGGACTTTGGGGAACGTGGGGTGGGTGGAAATTTGTGGATCCACGCAGATTCCAGAACTTTCCAACACAGAAATGTGGGGAAAATGTGTTTTTTTTGTCAATTGTTTACGTTTGCAAGGGATTCTGGGTAACAAACCATGGTGGGAGGCAGTCAAATCACCCCATCCTGGATTCCCCTGGGTGTCTAGTTTTCAAAAATGTATAGGTTTGCTAGGTTTCCCTAGGTGCCGGCAGGGCTAGGGTTCAAAAACTACAGCTAGTCACTTTGCCAAAAAGGGGTCATTTTTCACTGCAAAATTGAGGTGTGACCACGTTGCGTTTTGCGCCGTTTCCTGTCGCGGGCACTATGCCGACCCGCACAAGTGAGGTACCATTTTTCTCGTAGGACTTTGGGGAACGCGGTGTGCGTAGAAATTTGTGGATCCACGCAGCTTCCAGAACTTTCCATCACAGAAATGTGGGGAAAATGTGTTTTTTTTGTCAATTTTTTACGTTTGCAAGGGATTCTGGGTAACAGACCATGGTGGGAGGCAGTCAAGTCACCCCATCCTGGATTCCCCTGGGTGTCTAGTTTTCAAAAATGTATAGGTTTGCTAGGATTCCCTAGGTGCCGGCAGGGCTAGGGTTCAAAAACTACAGCTAGTCACTTTGCCAAAAAAGGGTCATTTTTCACTGCAAAATTGAGATGTGACCACGTTGTGTTTTGCGCCGTTTCCTGTCGCGGGCACTAGGCCGATCCGCACAAGTGAGGTACCATTTTTCTCGTAGGACTTTGGGGAACGTGGGGTGGGTGGAAATTTGTGGATCCACGCAGATTCCAGAACTTTCCAACACAGAAATGTGGGGAAAATGTGTTTTTTTTGTCAATTGTTTACGTTTGCAAGGGATTCTGGGTAACAAACCATGGTGGGAGGCAGTCAAATCACCCCATCCTGGATTACCCTGGGTGTCTAGTTTTCAAAAATGTATAGGTTTGCTAGGTTTCCCTAGGTGCCGGCAGGGCTAGGGTTAAAAAACTACAGCTCATCACTTTGCCAAAAAAGGGTCATTTTTCACTGCAAAATTGAGGTGTGACCACGTTGCGTTTTGCGCCGTTTCCAGTCGCGGGCACTATGCCAACCCGCACAAGTGAGGTACCATTTTTCTCGTAGGACATTGGGGAACGCGGGGTGGGTGGAAAATTGTGGATCCACGCAGATTCCAGAACTTTCCATCACAGAAATATGGGGAAAATGTGTTTTTTTTGTCAATTGTTTACGTTTGCAAGGGATTCTCGGTAACAGACCATGGTGGGAGGCAGTCAAGTCACCCCATCCTGGATTCCCCTGGGTGTCTAGTTTTTAAAAATGTATAGGTTTGCTAGGTTTCCCTAGGTGCCGGCAGGGCTAGGGTTCAAAAACTACAGCTAGTCACTTTGCCAAAAAAGGGTCATTTTTCACTGCAAAATTGAGGTATGACCACGTTGCGTTTTGCGCCGTTTCCAGTCGCGGGCACTATGCCAACCCGCACAAGTGAGGTACCATTTTTCTCGTAGGACATTGGGGAACGCGGGGTGGGTGGAAAATTGTGGATCCACGCAGATTCCAGAACTTTCCATCACAGAAATATGGGGAAAATGTGTTTTTTTTGTCAATTGTTTACGTTTGCAAGGGATTCTGGGTAACAGACCATGGTGGGAGGCAGTCAAGTCACCCCATCCTGGATTCCCCTGGGTGTCTAGTTTTCAAAAATGTATAGGTTTGCTAGGATTCCCTAGGTGCCGGCAGGGCTAGGGTTCAAAAACTACAGCTAGTCACTTTGCCAAAAAAGGGTCATTTTTCACTGCAAAATTGAGATGTGACCACGTTGTGTTTTGCGCCGTTTCCTGTCGCGGGCACTAGGCCGATCCGCACAAGTGAGGTACCATTTTTCTCGTAGGACTTTGGGGAACGTGGGGTGGGTGGAAATTTGTGGATCCACGCAGATTCCAGAACTTTCCAACACAGAAATGTGGGGAAAATGTGTTTTTTTTGTCAATTGTTTACGTTTGCAAGGGATTCTGGGTAACAAACCATGGTGGGAGGCAGTCAAATCACCCCATCCTGGATTACCCTGGGTGTCTAGTTTTCAAAAATGTATAGGTTTGCTAGGTTTCCCTAGGTGCCGGCAGGGCTAGGGTTAAAAAACTACAGCTCATCACTTTGCCAAAAAAGGGTCATTTTTCACTGCAAAATTGAGGTGTGACCACGTTGCGTTTTGCGCCGTTTCCAGTCGCGGGCACTATGCCAACCCGCACAAGTGAGGTACCATTTTTCTCGTAGGACATTGGGGAACGCGGGGTGGGTGGAAAATTGTGGATCCACGCAGATTCCAGAACTTTCCATCACAGAAATATGGGGAAAATGTGTTTTTTTTGTCAATTGTTTACGTTTGCAAGGGATTCTCGGTAACAGACCATGGTGGGAGGCAGTCAAGTCACCCCATCCTGGATTCCCCTGGGTGTCTAGTTTTTAAAAATGTATAGGTTTGCTAGGTTTCCCTAGGTGCCGGCAGGGCTAGGGTTCAAAAACTACAGCTAGTCACTTTGCCAAAAAAGGGTCATTTTTCACTGCAAAATTGAGGTATGACCACGTTGCGTTTTGCGCCGTTTCCAGTCGCGGGCACTATGCCAACCCGCACAAGTGAGGTACCATTTTTCTCGTAGGACATTGGGGAACGCGGGGTGGGTGGAAAATTGTGGATCCACGCAGATTCCAGAACTTTCCATCACAGAAATATGGGGAAAATGTGTTTTTTTTGTCAATTGTTTACGTTTGCAAGGGATTCTGGGTAACAGACCATGGTGGGAGGCAGTCAAGTCACCCCATCCTGGATTCCCCTGGGTGTCTAGTTTTTAAAAATGTATAGGTTTGCTAGGTTTCCCTAGGTGCCGGCAGGGCTAGGGTTCAAAAACTACAGCTAGTCACTTTGCCAAAAAGGGGTCATTTTTCACTGCAAAATTGAAGTGTGACCACGTTGCGTTTTGCGCCGTTTCCTGTCGCGGGCACTATGCCGACCCGCACAAGTGAGGTACCATTTTTCTTGTAGTACTTTGGGGAATGCGGGGTGCGTGGAAATTTGTGGATCCACGCAGATTCCAGAACTTTCCATCACAGAAATGTGGGGAAAATGTGTTTTTTTTGTCAATTGTTTACGTTTGCAAGGGATTCTGGGTAACAGACCATGGTGGGAGGCAGTCAAGTCACCCCATCCTGGATTCCCCTGGGTGTCTAGTTTTCAAAAATATATAGGTTTGCTAGGTTTCCCTAGGTGCCGGCAGGGCTAGGGTTAAAAAACTACAGCTCATCACTTTGCCAAAAAAGGGTCATTTTTCACTGCAAAATTGAGGTTTGACCACGTTGCGTTTTGCGCCGTTTCCAGTCGCGGGCACTATGCCGACCCGCACAAGTGAGGTACCATTTTTCTCGTAGGACATTGGGGAACGCCGGGTGGGTGGAAAATTGTGGATCCACGCAGATTCCAGAACTTTCCATCACAGAAATATGGGGAAAATGTGTTTTTTTTGTCAATTGTTTACGTTTGCAAGGGATTCTGGGTAACAGACCATGGTGGGAGGCAGTCAAGTCACCCCATCCTGGATTCCCCTGGGTGTCTAGTTTTCAAAAATGTATAGGTTTGCTAGGTTTCCCTAGGTGCCGGCAGGGCTAGGGTTAAAAAACTACAGCTCATCACTTTGCCAAAAAAGGGTCATTTTTCACTGCAAAATTGAGGTGTGACCACGTTGCGTTTTGCGCCGTTTCCAGTCGCGGGCACTATGCCAACCCGCACAAGTGAGGTACCATTTTTCTCGTAGGACATTGGGGAACGCGGGGTGGGTGGAAAATTGTGGATCCACGCAGATTCCAGAACTTTCCATCACAGAAATATGGGGAAAATGTGTTTTTTTTGTCAATTGTTTACGTTTGCAAGGGATTCTCGGTAACAGACCATGGTGGGAGGCAGTCAAGTCACCCCATCCTGGATTCCCCTGGGTGTCTAGTTTTTAAAAATGTATAGGTTTGCTAGGTTTCCCTAGGTGCCGGCAGGGCTAGGGTTCAAAAACTACAGCTAGTCACTTTGCCAAAAAAGGGTCATTTTTCACTGCAAAATTGAGGTGTGACCACGTTGCGTTTTGCGCCGTTTCCTGTCGCGGGCACTATGCCGACCCGCACAAGTGAGGTACCATTTTTCTCTTAGGACTTTGGGGAATGCGGTGTGCGTGGAAATTTGTGGATCCACGCAGCTTCCAGAACTTTCCATCACAGAAATGTGGGGAAAATGTGTTTTTTTTGTCAATTTTTTACGTTTGCAAGGGATTCTGGGTAACAGACCATGGTGGGAGGCAGTCAAGTCACCCCATCCTGGATTCCCCTGGGTGTCTAGTTTTCAAAAATGTATAGGTTTGCTAGGTTTCCCTAGGTGCCGGCAGGGCTAGGGTTCAAAAACTACAGCTAGTCACTTTGCCAAAAAAGGGTCATTTTTCACTGCAAAATTGAGATGTGACCACGTTGCGTTTTGCGCCGTTTCCTGTCGCGGGCACTAGGCCGACCCGCACAAGTGAGGTACCATTTTTCTCGTAGGACTTTGGGGAACGTGGGGTGGGTGGAAATTTGTGGATCCACGCAGATTCCAGAACTTTCCAACACAGAAATGTGGGGAAAATGTGTTTTTTTTGTCAATTGTTTACGTTTGCAAGGGATTCTGGGTAACAAACCATGGTGGGAGGCAGTCAAATCACCCCATCCTGGATTCCCCTGGGTGTCTAGTTTTCAAAAATGTATAGGTTTGCTAGGTTTCCTGTAGGAGAGTAGGGTCTGCTATCCTATGGTCACCCCAAATTTTTGCTTTTTGCTTCACTGGTTTTTGACATATTGAGGCTGTGGGCCTGCCAATCAGACCCCCAGCCTGCTGTTCTCTCTACTAAATTAAAACTATGCACCCTAGGTGCATAACCAATTGGAAGTGGATCACCCTGTCAGCCCCTGTACCAGTGTACACTAGGTACCCAGGGCATTGGTGTACCCAAGGCCTGCCAAGGGCTGAAGCATGTATTATGCCACCCCAGGCTTGGCCTAACAATTTGACACAACTGGCTGATCACTCAGCTGGGGTAAGTTGGTGTAATCACCTCTTACTTAGGTGTAGTATACCTATACCTAACCTTAAATGGGACACCTGGTAACCTATAAGTCACTCCTATGGCAGGCCTTAACAATCCTGAAGGCAGAGTGCTTGGTTCCATGTGAGATGGTGCTCTGGCATGAGCTGAGCCTGTCTGCAGTGGTCGGAACAACTTCCTTCTACTGTTTCCAGATATCGTCATACCATATACTCTTAAGTGCATTATGAACCTCGCGGTTAAATGCTATCTTTGGTTTGGCTTTATCAAAACATGTCGAGTAAGGTGTCATACGAATTGGAATACTAACCCCTCGCCAATTCTGGCGACGGGGTTAGCATTCCACCCTTCTAGAGGGACACGACATGTACAGTACCTGAAACCCGGGTAAAATCAGACATAGCCTCAGCTCCACAAAATGGATGCTGCCACCACAGACACAAGTCTGCCCTCCTGCTGCTGGGAGTCCTTCCAGCTTGGGAGGTGTGGACAAAGGGTTTCCTGCCAGGGGAGGTGCATGCACCACCCCAGACAGGATTTTGTGTATTGGTCAGGTAGGGCTTGAAAGAAACCAGACATGCCTGTGGCTCACAAGGAGCCTCGGTGCATATGCCAGTTCAAACCGGTCCTGGGGCACACCAGTCCCGGGCCTGGGGCGAGCTGGACAAAGGATTGGGGGTGTAACCACCCCCCTTCCTGGTCCCACCCTTAGGGAGGGACCTAGCAGGTAGTCCGGCCCCTAGAATCCGCTTAAAGGTAGGAGCTGTGTCCTAAGACTTCAGACATCCTGGAATCAACTTAACACTAAGAAGAAGACGGGAACTTCAACGCTCTGCTGCACAGAGGACTGAAGCCAATCTCCCCTGTGGTCAGGGAGTGACCACCTTGCTAACGCAAGCACCATCCAGCGAATCAACGTCTGCTTTGCCGCCGCCTCCCGCCGGAGCCCGAGCCCAGAGACTGACAAGACCTGGACCTCCAGACCTCTCACCGCCCGATCCACAGTCCCTGAAAAGAGGAGACCCGTGGAGGCACCGAGACACGTGGAGCCAGCCATCTTGGAACGACTACGACAAGCTGACAAGTGCAACAACCGAGGCTCCCTCCAAGTTGTGCTTTGGGATCTGAGAAGCCCAACACCCGAGCAGCATCTGCACCAAAGGTGAGCCCTCCAGCATCTCCACGATCTGCGTGGGGCCCTTCTGCATTTTGCCACTCGACGCGCCTAACCGGTTGCTGGCCCGCTGGCTAGTACCCATCTTGGCGACGAACTTCAAGAAATACACCGCTGGTCTGGTTGCTCCAGACTGGCCCTTGCTCCCCTCCAAAGAAGCAGTCCTTCTGACCTTGCTGGTCAGAACCATCAGCTTATTTCATCTCCTACAACAATTGCTTTTGCCAAGGCTTGTTTGCTTCGATCAAGTCGCCGACACCGCCGACAGCGAGAGCCTGCGTGGGACAGCACATGAACCGACTCCTGGACGTCGTCGACCTCCAGGGACCACGTGGCTGCAGAGACAAGCTACACCTTTCTTCCTGTTTGCACCCGACATTGCCTGGTACCCACCTGGTGCCACGCTGGTCACTGGCTAGTGACTGTGAACACTGTCCCCTCTGCTTACAGGTCTTCAACATCTCCGATCCACTCTTGGATCCACTGCATCTCTCCCGGACCGACCGCCTGCAGCATCTTTGTCTTCAGGCTCCACGGAACAGATAGAAGAAACCCGACGCACTTCGAGGCCTATGCACCCGCTTCCTGTGGGTGAGGTAAAGCTGGCACACCTGTGCCCAAGTGTAGTATTACATCTCTAGTGCCTGTGTTCCAAATCTTGAGTTCCTAGTCCATCCGGAAGATCCTCTTTGCAGTAACTTTGTACTTTTTACGCACCCATTGAAACCTATGGGGGCACGCGTGTGACTATTTGCTCTGCACACGCCACCCGTGGACCTCCTGGTCACTAACTGACGTTAGCTCCTTGTAGGCCCAGCGATTCTAGAGGCCCTAGGCCTTTTCCCTTTTCTGTTCGTGGTACTTATACCACTATTTTAGTATATGGTTCGAGCGGCCACCAGGGCCTATCCATATAAAGTGCAACTTCTGTGTATTCTACTGTAATCTTGTTTGACGATTTGTGCTCCTGTGCTCATAAAGAGACTAGGGGTTACTTTGAGAAATAAATACATATATATTTTGAATATATATCTGTGTGGTGTCCTTTCATTGGTATAAAAGGGGGTTACATTTGGTAAAACAGCTGGCTTAACACGCTTCACGAGTTTAGCCTCAAAGACTGCTTAGCCTACGCTACCACTAGGGCAGCTAGTCCGAAAAGGTTGACTTACAACCACACCATAAGGGTTGCTTGGCATGGTACAAGGTGATCACTTTAACTAGTGAGCATCATATACCAGGCCAACTTCTCACATTGGTGAGCAGCGGTTGGATTTGAGCTTGCTGTGTTTTACCATTGTAATCTCTTGGTTACCAATTGAAAGATCACATAGGTACCTGTAGGTACATATAAAACAAGATTAGATATACATAAGTTCTACTGAACTTAGTTGTTGTAGAGCAAAGGGAGTAGCACACCCTGACTACAACTACTAGATAGGTTTAGTAGGTAAACCCAAGTGTAGGTAGATTGCAACACATCCACCCACACTTAAGAGCAATGGCCGGGGCAGAGGGGTCCACTGTACCCATCTCTGTTGAGAGTGACCCCCAGAGGGCACCATCCAGCTTTGCTACCCTTAACCAGAATGAGCTCAGGCATTTGGCAACTCTTAGAGGCCTTAAACAGCCCAAGAACCCTACCTCTGCTGAGCTCAGAGAACTCTTACAAAATGATGAGAATCAGAGAGAACTCAAGAAAGCTTCCCAGTTAGCCCCCTTAGGGTCAGGAACAGGAGGCCCCCCTTCTGAAGATGCTACAGAGGTACCCAGTTCCAATAGCCATCCCTTAGATGAGAATCATACTACAGGGGAGGAAAGTGGTGAGGATACAGAAAGTAGTGATGATGAAGGGAGAACTAGCCCAGTGCCAAGTGTTATACTTGGCCCAGCTAAACTAAGGCTATTGGGGATTGACAGTGGGTTTACCCCATTGGATCTCCCCAGTGGACTTAACACAGGGCTTGGGAGGCAAAGGAATCGCTCAGGTGACTCCAATGCTTCTCATGGCTCTAGAGGCTCTCAAGGTCACACCAGGAAGAGGATGACCACCCCTCAGAGGAGGGAACATGAGGCCAGAATGCAGGAAGCCCAGCTGAGGATCAGGAAGCAGGAGCTAGAAGTAGCCCTGATGGAAGAAAAACTGAACAAGGCTAGGCAACCTAGAGAGAGTGGGTCTATACCCACTGGTGGCAGCATTGTCCCTAAGGACAAAGATAGGGTCTTTGATAATAGTAACCTGTCTAAGGTTGTGCCCCCCTACAAAAGTGGGGATGACATCCACAAATGGATAACTGCTCTTGAGAGAGCCTGCAAAGTACAGCAGGTTCCTGAAGACCAGTGGGCAGCAATCCTCTGGCTCTCCTTTGAAGGAAGAGGCAGAGACAGACTCCTCACTGTTAGAGAAGAGGATGTCAGAAATTACAGAGTCCTGAAGAGTGTTCTGGTAGATGGGTTAGGCTTAACCACTGAACAGTACAGGTTAATGTTCAGAGACACCCAAAAGACACAGACTCAGGACTGGTCTGAATATGTTGAATGTGCCACTAAGGCTTTGGAGGGTTGGTTGCTGGGAAGTAAGGTATCTGATTTTACAGGATTGTATAATTTGATGATGAGAGAACAGATTTTAAATAACTGTCAAAACCAGCAACTGCATCAACACTTGGTTGACTCTGATCTGACCTCTCCCCAAGAATTGGGAAAGAAGGCAGACAAATGGGTCAGAACCAGGGTTAAGCAAAAGAACCAGAACCAGGGCCAAGGGGGTGATCAGAAGAAAACAGACCAGAAGGGTGGAGATCAGAAATCTAAAGACCAGAAGTCTTCAACAGGGCCCCAAACTACTGCTAAGGAGGGTGGGTCCCAACAACAGTCCAAAAAGAAGAAAGAAGGTCAAAAGAAACCCTGGTGCAATCATTGCAAAAATACAACTCACTGGACTAGTGATTGCAAAAAGGGTGGAGCCCCCAACACTGTTGCCCCTAAGGCACCTGCTCCCAGTACTACTGTTAGCAGTGTTGGTCCCCAGACAAAGGGTGTAGTGGGAATCACTATGGGAACTGAAGGAGATTCTGACTTAGACAGAACCCTGACACAGGCAGTCTTGATCTGTGATGGGGACATTGATTTGTCCCTGACTGTGAGCCCCAGTAACCTGGGCAAGTACAGACAGACTCCTTTAATTAATGAAAAAGTGGCTCAAGCCTACAGGGACACATGTGCCAGTGTCACTATGGTGACACCAGGCTTTGTGGACCCTGGACAGTACATACCAGGTGAGAACTACCTGGTGACCAATGCCAGCAATGCCACTACTTCACATAGTGTGGCAGTTGTTAACTTCTCATGGGGAGGGGTAACTGGCCTCAAAAGGGTTGTGGTTAGTGCAGACCTCCCAGTAGAATGTTTGTTGGGCAATGACCTAGAGAGTTCTCTATGGTCAGAAGTGGAGTACAGGACTCATGCAGAGATGTTAGGTATATCATCACATGTCCTTGCTGTGACCAGGTCACAGGCCAAAAAGTGCCTCACTGAACCTCAGGTCTTGGATCCTGGAACAATGGACCAAGCACCTACCAAGAAGAAGAACAGGAGGGTCAAGGCTGTGCCTTCCCCCCTGCCTCAGAGTGATGATCAGCCTTCCCAGGAAGCTGATCTAGAGGACCCTGAAGGAACTGTCCCTGAAGAGCTTGAACCTGATCAGGTTGAGTTTCTGGGGACAGGGGGACCTTCGAGGGCTGACTTGAGGCAGGCTCAGTTATCCTGTCCCTCTCTTGAACCCCTCAGACAGCTGGCTGCTGCTGAGGCTGCTGGGAATGCTCAAGGTACCCATAAAGTGTATTGGGATGAAGGGCTCCTTTATTCAGAGGCTAGAGACCCCAAGCCTGGTGCTACCAGGAGGTTGGTTATACCTCTGCAATTTAGGGGCTTCCTTCTCACCTTGGCCCATGACATTCCTTTAGCAGGACACTGAGGCCAGAATAAGACTTGGGACAGGCTTGTCCCTCACTTTCACTGGCCTCACATGAATGAAGATACAAAGGAGTTTTGTCGCTCCTGTGTTACCTGCCAAGCCAGTGGCAAATCAGGTGGCACAACAAAGGCCCCCCTAATACCACTACCTGTGGTGGGGGTCCCCTTTGAAAGAGTGGGAATAGACATAGTGGGTCCCATGGATCCTCCCACTGCATCTGGGCACAGATTTATACTGGTGGTAGTGGATCATGCCACCAGGTATCCAGAGGCAATTCCCCTTAGGACCACTACAGCTCCTGTTGTGGCCAGGGCCCTGCTGGGAGTATTCTCCAGAGTGGGGTTTCCTAAGGAGGTAGTATCTGACAGAGGTACCAACTTTATGTCAGGATACTTGACAGCTATGTGGAAGGAATGTGGTGTCAACTACAAGTTCACCACCCCTTATCACCCACAATGCAATGGGCTTGTTGAGAGATTCAACAAGACCCTAAAGGGTATGATCAAAGGATTACCTGAAAAGCTCAGGCGAAGATGGGACATCCTTCTACCCTGCCTTCTGTTTGCTTACAGAGAGGTCCCACAAAAAGGAGTTGGCTACAGCCCCTTTGAATTGTTGTTTGGGCACCCTGTGAGAGGCCCACTGTGTTTGGTGAAGGAAGGATGGGAGTTACCTCTCAAAAAGCCTAAGCTAGACATAGTGGACTATGTACTTGGTCTCCGCTCCAGGATGGCTGAGTATATGGAGAAGGCATCCAAAAACCTTGAGGCAAGCCAGGCCTTACAGAAAGCTTGGCATGACCAAAAGGCTGTCTTGGTTGAGTTTCAGCCAGGACAGAAGGTATGGGTGTTGGAGCCAGTGGCCCCAGCAGCACTCCAAGACAAATGGTCTGGACCCCATACAATCCTGGAAAAGAAGGGAGAGGTCACCTACTTGGTCGACCTAGGAACTCCCAGGAGTCCCCACAGGGTACTCCATGTTAACAGGCTTAAAGCATATGTTGACAGGGCAGACATGGGCTTGCTCATGGCTACAGATGAGGGACAGGAGGAAGAGAGTGACCCTCTCCCAGACCTGTTGTCTCAGAACCCTGAAGATGGCTCAGTTGAAGGAGTGACCCTTGGAGGCAACCTCACTGCCCATCAGCAGACTGAATGTAGACAGGTTCTACAATCATTTTCACATATGTTTTCCTTGATACCTAGTCAAACTGACTGGTGTACCCATGTGGTGGACACTGGTGACAGTCTGCCTGTAAAGAACAAGCTTTACAGACAACCTGACCACGTCAGGGACTGTATAAAGGCTGAGGTACATAAAATGCTGGAATTAGGTGTCATTGAACCCTCAGAGAGCCCCTGGGCTAGCCCAGTGGTTCTGGTCCCCAAACCTCACACCAAAGATGGCAAGAGAGAGATGAGGTTCTGTGTGGACTACAGGGTCTCAATGCTGTCACCAGGACAGATGCACACCCTATTCCAAGGGCAGATGAGCTCATAGACAAATTAGCTTCTGCAAAGTTTTTGAGCACATTTGACTTAACAGCTGGCTATTGGCAAATCAGATTAGCTGAGGAGTCTAAGGCCAAAACAGCATTCTCAACCCCAGGTGGGCACTACCAGTTTGTGGTGATGCCCTTTGGTCTGAAGAATGCACCTGCCACCTTCCAAAGGCTGGTGAACCAAGTCCTTACTGGGTTGGATGACTTTTGCGCAGCATATCTGGATGACATTGCTGTCTTTAGCTCCACCTGGGAGGATCACCTGATCCACCTGAAGAAGGCTCTTGAGGCTCTGCAAAGGGCAGGCCTCACTATCAAGGCTATTAAGTGCCAGATAGGGCAGAGTAAGGTTGTATATTTGGGCCACCTTGTAGGTGGAGGCCAAGTTCAACCACTGGAGAGTAAGATACAATCCATCAAGGACTGGTCCCCTCCAACCACCCAGACTCAAGTTCGAGCTTTCTTGGGCTTGACTGGGTACTACAGGAAGTTTATTAAGAACTATGGGTCCATTGTGACTCCTCTTAATGATCTGACATCCAAGAAGATGCCCAAAAAGGTTCAGTGGACAGTAAGCTGTCAAAAGGCTTTTGATGACCTGAAGGAGGCCATGTGCTCTGCACCTATCCTGAAAAGTCCTGACTACTCCAAAGAGTTTATTGTCCAAACAGATGCTTCTGAGTTGGGTGTGGGAGCTGTGCTGTCACAACTTAATGTAGATGGTCAAGACCAACCCATTGCTTTTATTAGCAGAAGGTTGACCCCCAGAGAGAAGAATTGGTCAGCTATTGAGAGGGAGGCCTTTGCTGTGGTGTGGGCCCTGAAGAAGCTGAGGCCATACTTGTTTGGCACTCACTTCAAGATTCAGACCGACCATAAGCCCCTCTTGTGGCTAAATCAGATGAAGGGTGAAAACCCCAAACTGCTTAGGTGGTCCATTTCCCTACAGGGGATGGACTTTACAGTGGAGCACCGGCCAGGTACTGACCATGGGAATGCAGATGGTCTCTCCAGGTACTTCCACTTAGGACATGAAGACGAGACTGGTCAAGGCTAGTTTAATGTCCCAGCGTTTGGGGGGGGTTGTGTAGGAGAGTAGGGTCTGCTATCCTATGGTCACCCCAAATTTTTGCTTTTTGCTTCACTGGTTTTTGACATATTGAGGCTGTGGGCCTGCCAATCAGACCCCCAGCCTGCTGTTCTCTCTACTAAATTAAAACTATGCACCCTAGGTGCATAACCAATTGGAAGTGGATCACCCTGTCAGCCCCTGTACCAGTGTACACTAGGTACCCAGGGCATTGGTGTACCCAAGGCCTGCCAAGGGCTGAAGCATGTATTATGCCACCCCAGGCTTGGCCTAACAATTTGACACAACTGGCTGATCACTCAGCTGGGGTAAGTTGGTGTAATCACCTCTTACTTAGGTGTAGTATACCTATACCTAACCTTAAATGGGACACCTGGTAACCTATAAGTCACTCCTATGGCAGGCCTTAACAATCCTGAAGGCAGAGTGCTTGGTTCCATGTGAGATGGTGCTCTGGCATGAGCTGAGCCTGTCTGCAGTGGTCGGAACAACTTCCTTCTACTGTTTCCAGATATCGTCATACCATATACTCTTAAGTGCATTATGAACCTCGCGGTTAAATGCTATCTTTGGTTTGGCTTTATCAAAACATGTCGAGTAAGGTGTCATACGAATTGGAATACTAACCCCTCGCCAATTCTGGCGACGGGGTTAGCATTCCACCCTTCTAGAGGGACACGACATGTACAGTACCTGAAACCCGGGTAAAATCAGACATAGCCTCAGCTCCACAAAATGGATGCTGCCACCACAGACACAAGTCTGCCCTCCTGCTGCTGGGAGTCCTTCCAGCTTGGGAGGTGTGGACAAAGGGTTTCCTGCCAGGGGAGGTGCATGCACCACCCCAGACAGGATTTTGTGTATTGGTCAGGTAGGGCTTGAAAGAAACCAGACATGCCTGTGGCTCACAAGGAGCCTCGGTGCATATGCCAGTTCAAACCGGTCCTGGGGCACACCAGTCCCGGGCCTGGGGCGAGCTGGACAAAGGATTGGGGGTGTAACCACCCCCCTTCCTGGTCCCACCCTTAGGGAGGGACCTAGCAGGTAGTCCGGCCCCTAGAATCCGCTTAAAGGTAGGAGCTGTGTCCTAAGACTTCAGACATCCTGGAATCAACTTAACACTAAGAAGAAGACGGGAACTTCGACGCTCTGCTGCACAGAGGACTGAAGCCAATCTCCCCTGTGGTCAGGGAGTGACCACCTTGCTAACGCAAGCACCATCCAGCGAATCAACGTCTGCTTTGCCGCCGCCTCCCGCCGGAGCCCGAGCCCAGAGACTGACAAGACCTGGACCTCCAGACCTCTCACTGCCCGATCCACAGTCCCTGAAAAGAGGAGACCCGTGGAGGCACCGAGACACGTGGAGCCAGCCATCTTGGAACGACTACGACAAGCTGACAAGTGCAACAATCGAGGCTCCCTCCAAGTTGTGCTTTGGGATCTGAGAAGCCCAACACCCGAGCAGCATCTGCACCAAAGGTGAGCCCTCCAGCATCTCCACGATCTGCGTGGGGCCCTTCTGCATTTTGCCACTCGACGCGCCTAACCGGTTGCTGGCCCGCTGGCTAGTAGCCATCTTGGCGACGAACTTCAAGAAATACACCGCTGGTCTGGTTGCTCCAGACTGGCCCTTGCTCCCCTCCAAAGGAGCAGTCCTTCTGACCTTGCTGGTCAGAACCATCAGCTTATTTCATCTCCTACAACAATTGGTTTTGCCAAGGCTTGTTTGCTTTGATCAAGTCACCGACACCGCCGACAGCGAGAGCCTGTGTGGGACAGCTCGTGAACCGACTCCTGGACGTCGTCGACCTCCAGGGACCACGTGGCTGCAGAGACAAGCTACACCTTTCTTCCTGTTTGCACCCGACATTGCCTGGTACCCACCTGGTGCCACGCTGGTCACTGGCTAGTGACTGTGAACACTGTCCCCTCTGCTTACAGGTCTTCAACATCTCCGATCCACTCTTGGATCCACTGCATCTCTCCCGGACCGACCGCCTGCAGCATCTTTGTCTTCAGGCTCCACGGAACAGATAGAAGAAACCCGACGCACTTCGAGGCCTATGCACCCGCTTCCTGTGGGTGAGGTAAAGCTGGCACACCTGTGCCCAAGTGTAGTATTACATCTCTAGTGCCTGTGTTCCAAATCTTGAGTTCCTAGTCCATCCGGAAGATCCTCTTTGCAGTAACTTTGTACTTTTTACGCACCCATTGAAACCTATGGGGGCACGCGTGTGACTATTTGCTCTGCACACGCCACCCGTGGACCTCCTGGTCACTAACTGACGTTAGCTCCTTGTAGGCCCAGCGATTCTAGAGGCCCTAGGCCTTTTCCCTTTTCTGTTCGTGGTACTTATACCACTATTTTAGTATATGGTTCGAGCGGCCACCAGGGCCTATCCATATAAAGTGCAACTTCTGTGTATTCTACTGTAATCTTGTTTGACGATTTGTGCTCCTGTGCTCATAAAGAGACTAGGGGTTACTTTGAGAAATAAATACATATATATTTTGAATATATATCTGTGTGGTGTCCTTTCATTGGTATAAAAGGGGGTTACATTTGGTAAAACAGCTGGCTTAACACGCTTCACGAGTTTAGCCTCAAAGACTGCTTAGCCTACGCTACCACTAGGGCAGCTAGTCCGAAAAGGTTGACTTACAACCACACCATAAGGGTTGCTTGGCATGGTACAAGGTGATCACTTTAACTAGTGAGCATCATATACCAGGCCAACTTCTCACATTTCCCTAGGTGCCGGCAGGGCTAGGGTTAAAAAACTACAGCTCATCACTTTGCCAAAAAAGGGTCATTTTTCACTGCAAAATTGAGGTGTGACCACGTTGCGTTTTGCGCCGTTTCCAGTCGCGGGCTGTAGGAGAGTAGGGTCTGCTATCCTATGGTCACCCCAAATTTTTGCTTTTTGCTTCACTGGTTTTTGACATATTGAGGCTGTGGGCCTGCCAATCAGACCCCCAGCCTGCTGTTCTCTCTACTAAATTAAAACTATGCACCCTAGGTGCATAACCAATTGGAAGTGGATCACCCTGTCAGCCCCTGTACCAGTGTACACTAGGTACCCAGGGCATTGGTGTACCCAAGGCCTGCCAAGGGCTGCAGCATGTATTATGCCACCCCAGGCTTGGCCTAACAATTTGACACAACTGGCTGATCACTCAGCTGGGGTAAGTTGGTGTAATCACCTCTTACTTAGGTGTAGTATACCTATACCTAACCTTAAATGGGACACCTGGTAACCTATAAGTCACTCCTATGGCAGGCCTTAACAATCCTGAAGGCAGAGTGCTTGGTTCCATGTGAGATGGTGCTCTGGCATGAGCTGAGCCTGTCTACAGTGGTCGGAACAACTTCCTTCTACTGTTTCCAGATATCGTCATACCATATACTCTTAAGTGCATTATGAACCTCGCGGTTAAATGCTATCTTTGGTTTGGCTTTATCAAAACATGTCGAGTAAGGTGTCATACGAATTGGAATACTAACCCCTCGCCAATTCTGGCGACGGGGTTAGCATTCCACCCTTCTAGAGGGACACGACATGTACAGTACCTGAAACCCGGGTAAAATCAGACATAGCCTCAGCTCCACAAAATGGATGCTGCCACCACAGACACAAGTCTGCCCTCCTGCTGCTGGGAGTCCTTCCAGCTTGGGAGGTGTGGACAAAGGGTTTCCTGCCAGGGGAGGTGCATGCACCACCCCAGACAGGATTTTGTGTATTGGTCAGGTAGGGCTTGAAAGAAACCAGACATGCCTGTGGCTCACAAGGAGCCTCGGGGCATATGCCAGTTCAAACCGGTCCTGGGGCACACCAGTCCCGGGCCTGGGGCGAGCTGGACAAAGGATTGGGGGTGTAACCACCCCCCTTCCTGGTCCCACCCATAGGGAGGGACCTAGCAGGTAGTCCGGCCCCTAGAATCCGAATAAAGGTAGGAGCTGTGTCCTAAGACTTCAGACATCCTGGAATCAACTTGAAACTAAGAAGAAGACGGGAACTTCGACATTCTGCTGCACAGAAGACTGAAGAAAATCTCCCCTGTGGTCAGGGAGTGACCACCTTGCTAACGCAAGCACCATCCAGCGAATCAACGTCTGCTTTGCCGCCGCCTCCCGCCGGAGCCCGAGCCCAGAGACTGACAAGACCTGGACCTCCAGACCTCTCACCGCCCGATCCACAGTCCCTGCAAAGAGGAGACCCGTGGAGGCACCGAGACACGTGGAGCCAGCCATCTTGAAACGACTACGACAAGCTGACCAGTGCAACAACCGAGGCTCCCTCCAAGTTGTGCTTTGGGTCCTGAGAAGCCCAACCCTCGAGCAGCATCTGCACCAAAGGTGAGCCCTCCAGCATCTCCACGATCTGCGTGGGGCCCTTCTGCATTTTGCCACTCGACGCGCCTAACCGGTTGCTGGCCCGCTGGCTAGTGGCCATCTTGGCGACGAAATCTACGACAAACACCGCTGGTCTGGTTGCTCCAGACTGGCCCTTGCTCCCCTCCAAAGGAGCAATCCCTCTGACCTTGCTGGTCAGAACCAACAGCTGATTTCCGAATCCTTCTACAATTGCTTTTGCCAAGGCTTGTTTGCTTCGATCAAGTCGCCGACACCGCCGACAGTGAGAGCCTGCGTGGGACAGCTCGTGAGCCGACTCCTGGACGTCGTCGACCTTCAGGGACCACGTGGCTGCGGAGACAAGCTACCCCTCATCACCTGTTTGCACCCGACATCGCCTGGTACCCACCTGGTGCCACGCTGGTCACTGGCTAGTGACTGTGAACACTGTCCCCTCTGCTTACAGGTCTTCAACATCTCCGATCCACCCTTGGATCCACCGCATCTCTACCGGACCGACCGCCTGCAGCATCTTTGTCCCAGGCTCAACGGAACAGATAGAAGAAACCCGACGCACTTTGAGGCCTATGCACCCGCTTCCTGTGGGTGAGGTAAAGCTGGTACTCCGGTGCCCATGTGTAGTAATACATCTCTAGTGCCTGTGTTCCAAATCTTAAGTTCCTAGTCAACCCGGAAGATCTCCTTTGCAGTAACTTTGTACTTTTTACGCACCCATTGAAACCTATGGGAGCACGCGTGTGACTATTTGCTCTGCACACGCCACCCGTGGACCTCCTGGTCACTAACTGACGTTAGCTCCTTGTAGGCCCAGCGATTCTAGAGGCCCTAGGCCTTTTCCCTTTCCTGTTCGTGGTACTTATACCACTATTTTAGTATATGGTTCGAGTGGCCACCAGGGCCTATCCATATAAAGTGCAACTTCTGTGTATTCTGTGATAATCTTGTTTGACGATTTGTGCTCCTGTGCTCATAAAGAGACTAGGGGTTACTTTGAGAAATAAATACATATATATTTTGAATATATATCTGTGTGGTGTCCTTTCATTGGTATAAAAGGGGGTTGCATTTGGTAAAACAGCTGGCTTAACACGCTTCACGAGTTTAGCCTCAAAGACTGCTTAGCCTACGCTACCACTAGGGCAGCTAGTCCGAAAAGGTTGACTTACAACCACACCATAAGGGTTGCTTGGCATGGTACAAGGTGATCACTTTAACTAGTGAGCATCATATACCAGGCCAACTTCTCACATTGGTGAGCAGCGGTTGGATTTGAGCTTGCTGTGTTTTACCATTGTAATCTCTTGGTTACCAATTGAAAGATCACATAGGTACCTGTAGGTACATATAAAACAAGATTAGATATACTTAAGTTCTACTGAACTTAGTTGTTGTAGAGCAAAGGGAGTAGCACACCCTGACTACAACTACTAGATAGGTTTAGTAGGTAAACCCAAGTGTAGGTAGATTGCAACACATCCACCCACACTTAAGAGCAATGGCCGGGGCAGAGGGGTCCACTGTACCCATCTCTGTTGAGAGTGACCCCCAGAGGGCACCATCCAGCTTTGCTACCCTTAATCAGAATGAGCTCAGGCATTTGGCAACTCTTAGAGGCCTTAAACAGCCCAAGAACCCAAACTCTGCTGAGCTCAGAGAGCTCTTACAGAATGATGAGAATCAGAGAGCACTCAAGAAAGCTTCCCAGTTAGCCCCCTTAGGGTCAGGAACAGGAGGCCCCCCTTCTGAAGATACTACAGAGGTACCCAGTTCCAATAGCCATCCCTTAGATGAGAACCATACTACAGGGGAGGAAAGTGGTGAGGATACAGAAAGTAGTGATGATGAAGGGAGAACTAGCCCAGTGCCAAGTATTATACTTGGCCCAGCTAAACTAAGGCTATTGGGGACTGACAATGGGTTCCCCCCATTGGATCTCCCCAGTGGACTTAACACAGGGCTTGGGAGGCAAAGGAATCGCTCAGGTGACTCCAATGCTTCTCATGGCTCTAGGGGCTCTCAAGGTCACTCCAGGAAAAGGATGACCACCCCTCAGAGGAGGGAACATGAGGCCAGAATGCAGGAAGCCCAGCTGAGGATCAGGAAGCAGGAGCTAGAAGTAGCCCTGATGGAAGAAAAACTGAACAAGGCTAGGCAACCTAGAGAGAGTGGGTCTATACCCACTGGTGGCAGCATTGTCCCTAAGGACAAAGATAGGGTTTTCGACAATAGAAACCTGTCTAAGGTTGTGCCCCCCTACAAAAGTGGGGATGACATCCACAAGTGGATAACTGCTCTTGAGAGAGCCTGCAAAGTACAGCAGGTTCCTGAAGATCAGTGGGCAGCAATCCTCTGGCTCTCCTTTGAGGGAAGAGGCAGAGACAGACTCCTCACTGTTAGAGAAGAGGATGTCAGAAACTACAGAGTCCTGAAGAGTGTTCTAGTTGATGGGTTAGGCTTAACCACTGAGCAGTACAGGTTAATGTTCAGAGACACCCAAAAGACACAGACTCAGGACTGGTCTGAATACATTGAATGTGCCACTAAGGCTTTGGAGGGTTGGTTGCTGGGAAGTAAGGTATCTGATTTTACAGGATTGTATAATTTGATGATGAGAGAACAGATTTTAAATAACTGTCAAAACCAGCAACTGCATCAACACTTGGTTGACTCTGATCTGACCTCTCCCCAAGAATTGGGAAAGAAGGCAGACAAATGGGTCAGAACCAGGGTTAAGCAAAAGAACCAGAACCAGGGCCAAGGGGGTGATCAGAAGAAAACAGACCAAAAGGGTGGAGATCAGAAATCTAAAGACCAGAAGTCTTCAACAGGGCCCCAAACTACTGCTAAGGAGGGTGGGTCCCAACAACAGTCCAAAAAGAAGAAAGAAGGTCAAAAGAAACCCTGGTGCAATCATTGTAAAAATACAACTCACTGGACTAGTGATTGCAAAAAGGGTGGAGCCCCCAACACTGTTGCCCCTAAGGCACCTGCTCCCAGTACTACTGTTAGCAGTGTTGGTCCCCAGACAAAGGGTGTAGTGGGAATCACTATGGGAACTGAAGGAGATTCTGACTTAGACAGAACCCTTACACAGGCAGTCTTGATCTGTGATGGGGACATTGATTTGTCCCTGACTGTGAGCCCCAGTAACCTGGGCAAGTACAGACAGACTCCTTTAATAAATGAAAAAGTGGCTCAAGCTTACAGGGACACATGTGCCAGTGTCACTATGGTGACACCAGGCTTTGTGGACCCTGGACAGTACATACCAGGTGAGAACTACCTGGTGACCAATGCCAGCAATGCCACTACTTCACATAGTGTGGCAGTTGTTAACTTCTCATGGGGAGGGGTAACTGGCCTCAAAAGGGTTGTGGTTAGTGCAGACCTCCCAGTAGAATGTTTGTTGGGCAATGACCTAGAGAGTTCTCTATGGTCAGAAGTGGAGTACAGGACTCATGCAGAGATGTTAGGTATATCATCACATGTCCTTGCTGTGACCAGGTCACAGGCCAAAAAGTGCCTCACTGAACCACAGGTCTTGGATCCTGGAACAATGGACCAAGCACCTACCAAGAAGAAGAACAGGAGGGTCAAGGCTGTGCCTTCCCCCCTGCCTCAGAGTGATGATCAGCCTTCCCAGGAAGCTGATCTAGAGGACCCTGAAGGAACTGTCCCTGAAGAGCTTGAACCTGATCAGGTTGAGTTTCTGGGGACAGGGGGACCTTCAAGGGCTGACTTGAGGCAGGCTCAGTTATCCTGTCCCTCTCTTGAACCCCTCAGACAGCTGGCTGCTGCTGAGGCTGCTGGGAATGCTCAAGGTACCCATAAAGTGTATTGGGATGAAGGGCTCCTTTATTCAGAGGCTAGAGACCCCAAGCCTGGTGCAACCAGGAGGTTGGTCATACCTCTGCAATTTAGGGGCTTCCTTCTTACCTTGGCCCATGACATTCCTTTAGCAGGACACTTAGGCCAGAACAAGACTTGGGACAGGCTTGTCCCTCACTTTCACTGGCCTCATATGAATGAAGATACTAAGGAGTTTTGTCGCTCCTGTGTTACCTGCCAAGCCAGTGGCAAATCAGGTGGCACAACAAAGGCCCCCCTTATACCACTACCTGTGGTGGGGGTCCCCTTTGAAAGAGTGGGAATAGACATAGTGGGTCCCATGGATCCTCCCACTGCATCTGGGCACAGATTTATACTGGTGGTAGTGGATCATGCCACCAGGTATCCAGAGGCAATTCCCCTTAGGACCACTACAGCTCCTGTTGTGGCCAGGGCCCTGCTGGGAGTATTCTCCAGAGTGGGGTTTCCTAAGGAGGTAGTATCTGACAGAGGTACCAACTTTATGTCAGGATACTTGACAGCTATGTGGAAGGAATGTGGTGTCAACTACAAGTTCACCACCCCTTATCACCCACAATGCAATGGGCTTGTTGAGAGATTCAACAAGACCCTAAAGGGTATGATCAAAGGATTACCTGAAAAGCTCAGGCGAAGATGGGATATCCTTCTACCCTGCCTTCTGTTTGCTTACAGAGAGGTCCCACAAAAAGGAGTTCGCTACAGCCCCTTTGAATTGTTGTTTGGGCACCCTGTGAGAGGCCCACTGTGTTTGGTGAAGGAAGGATGGGAGTTACCTCTCAAAAAGCCTAAGCTAGACATAGTGGACTATGTACTTGGTCTCCGCTCCAGGATGGCTGAGTATATGGAGAAGGCATCTAAAAACCTTGAGGCAAGCCAGGCCTTACAGAAAGCTTGGCATGACCAAAAGGCTGTCTTGGTTGAGTATCAGCCAGGACAGAAGGTATGGGTGTTGGAGCCAGTGGCCCCAGCAGCACTCCAAGACAAATGGTCTGGACCCCATACAATCCTGGAAAAGAAGGGAGAGGTCACCTACTTGGTGGACCTAGGAACTCCCAGGAGTCCCCACAGGGTACTCCATGTTAACAGGCTTAAAGCATATGTTGACAGGGCAGACATGGGCTTGCTCATGGCTACAGATGAGGGACAGGAGGAAGAGAGTGACCCTCTCCCAGACCTGTTGTCTCAGAACCCTGAAGATGGCTCAGTTGAAGGAGTGACCCTTGGAGGCAACCTCACTGCCCATCAGCAGACTGAATGTAGACAGGTTCTACAATCATTTTCACATATGTTTTCCTTGATACCTAGTCAAACTGACTGGTGTACCCATGTTGTGGACACTGGTGACAGTCTGCCTGTAAAGAACAAACTTTACAGACAACCTGACCACGTCAGGGACTGTATAAAGGCTGAGGTACATAAAATGCTGGAATTAGGTGTCATTGAACCCTCAGAGAGCCCCTGGGCTAGCCCAGTGGTTCTGGTCCCCAAACCTCACACCAAAGATGGCAAGAGAGAGATGAGGTTCTGTGTGGATTACAGAGGACTCAATGCTGTCACCAGGACAGATGCACACCCTATTCCAAGGGCAGATGAGCTCATAGACAAACTAGCTTCTGCAAAGTTTTTGAGCACATTTGACTTAACAGCTGGCTATTGGCAAATCAGATTAGCTGAGGAGTCTAAGGCCAAAACAGCATTCTCAACCCCAGGTGGGCATTATCAGTTTGTGGTGATGCCCTTTGGTCTGAAGAATGCACCTGCCACCTTCCAAAGGCTGGTGAACCAAGTCCTTACTGGGTTGGATGACTTTTGTGCAGCATATCTGGATGACATTGCTGTCTTTAGCTCCACCTGGGAGGATCACCTGATCCACCTGAAGAAGGCTCTTGAGGCCCTGCAGAGGGCAGGCCTCACTATCAAGGCTACTAAGTGCCAGATAGGGCAGAGTAAGGTTGTATATTTGGGCCACCTTGTGGGTGGAGGCCAAGTTCAACCACTGGAGAGTAAGATACAATCCATCAAGGACTGGTCCCCTCCAACCACCCAGACTCAAGTTCGAGCTTTCTTGGGCTTGACTGGGTACTACAGGAAGTTTGTTAAGAACTATGGGTCCATTGTGACTCCTCTTAATGATCTGACATCCAAGAAGATGCCCAAAAAGGTTCAGTGGACAGTAAGCTGTCAAAAGGCATTTGATGACCTGAAGGGGGCCATGTGCTCTGCACCTATCCTGAAAAGTCCTGACTACTCCAAAGAGTTTATTGTCCAAACAGATGCTTCTGAGTTGGGTGTGGGAGCTGTGCTGTCACAACTTAATGTAGATGGTCAAGACCAACCCATTGCTTTTATTAGCAGAAGGTTGACCCCCAGAGAGAAGAATTGGTCAGCTATTGAGAGGGAGGCCTTTGCTGTGGTGTGGGCCCTGAAGAAGCTGAGGCCATACTTGTTTGGCACTCACTTCAAGATTCAGACCGACCATAAGCCCCTCTTGTGGCTAAATCAGATGAAGGGTGAAAACCCCAAACTGCTTAGGTGGTCCATTTCCCTACAGGGGATGGACTTTACAGTGGAGCACCGGCCAGGTACTGACCATGGGAATGCAGATGGTCTCTCCAGGTACTTCCACTTAGGACATGAAGACGAGACTGGTCAAGGCTAGTTTAATGTCCCAGCGTTTGGGGGGGGTTGTGTAGGAGAGTAGGGTCTGCTATCCTATGGTCACCCCAAATTTTTGCTTTTTGCTTCACTGGTTTTTGACATATTGAGGCTGTGGGCCTGCCAATCAGACCCCCAGCCTGCTGTTCTCTCTACTAAATTAAAACTATGCACCCTAGGTGCATAACCAATTGGAAGTGGATCACCCTGTCAGCCCCTGTACCAGTGTACACTAGGTACCCAGGGCATTGGTGTACCCAAGGCCTGCCAAGGGCTGCAGCATGTATTATGCCACCCCAGGCTTGGCCTAACAATTTGACACAACTGGCTGATCACTCAGCTGGGGTAAGTTGGTGTAATCACCTCTTACTTAGGTGTAGTATACCTATACCTAACCTTAAATGGGACACCTGGTAACCTATAAGTCACTCCTATGGCAGGCCTTAACAATCCTGAAGGCAGAGTGCTTGGTTCCATGTGAGATGGTGCTCTGGCATGAGCTGAGCCTGTCTACAGTGGTCGGAACAACTTCCTTCTACTGTTTCCAGATATCGTCATACCATATACTCTTAAGTGCATTATGAACCTCGCGGTTAAATGCTATCTTTGGTTTGGCTTTATCAAAACATGTCGAGTAAGGTGTCATACGAATTGGAATACTAACCCCTCGCCAATTCTGGCGACGGGGTTAGCATTCCACCCTTCTAGAGGGACACGACATGTACAGTACCTGAAACCCGGGTAAAATCAGACATAGCCTCAGCTCCACAAAATGGATGCTGCCACCACAGACACAAGTCTGCCCTCCTGCTGCTGGGAGTCCTTCCAGCTTGGGAGGTGTGGACAAAGGGTTTCCTGCCAGGGGAGGTGCATGCACCACCCCAGACAGGATTTTGTGTATTGGTCAGGTAGGGCTTGAAAGAAACCAGACATGCCTGTGGCTCACAAGGAGCCTCGGGGCATATGCCAGTTCAAACCGGTCCTGGGGCACACCAGTCCAGGGCCTGGGGCGAGCTGGACAAAGGATTGGGGGTGTAACCACCCCCCTTCCTGGTCCCACCCATAGGGAGGGACCTAGCAGGTAGTCCGGCCCCTAGAATCCGAATAAAGGTAGGAGCTGTGTCCTAAGACTTCAGACATCCTGGAATCAACTTGAAACTAAGAAGAAGACGGGAACTTCGACATTCTGCTGCACAGAAGACTGAAGAAAATCTCCCCTGTGGTCAGGGAGTGATCACCTTGCTAACGCAAGCACCATCCAGCGAATCAACGTCTGCTTTGCCGCCGCCTCCCGCCGGAGCCCGAGCCCAGAGACTGACAAGACCTGGACCTCCAGACCTCTCACCGCCCGATCCACAGTCCCTGCAAAGAGGAGACCCGTGGAGGCACCGAGACACGTGGAGCCAGCCATCTTGAAACGACTACGACAAGCTGACCAGTGCAACAACCGAGGCTCCCTCCAAGTTGTGCTTTGGGTCCTGAGAAGCCCAACCCTCGAGCAGCATCTGCACCAAAGGTGAGCCCTCCAGCATCTCCACGATCTGCGTGGGGCCCTTCTGCATTTTGCCACTCGACGCGCCTAACCGGTTGCTGGCCCGCTGGCTAGTGGCCATCTTGGCGACGAAATCTACGACAAACACCGCTGGTCTGGTTGCTCCAGACTGGCCCTTGCTCCCCTCCAAAGGAGCAATCCCTCTGACCTTGCTGGTCAGAACCAACAGCTGATTTCCGAATCCTTCTACAATTGCTTTTGCCAAGGCTTGTTTGCTTCGATCAAGTCGCCGACACCGCCGACAGTGAGAGCCTGCGTGGGACAGCTCGTGAGCCGACTCCTGGACGTCGTCGACCTTCAGGGACCACGTGGCTGCGGAGACAAGCTACCCCTCATCACCTGTTTGCACCCGACATCGCCTGGTACCCACCTGGTGCCACGCTGGTCACTGGCTAGTGACTGTGAACACTGTCCCCTCTGCTTACAGGTCTTCAACATCTCCGATCCACCCTTGGATCCACCGCATCTCTACCGGACCGACCGCCTGCAGCATCTTTGTCCCAGGCTCAACGGAACAGATAGAAGAAACCCGACGCACTTTGAGGCCTATGCACCCGCTTCCTGTGGGTGAGGTAAAGCTGGTACTCCGGTGCCCATGTGTAGTAATACATCTCTAGTGCCTGTGTTCCAAATCTTAAGTTCCTAGTCAACCCGGAAGATCTCCTTTGCAGTAACTTTGTACTTTTTACGCACCCATTGAAACCTATGGGAGCACGCGTGTGACTATTTGCTCTGCACACGCCACCCGTGGACCTCCTGGTCACTAACTGACGTTAGCTCCTTGTAGGCCCAGCGATTCTAGAGGCCCTAGGCCTTTTCCCTTTCCTGTTCGTGGTACTTATACCACTATTTTAGTATATGGTTCGAGTGGCCACCAGGGCCTATCCATATAAAGTGCAACTTCTGTGTATTCTGTGATAATCTTGTTTGACGATTTGTGCTCCTGTGCTCATAAAGAGACTAGGGGTTACTTTGAGAAATAAATACATATATATTTTGAATATATATCTGTGTGGTGTCCTTTCATTGGTATAAAAGGGGGTTGCATTTGGTAAAACAGCTGGCTTAACACGCTTCACGAGTTTAGCCTCAAAGACTGCTTAGCCTACGCTACCACTAGGGCAGCTAGTCCGAAAAGGTTGACTTACAACCACACCATAAGGGTTGCTTGGCATGGTACAAGGTGATCACTTTAACTAGTGAGCATCATATACCAGGCCAACTTCTCACACGGGCACTATGCCAACCCGCACAAGTGAGGTACCATTTTTCTCGTAGGACATTGGGGAACGCGGGGTGGGTGGAAAATTGTGGATCCACGCAGATTCCAGAACTTTCCATCACAGAAATATGGGGAAAATGTGTTTTTTTTGTCAATTGTTTACGTTTGCAAGGGATTCAGGGTAACAGACCATGGTGGGAGGCAGTCAAGTCACCCCATCCTGGATTCCCCTGGGTGTCTAGTTTTTAAAAATGTATAGGTTTGCTAGGTTTCCCTTGGTGCCGGCAGGGCTAGGGTTAAAAAACTACAGCTAGTCACTTTGCCAAAAAGGGGTCATTTTTCACTGCAAAATTGAGGTGTGACCATGTTGCGTTTTGCGCCGTTTCCTGTCGCGGGCACTATGCCGACCCGCACAAGTGAGGTACCATTTTTCTTGTAGGACTTTGGGGAATGCGGGGGGCGTGGAAATTTGTGGATCCACGCAGATTCCAGAACTTTCCATCACAGAAATGTGGGGAAAATGTGGTTTTTTTGTCAATTTTTTACGTTTGCAAGGGATTCTGGATAACAGACCATGGTGGGAGGCAGTCAAGTCTCCCCATCCTGGATTCCCCTGGGTGTCTAGTTTACAAAAATGTATAGGTTTTCTAGGTTTCCCTAGGTGCCGGCAGGGCTAGGGTTCAAAAACTACAGCTAGTCACTTTGCCAAAAAAGGGTCATTTTTCACTGCAAAATTGAGTTGTGACCACGTTGCGTTTTGCGCCGTTTCCGGTCGCGGGCACTATGCCGACCCGCACAAGTGAGGTACCATTTTTCTCGTAGGACATTGGGGAACGCGGGGTGGGTGGAAAATTGTGGATCCACGCAGATTCCAGAACTTTCCATCACAGAAATATGGGGAAAATGTGTTTTTTTTGTCAATTGTTTACGTTTGCAAGGGATTCTGGGTAACAGACCATGGTGGGAGGCAGTCAAGTCACCCCATCCTGGATTCCCCTGGGTGTCTAGTTTTTAAAAATGTATAGGTTTGCTAGGTTTCCCTAGGTGCCGGCAGGGCTAGGGTTCAAAAACTACAGCTAGTCACTTTGCCAAAAAGGGGTCATTTTTCACTGCAAAATTGAGGTGTGACCACGTTGCGTTTTGCGCCATTTCCTGTCGCGGGCACTATGCCGACCCGCACAAGTGAGGTACCATTTTTCTTGTAGGACTTTGGGGAATGCGGGGTCCGTGGAAATTTGTGGATCCACGCAGATTCCAGAACTTTCCATCACAGAAATGTGGGGAAAATGTGTTTTTTTGTCAATTGTTTACGTTTGCAAGGGATTCTGGGTAACAGACCATGGTGGGAGGCAGTCAAGTCACCCCATCCTGGATTCCCCTGGGTGTCTAGTTTTCAAAAATGTATAGGTTTGCTAGGTTTCCCTAGGTGCCGGCAGGGCTAGGGTTCAAAAACTACAGCTCGTCACTTTGCCAAAAAAGGGTCATTTTTCACTGCAAAATTGAGGTGTGACCACGTTGCGTTTTGAGCCGTTTCCTGTCGCAGGCACTAGGCCGACCCGCACAAGTGAGGTACCATTTTTCTCGTAGGACTTTGGGGAACGTGGGGTGGGTGGAAATTTGTGGATCCACACTGATTCCAGAACTTTCCAACACAGAAATGTGGGGAAAATGTGTTTTTTTTGTCAATTGTTTACGTTTCCAAGGGATTCTGGGTAACAGACCATGGTGGGAGGCAGTCAAGTCACCCCATCCTGGATTCCCCTGGGTGTCTAGTTTTCAAAAATGTATAGGTTTGCTAGGTTTCCCTAGGTGCAGGCAGGGCTAGGGTTCAAAAACTGCAGCTAGTCACTTTGCGAAAGAGGGGTCATTTTTCACTGTAAAATTGAGGTGTGACCACGTTGCGTTTTGCGCCGTTTCCTGTCGCGGGCACTATGCCGACCCGCACAAGTGAGGTACCATTTTTCTTGTAGGACTTTGGGGAACGCGGGGTGCGTGGAAATTTGTGGATCCACGCAGATTCCAGAACTTTCCATCACAGAAATGTGGGGAAAATGTGTTTTTTTTGTCAATTGTTTACGTTTGCAAGGGATTCTGGGTAACAGACCATGGTGGGAGGCAGTCAAGTCACCCCATCCTGGATTCCCCTGGGTGTCTAGTTTTCAAAAATGTATAGGTTTGCTAGGTTTCCCTAGGTGCCGGCAGGGCTAGGGTTAAAAAACTACAGCTCGTCATTTTGCCAAAAAAGGGTCATTTTTCACTGCAAAATTGAGGTGTGACCACGTTGCGTTTTGCGCCGTTTCCTGTCGCGGGCACTATGCCAACCCGCACAAGTGAGGTACCATTTTTCTCGTAGAACATTGGGGAACGCGGGGTGGGTGGAAATTTGTGGATCCACGCAGATTCCAGAACTTTCCATCACAGAAATATGGGGAAAATGTGTTTTTTTTGTCAATTTTTTAGGTTTGCAAGGGATTCTGGGTACCAGACCATGGTGGGAGGCAGTCAAGTCACCCCATCCTGGATTCCCCTGGGTGTCTAGTTTTCAAAAATGTATAGGTTTGCTAGGTTTCCCTAGGTGCCGGCAGGGCTAGGGTTCAAAAACTACAGCTAGTCACTTTGCCAAAAAGGGTCATTTTTCACTGCAAAATTGAGGTGTGACCACGTTGCGTTTTGCGCCGTTTCCTGTCGCGGGCACTATGCCGACCCGCACAAGTGAGGTACCATTTTTCTCGTAGGACTTTGGGGAACGCGGTGTGCGTGGAAATTTGTGGATCCACGCAGCTTCCAGAACTTTCCATCACAGAAATGTGGGGAAAATGTGTTTTTTTTGTCAATTTTTTACGTTTGCAAGGGATTCTGGGTAACAGACCATGGTGGGAGGCAGTCAAGTCACCCCATCCTGGATTCCCCTGGGTGTCTAGTTTTCAAAAATGTATAGGTTTGCTAGGTTTCCCTAGGTGCCGGCAGGGCTAGGGTTCAAAAACTACAGCTAGTCACTTTGCCAAAAAAGGGTCATTTTTCACTGCAAAATTGAGATGTGACCACGTTGCGTTTTGCGCCGTTTCCTGTCACGGGCACTAGGCCGACCCGCACAAGTGAGGTACCATTTTTCTCGTAGGACTTTGGGGAACGTGGGGTGGGTGGAAATTTGTGGATCTACGCAGATTCCAGAACTTTCCAACACAGAAATGTGGGGAAAATGTGGTTTTTTTGTCAATTGTTTACGTTTGCAAGGGATTCTGGGTAACAAACCATGGTGGGAGGCAGTCAAATCACCCCATCCTGGATTCCCCTGGGTGTCTAGTTTTCAAAAATGTATAGGTTTGCTAGGTTTCCCTAGGTGCCGGCAGGGCTAGGGTTAAAAAACTACAGCTCATCACTTTGCCAAAAAAGGGTCATTTTTCACTGCAAAATTGAGGTGTGACCACGTTGCGTTTTGCGCCGTTTCCAGTCGCGGGCACTATGCCAACCCACACAAGTGAGGTACCATTTTTCTCGTAGGACATTGGGGAACGCGGGGTGGGTGGAAAATTGTGGATCCACGCAGATTCCAGAACTTTCCATCACAGAAATATGGGGAAAATGTGTTTTTTTTGTCAATTCTTTATGTTTGCAAGGGATTCTGGGTAACAGACCATGGTGGGAGGCAGTCAAGTCACCCCATCCTGGATTCCCCTGGGTGTCTAGTTTTTAAAAATGTATAGGTTTGCTAGGTTTCCCTAGGTGCCGGCAGGGCTAGGGTTCAAAAACTACAGCTAGTCACTTTGCCAAAAAGGGGTCATTTTTCACTGCAAAATTGAGGCGTGACCACGTTGCGTTTTGCGCCGTTTCCTGTCGCGGGCACTATGCCGACCCGCACAAGTGAGGTACCATTTTTCTTGTAGGACTTTGGGGAACGCGGGGTGCGTGGAAATTTGTGGATCCACGCAGATTCCAGAACTTTCCATCACAGAAATGTGGGGAAAATGTGGTTTTTTTGTCAATTGTTTACGTTTGCAAGGGATTCTGGGTAACAGACCATGGTGGGAGGCAGTCAAGTCACCCCATCCTGGATTCCCCTGGGTGTCTAGTTTTCAAAAATGTATAGGTTTGCTAGGTTTCCCTAGGTGCCGGCAGGGCTAGGGTTCAAAAACTACAGCTCGTCACTTTGCCAAAAAAGGGTCATTTTTCACTGCAAAATTGAGGTGTGACCACGTTGCGTTTTGCGCCGTTTCCTTTCGCGGGCACTAGGCCGACCCGCACAAGTGAGGTACCATTTTTCTCGTAGGACTTTGGGGAACGTGGGGTGGGTGGAAATTTGTGGATCCACGCTGATTCCAGAACTTTCCAACACAGAAATGTGGGGAAAATGTGTTTTTTTTGTCAATTGTTTACGTTTGCAAGGGATTCTGGGTAACAGACCATGGTGGAAGGCAGTCAAGTCACCCCATCCTGGATTCCCCTGGGTGTCTAGTTTTCAAAAATGTATAGGTTTGCTAGGTTTCCCTAGGTGCCGGCAGGGCTAGGGTTAAAAAACTACAGCTCATCACTTTGCCAAAAAAGGGTCATTTTTCACTGCAAAATTGAGGTGTGACCACGTTGCGTTTTGCGCCGTTTCCAGTCGCGGGCACTATGCCGACCCGCACAAGTGAGGTACCATTTTTCTCGTAGGACATTGGGGAACGCGGGGTGGGTGGAAAATTGTGGATCCACGCAGATTCCAGAACTTTCCATCACAGAAATATAGGGAAAATGTGTTTTTTTTGTCAATTGTTTACGTTTGCAAGGGATTCTGGGTAACAGACCATGGTGGGAGGCAGTCAAGTCACCCCATCCTGGATTCCCCTGGGTGTCTAGTTTTTAAAAATGTATAGTTTTGCTAGGTTTCCCTAGGTGCCGGCAGGGCTAGGGTTCAAAAACTACAGCTAGTCACTTTGCGAAAGAGGGGTCATTTTTCACTGCAAAATTTAGGTGTGACCACGTTGCGTTTTGCGCCGTTTCCTGTCGCGGGCACTATGCCGACCTGCACAAGTGAGGTACCATTTTTCTTGTAGGACTTTGGGGAACGCGGGGGGCGTGGAAATTTGTGGATCCACGCAGATTCCAGAACTTTCCATCATAGAAATGTGGGGAAAATGTGGTTTTTTTGTCAATTTTTTACGTTTGCAAGGGATTCTGGATAACAGACCATGGTGGGAGGCAGTCAAGTCTCCCCATCCTGGATTCCCCTGGGTGTCTAGTTTACAAAAATGTATAGGTTTGCTAGGTTTCCCTAGGTGCCGGCAGGGCTAGGGTTCAAAAACTACAGCTAGTCACTTTGCCAAAAAAGGGTCATTTTTCACTGCAAAATTGAGTTGTGACCACGTTGCGTTTTGCGCCGTTTCCGGTCGCGGGCACTATGCCGACCCGCACAAGTGAGGTACCATTTTTCTCGTAGGACTTTGGGGAACACGGTGTGCGTGGAAATTTGTGGATCCACGCAGCTTCCAGAACTTTCCATCACAGAAATGTGGGGAAAATGTGTTTCTTTTGTCAATTTTCTACGTTTGCAAGGGATTCTGGGTAACAGACAATGGTGGGAGGCAGTCAAGTCACCCCATCCTGGATTCCCCTGGGTGTCTAGTTTTCAAAAATGTATAGGTTTGCTAGGTTTCCCTAGGTGCCGGCAGGGCTAGGGTTCAAAAACTACAGCTAGTCACTTTGCCAAAAAAGGGTCATTTTTCACTGCAAAATTGAGATGTGACCACGTTGCGTTTTGCGCCGTTTCCTGTCGCGGGCACTATGCCGACCCGCACAAGTGAGGTACCATTTTTCTCGTAGGACTTTGGGGAACGTGGGGTGGGTAGAAATTTGTGGATCCACGCAGATTCCAGAACTTTCCAACACAGAAATGTGGGGAAAATGTGTTTTTTTTGTCAATTGTTTACGTTTGCAAGGGATTCTGGGTAACAAACCATGGTGGGAGGCAGTCAAATCACCCCATCCTGGATTCCCCTGGGTGTCTAGTTTTCAAAAATGTATAGGTTTGCTAGGTTTCCCTAGGTGCCGGCAGGGCTAGGGTTCAAAAACTACAGCTAGTCACTTTGCCAAAAAAGGGTCATTTTTCACTGCAAAATTGAGGTGTGACCACGTTGCGTTTTGCGCCGTTTCCAGTCGCGGGCACTATGCCAACCCGCACAAGTGAGGTACCATTTTTCTCGTAGGACATTGGGGAACGCGGGGTGGGTGGAAAATTGTGGATCCACGCAGATTCCAGAACTTTCCATCACAGAAATATGGGGAAAATGTGTTTTTTTTGTCAATTGTTTACGTTTGCAAGGGATTCTGGGTAACAGACCATGGTGGGAGGCAGTCAAGTCACCCCATCCTGGATTCCCCTGGGTGTCTAGTTTTTAAAAATGTATAGGTTTGCTAGGTTTCCCTAGGTGCCGGCAGGGCTAGGGTTCAAAAACTACAGCTAGTCACTTTGCCGAAAAGGGGTCATTTTTCACTGCAAAATTGAGGTGTGACCACGTTGCGTTTTGCGCCATTTCCTGTCGCGGGCACTATGCCGACCCGCACAAGTGAGGTACCATTTTTCTTGTAGGACTTTGGGGAATGCGGGGTCCGTGGAAATTTGTGGATCCACGCAGATTCCAGAACTTTCCATCACAGAAATGTGGGGAAAATGTGGTTTTTTGTCAATTGTTTACGTTTGCAAGGGATTCTGGGTAACAGACCATGGTGGGAGGCAGTCAAGTCACCCCATCCTGGATTCCCCTGGGTGTCTAGTTTTCAAAAATGTATAGGTTTGCTAGGTTTCCCTAGGTGCCGGCAGGGCTAGGGTTCAAAAACTACAGCTCGTCACTTTGCCAAAAAAGGGTCATTTTTCACTGCAAAATTGAGGTGTGACCACGTTGCGTTTTGAGCGGTTTCCTGTCGCAGGCACTAGGCCGACCCGCACAAGTGAGGTACCATTTTTCTTGTAGGACTTTGGGGAACGCGGGGTGCGTGGAAATTTGTGGATCCACGCAGATTCCAGAACTTTCCATCACAGAAATGTGGGGAAAATGTGTTTTTTTTGTCAATTGTTTACGTTTGCAAGGGATTCTGGGTAACAGACCATGGGGGGAGGCAGTCAAGTCACCCCATCCTGGATTCCCCTGGGTGTCTAGTTTTCAAAAATGTATAGGTTTGCTAGGTTTCCCTAGGTGCCGGCAGGGCTAGGGTTCAAAAACTACAGCTCGTCATTTTGCCAAAAAAGGGTCATTTTTCACTGCAAAATTGAGGTGTGACCACGTTGCGTTTTGCGCCGTTTCCTGTCGCGGGCACTATGCCGACCCGCACAAGTGAGGTACCATTTTTCTCGTAGAACATTGGGGAACGCGGGGTGGGTGGAAATTTGTGGATCCACGCAGATTCCAGAACTTTCCATCACAGAAATATGGGGAAAATGTGTTTTTTTTGTCAATTTTTTAGGTTTGCAAGGGATTCTGGGTAACAGACCATGGTGGGAGGCAGTCAAGTCACCCCATCCTGGATTCCCCTGGGTGTCTAGTTTTCAAAAATGTATAGGTTTGCTAGGTTTCCCTAGGTGCCGGCAGGGCTAGGGTTAAAAAACTACAGCTAGTCACTTTGCCAAAAAGGGTCATTTTTCACTGCAAAATTGAGGTGTGACCACGTTGCGTTTTGCGCCGTTTCCTGTCGCGGACACTATGCCGACCCGCACAAGTGAGGTACCATTTTTCTCGTAGGACTTTGGGGAACGCGGTGTGCGTGGAAATTTGTGGATCCACGCAGCTTCCAGAACTTTCCATCACAGAAATGTGGGGAAAATGTGTTTTTTTTGTCAATTTTTTACGTTTGCAAGGGATTCTGGGTAACAGACCATGGTGGGAGGCAGTCAAGTCACCCCATCCTGGATTCCCCTGGGTGTCTAGTTTTCAAAAATGTATAGGTTTGCTAGGTTTCCCTAGGTGCCGGCAGGGCTAGGGTTCAAAAACTACAGCTAGTCACTTTGCCAAAAAAGGGTCATTTTTCACTGCAAAATTGAGATGTGACCACGTTGCGTTTTGCGCCGTTTCCTGTCACGGGCACTAGGCCGACCCGCACAAGTGAGGTACCATTTTTCTCGTAGGACTTTGGGGAACGTGGGGTGGGTGGAAATTTGTGGATCCACGCAGATTCCAGAACTTTCCAACACAGAAATGTGGGGAAAATGTGGTTTTTTTGTCAATTGTTTACGTTTGCAAGGGATTCTGGGTAACAAACCATGGTGGGAGGCAGTCAAATCACCCCATCCTGGATTCCCCTGGGTGTCTAGTTTTCAAAAATGTATAGGTTTGCTAGGTTTCCCTAGGTGCCGGCAGGGCTAGGGTTAAAAAACTACAGCTCATCACTTTGCCAAAAAAGGGTCATTTTTCACTGCAAAATTGAGGTGTGACCACGTTGCGTTTTGCGCCGTTTCCAGTCGCGGGCACTATGCCAACCCACACAAGTGAGGTACCATTTTTCTCGTAGGACATTGGGGAACGCAGGGTGGGTGGAAAATTGTGGATCCACGCAGATTCCAGAACTTTCCATCACAGAAATATGGGGAAAATGTGTTTTTTTTGTCAATTCTTTATGTTTGCAAGGGATTCTGGGTAACAGACCATGGTGGGAGGCAGTCAAGTCACCCCATCCTGGATTCCCCTGGGTGTCTAGTTTTTAAAAATGTATAGGTTTGCTAGGTTTCCCTAGGTGCCGGCAGGGCTAGGGTTCAAAAACTACAGCTAGTCACTTTGCCAAAAAGGGGTCATTTTTCACTGCAAAATTGAGGCGTGACCACGTTGCGTTTTGCGCCGTTTCCTGTCTCGGGCACTATGCCGACCCGCACAAGTGAGGTACCATTTTTCTTGTAGGACTTTGGGGAACGCGGGGTGCGTGGAAATTTGTGGATCCACGCAGATTCCAGAACTTTCCATCACAGAAATGTGGGGAAAATGTGGTTTTTTTGTCAATTGTTTACGTTTGCAAGGGATTCTGGGTAACAGACCATGGTGGGAGGCAGTCAAGTCACCCCATCCTGGATTCCCCTGGGTGTCTAGTTTTCAAAAATGTATAGGTTTGCTAGGTTTCCCTAGGTGCCGGCAGGGCTAGGGTTCAAAAACTACAGCTCGTCACTTTGCCAAAAAAGGGTCATTTTTCACTGCAAAATTGAGGTGTGACCACGTTGCGTTTTGCGCCGTTTCCTTTCGCGGGCACTAGGCCGACCCGCACAAGTGAGGTACCATTTTTCTCGTAGGACATTGGGGAACGCGGGGTGGGTGGAAAATTGTGGATCCACGCAGATTCCAGAACTTTCCATCACAGAAATATAGGGAAAATGTGTTTTTTTTGTCAATTGTTTACGTTTGCAAGGGATTCTGGGTAACAGACCATGGTGGGAGGCAGTCAAGTCACCCCATCCTGGATTCCCCTGGGTGTCTAGTTTTTAAAAATGTATAGGTTTGCTAGGTTTCCCTAGGTGCCGGCAGGGCTAGGGTTCAAAAACTACAGCTAGTCACTTTGCGAAAGAGGGGTCATTTTTCACTGCAAAATTTAGGTGTGACCACGTTGCGTTTTGCGCCGTTTCCTGTCGCGGGCACTATGCCGACCTGCACAAGTGAGGTACCATTTTTCTTGTAGGACTTTAGGGAACGCGGGGTGGGTGGAAATTTGTGGATCCACGCAGATTCCAGAACTTTCCATCACAGAAATGTGGGGAAAATGTGTTTTGTTTGTCAATTTTTTACGTTTGCAAGGGATTCTGGATAACAGACCATGGTGGGAGGCAGTCAAGTCACCCCATCCTGGATTCCCCTGGGTGTCTAGTTTACAAAAATGTATAGGTTTGCTAGGTTTCCCTAGGTGCCGGCAGGGCTAGGGTTAAAAAACTACAGCTAGTCACTTTGCCAAAAAAGTGTCATTTTTCACTGCAAAATTGAGGTGTGACCACGTTGTGTTTTGCGCCGTTTCCTGTCGCGGGCACTATGCCGACCCGCACAAGTGAGGTACCATTTTTCTCTTAGGACTTTGGGGAATGCGGGGTGGGTGGAAATTTGTGGATCCACGCAGATTCCAGAACTTTCCATCACAGAAATGTGGGGAAAATGTGTTTTTTTTGTCAATTGTTTACGTTTGCAAGGGATTCTGGGTAACAGACCATGGTGGGAGGCAGTCAAGTCACCCCATCCTGGATTCCCCTGGGTGTCTAGTTTTCAAAAATGTATAGGTTTGCTAGGTTTCCCTAGGTGCCGGCAGGGCTAGGGTTCAAAAACTACAGCTCGTCATTTTGCCAAAAAAGGGTCATTTTTCACTGCAAAATTGAGGTGTGACCACGTCGCGTTTTGCGCCGTTTCCTGTCGCGGGCACTATGTCGACCCGCACAAGTGAGGTACCATTTATCTCGTAGAACATTGGGGAACGCGGGGTGGGTGGAAATTTGTGGATCCACGCAGATTCCAGAACTTTCCATCACAGAAATATGGGGAAAATGTGTTTTTTTTGTCAATTTTTTAGGTTTGCAAGGGATTCTGGGTAACAGACCATGGTGGGAGGCAGTCAAGTCACCCGATCCTGGATTCCCCTGGGTGTCTAGTTTTCAAAAATGTATAGGTTTGCTAGGTTTCCCTAGGTGCCGGCAGGGCTAGGGTTCAAAAACTACAGCTAGTCACTTTGCCAAAAAAGGGTCATTTTTCACTGCAAAATTGAGATGTGACCACGTTGCGTTTTGCGCCGTTTCCTGTCGCGGGCACTATGCCGACCCGCACAAGTGAGGTACCATTTTTCTCGTAGGACTTTGGGGAACGTGGGGTGGGTGGAAATTTGTGGATCCACGCAGATTCCAGAACTTTCCAACACAGAAATGTGGGGAAAATGTGTTTTCTTTGTCAATTGTTTACGTTTGCAAGGGATTCTGAGTAACAAACCATGGTGGGAGGCAGTCAAATCACCCCATGCTGGATTCCCCTGGGTGTCTAGTTTTCAAAAATGTATAGGTTTGCTAGGTTTCCCTAGGTGCCGGCAGGGCTAGGGTTCAAAAACTACAGCTAGTCACTTTGCCAAAAAAGGGTCATTTTTCACTGCAAAATTGAGGTGTGACCACGTTGCGTTTTGCGCCGTTTCCAGTCGCGGGCACTATGCCAACCCGCACAAGTGAGGTACCATTTTTCTCGTAGGACATTGGGGAACGCGGGGTGGGTGGAAAATTGTGGATCCACGCAGATTCCAGAACTATCCATCACAGAAATATGGGGAAAATGTGTTTTTTTTGTCAATTTTTTAGGTTTGCAAGGGATTCTGGGTAACAGACCATGGTGGGAGGCAGTCAAGTCACCCGATCCTGGATTCCCCTGGGTGTCTAGTTTTCAAAAATGTATAGGTTTGCTAGGTTTCCCTAGGTGCCGGCAGGGCTAGGGTTCAAAAACTACAGCTAGTCACTTTGCCAAAAAAGGGTCATTTTTCACTGCAAAATTGAGATGTGACCACGTTGCGTTTTGCGCCGTTTCCTGTCGCGGGCACTATGCCGACCCGCACAAGTGAGGTACCATTTTTCTCGTAGGACTTTGGGGAACGTGGGGTGGGTGGAAATTTGTGGATCCACGCAGATTCCAGAACTTTCCAACACAGAAATGTGGGGAAAATGTGTTTTCTTTGTCAATTGTTTACGTTTGCAAGGGATTCTGAGTAACAAACCATGGTGGGAGGCAGTCAAATCACCCCATGCTGGATTCCCCTGGGTGTCTAGTTTTCAAAAATGTATAGGTTTGCTAGGTTTCCCTAGGTGCCGGCAGGGCTAGGGTTCAAAAACTACAGCTAGTCACTTTGCCAAAAAAGGGTCATTTTTCACTGCAAAATTGAGGTGTGACCACGTTGCGTTTTGCGCCGTTTCCAGTCGCGGGCACTATGCCAACCCGCACAAGTGAGGTACCATTTTTCTCGTAGGACATTGGGGAACGCGGGGTGGGTGGAAAATTGTGGATCCACGCAGATTCCAGAACTATCCATCACAGAAATATGGGGAAAATGTGTTTTTTTTGTCAATTGTTTACGTTTGCAAGGGATTCTGGGTAACAGACCATGGTGGGAGGCAGTCAAGTCACCCCATCCTGGATTCCCCTGGGTGTCTAGTTTTTAAAAATGTATAGGTTTGCTAGGTTTCCCTAGGTGCCGGCAGGGCTAGGGTTCAAAAACTACAGCTAGTCACTTTGCCAAAAAGGGGTCATTTTTCACTGCAAAATTGAGGTGTGACCACGTTGCGTTTTGCGCCGTTTCCTGTCGCGGGCACTATGCCGACCCGCACAAGTGAGGTACCATTTTTCTTGTAGGACTTTGGGGAATGCGGGGTGCGTGGAAATTTGTGGATCCACGCAGATTCCAGAACTTTCCATCACAGAAATGTGGGGAAAATGTGTTTTTTTTGTCAATTGTTTACGTTTGCAAGGGATTCTGGGTAACAGACCATGGTGGGAGGCAGTCAAGTCACCCCATCCTGGATTCCCCTGGGTGTCTAGTTTTCAAAAATGTATAGGTTTGCTAGGTTTCCCTAGGTGCCGGCAGGGCTAGGGTTCAAAAACTACAGCTCATCACTTTGCCAAAAAAGGGTCATTTTTCACTGCAAAATTGAGGTGTGACCACGTTGCGTTTTGCGCCGTTTCCAGTCGCGGGCACTATGCCGACCCGCACAAGTGAGGTACCATTTTTCTCGTAGGACATTGGGGAACGCCGGGTGGGTGGAAAATTGTGGATCCACGCAGATTCCAGAACTTTCCATCACAGAAATATGGGGAAAATGTGTTTTTTTTGTCAATTGTTTATGTTTGCAAGGGATTCTGGGTAACAGACCATGGTGGGAGGCAGTCAAGTCACCCCATCCTGGATTCCCCTGGGTGTCTAGTTTTCAAAAATGTATAGGTTTGCTAGGTTTCCCTAGGTGCCGGCAGGGCTAGGGTTCAAAAACTACAGCTAGTCACTTTGCGAAAGAGGGGTCATTTTTCACTGCAAAATTGAGGTGTGACCACGTTGCATTTTGCGCCGTTTCCTGTCGCGGGCACTATGCCGACCCGCACAAGTGAGGTACCATTTTTCTTGTAGGACTTTGGGGAACGCGGGGTGCGTGGAAATTTGTGGATCCACGCAGATTCCAGAACTTTCCATCACAGAAATGTGGGGAAAATGTGGTTTTTTTGTCAATTGTTTACGTTTGCAAGGGATTCTGGGTAACAGACCATGGTGGGAGGCAGTCAAGTCACCCCATCCTGGATTCCCCTGGGTGTCTAGTTTTCAAAAATGTATAGGTTTGCTAGGTTTCCCTAGGTGCCGGCAGGGCTAGGGTTCAAAAACTACAGCTCGTCATTTTGCCAAAAAAGGGTCATTTTTCACTGCAAAATTGAGGTGTGACCACGTTGCGTTTTGCGCCGTTTCCTGTCGCGGGCACTATGCCGACCCGCACAAGTGAGGTACCATTTTTCTCGTAGAACATTGGGGAACGCGGGGTGGGTGGAAATTTGTGGATCCACGCAGATTCCAGAACTTTCCATCACAGAAATATGGGGAAAATGTGTTTTTTTTGTCAATTTTTTAGGTTTGCAAGGGATTCTGGGTAACAGACCATGGTGGGAGGCAGTCAAGTCACCCCATCCTGGATTCCCCTGGGTGTCTAGTTTTCAAAAATGTATAGGTTTGCTAGGTTTCCCTAGGTGCCGGCAGGGCTAGGGTTCAAAAACTACAGCTAGTCACTTTGCCAAAAAGGGGTCATTTTTCACTGCAAAATTGAGGTGTGACCACGTTGCGTTTTGCGCCGTTTCCTGTCGCGGGCACTATGCCGACCCGCACAAGTGAGGTACCATTTTTCTCGTAGGACTTTGGGGAACGCGGTGTGCATAGAAATTTGTGGATCCACGCAGCTTCCAGAACTTTCCATCACAGAAATGTGGGGAAAATGTGTTTTTTTTGTCAATTTTTTACGTTTGCAAGGGATTCTCGGTAACAGACCATGGTGGGAGGCAGTCAAGTCACCCCATCCTGGATTCCCCTGGGTGTCTAGTTTTCAAAAATGTATAGGTTTGCTAGGTTTCCCTAGGTGCCGGCAGGGCTAGGGTTCAAAAACTACAGCTAGTCACTTTGCCAAAAAAGGGTCATTTTTCACTGCAAAATTGAGATGTGACCACGTTGCGTTTTGTGCCGTTTCCTGTCGCGGGCACTAGGCCGACCCGCACAAGTGAGGTACCATTTTTCTCGTAGGACTTTGGGGAACGTGGGGTGGGTGGAAATTTGTGGATCCACGCAGATTCCAGAACTTTCCAACACAGAAATGTGGGGAAAATGTGTTTTTTTTGTCAATTGTTTACGTTTGCAAGGGATTCTGGGTAACAAACCATGGTGGGAGGCAGTCAAATCACCCCATCCTGGATTCCCCTGGGTGTCTAGTTTTCAAAAATGTATAGGTTTGCTAGGTTTCCCTAGGTGCCGGCAGGGCTAGGGTTCAAAAACTACAGCTAGTCACTTTGCCAAAAAAGGGTCATTTTTCACTGCAAAATTGAGGTGTGACCACGTTGCGTTTTGCGCCGTTTCCTGTCGCGGGCACTATGCCGACCCGCACAAGTGAGGTACCATTTTTCTCGTAGAAATTTGTGGATCCACGCAGCTTCCAGAACTTTCCATCACAGAAATGTGGGGAAAATGTGTTTTTTTTGTCAATTTTTTACGTTTGCAAGGGATTCTGGGTAACAGACCATGGTGGGAGGCAGTCAAGTCACCCCATCCTGGATTCCCCTGGGTGTCTAGTTTTCAAAAATGTATAGGTTTGCTAGGTTTCCCTAGGTGCCGGCAGGGCTAGGGTTCAAAAACTACAGCTAGTCACTTTGCCAAAAAAGGGTCATTTTTCACTGCAAAATTGAGATGTGACCACGTTGTGTTTTGCGCCGTTTCCTGTCGCGGGCACTAGGCCGACCCGCACAAGTGAGGTACCATTTTTCTCGTAGGACTTTGGGGAACGTGGGGTGGGTGGAAATTTGTGGATCCACGCAGATTCCAGAACTTTCCAACACAGAAATGTGGGGAAAATGTGTTTTTTTTGTCAATTGTTTACGTTTGCAAGGGATTCTGGGTAACAAACCATGGTGGGAGGCAGTCAAATCACCCCATCCTGGATTACCCTGGGTGTCTAGTTTTCAAAAATGTATAGGTTTGCTAGGTTTCCCTAGGTGCCGGCAGGGCTAGGGTTAAAAAACTACAGCTCATCACTTTGCCAAAAAAGGGTCATTTTTCACTGCAAAATTGAGGTGTGACCACGTTGCGTTTTGCGCCGTTTCCAGTCGCGGGCACTATGCCAACCCGCACAAGTGAGGTACCATTTTTCTCGTAGGACATTGGGGAACGCGGGGTGGGTGGAAAATTGTGGATCCACGCAGATTCCAGAACTTTCCATCACAGAAATATGGGGAAAATGTGTTTTTTTTGTCAATTGTTTACGTTTGCAAGAGATTCTCGGTAACAGACCATGGTGGGAGGCAGTCAAGTCACCCCATCCTGGATTCCCCTGGGTGTCTAGTTTTTAAAAATGTATAGGTTTGCTAGGTTTCCCTAGGTGCCGGCAGGGCTAGGGTTCAAAAACTACAGCTAGTCACTTTGCCAAAAAAGGGTCATTTTTCACTGCAAAATTGAGGTGTGACCACGTTGCGTTTTGCGCCGTTTCCAGTCGCGGGCACTATGCCAACCCGCACAAGTGAGGTACCATTTTTCTCGTAGGACATTGGGGAACGCGGGGTGGGTGGAAAATTGTGGATCCACGCAGATTCCAGAACTTTCCATCACAGAAATTTGGGGAAAATGTGTTTTTTTTGTCAATTGTTTACGTTTGCAAGGGATTCTGGGTAACAGACCATGGTGGGAGGCAGTCAAGTCACCCCATCCTTGATTCCCCTGGGTGTCTAGTTTTTAAAAATGTATAGGTTTGCTAGGTTTCCCTAGGTGCCGGCAGGGCTAGGGTTCAAAAACTACAGCTAGTCACTTTGCCAAAAAGGGGTCATTTTTCACTGCAAAATTGAGGTGTGACCACGTTGCGTTTTGCACCGTTTCCTGTCGCGGGCACTATGCCGACCCGCACAAGTGAGGTACCATTTTTCTTGTAGGACTTTGGGGAATGCGGGGTGCGTGGAAATTTGTGGATCCACGCAGATTCCAGAACTTTCCATCACAGAAATGTGGGGAAAATGTGGTTTTTTTGTCAATTGTTTACGTTTGCAAGGGATTCTGGGTAACAGACCATGGTGGGAGGCAGTCAAGTCACCCCATCCTGGATTCCCCTGGGTGTCTAGTTTTCAAAAATGTATAGGTTTGCTAGGTTTCCCTAGGTGCCGGCAGGGCTAGGGTTAAAAAACTACAGCTCATCACTTTGCCAAAAAAGGGTCATTTTTCACTGCAAAATTGAGGTTTGACCACGTTGCGTTTTGCGCCGTTTCCAGTCGCGGGCACTATGCCGACCCGCACAAGTGAGGTACCATTTTTCTCGTAGGACATTGGGGAACGCCGGGTGGGTGGAAAATTGTGGATCCACGCAGATTCCAGAACTTTCCATCACAGAAATATGGGGAAAATGTGTTTTTTTTGTCAATTGTTTACGTTTGCAAGGGATTCTGGGTAACAGACCATGGTGGGAGGCAGTCAAGTCACCCCATCCTGGATTCCCCTGGGTGTCTAGTTTTCAAAAATGTATAGGTTTGCTAGGTTTCCCTAGGTGCCGGCAGGGCTAGGGTTAAAAAACTACAGCTCATCACTTTGCCAAAAAAGGGTCATTTTTCACTGCAAAATTGAGGTGTGACCACGTTGCGTTTTGCGCCGTTTCCAGTCGCGGGCACTATGCCAACCCGCACAAGTGAGGTACCATTTTTCTCGTAGGACATTGGGGAACGCGGGGTGGGTGGAAAATTGTGGATCCACGCAGATTCCAGAACTTTCCATCACAGAAATATGGGGAAAATGTGTTTTTTTTGTCAATTGTTTACGTTTGCAAGGGATTCTCGGTAACAGACCATGGTGGGAGGCAGTCAAGTCACCCCATCCTGGATTCCCCTGGGTGTCTAGTTTTTAAAAATGTATAGGTTTGCTAGGTTTCCCTAGGTGCCGGCAGGGCTAGGGTTCAAAAACTACAGCTAGTCACTTTGCCAAAAAAGGGTCATTTTTCACTACAAAATTGAGGTGTGACCACGTTGCGTTTTGCGCCGTTTCCAGTCGCGGGCACTATGCCAACCCGCACAAGTGAGGTACCATTTTTCTCGTAGGACATTGGGGAACGCGGGGTGGGTGGAAAATTGTGGATCCACGCAGATTCCAGAACTTTCCATCACAGAAATATGGGGAAAATGTGTTTTTTTTGTCAATTGTTTACGTTTGCAAGGGATTCTGGGTAACAGACCATGGTGGGAGGCAGTCAAGTCACCCCATCCTGGATTCCCCTGGGTGTCTAGTTTTTAAAAATGTATAGGTTTGCTAGGTTTCCCTAGGTGCCGGCAGGGCTAGGGTTCAAAAACTACAGCTAGTCACTTTGCCAAAAAGGGGTCATTTTTCACTGCAAAATTGAGGTGTGACCACGTTGCGTTTTGCGCCGTTTCCTGTCGCGGGCACTATGCCGACCCGCACAAGTGAGGTACCATTTTTCTTGTAGGACTTTGGGGAATGCGGGGTGCGTGGAAATTTGTGGATCCACGCAGATTCCAGAACTTTCCATCACAGAAATGTGGGGAAAATGTGTTTTTTTTGTCAATTGTTTACGTTTGCAAGGGATTCTGGGTAACAGACCATGGTGGGAGGCAGTCAAGTCACCCCATCCTGGATTCCCCTGGGTGTCTAGTTTTCAAAAATGTATAGGTTTGCTAGGTTTCCCTAGGTGCCGGCAGGGCTAGGGTTAAAAAACTACAGCTCATCACTTTGCCAAAAAAGGGTCATTTTTCACTGCAAAATTGAGGTTTGACCATGTTGCGTTTTGCGCCGTTTCCAGTCGCGGGCACTATGCCGACCCGCACAAGTGAGGTACCATTTTTCTCGTAGGACATTGGGGAACGCCGGGTGGGTGGAAAATTGTGGATCCACGCAGATTCCAGAACTTTCCATCACAGAAATATGGGGAAAATGTGTTTTTTTGTCAATTGTTTACGTTTGCAAGGGATTCTGGGTAACAGACCATGGTGGGAGGCAGTCAAGTCACCCCATCCTGGATTCCCCTGGGTGTCTAGTTTTCAAAAATGTATAGGTTTGCTAGGTTTCCCTAGGTGCCGGCAGGGCTAGGGTTCAAAAACTACAGCTAGTCACTTTGCGAAAGAGGGGTCATTTTTCACTGCAAAATTGAGGTGTGACCACGTTGCGTTTTGCGCCGTTTCCTGTCGCGGGCACTATGCCGACCCGCACAAGTGAGGTACCATTTTTCTTGTAGGACTTTGGGGAACGCGGGGTGCGTGGAAATTTGTGGATCCACGCAGATTCCAGAACTTTCCATCACAGAAATGTGGGGAAAATGTGTTTTTTTTGTCAATTGTTTACGTTTGCAAGGGATTCTGGGTAACAGACCATGGTGGGAGGCAGTCAAGTCACCCCATCCTGGATTCCCCTGGGTGTCTAGTTTTCAAAAATGTATAGGTTTGCTAGGTTTCCCTAGGTGCCGGCAGGGCTAGGGTTCAAAAACTACAGCTCGTCATTTTGCCAAAAAAGGGTCATTTTTCACTGCAAAATTGAGGTGTGACCACGTTGCGTTTTGCGCCGTTTCCTGTCGCGGGCACTATGCCGACCCGCACAAGTGAGGTACCATTTTTCTCGTAGAACATTGGGGAACGCGGGGTGGGTGGAAATTTGTGGATCCACGCAGATTCCAGAACTTTCCATCACAGAAATATGGGGAAAATGTGTTTTTTTTGTCAATTTTTTAGGTTTGCAAGGGATTCTGGGTAACAGACCATGGTGGGAGGCAGTCAAGTCACCCCATCCTGGATTCCCCTGGGTGTCTAGTTTTCAAAAATGTATAGGTTTGCTAGGTTTCCCTAGGTGCCGGCAGGGCTAGGGTTCAAAAACTACAGCTAGTCACTTTGCCAAAAAGGGGTCATTTTTCACTGCAAAATTGAGGTGTGACCACGTTGCGTTTTGCGCCGTTTCCTGTCGCGGGCACTATGCCGACCCGCACAAGTGAGGTACCATTTTTCTCGTAGGACTTTGGGGAACGCGGGGTGCGTAGAAATTTGTGGATCCACGCAGCTTCCAGAACTTTCCATCACAGAAATGTGGGGAAAATGTGTTTTTTTTGTCAATTTTTTACGTTTGCAAGGGATTCTGGGTAACAGACCATGGTGGGAGGCAGTCAAGTCACCCCATCCTGGATTCCCCTGGGTGTCTAGTTTTCAAAAATGTATAGGTTTGCTAGGTTTCCCTAGGTGCCGGCAGGGCTAGGGTTCAAAAACTACAGCTAGTCACTTTGCCAAAAAAGGGTCATTTTTCACTGCAAAATTGAGATGTGACCACGTTGCGTTTTGCGCCGTTTCCTGTCGCGGGCACTAGGCCGACCCGCACAAGTGAGGTACCATTTTTCTCGTAGGACTTTGGGGAACGTGGGGTGGGTGGAAATTTGTGGATCCACGCAGATTCCAGAACTTTCCAACACAGAAATGTGGGGAAAATGTGGTTTTTTTGTCAATTGTTTACGTTTGCAAGGGATTCTGGGTAACAAACCATGGTGGGAGGCAGTCAAATCACCCCATCCTGGATTCCCCTGGGTGTCTAGTTTTCAAAAATGTATAGGTTTGCTAGGTTTCCCTAGGTGCCGGCAGGGCTAGGGTTCAAAAACTACAGCTAGTCACTTTGCCAAAAAGGGGTCATTTTTCACTGCAAAATTGAGGTGTGACCACGTTGCGTTTTGCGCCGTTTCCTGTCGCGGGCACTATGCCGACCCGCACAAGTGAGGTACCATTTTTCTCATAGGACTCTGGGGAACGCGGTGTGCGTAGAAATTTGTGGATCCACGCAGCTTCCAGAACTTTCCATCACAGAAATGTGGGGAAAATGTGTTTTTTTTGTCAATTTTTTACGTTTGCAAGGGATTCTGGGTAACAGACCATGGTGGGAGGCAGTCAAGTCACCCCATCCTGGATTCCCCTGGGTGTCTAGTTTTCAAAAATGTATAGGTTTGCTAGGTTTCCCTAGGTGCCGGCAGGGCTAGGGTTCAAAAACTACAGCTAGTCACTTTGCCAAAAAAGGGTCATTTTTCACTGCAAAATTGAGATGTGACCACGTTGCGTTTTGCGCCGTTTCCTGTCGCGGGCACTAGGCCGACCCGCACAAGTGAGGTACCATTTTTCTCGTAGGACTTTGGGGAACGTGGGGTGGGTGGAAATTTGTGGATCCACGCAGATTCCAGAACTTTCCAACACAGAAATGTGGGGAAAATGTGTTTTTTTTGTCAATTGTTTACGTTTGCAAGGGATTCTGGGTAACAAACCATGGTGGGAGGCAGTCAAATCACCCCATCCTGGATTACCCTGGGTGTCTAGTTTTCAAAAATGTATAGGTTTGCTAGGTTTCCCTAGGTGCCGGCAGGGCTAGGGTTAAAAAACTACAGCTCATCACTTTGCCAAAAAAGGGTCATTTTTCACTGCAAAATTGAGGTGTGACTACGTTGCGTTTTGCGCCGTTTCCAGTCGCGGGCACTATGCCAACCCGCACAAGTGAGGTACCATTTTTCTCGTAGGACATTGGGGAACGCGGGGTGGGTGGAAAATTGTGGATCCACGCAGATTCCAGAACTTTCCATCACAGAAATATGGGGAAAATGTGTTTTTTTTGTCAATTGTTTACGTTTGCAAGGGATTCTCGGTAACAGACCATGGTGGGAGGCAGTCAAGTCACCCCATCCTGGATTCCCCTGGGTGTCTAGTTTTTAAAAATGTATAGGTTTGCTAGGTTTCCCTAGGTGCCGGCAGGGCTAGGGTTCAAAAACTACAGCTAGTCACTTTGCCAAAAAGGGGTCATTTTTCACTGCAAAATTGAGGTGTGACCACGTTGCGTTTTGCGCCGTTTCCTGTCGCGGGCACTATGCCGACCCGCACAAGTGAGGTACCATTTTTCTTGTAGGACTTTGGGGAACGCGGGGTGCGTGGAAATTTGTGGATCCACGCAGATTCCAGAACTTTCCATCACAGAAATGTGGGGAAAATGTGTTTTTTTTGTCAATTGTTTACGTTTGCAAGGGATTCTGGGTAACAGACCATGGTGGGAGGCAGTCAAGTCACCCCATCCTGGATTCCCCTGGGTGTCTAGTTTTCAAAAATGTATAGGTTTGCTAGATTTCCCTAGGTGCCGGCAGGGCTAGGGTTCAAAAACTACAGCTCGTCACTTTGCCAAAAAAGGGTCATTTTTCACTGCAAAATTGAGGTGTGACCACGTTGCGTTTTGAGCCGTTTCCTGTCACGGGCACTAGGCCGACCCGCACAAGTGAGGTACCATTTTTCTCGTAGGACTTTGGGGAACGTGGGGTGGGTGGAAATTTGTGGATCCACGCTGATTCCAGAACTTTCCAACACAGAAATGTGGGGAAAATGTGTTTTTTTTGTCAATTGTTTACGTTTGCAAGGGATTCTGGGTAACAGACCATGGTGGGAGGCAGTCAAGTCACCCCATCCTGGATTTCCCTGGGTGTCTAGTTTTCAAAAATGTATAGGTTTGCTAGGTTTCCCTAGGTGCCGGCAGGGCTAGGGTTAAAAAACTACAGCTCATCACTTTGCCAAAAAAGGGTCATTTTTCACTGCAAAATTGAGGTGTGACCACGTTGCGTTTTGCGCCGTTTCCTGTCGCGGGCACTATGCCGACCCGCACAAGTGAGGTACCATTTTTCTTGTAGGACTTTGGGGAACGCGGGGTGCATGGAAATTTGTGGATCCACGCAGATTCCAGAACTTTCCATCACAGAAATGTGGGGAAAATGTGTTTTTTTTGTCAATTTTTTACGTTTGCAAGGGATTCTGGATAACAGACCATGGTGGGAGGCAGTCAAGTCACCCCATCCTGGATTCCCCTGGGTGTCTAGTTTACAAAAATGTATAGGTTTGCTAGGTTTCCCTAGGTGCCGGCCGGGCTAGGGTTCAAAAACTACAGCTCGTCACTTTGCCAAAAAAGGGTCATTTTTCACTGCAAAATTGAGGTGTGACCACGTTGCGTTTTGCGCCGTTTCCTGTCGCGGGCACTATGCCGACCCGCACAAGTGAGGTACCATTTTTCTCTTAGGACTTTGGGAAACGCGGGGTGGGTGGAAATTTGTGGATCCACGCAGATTCCAGAACTTTCCATCACAGAAATGTGGGGAAAATGTGTTTTTTTGTCAATTGTTTACGTTTGCAAGGGATTCTGGGTAACAGACCATGGTGGGAGGCAGTCAAGTCACCCCATCCTGGATTCCCCTGGGTGTCTAGTTTTCAAAAATGTATAGGTTTGCTAGGTTTCCCTAGGTGCCGGCAGGGCTAGGGTTAAAAAACTACAGCTCATCACTTTGCCAAAAAAGGGTCATTTTTCACTGCAAAATTGAGGTGTGACCACGTTGCGTTTTGCGCCGTTTCCTGTCGCGGGCACTATGCCGACCCGCACAAGTGAGGTACCATTTTTCTCGTAGGACATTGGGGAACGCGGGGTGGGTGGAAATTTGTGGATCCACGCAGATTCCAGAACTTTCCATCACAGAAATATGGGGAAAATGTGTTTTTTTTGTCATTTTTTTAGGTTTGCAAGGGATTCTGGGTAACAGACCATGGTGGGAGGCAGTCAAGTCACCCCATCCTGGATTCCCCTGGGTGTCTAGTTTTTAAAAATGTATAGGTTTGCTAGGTTTCCCTAGGTGCCGGCAGGGCTAGGGTTCAAAACCTACAGCTCGTCACTTTGCCAAAAAAGGGTCATTTTTCACTGCAAAATTGAGGTGTGACCACGTTGCGTTTTGCGCCGTTTCCTGTCGCGGGCACTAGGCCGACCCGCACAAGTGAGGTACCATTTTTCTCGTAGGACTTTGGGGATCGAGGGGTGGGTGGAAATTTGTAGATCCACGCAGATTCCAGAACTTTCCATCACAGAAATGTGGGGAAAATGTATTTTTTTGTCAATTGTTTACGTTTGCAAGGGATTCTGGGTAACAGACCATGGTGGGAGGCAGTCAAGTCACCCCATCCTGGATTCCCCTGGGTGTCTAGTTTTCAAAAATGTATAGGTTTGCTAGGTTTCCCTAGGTGCCGGCAGGGCTAGGGTTAAAAAACTACAGCTCATCACTTTGCCAAAAAAGGGTCATTTTTCACTGCAAAATTGAGGTGTGACCACGTTGCGTTTTGCGCCGTTTCCAGTCGCGGGCACTATGCCGACCCGCACAAGTGAGGTACCATTTTTCTCGTAGGACATTGGGGAACGCGGGGTGGGTGGAAAATTGTGGATCCACGCAGATTCCAGAACTTTCCATCACAGAAATATAGGGAAAATGTGTTTTTTTTGTCAATTTTTTAGGTTTGCAAGGGATTCTGGGTAACAGACCATGGTGGGAGGCAGTCAAGTCACCCCATCCTGGATTCCCCTGGGTGTCTAGTTTTTAAAAATGTATAGGTTTGCTAGGTTTCCCTAGGTGCCGGCAGGGGTAGGGTTCAAAACCTACAGCTCGTCACTTTGCCAAAAAAGGGTCATTTTTCACTGCAAAATGGAGGTGTGACCACGTTGCGTTTTGCGCCGTTTTCTGTCGCGGGCACTAGGCCGACCCGCACAAGTGAGGTACCATTTTTCTCGTAGGACTTTGGGGATCGAGGGGTGGGTGGAAATTTGTAGATCCACGCAGATTCCAGAACTTTCCATTACAGAAATGTGGGGAAAATGTGTTTTTTTTGTCAATTATTTACGTTTGCAAGGGATTCTGGGTAACAGACCATGGTGGGAGGCAGTCAAGTCACCCCATCCTGGATTCCCCTGGGTGTCTAGTTTACAAAAATGTATAGGTTTGCTAGGTTTCCCTAGGTGCCGGCAGGGCTAGGGTTCAAAAACTACAGCTCGTCACTTTGCCAAAAAAGGGTCAATTTTCACAGCAAAATTGAGGTGTGACCACGTCGCGTTTTGCGCCGTTTCCTGTCGCGGGCACTAGGCCGACCCGCACAAGTGAGGTACCATTTTTCTCGTTGGACTTTGGGGAACGCGGGGTGGGTGGAAATTTGTGGATCCACGCAAATTCCAGAACTTTCCATCACAGAAATGTGGGGAAAATGTGTTTTTTTGTCAATTTTTTACTTTTGCAAGGGATTCTGGATAACAGACAATGGTGGGAGGCAGTCAAGTCACCCCATCCTGGATTCCCCTGGGTGTCTAGTTTACAAAAATGTATAGGTTTGCTAGGTTTTCCTAGGTGCCGGCAGGGCTAGTGTAGGAGAGTAGGGTCTGCTATCCTATGGTCACCCCAAATTTTTGCTTTTTGCTTCACTGGTTTTTGACATATTGAGGCTGTGGGCCTGCCAATCAGACCCCCAGCCTGCTGTTCTCTCTACTAAATTACAACTATGCACCCTAGGTGCATAACCAATTGGAAGTGGATCACCCTGTCAGCCCCTGTACCAGTGTACACTAGGTACCCAGGGCATTGGTGTACCCAAGGCCTGCCAAGGGCTGCAGCATGTATTATGCCACCCCAGGCTTGGCCTAACAATCTGACACAACTGGCTGATCACTCAGCTGGGGTAAGTTGGTGTAATCACCTCTTACTTAGGTGTAGTATACCTATACCTAACCTTAAATGGGACACCTGGTAACCTATAAGTCACTCCTATGGCAGGCCTTAACAATCCTGAAGGCAGAGTGCTTGGTTCCATGTGAGATGGTGCTCTGGCATGAGCTGAGCCTGTCTGCAGTGGTCGGAACAACTTCCTTCTACTGTTTCCAGATATCGTCATACCATATACTCTTAAGTGCATTATGAACCTCGCGGTTAAATGCTATCTTTGGTTTGGCTTTATCAAAACATGTCGAGTAAGGTGTCATACGAATTGGAATACTAACCCCTCGCCAATTCTGGCGACGGGGTTAGCATTCCACCCTTCTAGAGGGACACGACATGTACAGTACCTGAAACCCGGGTAAAATCAGACATAGCCTCAGCTCCACAAAATGGATGCTGCCACCACAGACACAAGTCTGCCCTCCTGCTGCTGGGAGTCCTTCCAGCTTGGGAGGTGTGGACAAAGGGTTTCCTGCCAGGGGAGGTGCGTGCACCACCCCAGACAGGATTTTGTGTATTGGTCAGGTAGGGCTTGAAAGAAACCAGACATGCCTGTGGCTCACAAGGAGCCTCGGTGCATATGCCAGTTCAAACCGGTCCTGGGGCACACCAGTCCCGGGCCTGGGGCGAGCTGGACAAAGGATTGGGGGTGTAACCACCCCCCTTCCTGGTCCCACCCTTAGGGAGGGACCTAGCAGGTAGTCCGGCCCCTAGAATCCGCTTAAAGGTAGGAGCTGTGTCCTAAGACTTCAGACATCCTGGAATCAACTTGAAACTAATAAGAAGACGGGAACTTCGACATTCTGCTGCACAGAAGACTGAAGAAAATCTCCCCTGTGGTCAGGGAGTGACCACCTTGCTAACGCAAGCACCATCCAGCGAATCACCGTCTGCTTTGCCGCCGCCTCCCGCCGGAGCCCGAGCCCAGAGACTGACAAGACCTGGACCTCCAGACTTCTCACCGCCCGATCCACAGTCCCTGAAAAGAGGAGACCCGTGGAGGCACCGAGACACGTGGAGCCAGCCATCTTGGAACGACTACGACAAGCTGACAAGTGCAACAACCGAGGCTCCCTCCAAGTTGTGCTTTGGGATCTGAGAAGCCCAACCCCCGAGCAGCATCTGCACCAAAGGTGAGCCCTCCAGCATCTCCACGATCTGCGTGGGGCCCTTCTGCATTTTGCCACTCGACGCGCCTAACCGGTTGCTGGCCCGCTGGCTAGTGGCCATCTTGGCAACGAACTCTACAAAATACACTGCTGGTCTGGTTGCTCCAGACTGGCCCTTGCTCCCCTCCAAAGGAGCAATCCCTCTGACCTTGCTGGTCAGAACCAACAGCTGATTTCCGAATCCTCCTTCAATTGCTTTTGCCAAGGCTTGTTTGCTTCGATCAAGTCGCCGACACCGCCGACAGCGAGAGCCTGCGTGGGACAGCTCGTGAGCCGACTCCTGGACGTCGTCGACCTTCAGGGACCACGTGGCTGCGGAGACAAGCTACCCCTCATCACCTGTTTGCACCCGACATCGCCTGGTACCCACCTGGTGCCACGCTGGTCACTGGCTAGTGACTGTGAACACTGTCCCCTCTGCTTACAGGTCTTCAACATCTCCGATCCACTCTTGGATCCACTGCATCTCTCCCGGACCGACCGCCTGCAGCATCTTTGTCTTCAAGCTCCACGGAACAGATAGAAGAAACCCGACGCACTTCGAGGCCTATGCACCCGCTTCCTGTGGGTGAGGTAAAGCTGGCACACCTGTGCCCAAGTGTAGTATTACATCTCTAGTGCCTGTGTTCCAAATCTTAAGTTCCTAGTCAACCCGGGAGATCTCCTTTGCAGTAACTTTGTACTTTTTACGCACCCATTGAAACCTATGGGAGCACGCGTGTGACTATTTGCTCTGCACACGCCACCCGTGGACCTCCTGGTCACTAACTGACGTTAGCTCCTTGTAGGCCCAGCGATTCTAGAGGCCCTAGGCCTTTTCCCTTTCCTGTTCGTGGTACTTATACCACTATTTTAGTATATGGTTTGAGTGGCCACCAGGGCCTATCCATATAACGTGCAACTTCTGTGTATTCTGTGATAATCTTGTTTGACGATTTGTGCTCCTGTGCTCATAAAGAGACTAGGGGTTACTTTGAGAAATAAATACATATATATTTTGAATATATATCTGTGTGGTGTCCTTTCATTGGTATAAAAGGGGGTTGCATTTGGTAAAACAGCTGGCTTAACACGCTTCACGAGTTTAGCCTCAAAGACTGCTTAGCCTACGCTACCACTAGGGCAGCTAGTCCGAAAAGGTTGACTTACAACCACACCATAAGGGTTGCTTGGCATGGTACAGGGTGATCACTTTAACTAGTGAGCATCATATACCAGGCCAACTTCTCACATTGGTGAGCAGCGGTGGGATTTGAGCTTGCTGTGTTTTACCATTGTAATCTCTTGGTTACCAATTGAAAGATCACATAGGTACCTGTAGGTACATATAAAACAAGATTAGATATACATAAGTTCTACTGAACTTAGTTGTTGTAGAGCAAAGGGAGTAGCACACCCTGACTACAACTACTAGATAGGTTTAGTAGGTAAACCCAAGTGTAGGTAGATTGCAACACATCCACCCACACTTAAGAGCAATGGCTGGGGCAGAGGGGTCCACTGTACCCATCTCTGTTGAGAGTGACCCCCAGAGGGCAACATCCAGCTTTGCTACCCTTAATCAGAATGAGCTCAGGCATTTGGCAACTCTTAGAGGCCTTAAACAGCCCAAGAACCCAAACTCTGCTGAGCTCAGAGAGCTCTTACAGAATGATGAGAATCAGAGAGCACTCAAGAAAGCTTCCCAGTTAGCCCCCTTAGGGTCAGGAACAGGAGGCCCCCCTTCTGAAGATACTACAGAGGTACCCAGTTCCAATAGCCATCCCTTAGATGAGAACCATACTACAGGGGAGGAAAGTGGTGAGGATACAGAAAGTAGTGATGATGAAGGGAGAACTAGCCCAGTGCCAAGTATTATACTTGGCCCAGCTAAACTAAGGCTATTGGGGACTGACAATGGGTTCACCCCATTGGATCTCCCCAGTGGACTTAACACAGGGCTTGGGAGGCAAAGGAATCGCTCAGGTGACTCCAATGCTTCTCATGGCTCTAGAGGCTCTCAAGGTCACTCCAGGAAAAGGATGACCACCCCTCAGAGGAGGGAACATGAGGCCAGAATGCAGGAAGCCCAGCTGAGGATCAGGAAGCAGGAGCTAGAAGTAGCCCTGATGGAAGAAAAACTGAACAAAGCTAGGCAACCTAGAGAGAGTGGGTCTATACCCACTGGTGGCAGCATTGTCCCTAAGGACAAAGATAGGGTCTTTGATAATAGGAACCTGTCTAAGGTTGTGCCCCCCTACAAAAGTGGGGATGACATCCACAAATGGATAACTGCTCTTGAGAGAGCCTGCAAAGTACAGCAGGTTCCTGAAGACCAGTGGGCAGCAATCCTCTGGCTCTCCTTTGAAGGAAGAGGCAGAGACAGACTCCTCACTGTTAGAGAAGAGGATGTCAGAAATTACAGAGTCCTGAAGAGTGTTCTAGTTGATGGGTTAGGCTTAACCACTGAACAGTACAGGTTAATGTTCAGAGACACCCAAAAGACACAGACTCAGGACTGGTCTGAATACATTGAATGTGCCACTAAGGCTTTGGAGGGTTGGTTGCTGGGAAGTAAGGTATCTGATTTTACAGGATTGTATAATTTGATGATGAGAGAACAGATTTTAAATAACTGTCAAAACCAGCAACTGCATCAACACTTGGTTGACTCTGATCTGACCTCTCCCCAAGAATTGGGAAAGAAGGCAGACAAATGGGTCAGAACCAGGGTTAAGCAAAAGAACCAGAACCAGGGCCAAGGGGGTGATCAGAAGAAAACAGACCAAAAGGGTGGAGATCAGAAACCTAAAGACCAGAAGTCTTCAACAGGGCCCCAAACTACTGCTAAGGAGGGTGGGTCCCAACAGTCCAAGAAGAAGAAAGAAGGTCAGAAGAAACCCTGGTGCAATCATTGTAAAAATACAACTCACTGGACTAGTGATTGCAAAAAGGGTGGAGCCCCCAACACTGTTGCCCCTAAGGCACCTGCTCCCAGTACTACTGTTAGCAGTGTTGGTCCCCAGACAAAGGGTGTAGTGGGAATCACTATGGGAACTGAAGGAGATTCTGACTTAGACAGAACCCTGACACAGGCAGTCTTGATCTGTGATGGGGACATTGATTTGTCCCTGACTGTGAGCCCCAGTAACCTGGGCAAGTACAGACAGACTCCTTTAATTAATGACAAAGTGGCTCAAGCCTACAGGGACACATGTGCCAGTGTCACTATGGTGACACCAGGCTTTGTGGACCCTGGACAGTACATACCAGGTGAGAACTACCTGGTGACCAATGCCAGCAATGCCACTACTTCACATAGTGTGGCAGTTGTTAACTTCTCATGGGGAGGGGTAACTGGCCTCAAAAGGGTTGTGGTTAGTGCAGACCTCCCAGTAGAATGTTTGTTGGGCAATGACCTAGAGAGTTCTCTATGGTCAGAAGTGGAGTACAGGACTCATGCAGAGATGTTAGGTATATCATCACATGTCCTTGCTGTGACCAGGTCACAGGCCAAAAAGTGCCTCACTGAACCTCAGGTCTTGGATCCTGGAACAATGGACCAAGCACCTACCAAGAAGAAGAACAGGAGGGTCAAGGCTGTGCCTTCCCCCCTGCCTCAGAGTGATGATCAGCCTTCCCAGGAAGCTGATCTAGAGGACCCTGAAGGAACTGTCCCTGAAGAGCTTGAACCTGATCAGGTTGAGTTTCTGGGGACAGGGGGACCTTCAAGGGCTGACTTGAGGCAGGCTCAGTTATCCTGTCCCTCTCTTGAACCCCTCAGACAGCTGGCTGCTGCTGAGGCTGCTGGGAATGCTCAATGTACCCATAAAGTGTATTGGGATGAAGGGCTCCTTTATTCAGAGGCTAGAGACCCCAAGCCTGGTGCAACCAGGAGGTTGGTCATACCTCTGCAATTTAGGGGCTTCCTTCTTACCTTGGCCCATGACATTCCTTTAGCAGGACACTTAGGCCAGAACAAGACCTGGGACAGGCTTGTCCCTCACTTTCACTGGCCTCATATGAATGAAGATACAAAGGAGTTTTGTCGCTCCCGTGTCACCTGCCAAGCCAGTGGCAAATCAGGTGGCACAACAAAGGCCCCCCTAATACCACTACCTGTGGTGGGGGTCCCCTTTGAAAGAGTGGGAATAGACATAGTGGGTCCCATGGATCCTCCCACTGCATCTGGGCACAGATTTATACTGGTGGTAGTGGATCATGCCACCAGGTATCCAGAGGCAATTCCCCTTAGGACCACTACAGCACCTGTTGTGGCCAGGGCCCTGCTGGGAGTATTCTCCAGAGTGGGGTTTCCTAAGGAGGTAGTATCTGACAGAGGTACCAACTTTATGTCAGGATACTTGACAGCTATGTGGAAGGAATGTGGTGTCAACTACAAGTTCACCACCCCTTATCACCCACAATGCAATGGGCTTGTTGAGAGATTCAACAAGACCCTAAAGGGTATGATCAAAGGATTACCTGAAAAGCTCAGGCGAAGATGGGACATCCTTCTACCCTGCCTTCTGTTTGCTTACAGAGAGGTCCCACAAAAAGGAGTTGGCTACAGCCCCTTTGAATTGTTGTTTGGGCACCCTGTGAGAGGCCCACTGTGTTTGGTGAAGGAAGGATGGGAGTTACCTCTCAAAAAGCCTAAGCTAGACATAGTGGACTATGTACTTGGTCTCCGCTCCAGGATGGCTGAGTATATGGAGAAGGTTTTAGGAGACAAGGGTACCCCGATATGTGAACCTGGGGTGATAATGAAGAGTTAAGAACAATGGTTCAAGGATGGCCCAAAAGGGTCCAATAGAAAAGGTGACCCAGGCAGGGTCACTTGTTTTTTAAGATAAGTGAAATCAATTCCGTAGGGAGCAGGAGACAAAGTACGTAAAGGGTCATGTAGGTCAAAAGATAGCAGGTATTTATTTAAACAAAGTCAATTTTAGAATGCTCACAAAATAAGAAAAGCGTGGTGTGAAATAGTGATAGTAGTTTTTAAAAAGACATCGCACCCAATTATTGGGGTTCATCTTCAGGACAGTGGTGAGCAATGTAATTTTCTTTAGAGGGGCGACAGGGCAGTGAATGGGAGCCTGAGGCCGAGCAGTCAGAGACGTCCTGCAGCTGTTGGGGCTGGCTGATGAATGCCGCATTCATCAGCCAGCCCCAACAGCTGCAGGACGTCTCTGACTGCTCGGCCTCAGGCTCCCATTCACTGCCCTGTCGCCCCTCTAAAGAAAATTACATTCTCCAGGCGGATCTATGTACTGCCAAGCTGCTTGTTTTCAAATAATTAACCTTTGAAGCCCCTGCCTCCCACTTTGGAGACTCTAGGAACTTTACGGGCAGTTTAACTTCAAAATACATGCTCACCACTGTCCTGAAGATGAACCCCAATAATTGGGTTCGAAACGCCGTCGACCACCCCACAACATGAATTCTTTATAACTTGTAAAGATCAATTATGGAATTCAACTACTATATTGTTGTCAATGCGATGTCTTTTTAAAAACTACTATCACTATTTCACACCACGCTTTTCTTATTTTGTGAGCATTCTAAAATTGACTTTGTTTAAATAAATACCTGCTATCTTTTGACCTACATGACCCTTTACGTACTTTGTCTCCTGCTCCCTACGGAATTGATTTCACTTATCTTAAAAAACAAGTGACCCTGCCTGGGTCACCTTTTCTATTGGACCCTTTTGGGCCATCCTTGAACCATTGTTCTTAACTCTTCTTGAGTATATGGAGAAGGCATCCAAAAACCTTGAGGCAAGCCAGGCCTTACAGAAAGCTTGGCATGACCAAAAGGCTGTCTTGGTTGAGTTTCAGCCAGGACAGAAGGTATGGGTGTTGGAGCCAGTGGCCCCAGCAGCACTCCAAGACAAATGGTCTGGACCCCATACAATCCTGGAAAAAAAGGGAGAGGTCACCTACTTGGTAGACCTAGGAACTCCCAGGAGTCCCCACAGGGTACTCCATGTTAACAGGCTTAAAGCATATGTTGACAGGGCAGACATGGGCTTGCTCATGGCTACAGATGAGGGACAGGAGGAAGAGAGTGACCCTCTCCCAGACCTGTTGTCTCAGAACCCTGAAGATGGCTCAGTTGAAGGAGTGACCCTTGGAGGCAACCTCACTGCCCATCAGCAGACTGAATGTAGACAGGTTCTACAATCATTTTCACATATGTTTTCCTTGATACCTAGTCAAACTGACTGGTGTACCCATGTTGTGGACACTGGTGACAGTCTGCCTATAAAGAACAAACTTTACAGACAACCTGACCACGTCAGGGACTGTATAAAGGCTGAGGTACATAAAATGCTGGAATTAGGTGTCATTGAACCCTCAGAGAGCCCCTGGGCTAGCCCAGTGGTTCTGGTCCCCAAACCTCACACCAAAGATGGCAAGAGAGAGATGAGGTTCTGTGTGGATTACAGAGGACTCAATGCTGTCACCAGGACAGATGCACACCCTATTCCAAGGGCAGATGAGCTCATAGACAAACTAGCTTCTGCAAAGTTTTTGAGCACATTTGACTTAACAGCTGGCTATTGGCAAATCAGATTAGCTGAGGAGTCTAAGGCCAAAACAGCATTCTCAACCCCAGGTGGGCATTATCAGTTTGTGGTGATGCCCTTTGGTCTGAAGAATGCACCTGCCACCTTCCAAAGGCTGGTGAACCAAGTCCTTACTGGGTTGGATGACTTTTGTGCAGCATATCTTGATGACATTGCTGTCTTTAGCTCCACCTGGGAGGATCACCTGATCCACCTGAAGAAGGCTCTTGAGGCCCTGCAGAGGGCAGGCCTCACTATCAAGGCTACTAAGTGCCAGATAGGGCAGAGTAAGGTTGTGTATTTGGGCCACCTTGTAGGTGGAGGCCAAGTTCAACCACTGGAGAGTAAGATACAATCCATCAAGGACTGGTCCCCTCCAACCACCCAGACTCAAGTTCGAGCTTTCTTGGGCTTGACTGGGTACTACAGGAAGTTTGTTAAGAACTATGGGTCCATTGTGACCCCTCTTAATGATCTGACATCCAAGAAGATGCCCAAAAAGGTTCAGTGGACAGTAAGCTGTCAAAAGGCATTTGATGACCTGAAGGAGGCCATGTGCTCTGCACCTATCCTGAAAAGTCCTGACTACTCCAAAGAGTTTATTGTCCAAACAGATGCTTCTGAGTTGGGTGTGGGAGCTGTGCTGTCACAACTTAATGTAGATGGTCAAGACCAACCCATTGCTTTTATTAGCAGAAGGTTGACCCCCAGAGAGAAGAATTGGTCAGCTATTGAGAGGGAGGCCTTTGCTGTGGTGTGGGCCCTGAAGAAGCTGAGGCCATACTTGTTTGGCACTCACTTCAAGATTCAGACCGACCATAAGCCCCTCTTGTGGCTAAATCAGATGAAGGGTGAAAATCCCAAACTGCTTAGGTGGTCCATTTCCCTACAGGGGATGGACTTTACAGTGGAGCACCGGCCAGGTACTGACCATGGGAATGCAGATGGTCTCTCCAGGTACTTCCACTTAGGACATGAAGACGAGACTGGTCAAGGCTAGTTTAATGTCCCAGCGTTTGGGGGGGGGTTGTGTAGGAGAGTAGGGTCTGCTATCCTATGGTCACCCCAAATTTTTGCTTTTTGCTTCACTGGTTTTTGACATATTGAGGCTGTGGGCCTGCCAATCAGACCCCCAGCCTGCTGTTCTCTTTACTAAATTACAACTATGCACCCTAGGTGCATAACCAATTGGAAGTGGATCACCCTGTCAGCCCCTGTACCAGTGTACACTAGGTACCCAGGGCATTGGTGTACCCAAGGCCTGCCAAGGGCTGCAGCATGTATTATGCCACCCCAGGCTTGGCCTAACAATCTGACACAACTGGCTGATCACTCAGCTGGGGTAAGTTGGTGTAATCACCTCTTACTTAGGTGTAGTATACCTATACCTAACCTTAAATGGGACACCTGGTAACCTATAAGTCACTCCTATGGCACGCCTTAACAATCCTGAAGGCAGAGTGCTTGGTTCCATGTGAGATGGTGCTCTGGCATGAGCTGAGCCTGTCTGCAGTGGTCGGAACAACTTCCTTCTACTGTTTCCAGATATCGTCATACCATATACTCTTAAGTGCATTATGAACCTCGCGGTTAAATGCTATCTTTGGTTTGGCATTATCAAAACATGTCGAGTAAGGTGTCATACGAATTGGAATACTAACCCCTCGCCAATTCTGGCGACGGGGTTAGCATTCCACCCTTCTAGAGGGACACGACATGTACAGTACCTGAAACCCGGGTAAAATCAGACATAGCCTCAGCTCCACAAAATGGATGCTGCCACCACAGACACAAGTCTGCCCTCCTGCTGCTGGGAGTCCTTCCAGCTTGGGAGGTGTGGACAAAGGGTTTCCTGCCAGGGGAGGTGCGTGCACCACCCCAGCGAGGATTTTGTGTATTGGTCAGGTAGGGCTTGAAAGAAACCAGACATGCCTGTGGCTCACAAGGAGCCTCGGTGCATATGCCAGTTCAAACCGGTCCTGGGGCACACCAGTCCCGGGCCTGGGGCGAGCTGGACAAAGGATTGGGGGTGTAACCACCCCCCTTCCTGGTCCCACCCTTAGGGAGGGACCTAGCAGGTAGTCCGGCCCCTAGAATCCGCTTAAAGGTAGGAGCTGTGTCCTAAGACTTCAGACATCCTGGAATCAACTTGAAACTAAGAAGAAGACGGGAACTTCGACATTCTGCTGCACAGAAGACTGAAGAAAATCTCCCCTGTGGTCAGGGAGTGACCACCTTGCTAACGCAAGCACCATCCAGCGAATCACCGTCTGCTTTGCCGCCGCCTCCCGCCGGAGCCCGAGCCCAGAGACTGACAAGACCTGGACCTCCAGACCTCTCACCGCCCGATCCACAGTCCCTGAAAAGAGGAGACCCGTGGAGGCACCGAGACACGTGGAGCCAGCCATCTTGGAACGACTACGACAAGCTGACAAGTGCAACAACCGAGGCTCCCTCCAAGTTGTGCTTTGGGATCTGAGAAGCCCAACCCCCGAGCAGCATCTGCACCAAAGGTGAGCCCTCCAGCATCTCCACGATCTGCGTGGGGCCCTTCTGCATTTTGCCACTCGACGCGCCTAACCGGTTGCTGGCCCGCTGGCTAGTGGCCATCTTGGCGACTGTAGGAAGGTGGATATCTGACTATGGTTACCCCCAAATTTTTGCCTAGTGTCTAGCTGGTTTTTCGACTTAGTTGGCCTGAGATCCTGCCATTCAGGATCTCAGCCTGGCTGTTCTCTCTTTAAAATGGACTCCATGTACCCTAGGTACATACCCAATTGGTTGGATCACCCTGTCAGCCCCTGTACCAGTGTACACTAGGTACCCAGGGCATTGGTGTACCCAAGGCCTGCCAGGGGCTGCAGCATGTATTATGCCACCCCAGGCTTGGCCTAACAATCTGACACAACTGGCTGATCACTCAGCTGGGGTAAGTTGGTGTAATCACCTCTTACTTAGGTGTAGTATACCTATACCTAACCTTAAATGGGACACCTGGTAACCTATAAGTCACTCCTATGGCAGGCCTTAACAATCCTGAAGGCAGAGTGCTTGGTTCCATGTGAGATGGTGCTCTGGCATGAGCTGAGCCTGTCTGCAGTGGTCGGAACAACTTCCTTCTACTGTTTCCAGATATCGTCATACCATATACTCTTAAGTGCATTATGAACCTCGCGGTTAAATGCTAACTTTGGTTTGGCTTTATCAAAACATGTCGAGTAAGGTGTCATACGAATTGGAATACTAACCCCTCGCCAATTCTGGCGACGGGGTTAGCATTCCACCATTCTAGAGGGACGCGACATGTACAGTGCCTGAAACCCGGGTAGAATCAGACATAGCCTCAGCTCCACAAAATGGATGCTGCCACCACAGACACAAGTCTGCCCTCCTGCTGCTGGGAGTCCTTCCAGCTTGGGAGGTGTGGACAAAGGGTTTCCTGCCAGGGGAGGTGCATGCACCACCCCAGACAGGATTTTGTGTATTGGTCAGGTAGGGCTTGAAAGAAACCAGACATGCCTGTGGCTCACAAGGAGCCTCGGTGCATATGCCAGTTCAAACCGGTCCTGGGGCACACCAGTCCCGGGCCTGGGGCGAGCTGGACAAAGGATTGGGGGTGTAACCACCCCCCTTCCTGGTCCCACCCATAGGGAGGGACCTAGCAGGTAGTCCGGCCCCTAGAATCCGCTTAAAGGTAGGAGCTGTGTCCTAAGACTTCAGACATCCTGGAATCAACTTGAAACTAAGAAGAAGACGGGAACTTCGACATTCTGCTGCACAGAAGACTGAAGAAAATCTCCCCTGTGGTCAGGGAGTGACCACCTTGCTAACGCAAGCACCATCCAGCGCATCAACGTCTGCTTTGCCGCCGCCTCCCGCCAGAGCCCGAGCCCAGAGACTGACAAGACCTGGACCTCCAGACCTATCACCGCCCGATCCACAGTCCCTGAGAAGAAGAGACCCGTGGAGGCACCGAGACACGTGGAGCCAGCCATCTTGGAACGACTACGACAAGCTGACAAGTGCAACAACCGAGGCTCCCTCCAAGTTGTGCTTTGGGATCTGAGAAGCCCAACCCCCGAGCAGCATCTGCACCAAAGGTGAGCCCTCCAGCATCTCCACGATCTGCGTGGGGCCCTTCTGCATTTTGCCACTTGACGCGCCTAACCGGTTGCTGGCCCGCTGGCTAGTGGCCATCTTGGCGACGAACTCTACGAAATACACTGCTGGTCTGGTTGCTCCAGACTGGCCCTTGCTCCCCTCCAAAGGAGCAATCCCTCTGACCTTGCTGGTCAGAACCAACAGCTGATTTCCGAATCCTCCTACAATTGCTTTTGCCAAGGCTTGTTTGCTTCGATCAAGTCGCCGACACCGCCGACAGCGAGAGCCTGCGTGGGACAGCTCGTGAGCCGACTCCTGGACGTCGTCGACCTTCAGGGACCACGTGGCTGCGGAGACAAGCTACCCCTCATCACCTGTTTGCACCCGACATCGGATGGTACCCACCTGGTGCCACGCTGGTCACTGGCTAGTGACTGTGAACACTGTCCCCTCTGCTTACAGGTCTTCAACATCTCCGATCCACTCTTGGATCCACTGCATCTCTCCCGGACCGACCGCCTGCAGCATCTTTGTCTTCAAGCTCCACGGAACAGATAGAAGCAACCCGACGCACTTCGAGGCCTATGCACCCGCTTCCTGTGGGTGAGGTAAAGCTGGCACACCTGTGCCCAAGTGTAGTATTACATCTCTAGTGCCTGTGTTCCAAATCTTGAGTTCCTAGTCCATCCGGAAGATCCTCTTTGCAGTAACTTTGTACTTTTTACGCACCCATTGAAACCTATGGGAGCACGCGTGTGACTATTTGCTCTGCACACGCCACCCGTGGACCTCCTGGTCACTAACTGACGTTAGCTCCTTGTAGGCCCAGCGATTCTAGAGGCCCTAGGCCTTTTCCCTTTTCTGTTCGTGGTACTTATACCACTATTTTAGTATATGGTTTGAGTGGCCACCAGGGCCTATCCATATAACGTGCAACTTCTGTGTATTCTGTGATAATCTTGTTTGACGATTTGTGCTCCTGTGCTCATAAAGAGACTAGGGGTTACTTTGAGAAATAAATACATATATATTTTGAATATATATCTGTGTGGTGTCCTTTCATTGGTATAAAAGGGGGTTACATTTGGTAAAACAGCTGGCTTAACACGCTTCACGAGTTTAGCCTCAAAGACTGCTTAGCCTACGCTACCACTAGGGCAGCTAGTCCGAAAAGGTTGACTTACAACCACACCATAAGGGTTGCTTGGCATGGTACAAGGTGATCACTTTAACTAGTGAGCATCATATACCAGGCCAACTTCTCACATTGGTGAGCAGCGGTTGGATTTGAGCTTGCTGTGTTTTACCATTGTAATCTCTTGGTTACCAATTGAAAGATCACATAGGTACCTGTAGGTACATATAAAACAAGATTAGATATACATAAGTTCTACTGAACTTAGTTGTTGTAGAGCAAAGGGAGTAGCACACCCTGACTACAACTACTAGATAGGTTTAGTAGGTAAACACAAGTGTAGGTAGATTGCAACACATCCACCCACACTTAAGAGCAATGGCCGGGGCAGAGGGGTCCACTGTACCCATCTCTGTTGAGAGTGACCCCCAGAGGGCAACATCCAGCTTTGCTACCCTTAATCAGAATGAGCTCAGGCATTTGGCAACTCTTAGAGGCCTTAAACAGCCCAAGAACCCAAACTCTGCTGAGCTCAGAGAGCTCTTACAGAATGATGAGAATCAGAGAGCACTCAAGAAAGCTTCCCAGTTAGCCCCCTTAGGGTCAGGAACAGGAGGCCCCCCTTCTGAAGATACTACAGAGGTACCTAGTTCCAATAGCCATCCCTTAGATGAGAACCATACTACAGGGGAGGAAAGTGGTGAGGATACAGAAAGTAGTGATGATGAAGGGAGAACTAGCCCAGTGCCAAGTATTATACTTGGCCCAGCTAAACTAAGGCTATTGGGGACTGACAATGGGTTCACCCCATTGGATCTCCCCAGTGGACTTAACACAGGGCTTGGGAGGCAAAGGAATCGCTCAGGTGACTCCAATGCTTCTCATGGCTCTAGAGGCTCTCAAGGTCACTCCAGGAAAAGGATGACCACCCCTCAGAGGAGGGAACATGAGGCCAGAATGCAGGAAGCCCAGCTGAGGATCAGGAAGCAGGAGCTAGAGGTAGCCCTGATGGAAGAAAAACTGAGGAAGGCTAGGCAACCTAGAGAGAGTGGGTCTATACCCACTGGTGGCAGCATTGTCCCTAAGGACAAAGATAGGGTCTTTGATAATAGGAACCTGTCTAAGGTTGTGCCCCCCTACAAAAGTGGGGATGACATCCACAAATGGATAACTGCTCTTGAGAGAGCCTGCAAAGTACAGCAGGTTCCTGAAGACCAGTGGGCAGCAATCCTCTGGCTCTCCTTTGAAGGAAGAGGCAGAGACAGACTCCTCACTGTTAGAGAAGAGGATGTCAGAAACTACAGAGTCCTGAAGAGTGTTCTGGTTGATGGGTTAGGCTTAACCACTGAACAGTACAGGTTAATGTTCAGAGATACCCAAAAGACACAGACTCAGGACTGGTCTGAATATGTTGAATGTGCCACTAAGGCTTTGGAGGGTTGGTTGCTGGGAAGTAAGGTATCTGATTATACAGGATTGTACAATTTGATGATGAGAGAACAGATTTTAAGTAACTGTCAAAACCAGCTCCTCCATCAACACCTGGTAGACTCAGATTTGACCTCTCCCCAAGAATTGGGAAAGAGGGCAGATAAATGGGTCAGGACCAGGATCAGGCCTAAGAATCAGGGTGGTGACCAAAAGAAAGATACCACCAAACCTCAAGAGAAGGGAGGGGATAAGGCAAAAGAGAAATCTTCCTCAGGGCCCCAAAACTCCACACAGGGTGGTGGGTCCCAAGCTCCCTCCTCTACCACAGGTAAAAAGCCTTACTGCCATGAGTGTAAAACTCCTGGGCATTGGAAAACTGACAGCAGTTGCCCAAGGTCTACAAACAAAACTGTTCCTCCAATTACTCCTGTCACACCACCTATTACTGTCAGCAGTAATCCCCCAGGTGGTGGGAGTGCCCCCAAAAATTTGGGTGGGTTTACTTGGGGAACACAGGGGGACCCTGGCTTAGCCAATTCCCCTGCAGCAGATACTCTTGTCTGTGATGGTGGCATGGGGTTTGCCAACTTCACTGCCTGTCCCAACACTTTGGGTAGGTACAGACAGGAGCCCTACATCAATGGTACAAAAGCTGAGGCCTACAGAGACACTGGAGCTAGCATCACAATGGTGGCCCATTGGCTAGTTCCCTCTGAGCAGCTTTTGCCTGGTTTCTCCTACCAGGTGACCAACATTGATGGCAAACAGAACAGTCATCCCATGGCAGAGGTATGTCTCAGCTGGGGAGGTGTCACTGGCCCTAAAAGGGTGGCAGTGTCCCCAACCTTGCCTGTAGACTGCTTACTGGGGAATGACTTAGAACTCTCAGCTTGGGCTGGAGTTGAACAAGACACCCATTCTAAAATGGTAGGCCTTTCACAAAAGGGTAGTGGGGTTGTGCCATTCACAACCCCTGTCCAAATAGATTTCCTCCCTGGAAAGGTTGGAAGGGCAGTGGTAGCCACAGCCCAGGCACAGACAGACTTCCCTGTAGAGACTGGCAGAGCTGTGACAGTCACAGCTCAAACACAAACCGAGTGCCTCCCTGAAAAGGTTGGCAAGGCTGTAATGGTCTCAGCCTATACTCAGACTAACATAGGTGTAGTGAAGCCTGAAACTATGGATCACTCCACACAAACAGAGAGTAGTGGGGAGGAAGAAAAGTCTCCCTCTCCCCAGACATTAGGAAAACGTCAGCCTCCTCAGGGAGCTGACCTCACCCCTTGTGAAGGAACTGCCCCAGAGGTAGCCAGGCCTGGCCTGGCAGAGCCTCTGATGTCAGTGGCCCCTTCCAAGGTGGGACCCAGTCTGGTGCAGGTAGCCTGCCTCTCTCTACCCTGCCTCAGTCAGCCCAGGGCTGCAGAGGTCAGGGAGGCCAGTGGACCCCAAGAGGGCCCCTGTCCACAAGAACCCCCCCATCAAAAGAATGAGGATTGCCTGGCTAGTAGCCCTAGTCAGGTGATGGGTAAAAACATTCCTGAGGGATCTCCTTTACAGGTAGTTAGGGACCTCCCCCAGAGGGATTCTGTTGGGTACAGGCAAACATGGGACCTTAGGGCCCCAGACCTGACCTGTCCCTCCAGTAAGCCCACAAAAGGGACCCAGCCTCCAGCTTTAGGTAGCCAGAGGCTGACCCTGAGAGCACAGTGCAACTCAGTTAAGGAAAGAAAGGCATCCATGGTGGAGGATGATTGGAGGAAGCTGAGGCCTCACTTTGAGGACACTCACTTCAGTACTCCATCTCAACACCAGCCTTTTACTTTGCCAAGACACACCAAAGGTAGAGATTCCCTATGGTGGAGACCCTCTGATACCCTTAGGGTGAGGGATTGCTTAGTGGACCATGAGACAGGGGGTAACCATGCCAGTGCTGGTTCCTCCTTATATGGCCACTTGGGCAATATAGGCTTACCTGGTCAAGGTCAGCCTTATCTCCCTTCGTTTGGGGGGGGTTGTGTAGGAAGGTGGATATCTGACTATGGTTACCCCCAAATTTTTGCCTAGTGTCTAGCTGGTTTTTCGACTTAGTTGGCCTGAGATCCTGCCATTCAGGATCTCAGCCTGGCTGTTCTCTCTTTAAAATGGACTCCATGTACCCTAGTGTGAGAAGTTGGCCTGGTATATGCTGTTCACTAGTTCTAGTGACCACCTTGTACCATGCCAAGCAACCCTTATGGTGTGGTTGTAAGTCAACCTTTTTGGACTAGCTGCCCTAGTGGTAGCGTAGGCTAAGCAGTCTTTGAGGCTAAACTCGTGATGCGTGTTAAGCAAGCTGTTTTACCAATAGTAACCCCCTTTTATACCAATGAAAGGACACCACACAGATATATATTCAAAATATATATGTATTTATTTCTCAAAGTAACCCCTAGTCTCTTTATGAGCACAGGAGCACAAATCGTCAAACAAGATTATCACAGAATACACAGAAGTTGCACTTTATATGGATAGGCCCTGGTGGCCACTCGAACCATATACTAAAATAGTGGTATAAGTACCACGAACAGAAAAGGGAAAAGGCCTAGGGCCTCTAGAATCGCTGGGCCTACAAGGAGCTAACGTCAGTTAGTGACCAGGAGGTCCACGGGTGGCGTGTGCAGAGCAAATAGTCACACGCGTGCTCCCATAGGTTTCAATGGGTGCGTAAAAAGTACAAAGTTACTGCAAAAGGAATCTTCCGGATGACCTAGGAACTTAAGATTTGGAACACAGGCACTAGAGATGTAATACTACACTTGGGCACAGGAGTGCCAGCTTTACCTCACCCACAGGAAGCGGGTGCATAGGCCTCGAAGTGCGTCGGGTTTCTTCTATCGGTTCCGTGGGGCCTGTAGGCAAAAGGGCTGCAGGCGGTCGGTCGGGAGGAGGTGCAGTGGATCCAAGAGTGGATCGGAGATGTTGAAGACCTGTAAGCAGAGGGGACAGTGTTCACAGTCACTAGCCAGTGACCAGCGTGGCACCAGGTGGGTACCAGGCGATGTCGGGTGCAAACAGGAAGGAAGGTGTAGCTTGACTCTGCAGCCACGTGGTCCCTGAAGGTCGACGACGTCCAGGAGTCGAGTCACGAGCTGTCCCACGCAGGCTCTCGCTGTCGGCGGTGTCGGCGACTTGATCGAAGCAAACAAGCCTTGGCAAAAGCAATTGTTGTAGGCAAGGAGTTTAAGCTGATGGTTCTGACCAGCAAGGTCAGAGGAACTGCTCCTTTGGAGGGGAGCAAGGGCCAGTCTGGAGCAACCAGACCAGCGGTGTTTGTCGTAGATTTCGTCGCCAAGATGGCCACTAGCCAGCGGGCCAGCAACCGGTTAGGCGCGTCGAGTGGCAAAATGCAGAAGGGCCCCACGCAGATCGTGGAGATGCTGGAGGGCTCACCTTTGGTGCAGATGCTGCTCGAGGGTTGGGCTTCTCAGGACCCAAAGCACAACTTGGAGGGAGCCTCGGTTGTTGCACTTGTCAGCTTGTCGTAGTCGTTCCAAGATGGCTGGCTCCACGTGTCTCGGTGCCTCCACGGGTCTCCTCTTTGCAGGGACTGTGGATCGGGCGGTGAGAGGTCTGGAGGTCCAGGTCTTGTCAGTCTCTGGGCTCGGGCTCCGGCGGGAGGCGGCGGCAAAGCAGACGGTGATTCGCTGGATGGTGCTTGCGTTAGCAAGGTGGTCACTCCCTGACCACAGGGGAGATTTTCTTCAGTCTTCTGTGCAGCAGAATGTCGAAGTTCCCGTCTTCTTCTTAGTTTCAAGTTGATTCCAGGATGTCTGAAGTCTTAGGACACAGCTCCTACCTTTAAGCGGATTCTAGGGGCCGGACTACCTGCTAGGTCCCTCCCTATGGGTGGGACCAGGAAGGGGGGTGGTTACACCCCCAATCCTTTGTCCAGCTCGCCCCAGGCCCGGGACTGGTGTGCCCCAGGACCGGTTTGAACTGGCATATGCACCGAGGCTCCTTGTGAGCCACAGGCATGTCTGGTTTCTTTCAAGCCCTACCTGACCAATACACAAAATCCTGTCTGGGGTGGTGCATGCACCTCCCCTGGCAGGAAACCCTTTGTCCACACCTCCCAAGCTGGAAGGACTCCCAGCAGCAGGAGGGCAGACTTGTGTCTGTGGTGGCAGCATCCATTTTGTGGAGCTGAGGCTATGTCTGATTTTACCCGGGTTTCAGGTACTGTACATGTCGTGTCCCTCTAGAAGGGTGGAATGCTAACCCCGTCGCCAGAATTGGCGAGGGGTTAGTATTCCAATTCGTATGACACCTTACTCGACATGTTTTGATAAAGCCAAACCAAAGATAGCATTTAACCGCGAGGTTCATAATGCACTTAAGAGTATATGGTATGACGATATCTGGAAACAGTAGAGGGAAGTTGTTCCGACCACTGCAGACAGGCTCAGCTCATGCCAGAGCACCATCTCACATGGAACCAAGCACTCTGCCTTCAGGATTGTTAAGGCCTGCCATAGGAGTGACTTATAGGTTACCAGGTGTAGGAGAGTAGGGTCTGCTATCCTATGGTCACCCCAAATTTTTGCTTTTTGCTTCACTGGTTTTTGACATATTGAGGCTGTGGGCCTGCCAATCAGACCCCCAGCCTGCTGTTCTCTCTACTAAATTAAAACTATGCACCCTAGGTGCATAACCAATTGGAAGTGGATCACCCTGTCAGCCCCTGTACCAGTGTACACTAGGTACCCAGGGCATTGGTGTACCCAAGGCCTGCCAGGGGCTGCAGCATGTATTATGCCACCCCAGGCTTGGCCTAACAATCTGACACAACTGGCTGATCACTCAGCTGGGGTAAGTTGGTGTAATCACCTCTTACTTAGGTGTAGTATACCTATACCTAACCTTAAATGGGACACCTGGTAACCTATGAGTCACTCCTATGGCAGGCCTTAACAATCCTGAAGGCAGAGTGCTTGGTTCCATGTGAGATGGTGCTCTGGCATGAGCTGAGCCTGTCTGCAGTGGTCGGAACAACTTCCTTCTACTGTTTCCAGATATCGTCATACCATATACTCTTAAGTGCATTATGAACCTCGCGGTTAAATGCTATCTTTGGTTTGGCTTTATCAAAACATGTCGAGTAAGGTGTCATACGAATTGGAATACTAACCCCTCGCCAATTCTGGCGACGGGGTTAGCATTCCACCCTTCTAGAGGGACACGACATGTACAGTACCTGAAACCCGGGTAAAATCAGACATAGCCTCAGCTCCACAAAATGGATGCTGCCACCACAGACACAAGTCTGCCCTCCTGCTGCTGGGAGTCCTTCCAGCTTGGGAGGTGTGGACAAAGGGTTTCCTGCCAGGGGAGGTGCGTGCACCACCCCAGACAGGATTTTGTGTATTGGTCAGGTAGGGCTTGAAAGAAACCAGACATGCCTGTGGCTCACAAGGAGCCTCGGTGCATATGCCAGTTCAAACCGGTCCTGGGGCACACCAGTCCCGGGCCTGGGGCGAGCTGGACAAAGGATTGGGGGTGTAACCACCCCCCTTCCTGGTCCCACCCATAGGGAGGGACCTAGCAGGTAGTCCGGCCCCTAGAATCCGAATAAAGGTAGGAGCTGTGTCCTAAGACTTCAGACATCCTGGAATCAACTTGAAACTAAGAAGAAGACGGGAACTTCGACATTCTGCTGCACAGAAGACTGAAGAAAATCTCCCCTGTGGTCAGGGAGTGACCACCTTGCTAACGCAAGCACCATCCAGCGAATCACCGTCTGCTTTGCCGCCGCCTCCCGCCGGAGCCCGAGCCCAGAGACTGACAAGACCTGGACCTCCAGACCTCTCACCGCCCGATCCACAGTCCCTGCAAAGAGGAGACCCGTGGAGGCACCGAGACACGTGGAGCCAGCCATCTTGGAACGACTACGACAAGCTGACCAGTGCAACAACCGAGGCTCCCTCCAAGTTGTGCTTTGGGTCCTGAGAAGCCCAACCCTCGAGCAGCATCTGCACCAAAGGTGAGCCCTCCAGCATCTCCACGATCTGCGTGGGGCCCTTCTGCATTTTGCCACTCGACGCGCCTAACCGGTTGCTGGCCCGCTGGCTAGTGGCCATCTTGGCGACGAAATCTACGACAAACACCGCTGGTCTGGTTGCTCCAGACTGGCCCTTGCTCCCCTCCAAAGGAGCAATCCCTCTGACCTTGCTGGTCAGAACCAACAGCTGATTTCCGAATCCTCCTACAATTGCTTTTGCCAAGGCTTGTTTGCTTCGATCAAGTCGCCGACACCGCCGACAGCGAGAGCCTGCGTGGGACAGCTCGTGAGCCGACTCCTGGACGTCGTCGACCTCCAGGGACCACGTGGCTGCGGAGACAAGCTACCCCTCATCACCTGTTTGCACCCGACATCGCCTGGTACCCACCTGGTGCCACGCTGGTCACTGGCTAGTGACTGTGAACACTGTCCCCTCTGCTTACAGGTCTTCAACATCTCCGATCCACTCTTGGATCCACTGCATCTCTTCCCGACCGACCGCCTGCAGCATCTTTGTCCCAGGCTCAACGGAACAGATAGAAGAAACCCGACGCACTTCGAGGCCTATGCACCCGCTTCCTGTGGGTGAGGTAAAGCTGGCACACCTGTGCCCAAGTGTAGTATTACATCTCTAGTGCCTGTGTTCCAAATCTTAAGTTCCTAGGTCATCCGGAAGATTCCTTTTGCAGTAACTTTGTACTTTTTACGCACCCATTGAAACCTATGGGAGCCCGCGTGTGACTATTTGCTCTGCACACGCCACCCGTGGACCTCCTGGTCACTAACTGACGTTAGCTCCTTGTAGGCCCAGCGATTCTAGAGGCCCTAGGCCTTTTCCCTTTTCTGTTCGTGGTACTTATACCACTATTTTAGTATATGGTTCGAGTGGCCACCAGGGCCTATCCATATAAAGTGCAACTTCTGTGTATTCTACTGTAATCTTGTTTGACGATTTGTGCTCCTGTGCTCATAAAGAGACTAGGGGTTACTTTGAGAAATAAATACATATATATTTTGAATATATATCTGTGTGGTGTCCTTTCATTGGTATAAAAGGGGGTTACTATTGGTAAAACAGCTTGCTTAACACGCTTCACGAGTTTAGCCTCAAAGACTGCTTAGCCTACGCTACCACTAGGGCAGCTAGTCCGAAAAGGTTGACTTACAACCACACCATAAGGGTTGCTTGGCATGGTACAAGGTGATCACTTTAACTAGTGAGCATCATATACCAGGCCAACTTCTCACATTGGTGAGCAGCGGTTGGATTTGAGCTTGCTGTGTTTTACCATTGTAATCTCTTGGTTACCAATTGAAAGATCACATAGGTACCTGTAGGTACATATAAAACAAGATTAGATATACTTAAGTTCTACTGAACTTAGTTGTTGTAGAGCAAAGGGAGTAGCACACCCTGACTACAACTACTAGATAGGTTTAGTAGGTAAACCCAAGTGTAGGTAGATTGCAACACATCCACCCACACTTAAGAGCAATGGCCGGGGCAGAGGGGTCCACTGTACCCATCTCTGTTGAGAGTGACCCCCAGAGGGCACCATCCAGCTTTGCTACCCTTAATCAGAATGAGCTCAGGCATTTGGCAACTCTTAGAGGCCTTAAACAGCCCAAGAACCCAAACTCTGCTGAGCTCAGAGAGCTCTTACAGAATGATGAGAATCAGAGAGCACTCAAGAAAGCTTCCCAGTTAGCCCCCTTAGGGACAGGAACAGGAGGCCCCCCTTCTAAAGATGCCACTGAAGTACCCCTTCCCAATAGTCACCCCTTAGATGGGATGCCTACCACAGAGGATGAGAGTGAAAAGGATACTGACAGTAGTGAGGATGAAGGGAGAACTAGCCCAGTGCCAAGTATTATACTTGGCCCAGCTAAACCAAGGCTATTGGGGACTGACAGTGGGTTCAACCCACTGGATCTCCCCAGTGGACTTAACACAGGGCTTGGAAGGCAAAGGAATCGCTCAGGTGACTCCAATGCTTCCCATGGCTCTAGAGGCTCTCAAGGTCACTCCAGGAAAAGGATGACCACCCCTCAGAGGAGGGAACATGAGGCCAGAATGCAGGAAGCCCAGCTGAGGATCAGGAAGCAGGAGCTAGAAGTAGCCCTGATGGAAGAAAAACTGAACAAGGCTAGGCAACCTAGAGAGAGTGGGTCTATACCCACTGGTGGCAGCATTGTCCCTAAGGACAAAGATAGGGTTTTCGATAATAGAAACCTGTCTAAGGTTGTGCCCCCCTACAAAAGTGGGGATGACATCCACAAGTGGATAACTGCTCTTGAGAGAGCCTGCAAAGTACAGCAGGTTCCTGAAGATCAGTGGGCAGCAATCCTCTGGCTCTCCTTTGAAGGAAGAGGCAGAGACAGACTCCTCACTGTTAGAGAAGAGGATGTCAGAAACTACAGAGTCCTGAAGAGTGTTCTAGTTGATGGGTTAGGCTTAACCACTGAGCAGTACAGGTTAATGTTCAGAGACACCCAAAAGACACAGACTCAGGACTGGTCTGAATACATTGAATGTGCCACTAAGGCTTTGGAGGGTTGGTTGCTGGGAAGTAAGGTATCTGATTTTACAGGATTGTATAATTTGATGATGAGAGAACAGATTTTAAATAACTGTCAAAACCAGCAACTGCATCAACACTTGGTTGACTCTGATCTGACCTCTCCCCAAGAATTGGGAAAGAAGGCAGACAAATGGGTCAGAACCAGGGTTAAGCAAAAGAACCAGAACCAGGGCCAAGGGGGTGATCAGAAGAAAACAGACCAAAAGGGTGGAGATCAGAAACCTAAAGACCAGAAGTCTTCAACAGGGCCCCAAACTACTGCTAAGGAGGGTGGGTCCCAACAGTCCAAGAAGAAGAAAGAAGGTCAGAAGAAACCCTGGTGCAATCATTGTAAAAATACAACTCACTGGACTAGTGATTGCAAAAAGGGTGGAGCCCCCAACACTGTTGCCCCTAAGGCACCTGCTCCCAGTACTACTGTTAGCAGTGTTGGTCCCCAGACAAAGGGTGTAGTGGGAATCACTATGGGAACTGAAGGAGATTCTGACTTAGACAGAACCCTGACACAGGCAGTCTTGATCTGTGATGGGGACATTGATTTGTCCCTGACTGTGAGCCCCAGTAACCTGGGCAAGTACAGACAGACTCCTTTAATTAATGACAAAGTGGCTCAAGCCTACAGGGACACATGTGCCAGTGTCACTATGGTGACACCAGGCTTTGTGGATCCTGGACAGTACATACCAGGTGAGAACTACCTGGTGACCACTGCCAGCAATGCCACTACTTCACATAGTGTGGCAGTTGTTAACTTCTCATGGGGAGGGGTAACTGGCCTCAAAAGGGTTGTGGTTAGTGCAGACCTCCCAGTAGAATGTTTGTTGGGCAATGACCTAGAGAGTTCTCTATGGTCAGAAGTGGAGTACAGGACTCATGCAGAGATGTTAGGTATATCATCACATGTCCTTGCTGTGACCAGGTCACAGGCCAAAAAGTGCCTCACTGAACCTCAGGTCTTGGATCCTGGAACAATGGACCAAGCACCTACCAAGAAGAAGAACAGGAGGGTCAAGGCTGTGCCTTCCCCCCTGCCTCAGAGTGATGATCAGCCTTCCCAGGAAGCTGATCTAGAGGACCCTGAAGGAACTGTCCCTGAAGAGCTTGAACCTGATCAGGTTGAGTTTCTGGGGACAGGGGGACCTTCAAGGGCTGACTTGAGGCAGGCTCAGTTATCCTGTCCCTCTCTTGAACCCCTCAGACAGCTGGCTGCTGCTGAGGCTGCTGGGAATGCTCAAGGTACCCATAAAGTGTATTGGGATGAAGGGCTCCTTTATTCAGAGGCTAGAGACCCCAAGCCTGGTGCAACCAGGAGGTTGGTTATACCTCTGCAATTTAGGGGCTTCCTTCTTACCTTGGCCCATGATATTCCTTTAGCAGGACACCTAGGCCAGAACAAGACCTGGGACAGACTTGTCCCTCACTTTCACTGGCCTCATATGAATGAAGATACAAAGGAGTTTTGTCGCTCCTGTGTTACCTGCCAAGCCAGTGGCAAATCAGGTGGCACAACAAAGGCCCCCCTGATACCACTACCTGTGGTGGGGGTTCCCTTTGAAAGAGTGGGAATAGACATAGTGGGTCCCATGGATCCTCCCACTGCATCTGGGCACAGATTTATACTGGTGGTAGTGGATCATGCCACCAGGTATCCAGAGGCAATTCCCCTTAGGACCACTACAGCTCCTGTTGTGGCCAGGGCCCTGCTGGGAGTATTCTCCAGAGTGGGGTTTCCTAAGGAGGTAGTATCTGACAGAGGTACCAACTTTATGTCAGGATACTTAACAGCTATGTGGAAGGAATGTGGTGTCAACTACAAGTTCACCACCCCTTATCACCCACAATGCAATGGGCTTGTTGAGAGATTCAACAAGACCCTAAAGGGTATGATCAAAGGATTACCTGAAAAGCTCAGGCGAAGATGGGACATCCTTCTACCCTGCCTTCTGTTTGCTTACAGAGAGGTCCCACAAAAAGGAGTTGGCTACAGCCCCTTTGAATTGTTGTTTGGGCACCCTGTGAGAGGCCCACTGTGTTTGGTGAAGGAAGGATGGGAGTTACCTCTCAAAAAGCCTAAGCTAGACATAGTGGACTATGTACTTGGTCTCCGCTCCAGGATGGCTGAGTATATGGAGAAGGCATCTAAAAACCTTGAGGCAAGCCAGGCCTTACAGAAAGCTTGGCATGACCAAAAGGCTGTCTTGGTTGAGTATCAGCCAGGACAGAAGGTATGGGTGTTGGAGCCAGTGGCCCCAGCAGCACTCCAAGACAAATGGTCTGGACCCCATACAATCCTGGAAAAGAAGGGAGAGGTCACCTACTTGGTGGACCTAGGAACTCCCAGGAGTCCCCACAGGGTACTCCATGTTAACAGGCTTAAAGCATATGTTGACAGGGCAGACATGGGCTTGCTCATGGCTACAGATGAGGGACAGGAGGAAGAGAGTGACCCTCTCCCAGACCTGTTGTCTCAGAACCCTGAAGATGGCTCAGTTGAAGGAGTGACCCTTGGAGGCAACCTCACTGCCCATCAGCAGACTGAATGTAGACAGGTTCTACAATCATTTTCACATATGTTTTCCTTGATACCTAGTCAAACTGACTGGTGTACCCATGTTGTGGACACTGGTGACAGTCTGCCTGTAAAGAACAAACTTTACAGACAACCTGACCACGTCAGGGACTGTATAAAGGCTGAGGTACATAAAATGCTGGAATTAGGTGTCATTGAACCCTCAGAGAGCCCCTGGGCTAGCCCAGTGGTTCTGGTCCCCAAACCTCACACCAAAGATGGCAAGAGAGAGATGAGGTTCTGTGTGGACTACAGAGGACTCAATGCTGTCACCAGGACAGATGCACACCCTATTCCAAGGGCAGATGAGCTCATAGACAAACTAGCTTCTGCAAAGTTTTTGAGCACATTTGACTTGACAGCTGGCTATTGGCAAATCAGGTTAGCTGAGGAGTCTAAGGCCAAAACAGCATTCTCAACCCCAGGTGGGCATTATCAGTTTGTGGTGATGCCCTTTGGTCTGAAGAATGCACCTGCCACCTTCCAAAGGCTGGTGAACCAAGTCCTTACTGGGTTGGATGACTTTTGCGCAGCATATCTTGATGACATTGCTGTCTTTAGTTCCACCTGGGAGGATCACCTGATCCACCTGAAGAAGGCTCTTGAGGCTCTGCAAAGGGCAGGCCTCACTATCAAGGCTACTAAGTGCCAGATAGGGCAGAGTAAGGTTGTGTATTTGGGCCACCTTGTAGGTGGGGGCCAAGTTCAACCACTGGAGAGTAAGATACAGTCCATCAAGGATTGGTCCCCTCCAACCACCCAGACTCAAGTTCGAGCTTTCTTGGGCTTGACTGGGTATTACAGGAAGTTTGTTAAGAACTATGGGTCCATTGTGACTCCTCTTAATGATCTGACATCCAAGAAGATGCCCAAAAAGGTTCAGTGGACAGTAAGCTGTCAAAAGGCATTTGATGACCTGAAGGAGGCCATGTGCTCTGCACCTATCCTGAAAAGTCCTGACTACTCCAAAGAGTTTATTGTCCAAACAGATGCTTCTGAGTTGGGTGTGGGAGCTGTGCTGTCACAACTTAATGTAGATGGTCAAGACCAACCCATTGCTTTTATTAGCAGAAGGTTGACCCCCAGAGAGAAGAATTGGTCAGCTATTGAGAGGGAGGCCTTTGCTGTGGTGTGGGCCCTGAAGAAGCTGAGGCCATACTTGTTTGGCACTCACTTCAAGATTCAGACCGACCATAAGCCCCTCTTGTGGCTAAATCAGATGAAGGGTGAAAACCCCAAACTGCTTAGGTGGTCCATTTCCCTACAGGGGATGGACTTTACAGTGGAGCACCGGCCAGGTACTGACCATGGGAATGCAGATGGTCTCTCCAGGTACTTCCACTTAGGACATGAAGACGAGACTGGTCAAGGCTAGTTTAATGTCCCAGCGTTTGGGGGGGGGTTGTGTAGGAGAGTAGGGTCTGCTATCCTATGGTCACCCCAAATTTTTGCTTTTTGCTTCACTGGTTTTTGACATATTGAGGCTGTGGGCCTGCCAATCAGACCCCCAGCCTGCTGTTCTCTCTACTAAATTAAAACTATGCACCCTAGGTGCATAACCAATTGGAAGTGGATCACCCTGTCAGCCCCTGTACCAGTGTACACTAGGTACCCAGGGCATTGGTGTACCCAAGGCCTGCCAGGGGCTGCAGCATGTATTATGCCACCCCAGGCTTGGCCTAACAATCTGACACAACTGGCTGATCACTCAGCTGGGGTAAGTTGGTGTAATCACCTCTTACTTAGGTGTAGTATACCTATACCTAACCTTAAATGGGACACCTGGTAACCTATGAGTCACTCCTATGGCAGGCCTTAACAATCCTGAAGGCAGAGTGCTTGGTTCCATGTGAGATGGTGCTCTGGCATGAGCTGAGCCTGTCTGCAGTGGTCGGAACAACTTCCTTCTACTGTTTCCAGATATCGTCATACCATATACTCTTAAGTGCATTATGAACCTCGCGGTTAAATGCTATCTTTGGTTTGGCTTTATCAAAACATGTCGAGTAAGGTGTCATACGAATTGGAATACTAACCCCTCGCCAATTCTGGCGACGGGGTTAGCATTCCACCCTTCTAGAGGGACACGACATGTACAGTACCTGAAACCCGGGTAAAATCAGACATAGCCTCAGCTCCACAAAATGGATGCTGCCACCACAGACACAAGTCTGCCCTCCTGCTGCTGGGAGTCCTTCCAGCTTGGGAGGTGTGGACAAAGGGTTTCCTGCCAGGGGAGGTGCGTGCACCACCCCAGACAGGATTTTGTGTATTGGTCAGGTAGGGCTTGAAAGAAACCAGACATGCCTGTGGCTCACAAGGAGCCTCGGTGCATATGCCAGTTCAAACCGGTCCTGGGGCACACCAGTCCCGGGCCTGGGGCGAGCTGGACAAAGGATTGGGGGTGTAACCACCCCCCTTCCTGGTCCCACCCATAGGGAGGGACCTAGCAGGTAGTCCGGCCCCTAGAATCCGAATAAAGGTAGGAGCTGTGTCCTAAGACTTCAGACATCCTGGAATCAACTTGAAACTAAGAAGAAGACGGGAACTTCGACATTCTGCTGCACAGAAGACTGAAGAAAATCTCCCCTGTGGTCAGGGAGTGACCACCTTGCTAACGCAAGCACCATCCAGCGAATCACCGTCTGCTTTGCCGCCGCCTCCCGCCGGAGCCCGAGCCCAGAGACTGACAAGACCTGGACCTCCAGACCTCTCACCGCCCGATCCACAGTCCCTGCAAAGAGGAGACCCGTGGAGGCACCGAGACACGTGGAGCCAGCCATCTTGGAACGACTACGACAAGCTGACCAGTGCAACAACCGAGGCTCCCTCCAAGTTGTGCTTTGGGTCCTGAGAAGCCCAACCCTCGAGCAGCATCTGCACCAAAGGTGAGCCCTCCAGCATCTCCACGATCTGCGTGGGGCCCTTCTGCATTTTGCCACTCGACGCGCCTAACCGGTTGCTGGCCCGCTGGCTAGTGGCCATCTTGGCGACGAAATCTACGACAAACACCGCTGGTCTGGTTGCTCCAGACTGGCCCTTGCTCCCCTCCAAAGGAGCAATCCCTCTGACCTTGCTGGTCAGAACCAACAGCTGATTTCCGAATCCTCCTACAATTGCTTTTGCCAAGGCTTGTTTGCTTCGATCAAGTCGCCGACACCGCCGACAGCGAGAGCCTGCGTGGGACAGCTCGTGAGCCGACTCCTGGACGTCGTCGACCTCCAGGGACCACGTGGCTGCGGAGACAAGCTACCCCTCATCACCTGTTTGCACCCGACATCGCCTGGTACCCACCTGGTGCCACGCTGGTCACTGGCTAGTGACTGTGAACACTGTCCCCTCTGCTTACAGGTCTTCAACATCTCCGATCCACTCTTGGATCCACTGCATCTCTTCCCGACCGACCGCCTGCAGCATCTTTGTCCCAGGCTCAACGGAACAGATAGAAGAAACCCGACGCACTTCGAGGCCTATGCACCCGCTTCCTGTGGGTGAGGTAAAGCTGGCACACCTGTGCCCAAGTGTAGTATTACATCTCTAGTGCCTGTGTTCCAAATCTTAAGTTCCTAGGTCATCCGGAAGATTCCTTTTGCAGTAACTTTGTACTTTTTACGCACCCATTGAAACCTATGGGAGCCCGCGTGTGACTATTTGCTCTGCACACGCCACCCGTGGACCTCCTGGTCACTAACTGACGTTAGCTCCTTGTAGGCCCAGCGATTCTAGAGGCCCTAGGCCTTTTCCCTTTTCTGTTCGTGGTACTTATACCACTATTTTAGTATATGGTTCGAGTGGCCACCAGGGCCTATCCATATAAAGTGCAACTTCTGTGTATTCTACTGTAATCTTGTTTGACGATTTGTGCTCCTGTGCTCATAAAGAGACTAGGGGTTACTTTGAGAAATAAATACATATATATTTTGAATATATATCTGTGTGGTGTCCTTTCATTGGTATAAAAGGGGGTTACTATTGGTAAAACAGCTTGCTTAACACGCTTCACGAGTTTAGCCTCAAAGACTGCTTAGCCTACGCTACCACTAGGGCAGCTAGTCCGAAAAGGTTGACTTACAACCACACCATAAGGGTTGCTTGGCATGGTACAAGGTGATCACTTTAACTAGTGAGCATCATATACCAGGCCAACTTCTCACACCAGGTGTCCCATTTAAGTTTAGGTATAGGTATACTACACCTAAGTAAGAGGTGATTACACCAACTTACCCCAGCTGAGTGATCAGCCAGTTGTGTCAGATTGTTAGGCCAAGCCTGGGGTGGCATAATACATGCTTCAGCCCCTGGCAGGCCTTGGATACACCAATGCCCTGGGTACCTAGTGTACACTGGTACAGGGGCTGACAGGGTGATCCAACCAATTGGGTATGTACCTAGGGTACATGGAGTCCATTTTACAGAGAGAGCAGATAGCCTGAGAGCCTGAATGGCAGGATCTCAGGCCAACTAAGTCGAAAAACCAGCTAGACACTAGGCAAAAATTTGGGGGTAACCATAGTCAGATATCCACCTTCCTACACAACCCCCCCCCAAACGAAGGGAGATAAGGCTGACCTTGACCAGGTAAGCCTATATTGCCCAAGTGGCCATATAAGGAGGAACCAGCACTGGCATGGTTACCCCCTGTCTCATGGTCCACTAAGCAATCCCTCACCCTAAGGGTATCAGAGGGTCTCCACCATAGGGAATCTCTACCTGTGGTGTGTCTTGGCAAAGTAAAAGGCTGGTGTTGAGATGGAGTACTGAAGTGAGTGTCCTCAAAGTGAGGCCTCAGCTTCCTCCAATCATCCTCCACCATGGATGCCTTTCTTTCTTTAACTGAGTTGCACTGTGCTCTCAGGGTCAGCCTCTGGCTACCTAAAGCTGGAGGCTGGGTCCCTTTTGTGGGCTTACTGGAGGGACAGGTCAGGTTTGGGGCCCTAAGGTCCCATGTTTGCCTGTGCCCAACAGAATCCCCCTGGGGGAGGTCCCTAACTACCTGTAAAGGAGATCCCTCAGGAATGTTTTTACCCATCACCTGACTAGGGCTACTAGCCAGGCAATCCTCATTCTTTTGATGGGGGGGTTCTTGTGGACAGGGGCCCTCTGGGGGTCCACTGGCCTCCCTGACCTCTGCAGCCCTGGGCTGACTGAGGCAGGGTAGAGAGAGGCAGGCTACCTGCACCAGACTGGATCCCACCTTGGAAGGGGCCACTGACATCAGAGGCTCTGCCAGGCCAGGCCTGGCTACCTCTGGGGCAGTTCCTTCACAAGGGGTGAGGTCAGATCCCTGAGGAGGCTGACCTTTTCCTAATGTCTGGGGAGAGGGAGACTTTTCTTCCTCCCCACTACTCTCAGTTTGTGTGGAGTGATCCATTGTTTCAGGCTTCACTACACCTATGTCAGTCTGAGTATAGGCTGAGACCATTACAGCCTTGCCAACCTTTTCAGGGGGGCACTCAGTTTGTGTTTGAGCTGTGACTGTCACAGCTCTGCCAGTCCCTACAGGGAAGTCTGTCTGTGCCTGGGCTGTGGCTACCACTGCCCTTCCAACCTTTTCAGGGAGGAAATCTATTTGGACAGGGGTTGTGAATGGCACAACCCCCCTACCCTTTTGTGAAAGGCCTACCATTTTAGAATGGGTGTCTTGTTCAACTCCAGCCCAAGCTGAGAGTTCTAAGTCATTCCCCAGTAAGCAGTCTACAGGCAAGGTTGGGGACACTGCTACCCTTTTAGGGCCAGTGACCCCTCCCCAGCTGAGACATACCTCTGCCATGGGATGACTGTTCTGTTTGCCATCAATGTTAGTCACCTGGTAGGAGAAACCGGGCAAAAGCTGCTCAGAGGGAACTAGCCAATGGGCCACCATTGTGATGCTAGCCCCAGTGTCTCTGTAGGCCTCAGCTTTTGTACCATTGATGTAGGGCTCCTGTCTGTACCTACCCAAAGTGTTGGGACAGGCAGTGAAGTTGGCAAACCCCATGCCACCATCACAGACAAGAGTGGTTGCTGTAGGGGAATTGGCTAAGCCAGGGTCCCCCTGTGTTCCCCAAGTAAACCCACCCAGATTTCTGGGGGCACTCCCACCACCTGGGGGATTACTGCTGACAGTAATAGGTGGTGTGACAGGAGTAATTGGAGGAACAGTTTTGTTTTTAGCCCTTGGGCAACCGCTGTCAGTTTTCCAATGCCCAGGAGTTTTACACTCATGGCGGTAGGGCTTTTTAGCTGTGGTAGAGGAGGGAGCTTGGGACCCGCCACCCTGTGTGGAGTTTTGGGGCCCTGAGGAAGGTTTCTCTTTTTCTTTATCCCCACCCTTCTCTTGAGGCTTGGTGGTATCTTTCTTTTGGTCACCACCCTGGTTTTTAGGCCTGATCCTGGTCCTGACCCATTTATCTGCCCTCTTTCCCAATTCTTGGGGAGAGGTCAAATCTGAGTCTACCAGGTGTTGATGGAGAAGCTGGTTTTGACAATTACTTAAAATCTGCTCTCTCATCATCAAATTGTACAATCCTGTATAATCAGACACCTTACTTCCCAGCAACCAACCCTCCAAAGCCTTAGTTGCACATTCCACATATTCAGACCAGTCCTGAGTCTGTGTCTTCGGGGTGTCTCTGAACATTAACCTGTACTGTTCAGTGGTTAAGCCTAACCCATCAACTAGGACACTCTTCAGGACTCTGTAATTTCTGACATCCTCTTCTCTAACAGTGAGGAGTCTATCTCTGCCTCTCCCCTCAAAGGAGAGCCATAAGATTGCTGCCCACTGGTCTTCAGGAACCTGCTGCACTTTGCAGGCTCTCTCAAGAGCAGTCATCCATTTGTGGATGTCATCCCCACTTTTGTAGGGGGGCACAATCTTGGACAGGTTCCTATTGTCAAAGACCCTATCTTTGTCCCTAGGGACAATGCTGCCACCAGTGGGTATAGACCCACTCTCTCTAGGTTGCCTAGCCTTGTTCAGTTTTTCTTCCATCAGGGCTACTTCTAGCTCCTGCTTCCTGATCCTCAGCTGGGCTTCCTGCATTCTGGCCTCATGTTCCCTCCTCTGAGGGGTGGTCATCCTTCTCCTGGAGTGACCTTGAGAGCCTCTAGAGCCATGGGAAGCATTGGAGTCACCTGAGCGATTCCTTTGCCTTCCCAGCCCTGTGTTAAGTCCACTGGGGAGATCCAGTGGGTTGAACCCACTGTCAGTCCCCAATAGCCTTGGTTTAGCTGGGCCAAGTATAACACTTGGCACTGGGCTAGTTCTCCCTTCATCCTCACTACTGTCAGTATCCTTTTCACTCTCATCCTCTGTGGTAGGCATCCCATCTAAGGGGTGACTATTGGGAAGGGGTACTTCAGTGGCATCTTTAGAAGGGGGGCCTCCTGTTCCTGTCCCTAAGGGGGCTAACTGGGAAGCTTTCTTGAGTGCTCTCTGATTCTCATCATTCTGTAAGAGCTCTCTGAGCTCAGCAGAGTTTGGGTTCTTGGGCTGTTTAAGGCCTCTAAGAGTTGCCAAATGCCTGAGCTCATTCTGATTAAGGGTAGCAAAGCTGGATGGTGCCCTCTGGGGGTCACTCTCAACAGAGATGGGTACAGTGGACCCCTCTGCCCCGGCCATTGCTCTTAAGTGTGGGTGGATGTGTTGCAATCTACCTACACTTGGGTTTACCTACTAAACCTATCTAGTAGTTGTAGTCAGGGTGTGCTACTCCCTTTGCTCTACAACAACTAAGTTCAGTAGAACTTATGTATATCTAATCTTGTTTTATATGTACCTACAGGTACCTATGTGATCTTTCAATTGGTAACCAAGAGATTACAATGGTAAAACACAGCAAGCTCAAATCCAACCGCTGCTCACCAATGTGAGAAGTTGGCCTGGTATATGCTGTTCACTAGTTCTAGTGACCACCTTGTACCATGCCAAGCAACCCTTATGGTGTGGTTGTAAGTCAACCTTTTTGGACTAGCTGCCCTAGTGGTAGCGTAGGCTAAGCAGTCTTTGAGGCTAAACTCGTGATGCGTGTTAAGCAAGCTGTTTTACCAATAGTAACCCCCTTTTATACCAATGAAAGGACACCACACAGATATATATTCAAAATATATATGTATTTATTTCTCAAAGTAACCCCTAGTCTCTTTATGAGCACAGGAGCACAAATCGTCAAACAAGATTATCACAGAATACACAGAAGTTGCACTTTATATGGATAGGCCCTGGTGGCCACTCGAACCATATACTAAAATAGTGGTATAAGTACCACGAACAGAAAAGGGAAAAGGCCTAGGGCCTCTAGAATCGCTGGGCCTACAAGGAGCTAACGTCAGTTAGTGACCAGGAGGTCCACGGGTGGCGTGTGCAGAGCAAATAGTCACACGCGTGCTCCCATAGGTTTCAATGGGTGCGTAAAAAGTACAAAGTTACTGCAAAAGGAATCTTCCGGATGACCTAGGAACTTAAGATTTGGAACACAGGCACTAGAGATGTAATACTACACTTGGGCACAGGAGTGCCAGCTTTACCTCACCCACAGGAAGCGGGTGCATAGGCCTCGAAGTGCGTCGGGTTTCTTCTATCGGTTCCGTGGGGCCTGTAGGCAAAAGGGCTGCAGGCGGTCGGTCGGGAGGAGGTGCAGTGGATCCAAGAGTGGATCGGAGATGTTGAAGACCTGTAAGCAGAGGGGACAGTGTTCACAGTCACTAGCCAGTGACCAGCGTGGCACCAGGTGGGTACCAGGCGATGTCGGGTGCAAACAGGAAGGAAGGTGTAGCTTGACTCTGCAGCCACGTGGTCCCTGAAGGTCGACGACGTCCAGGAGTCGAGTCACGAGCTGTCCCACGCAGGCTCTCGCTGTCGGCGGTGTCGGCGACTTGATCGAAGCAAACAAGCCTTGGCAAAAGCAATTGTTGTATGCAAGGAGTTTAAGCTGATGGTTCTGACCAGCAAGGTCAGAGGAACTGCTCCTTTGGAGGGGAGCAAGGGCCAGTCTGGAGCAACCAGACCAGCGGTGTTTGTCGTAGATTTCGTCGCCAAGATGGCCACTAGCCAGCGGGCCAGCAACCGGTTAGGCGCGTCGAGTGGCAAAATGCAGAAGGGCCCCACGCAGATCGTGGAGATGCTGGAGGGCTCACCTTTAGTGCAGATGCTGCTCGAGGGTTGGGCTTCTCAGGACCCAAAGCACAACTTGGAGGGAGCCTCGGTTGTTGCACTTGTCAGCTTGTCGTAGTCGTTCCAAGATGGCTGGCTCCACGTGTCTCGGTGCCTCCACGGGTCTCCTCTTTGCAGGGACTGTGGATCGGGCGGTGAGAGGTCTGGAGGTCCAGGTCTTGTCAGTCTCTGGGCTCGGGCTCCGGCGGGAGGCGGCGGCAAAGCAGACGGTGATTCGCTGGATGGTGCTTGCGTTAGCAAGGTGGTCACTCCCTGACCACAGGGGAGATTTTCTTCAGTCTTCTGTGCAGCAGAATGTCGAAGTTCCCGTCTTCTTCTTAGTTTCAAGTTGATTCCAGGATGTCTGAAGTCTTAGGACACAGCTCCTACCTTTAAGCGGATTCTAGGGGCCGGACTACCTGCTAGGTCCCTCCCTATGGGTGGGACCAGGAAGGGGGGTGGTTACACCCCCAATCCTTTGTCCAGCTCGCCCCAGGCCCGGGACTGGTGTGCCCCAGGACCGGTTTGAACTGGCATATGCACCGAGGCTCCTTGTGAGCCACAGGCATGTCTGGTTTCTTTCAAGCCCTACCTGACCAATACACAAAATCCTGTCTGGGGTGGTGCATGCACCTCCCCTGGCAGGAAACCCTTTGTCCACACCTCCCAAGCTGGAAGGACTCCCAGCAGCAGGAGGGCAGACCGGTGTCTGTGGTGGCAGCATCCATTTTGTGGAGCTGAGGCTATGTCTGATTTTACCCGGGTTTCAGGTACTGTACATGTCGTGTCCCTCTAGAAGGGTGGAATGCTAACCCCGTCGCCAGAATTGGCGAGGGGTTAGTATTCCAATTCGTATGACACCTTACTCGACATGTTTTGATAAAGCCAAACCAAAGATAGCATTTAACCGCGAGGTTCATAATGCACTTAAGAGTATATGGTATGACGATATCTGGAAACAGTAGAGGGAAGTTGTTCCGACCACTGCAGACAGGCTCAGCTCATGCCAGAGCACCATCTCACATGGAACCAAGCACTCTGCCTTCAGGATTGTTAAGGCCTGCCATAGGAGTGACTTATAGGTTACCAGGTGTCCCATTTAAGTTTAGGTATAGGTATACTACACCTAAGTAAGAGGTGATTACACCAACTTACCCCAGCTGAGTGATCAGCCAGTTGTGTCAGATTGTTAGGCCAAGCCTGGGGTGGCATAATACATGCTTCAGCCCCTGGCAGGCCTTGGATACACCAATGCCCTGGGTACCTAGTGTACACTGGTACAGGGGCTGACAGGGTGATCCAACCAATTGGGTATGTACCTAGGGTACATGGAGTCCATTTTACAGAGAGAGCAGATAGCCTGAGAGCCTGAATGGCAGGATCTCAGGCCAACTAAGTCGAAAAACCAGCTAGACACTAGGCAAAAATTTGGGGGTAACCATAGTCAGATATCCACCTTCCTACACCTAGGTACATACCCAATTGGTTGGATCACCCTGTCAGCCCCTGTACCAGTGTACACTAGGTACCCAGGGCATTGGTGTACCCAAGGCCTGCCAGGGGCTGCAGCATGTATTATGCCACCCCAGGCTTGGCCTAACAATCTGACACAACTGGCTGATCACTCAGCTGGGGTAAGTTGGTGTAATCACCTCTTACTTAGGTGTAGTATACCTATACCTAACCTTAAATGGGACACCTGGTAACCTATAAGTCACTCCTATGGCAGGCCTTAACAATCCTGAAGGCAGAGTGCTTGGTTCCATGTGAGATGGTGCTCTGGCATGAGCTGAGCCTGTCTGCAGTGGTCGGAACAACTTCCTTCTACTGTTTCCAGATATCGTCATACCATATACTCTTAAGTGCATTATGAACCTCGCGGTTAAATGCTAACTTTGGTTTGGCTTTATCAAAACATGTCGAGTAAGGTGTCATACGAATTGGAATACTAACCCCTCGCCAATTCTGGCGACGGGGTTAGCATTCCACCCTTCTAGAGGGACGCGACATGTACAGTGCCTGAAACCCGGGTAGAATCAGACATAGCCTCAGCTCCACAAAATGGATGCTGCCACCACAGACACAAGTCTGCCCTCCTGCTGCTGGGAGTCCTTCCAGCTTGGGAGGTGTGGACAAAGGGTTTCCTGCCAGGGGAGGTGCGTGCACCACCCCAGACAGGATTTTGTGTATTGGTCAGGTAGGGCTTGAAAGAAACCAGACATGCCTGTGGCTCACAAGGAGCCTCGGTGCATATGCCAGTTCAAACCGGTCCTGGGGCACACCAGTCCCGGGCCTGGGGCGAGCTGGACAAAGGATTGGGGGTGTAACCACCCCCCTTCCTGGTCCCACCCATAGGGAGGGACCTAGCAGGTAGTCCGGCCCCTAGAATCCGCTTAAAGGTAGGAGCTGTGTCCTAAGACTTCAGACATCCTGCAATCAACTTGAAACTAAGAAGAAGACGGGAACTTCGACATTCTGCTGCACAGAAGACTGAAGAAAATCTCCCCTGTGGTCAGGGAGTGACCACCTTGCTAACGCAAGCACCATCCAGCGCATCAACGTCTGCTTTGCCGCCGCCTCCCGCCGGAGCCCGAGCCCAGAGACTGACAAGACCTAGACCTCCAGACCTCTCACCGCCCGATCCACAGTCCCTGAGAAGAAGAGACCCGTGGAGGCACCGAGACACGTGGAGCCAGCCATCTTGGAACGACTACGACAAGCTGACAAGTGCAACAACCGAGGCTCCCTCCAAGTTGTGCTTTGGGATCTGAGAAGCCCAACCCCCGAGCAGCATCTGCACCAAAGGTGAGCCCTCCAGCATCTCCACGATCTGCGTGGGGCCCTTCTGCATTTTGCCACTCGACGCGCCTAACCGGTTGCTGGCCCGCTGGCTAGTGGCCATCTTGGCGACGAACTCTACAAAATACACTGCTGGTCTGGTTGCTCCAGACTGGCCCTTGCTCCCCTCCAAAGGAGCAATCCCTCTGACCTTGCTGGTCAGAACCAACAGCTGATTTCCGAATCCTCCTACAATTGCTTTTGCCAAGGCTTGTTTGCTTCGATCAAGTCGCCGACACCGCCGACAGCGAGAGCCTGCGTGGGACAGCTCGTGAGCCGACTCCTGGACGTCGTCGACCTTCAGGGACCACGTGGCTGCGGAGACAAGCTACCGCCTCATCACCTGTTTGCACCCGACATCGCCTGGTACCCACCTGGTGCCACGCTGGTCACTGGCTAGTGACTGTGAACACTGTCCCCTCTGCTTACAGGTCTTCAACATCTCCGATCCACTCTTGGATCCACTGCATCTCTCCCGGACCGACCGCCTGCAGCATCTTTGTCTTCAAGCTCCACGGAACAGATAGAAGCAACCCGACGCACTTCGAGGCCTATGCACCCGCTTCCTGTGGGTGAGGTAAAGCTGGCACACCTGTGCCCAAGTGTAGTATTACATCTCTAGTGCCTGTGTTCCAAATCTTGAGTTCCTAGTCCATCCGGAAGATCCTCTTTGCAGTAACTTTGTACTTTTTACGCACCCATTGAAACCTATGGGAGCACGCGTGTGACTATTTGCTCTGCACACGCCACCCGTGGACCTCCTGGTCACTAACTGACGTTAGCTCCTTGTAGGCCCAGCGATTCTAGAGGCCCTAGGCCTTTTCCCTTTTCTGTTCGTGGTACTTATACCACTATTTTAGTATATGGTTTGAGTGGCCACCAGGGCCTATCCATATAACGTGCAACTTCTGTGTATTCTGTGATAATCTTGTTTGACGATTTGTGCTCCTGTGCTCATAAAGAGACTAGGGGTTACTTTGAGAAATAAATACATATATATTTTGAATATATATCTGTGTGGTGTCCTTTCATTGGTATAAAAGGGGGTTACATTTGGTAAAACAGCTGGCTTAACACGCTTCACGAGTTTAGCCTCAAAGACTGCTTAGCCTACGCTACCACTAGGGCAGCTAGTCCGAAAAGGTTGACTTACAACCACACCATAAGGGTTGCTTGGCATGGTACAAGGTGATCACTTTAACTAGTGAGCATCATATACCAGGCCAACTTCTCACAGCGACGAACTCTACGAAATACACTGCTGGTCTGGTTGCTCCAGACTGGCCCTTGCTCCCCTCCAAAGGAGCAATCCCTCTGACCTTGCTGGTCAGAACCAACAGCTGATTTCCGAATCCTCCTTCAATTGCTTTTGCCAAGGCTTGTTTGCTTCGATCAAGTCGCCGACACCGCCGACAGCGAGAGCCTGCGTGGGACAGCTCGTGAGCCGACTCCTGGACGTCGTCGACCTTCAGGGACCACGTGGCTGCGGAGACAAGCTACCCCTCATCACCTGTTTGCACCCGACATCGCCTGGTACCCACCTGGTGCCACGCTGGTCACTGGCTAGTGACTGTGAACACTGTCCCCTCTGCTTACAGGTCTTCAACATCTCCGATCCACTCTTGGATCCACTGCATCTCTCCCGGACCGACCGCCTGCAGCATCTTTGTCTTCAAGCTCCACGGAACAGATAGAAGAAACCCGACGCACTTCGAGGCCTATGCACCCGCTTCCTGTGGGTGAGGTAAAGCTGGCACACCTGTGCCCAAGTGTAGTATTACATCTCTAGTGCCTGTGTTCCAAATCTTAAGTTCCTAGTCAACCCGGAAGATCTCCTTTGCAGTAACTTTGTACTTTTTACGCACCCATTGAAACCTATGGGAGCACGCGTGTGACTATTTGCTCTGCACACGCCACCCGTGGACCTCCTGGTCACTAACTGACGTTAGCTCCTTGTAGGCCCAGCGATTCTAGAGGCCCTAGGCCTTTTCCCTTTCCTGTTCGTGGTACTTATACCACTATTTTAGTATATGGTTTGAGTGGCCACCAGGGCCTATCCATATAACGTGCAACTTCTGTGTATTCTGTGATAATCTTGTTTGACGATTTGTGCTCCTGTGCTCATAAAGAGACTAGGGGTTACTTTGAGAAATAAATACATATATATTTTGAATATATATCTGTGTGGTGTCCTTTCATTGGTATAAAAGGGGGTTGCATTTGGTAAAACAGCTGGCTTAACACACTTCACGAGTTTAGCCTCAAAGACTGCTTAGCCTACGCTACCACTAGGGCAGCTAGTCCGAAAAGGTTGACTTACAACCACACCATAAGGGTTGCTTGGCATGGTACAGGGTGATCACTTTAACTAGTGAGCATCATATACCAGGCCAACTTCTCACAGCTAGGGTTCAAAAACTACAGCTAGTCCCTTTGCCAAAAAAGGGTCATTTTTCACAGCAAAATTGAGGTGTGACCACGTTGCGTTTTGCGCCGTTTCCTGTCGCGGGCACTATGCCGACCCGCACAAGTGAGGTACCATTTTTCTCGTAGGACTTTGGGGAACGCGGGGTGCGTGGAAATTTGTGGATTCACGCAGCTTCCAGAACTTTCCATCACAGAAATGTGGGGAAAATGTGTTTTTTTTGTCAATTTTTTACATTTGCAAGAGATTCTGGGTAACAGACCATGGTGGGAGGCAGTCAAGTCACCCCATCCTGGATTCCCCTGGGTGTCTAGTTTTCAAAAATGTATAGGTTTGCTAGGTTTCCCTAGGTGCCGGCAGGGCTAGGGTTCAAAAACTACAGCTCGTCATTTTTCCAAAAAAGGGTAATTTTTCACTGCAAAATTGAGGTGTGACCACGTTGCGTTTTGCGCCGTTTCCTGTCGCGGGCACTATGCCGACCCGCACAAGTGAGGTACCATTTTTCTCGTAGGACATTGGGGAACGCGGGGTGGGTGGAAATTTGTGGATCCACGCAGATTCCAGAACTTTCCATCACAGAAATATGGGGAAAATGTGTTTTTTTTGTCAATTTTTTAGGTTTGCAAGGGATTCTGGGTAACAGACCATGGTGGGAGGCAGTCAAGTCACCCCATCCTGGATTCCCCTGGGTGTCTAGTTTTCAAAAATGTATAGGTTTGCTAGGTTTCCCTAGGTGCCGGCAGGGCTAGGGTTCAAAAACTACAGCTAGTCACTTTGCCAAAAAGGGGTCATTTTTCACTGCAAAATTGAGGTGTGACCACGTTGCGTTTTGCGCCGTTTCCTGTCGCGGGCACTATGCCGACCCGCACAAGTGAGGTACCATTTTTCTCGTAGGACTTTGGGGAACGCGGTGTGCGTAGAAATTTGTGGATCCACGCAGCTTCCAGAACTTTCCATCACAGAAATGTGGGGAAAATGTGTTTTTTTTGTCAATTTTTTACGTTTGCAAGGGATTCTGGGTAACAGACCATGGTGGGAGGCAGTCAAGTCACCCCATCCTGGATTCCCCTGGGTGTCTAGTTTTCAAAAATGTATAGGTTTGCTAGGTTTCCCTAGGTGCCGGCAGGGCTAGGGTTCAAAAACTACAGCTAGTCACTTTGCCAAAAAAGGGTCATTTTTCACTGCAAAATTGAGATGTGACCACGTTGCGTTTTGCGCCGTTTCCTGTCGCGGGCACTAGGCCGACCCGCACAAGTGAGGTACCATTTTTCTCGTAGGACTTTGGGGAACGTGGGGTGGGTGGAAATTTGTGGATCCACGCAGATTCCAGAACTTTCCAACACAGAAATGTGGGGAAAATGTGTTTTTTTTGTCAATTGTTTACGTTTGCAAGGGATTCTGGGTAACAAACCATGGTGGGAGGCAGTCAAATCACCCCATCCTGGATTCCCCTGGGTGTCTAGTTTTCAAAAATGTATAGGTTTGCTAGGTTTCCCTAGGTGCCGGCAGGGCTAGGGTTCAAAAACTACAGCTAGTCACTTTGCCAAAAAGGGGTCATTTTTCACTGCAAAATTGAGGTGTGACCACGTTGCGTTTTGCGCCGTTTCCTGTCGCGGGCACTATTCCGACCCGCACAAGTGAGGTACCATTTTTCTTGTAGGACTTTGGGGAACGCGGTGTGCGTAGAAATTTGTGGATCCACGCAGCTTCCAGAACTTTCCATCACAGAAATGTGGGGAAAATGTGTTTTTTTTGTCAATTTTTTACGTTTGCAAGGGATTCTGGGTAACAGACCATGGTGGGAGGCAGTCAAGTCACCCCATCCTGGATTCCCCTGGGTGTCTAGTTTTCAAAAATGTATAGGTTTGCTAGGTTTCCCTAGGTGCCGGCAGGGCTAGGGTTCAAAAACTACAGCTAGTCACTTTGCCAAAAAAGGGTCATTTTTCACTGCAAAATTGAGATGTGACCACGTTGCGTTTTGCGCCGTTTCCTGTCGCGGGCACTAGGCCGACCCGCACAAGTGAGGTACCATTTTTCTTGTAGGACTTTGGGGAACGTGGGGTGGGTGGAAATTTGTGGATCCACGCAGATTCCAGAACTTTCCAACACAGAAATGTGGGGAAAATGTGTTTTTTTTTGTCAATTGTTTACGTTTGCAAGGGATTCTGGGTAACAAACCATGGTGGGAGGCAGTCAAATCACCCCATCCTGGATTACCCTGGGTGTCTAGTTTTCAAAAATGTATAGGTTTGCTAGGTTTCCTAGGTGCCGGCAGGGCTAGGGTTAAAAAACTACAGCTCATCACTTTGCCAAAAAAGGGTCATTTTTCACTGCAAAATTGAGGTGTGACCACGTTGCGTTTTGCGCCGTTTCCAGTCGCGGGCACTATGCCAACCCGCACAAGTGAGGTACCATTTTTCTCGTAGGACATTGGGGAACGCGGGGTGGGTGGAAAATTGTGGATCCACACAGATTCCAGAACTTTCCATCACAGAAATATGGGGAAAATGTGTTTTTTTTGTCAATTGTTTACGTTTGCAAGGGATTCTCGGTAACAGACCATGGTGGGAGGCAGTCAAGTCACCCCATCCTGGATTCCCCTGGGTGTCTAGTTTTTAAAAATGTATAGGTTTGCTAGGTTTCCCTAGGTGCCGGCAGGGCTAGGGTTCAAAAACTACAGCTAGTCACTTTGCCAAAAAGGGGTCATTTTTCACTGCAAAATTGAGGTGTGACCACGTTGCGTTTTGCGCCGTTTCCTGTCGCGGGCACTATGCCGACCCGCACAAGTGAGGTACCATTTTTCTTGTAGGACTTTGGGGAACGCGGGGTGCGTGGAAATTTGTGGATCCACGCAGATTCCAGAACTTTCCATCACAGAAATGTGGGGAAAATGTGTTTTTTTTGTCAATTGTTTACGTTTGCAAGGGATTCTGGGTAACAGACCATGGTGGGAGGCAGTCAAGTCACCCCATCCTGGATTCCCCTGGGTGTCTAGTTTTCAAAAATGTATAGGTTTGCTAGGTTTCCCTAGGTGCCGGCAGGGCTAGGGTTAAAAAACTACAGCTCGTCACTTTGCCAAAAAAGGGTCATTTTTCACTGCAAAATTGAGGTGTGACCACGTTGCGTTTTGAGCCGTTTCCTGTCGCGGGCACTAGGCCGACCCGCACAAGTGAGGTACCATTTTTCTCGTAGGACTTTGGGGAACGTGGGGTGGGTGGAAATTTGTGGATCCACGCTGATTCCAGAACTTTCCAACACAGAAATGTGGGGAAAATGTGTTTTTTTTGTCAATTGTTTACGTTTGCAAGGGATTCTGGGTAACAGACCATGGTGGGAGGCAGTCAAGTCACCCCATCCTGGATTCCCCTGGGTGTCTAGTTTTCAAAAATGTATAGGTTTGCTAGGTTTCCCTAGGTGCCGGCAGGGCTAGGGTTAAAAAACTACAGCTCATCACTTTGCCAAAAAAGGGTCATTTTTCACTGCAAAATTGAGGTGTGACCACGTTGCGTTTTGCGCCGTTTCCAGTCGCGGGCACTATGCCGACCCGCACAAGTGAGGTACCATTTTTCTCGTAGGACATTGGGGAACGCGGGGTGGGTGGAAAATTGTGGATCCACGCAGATTCCAGAACTTTCCATCACAGAAATATAGGGAAAATGTGGTTTTTTTGTCAATTGTTTACGTTTGCAAGGGATTCTGGGTAACAGACCATGGTGGGAGGCAGTCAAGTCACCCCATCCTGGATTCCCCTGGGTGTCTAGTTTTCAAAAATGTATAGGTTTGCTAGGTTTCCCTAGGTGCCGGCAGGGCTAGGGTTAAAAAACTACAGCTCGTCACTTTGCCAAAAAAGGGTCATTTTTCACCGCAAAATTGAAGTGTGACCACGTTGCGTTTTGTGCCGTTTCCTGTCGCGGGCACTAGGCCGACCCGCACAAGTGAGGTACCATTTTTCTCGTAGGACTTTGGGGAACGCGGGGTGGGTGGAAATTTGTGGATCCACGCAGATTCCAGAACTTTCCATCACAGAAATGTGGGGAAAATGTGTTTTGTTTGTCAATTTTTTACGTTTGCAAGGGATTCTGGATAACATACCATGGTGGGAGGCAGTCAAGTCACCCCATCCTGGATTCCCCTGGGTGTCTAGTTTACAAAAATGTATAGGTTTGCTAGGTTTCCCTAGGTGCCGGCAGGGCTAGGGTTCAAAAACTACAGCTCGTCACTTTGCCAAAAAAGGGTCATTTTTCACTGCAAAATTGAGGTGTGACCACGTTGCGTTTTGCGCCGTTTCCTGTCGCGGGCACTATGCCGACCCGCACAAGTGAGGTACCATTTTTCTCTTAGGACTTTGAGGAACGCGGGGTGGGTGGAAATTTGTGGATCCACGCAGATTCCAGAACTTTCCATCACAGAAATGTGGGGAAAATGTGTTTTTTTTGTCAATTGTTTACGTTTGCAAGGGATTCTGGGTAACAGACCATGGTGGGAGGCAGTCAAGTCACCCCATCCTGGATTCCCCTGGGTGTCTAGTTTTCAAAAATGTATAGGTTTGCTAGGTTTCCCTAGGTGCCGGCAGGGCTAGGGTTCAAAAACTACAGCTCGTCACTTTGCCAAAAAGGGGTCATTTTTCACTGCAAAATTGAGGTGTGACCACGTTGCGTTTTGCGCCGTTTCCTGTCGCGGGCACTATGCCGACCCGCACAAGTGAGGTACCATTTTTCTTGTAGGACTTTGGGGAACGCGGGGTGCGTGGAAATTTGTGGATCCACGCAGATTCCAGAACTTTCCATCACAGAAATGTGGGGAAAATGTGTTTTTTTTGTCAATTGTTTACGTTTGCAAGGGATTCTGGGTAACAGACCATGGTGGGAGGCAGTCAAGTCACCCCATCCTGGATTCCCCTGGGTGTCTAGTTTTCAAAAATGTATAGGTTTGCTAGGTTTCCCTAGGTGCCGGCAGGGCTAGGGTTAAAAAACTACAGCTCGTCACTTTGCCAAAAAAGGGTCATTTTTCACTGCAAAATTGAGGTGTGACCACGTTGCGTTTTGAGCCGTTTCCTGTCGCGGGCACTAGGCCGACCCGCACAAGTGAGGTACCATTTTTCTCGTAGGACTTTGGGGAACGTGGGGTGGGTGGAAATTTGTGGATCCACGCTGATTCCAGAACTTTCCAACACAGAAATGTGGGGAAAATGTGTTTTTTTTGTCAATTGTTTACGTTTGCAAGGGATTCTGGGTAACAGACCATGGTGGGAGGCAGTCAAGTCACCCCATCCTGGATTCCCCTGGGTGTCTAGTTTTCAAAAATGTATAGGTTTGCTAGGTTTCCCTAGGTGCCGGCAGGGCTAGGGTTAAAAAACTACAGCTCATCACTTTGCCAAAAAAGGGTCATTTTTCACTGCAAAATTGAGGTGTGACCACGTTGCGTTTTGCGCCGTTTCCAGTCGCGGGCACTATGCCGACCCGCACAAGTGAGGTACCATTTTTCTCGTAGGACATTGGGGAACGCGGGGTGGGTGGAAAATTGTGGATCCACGCAGATTCCAGAACTTTCCATCACAGAAATATAGGGAAAATGTGGTTTTTTTGTCAATTGTTTACGTTTGCAAGGGATTCTGGGTAACAGACCATGGTGGGAGGCAGTCAAGTCACCCCATCCTGGATTCCCCTGGGTGTCTAGTTTTCAAAAATGTATAGGTTTGCTAGGTTTCCCTAGGTGCCGGCAGGGCTAGGGTTAAAAAACTACAGCTCGTCACTTTGCCAAAAAAGGGTCATTTTTCACCGCAAAATTGAAGTGTGACCACGTTGCGTTTTGTGCCGTTTCCTGTCGCGGGCACTAGGCCGACCCGCACAAGTGAGGTACCATTTTTCTCGTAGGACTTTGGGGAACGCGGGGTGGGTGGAAATTTGTGGATCCACGCAGATTCCAGAACTTTCCATCACAGAAATGTGGGGAAAATGTGTTTTGTTTGTCAATTTTTTACGTTTGCAAGGGATTCTGGATAACATACCATGGTGGGAGGCAGTCAAGTCACCCCATCCTGGATTCCCCTGGGTGTCTAGTTTACAAAAATGTATAGGTTTGCTAGGTTTCCCTAGGTGCCGGCAGGGCTAGGGTTCAAAAACTACAGCTCGTCACTTTGCCAAAAAAGGGTCATTTTTCACTGCAAAATTGAGGTGTGACCACGTTGCGTTTTGCGCCGTTTCCTGTCGCGGGCACTATGCCGACCCGCACAAGTGAGGTACCATTTTTCTCTTAGGACTTTGAGGAACGCGGGGTGGGTGGAAATTTGTGGATCCACGCAGATTCCAGAACTTTCCATCACAGAAATGTGGGGAAAATGTGTTTTTTTTGTCAATTGTTTACGTTTGCAAGGGATTCTGGGTAACAGACCATGGTGGGAGGCAGTCAAGTCACCCCATCCTGGATTCCCCTGGGTGTCTAGTTTTCAAAAATGTATAGGTTTGCTAGGTTTCCCTAGGTGCCGGCAGGGCTAGGGTTCAAAAACTACAGCTCGTCACTTTGCCAAAAAAGGGTCATTTTTCACTGCAAAATTGAGGTGTGACCACGTCGCGTTTTGCGCCGTTTCCTGTTGCGGGCACTATGCCGACCCGCACAAGTGAGGTACCTTTTCTCGTAGGACTTTGGGGAACGCGGTGTGCGTAGAAATTTGTGGATCCACGCAGCTTCCAGAACTTTCCATCACAGAAATGTGGGGAAAATGTGTTTTTTTAGTCAATTTTTTACGTTTGCAAGGGATTCTGGGTAACAGACCATGGTGGGAGGGAGTCAAGTCACCCCATCCTGGATTCCCCTGGGTGTCTAGTTTTTAAAAATGTATAGGTTTGCTAGGTTTCCCTAGGTGCCGGCAGGGCTAGGGTTCAAAACCTACAGCTCGTCACTTTGCCAAAAAAGGGTCATTTTTCACTGCAAAATTGAGGTGTGACCACGTTGCGTTTTGCGCCGTTTCCTGTCGCGGGCACTATGCCGACCCGCACAAGTGAGGTACCTTTTCTCGTAGGACTTTGGGGAACGCGGTGTGCGTAGAAATGTGTGGATCCACGCAGCTTCCAGAACTTTCCATCACAGAAATGTGGGGAAAATGTGTTTTTTTAGTCAATTTTTTACGTTTGCAAGGGATTCTGGGTAACAGACCATGGTGGGAGGGAGTCAAGTCACCCCATCCTGGATTCCCCTGGGTGTCTAGTTTTTAAAAATGTATAGGTTTGCTAGGTTTCCCTAGGTGCCGGCAGGGCTAGGGTTAAAAAACTACAGCTCATCACTTTGCCAAAAAAGGGTCATTTTTCACTGCAAAATTGAGGTGTGACCACGTTGCGTTTTGCGCCGTTTCCAGTCGCGGGCACTATGCCGACCCGGACAAGTGAGGTACCATTTTTCTCGTAGGACATTGGGGAACGCGGGGTGGGTGGAAAATTGTGGATCCACGCAGATTCCAGAACTTTCTATCACAGAAATATAGGGAAAATGTGTTTTTTTTGTCAATTGTTTACGTTTGCAAGGGATTCTGGGTAACAGACCATGGTGGGAGGCAGTCAAGTCACCCCATCCTGGATTCCCCTTGGTGTCTAGTTTTCAAAAATGTATAGGTTTGCTAGGTTTCCCTAGGTGCCGGCAGGGCTAGGGTTAAAAAACTACAGCTCGTCACTTTGCCAAAAAAGGGTCATTTTTCACCGCAAAATTGAAGTGTGACCACGTTGCGTTTTGTGCCGTTTCCTGTCGCGGGCACTAGGCCGACCCGCACAAGTGAGGTACCATTTTTCTCGTAGGACTTTGGAGAACGCGGGGTGGGTGGAAATTTGTGGATCCACGCAGATTCCAGAACTTTCCATCACAGAAATGTGGGGAAAATGTGTTTTGTTTGTCAATTTTTTACGTTTGCAAGGGATTCTGGATAACAGACCATGGTGGGAGGCAGTCAAGTCACCCCATCCTGGATTCCCCTGGGTGTCTAGTTTACAAAAATGTATAGGTTTGCTAGGTTTCCCTAGGTGCCGGCAGGGCTAGGGTTCAAAAACTACAGCTCGTCACTTTGCCAAAAAAGGGTCATTTTTCACTGCAAAATTGAGGTGTGACCACGTTGCGTTTTGCGCCGTTTCCTGTCGCGGGCACTATGCCGACCCGCACAAGTGAGGTACCATTTTTCTCTTAGGACTTTGAGGAACGCGGGGTGGGTGGAAATTTGTGGATCCACGCAGATTCCAGAACTTTCCATCACAGAAATGTGGGGAAAATGTGTTTTTTTTGTCAATTGTTTACGTTTGCAAGGGATTCTGGGTAACAGACCATGGTGGGAGGCAGTCAAGTCACCCCATCCTGGATTCCCCTGGGTGTCTAGTTTTCAAAAATGTATAGGTTTGCTAGGTTTCCCTGGTGCCGGCAGGGCTAGGGTTCAAAAACTACAGCTCGTCACTTTGCCAAAAAAGGGTCATTTTTCACTGCAAAATTGAGGTGTGACCACGTCGCGTTTTGCGCCGTTTCCTGTCGCGGGCACTATGCCGACCCGCACAAGTGAGGTACCTTTTCTCGTAGGACTTTGGGGAACGCGGTGTGCGTAGAAATTTGTGGATCCACGCAGCTTCCAGAACTTTCCATCACAGAAATGTGGGGAAAATGTGTTTTTTTAGTCAATTTTTTACGTTTGCAAGGGATTCTGGGTAACAGACCATGGTGGGAGGGAGTCAAGTCACCCCATCCTGGATTCCCCTGGGTGTCTAGTTTTTAAAAATGTATAGGTTTGCTAGGTTTCCCTAGGTGCCGGCAGGGCTAGGGTTCAAAACCTACAGCTCGTCACTTTGCCAAAAAAGGGTCATTTTTCACTGCAAAATTGAGGTGTGACCACGTTGCGTTTTGCGCCGTTTCCTGTCGCGGGCACTAGGCCGACCCGCACAAGTGAGGTACCATTTTTCTCGTAGGACTTTGGGGATCGAGGGGTGGGTGGAAATTTGTAGATCCACGCAGATTCCAGAACTTTCCATCACAGAAATGTGGGGAAAATGTGTTTTTTTGTCAATTGTTTACGTTTGCAAGGGTTTCTGGGTAACAGACCATGGTGGGAGGCAGTCAAGTCACCCCATCCTGGATTCCCCTGGGTGTCTAGTTTTCAAAAATGTATAGGTTTGCTAGGTTTCCCTAGGTGCCGGCAGGGCTAGGGTTAAAAAACTACAGCTCATCACTTTGCCAAAAAAGGGTCATTTTTCACTGCAAAATTGAGGTGTGACCACGTTGCGTTTTGCGCCGTTTCCTGTCGCGGGCACTATGCCGACCCGCACAAGTGAGGTACCATTTTTCTCGTAGGACATTGGGGAACGCGGGGTGGGTGGAAATTTGTGGATCCACGCAGATTCCAGAACTTTCCATCACAGAAATATGGGGAAAATGTGTTTTTTTTGTCATTTTTTTAGGTTTGCAAGGGATTCTGGATAACAGACCATGGTGGGAGGCAGTCAAGTCACCCCATCCTGGATTCCCCTGGGTGTCTAGTTTTTAAAAATGTATAGGTTTGCTAGGTTTCCCTAGGTGCCGGCAGGGCTAGGGTTCAAAACCTACAGCTCGTCACTTTGCCAAAAAAGGGTCATTTTTCACTGCAAAATTGAGGTGTGACCACGTTGCGTTTTGCGCCGTTTCCTGTCGCGGGCACTAGGCCGACCCGCACAAGTGAGGTACCATTTTTCTCGTAGGACTTTGGGGATCGAGGGGTGGGTGGAAATTTGTAGATCCACGCAGATTCCAGAACTTTCCATCACAGAAATGTGGGGAAAATGTGTTTTTTTGTCAATTGTTTACGTTTGCAAGGGATTCTGGGTAACAGACCATGGTGGGAGGCAGTCAAGTCACCCCATCCTGGATTCCCCTGGGTGTCTAGTTTTCAAAAATGTATAGGTTTGCTAGGTTTCCCTAGGTGCCGGCAGGGCTAGGGTTAAAAAACTACAGCTCATCACTTTGCCAAAAAAGGGTCATTTTTCACTGAAAAAATTGAGGTGTGACCACGTTGCGTTGTGCGCCGTTTCCAGTCGCGGGCACTATGCCGACCCGCACAAGTGAGGTACCATTTTTCTTGTAGGACTTTGGGGAACGCGGGGTGCATGGAAATTTGTGGATCCACGCAGCTTCCAGAACTTTCCAACACAGAAATGTGGGGAAAATGTGTTTTTTTTGTCAATTTTTTACGTTTGCAAGGGATTCTGGGTAACAGACCATGGTGGGAGGCAGTCAAGTCACCCCATCCTGGATTCCCCTGGGTGTCTAGTTTTCAAAAATGTATAGGTTTGCTAGGTTTCCCTAGGTGCCGGCAGGGCTAGGGTTAAAAAACTACAGCTCATCACTTTGCCAAAAAAGGGTAATTTTTTCACTGCAAAATTGAGGTGTGACCACGTTGCGTTTTGCGCCGTTTCCAGTCGCGGGCACTATGCCAACCCGCACAAGTGAGGTACCATTTTTCTCGTAGGACTTTGGGGAACGCGGGGTGCGTGGAAATTTGTGGATCCACGCAGATTCCAGAACTTTCCATCACAGAAATATGGGGAAAATGTGGTTTTTTTGTCAATTGTTTACGTTTGCAAGGGATTCTGGGTAACAGACCATGGTGGGAGGCAGTCAAGTCACCCCATCCTGGATTCCCCTGGGTGTCTAGTTTTCAAAAATGTATAGGTTTGCTAGGTTTCCCTAGGTGCCGGCAGGGCTAGGGTTCAAAAACTACAGCTCGTCACTTTGCCAAAAAAGGGTCATTTTTCACTGCAAAATTGAGGTGTGACCACTTTGCGTTTTGCGCCGTTTCCTGTCGCGGGCACTAGGCCGACCCGCACAAGTGAGGTACCATTTTTCTCGTAGGACTTTGGGGAACGCGGGGTGGGTGGAAATTTGTGGATCCACGCAGATTCCAGAACTTTCCATCACAGAAATGTGGGGAAAATGTTTTTTTTGTCAATATTTTACGTTTGCAAGGGATTCTGGGTAACAGACCATGGTGGGAGGCAGTCAAGTCACCCCATCCTGGTTTCCCCTGGGTGTCTAGTTTTCAAAAATGTATAGGTTTGCTAGGTTTCCCTAGGTGCCGGCAGGGCTAGGGTTCAAAAACTACAGCTCGTCATTTTGCCAAAAAAGGGTCATTTTTCACAGCAAAATTGAGGTGTGACCACGTTGCGTTTTGCGCCGTTTCCTGTCGCGGGCACTATGCCGACCCGCACAAGTGAGGTACCATTTTTCTCGTAGGACATTGGGGAACGCGGGGTGGGTGGAAATTTGTGGATCCACGCAGATTCCAGAACTTTCCATCACAGAAATATGGGGAAAATGTGGTTTTTTTGTCAATTTTTTAGGTTTGCAAGGGATTCTGGGTAACAGACCATGGTGGGAGGCAGTCAAGTCACCCCATCCTGGATTCCCCTGGGTGTCTAGTTTTCAAAAATGTATAGGTTTGCTAGGTTTTCCTAGGTGCCGGCAGGGCTAGGGTTCAAAAACTACAGCTAGTCACTTTGCCAAAAAAGGGTCATTTTTCACTGCAAAATTGAGGTGTGACCACATTTCGTTTTGCGCCGTTTCCAGTCGCGGGCACTATGCCAACCCGCACAAGTGAGGTACCATTTTTCTCGTAGGACATTGGGGAACGCGGGGTGGGTGGAAAATTGTGGATCCACGCAGATTCCAGAACTTTCCATCACAGAAATATGGGGAAAATGTGTTTTTTTGTCAATTGTTTACGTTTGCAAGGGATTCTGGGTAACAGACCATGGTGGGAGGCAGTCAAATCACCCCACCCTGGATTCCCCTGGGTGTCTAGTTTTCAAAAATGTATAGGTTTGCTAGGTTTCTCTAGGTGCCGGCAGGGCTAGGGTTAAAAAACTACAGCTCATCACTTTGCCAAAAAAGGGTCATTTTTCACTGCAAAATTGAGGTGTGACCACGTTGCGTTTTGCGCCGTTTCCAGTCGCGGGCACTATGCCGACCCGCACAAGTGAGGTACCATTTTTCTTGTAGGACTTTGGGGAACGCGGGGTGCATGGAAATTTGTGGATCCACGCAGATTCCAGAACTTTCCATCACAGAAATGTGGGGAAAATGTGGTTTTTTTGTCAATTGTTTACATTTGCAAGGGATTCTGGGTAACAGACCATGGTGGGAGGCAGTCAAGTCACCCCATCCTGGATTCCCCTGGGTGTCTAGTTTTCAAAAATGTATAGGTTTGCTAGGTTTCCCTAGGTGCCGGCAGGGCTAGGGTTCAAAAACTACAGCTCGTCACTTTGCCAAAAAAGAGTCATTTTTCACTGCAAAATTGAGGTGTGACCACGTTGCGTTTTGTGCCGTTTCCTGTCGCGGGTACTAGGCCGACCCGCACAAGTGAGGTACCATTTTTCTCGTAGGACTTTGGGGAACGCGGGGTGGGTGGAAATTTGTGGATCCACGCAGATTCCAGAACTTTCCATCACAGAAATGTGGGGAAAATGTTTTTTTTGTCAATATTTTACGTTTGCAAGGTATTCTGGGTAACAGACCATGGTGGGAGGCAGTCAAGTCACCCCATCCTGGATTCCCCTGGGTGTCTAGTTTTCAAAAATGTATAGGTTTGCTAGGTTTCCCTAGGTGCCGGCAGGGCTAGGGTTCAAAAAGTACAGCTCGTCATTTTGCCAAAAAAGGGTCATTTTTCACTGCAAAATTGAGGTGTGACCACGTTGCGTTTTGCGCCGTTTCCTGTCGCGGGCACTATGCCGACCCGCACAAGTGAGGTACCATTTTTCTCATAGGACATTGGGGAACGCGGGGTGGGTGGAAATTTGTGGATCCACGCAGATTCCAGAACTTTCCATCACAGAAATATGGGGAAAATGTGTTTTTTTTGTCAATTTTTTACGTTTGCAAGGGATTCTGGGTAACAGACCATGGTGGGAGGCAGTCAAGTCACCCCATCCTGGATTCCCGTGGGTGTCTAGTTTTAAAAAATGTATAGGTTTGCTAGGTTTCCCTAGGTGCCGGCAGGGCTAGGGTTCAAAAACTACAGCTAGTCACTTTGCCAAAAAGGGGTCATTTTTCACTGCAAAATTGAGGTGTGACCACGTTGCGTTTTGTGCCGTTTCCTGTCGCGGACACTAGGCCGACCCGCACAAGTGAGGTACCATTTTTCTCGTAGGACTTTGTGTAACGCGGGGTGGGTGGAAATTTGTGGATCCACGCAGATTCCAGAACTTTCCATCACAGAAATGTGGGGAAAATGTGTTTTTTTTGTCAATTTGTTATGTTTGCAAGGGATTCTAGGTTACAGACCATGGTGGGAGGCAGTCAAGTCACCCCATCCTGGATTCCCCTGGGTGTCTAGTTTTCAAAAATGTATAGGTTTGCTAGGTTTCCCTAGGTGCCGGCAGGGCTAGGGTTCAAAACCTACAGCTCGTCACTTTGCCAAAAAAGGGTCATTTTTCACTGCAAAATTGAGGTGTGACCACGTTGCGTTTTGCGCCATTTCCTGTCGCGGGCAGTAGGCCGACCCGCACAAGTGAGGTACCATTTTTCTCGTAGGACCTTGGGGATCACGGGGTGGGTGGAAATTTGTAGATCCACGCAGATTCCAGAACTTTCCATCACAGAAATGTGGGGAAAATGTGTTTTTTTTGTCAATTTTTTACGTTTGCAAGGGATTCTGGGTAACAGACCATGGTGGGAGGCAGTCAAGTCACCCCATCCTGGATTCCCCTGGGTGTCTAGTTTACAAAAATGTATAGGTTTGCTAGGTTTCCCTAGGTGCCGGCAGGGCTAGGGTTCAAAAACTACAGCTCGACACTTTGCCAACAAAGGGTCAATTTTCACTGCAAAATTGAGGTGTGACCACGTCGCGTTTTGCGCCGTTTCCTGTCGCGGGCACTAGGCCGACCCGCACAAGTGAGGTACCATTTTTCTCGTAGGACTTTGGGGAACGCGGGGTGGGTGGAAATTTGTGGATCCACGCAGATTCCAGAACTTTCCATCACAGAAATGTGGGGAAAATGTGTTTTTTTAGTCAATTTTTTACGTTTGCAAGGGATTCTGGGTAACAGACCATGGTGGGAGGCAGTCAAGTCACCCCATCCTGGATTCCCCTGGGTGTCTAGTTTTCAAAAATGTATAGGTTTGCTAGGTTTCCCTAGGTGCCGGCAGGGCTAGGGTTAAAAAACTACAGCTCGTCACTTTGCCAAAAAAGGGTCATTTTTCACTTCAAAATTGAAGTGTGACCACGTTGCGTTTTGCGCCGTTTCCTGTCGCGGGCACTAGGCCGACCCGCACAAGTGAGGTACCATTTTTCTCGTAGGACTTTGGGGAACGCGGGGTGGGTGGAAATTTGTGGATCCACGCAGATTCCAGAACTTTCCATCACAGAAATGTGGGGAAAATGTGTTTTGTTTGTCAATTTTTTACGTTTGCAAGGGATTCTGGATAACAGACCATGGTGGGAGGCAGTCAAGTCACCCCATCCTGGATTCCCCTGGGTGTCTAGTTTACAAAAATGTATAGGTTTGCTAGGTTTCCCTAGGTGCCGGCAGGGCTAGGGTTAAAAAACTACAGCTAGTCACTTTGCCAAAAAAGGGTCATTTTTCACTGCAAAATTGAGGTGTGACCACGTTGCGTTTTGCGCCGTTTCCTGTCGCGGGCACTAGGCCGACCCGCACAAGTGAGGTACCATTTTTCTCGTAGGACTTTGGGGATCGAGGGGTGGGTGGAAATTTGTAGATCCACGCAGATTCCAGAACTTTCCATCACAGAAATGTGGGGAAAATGTGTTTTTTTGTCAATTGTTTACGTTTGCAAGGGATTCTGGGTAACAGACCATGGTGGGAGGCAGTCAAGTCACCCCATCCTGGATTCCCCTGGGTGTCTAGTTTTCAAAAATGTATAGGTTTGCTAGGTTTCCCTAGGTGCCGGCAGGGCTAGGGTTAAAAAACTACAGCTCATCACTTTGCCAAAAAAGGGTCATTTTTCACTGCAAAATTGAGGTGTGACCACGTTGCGTTTTGCGCCGTTTCCAGTCGCGGGCACTATGCCGACCCGCACAAGTGAGGTACCATTTTTCTCGTAGGACATTGGGGAACGCGGGGTGGGTGGAAAATTGTGGATCCACGCAGATTCCAGAACTTTCCATCACAGAAATATAGGGAAAATGTGTTTTTTTTGTCAATTTTTTAGGTTTGCAAGGGATTCTGGGTAACAGACCATGGTGGGAGGCAGTCAAGTCACCCCATCCTGGATTCCCCTGGGTGTCTAGTTTTTAAAAATGTATAGGTTTGCTAGGTTTCCCTAGGTGCCGGCAGGGCTAGGGTTCAAAACCTACAGCTCGTCACTTTGCCAAAAAAGGGTCATTTTTCACTGCAAAATTGAGGTGTGACCACGTTGCGTTTTGCGCCGTTTCCTGTCGCGGGCACTAGGCCGACCCGCACAAGTGAGGTACCATTTTTCTCGTAGGACTTTGGGGATCGAGGGGTGGGTGGAAATTTGTAGATCCACGCAGATTCCAGAACTTTCCATTACAGAAATGTGGGGAAAATGTGTTTTTTTTGTCAATTATTTACGTTTGCAAGGGATTCTGGGTAACAGACCATGGTGGGAGGCAGTCAAGTCACCCCATCCTGGATTCCCCTGGGTGTCTAGTTTACAAAAATGTATAGGTTTGCTAGGTTTCCCTAGGTGCCGGCAGGGCTAGGGTTCAAAAACTACAGCTCGTCACTTTGCCAAAAAAGGGTCAATTTTCACTGCAAAATTGAGGTGTGACCACGTTGCGTTTTGCGCCGTTTCCTGTCGCGGGCACTAGGCCGACCCGCACAAGTGAGGTACCATTTTTCTCGTAGGACTTTGGGGAACGCGGGGTGGGTGGAAATTTGTGGATCCACGCAAATTCCAGAACTTTCCATCACAGAAATGTGGGGAAAATGTGTTTTTTTGTCAATTTTTTACTTTTGCAAGGGATTCTGGATAACAGACAATGGTGGGAGGCAGTCAAGTCACCCCATCCTGGATTCCCCTGGGTGTCTAGTTTACAAAAATGTATAGGTTTGCTAGGTTTCCCTAGGTGCCGGCAGGGCTAGGGTTCAAAAACTACAGCTAGTCACTTTGCCAAAAAGGGGTCATTTTTCACTGCAAAATTGAGGTGTGACCACGTTGCGTTTTGCGCCGTTTCCTGTCGCGGGCACTATGCCGACCCGCACAAGTGAGGTACCATTTTTCTTGTAGGACTTTGGGGAACGCGGGGTGCATGGAAATTTGTGGATCCACGCAGCTTCCAGAACTTTCCAACACAGAAATGTGGGGAAAATGTGTTTTTTTTGTCAATTTTTTACGTTTGCAAGGGATTCTGGGTAACAGACCATGGTGGGAGGCAGTCAAGTCACCCCATCCTGGATTCCTCTGGGTGTCTAGTTTTCAAAAATGTATAGGTTTGCTAGGTTTCCCTAGGTGCCGGCAGGGCTAGGGTTAAAAAACTACAGCTCATCACTTTGCCAAAAAAGGGTCATTTTTTCACTGCAAAATTGAGGTGTGACCACGTTGCGTTTTGCGCCGTTTCCAGTCACGGGCACTATGCCAACCCGCACAAGTGAGGTACCATTTTTCTCGTAGGACTTTGGGGAACGCGGGGTGCGTGGAAATTTGTGGATCCACGCAGATTCCAGAACTTTCCATCACAGAAATATGGGGAAAATGTGGTTTTTTGTCAATTGTTTACGTTTGCAAGGGATTCTGGGTAACAGACCATGGTGGGAGGCAGTCAAGTCACCCCATCCTGGATTCCCCTGGGTGTCTAGTTTTCAAAAATGTATAGGTTTGCTAGGTTTCCCTAGGTGCCGGCAGGGCTAGGGTTCAAAAACTACAGCTCGTCACTTTGCCAAAAAAGGGTCATTTTTCACTGCAAAATTGAGGTGTGACCACGTTGCGTTTTGCGCCGTTTCCTGTCGCGGGCACTAGGCCGACCCGCACAAGTGAGGTACCATTTTTCTCGTAGGACTTTGGGGAACGCGGGGTGGGTGGAAATTTGTGGATCCACGCAGATTCCAGAACTTTCCATCACAGAAATGTGGGGAAAATGTTTTTTTTGTCAATATTTTACGTTTGCAAGGGATTCTGGGTAACAGACCATGGTGGGAGGCAGTCAAGTCACCCCATCCTGGTTTCCCCTGGGTGTCTAGTTTTCAAAAATGTATAGGTTTGCTAGGTTTCCCTAGGTGCCGGCAGGGCTAGGGTTCAAAAACTACAGCTCGTCATTTTGCCAAAAAAGGGTCATTTTTCACTGCAAAATTGAGGTGTGACCACGTTGCGTTTTGCGCCGTTTCCTGTCGCGGGCACTATGCCGACCCGCACAAGTGAGGTACCATTTTTCTCGTAGGACATTGGGGAACGCGGGGTGGGTGGAAATTTGTGGATCCACGCAGATTCCAGAACTTTCCATCACAGAAATATGGGGAAAATGTGTTTTTTTTGTCAATTTTTTAGGTTTGCAAGGGATTCTGGGTAACAGACCTTGGTGGGAGGCAGTCAAGTAACCCCATCCTGGATTCCCCTGGGTGTCTAGTTTTCAAAAATGTATAGGTTTGCTAGGTTTCCCTAGGTGCCGGCAGGGCTAGGGTTCAAAAACTACAGCTCGTCATTTTGCCAAAAAAGGGTCATTTTTCACTGCAAAATTGAGGTGTGACCACGTTGCGTTTTGCGCCGTTTCCTGTCGCGGGCACTATGCCGACCCACACAAGTGAGGTACCATTTTTCTCGTAGGACATTGGGGAACGCGGGGTGGGTGGAAATTTGTGGATCCACGCAGATTCCAGAACTTTCCATCACAGAAATATGGGGAAAATGTGTTTTTTTTGTCAATTTTTTAGGTTTGCAAGGGATTCTGGGTAACAGACCATGGTGGAAGGCAGTCAAGTCACCCCATCCTGGATTCCCCTGGGTGTCTAGTTTTCAAAAATGTATAGGTTTGCTAGGTTTCCCTAGGTGCCGGCAGGGCTAGGGTTCAAAAACTACAGCTAGTCACTTTGCCAAAAAGGGGTCATTTTTCACTGCAAAATTGAGGTGTGACCACGTTGCGTTTTGCGCCGTTTCCTGTCGCGGGCACTATGCCGACCCGCACAAGTGAGGTACCATTTTTCTTGTAGGACTTTGGGGAACGCGGGGTGCATGGAAATTTGTGGATCCACGCAGCTTCCAGAACTTTCCAACACAGAAATGTGGGGAAAATGTGTTTTTTTTGTCAATTTTTTACGTTTGCAAGGGATTCTGGGTAACAGACCATGGTGGGAGGCAGTCAAGTCACCCCATCCTGGATTCCCCTGGGTGTCTAGTTTTCAAAAATGTATAGGTTTGCTAGGTTTCCCTAGGTGCCGGCAGGGCTAGGGTTAAAAAACTACAGCTCATCACTTTGCCAAAAAAGGGTCATTTTTTCACTGCAAAATTGAGGTGTGACCACGTTGCGTTTTGCGCCGTTTCCAGTCACGGGCACTATGCCAACCCGCACAAGTGAGGTACCATTTTTCTCGTAGGACTTTGGGGAACGCGGGGTGCGTGGAAATTTGTGGATCCACGCAGATTCCAGAACTTTCCATCACAGAAATATGGGGAAAATGTGGTTTTTTTGTCAATTGTTTACGTTTGCAAGGGATTCTGGGTAACAGACCATGGTGGGAGGCAGTCAAGTCACCCCATCCTGGATTCCCCTGGGTGTCTAGTTTTCAAAAATGTATAGGTTTTCTAGGTTTCCCTAGGTGCCGGCAGGGCTAGGGTTCAAAAACTACAGCTCGTCACTTTGCCAAAAAAGGGTCATTTTTCACTGCAAAATTGAGGTGTGACCACGTTGCGTTTTGCGCCGTTTCCTGTCGCGGGCACTAGGCCGACCCGCACAAGTGAGGTACCATTTTTCTCGTAGGACTTTGGGGAACGCGGGGTGGGTGGAAATTTGTGGATCCACGCAGATTCCAGAACTTTCCATCACAGAAATGTGGGGAAAATGTTTTTTTTGTCAATATTTTACGTTTGCAAGGGATTCTGGGTAACAGACCATGGTGGGAGGCAGTCAAGTCACCCCATCCTGGTTTCCCCTGGGTGTCTAGTTTTCAAAAATGTACAGGTTTGCTAGGTTTCCCTAGGTGCCGGCAGGGCTAGGGTTCAAAAACTACAGCTCGTCATTTTGCCAAAAAAGGGTCATTTTTCACTGCAAAATTGAGGTGTGACCACGTTGCGTTTTGCGCCGTTTCCTGTCGCGGGCACTATGCCGACCCGCACAAGTGAGGTACCATTTTTCTCGTAGGACATTGGGGAACGCGGGGTGGGTGGAAATTTGTGGATCCACGCAGATTCCAGAACTTTCCATCACAGAAATATGGGGAAAATGTGGTTTTTTTGTCAATTTTTTAGGTTTGCAAGGGATTCTGGGTAACAGACCATGGTGGGAGGCAGTCAAGTAACCCCATCCTGGATTCCCCTGGGTGTCTAGTTTTCAAAAATGTATAGGTTTGCTAGGTTTCCCTAGGTGCCGGCAGGGCTAGGGTTCAAAAACTACAGCTAGTCACTTTGCCAAAAAAGGGTCATTTTTCACTGCAAAATTGAGATGTGACCACGTTGCGTTTTGCGCCGTTTCCTGTCGCGGGCACTAGGCCGACCCGCACAAGTGAGGTACCATTTTTCTCGTAGGACTTTGGGGAACGTGGGGTGGGTGGAAATTTGTGGATCCACGCAGATTCCAGAACTTTCCAACACAGAAATGTGGGGAAAATGTATTTTTTTTGTCAATTGTTTACGTTTGCAAGGGATTCTGGGTAACAAACCATGGTGGGAGGCAGTAAAATCACCCCATCCTGGATTCCCCTGGGTGTCTAGTTTTCAAAAATGTATAGGTTTGCTAGGTTTCCCTAGGTGCCGGCAGGGCTAGGGTTCAAAAACTACAGCTCGTCACTTTGCCAAAAAAGAGTCATTTTTCACTGCAAAATTGAGGTGTGACCACGTTGCGTTTTGTGCCGTTTCCTGTCGCGGGTACTAGGCCGACCCGCACAAGTGAGGTACCATTTTTCTCGTAGGACTTTGGGGAACGCGGGGTGGGTGGAAATTTGTGGATCCACGCAGATTCCAGAACTTTCCATCACAGAAATGTGGGGAAAATGTTTTTTTTGTCAATATTTTACGTTTGCAAGGTATTCTGGGTAACAGACCATGGTGGGAGGCAGTCAAGTCACCCCATCCTGGATTCCCCTGGGTGTCTAGTTTTCAAAAATGTATAGGTTTGCTAGGTTTCCCTAGGTGCCGGCAGGGCTAGGGTTCAAAAACTACAGCTCGTCATTTTGCCAAAAAAGGGTCATTTTTCACTGCAAAATTGAGGTGTGACCACGTTGCGTTTTGCGCCGTTTCCTGTCGCGGGCACTATGCCGACCCGCACAAGTGAGGTACCATTTTTCTCATAGGACATTGGGGAACGCGGGGTGGGTGGAAATTTGTGGATCCACGCAGATTCCAGAACTTTCCATCACAGAAATATGGGGAAAATGTGTTTTTTTTGTCAATTTTTTACGTTTGCAAGGGATTCTGGGTAACAGACCATGGTGGGAGGCAGTCAAGTCACCCCATCCTGGATTCCCCTGGGTGTCTAGTTTTCAAAAATGTATAGGTTTGCTAGGTTTCCCTAGGTGCCGGCAGGGCTAGGGTTAAAAAACTACAGCTAGTCACTTTGCCAAAAAGGGGTCATTTTTCACTGCCAAATTGAGGTGTGACCACGTTGCGTTTTGTGCCGTTTCCTGTCGCGGGCAGTAGGCCGACCCGCACAAGTGAGGTACCATTTTTCTCGTAGGACCTTGGGGATCACGGGGTGGGTGGAAATTTGTAGATCCACGCAGATTCCAGAACTTTCCATCACAGAAATGTGGGGAAAATGTGTTTTTTTTGTCAATTTTTTACGTTTGCAAGGGATTCTGGGTAACAGACCATGGTGGGAGGCAGTCAAGTCACCCCATCCTGGATTCCCCTGGGTGTCTAGTTTACAAAAATGTATAGGTTTGCTAGGTTTCCCTAGGTGCCGGCAGGGCTAGGGTTCAAAAACTACAGCTCGACACTTTGCCAAAAAAGGGTCAATTTTAACTGCAAAATTGAGGTGTGACCACGTCGCGTTTTGCGCCGTTTCCTGTCGCGGGCACTAGGCCGACCCGCACAAGTGAGGTACCATTTTTCTCGTAGGACTTTGGGGAACGCGGGGTGGGTGGAAATTTGTGGATCCACGCAGATTCCAGAACTTTCCATCACAGAAATGTGGGGAAAATGTGTTTTTTTTGTCAATTTTTTACGTTTGCAAGGGATTCTGGGTAACAGACCATGGTGGGAGGCAGTCAAGTCACCCCATCCTGGATTCCCCTGGGTGTCTAGTTTTCAAAAATGTATAGGTTTGCTAGGTTTCCCTAGGTGCCGGCAGGGCTAGGGTTAAAAAACTACAGCTCGTCACTTTGCCAAAAAAGGGTCATTTTTCACTTCAAAATTGAAGTGTGACCACGTTGCGTTTTGCGCCGTTTCCTGTCGCGGGCACTAGGCCGACCCGCACAAGTGAGGTACCATTTTTCTCGTAGGACTTTGGGGAACGCGGGGTGGGTGGAAATTTGTGGATCCACGCAGATTCCAGAACTTTCCATCACAGAAATGTGGGGAAAATGTGTTTTGTTTGTCAATTTTTTACGTTTGCAAGGGATTCTGGATAACAGACCATGGTGGGAGGCAGTCAAGTCACCCCATCCTGGATTCCCCTGGGTGTCTAGTTTACAAAAATGTATAGGTTTGCTAGGTTTCCCTAGGTGCCGGCAGGGCTAGGGTTCAAAAACTACAGCTAGTCACTTTGCCAAAAAAGGGTCATTTTTCACTGCAAAATTGAGGTGTGACCACGTTGCGTTTTGCGCCGTTTCCTGTCGCGGGCACTATGCCGACCCGCACAAGTGAGGTACCATTTTTCTCTTAGGACTTTGGGGAACGCGGGGTGGGTGGAAATTTGTGGATCCACGCAGATTCCAGAACTTTCCATCACAGAAATGTGGGGAAAATGTGGTTTTTTTGTCAATTGTTTACGTTTGCAAGGGATTCTGGGTAACAGACCATGGTGGGAGGCAGTCAAGTCACCCCATCCTGGATTCCCCTGGGTGTCTAGTTTTCAAAAATGTATAGGTTTGCTAGGTTTCCCTAGGTGCCGGCAGGGCTAGGGTTCAAAAACTACAGCTCGTCACTTTGCCAAAAAAGGGTCATTTTTCACTGCAAAATTGAGGTGTGACCATGTTGCGTTTTGCGCCGTTTCCTGTCGCGGGCACTATGCCGACCCGCACAAGTAAGGTACCATTTTTCTCGTAGGACTTTGGGGAACGCGGGGTGGGTGGAAATTTGTGGATCCACGCAGATTCCAGAACTTTCCATCACAGAAATGTGGGGAAAATGTTTTTATTGTCAATATTTTACGTTTGCAAGGGATTCTGGGTAACAGACCATGGTGGGAGGCAGTCAAGTCACCCCATCCTGGATTCCCCTGGGTGTCTAGTTTTCAAAAATGTATAGGTTTGCTAGGTTTCCCTAGGTGCCGGCAGGGCTAGGGTTCAAAAACTACAGCTCGTCATTTTGCCAAAAAAGGGTCATTTTTCCCTGCAAAATTGAGGTGTGACCACGTTGCGTTTTGCGCCGTTTCCTGTCGCGGGCACTATGCCGACCCGCACAAGTGAGGTACCATTTTTCTCGTAGGACATTGGGGAACGCGGGGTGGGTGGAAATTTGTGCATCCACGCAGATTCCAGAACTTTCCATCACAGAAATATGGGGAAAATGTGTTTTTTTTGTCATTTTTTTAGGTTTGCAAGGGATTCTGGGTAACAGACCATGGTGGGAGGCAGTCAAGTCACCCCATCCTGGATTCCCCTGGGTGTCTAGTTTTTAAAAATGTATAGGTTTGCTAGGTTTCCCTAGGTGCCGGCAGGGCTAGGGTTCAAAACCTACAGCTCGTCACTTTGCCAAAAAAGGGTCATTTTTCACTGCAAAATTGAGGTGTGACCACGTTGCGTTTTGCGCCGTTTCGTGTCGCGGGCACTAGGCCGACCCGCACAAGTGAGGTACCATTTTTCTCGTAGGACTTTGGGGATCGCGGGGTGGGTGGAAATTTGTAGATCCACGCAGATTCCAGAACTTTCCATCACAGAAATGTGGGGAAAATGTGTTTTTTTTGTCAATTATTTACGTTTGCAAGGGATTCTGGGTAACAGACCATGGTGGGAGGCAGTCAAGTCACCCCATCCTGGATTCCCCTGGGTGTCTAGTTTACAAAAATGTATAGGTTTGCTAGGTTTCCCTAGGTGCCGGCAGGGCTAGGGTTAAAAAACTACAGCTCGTCACTTTGCAAAAAAAGGGTCAATTTTCACTGCAAAATTGAGGTGTGACCACGTTGCGTTTTGCGCCATTTCCTGTCGCGGGCACTAGGCCGACCCGCACAAGTGAGGTACCATTTTTCTCGTAGGACCTTGGGGATCACGGGGTGGGTGGAAATTTGTAGATCCATGCAGATTCCAGAACTTTCCATCACAGAAATGTGGGGAAAATGTGTTTTTTTTGTCAATTTGTTACGTTTGCAAGGGATTCTGGGTAACAGACCATGGTGGGAGGCAGTCAAGTCACCCCATCCTGGATTCCCCTGGGTGTCTAGTTTACAAAAATGTATAGGTTTGCTAGGTTTCCCTAGGTGCCGGCAGGGCTAGGGTTCAAAAACTACAGCTCGACACTTTGCCAAAAAAGGGTCAATTTTCACTGCAAAATTGAGGTGTGACCACGTCGCGTTTTGCGCCGTTTCCTGTCGCGGGCACTAGGCCGACCCACACAAGTGAGGTACCATTTTTCTCGTAGGACTTTGGGGAACGCGGGGTGGGTGGAAATTTGTGGATCCACGCAGATTCCAGAACTTTCCATCACAGAAATATGGGGAAAATGTGTTTTTTTTGTCAATTTTTTACGTTTGCAAGGGATTCTGGGTAACAGACCATGGTGGGAGGCAGTCAAGTCACCCCATCCTGGATTCCCCTGGGTGTCTAGTTTTCAAAAATGTATAGGTTTGCTAGGTTTCCCTAGGTGCCGGCAGGGCTAGGGTTAAAAAACTACAGCTCGTCACTTTGCCAAAAAAGGGTCATTTTTCACTTCAAAATTGAAGTGTGACCACGTTGCGTTTTGCGCCGTTTCCTGTCGCGGGCACTAGGCCGACCCGCACAAGTGAGGTACCATTTTTCTCGTAGGACTTTGGGGAACGCGGGGTGGGTGGAAATTTGTGGATCCACGCAGATTCCAGAACTTTCCATCACAGAAATGTGGGGAAAATGTGTTTTGTTTGTCAATTTTTTACGTTTGCAAGGGATTCTGGATAACAGACCATGGTGGGAGGCAGTCAAGTCACCCCATCCTGGATTCCCCTGGGTGTCTAGTTTACAAAAATGTATAGGTTTGCTAGGTTTCCCTAGGTGCCGGCAGGGCTAGGGTTCAAAAACTACAGCTAGTCACTTTGCCAAAAAAGGGTCATTTTTCACTGCAAAATTGAGGTGTGACCACGTTGCGTTTTGCGCCGTTTCCTGTCGCGGGCACTATGCCGACCCGCACAAGTGAGGTACCATTTTTCTCTTAGGACTTTGGGGAACGCTGGGTGGGTGGAAATTTGTGGATCCACGCAGATTCCAGAACTTTCCATCACAGAAATGTGGGGAAAATGTGTTTTTTTTGTCAATTGTTTACGTTTGCAAGGGATTCTGGGTAACAGACCATGGTGGGAGGCAGTCAAGTCACCCCATCCTGGATTCCCCTGGGTGTCTAGTTTTCAAAAATGTATAGGTTTGCTAGGTTTCCCTAGGTGCCGGCAGGGCTAGGGTTCAAAAACTACAGCTCGTCACTTTGCCAAAAAAGGGTCATTTTTCACTGCAAAATTGAGGTGTGACCATGTTGCGTTTTGCGCCGTTTCCTGTCGCGGGCACTATGCCGACCCGCACAAGTAAGGTACCATTTTTCTCGTAGGACTTTGGGGAACGCGGGGTGTGTGGAAATTTGTGGATCCACGCAGATTCCAGAACTTTCCATCACAGAAATGTGGGGAAAATGTTTTTATTGTCAATATTTTACGTTTGCAAGGGATTCTGGGTAACAAACCATGGTGGGAGGCAGTCAAATCACCCCATCCTGGATTCCCCTGGGTGTCTAGTTTTCAAAAATGTATAGGTTTGCTAGGTTTCCCTAGGTGCCGGCAGGGCTAGGGTTCAAAAACTACAGCTAGTCACTTTGCCAAAAAGGGGTCATTTTTCACTGCAAAATTGAGGTGTGACCACGTTGCGTTTTGCGCCGTTTCCTGTCTCGGGCACTATGCCGACCCGCACAAGTGAGGTACCATTTTTCTCGTAGGACTTTGGGGAACGCGGTGTGCGTAGAAATTTGTGGATCCACGCAGCTTCCAGAACTTTCCATCACAGAAATGTGGGGAAAATGTGTTTTTTTTGTCAATTGTTTACGTTTGCAAGGGATTCTGGGTAACAAACCATGGTGGGAGGCAGTCAAATCACCCCATCCTGGATTACCCTGGGTGTCTAGTTTTCAAAAATGTATAGGTTTGCTAGGTTTCCCTAGGTGCCGGCAGGGCTAGGGTTAAAAAACTACAGCTCATCACTTTGCCAAAAAAGGGTCATTTTTCACTGCAAAATTGAGGTGTGACCACGTTGCGTTTTGCGCCGTTTCCAGTCGCGGGCACTATGCCAACCCGCACAAGTGAGGTACCATTTTTCTCGTAGGACATTGGGGAACGCGGGGTGGGTGGAAAATTGTGGATCCACGCAGATTCCAGAACTTTCCATCACAGAAATATGGGGAAAATGTGTTTTTTTTGTCAATTGTTTACGTTTGCAAGGGATTCTCGGTAACAGACCATGGTGGGAGGCAGTCAAGTCACCCCATCCTGGATTCCCCTGGGTGTCTAGTTTTTAAAAATGTATAGGTTTGCTAGGTTTCCCTAGGTGCCGGCAGGGCTAGGGTTCAAAAACTACAGCTAGTCACTTTGCCAAAAAGGGGTCATTTTTCACTGCAAAATTGAGGTGTGACCACGTTGCGTTTTGCGCCGTTTCCTGTCGCGGGCACTATGCCGACCCGCACAAGTGAGGTACCATTTTTCTTGTAGGACTTTGGGGAACGCGGGGTGCGTGGAAATTTGTGGATCCACGCAGATTCCAGAACTTTCCATCACAGAAATGTGGGGAAAATGTGTTTTTTTTGTCAATTGTTTACGTTTGCAAGGGATTCTGGGTAACAGACCATGGTGGGAGGCAGTCAAGTCACCCCATCCTGGATTCCCCTGGGTGTCTAGTTTTCAAAAATGTATAGGTTTGCTAGATTTCCCTAGGTGCCGGCAGGGCTAGGGTTCAAAAACTACAGCTCGTCACTTTGCCAAAAAAGGGTCATTTTTCACTGCAAAATTGAGGTGTGACCACGTTGCGTTTTGAGCCGTTTCCTGTCGCGGGCACTAGGCCGACCCGCACAAGTGAGGTACCATTTTTCTCGTAGGACTTTGGGGAACGTGGGGTGGGTCGAAATTTGTGGATCCACGCTGATTCCAGAACTTTCCAACACAGAAATGTGGGGAAAATGTGTTGTTTTTGTCAATTTTTTACGTTTGCAAGGGATTCTGGATAACAGACCATGGTGGGAGGCAGTCAAGTCACCCCATCCTGGATTCCCCTGGGTGTCTAGTTTACAAAAATGTATAGGTTTGCTAGGTTTCCCTAGGTGCCGGCAGGGCTAGGGTTCAAAAACTACAGCTCGTCACTTTGCCAAAAAAGGGTAATTTTTCACTGCAAAATTGAGGTGTGACCACGTTGCGTTTTGCGCCGTTTCCTGTCGCGGGCACTATGCCGACCCGCACAAGTGAGGTACCATTTTTCTCTTAGGACTTTGGGGAACGCGGGGTGGGTGGAAATTTGTGGATCCACGCAGATTCCAGAACTTTCCATCACAGAAATGTGGGGAAAATGTGTTTTTTTTGTCAATTGTTTACGTTTGCAAGGGATTCTGGGTAACAGACCATGGTTGGAGGCAGTCAAGTCACCCCATCCTGGATTCCCCTGGGTGTCTAGTTTTCAAAAATGTATAGGTTTGCTAGGTTTCCCTAGGTGCCGGCAGGGCTAGGGTTCAAAAACTACAGCTCGTCACTTTGCCAAAAAAGGGTCATTTTTCACTGCAAAATTGAGGTGTGACCACGTTGCGTTTTGCGCCGTTTCCTGTCGCGGGCACTATGCCGACCCGCACAAGTGAGGTACCATTTTTCTCTTAGGACTTTGGGGAACGCGGGGTGGGTGGAAATTTGTGGATCCACGCAGATTCCAGAACTTTCCATCACAGAAATGTGGGGAAAATGTGTTTTTTTGTCAATTGTTTACGTTTGCAAGGGATTCTGGGTAACAGACCATGGTGGGAGGCAGTCAAGTCACCCCATCCTGGATTCCCCTGGGTGTCTAGTTTTCAAAAATGTATAGGTTTGCTAGGTTTCCCTAGGTGCCGGCAGGGCTAGGGTTAAAAAACTACAGCTCATCACTTTGCCAAAAAAGGGTCATTTTTCACTGCAAAATTGAGGTGTGACCACGTTGCGTTTTGCGCCGTTTCCTGTCGCGGGCACTATGCCGACCCGCACAAGTGAGGTACCATTTTTCTCGTAGGACATTGGGGAACGCGGGGTGGGTGGAAATTTGTGGATCCACGCAGATTCCAGAACTTTCCATCACAGAAATATGGGGAAAATGTGTTTTTTTTGTCAATTGTTTACGTTTGCAAGGGATTCTCGGTAACAGACCATGGTGGGAGGCAGTCAAGTCACCCCATCCTGGATTCCCCTGGGTGTCTAGTTTTTAAAAATGTATAGGTTTGCTAGGTTTCCCTAGGTGCCGGCAGGGCTAGGGTTCAAAAACTACAGCTAGTCACTTTGCCAAAAAGGGGTCATTTTTCACTGCAAAATTGAGGTGTGACCACGTTGCGTTTTGCGCCGTTTCCTGTCGCGGGCACTATGCCGACCCGCACAAGTGAGGTACCATTTTTCTTGTAGGACTTTGGGGAACGCGGGGTGCGTGGAAATTTGTGGATCCACGCAGATTCCAGAACTTTCCATCACAGAAATGTGGGGAAAATGTGTTTTTTTTGTCAATTGTTTACGTTTGCAAGGGATTCTGGGTAACAGACCATGGTGGGAGGCAGTCAAGTCACCCCATCCTGGATTCCCCTGGGTGTCTAGTTTTCAAAAATGTATAGGTTTGCTAGATTTCCCTAGGTGCCGGCAGGGCTAGGGTTCAAAAACTACAGCTCGTCACTTTGCCAAAAAAGGGTCATTTTTCACTGCAAAATTGAGGTGTGACCACGTTGCGTTTTGAGCCGTTTCCTGTCGCGGGCACTAGGCCGACCCGCACAAGTGAGGTACCATTTTTCTCGTAGGACTTTGGGGAACGTGGGGTGGGTGGAAATTTGTGGATCCACGCTGATTCCAGAACTTTCCAACACAGAAATGTGGGGAAAATGTGTTGTTTTTGTCAATTTTTTACGTTTGCAAGGGATTCTGGATAACAGACCATGGTGGGAGGCAGTCAAGTCACCCCATCCTGGATTCCCCTGGGTGTCTAGTTTACAAAAATGTATAGGTTTGCTAGGTTTCCCTAGGTGCCGGCAGGGCTAGGGTTCAAAAACTACAGCTCGTCACTTTGCCAAAAAAGGGTCATTTTTCACTGCAAAATTGAGGTGTGACCACGTTGCGTTTTGCGCCGTTTCCTGTCGCGGGCTGTGAGAAGTTGGCCTGGTATATGCTGTTCACTAGTTCTAGTGACCACCTTGTACCATGCCAAGCAACCCTTATGGTGTGGTTGTAAGTCAACCTTTTTGGACTAGCTGCCCTAGTGGTAGCGTAGGCTAAGCAGTCTTTGAGGCTAAACTCGTGAAGCGTGTTAAGCCAGCTGTTTTACCAAATGCAACCCCCTTTTATACCAATGAAAGGACACCACACAGATATATATTCAAAATATATATGTATTTATTTCTCAAAGTAACCCCTAGTCTCTTTATGAGCACAGGAGCACAAATCGTCAAACAAGATTATCACAGAATACACAGAAGTTGCACGTTATATGGATAGGCCCTGGTGGCCACTCAAACCATATACTAAAATAGTGGTATAAGTACCACGAACAGAAAAGGGAAAAGGCCTAGGGCCTCTAGAATCGCTGGGCCTACAAGGAGCTAACGTCAGTTAGTGACCAGGAGGTCCACGGGTGGCGTGTGCAGAGCAAATAGTCACACGCGTGCTCCCATAGGTTTCAATGGGTGCGTAAAAAGTACAAAGTTACTGCAAAAGGAATCTTCCGGATGACCTAGGAACTTAAGATTTGGAACACAGGCACTAGAGATGTAATACTACACTTGGGCACAGGAGTGCCAGCTTTACCTCACCCACAGGAAGCGGGTGCATAGGCCTCGAAGTGCGTCGGGTTTCTTCTATCGGTTCCGTGGGGCCTGTAGACAAAAGTGCTGCAGGCGGTCGGTCGGGAAGAGATGCAGTGGATCCAAGAGTGGATCGGAGATGTTGAAGACCTGTAAGCAGAGGGGACAGTGTTCACAGTCACTAGCCAGTGACCAGCGTGGCACCAGGTGGGTACCAGGCGATGTCGGGTGCAAACAGGAAGGAAGGTGTAGCTTGACTCTGCAGCCACGTGGTCCCTGAAGGTCGACGACGTCCAGGAGTCGAGTCACGAGCTGTCCCACGCAGGCTCTCGCTGTCGGCGGTGTCGGCGACTTGATCGAAGCAAACAAGCCTTGGCAAAAGCAATTGTAGGAGGATTCGGAAATCAGCTGTTGGTTCTGACCAGCAAGGTCAGAGGGATTGTTCCTTTGGAGGGGAGCAAGGGCCAGTCTGGAGCAACCAGACCAGTGGTGTTTGTCGTAGATTTCGTCGCCAAGATGGCCACTAGCCAGCGGGCCAGCAACCGGTTAGGCGCGTCGAGTGGCAAAATGCAGAAGGGCCCCACGCAGATCGTGGAGATGCTGGAGGGCTCACCTTTGGTGCAGATGCTGCTCGAGGGTTGGGCTTCTCAGGACCCAAAGCACAACTTGGAGGGAGCCTCGGTTGTTGCACTTGTCAGCTTGTCGTAGTCATTCCAAGATGGCTGGCTCCACGTGTCTCGGTGCCTCCACGGGTCTCCTCTTTTCAGGGACTGTGGATCGGGCGGTGAGAGGTCTGGAGGTCCAGGTCTTGTCAGTCTCTGGGCTCGGGCTCCGGCGGGAGGCGGCGGCAAAGCAGACGGTGATTCGCTGGATGGTGCTTGCGTTAGCAAGGTGGTCACTCCCTGACCACAGGGGAGATTTTCTTCAGTCTTCTGTGCAGCAGAATGTCGAAGTTCCCGTCTTCTTCTTAGTTTCAAGTTGATTCCAGGATGTCTGAAGTCTTAGGACACAGCTCCTACCTTTATTCGGATTCTAGGGGCCGGACTACCTGCTAGGTCCCTCCCTATGGGTGGGACCAGGAAGGGGGGTGGTTACACCCCCAATCCTTTGTCCAGCTCGCCCCAGGCCCGGGACTGGTGTGCCCCAGGACCGGTTTGAACTGGCATATGCACCGAGGCTCCTTGTGAGCCACAGGCATGTCTGGTTTCTTTCAAGCCCTACCTGACCAATACACAAAATCCTGTCTGGGGTGGTGCACGCACCTCCCCTGGCAGGAAACCCTTTGTCCACACCTCCCAAGCTGGAAGGACTCCCAGCAGCAGGAGGGCAGACTTGTGTCTGTGGTGGCAGCATCCATTTTGTGGAGCTGAGGCTATGTCTGATTTTACCCGGGTTTCAGGTACTGTACATGTCGTGTCCCTCTAGAAGGGTGGAATGCTAACCCCGTCGCCAGAATTGGCGAGGGGTTAGTATTCCAATTCGTATGACACCTTACTCGACATGTTTTGATAAAGCCAAACCAAAGATAGCATTTAACCGCGAGGTTCATAATGCACTTAAGAGTATATGGTATGACGATATCTGGAAACAGTAGAAGGAAGTTGTTCCGACCACTGCAGACAGGCTCAGCTCATGCCAGAGCACCATCTCACATGGAACCAAGCACTCTGCCTTCAGGATTGTTAAGGCCTGCCATAGGAGTGACTTATAGGTTACCAGGTGTCCCATTTAAGGTTAGGTATAGGTATACTACACCTAAGTAAGAGGTGATTACACCAACTTACCCCAGCTGAGTGATCAGCCAGTTGTGTCAGATTGTTAGGCCAAGCCTGGGGTGGCATAATACATGCTGCAGCCCCTGGCAGGCCTTGGGTACACCAATGCCCTGGGTACCTAGTGTACACTGGTACAGGGGCTGACAGGGTGATCCACTTCCAATTGGTTATGCACCTAGGGTGCATAGTTTTAATTTAGTAGAGAGAACAGCAGGCTGGGGGTCTGATTGGCAGGCCCACAGCCTCAATATGTCAAAAACCAGTGAAGCAAAAAGCAAAAATTTGGGGTGACCATAGGATAGCAGACCCTACTCTCCTACACAACCCCCCCCCAAACGCTGGGACATTAAACTAGCCTTGACCAGTCTCGTCTTCATGTCCTAAGTGGAAGTACCTGGAGAGACCATCTGCATTCCCATGGTCAGTACCTGGCCGGTGCTCCACTGTAAAGTCCATCCCCTGTAGGGAAATGGACCACCTAAGCAGTTTGGGGTTTTCACCCTTCATCTGATTTAGCCACAAGAGGGGCTTATGGTCGGTCTGAATCTTGAAGTGAGTGCCAAACAAGTATGGCCTCAGCTTCTTCAGGGCCCACACCACAGCAAAGGCCTCCCTCTCAATAGCTGACCAATTCTTCTCTCTGGGGGTCAACCTTCTGCTAATAAAAGCAATGGGTTGGTCTTGACCATCTACATTAAGTTGTGACAGCACAGCTCCCACACCCAACTCAGAAGCATCTGTTTGGACAATAAACTCTTTGGAGTAGTCAGGACTTTTCAGGATAGGTGCAGAGCACATGGCCTCCTTCAGGTCATCAAATGCCTTTTGACAGCTTACTGTCCACTGAACCTTTTTGGGCATCTTCTTGGATGTCAGATCATTAAGAGGAGTCACAATGGACCCATAGTTCTTAACAAACTTCCTGTAATACCCAGTCAAGCCCAAGAAAGCTCGAACTTGAGTCTGGGTGGTTGGAGGGGACCAATCCTTGATGGACTGTATCTTACTCTCCAGTGGTTGAACTTGGCCCCCACCTACAAGGTGGCCCAAATACACAACCTTACTCTGCCCTATCTGGCACTTAGTAGCCTTGATAGTGAGGCCTGCCCTTTGCAGAGCCTCAAGAGCCTTCTTCAGGTGGATCAGGTGATCCTCCCAGGTGGAACTAAAGACAGCAATGTCATCAAGATATGCTGCGCAAAAGTCATCCAACCCAGTAAGGACTTGGTTCACCAGCCTTTGGAAGGTGGCAGGTGCATTCTTCAGACCAAAGGGCATCACCACAAACTGGTAGTGCCCACCTGGGGTTGAGAATGCTGTTTTGGCCTTAGACTCCTCAGCTAATCTGATTTGCCAATAGCCAGCTGTTAAGTCAAATGTGCTCAAAAACTTTGCAGAGGCTAGTTTGTCTATGAGCTCATCTGCCCTTGGAATAGGGTGTGCATCTGTCCTGGTGACAGCATTGAGTCCTCTGTAATCCACACAGAACCTCATCTCTCTCTTGCCATCTTTGGTGTGAGGTTTGGGGACCAGAACCACTGGGCTAGCCCAGGGGCTCTCTGAGGGTTCAATGACACCTAATTCCAGCATTTTATGTACCTCAGCCTTTATACAGTCCCTGACGTGGTCAGGTTGTCTGTAAAGTTTGTTGTTTACAGGCAGACTGTCACCAGTGTCCACCACATGGGTACACCAGTCAGTTTGACTAGGTATCAAGGAAAACATATGTGAAAATGATTGTAGAACCTGTCTACATTCAGTCTGCTGATGGGCAGTGAGGTTGCCTCCAAGGGTCACTCCTTCAACTGAGCCATCTTCAGGGTTCTGAGACAACAGGTCTGGGAGAGGGTCACTCTCTTCCTCCTGTCCCTCATCTGTAGCCATGAGCAAGCCCATGTCTGCCCTGTCAACATATGCTTTAAGCCTGTTAACATGGAGTACCCTGTGGGGACTCCTGGGAGTTCCTAGGTCGACCAAGTAGGTGACCTCTCCCTTCTTTTCCAGGATTGTATGGGGTCCAGACCATTTGTCTTGGAGTGCTGCTGGGGCCACTGGCTCCAACACCCATACCTTCTGCCCTGGCTGAAACTCAACCAAGACAGCCTTTTGGTCGTGCCAAGCTTTCTGTAAGGCCTGGCTTGCCTCAAGGTTTTTGGATGCCTTCTCCATATACTCAGCCATCCTGGAGCGGAGACCAAGTACATAGTCCACTATGTCTAGCTTAGGCTTTTTGAGAGGTAACTCCCAGCCTTCCTTCACCAAACACAGTGGGCCTCTCACAGGGTGCCCAAACAACAATTCAAAGGGGCTGTAGCCAACTCCTTTTTGTGGGACCTCTCTGTAAGCAAACAGAAGGCAGGGTAGAAGGATGTCCCATCTTCGCCTGAGCTTTTCAGGTAATCCTTTGATCATACCCTTTAGGGTCTTGTTGAATCTCTCAACAAGCCCATTGCATTGTGGGTGATAAGGGGTGGTGAACTTGTAGTTGACACCACATTCCTTCCACATAGCTGTTAAGTATCCTGACATAAAGTTGGTACCTCTGTCAGATACTACCTCCTTAGGAAACCCCACTCTGGAGAATACTCCCAGCAGGGCCCTGGCCACAACAGGTGCTGTAGTGGTCCTAAGGGGAATTGCCTCTGGATACCTGGTGGCATGATCCACTACCACCAGTATAAATCTGTGCCCAGATGCAGTGGGAGGATCCATGGGACCCACTATGTCTATTCCCACTCTTTCAAAGGGAACCCCCACCACAGGTAGTGGTATCAGGGGGGCCTTTGTTGTGCCACCTGATTTGCCACTGGCTTGGCAGGTAACACAGGAGCGACAAAACTCCTTTGTATCTTCATTCATATGAGGCCAGTGAAAGTGAGGGACAAGTCTGTCCCAGGTCTTATTCTGGCCTAGGTGTCCTGCTAAAGGAATATCATGGGCCAAGGTAAGGAGGAAGCCCCTAAATTGCAGAGGTATAACCAACCTCCTGGTTGCACCAGGCTTGGGGTCTCTAGCCTCTGAATAAAGGAGCCCTTCATCCCAATACACTTTATGGGTACCTTGAGCATTCCCAGCAGCCTCAGCAGCAGCCAGCTGTCTGAGGGGTTCAAGAGAGGGACAGGATAACTGAGCCTGCCTCAAGTCAGCCCTTGAAGGTCCCCCTGTCCCCAGAAACTCAACCTGGTCAGGTTCAAGCTCTTCAGGGACAGTTCCTTCAGGGTCCTCTAGATCAGCTTCCTGGGAAGGCTGATCATCACTCTGAGGCAGGGGGGAAGGCACAGCCTTGACCCTCCTGTTCTTCTTCTTGGTAGGTGCTTGGTCCATTGTTCCAGGATCCAAGACCTGTGGTTCAGTGAGGCACTTTTTGGCCTGTGACCTGGTCACAGCAAGGACATGTGATGATATACCTAACATCTCTGCATGAGTCCTGTACTCCACTTCTGACCATAGAGAACTCTCTAGGTCATTGCCCAACAAACATTCTACTGGGAGGTCTGCACTAACCACAACCCTTTTGAGGCCAGTTACCCCTCCCCATGAGAAGTTAACAACTGCCACACTATGTGAAGTAGTGGCATTGCTGGCATTGGTCACCAGGTAGTTCTCACCTGGTATGTACTGTCCAGGATCCACAAAGCCTGGTGTCACCATAGTGACACTGGCACATGTGTCCCTGTAGGCTTGAGCCACTTTGTCATTAATTAAAGGAGTCTGTCTGTACTTGCCCAGGTTACTGGGGCTCACAGTCAGGGACAAATCAATGTCCCCATCACAGATCAAGACTGCCTGTGTAAGGGTTCTGTCTAAGTCAGAATCTCCTTCAGTTCCCATAGTGATTCCCACTACACCCTTTGTCTGGGGACCAACACTGCTAACAGTAGTACTGGGAGCAGGTGCCTTAGGGGCAACAGTGTTGGGGGCTCCACCCTTTTTGCAATCACTAGTCCAGTGAGTTGTATTTTTACAATGATTGCACCAGGGTTTCTTTTGACCTTCTTTCTTCTTTTTGGACTGTTGGGACCCACCCTCCTTAGTAGTAGTTTGGGGCCCTGTTGAAGACTTCTGGTCTTTAGGTTTCTGATCTCCACCCTTTTGGTCTGTTTTCTTCTGATCACCCCCTTGGCCCTGGTTCTGGTTCTTTTGCTTAACCCTGGTTCTGACCCATTTGTCTGCCTTCTTTCCCAATTCTTGGGGAGAGGTCAGATCAGAGTCAACCAAGTGTTGATGCAGTTGCTGGTTTTGACAGTTATTTAAAATCTGTTCTCTCATCATCAAATTATACAATCCTGTAAAATCAGATACCTTACTTCCCAGCAACCAACCCTCCAAAGCCTTAGTGGCACATTCAATGTATTCAGACCAGTCCTGAGTCTGTGTCTTTTGGGTGTCTCTGAACATTAACCTGTACTGCTCAGTGGTTAAGCCTAACCCATCAACTAGAACACTCTTCAGGACTCTGTAGTTTCTGACATCCTCTTCTCTAACAGTGAGGAGTCTGTCTCTGCCTCTTCCTTCAAAGGAGAGCCAGAGGATTGCTGCCCACTGGTCTTCAGGAACCTGCTGTACTTTGCAGGCTCTCTCAAGAGCAGTTATCCATTTGTGGATGTCATCCCCACTTTTGTAGGGGGGCACAACCTTAGACAGGTTCCTATTGTCAAAGACCCTATCTTTGTCCTTAGGGACAATGCTGCCACCAGTGGGTATAGACCCACTCTCCCTAGGTTGCCTAGCCTTGTTCAGTTTTTCTTCCATCAGGGCTACTTCTAGCTCCTGCTTCCTGATCCTCAGCTGGGCTTCCTGCATTCTGGCCTCATGTTCCCTCCTCTGAGGGGTGGTCATCCTTTTCCTGGAGTGACCTTGAGAGCCCCTAGAGCCATGAGAAGCATTGGAGTCACCTGAGCGATTCCTTTGCCTCCCAAGCCCTGTGTTAAGTCCACTGGGGAGATCCAATGGGGGGAACCCATTGTCAGTCCCCAATAGCCTTAGTTTAGCTGGGCCAAGTATAATACTTGGCACTGGGCTAGTTCTCCCTTCATCATCACTACTTTCTGTATCCTCACCACTTTCCTCCCCTGTAGTATGGTTCTCATCTAAGGGATGGCTATTGGAACTGGGTACCTCTGTAGTATCTTCAGAAGGGGGGCCTCCTGTTCCTGACCCTAAGGGGGCTAACTGGGAAGCTTTCTTGAGTGCTCTCTGATTCTCATCATTCTGTAAGAGCTCTCTGAGCTCAGCAGAGTTTGGGTTCTTGGGCTGTTTAAGGCCTCTAAGAGTTGCCAAATGCCTGAGCTCATTCTGATTAAGGGTAGCAAAGCTGGATGGTGCCCTCTGGGGGTCACTCTCAACAGAGATGGGTACAGTGGACCCCTCTGCCCCGGCCATTGCTCTTAAGTGTGGGTGGATGTGTTGCAATCTACCTACACTTGGGTTTACCTACTAAACCTATCTAGTAGTTGTAGTCAGGGTGTGCTACTCCCTTTGCTCTACAACAACTAAGTTCAGTAGAACTTATGTATATCTAATCTTGTTTTATATGTACCTACAGGTACCTATGTGATCTTTCAATTGGTAACCAAGAGATTACAATGGTAAAACACAGCAAGCTCAAATCCCACCGCTGCTCACCAATGTGAGAAGTTGGCCTGGTATATGCTGTTCACTAGTTCTAGTGACCACCTTGTACCATGCCAAGCAACCCTTATGGTGTGGTTGTAAGTCAACCTTTTTGGACTAGCTGCCCTAGTGGTAGCGTAGGCTAAGCAGTCTTTGAGGCTAAACTCGTGAAGCGTGTTAAGCCAGCTGTTTTACCAAATGCAACCCCCTTTTATACCAATGAAAGGACACCACACAGATATATATTCAAAATATATATGTATTTATTTCTCAAAGTAACCCCTAGTCTCTTTATGAGCACAGGAGCACAAATCGTCAAACAAGATTATCACAGAATACACAGAAGTTGCACGTTATATGGATAGGCCCTGGTGGCCACTCAAACCATATACTAAAATAGTGGTATAAGTACCACGAACAGAAAAGGGAAAAGGCCTAGGGCCTCTAGAATCGCTGGGCCTACAAGGAGCTAACGTCAGTTAGTGACCAGGAGGTCCACGGGTGGCGTGTGCAGAGCAAATAGTCACACGCGTGCTCCCATAGGTTTCAATGGGTGCGTAAAAAGTACAAAGTTACTGCAAAAGGAATCTTCCGGATGACCTAGGAACTTAAGATTTGGAACACAGGCACTAGAGATGTAATACTACACTTGGGCACAGGAGTGCCAGCTTTACCTCACCCACAGGAAGCGGGTGCATAGGCCTCGAAGTGCGTCGGGTTTCTTCTATCGGTTCCGTGGGGCCTGTAGACAAAAGTGCTGCAGGCGGTCGGTCGGGAAGAGATGCAGTGGATCCAAGAGTGGATCGGAGATGTTGAAGACCTGTAAGCAGAGGGGACAGTGTTCACAGTCACTAGCCAGTGACCAGCGTGGCACCAGGTGGGTACCAGGCGATGTCGGGTGCAAACAGGAAGGAAGGTGTAGCTTGACTCTGCAGCCACGTGGTCCCTGAAGGTCGACGACGTCCAGGAGTCGAGTCACGAGCTGTCCCACGCAGGCTCTCGCTGTCGGCGGTGTCGGCGACTTGATCGAAGCAAACAAGCCTTGGCAAAAGCAATTGTAGGAGGATTCGGAAATCAGCTGTTGGTTCTGACCAGCAAGGTCAGAGGGATTGTTCCTTTGGAGGGGAGCAAGGGCCAGTCTGGAGCAACCAGACCAGTGGTGTTTGTCGTAGATTTCGTCGCCAAGATGGCCACTAGCCAGCGGGCCAGCAACCGGTTAGGCGCGTCGAGTGGCAAAATGCAGAAGGGCCCCACGCAGATCGTGGAGATGCTGGAGGGCTCACCTTTGGTGCAGATGCTGCTCGAGGGTTGGGCTTCTCAGGACCCAAAGCACAACTTGGAGGGAGCCTCGGTTGTTGCACTTGTCAGCTTGTCGTAGTCATTCCAAGATGGCTGGCTCCACGTGTCTCGGTGCCTCCACGGGTCTCCTCTTTTCAGGGACTGTGGATCGGGCGGTGAGAGGTCTGGAGGTCCAGGTCTTGTCAGTCTCTGGGCTCGGGCTCCGGCGGGAGGCGGCGGCAAAGCAGACGGTGATTCGCTGGATGGTGCTTGCGTTAGCAAGGTGGTCACTCCCTGACCACAGGGGAGATTTTCTTCAGTCTTCTGTGCAGCAGAATGTCGAAGTTCCCGTCTTCTTCTTAGTTTCAAGTTGATTCCAGGATGTCTGAAGTCTTAGGACACAGCTCCTACCTTTATTCGGATTCTAGGGGCCGGACTACCTGCTAGGTCCCTCCCTATGGGTGGGACCAGGAAGGGGGGTGGTTACACCCCCAATCCTTTGTCCAGCTCGCCCCAGGCCCGGGACTGGTGTGCCCCAGGACCGGTTTGAACTGGCATATGCACCGAGGCTCCTTGTGAGCCACAGGCATGTCTGGTTTCTTTCAAGCCCTACCTGACCAATACACAAAATCCTGTCTGGGGTGGTGCACGCACCTCCCCTGGCAGGAAACCCTTTGTCCACACCTCCCAAGCTGGAAGGACTCCCAGCAGCAGGAGGGCAGACTTGTGTCTGTGGTGGCAGCATCCATTTTGTGGAGCTGAGGCTATGTCTGATTTTACCCGGGTTTCAGGTACTGTACATGTCGTGTCCCTCTAGAAGGGTGGAATGCTAACCCCGTCGCCAGAATTGGCGAGGGGTTAGTATTCCAATTCGTATGACACCTTACTCGACATGTTTTGATAAAGCCAAACCAAAGATAGCATTTAACCGCGAGGTTCATAATGCACTTAAGAGTATATGGTATGACGATATCTGGAAACAGTAGAAGGAAGTTGTTCCGACCACTGCAGACAGGCTCAGCTCATGCCAGAGCACCATCTCACATGGAACCAAGCACTCTGCCTTCAGGATTGTTAAGGCCTGCCATAGGAGTGACTTATAGGTTACCAGGTGTCCCATTTAAGGTTAGGTATAGGTATACTACACCTAAGTAAGAGGTGATTACACCAACTTACCCCAGCTGAGTGATCAGCCAGTTGTGTCAGATTGTTAGGCCAAGCCTGGGGTGGCATAATACATGCTGCAGCCCCTGGCAGGCCTTGGGTACACCAATGCCCTGGGTACCTAGTGTACACTGGTACAGGGGCTGACAGGGTGATCCACTTCCAATTGGTTATGCACCTAGGGTGCATAGTTTTAATTTAGTAGAGAGAACAGCAGGCTGGGGGTCTGATTGGCAGGCCCACAGCCTCAATATGTCAAAAACCAGTGAAGCAAAAAGCAAAAATTTGGGGTGACCATAGGATAGCAGACCCTACTCTCCTACACGGGCACTATGCCGACCCGCACAAGTGAGGTACCATTTTTCTCTTAGGACTTTGGGGAACGCGGGGTGGGTGGAAATTTGTGGATCCACGCAGATTCCAGAACTTTCCATCACAGAAATGTGGGGAAAATGTGTTTTTTTTGTCAATTGTTTACGTTTGCAAGGGATTCTGGGTAACAGACCATGGTGGGAGGCAGTCAAGTCACCCCATCCTGGATTCCCCTGGGTGTCTAGTTTTCAAAAATGTATAGGTTTGCTAGGTTTCCCTAGGTGCCGGCAGGGCTAGGGTTCAAAAACTACAGCTCGTCACTTTGCCAAAAAAGGGTCATTTTTCACTGCAAAATTGAGGTGTGACCACGTTGCGTTTTGCGCCGTTTCCTGTCGCGGGCACTATGCCGACCCGCACAAGTGAGGTACCATTTTTCTCTTAGGACTTTGGGGAACGCGGGGTGGGTGGAAATTTGTGGATCCACGCAGATTCCAGAACTTTCCATCACAGAAATGTGGGGAAAATGTGTTTTTTTGTCAATTGTTTACGTTTGCAAGGGATTCTGGGTAACAGACCATGGTGGGAGGCAGTCAAGTCACCCCATCCTGGATTCCCCTGGGTGTCTAGTTTTCAAAAATGTATAGGTTTGCTAGGTTTCCCTAGGTGCCGGCAGGGCTAGGGTTAAAAAACTACAGCTCATCACTTTGCCAAAAAAGGGTCATTTTTCACTGCAAAATTGAGGTGTGACCACGTTGCGTTTTGCGCCGTTTCCTGTCGCGGGCACTATGCCGACCCGCACAAGTGAGGTACCATTTTTCTCGTAGGACATTGGGGAACGCGGGGTGGGTGGAAATTTGTGGATCCACGCAGATTCCAGAACTTTCCATCACAGAAATATGGGGAAAATGTGTTTTTTTGTCATTTTTTTAGGTTTGCAAGGGATTCTGGGTAACAGACCATGGTGGGAGGCAGTCAAGTCACCCCATCCTAGATTCCCCTGGGTGTCTAGTTTTTAAAAATGTATAGGTTTGCTAGGTTTCCCTAGGTGCCGGCAGGGCTAGGGTTCAAAACCTACAGCTCGTCACTTTGCCAAAAAAGGGTCATTTTTCACTGCAAAATTGAGGTGTGACCACGTTGCATTTTGCGCCGTTTCCTGTCGCGGGCACTAGGCCGACCCACACAAGTGAGGTACCATTTTTCTCGTAGGACTTTGGGGATCGAGGGGTGGGTGGAAATTTGTAGATCCACGCAGATTCCAGAACTTTCCATCACAGAAATGTGGGGAAAATGTATTTTTTTGTCAATTGTTTACGTTTGCAAGGGATTCTGGGTAACAGACCATGGTGGGAGGCAGTCAAGTCACCCCATCCTGGATTCCCCTGGGTGTCTAGTTTTCAAAAATGTATAGGTTTGCTAGGTTTCCCTAGGTGCCGGCAGGGCTAGGGTTAAAAAACGACAGCTCATCACTTTGCCAAAAAAGGGTCATTTTTCACTGCAAAATTGAGGTGTGACCACGTTGCGTTTTGCGCCGTTTCCAGTCGCGGGCACTATGCCGACCCGCACAAGTGAGGTACCATTTTTCTCGTAGGACATTAGGGAACGCGGGGTGGGTGGAAAATTGTGGATCCACGCAGATTCCAGAACTTTCCATCACAGAAATATAGGGAAAATGTGTTTTTTTTGTCAATTTTTTAGGTTTGCAAGGGATTCTGGGTAACAGACCATGGTGGGAGGCAGTCAAGTCACCCCATCCTGGATTCCCCTGGGTGTCTAGTTTTTAAAAATGTATAGGTTTGCTAGGTTTCCCTAGGTGCCGGCAGGGCTAGGGTTCAAAACCTACAGCTCGTCACTTTGCCAAAAAAGGGTCATTTTTCACTGCAAAATGGAGGTGTGACCACGTTGCGTTTTGCGCCGTTTTCTGTCGCGGGCACTAGGCCGACCCGCACAAGTGAGGTACCATTTTTCTCGTAGGACTTTGGGGATCGAGGGGTGGGTGGAAATTTGTAGATCCACGCAGATTCCAGAACTTTCCATTACAGAAATGTGGGGAAAATGTGTTTTTTTGTCAATTATTTACGTTTGCAAGGGATTCTGGGTAACAGACCATGGTGGGAGGCAGTCAAGTCACCCCATCCTGGATTCCCCTGGGTGTCTAGTTTACAAAAATGTATAGGTTTGCTAGGTTTCCCTAGGTGCCGGCAGGGCTAGGGTTCAAAAACTACAGCTCGTCACTTTGCCAAAAAAGGGTCAATTTTCACTGCAAAATTGAGGTGTGACCACGTCGCGTTTTGCGCCATTTCCTGTCGCGGGCACTAGGCCGACCCGCACAAGTGAGGTCCCATTTTTCTCGTAGGACTTTGGGGAACGCGGGGTGGGTGGAAATTTGTGGATCCACGCAAATTCCAGAACTTTCCATCACAGAAATGTGGGGAAAATGTGTTTTTTTTGTCAATTTTTTACTTTTGCAAGGGATTCTGGATAACAGACAATGGTGGGAGGCAGTCAAGTCACCCCATCCTGGATTCCCCTGGGTGTCTAGTTTACAAAAATGTATAGGTTTGCTAGGTTTCCCTAGGTGCCGGCAGGGCTAGGGTTCAAAAACTACAGCTAGTCCCTTTGCCAAAAAAGGGTCATTTTTCACTGCAAAATTGAGGTGTGACCACGTTGCGTTTTGCGCCGTTTCCTGTCGCGGGCACTATGCCGACCCGCACAAGTGAGGTACCATTTTTCTCGTAGGACTTTGGGGAACGCGGGGTGCGTGGAAATTTGTGGATTCACGCAGCTTCCAGAACTTTCCATCACAGAAATGTGGGGAAAATGTGTTTTTTTTGTCAATTTTTTACATTTGCAAGAGATTCTGGGTAACAGACCATGGTGGGAGGCAGTCAAGTCACCCCATCCTGGATTCCCCTGGGTGTCTAGTTTTCAAAAATGTATAGGTTTGCTAGGTTTCCCTAGGTGCCGGCAGGGCTAGGGTTCAAAAACTACAGCTCGTCATTTTGCCAAAAAAGGGTAATTTTTCACTGCAAAATTGAGGTGTGACCACGTTGCGTTTTGCGCCGTTTCCTGTCGCGGGCACTATGCCGACCCGCACAAGTGAGGTACCATTTTTCTCGTAGGACATTGGGGAACGCGGGGTGGGTGGAAATTTGTGGATCCACGCAGATTCCAGAACTTTCCATCACAGAAATATGGGGAAAATGTGTTTTTTTTGTCAATTCTTTAGGTTTGCAAGGGATTCTGGGTAACAGACCATGGTGGGAGGCAGTCAAGTCACCCCATCCTGGATTCCCCTGGGTGTCTAGTTTTCAAAAATGTATAGGTTTGCTAGGTTTCCCTAGGTGCCGGCAGGGCTAGGGTTCAAAAACTACAGCTAGTCACTTTGCCAAAAAGGGGTCATTTTTCACTGCAAAATTGAGGTGTGACCACGTTGCGTTTTGCGCCGTTTCCTGTCGCGGGCACTATGCCGACCCACACAAGTGAGGTACCATTTTTCTTGTAGGACTTTGGGGAACGCGGGGTGCGTGGAAATTTGTGGATCCACGCAGATTCCAGAACTTTCCATCACAGAAATGTGGGGAAAATGTGTTTTTTTTGTCAATTGTTTACGTTTGCAAGGGATTCTGGGTAACAGACCATGGTGGGAGGCAGTCAAGTCACCCCATCCTGGATTCCCCTGGGTGTCTAGTTTTCAAAAATGTATAGGTTTGCTAGGTTTCCCTAGGTGCCGGCAGGGCTAGGGTTAAAAAACTACAGCTCGTCACTTTGCCAAAAAAGGGTCATTTTTCACTGCAAAATTGAGGTGTGACCACGTTGCGTTTTGAGCCGTTTCCTGTCGCGGGCACTAGGCCGACCCGCACAAGTGAGGTACCATTTTTCTCGTAGGACTTTGGGGAACGTGGGGTGGGTGGAAATTTGTGGATCCACGCTGATTCCAGAACTTTCCAACACAGAAATGTGGGGAAAATGTGTTTTTTTTGTCAATTGTTTACGTTTGCAAGGGATTCTGGGTAACAGACCATGGTGGGAGGCAGTCAAGTCACCCCATCCTGGATTCCCCTGGGTGTCTAGTTTTCAAAAATGTATAGGTTTGCTAGGTTTCCCTAGGTGCCGGCAGGGCTAGGGTTAAAAAACTACAGCTCATCACTTTGCCAAAAAAGGGTCATTTTTCACTGCAAAATTGAGGTGTGACCACGTTGCGTTTTGCGCCGTTTCCAGTCGCGGGCACTATGCCGACCCGCACAAGTGAGGTACCATTTTTCTCGTAGGACATTGGGGAACGCGGGGTGGGTGGAAAATTGTGGATCCACGCAGATTCCAGAACTTTCCATCACAGAAATATAGGGAAAATGTGTTTTTTTTGTCAATTGTTTACGTTTGCAAGGGATTCTGGGTAACAGACCATGGTGGGAGGCAGTCAAGTCACCCCATCCTGGATTCCCCTGGGTGTCTAGTTTTCAAAAATGTATAGGTTTGCTAGGTTTCCCTAGGTGCCGGCAGGGCTAGGGTTAAAAAACTACAGCTCGTCACTTTGCCAAAAAAGGGTCATTTTTCACCGCAAAATTGAAGTGTGACCACGTTGCGTTTTGTGCCGTTTCCTGTCGCGGGCACTAGGCCGACCCGCACAAGTGAGGTACCATTTTTCTCGTAGGACTTTGGGGAACGCGGGGTGGGTGGAAATTTGTGGATCCACGCAGATTCCAGAACTTTCCATCACAGAAATGTGGGGAAAATGTGTTTTGTTTGTCAATTTTTTACGTTTGCAAGGGATTCTGGATAACAGACCATGGTGGGAGGCAGTCAAGTCACCCCATCCTGGATTCCCCTGGGTGTCTAGTTTACAAAAATGTATAGGTTTGCTAGGTTTCCCTAGGTGCCGGCAGGGCTAGGGTTCAAAAACTACAGCTCGTCACTTTGCCAAAAAAGGGTCATTTTTCACTGCAAAATTGAGGTGTGACCACGTTGCGTTTTGCGCCGTTTCCTGTCGCGGGCACTATGCCGACCCGCACAAGTGAGGTACCATTTTTCTCTTAGGACTTTGAGGAACGCGGGGTGGGTGGAAATTTGTGGATCCACGCAGATTCCAGAACTTTCCATCACAGAAATGTGGGGAAAATGTGTTTTTTTTGTCAATTGTTTACGTTTGCAAGGGATTCTGGGTAACAGACCATGGTGGGAGGCAGTCAAGTCACCCCATCCTGGATTCCCCTGGGTGTCTAGTTTTCAAAAATGTATAGGTTTGCTAGGTTTCCCTAGGTGCCGGCAGGGCTAGGGTTCAAAAACTACAGCTCGTCACTTTGCCAAAAAAGGGTCATTTTTCACTGCAAAATTGAGGTGTGACCACGTCGCGTTTTGCGCCGTTTCCTGTCGCGGGCACTATGCCGACCCGCACAAGTGAGGTACCTTTTCTCGTAGGACTTTGGGGAACGCGGTGTGCATAGAAATTTGTGGATCCACGCAGCTTCCAGAACTTTCCATCACAGAAATGTGGGGAAAATGTGTTTTTTTAGTCAATTTTTTACGTTTGCAAGGGATTCTGGGTAACAGACCATGGTGGGAGGGAGTCAAGTCACCCCATCCTGGATTCCCCTGGGTGTCTAGTTTTTAAAAATGTATAGGTTTGCTAGGTTTCCCTAGGTGCCGGCAGGGCTAGGGTTCAAAACCTACAGCTCGTCACTTTGCCAAAAAAGGGTCATTTTTCACTGCAAAATTGAGGTGTGACCACGTTGCGTTTTGCGCCGTTTCCTGTCGCGGGCACTATGCCGACCCGCACAAGTGAGGTACCTTTTCTCGTAGGACTTTGGGGAACGCGGTGTGCGTAGAAATTTGTGGATCCACGCAGCTTCCAGAACTTTCCATCACAGAAATGTGGGGAAAATGTGTTTTTTTAGTCAATTTTTTACGTTTGCAAGGGATTCTGGGTAACAGACCATGGTGGGAGGGAGTCAAGTCACCCCATCCTGGATTCCCCTGGGTGTCTAGTTTTTAAAAATGTATAGGTTTGCTAGGTTTCCCTAGGTGCCGGCAGGGCTAGGGTTAAAAAACTACAGCTCATCACTTTGCCAAAAAAGGGTCATTTTTCACTGCAAAATTGAGGTGTGACCACGTTGCGTTTTGCGCCGTTTCCAGTCGCGGGCACTATGCCGACCCGCACAAGTGAGGTACCATTTTTCTCGTAGGACATTGGGGAACGCGGGGTGGGTGGAAAATTGTGGATCCACGCAGATTCCAGAACTTTCCATCACAGAAATGTAGGGAAAATGTGTTTTTTTTGTCAATTGTTTACGTTTGCAAGGGATTCTGGGGAACAGACCATGGTGGGAGGCAGTCAAGTCACCCCATCCTGGATTCCCCTGGGTGTCTAGTTTTCAAAAATGTATAGGTTTGCTAGGTTTCCCTAGGTGCCGGCAGGGCTAGGGTTAAAAAACTACAGCTCGTCACTTTGCCAAAAAAGGGTCATTTTTCACCGCAAAATTGAAGTGTGACCACGTTGCGTTTTGTGCCGTTTCCTGTTGCGGGCACTAGGCCGACCCGCACAAGTGAGGTACCATTTTTCTCGTAGGACTTTGGGGAACGCGGGGTGGGTGGAAATTTGTGGATCCACGCAGATTCCAGAACTTTCCATCACAGAAATGTGGGGAAAATGTGTTTTGTTTGTCAATTTTTTACGTTTGCAAGGGATTCTGGATAACAGACCATGGTGGGAGGCAGTCAAGTCACCCCATCCTGGATTCCCCTGGGTGTCTAGTTTACAAAAATGTATAGGTTTGCTAGGTTTCCCTAGGTGCCGGCAGGGCTAGGGTTCAAAAACTACAGCTCGTCACTTTGCCAAAAAAGGGTCATTTTTCACTGCAAAATTGAGGTGTGACCACGTTGCGTTTTGCGCCGTTTCCTGTCGCGGGCACTATGCCGACCCGCACAAGTGAGGTACCATTTTTCTCTTAGGACTTTGAGGAACGCGGGGTGGGTGGAAATTTGTGGATCCACGCAGATTCCAGAACTTTCCATCACAGAAATGTGGGGAAAATGTGTTTTTTTTGTCAATTGTTTACGTTTGCAAGGGATTCTGGGTAACAGACCATGGTGGTAGGCAGTCAAGTCACCCCATCCTGGATTCCCCTGGGTGTCTAGTTTTCAAAAATGTATAGGTTTGCTAGGTTTCCCTAGGTGCCGGCAGGGCTAGGGTTCAAAAACTACAGCTCGTCACTTTGCCAAAAAAGGGTCATTTTTCACTGCAAAATTGAGGTGTGACCACGTCGCGTTTTGCGCCGTTTCCTGTCGCGGGCACTATGCCGACCCGCACAAGTGAGGTACCTTTTCTCGTAGGACTTTGGGGAACGCGGTGTGCGTAGAAATTTGTGGATCCACGCAGCTTCCAGAACTTTCCATCACAGAAATGTGGGGAAAATGTGTTTTTTTAGTCAATTTTTTACGTTTGCAAGGGATTCTGGGTAACAGACCATGGTGGGAGGGAGTCAAGTCACCCCATCCTGGATTCCCCTGGGTGTCTAGTTTTTAAAAATGTATAGGTTTGCTAGGTTTCCCTAGGTGCCGGCAGGGCTAGGGTTCAAAACCTACAGCTCGTCACTTTGCCAAAAAAGGGTCATTTTTCACTGCAAAATTGAGGTGTGACCACGTTGCGTTTTGCGCCGTTTCCTGTCGCGGGCACTATGCTGACCCGCACAAGTGAGGTACCTTTTCTCGTAGGACTTTGGGGAACGCGGTGTGCGTAGAAATTTGTGGATCCACGCAGCTTCCAGAACTTTCCATCACAGAAATGTGGGAAAAATGTGTTTTTTTAGTCAATTTTTTACGTTTGCAAGGGATTCTGGGTAACAGACCATGGTGGGAGGGAGTCAAGTCACCCCATCCTGGATTCCCCTGGGTGTCTAGTTTTTAAAAATGTATAGGTTTGCTAGGTTTCCCTAGGTGCCGGCAGGGCTAGGGTTAAAAAACTACAGCTCATCACTTTGCCAAAAAAGGGTCATTTTTCACTGCAAAATTGAGGTGTGACCACGTTGCGTTTTGCGCCGTTTCCAGTCGCGGGCACTATGCCGACCCGCACAAGTGAGGTACCATTTTTCTCGTAGGACATTGGGGAACGCGGGGTGGGTGGAAAATTGTGGATCCACGCAGATTCCAGAACTTTCCATCACAGAAATATAGGGAAAATGTGTTTTTTTTGTCAATTGTTTACGTTTGCAAGGGATTCTGGGTAACAGACCATGGTGGGAGGCAGTCAAGTCACCCCATCCTGGATTCCCCTGGGTGTCTAGTTTTCAAAAATGTATAGGTTTGCTAGGTTTCCCTAGGTGCCGGCAGGGCTAGGGTTAAAAAACTACAGCTCGTCACTTTGCCAAAAAAGGGTCATTTTTCACCGCAAAATTGAAGTGGGACCACGTTGCGTTTTGTGCCGTTTCCTGTCGCGGGCACTAGGCCGACCCGCACAAGTGAGGTACCATTTTTCTCGTAGGACTTTGGGGAACGCGGGGTGGGTGGAAATTTGTGGATCCACGCAGATTCCAGAACTTTCCATCACAGAAATGTGGGGAAAATGTGTTTTGTTTGTCAATTTTTTACGTTTGCAAGGGATTCTGGATAACAGACCATGGTGGGAGGCAGTCAAGTCACCCCATCCTGGATTCCCCTGGGTGTCTAGTTTACAAAAATGTATAGGTTTGCTAGGTTTCCCTAGGTGCCGGCAGGGCTAGGGTTCAAAAACTACAGCTCGTCACTTTGCCAAAAAAGGGTCATTTTTCACTGCAAAATTGAGGTGTGACCACGTTGCGTTTTGCGCCGTTTCCTGTCGCGGGCACTATGCCGACCCACACAAGTGAGGTACCATTTTTCTCTTAGGACTTTGAGGAACGCGGGGTGGGTGGAAATTTGTGGATCCACGCAGATTCCAGAACTTTCCATCACAGAAATGTGGGGAAAATGTGTTTTTTTTGTCAATTGTTTACGTTTGCAAGGGATTCTGGGTAACAGACCATGGTGGGAGGCAGTCAAGTCACCCCATCCTGGATTCCCCTGGGTGTCTAGTTTTCAAAAATGTATAGGTTTGCTAGGTTTCCCTAGGTGCCGGCAGGGCTAGGGTTCAAAAACTACAGCTCGTCACTTTGCCAAAAAAGGGTCATTTTTCACTGCAAAATTGAGGTGTGACCACGTCGCGTTTTGCGCCGTTTCCTGTTGCGGGCACTATGCCGACCCGCACAAGTGAGGTACCTTTTCTCGTAGGACTTTGGGGAACGCGGTGTGCGTAGAAATTTGTGGATCCACGCAGCTTCCAGAACTTTCCATCACAGAAATGTGGGGAAAATGTGTTTTTTTAGTCAATTTTTTACGTTTGCAAGGGATTCTGGGTAACAGACCATGGTGGGAGGGAGTCAAGTCACCCCATCCTGGATTCCCCTGGGTATCTAGTTTTTAAAAATGTATAGGTTTGCTAGGTTTCCCTAGGTGCCGGCAGGGCTAGGGTTCAAAACCTACAGCTCGTCACTTTGCCAAAAAAGGGTCATTTTTCACTGCAAAATTGAGGTGTGACCACGTCGCGTTTTGCGCCGTTTCCTGTCGCGGGCACTATGCCGACCCGCACAAGTGAGGTACCTTTTCTCGTAGGACTTTGGGGAACGCGGTGTGCGTAGAAATTTGTGGATCCACGCAGCTTCCAGAACTTTCCATCACAGAAATGTGGGGAAAATGTGTTTTTTTAGTCAATTTTTTACGTTTGCAAGGGATTCTGGGTAACAGACCATGGTGGGAGGGAGTCAAGTCACCCCATCCTGGATTCCCCTGGGTGTCTAGTTTTTAAAAATGTATAGGTTTGCTAGGTTTCCCTAGGTGCCGGCAGGGCTAGGGTTAAAAAACTACAGCTCATCACTTTGCCAAAAAAGGGTCATTTTTCACTGCAAAATTGAGGTGTGACCACGTTGCGTTTTGCGCCGTTTCCAGTCGCGGGCACTATGCCGACCCGCACAAGTGAGGTACCATTTTTCTCGTAGGACATTGGGGAACGCGGGGTGGGTGGAAAATTGTGGATCCACGCAGATTCCAGAACTTTCCATCACAGAAATATAGGGAAAATGTGTTTTTTTTGTCAATTGTTTACGTTTGCAAGGGATTCTGGGTAACAGACCATGGTGGGAGGCAGTCAAGTCACCCCATCCTGGATTCCCCTGGGTGTCTAGTTTTCAAAAATGTATAGGTTTGCTAGGTTTCCCTAGGTGCCGGCAGGGCTAGGGTTAAAAAACTACAGCTCGTCACTTTGCCAAAAAAGGGTCATTTTTCACCGCAAAATTGAAGTGTGACCACGTTGCGTTTTGTGCCGTTTCCTGTCGCGGGCACTAGGCCGACCCGCACAAGTGAGGTACCATTTTTCTCGTAGGACTTTGGGGAACGCGGGGTGGGTGGAAATTTGTGGATCCACGCAGATTCCAGAACTTTCCATCACAGAAATGTGGGGAAACTGTGTTTTGTTTGTCAATTTTTTACGTTTGCAAGGGATTCTGGATAACAGACCATGGTGGGAGGCAGTCAAGTCACCCCATCCTGGATTCCCCTGGGTGTCTAGTTTACAAATATGTATAGGTTTGCTAGGTTTCCCTAGGTGCCGGCAGGGCTAGGGTTCAAAAACTACAGCTCGTCACTTTGCCAAAAAAGGGTCATTTTTCACTGCAAAATTGAGGTGTGACCACGTTGCGTTTTGCGCCGTTTCCTGTTGCGGGCACTATGCCGACCCGCACAAGTGAGGTACCATTTTTCTCTTAGGACTTTGAGGAACGCGGGGTGGGTGGAAATTTGTGGATCCACGCAGATTCCAGAACTTTCCATCACAGAAATGTGGGGAAAATGTGTTTTTTTTGTCAATTGTTTACGTTTGCAAGGGATTCTGGGTAACAGACCATGGTGGGAGGCAGTCAAGTCACCCCATCCTGGATTCCCCTGGGTGTCTAGTTTTCAAAAATGTATAGGTTTGCTAGGTTTCCCTAGGTGCCGGCAGGGCTAGGGTTCAAAAACTACAGCTCGTCACTTTGCCAAAAAAGGGTCATTTTTCACTGCAAAATTGAGGTGTGACCACGTCGCGTTTTGCGCCGTTTCCTGTCGCGGGCACTATGCCGACCCGCACAAGTGAGGTACCTTTTCTCGTAGGACTTTGGGGAACGCGGTGTGCGTAGAAATTTGTGGATCCACGCAGCTTCCAGAACTTTCCATCACAGAAATGTGGGGAAAATGTGTTTTTTTAGTCAATTTTTTACGTTTGCAAGGGATTCTGGGTAACAGACCATGGTGGGAGGGAGTCAAGTCACCCCATCCTGGATTCCCCTGGGTGTCTAGTTTTTAAAAATGTATAGGTTTGCTAGGTTTCCCTAGGTGCCGGCAGGGCTAGGGTTCAAAACCTACAGCTCGTCACTTTGCCAAAAAAGGGTCATTTTTTACTGCAAAATTGAGGTGTGACCACGTTGCGTTTTGTGCCATTTCCTGTCGCGGGCACTATGCCGACCCGCACAAGTGAGGTACCATTTTTCTCGTAGGACTTTGGGGATCGAGGGGTGGGTGGAAATTTGTGGATCCACGCAGATTCCAGAACTTTCCATCACAGAAATATGGGGAAAATTTGTTTTTTTTGTCATTTTTTTAAGGTTTGCAAGGGATTCTGGGTAACAAACCATGGTGGGAGGCAGTCAAGTCACCCCATCCTGGATTCCCCTGGGTGTCTAGTTTTTAAAAATGTATAGGTTTGCTAGGTTTCCCTAGGTGCCGGCAGGGCTAGGGTTCAAAACCTACAGCTCGTCACTTTGCCAAAAAAGGGTCATTTTTCACTGCAAAATTGAGGTGTGACCACGTTGCGTTTTGCGCCGTTTCCTGTCGCGGGCACTAGGCCGACCCGCACAAGTGAGGTACCATTTTTCTCGTAGGACTTTGGGGATCGAGGGGTGGGTGGAAATTTGTAGATCCACGCAGATTCCAGAACTTTCCATCACAGAAATGTGGGGAAAATGTGTTTTTTTGTCAATTGTTTACGTTTGCAAGGGATTCTGGGTAACAGACCATGGTGGGAGGCAGTCAAGTCACCCCATCCTGGATTCCCCTGGGTGTCTAGTTTTCAAAAATGTATAGGTTTGCTAGGTTTCCCTAGGTGCCGGCAGGGCTAGGGTTAAAAAACTACAGCTCATCACTTTGCCAAAAAAGGGTCATTTTTCACTGCAAAATTGAGGTGTGACCACGTTGCGTTTTGCGCCGTTTCCTGTCGCGGGCACTATGCCGACCCGCACAAGTGAGGTACCTTTTCTCGTAGGACTTTGGGGAACGCGGTGTGCGTAGAAATTTGTGGATCCACGCAGCTTCCAGAACTTTCCATCACAGAAATGTGGGGAAAATGTGTTTTTTTAGTCAATTTTTTACGTTTGCAAGGGATTCTGGGTAACAGACCATGGTGGGAGGGAGTCAAGTCACCCCATCCTGGATTCCCCTGGGTGTCTAGTTTTTAAAAATGTATAGGTTTGCTAGGTTTCCCTAGGTGCCGGCAGGGCTAGGGTTAAAAAACTACAGCTCATCACTTTGCCAAAAAAGGGTCATTTTTCACTGCAAAATTGAGGTGTGACCACGTTGCGTTTTGCGCCGTTTCCAGTCGCGGGCACTATGCCGACCCGCACAAGTGAGGTACCATTTTTCTCGTAGGACATTGGGGAACGCGGGGTGGGTGGAAAATTGTGGATCCACGCAGATTCCAGAACTTTCCATCACAGAAATATAGGGAAAATGTGTTTTTTTTGTCAATTGTTTACGTTTGCAAGGGATTCTGGGTAACAGACCATGGTGGGAGGCAGTCAAGTCACCCCATCCTGGATTCCCCTGGGTGTCTAGTTTTCAAAAATGTATAGGTTTGCTAGGTTTCCCTAGGTGCCGGCAGGGCTAGGGTTAAAAAACTACAGCTCGTCACTTTGCCAAAAAAGGGTCATTTTTCACCGCAAAATTGAAGTGTGACCACGTTGCGTTTTGTGCCGTTTCCTGTCGCGGGCACTAGGCCGACCCGCACAAGTGAGGTACCATTTTTCTCGTAGGACTTTGGGGAACGCGGGGTGGGTGGAAATTTGTGGATCCACGCAGATTCCAGAACTTTCCATCACAGAAATGTGGGGAAACTGTGTTTTGTTTGTCAATTTTTTACGTTTGCAAGGGATTCTGGATAACAGACCATGGTGGGAGGCAGTCAAGTCACCCCATCCTGGATTCCCCTGGGTGTCTAGTTTACAAATATGTATAGGTTTGCTAGGTTTCCCTAGGTGCCGGCAGGGCTAGGGTTCAAAAACTACAGCTCGTCACTTTGCCAAAAAAGGGTCATTTTTCACTGCAAAATTGAGGTGTGACCACGTTGCGTTTTGCGCCGTTTCCTGTTGCGGGCACTATGCCGACCCGCACAAGTGAGGTACCATTTTTCTCTTAGGACTTTGAGGAACGCGGGGTGGGTGGAAATTTGTGGATCCACGCAGATTCCAGAACTTTCCATCACAGAAATGTGGGGAAAATGTGTTTTTTTTGTCAATTGTTTACGTTTGCAAGGGATTCTGGGTAACAGACCATGGTGGGAGGCAGTCAAGTCACCCCATCCTGGATTCCCCTGGGTGTCTAGTTTTCAAAAATGTATAGGTTTGCTAGGTTTCCCTAGGTGCCGGCAGGGCTAGGGTTCAAAAACTACAGCTCGTCACTTTGCCAAAAAAGGGTCATTTTTCACTGCAAAATTGAGGTGTGACCACGTCGCGTTTTGCGCCGTTTCCTGTCGCGGGCACTATGCCGACCCGCACAAGTGAGGTACCTTTTCTCGTAGGACTTTGGGGAACGCGGTGTGCGTAGAAATTTGTGGATCCACGCAGCTTCCAGAACTTTCCATCACAGAAATGTGGGGAAAATGTGTTTTTTTAGTCAATTTTTTACGTTTGCAAGGGATTCTGGGTAACAGACCATGGTGGGAGGGAGTCAAGTCACCCCATCCTGGATTCCCCTGGGTGTCTAGTTTTTAAAAATGTATAGGTTTGCTAGGTTTCCCTAGGTGCCGGCAGGGCTAGGGTTCAAAACCTACAGCTCGTCACTTTGCCAAAAAAGGGTCATTTTTTACTGCAAAATTGAGGTGTGACCACGTTGCGTTTTGTGCCATTTCCTGTCGCGGGCACTATGCCGACCCGCACAAGTGAGGTACCATTTTTCTCGTAGGACTTTGGGGATCGAGGGGTGGGTGGAAATTTGTGGATCCACGCAGATTCCAGAACTTTCCATCACAGAAATATGGGGAAAATTTGTTTTTTTTGTCATTTTTTTAAGGTTTGCAAGGGATTCTGGGTAACAAACCATGGTGGGAGGCAGTCAAGTCACCCCATCCTGGATTCCCCTGGGTGTCTAGTTTTTAAAAATGTATAGGTTTGCTAGGTTTCCCTAGGTGCCGGCAGGGCTAGGGTTCAAAACCTACAGCTCGTCACTTTGCCAAAAAAGGGTCATTTTTCACTGCAAAATTGAGGTGTGACCACGTTGCGTTTTGCGCCGTTTCCTGTCGCGGGCACTAGGCCGACCCGCACAAGTGAGGTACCATTTTTCTCGTAGGACTTTGGGGATCGAGGGGTGGGTGGAAATTTGTAGATCCACGCAGATTCCAGAACTTTCCATCACAGAAATGTGGGGAAAATGTGTTTTTTTGTCAATTGTTTACGTTTGCAAGGGATTCTGGGTAACAGACCATGGTGGGAGGCAGTCAAGTCACCCCATCCTGGATTCCCCTGGGTGTCTAGTTTTCAAAAATGTATAGGTTTGCTAGGTTTCCCTAGGTGCCGGCAGGGCTAGGGTTAAAAAACTACAGCTCATCACTTTGCCAAAAAAGGGTCATTTTTCACTGCAAAATTGAGGTGTGACCACGTTGCGTTTTGCGCCGTTTCCAGTCGCGGGCACTATGCCGACCCGCACAAGTGAGGTACCATTTTTCTCGTAGGACATTGGGGAACGCGGGGTGGGTGGAAAATTGTGGATCCACGCAGATTCCAGAACTTTCCATCACAGAAATGTGGGGAAAATGTGTTTTTTTTGTCAATTTTTTACTTTTGCAAGGGATTCTGGATAACAGACAATGGTGGGAGGCAGTCAAGTCACCCCATCCTGGATTCCCCTGGGTGTCTAGTTTACAAAAATGTATAGGTTTGCTAGGTTTCCCTAGGTGCCGGCAGGGCTAGGGTTCAAAAACTACAGCTAGTCATTTTGCCAAAAAAGGGTAATTTTTCACTGCAAAATTGAGGTGTGACCACGTTGCGTTTTGCGCCGTTTCCTGTCGCGGGCACTATGCCGACCCGCACAAGTGAGGTACCATTTTTCTCGTAGGACATTGGGGAACGCGGGGTGGGTGGAAATTTGTGGATCCACGCAGATTCCAGAACTTTCCATCACAGAAATATGGGGAAAATTTGTTTTTTTTGTCAATTTTTTAGGTTTGCAAGGGATTCTGGGTAACAGACCATGGTGGGAGGCAGTCAAGTCACCCCATCCTGGATTCCCCTGGGTGTCTAGTTTTCAAAAATGTATAGGTTTGCTAGGTTTCCCTAGGTGCCGGCAGGGCTAGGGTTCAAAAACTACAGCTAGTCACTTTGCCAAAAAGGGGTCATTTTTCACTGCAAAATTGAGGTGTGACCACGTTGCGTTTTGCGCCGTTTCCTGTCGCGGGCACTATGCCGACCCGCACAAGTGAGGTACCATTTTTCTTGTAGGACTTTGGGGAACGCGGGGTGCATGGAAATTTGTGGATCCACGCAGCTTCCAGAACTTTCCAACACAGAAATGTGGGGAAAATGTGTTTTTTTTGTCAATTTTTTACGTTTGCAAGGGATTCTGGGTAACAGACCATGGTGGGAGGCAGTCAAGTCACCCCATCCTGGATTCCCCTGGGTGTCTAGTTTTCAAAAATGTATAGGTTTGCTAGGTTTCCCTAGGTGCCGGCAGGGCTAGGGTTAAAAAACTACAGCTCATCACTTTGCCAAAAAAGGGTCATTTTTTCACTGCAAAATTGAGGTGTGACCACGTTGCGTTTTGCGCCGTTTCCAGTCGCGGGCACTATGCCAACCCGCACAAGTGAGGTACCATTTTTCTCGTAGGACTTTGGGGAACGCGGGGTGCATGGAAATTTGTGGATCCACGCAGATTCCAGAACTTTCCATCACAGAAATATGGGGAAAATGTGTTTTTTTTGTCAATTGTTTACGTTTGCAAGGGATTCTGGGTAACAGACCATGGTGGGAGGCAGTCAAGTCACCCCATCCTGGATTCCCCTGGGTGTCTAGTTTTCAAAAATGTATAGGTTTGCTAGGTTTCCCTAGGTGCCGGCAGGGCTAGGGTTCAAAAACTACAGCTCGTCACTTTGCCAAAAAAGGGTCATTTTTCACTGCAAAATTGAGGTGTGACCACGTTGCGTTTTGCGCCGTTTCCTGTCGCGGGCACTAGGCCGACCCGCACAAGTGAGGTACCATTTTTCTCGTAGGACTTTGGGGAACGCGGGGTGGGTGGAAATTTGTGGATCCACGCAGATTCCAGAACTTTCCATCACAGAAATGTGGGGAAAATGTTTTTTTTGTCAATATTTTACGTTTGCAAGGGATTCTGGGTAACAGACCATGGTGGGAGGCAGTCAAGTCACCCCATCCTGGTTTCCCCTGGGTGTCTAGTTTTCAAAAATGTATAGGTTTGCTAGGTTTCCCTAGGTGCCGGCAGGGCTAGGGTTCAAAAACTACAGCTCGTCATTTTGCCAAAAAAGGGTCATTTTTCACTGCAAAATTGAGGTGTGACCACGTTGCGTTTTGTGCCGTTTCCTGTCGCGGGCACTATGCCGACCCGCACAAGTGAGGTACCATTTTTCTCGTAGGACATTGGGGAACGCGGGGTGGGTGGAAATTTGTGGATCCACGCAGATTCCAGAACTTTCCATCACAGAAATATGGGGAAAATGTGTTTTTTTTGTCAATTTTTTAGGTTTGCAAGGGATTCTGGGTAACAGACCATGGTGGGAGGCAGTCAAGTCACCCCATCCTGGATTCCCCTGGGTGTCTAGTTTTCAAAAATGTATAGGTTTGCTAGGTTTCCCTAGGTGCCGGCAGGGCTAGGGTTCAAAAACTACAGCTAGTCACTTTGCCAAAAAAGGGTCATTTTTCACTGCAAAATTGAGATGTGACCACGTTGCGTTTTGCGCCGTTTCCTGTCGCGGGCACTAGGCCGACCCGCACAAGTGAGGTACCATTTTTCTCGTAGGACTTTGGGGAACGTGGGGTGGGTGGAAATTTGTGGATCCACGCAGATTCCAGAACTTTCCAACACAGAAATGTGGGGAAAATGTATTTTTTTTGTCAATTGTTTACGTTTGCAAGGGATTCTGGGTAACAAACCCTGGTGGGAGGCAGTAAAATCACCCCATCCTGGATTCCCCTGGGTGTCTAGTTTTCAAAAATGTATAGGTTTGCTAGGTTTCCCTAGGTGCCGGCAGGGCTAGGGTTAAAAAACTACAGCTCATCACTTTGCCAAAAAAGGGTCATTTTTCACTGCAAAATTGAGGTGTGACCACATTTCGTTTTGCGCCGTTTCCAGTCGTGGGCACTATGCCAACCCGCACAAGTGAGGTACCATTTTTCTCGTAGGACATTGGGGAACGCGGGGTGGGTGGAAAATTGTGGATCCACGCAGATTCCAGAACTTTCCATCACAGAAATATGGGGAAAATGTGTTTTTTTGTCAATTGTTTATGTTTGCAAGGGATTCTGGGTAACAGACCATGGTGGGAGGCAGTCAAATCACCCCACCCTGGATTCCCCTGGGTGTCTAGTTTTCAAAAATGTATAGGTTTGCTAGGTTTCTCTAGGTGCCGGCAGGGCTAGGGTTAAAAAACTACAGCTCATCACTTTGCCTAAAAAGGGTCATTTTTCACTGCAAAATTGAGGTGTGACCACGTTGCGTTTTGCGCCGTTTCCAGTCGCGGGCACTATGCCGACCCGCACAAGTGAGGTACCATTTTTCTTGTAGGACTTTGGGGAACGCGGGGTGCATGGAAATTTGTGGATCCACGCAGATTCCAGAACTTTCCATTACAGAAATGTGGGGAAAATGTGTTTCTTTTGTCAATTGTTTACATTTGCAAGGGATTCTCGGTAACAGACCATGGTGGGAGGCAGTCAAGTCACCCCATCCTGGATTCCCCTGGGTGTCTAGTTTTCAAAAATGTATAGGTTTGCTAGGTTTCCCTAGGTGCCGGCAGGGCTAGGGTTCAAAAACTACAGCTCGTCACTTTGCCAAAAAAGAGTCATTTTTCACTGCAAAATTGAGGTGTGACCACGTTGCGTTTTGTGCCGTTTCCTGTCACGGGTACTAGGCCGACCCGCACAAGTGAGGTACCATTTTTCTCGTAGGACTTTGGGGAATGCGGGGTGGGTGGAAATTTGTGGATCCACGCAGCTTCCAGAACTTTCCAACACAGAAATGTGGGGAAAATGTGTTTTTTTTGTCAATTTTTTACGTTTGCAAGGGATTCTGGGTAACAGACCATGGTGGGAGGCAGTCAAGTCACCCCATCCTGGATTCCCCTGGGTGTCTAGTTTTCAAAAATGTATAGGTTTGCTAGGTTTCCCTAGGTGCCGGCAGGGCTAGGGTTAAAAAACTACAGCTCATCACTTTGCCAAAAAAGGGTCATTTTTTCACTGCAAAATTGAGGTGTGACCACGTTGCGTTTTGCGCCGTTTCCAGTCGCGGGCACTATGCCAACCCGCACAAGTGAGGTACCATTTTTCTCGTAGGACTTTGGGGAACGCGGGGTGCGTGGAAATTTGTGGATCCACGCAGATTCCAGAACTTTCCATCACAGAAATATGGGGAAAATGTGTTTTTTTTGTCAATTGTTTACGTTTGCAAGGGATTCTGGGTAACAGACCATGGTGGGAGGCAGTCAAGTCACCCCATCCTGGATTCCCCTGGGTGTCTAGTTTTCAAAAATGTATAGGTTTGCTAGGTTTCCCTAGGTGCCGGCAGGGCTAGGGTTCAAAAACTACAGCTAGTCACTTTGCGAAAGAGGGGTCATTTTTCACTGCAAAATTGAGGTGTGACCACGTTGCATTTTGCGCCGTTTCCTGTCGCGGGCACTATGCCGACCCGCACAAGTGAGGTACCATTTTTCTTGTAGGACTTTGGGGAACGCGGGGTGCGTGGAAATTTGTGGATCCACGCAGATTCCAGAACTTTCCATCACAGAAATGTGGGGAAAATGTGGTTTTTTTGTCAATTGTTTACGTTTGCAAGGGATTCTGGGTAACAGACCATGGTGGGAGGCAGTCAAGTCACCCCATCCTGGATTCCCCTGGGTGTCTAGTTTTCAAAAATGTATAGGTTTGCTAGGTTTCCCTAGGTGCCGGCAGGGCTAGGGTTCAAAAACTACAGCTCGTCATTTTGCCAAAAAAGGGTCATTTTTCACTGCAAAATTGAGGTGTGACCACGTTGCGTTTTGCGCCGTTTCCTGTCGCGGGCACTATGCCGACCCGCACAAGTGAGGTACCATTTTTCTCGTAGAACATTGGGGAACGCGGGGTGGGTGGAAATTTGTGGATCCACGCAGATTCCAGAACTTTCCATCACAGAAATATGGGGAAAATGTGTTTTTTTTGTCAATTTTTTAGGTTTGCAAGGGATTCTGGGTAACAGACCATGGTGGGAGGCAGTCAAGTCACCCCATCCTGGATTCCCCTGGGTGTCTAGTTTTCAAAAATGTATAGGTTTGCTAGGTTTCCCTAGGTGCCGGCAGGGCTAGGGTTCAAAAACTACAGCTAGTCACTTTGCCAAAAAGGGGTCATTTTTCACTGCAAAATTGAGGTGTGACCACGTTGCGTTTTGCGCCGTTTCCTGTCGCGGGCACTATGCCGACCCGCACAAGTGAGGTACCATTTTTCTCGTAGGACTTTGGGGAACGCGGTGTGCATAGAAATTTGTGGATCCACGCAGCTTCCAGAACTTTCCATCACAGAAATGTGGGGAAAATGTGTTTTTTTTGTCAATTTTTTACGTTTGCAAGGGATTCTGGGTAACAGACCATGGTGGGAGGGAGTCAAGTCACCCCATCCTGGATTCCCCTGGGTGTCTAGTTTTTAAAAATGTATAGGTTTGCTAGGTTTCCCTAGGTGCCGGCAGGGCTAGGGTTCAAAACCTACAGCTCGTCACTTTGCCAAAAAAGGGTCATTTTTCACTGCAAAATTGAGGTGTGACCACGTTGCGTTTTGCGCCGTTTCCTGTCGCGGGCACTATGCTGACCCGCACAAGTGAGGTACCTTTTCTCGTAGGACTTTGGGGAACGCGGTGTGCGTAGAAATTTGTGGATCCACGCAGCTTCCAGAACTTTCCATCACAGAAATGTGGGAAAAATGTGTTTTTTTAGTCAATTTTTTACGTTTGCAAGGGATTCTGGGTAACAGACCATGGTGGGAGGGAGTCAAGTCACCCCATCCTGGATTCCCCTGGGTGTCTAGTTTTTAAAAATGTATAGGTTTGCTAGGTTTCCCTAGGTGCCGGCAGGGCTAGGGTTAAAAAACTACAGCTCATCACTTTGCCAAAAAAGGGTCATTTTTCACTGCAAAATTGAGGTGTGACCACGTTGCGTTTTGCGCCGTTTCCAGTCGCGGGCACTATGCCGACCCGCACAAGTGAGGTACCATTTTTCTCGTAGGACATTGGGGAACGCGGGGTGGGTGGAAAATTGTGGATCCACGCAGATTCCAGAACTTTCCATCACAGAAATATAGGGAAAATGTGTTTTTTTTGTCAATTGTTTACGTTTGCAAGGGATTCTGGGTAACAGACCATGGTGGGAGGCAGTCAAGTCACCCCATCCTGGATTCCCCTGGGTGTCTAGTTTTCAAAAATGTATAGGTTTGCTAGGTTTCCCTAGGTGCCGGCAGGGCTAGGGTTAAAAAACTACAGCTCGTCACTTTGCCAAAAAAGGGTCATTTTTCACCGCAAAATTGAAGTGGGACCACGTTGCGTTTTGTGCCGTTTCCTGTCGCGGGCACTAGGCCGACCCGCACAAGTGAGGTACCATTTTTCTCGTAGGACTTTGGGGAACGCGGGGTGGGTGGAAATTTGTGGATCCACGCAGATTCCAGAACTTTCCATCACAGAAATGTGGGGAAAATGTGTTTTGTTTGTCAATTTTTTACGTTTGCAAGGGATTCTGGATAACAGACCATGGTGGGAGGCAGTCAAGTCACCCCATCCTGGATTCCCCTAGGTGTCTAGTTTACAAAAATGTATAGGTTTGCTAGGTTTCCCTAGGTGCCGGCAGGGCTAGGGTTCAAAAACTACAGCTCGTCACTTTGCCAAAAAAGGGTCATTTTTCACTGCAAAATTGAGGTGTGACCACGTTGCGTTTTGCGCCGTTTCCTGTCGCGGGCACTATGCCGACCCACACAAGTGAGGTACCATTTTTCTCTTAGGACTTTGAGGAACGCGGGGTGGGTGGAAATTTGTGGATCCACGCAGATTCCAGAACTTTCCATCACAGAAATGTGGGGAAAATGTGTTTTTTTTGTCAATTGTTTACGTTTGCAAGGGATTCTGGGTAACAGACCATGGTGGGAGGCAGTCAAGTCACCCCATCCTGGATTCCCCTGGGTGTCTAGTTTTCAAAAATGTATAGGTTTGCTAGGTTTCCCTAGGTGCCGGCAGGGCTAGGGTTCAAAAACTACAGCTCGTCACTTTGCCAAAAAAGGGTCATTTTTCACTGCAAAATTGAGGTGTGACCACGTCGCGTTTTGCGCCGTTTCCTGTTGCGGGCACTATGCCGACCCGCACAAGTGAGGTACCTTTTCTCGTAGGACTTTGGGGAACGCGGTGTGCGTAGAAATTTGTGGATCCACGCAGCTTCCAGAACTTTCCATCACAGAAATGTGGGGAAAATGTGTTTTTTTAGTCAATTTTTTACGTTTGCAAGGGATTCTGGGTAACAGACCATGGTGGGAGGGAGTCAAGTCACCCCATCCTGGATTCCCCTGGGTATCTAGTTTTTAAAAATGTATAGGTTTGCTAGGTTTCCCTAGGTGCCGGCAGGGCTAGGGTTCAAAACCTACAGCTCGTCACTTTGCCAAAAAAGGGTCATTTTTCACTGCAAAATTGAGGTGTGACCACGTCGCGTTTTGCGCCGTTTCCTGTCGCGGGCACTATGCCGACCCGCACAAGTGAGGTACCTTTTCTCGTAGGACTTTGGGGAACGCGGTGTGCGTAGAAATTTGTGGATCCACGCAGCTTCCAGAACTTTCCATCACAGAAATGTGGGGAAAATGTGTTTTTTTAGTCAATTTTTTACGTTTGCAAGGGATTCTGGGTAACAGACCATGGTGGGAGGGAGTCAAGTCACCCCATCCTGGATTCCCCTGGGTGTCTAGTTTTTAAAAATGTATAGGTTTGCTAGGTTTCCCTAGGTGCCGGCAGGGCTAGGGTTAAAAAACTACAGCTCATCACTTTGCCAAAAAAGGGTCATTTTTCACTGCAAAATTGAGGTGTGACCACCTTGCGTTTTGCGCCGTTTCCAGTCGCGGGCACTATGCCGACCCGCACAAGTGAGGTACCATTTTTCTCGTAGGACATTGGGGAACGCGGGGTGGGTGGAAAATTGTGGATCCACGCAGATTCCAGAACTTTCCATCACAGAAATATAGGGAAAATGTGTTTTTTTTGTCAATTGTTTACGTTTGCAAGGGATTCTGGGTAACAGACCATGGTGGGAGGCAGTCAAGTCACCCCATCCTGGATTCCCCTGGGTGTCTAGTTTTCAAAAATGTATAGGTTTGCTAGGTTTCCCTAGGTGCCGGCAGGGCTAGGGTTAAAAAACTACAGCTCGTCACTTTGCCAAAAAAGGGTCATTTTTCACCGCAAAATTGAAGTGTGACCACGTTGCGTTTTGTGCCGTTTCCTGTCGCGGGCACTAGGCCGACCCGCACAAGTGAGGTACCATTTTTCTCGTAGGACTTTGGGGAACGCGGGGTGGGTGGAAATTTGTGGATCCACGCAGATTCCAGAACTTTCCATCACAGAAATGTGGGGAAACTGTGTTTTGTTTGTCAATTTTTTACGTTTGCAAGGGATTCTGGATAACAGACCATGGTGGGAGGCAGTCAAGTCACCCCATCCTGGATTCCCCTGGGTGTCTAGTTTACAAATATGTATAGGTTTGCTAGGTTTCCCTAGGTGCCGGCAGGGCTAGGGTTCAAAAACTACAGCTCGTCACTTTGCCAAAAAAGGGTCATTTTTCACTGCAAAATTGAGGTGTGACCACGTTGCGTTTTGCGCCGTTTCCTGTCGCGGGCACTATGCCGACCCGCACAAGTGAGGTACCATTTTTCTCTTAGGACTTTGAGGAACGCGGGGTGGGTGGAAATTTGTGGATCCACGCAGATTCCAGAACTTTCCATCACAGAAATGTGGGGAAAATGTGTTTTTTTTGTCAATTGTTTACGTTTGCAAGGGATTCTGGGTAACAGACCATGGTGGGAGGCAGTCAAGTCACCCCATCCTGGATTCCCCTGGGTGTCTAGTTTTCAAAAATGTATAGGTTTGCTAGGTTTCCCTAGGTGCCGGCAGGGCTAGGGTTCAAAAACTACAGCTCGTCACTTTGCCAAAAAAGGGTCATTTTTCACTGCAAAATTGAGGTGTGACCACGTCGCGTTTTGCGCCGTTTCCTGTCGCGGGCACTATGCCGACCCGCACAAGTGAGGTACCTTTTCTCGTAGGACTTTGGGGAACGCGGTGTGCGTAGAAATTTGTGGATCCACGCAGCTTCCAGAACTTTCCATCACAGAAATGTGGGGAAAATGTGTTTTTTTAGTCAATTTTTTACGTTTGCAAGGGATTCTGGGTAACAGACCATGGTGGGAGGGAGTCAAGTCACCCCATCCTGGATTCCCCTGGGTGTCTAGTTTTTAAAAATGTATAGGTTTGCTAGGTTTCCCTAGGTGCCGGCAGGGCTAGGGTTCAAAACCTACAGCTCGTCACTTTGCCAAAAAAGGGTCATTTTTTACTGCAAAATTGAGGTGTGACCACGTTGCGTTTTGTGCCATTTCCTGTCGCGGGCACTATGCCGACCCGCACAAGTGAGGTACCATTTTTCTCGTAGGACTTTGGGGATCGAGGGGTGGGTGGAAATTTGTAGATCCACGCAGATTCCAGAACTTTCCATCACAGAAATGTGGGGAAAATGTGTTTTTTTGTCAATTGTTTACGTTTGCAAGGGATTCTGGGTAACAGACCATGGTGGGAGGCAGTCAAGTCACCCCATCCTGGATTCCCCTGGGTGTCTAGTTTTCAAAAATGTATAGGTTTGCTAGGTTTCCCTAGGTGCCGGCAGGGCTAGGGTTAAAAAACTACAGCTCATCACTTTGCCAAAAAAGGGTCATTTTTCACTGCAAAATTGAGGTGTGACCACGTTGCGTTTTGCGCCGTTTCCTGTCGCGGGCACTATGCCGACCCGCACAAGTGAGGTACCATTTTTCTCGTAGGACATTGGGGAACGCGGGGTGGGTGGAAATTTGTGGATCCACGCAGATTCCAGAACTTTCCATCACAGAAATATGGGGAAAATTTGTTTTTTTTGTCATTTTTTTAAGGTTTGCAAGGGATTCTGGGTAACAGACCATGGTGGGAGGCAGTCAAGTCACCCCATCCTGGATTCCCCTGGGTGTCTAGTTTTTAAAAATGTATAGGTTTGCTAGGTTTCCCTAGGTGCCGGCAGGGCTAGGGTTCAAAACCTACAGCTCGTCACTTTGCCAAAAAAGGGTCATTTTTCACTGCAAAATTGAGGTGTGACCACGTTGCGTTTTGCGCCGTTTCCTGTCGCGGGCACTAGGCCGACCCGCACAAGTGAGGTACCATTTTTCTCGTAGGACTTTGGGGATCGAGGGGTGGGTGGAAATTTGTAGATCCACGCAGATTCCAGAACTTTCCATCACAGAAATGTGGGGAAAATGTGTTTTTTTGTCAATTGTTTACGTTTGCAAGGGATTCTGGGTAACAGACCATGGTGGGAGGCAGTCAAGTCACCCCATCCTGGATTCCCCTGGGTGTCTAGTTTTCAAAAATGTATAGGTTTGCTAGGTTTCCCTAGGTGCCGGCAGGGCTAGGGTTAAAAAACTACAGCTCATCACTTTGCCAAAAAAGGGTCATTTTTCACTGCAAAATTGAGGTGTGACCACGTTGCGTTTTGCGCCGTTTCCAGTCGCGGGCACTATGCCGACCCGCACAAGTGAGGTACCATTTTTCTCGTAGGACATTGGGGAACGCGGGGTGGGTGGAAAATTGTGGATCCACGCAGATTCCAGAACTTTCCATCACAGAAATGTGGGGAAAATGTGTTTTTTTTGTCAATTTTTTACTTTTGCAAGGGATTCTGGATAACAGACAATGGTGGGAGGCAGTCAAGTCACCCCATCCTGGATTCCCCTGGGTGTCTAGTTTACAAAAATGTATAGGTTTGCTAGGTTTCCCTAGGTGCCGGCAGGGCTAGGGTTCAAAAACTACAGCTAGTCATTTTGCCAAAAAAGGGTAATTTTTCACTGCAAAATTGAGGTGTGACCACGTTGCGTTTTGCGCCGTTTCCTGTCGCGGGCACTATGCCGACCCGCACAAGTGAGGTACCATTTTTCTCGTAGGACATTGGGGAACGCGGGGTGGGTGGAAATTTGTGGATCCACGCAGATTCCAGAACTTTCCATCACAGAAATATGGGGAAAATTTGTTTTTTTTGTCAATTTTTTAGGTTTGCAAGGGATTCTGGGTAACAGACCATGGTGGGAGGCAGTCAAGTCACCCCATCCTGGATTCCCCTGGGTGTCTAGTTTTCAAAAATGTATAGGTTTGCTAGGTTTCCCTAGGTGCCGGCAGGGCTAGGGTTCAAAAACTACAGCTAGTCACTTTGCCAAAAAGGGGTCATTTTTCACTGCAAAATTGAGGTGTGACCACGTTGCGTTTTGCGCCGTTTCCTGTCGCGGGCACTATGCCGACCCGCACAAGTGAGGTACCATTTTTCTTGTAGGACTTTGGGGAACGCGGGGTGCATGGAAATTTGTGGATCCACGCAGCTTCCAGAACTTTCCAACACAGAAATGTGGGGAAAATGTGTTTTTTTTGTCAATTTTTTACGTTTGCAAGGGATTCTGGGTAACAGACCATGGTGGGAGGCAGTCAAGTCACCCCATCCTGGATTCCCCTGGGTGTCTAGTTTTCAAAAATGTATAGGTTTGCTAGGTTTCCCTAGGTGCCGGCAGGGCTAGGGTTAAAAAACTACAGCTCATCACTTTGCCAAAAAAGGGTCATTTTTTCACTGCAAAATTGAGGTGTGACCACGTTGCGTTTTGCGCCGTTTCCAGTCGCGGGCACTATGCCAACCCGCACAAGTGAGGTACCATTTTTCTCGTAGGACTTTGGGGAACGCGGGGTGCGTGGAAATTTGTGGATCCACGCAGATTCCAGAACTTTCCATCACAGAAATATGGGGAAAATGTGTTTTTTTTGTCAATTGTTTACGTTTGCAAGGGATTCTGGGTAACAGACCATGGTGGGAGGCAGTCAAGTCACCCCATCCTGGATTCCCCTGGGTGTCTAGTTTTCAAAAATGTATAGGTTTGCTAGGTTTCCCTAGGTGCCGGCAGGGCTAGGGTTCAAAAACTACAGCTCGTCACTTTGCCAAAAAAGGGTCATTTTTCACTGCAAAATTGAGGTGTGACCACGTTGCGTTTTGCGCCGTTTCCTGTCGCGGGCACTAGGCCGACCCGCACAAGTGAGGTACCATTTTTCTCGTAGGACTTTGGGGAACACGGGGTGGGTGGAAATTTGTGGATCCACGCAGATTCCAGAACTTTCCATCACAGAAATGTGGGGAAAATGTTTTTTTTGTCAATATTTTACGTTTGCAAGGGATTCTGGGTAACAGACCATGGTGGGAGGCAGTCAAGTCACCCCATCCTGGTTTCCCCTGGGTGTCTAGTTTTCAAAAATGTATAGGTTTGCTAGGTTTCCCTAGGTGCCGGCAGGGCTAGGGTTCAAAAACTACAGCTCGTCATTTTGCCAAAAAAGGGTCATTTTTCACTGCAAAATTGAGGTGTGACCACGTTGCGTTTTGTGCCGTTTCCTGTCGCGGGCACTATGCCGACCCGCACAAGTGAGGTACCATTTTTCTCGTAGGACATTGGGGAACGCGGGGTGGGTGGAAATTTGTGGATCCACGCAGATTCCAGAACTTTCCATCACAGAAATATGGGGAAAATGTGGTTTTTTTGTCAATTTTTTAGGTTTGCAAGGGATTCTGGGTAACAGACCATGGTGGGAGGCAGTCAAGTCACCCCATCCTGGATTCCCCTGGGTGTCTAGTTTTCAAAAATGTATAGGTTTGCTAGGTTTCCCTAGTTGCCGGCAGGGCTAGGGTTCAAAAACTACAGCTAGTCACTTTGCCAAAAAAGGGTCATTTTTCACTGCAAAATTGAGATGTGACCACGTTGCGTTTTGCGCCGTTTCCTGTCGCGGGCACTAGGCCGACCCGCACAAGTGAGGTACCATTTTTCTCGTAGGACTTTGGGGAACGTGGGGTGGGTGGAAATTTGTGGATCCACGCAGATTCCAGAACTTTCCAACACAGAAATGTGGGGAAAATGTATTTTTTTTGTCAATTGTTTACGTTTGCAAGGGATTCTGGGTAACAAACCCTGGTGGGAGGCAGTAAAATCACCCCATCCTGGATTCCCCTGGGTGTCTAGTTTTCAAAAATGTATAGGTTTGCTAGGTTTCCCTAGGTGCCGGCAGGGCTAGGGTTAAAAAACTACAGCTCATCACTTTGCCAAAAAAGGGTCATTTTTCACTGCAAAATTGAGGTGTGACCACGTTGCGTTTTGCGCCGTTTCCAGTCGCGGGCACTATGCCGACCCGCACAAGTGAGGTACCATTTTTCTTGTAGGACTTTGGGGAACGCGGGGTGCATGGAAATTTGTGGATCCACGCAGATTCCAGAACTTTCCATTACAGAAATGTGGGGAAAATGTGTTTTTTTTGTCAATTGTTTACATTTGCAAGGGATTCTGGGTAACAGACCATGGTGGGAGGCAGTCAAGTCACCCCATCCTGGATTCCCCTGGGTGTCTAGTTTTCAAAAATGTATAGGTTTGCTAGGTTTCCCTAGGTGCCGGCAGGGCTAGGGTTCAAAAACTACAGCTCGTCACTTTGCCAAAAAAGAGTCATTTTTCACTGCAAAATTGAGGTGTGACCACGTTGCGTTTTGTGCCGTTTCCTGTCACGGGTACTAGGCCGACCCGCACAAGTGAGGTACCATTTTTCTCGTAGGACTTTGGGGAATGCGGGGTGGGTGGAAATTTGTGGATCCACGCAGCTTCCAGAACTTTCCAACACAGAAATGTGGGGAAAATGTGTTTTTTTTGTCAATTTTTTACGTTTGCAAGGGATTCTGGGTAACAGACCATGGTGGGAGGCAGTCAAGTCACCCCATCCTGGATTCCCCTGGGTGTCTAGTTTTCAAAAATGTATAGGTTTGCTAGGTTTCCCTAGGTGCCGGCAGGGCTAGGGTTAAAAAACTACAGCTCATCACTTTGCCAAAAAAGGGTCATTTTTTCACTGCAAAATTGAGGTGTGACCACGTTGCGTTTTGCGCCGTTTCCAGTCGCGGGCACTATGCCAACCCGCACAAGTGAGGTACCATTTTTCTCGTAGGACTTTGGGGAACGCGGGGTGCGTGGAAATTTGTGGATCCACGCAGATTCCAGAACTTTCCATCACAGAAATATGGGGAAAATGTGTTTTTTTTGTCAATTGTTTACGTTTGCAAGGGATTCTGGGTAACAGACCATGGTGGGAGGCAGTCAAGTCACCCCATCCTGGATTCCCCTGGGTGTCTAGTTTTCAAAAATGTATAGGTTTGCTAGGTTTCCCTAGGTGCCGGCAGGGCTAGGGTTCAAAAACTACAGCTCGTCACTTTGCCAAAAAAGGGTCATTTTTCACTGCAAAATTGAGGTGTGACCACGTTGCGTTTTGCGCCGTTTCCTGTCGCGGGCACTAGGCCGACCCGCACAAGTGAGGTACCATTTTTCTCGTAGGACTTTGGGGAACGCGGGGTGGGTGGAAATTTGTGGATCCACGCAGATTCCAGAACTTTCCATCACAGAAATGTGGGGAAAATGTTTTTTTTGTCAATATTTTACGTTTGCAAGGGATTCTGGGTAACAGACCATGGTGGGAGGCAGTCAAGTCACCCCATCCTGGTTTCCCCTGGGTGTCTAGTTTTCAAAAATGTATAGGTTTGCTAGGTTTCCCTAGGTGCCGGCAGGGCTAGGGTTCAAAAACTACAGCTCGTCATTTTGCCAAAAAAGGGTCATTTTTCACTGCAAAATTGAGGTGTGACCACGTTGCGTTTTGTGCCGTTTCCTGTCGCGGGCACTATGCCGACCCGCACAAGTGAGGTACCATTTTTCTCGTAGGACATTGGGGAACGCGGGGTGGGTGGAAATTTGTGGATCCACGCAGATTCCAGAACTTTCCATCACATAAATATGGGGAAAATGTGGTTTTTTTGTCAATTTTTTAGGTTTGCAAGGGATTCTGGGTAACAGACCATGGTGGGAGGCAGTCAAGTCACCCCATCCTAGATTCCCCTGGGTGTCTAGTTTTCAAAAATGTATAGGTTTGCTAGGTTTCCCTAGGTGCCGGCAGGGCTAGGGTTCAAAAACTACAGCTAGTCACTTTGCCAAAAAAGGGTCATTTTTCACTGCAAAATTGAGATGTGACCACGTTGCGTTTTGCGCCGTTTCCTGTCGCGGGCACTAGGCCTACCCGCACAAGTGAGGTACCATTCTTCTCGTAGGACTTTGGGGAACGTGGGGTGGGTGGAAATTTGTGGATCCACGCAGATTCCAGAACTTTCCAACACAGAAATGTGGGGAAAATGTATTTTTTTTGTCAATTGTTTACGTTTGCAAGGGATTCTGGGTAACAAACCATGGTGGGAGGCAGTAAAATTACCCCATCCTGGATTCCCCTGGGTGTCTAGTTTTCAAAAATGTATAGGTTTGCTAGGTTTCCCTAGGTGCCGGCAGGGCTAGGGTTCAAAAACTACAGCTCGTCACTTTGCCAAAAAAGAGTCATTTTTCACTGCAAAATTGAGGTGTGACCACGTTGCGTTTTGTGCCGTTTCCTGTCGCGGGTACTAGGCCGACCCGCACAAGTGAGGTACCATTTTTCTCGTAGGACTTTGGGGAATGCAGGGTGGGTGGAAATTTGTGGATCCACGCAGATTCCAGAACTTTCCATCACAGAAATGTGGGGAAAATGTTTTTTTTGTCAATATTTTACGTTTGCAAGGTATTCTGGGTAACAGACCATGGTGGGAGGCAGTCAAGTCACCCCATCCTGGATTCCGCTGGGTGTCTAGTTTTCAAAAATGTATAGGTTTGCTAGGTTTCCCTAGGTGCCGGCAGGGCTAGGGTTCAAAAACTACAGCTCGTCATTTTGCCAAAAAAGGGTCATTTTTCACTGCAAAATTGAGGTGTGACCACGTTGCGTTTTGCGCCGTTTCCTGTCGCGGGCACTATGCCGACCCGCACAAGTGAGGTACCATTTTTCTCATAGGATATTGGGGAACGCGGGGTGGGTGGAAATTTGTGGATCCACGCAGATTCCAGAACTTTCCATCACAGAAATATGGGGAAAATGTGTTTTTTTTGTCAATTTTTTACGTTTGCAAGGGATTCTGGGTAACAGACCATGGTGGGAGGCAGTCAAGTCACCCCATCCTGGATTCCCCTGGGTGTCTAGTTTTCAAAAATGTATAGGTTTGCTAGGTTTCCCTAGGTGCCGGCAGGGCTAGGGTTCAAAAACTACAGCTAGTCACTTTGCCAAAAAGGGGTCATTTTTCACTGCAAAATTGAGGTGTGACCACGTTGCGTTTTGTGCCGTTTCCTGTCGCGGGCACTAGGCCGACCCGCACAAGTGAGGTACCATTTTTCTCGTAGGACTTTGTGTAACGCGGGGTGGGTGGAAATTTGTGGATCCACGCAGATTCCAGAACTTTCCATCACAGAAATGTGGGGAAAATGTGGTTTTTTTGTCAATTTGTTATGTTTGCAAGGGATTCTGGGTTACAGACCATGGTGGGAGGCAGTCAAGTCACCCCATCCTGGATTCCCCTGGGTGTCTAGTTTTCAAAAATGTATAGGTTTGCTAGGTTTCCCTAGGTGCCGGCAGGGCTAGGGTTCAAAACCTACAGCTCGTCACTTTGCCAAAAAAGGGTCATTTTTCACTGCAAAATTGAGGTGTGACCACGTTGCGTTTTGCGCCATTTCCTGTCGCGGGCAGTAGGCCGACCCGCACAAGTGAGGTACCATTTTTCTCGTAGGACCTTGGGGATCACGGGGTGGGTGGAAATTTGTAGATCCACGCAGATTCCAGAACTTTCCATCACAGAAATGTGGGGAAAATGTGTTTTTTTTGTCAATTTTTTACGTTTGCAAGGGATTCTGGGTAACAGACCATGGTGGGAGGCAGTCAAGTCACCCCATCCTGGATTCCCCTGGGTGTCTAGTTTACAAAAATGTATAGGTTTGCTATGTTTCCCTAGGTGCCGGCAGGGCTAGGGTTCAAAAACTACAGCTCGACACTTTGCCAAAAAAGGGTCAATTTTCACTGCAAAATTGAGGTGTGACCACGTCGCGTTTTGCGCCGTTTCCTGTCGCGGGCACTAGGCCGACCCGCACAAGTGAGGTACCATTTTTCTCGTAGGACTTTGGGGAACGCGGGGTGGGTGGAAATTTGTGGATCCACGCAGATTCCAGAACTTTCCATCACAGAAATGTGGGGAAAATGTGTTTTTTTTGTCAATTTTTTACGTTTGCAAGGGATTCTGGGTAACAGACCATGGTGGGAGGCAGTCAAGTCACCCCATCCTGGATTCCCCTGGGTGTCTAGTTTTCAAAAATGTATAGGTTTGCTAGGTTTCCCTAGGTGCCGGCAGGGCTAGGGTTAAAAAACTACAGCTCGTCACTTTGCCAAAAAAGGGTCATTTTTCACTTCAAAATTGAAGTGTGACCACGTTGCGTTTTGCGCCGTTTCCTGTCGCGGGCACTAGGCCGACCCGCACAAGTGAGGTACCATTTTTCTCGTAGGATTTTGGGGAACGCGGGGTGGGTGGAAATTTGTGGATCCACGCAGATTCCAGAACTTTCCATCACAGAAATGTGGGGAAAATGTGTTTTGTTTGTCAATTTTTTACGTTTGCAAGGGATTCTGGATAACAGACCATGGTGGGAGGCAGTCAAGTCACCCCATCCTGGATTCCCCTGGGTGTCTAGTTTACAAAAATGTATAGGTTTGCTAGGTTTCCCTAGGTGCCGGCAGGGCTAGGGTTCAAAAACTACAGCTAGTCACTTTGCCAAAAAAGGGTCATTTTTCACTGCAAAATTGAGGTGTGACCACGTTGCGTTTTGCGCCGTTTCCTGTCGCGGGCACTATGCCGACCCGCACAAGTGAGGTACCATTTTTCTCTTAGGACTTTGGGGAACGCGGGGTGGGTGGAAATTTGTGGATCCACGCAGATTCCAGAACTTTCCATCACAGAAATGTGGGGAAAATGTGGTTTTTTTGTCAATTGTTTACGTTTGCAAGGGATTCTGGGTAACAGACCATGGTGGGAGGCAGTCAAGTCACCCCATCCTGGATTCCCCTGGGTGTCTAGTTTTCAAAAATGTATAGGTTTGCTAGGTTTCCCTAGGTGCCGGCAGGGCTAGGGTTCAAAAACTACAGCTCGTCATTTTGCCAAAAAAGGGTCATTTTTCCCTGCAAAATTGAGGTGTGACCACGTTGCGTTTTGCGCCGTTTCCTGTCGCGGGCACTATGCCGACCCGCACAAGTGAGGTACCATTTTTCTCTTAGGACTTTGGGGAACGCTGGGTGGGTGGAAATTTGTGGATCCACGCAGATTCCAGAACTTTCCATCACAGAAATGTGGGGAAAATGTGGTTTTTTTGTCAATTGTTTACGTTTGCAAGGGATTCTGGGTAACAGACCATGGTGGGAGGCAGTCAAGTCACCCCATCCTGTATTCCCCTGGGTGTCTAGTTTTCAAAAATGTATAGGTTTGCTAGGTTTCCCTAGGTGCCGGCAGGACTAGGGTTCAAAAACTACAGCTCGTCACTTTGCCAAAAAAGGGTCATTTTTCACTGCAAAATTGAGGTGTGACCATGTTGCGTTTTGCGCCGTTTCCTGTCGCGGGCACTATGCCGACCCGCACAAGTAAGGTACCATTTTTCTCGTAGGACTTTGGGGAACGCGGGGTGGGTGGAAATTTGTGGATCCACGCAGATTCCAGAACTTTCCATCACAGAAATATGGGGAAAATGTGTTTTTTTTGTCATTTTTTTAGGTTTGCAAGGGATTCTGGGTAACAGACCATGGTGGGAGGCAGTCAAGTCACCCCATCCTGGATTCCCCGGGGTGTCTAGTTTTTAAAAATGTATAGGTTTGCTAGGTTTCCCTAGGTGCCGGCAGGGCTAGGGTTCAAAACCTACAGCTCGTCACTTTGCCAAAAAAGGGTCATTTTTCACTGCAAAATTGAGGTGTGACCACGTTGCGTTTTGCGCCGTTTCGTGTCGCGGGCACTAGGCCGACCCGCACAAGTGAGGTACCATTTTTCTCGTAGGACTTTGGGGATCGCGGGGTGGGTGGAAATTTGTAGATCCACGCAGATTCCAGAACTTTCCATCACAGAAATGTGGGGAAAATGTGTTTTTTTTGTCAATTTACGTTTGCAAGGGATTCTGGGTAACAGACCATGGTGGGAGGCAGTCAAGTCACCCCATCCTAAATTCCCCTGGGTGTCTAGTTTACAAAAATGTATAGGTTTGCTAGGTTTCCCTAGGTGCCGGCAGGGCTAGGGTTCAAAAACTACAGCTCGTCACTTTGCCAAAAAAGGGTCAATTTTCACTGCAAAATTGAGGTGTGACCACGTCGCGTTTTGCGCCGTTTCCTGTCGCGGGCACTAGGCCGACCTGCACAAGTGAGGTACCATTTTTCTCGTAGGACTTTGGGGAACGCGGGGTGGGTGGAAATTTGTGGATCCACGCAAATTCCAGAACTTTCCATCACAGAAATGTGGGGAAAATGTGTTTTTTTTGTCAATTTTTTACTTTTGCAAGGGATTCTGGATAACAGACAATGGTGGGAGGCAGTCAAGTCACCCCATCCTGGATTCCCCTGGGTGTCTAGTTTACAAAAATGTGTATGTTTGCTAGGTTTCCCTAGGTGCCGGCAGGGCTAGGGTTCAAAAACTACAGCTAGTCCCTTTGCCAAAAAAGGGTCATTTTTCACTGCAAAATTAAGGTGTGACCACGTTGCGTTTTGCGCCGTTTCCTGTCGCGGGCACTATGCCGACCCGCACAAGTGAGGTACCATTTTTCTCGTAGGACATTGGGGAACGCGGGGTGGGTGGAAATTTGTGGATCCACGCAGATTCCAGAACTTTCCATCACAGAAATATGGGGAAAATGTGTTTTTTTTGTCAATTTTTTAGGTTTGCAAGGGATTCTGGGTAACAGACCATGGTGGGAGGCAGTCAAGTCACCCCATCCTGGATTCCCCTGGGTGTCTAGTTTTCAAAAATGTATAGGTTTGCTAGGTTTCCCTAGGTGCCGGCAGGGCTAGGGTTCAAAAACTACAGCTAGTCACTTTGCCAAAAAAGGGTCATTTTTCACTGCAAAATTGAGATGTGACCACGTTGCGTTTTGCGCCGTTTCCCTTCGCGGGCACTAGGCCGACCCGCACAAGTGAGGTACCATTTTTCTCGTAGGACTTTGGGGAACGTGGGGTGGGTGGAAATTTGTGGATCCACGCAGATTCCAGAACTTTCCAACACAGAAATGTGGGGAAAATGTATTTTTTTTGTCAATTGTTTACGTTTGCAAGGGATTCTGGGTAACAAACCATGGTGGGAGGCAGTAAAATCACCCCATCCTGGATTCCCCTGGGTGTCTAGTTTTCAAAAATGTATAGGTTTGCTAGGTTTCCCTAGGTGCCGGCAGGGCTAGGGTTAAAAAACTACAGCTCATCACTTTGCCAAAAAAGGGTCATTTTTCACTGCAAAATTGAGGTGTGACCACATTGCGTTTTGCGCCGTTTCCAGTCGCGGGCACTATGCCAACCCGCACAAGTGAGGTACCATTTTTCTCGTAGGACATTGGGGAACGCCGGGTGGGTGGAAAATTGTGGATCCACGCAGATTCCAGAACTTTCCATCACAGAAATATGGGGAAAATGTGTTTTTTTTGTCAATTGTTTACGTTTGCAAGGGATTCTGGGTAACAGACCATGGTGGGAGGCAGTCAAATCACCCCACCCTGGATTCCCCTGGGTGTCTAGTTTTCAAAAATGTATAGGTTTGCTAGGTTTCTCTAGGTGCCGGCAGGGCTAGGGTTAAAAAACTACAGCTCATCACTTTGCCAAAAAAGGGTCATTTTTCACTGCAAAATTGAGGTGTGACCACGTTGCGTTTTGCGCCGTTTCCAGTCGCGGGCACTATGCCGACCCGCACAAGTGAGGTACCATTTTTCTTGTAGGACTTTGGGGAACGCGGGGTGCATGGAAATTTGTGGATCCACGCAGATTCCAGAACTTCCCATCACAGAAATGTGGGGAAAATGTGGTTTTTTTGTCAATTGTTTACATTTGCAAGGGATTCTGGGTAACAGACCATGGTGGGAGGCAGTCAAGTCACCCCATCCTGGATTCCCCTGGGTGTCTAGTTTTCAAAAATGTATAGGTTTGCTAGGTTTCCCTAGGTGCCGGCAGGGCTAGGGTTCAAAAACTACAGCTCGTCACTTTGCCAAAAAAGGGTCATTTTTCACTGCAAAATTGAGGTGTGACCACGTTGCGTTTTGTGCCGTTTCCTGTCGCGGGCACTAGGCCGACCCGCACAAGTGAGGTACCATTTTTCTCGTAGGACTTTGGGGAACGCGGGGTGGGTGGAAATTTGTGGATCCACGCAGATTCCAGAACTTTCCATCACAGAAATGTGGGGAAAATGTTTTTTTTGTCAATATTTTACGTTTGCAAGGTATTCTGGGTAACAGACCATGGTGGGAGGCAGTCAAGTCACCCCATCCTGGATTCCCCTGGGTGTCTAGTTTTCAAAAATGTATAGGTTTGCTAGGTTTCCCTAGGTGCCGGCAGGGCTAGGGTTCAAATACTACAGCTCGTCATTTTGCCAAAAAAGGGTCATTTTTCACTGCAAAATTGAGGTGTGACCACGTTGCGTTTTGCGCCGTTTCCTGTCGCGGGCACTATGCCGACCCGCACAAGTGAGGTACCATTTTTCTCGTAGGACTTTGGGGAACGTGGGGTGGGTGGAAATTTGTGGATCCACGCAGATTCCAGAACTTTCCAACACAGAAATGTGGGGAAAATGTGTTTTTTTTGTCAATTTTTTACTTTTGCAAGGGATTCTGGGTAACAGACCATGGTGGGAGGCAGTCAAGTCACCCCATCCTGGATTCCCCTGGGTGTCTAGTTTTCAAAAATGTATAGGTTTGCTAGGTTTCCCTAGGTGCCGGCAGGGCTAGGGTTCAAAAACTACAGCTCGTCACTTTGCCAAAAAAGGGTCATTTTTCACTGCAAAATTGAGGTGTGACCATGTTGCGTTTTGCGCCGTTTCCTGTCGCGGGCACTATGCCGACCCGCACAAGTAAGGTACCATTTTTCTCGTAGGACTTTGGGGAACACGGGGTGGGTGGAAATTTGTGGATCCACGCAGATTCCAGAACTTTCCATCACAGAAATGTGGGGAAAATGTTTTTATTGTCAATATTTTACGTTTGCAAGGGATTCTGGGTAACAGACCATGGTGGGAGGCAGTCAAGTCACCCCATCCTGGATTCCCCTGGGTGTCTAGTTTTCAAAAATGTATAGGTTTGCTAGGTTTCCCTAGGTGCCGGCAGGGCTAGGGTTAAAAAACTACAGCTCGTCATTTTGCCAAAAAAGGGTCATTTTTCCCTGCAAAATTGAGGTGTGACCACGTTGCGTTTTGCGCCGTTTCCTGTCGCGGGCACTATGCCGACCCGCACAAGTGAGGTACCATTTTTCTCGTAGGACATTGGGGAACGCGGGGTGGGTGGAAATTTGTAGATCCACGCAGATTCCAGAACTTTCCATCACAGAAATGTGGGGAAAATGTGTTTTTTTTGTCAATTATTTACGTTTGCAAGGGATTCTGGGTAACAGACCATGGTGGGAGGCAGTCAAGTCACCCCATCCTGGATTCCCCTGGGTGTCTAGTTTACAAAACTGTATAGGTTTGCTAGGTTTCCCTAGGTGCCGGCAGGGCTAGGGTTCAAAAACTACAGCTCGTCACTTTGCCAAAAAAGGGTCAATTTTCACTGCAAAATTGAGGTGTGACCACGTCGCGTTTTGCGCCGTTTCCTGTCGCGGGCACTAGGCCGACCTGCACAAGTGAGGTACCATTTTTCTCGTAGGACTTTGGGGAACGCGGGGTGGGTAGAAATTTGTGGATCCACGCAAATTCCAGAACTTTCCATCACAGAAATGTGGGGAAAATGTGTTTTTTTTGTCAATTTTTTACTTTTGCAAGGGATTCTGGATAACAGACAATGGTGGGAGGCAGTCAAGTCACCCCATCCTGGATTCCCCTGGGTGTCTAGTTTACAAAAATGTGTATGTTTGCTAGGTTTCCCTAGGTGCCGGCAGGGCTAGGGTTCAAAAACTACAGCTAGTCCCTTTGCCAAAAAAGGGTCCTTTTTCACTGCAAAATTAAGGTGTGACCACGTTGCGTTTTGCGCCGTTTCCTGTCGCGGGCACTATGCCGACCCGCACAAGTGAGGTACCATTTTTCTCGTAGGACATTGGGGAACGCGGGGTGGGTGGAAATTTGTGGATCCACGCAGATTCCAGAACTTTCCATCACAGAAATATGGGGAAAATGTGGTTTTTTTGTCAATTTTTTAGGTTTGCAAGGGATTCTGGGTAACAGACCATGGTGGGAGGCAGTCAAGTCACCCCATCCTGGATTCCCCTGGGTGTCTAGTTTTCAAAAATGTATAGGTTTGCTAGGTTTCCCTAGGTGCCGGCAGGGCTAGGGTTCAAAAACTACAGCTAGTCACTTTGCCAAAAAAGGGTCATTTTTCACTGCAAAATTGAGATGTGACCACGTTGCGTTTTGCGCCGTTTCCTGTCGCGGGCACTAGGCCGACCCGCACAAGTGAGGTACCATTTTTCTCGTAGGACTTTGGGGAACGTGGGGTGGGTGGAAATTTGTGGATCCACGCAGATTCCAGAACTTTCCAACACAGAAATGTGGGGAAAATGTATTTTTTTTGTCAATTGTTTACGTTTGCAAGGGATTCTGGGTAACAAACCATGGTGGGAGGCAGTAAAATCACCCCATCCTGGATTCCCCTGGGTGTCTAGTTTTCAAAAATGTATAGGTTTGCTAGGTTTCCCTAGGTGCCGGCAGGGCTAGGGTTAAAAAACTACAGCTCATCACTTTGCCAAAAAAGGGTCATTTTTCACTGCAAAATTGAGGTGTGACCACATTGCGTTTTGCGCCGTTTCCAGTCGCGGGCACTATGCCAACCCGCACAAGTGAGGTACCATTTTTCTCGTAGGACATTGGGGAACGCCGGGTGGGTGGAAAATTGTGGATCCACGCAGATTCCAGAACTTTCCATCACAGAAATATGGGGAAAATGTGTTTTTTTTGTCAATTGTTTACGTTTGCAAGGGATTCTGGGTAACAGACCATGGTGGGAGGCAGTCAAATCACCCCACCCTGGATTCCCCTGGGTGTCTAGTTTTCAAAAATGTATAGGTTTGCTAGGTTTCTCTAGGTGCCGGCAGGGCTAGGGTTCAAAAACTACAGCTCGTCACTTTGCCAAAAAAGGGTCATTTTTCACTGCAAAATTGAGGTGTGACCACGTTGCGTTTTGTGCCGTTTCCTGTCGCGGGCACTAGGCCGACCCGCACAAGTGAGGTACCATTTTTCTCGTAGGACTTTGGGGAACGCGGGGTGGGTGGAAATTTGTGGATCCACGCAGATTCCAGAACTTTCCATCACAGAAATGTGGGGAAAATGTTTTTTTTGTCAATATTTTACGTTTGCAAGGTATTCTGGGTAACAGACCATGGTGGGAGGCAGTCAAGTCACCCCATCCTGGATTCCCCTGGGTGTCTAGTTTTCAAAAATGTATAGGTTTGCTAGGTTTCCCTAGGTGCCGGCAGGGCTAGGGTTCAAATACTACAGCTCGTCATTTTGCCAAAAAAGGGTCATTTTTCACTGCAAAATTGAGGTGTGACCACGTTGCGTTTTGCGCCGTTTCCTGTCGCGGGCACTATGCCGACCCGCACAAGTGAGGTACCATTTTTCTCATAGGACATTGGGGAACGCGGGGTGGGTGGAAATTTGTGGATCCACGCAGATTCCAGAACTTTCCATCACAGAAATATGGGGAAAATGTGTTTTTTTTGTCAATTTTTTACGTTTGCAAGGGATTCTGGGTAACAGACCATGGTGGGAGGCAGTCAAGTCACCCCATCCTGGATTCCCCTGGGTGTCTAGTTTTCAAAAATGTATAGGTTTGCTAGGTTTCCCTAGGTGCCGGCAGGGCTAGGGTTCAAAAACTACAGCTAGTCACTTTGCCAAAAAGGGGTCATTTTTCACTGCAAATTTGAGGTGTGACCACGTTGCGTTTTGTGCCGTTTCCTGTCGCGGGCACTAGGCCGACCCGCACAAGTGAGGTACCATTTTTCTCGTAGGACTTTGTGTAACGCGGGGTGGGTGGAAATTTGTGGATCCACGCAGATTCCAGAACTTTCCATCACAGAAATGTGGTGAAAATGTGGTTTTTTTGTCAATTTGTTATGTTTGCAAGGGATTCTGGGTTACAGACCATGGTGAGAGGCAGTCAAGTCACCCCATCCTGGATTCCCCTGGGTGTCTAGTTTTCAAAAATGTATAGGTTTGCTAGGTTTCCCTAGGTGCCGGCAGGGCTAGGGTTCAAAACCTACAGCTCGTCACTTTGCCAAAAAAGGGTCATTTTTCACTGCAAAATTGAGGTGTGTGCACGTTGCGTTTTGCGCCATTTCCTGTCGTGGGCACTAGGCCGACCCGCACAAGTGAGGTACCATTTTTCTCGTAGGACCTTGGGGATCACGGGGTGGGTGGAAATTTGTAGATCCACGCAGATTCCAGAACTTTCAATCACAGAAATGTGGGGACAATGTGTTTTTTTTGTCAATTTTTTACGTTTGCAAGGGATTCTGGGTAACAGACCATGGTGGGAGGCAGTCAAGTCACCCCATCCTGGATTCCCCTGGGTGTCTAGTTTACAAAAATGTATAGGTTTGCTAGGTTTCCCTAGGTGCCGGCAGGGCTAGGGTTCAAAAACTACAGCTCGACACTTTGCCAAAAAAGGGTCAATTTTCACTGCAAAATTGAGGTGTGACCACGTCGCGTTTTGCGCCGTTTCCTGTCGCGGGCACTAGGCCGACCCGCACAAGTGAGGTACCATTTTTCTCATAGGACTTTGGGGAACGCGGGGTGGGTGGAAATTTGTGGATCCACGCAGATTCCAGAACTTTCCATCACAGAAATGTGGGGAAAATGTGTTTTGTTTGTCAATTTTTTACGTTTGCAAGGGATTCTGGATAACAGACCATGGTGGGAGGCAGTCAAGTCACCCCATCCTGGATTCCACTGGGTGTCTAGTTTACAAAAATGTATAGGTTTGCTAGGTTTCCCTAGGTGCCGGCAGGGCTAGGGTTCAAAAACTACAGCTAGTCACTTTGCCAAAAAAGGGTCATTTTTCACTGCAAAATTGAGGTGTGACCACGTTGCGTTTTGCGCCGTTTCCTGTCGCGGGCACTATGCCGACCCGCACAAGTGAGGTACCATTTTTCTCTTAGGACTTTGGGGAACGCGGGGTGGGTGGAAATTTGTGGATCCACGCAGATTCCAGAACTTTCCATCACAGAAATGTGGGGAAAATGTGTTTTTTTTGTCAATTGTTTACGTTTGCAAGGGATTCTGGGTAACAGACCATGGTGGGAGGCAGTCAAGTCACCCCATCCTGGATTCCCCTGGGTGTCTAGTTTTCAAAAATGTATAGGTTTGCTAGGTTTCCCTAGGTGCCGGCAGGGCTAGGGTTCAAAAACTACAGCTCGTCATTTTGCCAAAAAAGGGTCATTTTTCCCTGCAAAATTGAGGTGTGACCACGTTGCGTTTTGCGCCGTTTCCTGTCGCGGGCACTATGCCGACCCGCACAAGTGAGGTACCATTTTTCTTGTAGGACATTGGGGAACGCGGGGTGGGTGGAAATTTGTGGATCCACGCAGATTCCAGAACTTTCCATCACAGAAATATGGGGAAATGTGTTTTTTTTTGTCATTTTTTTAGGTTTGCAAGGGATTCTGGGTAACAGACCATGGTGGGAGGCAGTCAAGTCACCCCATCCTGGATTCCCCTGGGTGTCTAGTTTACAAAAATGTATAGGTTTGCTAGGTTTCCCTAGGTGCCGGTAGGGCTAGGGTTCAAAACCTACAGCTCGTCACTTTGCCAAAAAGGGGTCATTTTTCACTGCAAAATTGAGGTGTGACCACGTTGCGTTTTGCGCCGTTTCCTGTCGCGGGCACTAGGCCGACCCGCACAAGTGAGGTACCATTTTTCTCGTAGGACTTTGGGGAACGCGGGGTGGGTGGAAATTTGTGGATCCACGCAGATTCCAGAACTTTCCATCACAGAAATGTGGGGAAAATGTGTTTTGTTTGTCAATTTTTTACGTTTGCAAGGGATTCTGGATAACAGACCATGGTGGGAGGCAGTCAAGTCACCCCATCCTGGATTCCCCTGGGTGTCTAGTTTTCAAAAATGTATAGGTTTGCTAGGTTTCCCTAGGTGCCGGCAGGGCTAGGGTTCAAAAACTACAGCTCATCACTTTGCCAAAAAAGGGTCATTTTTCACTGCAAAATTGAGGTGTGACCACGTTGCGTTTTGCGCCGTTTCCAGTCGCGGGCACTATGCCAACCCGCACAAGTGAGGTACCATTTTTCTCGTAGGACTTTGGGGAACGCGGGGTGCGTGGAAATTTGTGGATCCACGCAGATTCCAGAACTTTCCATCACAGAAATATGGGGAAAATGTGTTTTTTTTGTCAATTGTTTACGTTTGCAAGGGATTCTGGGTAACAGACCATGGTGGGAGGCAGTCAAGTCACCCCATCCTGGATTCCCCTGGGTGTCTATTTTTCAAAAATATATAGGTTTGCTAGGTTTCCCTAGGTGCCGGCAGGGCTGGGGTTCAAAAACTACAGCTCGTCACTTTGCCAAAAAAGGGTCATTTTTCACTGCAAAATTGAGGTGTGACCATGTTGCGTTTTGCGCCGTTTCCTGTCGCGGGCAGTATGCCGACCCGCACAAGTAAGGTACCATTTTTCTCGTAGGACTTTGGGGAATGCGGGGTGGGTGGAAATTTGTGGATCCACGCAGATTCCAGAACTTTCCATCACAGAAATGTGGGGAAAATGTTTTTAGTGTCAATATTTTACGTTTGCAAGGGATTCTGGGTAACAGACCATGGTGGGAGGCAGTCAAGTCACCCCATCCTGGATTCCCCTGGGTGTCTAGTTTTCAAAAATGTATAGGTTTGCTAGGTTTCCCTAGGTGCCGGCAGGGCTAGGGTTCAAAAACTACAGCTCGTCATTTTGCCAAAAAAGGGTCATTTTTCCCTGCAAAATTGAGGTGTGACCACGTTGCGTTTTGCGCCGTTTCCTGTCGCGGGCACTATGCCGACCCGCACAAGTGAGGTACCATTTTTCTCGTAGGACATTGGGGAACGCGGGGTGGGTGGAAATTTGTGGATCCACGCAGATTCCAGAACTTTCCATCACAGAAATATGGGGAAAATGTGTTTTTTTTTGTCATTTTTTTAGGTTTGCAAGGGATTCTGGGTAACAGACCATGGTGGGAGGCAGTCAAGTCACCCCATCCTGGATTCCCCTGGGTGTCTAGTTTACAAAAATGTATAGGTTTGCTAGGTTTCCCTAGGTGCCGGTAGGGCTAGGGTTCAAAACCTACAGCTCGTCACTTTGCCAAAAAAGGGTCATTTTTCACTGCAAAATTGAGGTGTGACCACGTTGCGTTTTGCGCCGTTTCGTGTCGCGGGCACTAGGCCGACCCGCACAAGTGAGGTACCATTTTTCTCGTAGGACTTTGGGGATCGCGGGGTGGGTGGAAATTTGTAGATCCACGCAGATTCCAGAACTTTCCATCACAGAAATGTGGGGAAAATGTGTTTTTTTTGTCAATTATTTACGTTTGCAAGGGATTCTGGGTAACAGACCATGGTGGGAGGCAGTCAAGTCACCCCATCCTGGATTCCCCTGGGTGTCTAGTTTACAAACATTTATAGGTTTGCTAGGTTTCCCTAGGTGCCGGCAGGGCTAGGGTTCAAAAACTACAGCTCGTCATTTTGTCAAAAAAGGGTAATTTTTCACTGCAAAATTGAGGTGTGACCACGTTGCGTTTTGCGCCGTTTCCTGTCGCGGGCACTATGCCGACCCGCACAAGTGAGGTACCATTTTTCTCGTAGGACATTGGGGAACGCGGGGTGGGTGGAAATTTGTGGATCCACGCAGATTCCAGAACTTTCCATCACAGAAATATGGGGAAAATGTGGTTTTTTTGTCAATTTTTTAGGTTTGCAAGGGATTCTGGGTAACAGACCATGGTGGGAGGCAGTCAAGTCACCCCATCCTGGATTCCCCTGGGTGTCTAGTTTTCAAAAATGTATAGGTTTGCTAGGTTTCCCTAGGTGCCGGCAGGGCTAGGGTTCAAAAACTACAGCTAGTCACTTTGCCAAAAAGGGGTCATTTTTCACTGCAAAATTGAGGTGTGACCACGTTGCGTTTTGCGCCGTTTCCTGTCGCGGGCACTATGCCGACCCGCACAAGTGAGGTACCATTTTCTTGTAGGACTTTGGGGAACGCGGGGTGCGTGGAAATTTGTGGATCCACGCAGCTTCCAGAACTTTCCAACACAGAAATGTGGGGAAAATGTATTTTTTTTGTCAATTTTTTACGTTTGCAAGGGATTCTGGGTAACAGACCATGGTGGGAGGCAGTCAAGTCACCCCATCCTGGATTCCCCTGGGTGTCTAGTTTTCAAAAATGTATAGGTTTGCTAGGTTTCCCTAGGTGCCGGCAGGGCTAGGGTTAAAAAACTACAGCTCATCACTTTGCCAAAAAAGGGTCATTTTTTCACTGCAAAATTGAGGTGTGACCACGTTGCGTTTTGCGCCGTTTCCAGTCGCGGGCACTATGCCAACCCGCACAAGTGAGGTACCATTTTTCTCGTAGGACTTTGGGGAACGCGGGGTGCGTGGAAATTTGTGGATCCACGCAGATTCCAGAACTTTCCATCACAGAAATATGGGGAAAATGTGTTTTTTTTGTCAATTGTTTACGTTTGCAAGGGATTCTGGGTAACAGACCATGGTGGGAGGCAGTCAAGTCACCCCATCCAGGATTCCCCTGGGTGTCTAGTTTTCAAAAATGTATAGGTGTGCTAGGTTTCCCTAGGTGCCGGCAGGGCTAGGGTTCAAAAACTACAGCTCGTCACTTTGCCAAAAAAGGCTCACATGATCAAAATTTGCATTTTGGGATCCGTAGTCTCAATAACACCAGAGTTCATGATAATAACTCACGCAGCCATCTAAAAATTAGTAAAATTCAATACAGCCATTAGTGGGCTCCTCGTTTACTGCAGACTCTGTTGCACAATAATAAACGCCCCACAGATGGACCGATATGAGGCTCCTTACATAAAGAGCCCACCGGGCAGCTTTTACTCCACGCGGTGGTGCAGTCCCCCCGGAAGAGCTGCCGAGTATTTTATACCGTTCCAAAAGTGCTCAAAGCTTTAGGAAGCACTCTTCATCTGCCAACATCAGTTCCATCAGGCTGCAACACAGTCACTCAATGCACAAGTCCAATTACTTTGCCTTACGCGTTTCAGACATTCATTCCGTCCTTGATCACAGGCTGAGAGGCAACAAATAAATGGCAGAGATTCGGGATGACATCACCAGTTCCTTTTATTGCCCACAGCTGGTGGCTCATATGATCAAAATTAGCATTCTGGGATCCGTAGTCTCAATAACACCAGAGTGCTTGATAATAACTCACGCTGCCATCTCAAAATTAGCAAAATTCAATACAGCCATTAGTGGGCTCCTCGTGTACTGCAGCCTCTGTTGCACAATAATAAGCGCCCCACAGATGGACCGATATGAGGCTCCTTACATAAAGAGCCAACCGGGCCGCTTTTACTCCACGCGGTTGTGCACTCCCCCCGGCAGAGCTGCCAAGTATTTTATACCGTTCCACAAGTGCTCAAAGCTTTAGGAAGCACTCTCCATCTGCGAACATCAGTTCCATCAGGCTGCAACACAGTCACTCAATCCACAAGTCCAATTCCTTTGCCTTACGCGTTTCAGACATTCATTCCGTCCTTGATCACAGGCTGAGAGGCAACAATAAATGGCAGAGATTCGGGATGACATCACCATTTCCTTTTATTGCCCCAGCTGGGGGCTCACATGATCAAAATATGCATTCTGGGATCCGTAGTCTCAATAACACCAGAGTTCATTATAATAACTCACGCTGCCATCTCAAAATTAGTAAAATTCAATACAGCCATTAGTGGGCTCCTCGTGTACTGCAGACTCTGTTGCACAATAATAAACGCCCCACAGATAGACCGATATGAGGCTCCCTACATAAAGAGCCCACCGGCCGCTTTTACTCCACGCGGTGGTGCACTCCCCCCGGCAGAGCTGCTGAGTATGTTATACCGTTCCACAAGTGCTCAAAGCTTTAGGAAGCAGTCTCCATTTGCGAACATCAGTTCCATCAGGCTGCAAAACAGTCACTCAATGCACAAGTCCAATTACTGCACCTTACGCGTTTCAGACATTCATTCCGTCCTTGATCACAGGCAGAGAGGCAACAAATAAATGGCAGAGATTCGGGATGACATCACCAGTTCCTTTTATTGCCCGCAGCTGGGGGCTCACATGATCAAAAGTTGCATTCTGGGATCCGTAGTCTCAATAACACCAGAGTTCATGATAATAACTCACGCTGCCATCTAAAAATTAGTAAAATTCAATACAGCATTAGTGGGCTCCTCGTTTACTGCAGACTCTGTTGCACAATAATAAACGCCCCACATATGGACCGATATGAGGCTCCTTACATAAAGAGCCCACCGGGCAGCTTTTACTCCGCGCGATGGTGCAGTCCCCCCGGAAGAGCTGCCGAGTATTTTATACCGTTCCAAAAGTGCTCAAAGCTTTAGGAAGCACTCTCCATCTGCGAACATCAGTTCCATCAGGCTGCAACACAGTCACTCAATGTACAAGTCCAATTACTTTGCCTTACGCCTTTCAGACATTCATTCCGTCCTTGATCACAGGCTGAGAGGCAACAAATAAATGGCAGAGATTCAGGATGACATCACCAGTTCCTTTTATTGCCCACAGCTGGGGGCTCACATGATCAAAATTTGCATTCTGGGATCCGTAGTCTCAATAACACCAGAGTGCATGATAATAACTCGCGCTGCCATCTCAAAATTAGCAAAATTCAATACAGCCATTAGTGGGCTCCTCGTGTACTGCAGCCTCTGTTGCACAATAATAAACGCCCCACAGATGGACCGATATGAGGCTCCTTACATAAAGAGCCAACCGGGCCGCTTTTACTCCACGCGGTTGTGCACTCCCCCCGGCAGAGCTGCCAAGTATTTTATACCGTTCCACAAGTGCTCAAAGCTTTAGGAAGCACTCTCCATCTGCGAACATCAGTTCCATCAGGCTGCAACACAGTCACTCAATCCACAAGTCCAATTACTTTGCCTTACGCGTTTCAGACATTCATTCCGTCCTTGATCACAGGCTGAGAGGCAACAATAAATGGCAGAGATTCGGGATGACATCACCAGTTCCTTTTATTGCCCGCAGCTAGGGGCTCACATGATCAAAATATGCATTCTGGGATCCGTAGTCTCAATAACACCAGAGTTCATTATAATAACTCATGCTGCCATCTCAAAATTAGTAAAATTCAATACAGCCATTAGTGGGCTCCTCGTGTACTGCAGACTCTGTTGCACAATAATAAACGCCCCACAGATGGACCGATATGAGGCTCCCTCCATAAAGAGCCCACCGGCCGCTTTTACTCCTCGCGGTGGTGCACTCCCCCCGGCAGAGCTGCTGAGTATGTTATATCGTTCCAAAAGTGCTCAAAGCTTTAGGAAGCAGTCTCCATTTGCGGACATCAGTTCCATCAGGCTGCAAAACAGTCACTCAATGCACAAGTCCAATTACTTTGCCTTACGCGTTTCAGACATTCATTCCGTCCTTGATCACAGGCAGAGAGGCAACAAATAAATGGCAGAGATTCGGGATGACATCACCAGTTCCTTTTATTGCCCGCAGCTGGGGGCTCACATGATCAAAATTTGCATTCTGGGATCCGTAGTCTCAATAACACCAGAGTTCATGATAATAACTCACGCTGCCATCTAAAAATTAGTAAATTTCAATACAGCCATTAGTGGGCTCCTCGTGTACTGCAGACTCTGTTGCACAATAATAAGCGCCCCACAGATGGACCGATATGAGGCTCCTTACATACAGAGCCCACCGGGCCACTTTTACTCCATGCGGTGGTGCACTCCCCCTGGCAGAGCTGCATAGTATTTTATACCGTTCCAAAAGTTCTCAAAGCTTTAGGAAGCACTCTCCATCTGCAAACATCAGTTCCATCAGGCTGCAACACAGTCACTCAATGCACAAGTCAAATTACTTTGCCTTACGCGTTTCAGACATTCATTCCGTCCTTGATCACAGGCTGAGAGACAACAATAAATAGCAGAGATTCGGGATGACATCACCAGTTCCTTTTATTGCCCACAGCTGGGGGCTCACATGATCAAAATATGCATTCTGGGATCCGTAGTCTCAATAACACCAGAGTTCATTATAATAACTCACGCTGCCATCTCAAAATTAGTAAAACTCAATACAGCCATTAGTGGGCTCCTCGTGTACTGCAGACTCTGTTGCACAATAATAAATGCCCCACAGATGGACCGATATGAGGCTCCCTACTTAAAGAGCCCACCGGCCGCTTTTACTCCACGCGGTGGTGCACTACCCCCGGCTGAGCTGCTGAGTATTTTATACCGTTCCACAAGTGCTCAAAGCTTTAGGAAGCACTCTCCATCTGCGAACATCAGTTCCATCAGGCTGCAACACAGTCACTCAATGCACAAGTCCAATTACTTTGCCTTACGCGTTTCAGACATTCATTCCGTCCTTGATCATAGGCTGAGAGGCAACAAATAAATGGCAGAGATTCGGGATGACATCACCAGTTCCTTTTATTGCCCGCAGCTGGGAGCTCACATGATCAAAATTTGCATTCTCGGATCCGTAGTCTCAATAACACCAGAGTTCATGATAATAACTCACGCTGCCATCTAAAAATTAGTAAATTTCAATACAGCCATTAGTGGGCTCCTCGTTTACTGCAGACTCTGTTGCACAATAATAAACGCCCCACAGATGGACCGATATGAGGCTCCTTACATAAAGAGCCCACCGGGCAGCTTTTACTACACGCGGTGGTGCAGTCCCCCCGGAAGAGCTGCCGAGTATTTTATACCGTTCCACAAGTGCTCAAAGCTTTAGGAAGCACTCTCCATCTGCGAACATCAGTTCCATCAGACTGCAACACAGTCCCTCGATGCACAAGTCAAATTACTTTGCCTTACGCGTTTCAGACATTCATTCCGTCCTTGATCACAGGCTGAGAGACAACAATAAATAGCAGAGATTCGGGATGACATCACCAGTTCCTTTTATTGCCCACAGCTGGGGGCTCACATGATCAAAATATCCATTCTGGGATCCGTAGTCTCAATACCACCAGAGTTCATTATAATAACTCACGCTGCCATCTCAAAATTAGAAAAAATCAATACAGCCATTAGTGGGCTCCTCGTGTACTGCAGACTCTGTTGCACAATAATAAACGCCCCACAGATGGACCGATATGAGGCTCCCTACTTAAAGAGCGCACCGGCCGCTTTTACTCCACGCGGTGGTGCACTCCCCCCGGCAGAGCTGCTGAGTGTTTTATACCGTTCCACAAGTGCTCAAAGCTTTAGGAAGCACTCTCCATCTGCGAACATCAGTTCCATCAGGCTGCAACACAGTCACTCAATGCACAAGTCCAATTACTTTGCCTTACCCGTTTAAGACATTCATTCCGTCCTTGATCATAGGCTGAGAGGCAACAAATAAATGGCAGAGATTCGGGATGACATCACCAGTTCCTTTTATTGCCCGCAGCTGGGAGCTCACATGATCAAAATTTGCATTCTGGGGTCCGTAGTCTCAATAACTCCAGAGTTCATGATAATAACTCACGCTGCCATCTCAAAATTAGTAAAATTCAATGCAGCCATTAGTGGGCTCCTCGTGTACTGCAGACTCTGTTGCACAATAATAAACTCCCCACAGATGGACCGATATGAGGCTCCTTACATAAAGAGCCCACCGGGCCTCTTTTACTCCACGCGATGGTGCACTCCCCCCGGCAGAGCTGGCGAGTATTTTATACCGTTCCACAAGTGCTCAAAGCTTTAGGAAGCACTCTCCATCTGCGAACATCAGTTCCATCAGGCTGCAACACAGTCACTCAATGCACAAGTCAAATTACTTTGCCTTACGCGTTTCAGACATTCATTCCGTCCTTGATCACAGGCTGAGAGACAACAATAAATAGCAGAGATTCGGGATGACATCACCAGTTCCTTTTATTGCCCACAGCTGGGGGCTCACATGATCAAAATATGCATTCTGGGATCCGTAGTCTCAATAACACCAGAGTTCATTATAATAACTCACGCTGCCATCTCAAAATTAGTAAAACTCAATACAGCCATTAGTGGGCTCCTCGTGTACTGCAGACTCTGTTGCACAATAATAAACGCCCCACAGATGGACCGATATGAGGCTCCTCACATACAGAGCCCACCGGGCCGCTTTTACTCCACACGGTGGTGCAGTCCCCCCGGAAGAGCTGCCGAGTATTTTATACCATTCCAAAAGTGCTCAAAGCTTTAGGAAGCACTCTCCATCTGCGAACATCAGTTCCATCAGACTGCAACACAGTCACTCAATGTACAAGTCCAATTACTTTGCCTTACGCCTTTCAGACATTCATTCCGTCCTTGATCACAGGCTGAGAGGCAACAAATAAATGGCAGAGATTCAGGATGACATCACCAGTTCCTTTTATTGCCCACAGCTGGGGGCTCACATGATCAAAATTTGCATTCCGGGATCCGTAGTCTCAATAACACCAGAGTTCATGATAATAACTCACGCTGCCATCTCAAAATTAGTAAAATTCAATACAGCCATTAGTGGGCTCCTCGTGTACTGCAGACTCTGTTGCACAATAATAAACGCCCCACAGATGGACCGATATGAGGCTCCTTACATACAGAGCCCACCGGGCCGCTTTTACTCCACGCGGTGGTGCACTCCCCCTGGCAGAGCTGCAGAGTATTTTATACCGTTCCAAAAGTGCTCAAAGCTTTAGGAAGCACTCTCCATCTGCGAACATCAGTTCCATCAGGCTGCAACACAGTCACTCAATGCACAAGTCCAATTACTTTGCCTTACGCGTTTCAGACATTCATTCCGTCCTTGGTCACAGGCTGAGAGGCAACAAATAAATGGCAGAGATTCGGAATGACATCACCAGTTCCTTTTATTGCCCACAGCTGGGGGCTCACATGAGAAAAATTTGCATTCTGGGATCCGTAGTCTCAATAACACCAGAGTTCATGATAATAACTCACGCTGCCATCTCAAAATTAGTAAAATTCAATACAGCCATTAGTGGGCTCCTCGTGTACTGCAGACTCTGTTGCACAATAATAAACGCCCCACAGATGGACCGATATGAGGCTCCTTACATACAGAGCCCACCGGGTCGCTTTTACTCCACGCGGTGGTGCACTCCCCCTGGCAGAGCTGCAGAGTATTTTATACCGTTCCAAAAGTGCTCAAAGCTTTAGGAAGCACTCTCCATCTGCGAACATCAGTTCCATCAGGCTGCAACACAGTCACTCAATGCACAAGTCCAATTACTTTGCCTTACGCCTTTCAGACATTCATTCCGTCCTTGATCACAGGCTGAGAGGCAACAAATAAATGGCAGAGATTCAGGATGACATCACCAGTTCCTTTTATTGCCCACAGCTGGGGGCTCACATGATCAAAATTTGCATTCTGGGATCCGTAGTCTCAATAACACCAGAGTTCCTGATAATAACTCACGCTGCCATCTCAAAATTAGTAAAATTCAATACAGCCATTAGTGGGCTCCTCGTGTACTGCAGACTCTGTTGCACAATAATAAACGCCCCACAGATGAACCGATATGAGGCTCCTTACATACAGAGCCCACCGGGCCGCTTTTACTCCACACGGTGGTGCAGTCCCCCCGGAAGAGCTGCCGAGTATTTTATACCGTTCCAAAAGTGCTCAAAGCTTTAGGAAGCACTCTCCATCTGCGAACATCAGTTCCATCAGGCTGCAACACAGTCACTCAATGTACAAGTCCAATTACTTTGCCTTACGCCTTTCAGACATTCATTCCGTCCTTGGTCACAGGCTGAGAGGCAACAAATAAATGGCAGAGATTCGGAATGACATCACCAGTTCCTTTTATTGCCCACAGCTGGGGGCTCACATGAGAAAAATTTGCATTCTGGGATCCGTAGTCTCAATAACACCAGAGTTCATGATAATAACTCACGCTGCCATCTCAAAATTAGTAAAATTCAATACAGCCATTAGTGGGCTCCTCGTGTACTGCAGACTCTGTTGCACAATAATAAACGCCCCACAGATGGACCGATATGAGGCTCCTTACATACAGAGCCCACCGGGCCGCTTTTACTCCACGCGGTGGTGCACTCCCCCTGGCAGAGCTGCAGAGTATTTTATACCGTTCCAAAAGTGCTCAAAGCTTTAGGAAGCACTCTCCATCTGCGAACATCAGTTCCATCAGGCTGCAACACAGTCACTCAATGCACAAGTCCAATTACTTTGCCTTACGCGTTTCAGACATTCATTCCGTCCTTGGTCACAGGCTGAGAGGCAACAAATAAATGGCAGAGATTCGGAATGACATCACCAGTTCCTTTTATTGCCCACAGCTGGGGGCTCACATGAGAAAAATTTGCATTCTGGGATCCGTAGTCTCAATAACACCAGAGTTCATGATAATAACTCACGCTGCCATCTCAAAATTAGTAAAATTCAATACAGCCATTAGTGGGCTCCTCGTGTACTGCAGACTCTGTTGCACAATAATAAACGCCCCACAGATGGACCGATATGAGGCTCCTTACATACAGAGCCCACCGGGCCGCTTTTACTCCACGTGGTGGTGCAGTCCCCCTGGCAGAGCTGCAGAGTATTTTATACCATTCCAAAAGTGCTCAAAGCTTTAGGAAGCACTCTCCATCTGCGAACATCAGTTCCATCAGGCTGCAACACAGTCACTCAATGCACAAGTCCAATTACTTTGCCTTACGCGTTTCAGACATTCATTCCGTCCTTGATCACAGGCTGAGAGGCAACAAATAAATGGCAGAGATTCAGGATGACATCACCAGTTCCTTTTATTGCCCACAGCTGGGGGCTCACATGATCAAAATTTGCATTCTGGGATCCGTAGTCTCAATAACACCAGAGTTCCTGATAATAACTCACGCTGCCATCTCAAAATTAGTAAAATTCAATACAGCCATTAGTGGGCTCCTCGTGTACTGCAGACTCTGTTGCACAATAATAAACGCCCCACAGATGAACCGATATGAGGCTCCTTACATACAGAGCCCACCGGGCCGCTTTTACTCCACACGGTGGTGCAGTCCCCCCGGAAGAGCTGCCGAGTATTTTATACCGTTCCAAAAGTGCTCAAAGCTTTAGGAAGCACTCTCCATCTGCGAACATCAGTTCCATCAGGCTGCAACACAGTCACTCAATGTACAAGTCCAATTACTTTGCCTTACGCCTTTCAGACATTCATTCCGTCCTTGGTCACAGGCTGAGAGGCAACAAATAAATGGCAGAGATTCGGAATGACATCACCAGTTCCTTTTATTGCCCACAGCTGGGGGCTCACATGAGAAAAATTTGCATTCTGGGATCCGTAGTCTCAATAACACCAGAGTTCATGATAATAACTCACGCTGCCATCTCAAAATTAGTAAAATTCAATACAGCCATTAGTGGGCTCCTCGTGTACTGCAGACTCTGTTGCACAATAATAAACGCCCCACAGATGGACCGATATGAGGCTCCTTACATACAGAGCCCACCGGGCCGCTTTTACTCCACGCGGTGGTGCACTCCCCCTGGCAGAGCTGCAGAGTATTTTATACCGTTCCAAAAGTGCTCAAAGCTTTAGGAAGCACTCTCCATCTGCGAACATCAGTTCCATCAGGCTGCAACACAGTCACTCAATGCACAAGTCCAATTACTTTGCCTTACGCGTTTCAGACATTCATTCCGTCCTTGGTCACAGGCTGAGAGGCAACAAATAAATGGCAGAGATTCGGAATGACATCACCAGTTCCTTTTATTGCCCACAGCTGGGGGCTCACATGAGAAAAATTTGCATTCTGGGATCCGTAGTCTCAATAACACCAGAGTTCATGATAATAACTCACGCTGCCATCTCAAAATTAGTAAAATTCAATACAGCCATTAGTGGGCTCCTCGTGTACTGCAGACTCTGTTGCACAATAATAAACGCCCCACAGATGGACCGATATGAGGCTCCTTACATACAGAGCCCACCGGGCCGCTTTTACTCCACGTGGTGGTGCAGTCCCCCTGGCAGAGCTGCAGAGTATTTTATACCATTCCAAAAGTGCTCAAAGCTTTAGGAAGCACTCTCCATCTGCGAACATCAGTTCCATCAGGCTGCAACACAGTCACTCAATGCACAAGTCCAATTACTTTGCCTTACGCGTTTCAGACATTCATTCCGTCCTTGATCACAGGCTGAGAGGCAACAAATAAATGGCAGAGATTTCGGATGACATCACCAGTTCCTTTTATTGCCCACAGCTGGGGGCTCACATGATCAAAATTTGCATTCTGGGATCCGTAGTCTCAATAACACCAGAGTTCATGATAATAACTCATGCTGCCATCTCAAAATTAGTAAAATTCAATGCAGCCATTAGTGGGCTCCTCGTGTACTGCAGACTCTATTGCACAATAATAAACTCCCCACAGATGGACCGATATGAGGCTCCTTACATAAATAGCCCACCAGGCCTCTTTTACTCCACGCGATGGTGCACTCCCCCCGGCAGAGCTGGCGAGTATTTTATACCGTTCCACAAGTGCTCAAAGCTTTAGGAAGCACTCTCCATCTGCGAACATCAGTTCCATCAGGCTGCAACACAGTCACTCAATGCACAAGTCCAATTACTTTGACTTAAGCGTTTCAGATATTCATTCCGTCCTTGGTCACAGGCTGAGAGGCAACAAATGAATGGCAGAGATTCGGGATGACATCACCAGTTCCTTTTATTGCCCCAGCTGGGGGCTCACATGATCAAAATTTGCATTCTGGGATGCGTAGTCTCAATAACACCAGAGTGCATGATAATAACTCACGCTGCCATCTCAAAATTAGCAAAATTCAATACAGCCATTAGTGAGCTCCTCGTGTACTGCAGCCTCTGTTGCACAATAATAAACGCCCCACAGATGGACCGATATGAGGCTCCTTACATAAAGAGCCCACCGGCCGCTTTTACTCCACGCGGTGGTGCACTCCCCCCGGCAGAGCTGCTGAGTATTTTATACCGTTCCACAAGTGCTCAAAGCTTTAGGAAGCACTCTCCATCTGCGAACATCAGTTCCATCAGGCTGCAAAACAGTCACTCAATGTACAAGTCCAATTACTTTGCCTTACGCGTTTCAGACATTCATTCCGTGCTTGATCACAGGCAGAAAGGCAACAAATAAATGGCAGAGATTCGGGATGACATCACCAGTTCCTTTTATTGCCCTCAGCTGGGGGCTCACATGATCAAAATTTGCATTCTGGGATCCGTAGTCTCAATAACACCAGAGTTCATGATAATAACTCACGCAGCCATCTAAAAATTAGTAAAATTCAATACAGCCATTAGTGGGCTCCTCGTTTACTGCAGACTCTGTTGCACAATAATAAACGCCCCACATATGGACCGATATGAGGCTCCTTACATAAAGAGCCCACCGGGCAGCTTTTACTCCACGCGGTGGTGCAGTCCCCCCGGAAGAACTGCCGAGTATTTTATACCGTTCCAAAAGTGCTCAAAGCTTTAGGAAGCACTCTTCATCTGCGAACATCAGTTCCATCAGGCTGCAACACAGTCACTCAATGCACAAGTCCAATTACTTTGCCTTACGCGTTTCAGACATTCATTCCGTCCTTGATCACAGGCTGAGAGGCAACAAATAAATGGCAGAGATTCGGGATGACATCACCAGTTCCTTTTATTGCCCACAGCTGGTGGCTCATATGATCAAAATTAGCATTCTGGGATCCGTAGTCTCAATAACACCAGAGTGCTTGATAATAACTCACGCTGCCATCTCAAAATTAGCAAAATTCAATACAGCCATTAGTGGGCTCCTCGTGTACTGCAGCCTCTGTTGCACAATAATAAGCGCCCCACAGATGGACCGATATGAGGCTCCTTACATAAAGAGCCAACCGGGCCGCTTTTACTCCACGCGGTTGTGCACTCCCCCCGGCAGAGCTGCCAAGTATTTTATACCGTTCCACAAGTGCTCAAAGCTTTAGGAAGCACTCTCCATCTGCGAACATCAGTTCCATCAGGCTGCAACACAGTCACTCAATCCACAAGTCCAATTCCTTTGCCTTACGCGTTTCAGACATTCATTCCGTCCTTGATCACAGGCTGAGAGGCAACAATAAATGGCAGAGATTCGGGATGACATCACCAGTTCCTTTTATTGCCCACAGCTGGGGGCTCACATGATCAAAATATGCATTCTGGGATCCGTAGTCTCAATAACACCAGAGTTCATTATAATAACTCACGCTGCCATCTCAAAATTAGTCAAATTCAATACAGCCATTAGTGGGCTCCTCGTGTACTGCAGACTCTGTTGCACAATAATAAACGCCCCACAGATGGACCGATATGAGGCTCCCTACATAAAGAGCCCACCAGCCGCTTTTACTCCACGCGGTGGTGCACTCCCCCCGGCAGAGCTGCTGAGTATGTTATACCGTTCCACAAGTGCTCAAAGCTTTAGGAAGCAGTCTCCATTTGCGAACATCAGTTCCATCAGGCTGCAAAACAGTCACTCAATGCACAAGTCCAATTACTGCGCCTTACGCGTTTCAGACATTCATTCCGTCCTTGATCACAGGCAGAGAGGCAACAAATAAATGGCAGAGATTCGGGATGACATCACCAGTTCCTTTTATTGCCCGCAGCTGGGGGCTCACATGATCAAAAGTTGCATTCTGGGATCCGTAGTCTCAATAACACCAGAGTTCATGATAATAACTCACGCTGCCATCTAAAAATTAGTAAAATTCAATACAGCATTAGTGGGCTCCTCGTTTACTGCAGACTCTGTTGCACAATAATAAACGCCCCACATATGGACCGATATGAGGCTCCTTACATAAAGAGCCCACCGGGCAGCTTTTACTCCGCGCGATGGTGCAGTCCCCCCGGAAGAGCTGCCGAGTATTTTATACCGTTCCAAAAGTGCTCAAAGCTTTAGGAAGCACTCTCCATCTGCGAACATCAGTTCCATCAGGCTGCAACACAGTCACTCAATGTACAAGTCCAATTACTTTGCCTTACGCCTTTCAGACATTCATTCCGTCCTTGATCACAGGCTGAGAGGCAACAAATAAATGGCAGAGATTCAGGATGACATCACCAGTTCCTTTTATTGCCCACAGCTGGGGGCTCACATGATCAAAATTTGCATTCTGGGATCCGTAGTCTCAATAACACCAGAGTTCATGATAATAACTCACGCTGCCAACTCAAAATTAGTAAAATTCAATACAGCCATTAGTGGGCTCCTCGTGTACTGCAGACTCTGTTGCACAATAATAAATGCCCCACAGATGGACCGATATGAGGCTCCTTACATACAGAGCCCACCGGGCCGCTTTTACTCCACGCGGTGGTGCACTCCCCCTGGCAGAGCTGCAGAGTATTTTATGCCGTTCCAAAAGTGCTCAAAGCTTTAGGAAGCACTCTCCATCTGCGAACATCAGTTCCATCAGGCTGCAACACAGTCACTCAATGCACAAGTCCAATTACTTTGCCTTACGCGTTTCAGACATTCATTCCGTCCTTGATCACAGGCTGAGAGGCACCAAATAAATGGCAGAGATTCGGAATGACATCACCAGTTCCTTTTATTGCCCACAGCTGGGGGCTCACATGATAAAAATTTGCATTCTGGGATCTGTAGTCTCAATAACACCAGATTTCATGATAATAAATCACGCTGCCATCTCAAAATTAGTCAAATTCAATACAGCCATCAGTGGGCTTCTCGTGTACTGCAGACTCTGTTGCACAATAATAAACACCCCACAGAAGGACCGATATGAGGCTCCTGACATAAAGAGCCCACCAGGCCGCTTTTACTCCACACAGTGGTGCACTCCCCCCGGCAGAGCTGCCCAGTATTTTATACCGTTCCACAAGTGCTCGAAGCTTTAGGAAGCACTCTCCATCTGCGAACATCAGTTCCATCAGGCTGCAACACAGTCACTCAATGCACAAGTCCAATTACTTTGCCTTACGCCTTTCAGACATTCATTCCGTCCTTGATCACAGGCTGAGAGGCAACAAATAAATGGCAGAGATTCAGGATGACATCACCAGTTCCTTTTATTGCCCACAGCTGGGGGCTCACATGATAAAAAATTGCATTCTGGGATCCGTAGTCTCAATAACACCAGAGTTCCTGATAATAACTCACGCTGCCATCTCAAAATTAGTAAAATTCAATACAGCCATTAGTGGGCTCCTCGTGTACTGCAGACTCTGTTGCACAATAATAAACGCCCCACAGATGGACCGATATGAGGCTCCTTACATACAGAGCCCACCGGGCCGCTTTTACTCCACACGGTGGTGCAGTCCCCCCGGAAGAGCTGCCGAGTATTTTATACCGTTCCAAAAGTGCTCAAAGCTTTAGGAAGCACTCTCCATCTGCGAACATCAGTTCTATCAGGCTGCAACACAGTCACTCAATGTACAAGTCCAATTACTTTGCCTTACGCCTTTCAGACATTCATTCCGTCCTTGATCACAGGCTGAGAGGCAACAAATAAATGGCAGAGATTCAGGATGACATCACCAGTTCCTTTCATTGCCCACAGCTGGGGGCTCACATGATCAAAATTTGCATTCTGGGATCCGTAGTCTCAATAACACCAGAGTTCATGATAATAACTCACGCTGCCATCTCAAAATTAGTAAAATTCAATACAGCCATTAGTGGGCTCCTCGTGTACTGCAGACTCTGTTGCACAATAATAAACGCCCTACAGATCGACCGATATGAGGCTCCTTACATACAGAGCCCACCGGGCCGCTTTTACTCCACGCGGTGGTGCACTCCCCCTGGCAGAGCTGCAGAGTATTTTATACCGTTCCAAAAGTGCTCAAAGCTTTAGGAAGCACTCTCCATCTGCGAACATCAGTTCCATCAGGCTGCAACACAGTCACTCAATGCACAAGTCCAATTACTTTGCCTTACGCGTTTCAGACATTCATTCCGTCCTTGGTCACAGGCTGAGAGGCAACAAATAAATGGCAGAGATTCGGAATGACATCACCAGTTCCTTTTATTGCCCACAGCTGGGGGCTCACATGATCAAAATTTGCATTCTGGGATCCGTAGTCTCAATAACACCAGAGTTCATGATAATAACTCATGCTGCCATCTCAAAATTAGTAAAATTCAATGCAGCCATTAGTGGGCTCCTCGTGTACTGCAGACTCTGTTGCACAATAATAAACTCCCCACAGATGGACCGATATGAGGCTCCTTACATAAAGAGCCCACCGGGCCTCTTTTACTCCACGCGATGGTGCACTCCCCCCGGCAGAGCTGGCGAGTATTTTATACCGTTCCACAAGTGCTCAAAGCTTTAGGAAGCACTCTCCATCTGCGAACATCAGTTCCATCAGGCTGCAAAACAGTCACTCAATGTACAAGTCCAATTACTTTGCCTTACGCGTTTCAGACATTCATTCCGTGCTTGATCACAGGCAGAGAGGCAACAAATAAATGGCAGAGATTCGGGATGACATCACCAGTTCCTTTTATTGCCCTCAGCTGGGGGCTCACATGATCAAAATTTGCATTCTGGGATCCGTAGTCTCAATAACACCAGAGTTCATGATAATAACTCACGCAGCCATCTAAAAATTAGTAAAATTCAATATAGCCTTCAGTGGGCTCCTCGTTTACTGCAGACTCTGTTGCACAATAATAAACGCCCCACAGATGGACCGATATGAGGCTCCTTACATAAAGAGCCCACCGGGCAGCTTTTACTCCACGCGGTGGTGCAGTCCCCCCGGAAGAGCTGCCGAGTATTTTATACCGTTCCAAAAGTGCTCAAAGCTTTAGGAAGCACTCTTCATCTGCGAACATCAGTTCCATCAGGCTGCAACACAGTCACTCAATGCACAAGTCCAATTACTTTGCCTTACGCGTTTCAGACATTCATTCCGTCCTTGATCACAGGCTGAGAGGCAACAAATAAATGGCAGAGATTCGGGATGACATCACCAGTTCCTTTTATTGCCCACAGCTGGTGGCTCATATGATCAAAATTAGCATTCTGGGATCCGTAGTCTCAATAACACCAGAGTGCTTGATAATAACTCACGCTGCCATCTCAAAATTAGCAAAATTCAATACAGCCATTAGTGGGCTCCTCGTGTACTGCAGCCTCTGTTGCACAATAATAAGCGCCCCACAGATGGACCGATATGAGGCTCCTTACATAAAGAGCCAACCGGGCCGCTTTTACTCCACGCGGTTGTGCACTCCCCCCGGCAGAGCTGCCAAGTATTTTATACCGTTCCACAAGTGCTCAAAGCTTTAGGAAGCACTCTCCATCTGCGAACATCAGTTCCATCAGGCTGCAACACAGTCACTCAATCCACAAGTCCAATTCCTTTGCCTTACGCGTTTCAGACATTCATTCCGTCCTTGATCACAGGCTGAGAGGCAACAATAAATGGCAGAGATTCGGGATGACATCACCAGTTCCTTTTATTGCCCACAGCTGGGGGCTCACATGATCAAAATATGCATTCTGGGATCCGTAGTCTCAATAACACCAGAGTTCATTATAATAACTCACGCTGCCATCTCCAAATTAGTAAAATTCAATACAGCCATTAGTGGGCTCCTCGTGTACTGCAGACTCTGTTGCACAATAATAAACGCCCCACAGATGGACCGATATGAGGCTCCCTACATAAAGAGCCCACCGGCCGCTTTTACTCCACGCGGTGGTGCACTCCCCCCGGCAGAGCTGCTGAGTATGTTATACCGTTCCACAAGTGCTCAAAGCTTTAGGAAGCAGTCTCCATTTGCGAACATCAGTTCCATCAGGCTGCAAAACAGTCACTCAATGCACAAGTCCAATTACTGCGCCTTACGCGTTTCAGACATTCATTCCGTCCTTGATCACAGGCAGAGAGGCAACAAATAAATGGCAGAGATTCGGGATGACATCACCAGTTCCTTTTATTGCCCGCAGCTGGGGGCTCACATGATCAAAAGTTGCATTCTGGGACCCGTAGTCTCAATAACACCAGAGTTCATGATAATAACTCACGCTGCCATCTAAAAATTAGTAAAATTCAATACAGCATTAGTGGGCTCCTCGTTTACTTCAGACTCTGTTGCACAATAATAAACGCCCCACATATGGACCGATATGAGGCTCCTTACATAAAGAGCCCACCGGGCAGCTTTTACTCCGCGCGATGGTGCAGTCCCCCCGGAAGAGCTGCCGAGTATTTTATACCGTTCCAAAAGTGCTCAAAGCTTTAGGAAACACTCTCCATCTGCGAACATCAGTTCCATCAGGCTGCAACACAGTCACTCAATGTACAAGTCCAATTACTTTGCCTTACGCCTTTCAGACATTCATTCCGTCCTTGATCACAGGCTGAGAGGCAACAAATAAATGGCAGAGATTCAGGATGACATCACCAGTTCCTTTTATTGCCCACAGCTGGGGGCTCACATGATAAAAATTTGCATTCTGGGATCCGTAGTCTCAATAACACCAGATTTCATGATAATAAATCACGCTGCCATCTCAAAATTAGTCAAATTCAATACAGCCATCAGTGGGCTTCTCGTGTACTGCAGACTCTGTTGCACAATAATAAACACCCCACAGAAGGACCGATATGAGGCTCCTGACATAAAGAGCCCACCAGGCCGCTTTTACTCCACGCAGTGGTTCACTCCCCCCGGCAGAGCTGCCCAGTATTTTATACCGTTCCACAAGTGCTCGAAGCTTTAGGAAGCACTCTCCATCTGCGAACATCAGTTCCATCAGGCTGCAACACAGTCGCTCAATGCACAAGTCCAATTACATTGCCTTACGCGTTTCAGACATTCATTCCGTCCTTGATCACAGGCTGAGAGGCAACAAATAAATGGCAGAGATTTGGGGTGACATCACCAGTTCCTTTTATTGCCCACAGCTGGGGGCTCACATGATCAAAATTTGCATTCTGGGATCCGTAGTCTCAATAACACCAGAGTTCATGATAATAACTCATGCTGCCATCTCAAAATTAGTAAAATTCAATACAGCCATTAGTGGGCTCCTCGTCTACTGCAGACTCTGTTGCACAATAATAAATGCCCCACAGATGGACCGATATGAGGCTCCTTACATAAAGAGCCCACCGGGCCTCTTTTACTCCACGCGATGGTGCACTCCCCCGGCAGAGCTGCCGAGTATTTTATACCGTTCCACAAGTGCTCAAAGCTTTAGGAAGCACTCTCCATCTGGGCACATCAGTTCCATCAGGCTGCAACACAGTCACTCAATGCACAAGTCCGATTACTTTGCCTTACGCGTTTCAGAGATTCATTCCGTCCTTGATCACAGGCTGAGAGGCAACAAATAAATGTCAGAGATTCGGGATGACATCACCAGTTCCTTTTATTGCCCACAGCTGGTGGCTCACATGATCAAAATTAGCATTCTGGGATCCGTAGTCTCAATAACACCAGAGTGCTTGATAATAACTCACGCTGCCATCTCAAAATTAGCAAAATTCAATAAAGCCATTAGTGGGCTCCTCGTGTACTGCAGCCTCTGTTGCACAATAATAAGCGCCCCACAGATGGACCGATATGAGGCTCCTTACATAAAGAGCCAACCGGGCCGCTTTTACTCCACACGGTTGTGCACTTCCCCCGGCAGAGCTGCCAAGTATTTTATACCGTTCCACAAGTGCTCAAAGCTTTAGGAAGCACTCTCCATCTGCGAACATCAGTTCCATCAGGCTGCAACACAGTCACTCAATCCACAAGTCCAATTACTTTGCCTTACGCGTTTCAGACATTCATTCCGTCCTTGATCACAGGCTGAGAGGCAACAATAAATGGCAGAGATTCGGGATGACATCACCAGTTCCTTTTATTGCCCACAGCTGGGGGCTCACATGATCAAAATTTGCATTCTGGGATCCGTAGTCTCAATAACACCAGAGTTCATGATAATAACTCACGCTGCCATCTCAAAATTAGTAAAATTCAATACAGCCATTAGTGGGCTCCTCGTGTACTGCAGACTCTGTTGCACAATAATAAACGCCCCACAGATGGACCGATATGAGGCTCCTTACATACAGAGCCCACCGGGCCGCTTTTACTCCACGCGGTGGTGCACTCCCCCTGGCAGAGCTGCAGAGTATTTTATACCGTTCCAAAAGTGCTCAAAGCTTTAGGAAGCACTCTCCATCTGCGAACATCAGTTCCATCAGGCTGCAACACAGTCACTCAATGCACAAGTCCAATTACTTTGCCTTACGCGTTTCAGACATTCATTCCGTCCTTGGTCACAGGCTGAGAGGCAACAAATAAATGGCAGAGATTCGGAATGACATCACCAGTTCCTTTTATTGCCCACAGCTGGGGGCTCACATGAGAAAAATTTGCATTCTGGGATCCGTAGTCTCAATAACACCAGAGTTCATGATAATAACTCACGCTGCCATCTCAAAATTAGTAAAATTCAATACAGCCATTAGTGGGCTCCTCGTGTACTGCAGACTCTGTTGCACAATAATAAACGCCCCACAGATGGACCGATATGAGGCTCCTTACATACAGAGCCCACCGGGCCGCTTTTACTCCACGCGGTGGTGCACTCCCCCTGGCAGAGCTGCAGAGTATTTTATACCGTTCCAAAAGTGCTCAAAGCTTTAGGAAGCACTCTCCATCTGCGAACATCAGTTCCATCAGGCTGCAACACAGTCACTCAATGCACAAGTCCAATTACTTTGCCTTACGCCTTTCAGACATTCATTCCGTCCTTGATCACAGGCTGAGAGGCAACAAATAAATGGCAGAGATTCAGGATGACATCACCAGTTCCTTTTATTGCCCACAGCTGGGGGCTCACATGATCAAAATTTGCATTCTGGGATCCGTAGTCTCAATAACACCAGAGTTCCTGATAATAACTCACGCTGCCATCTCAAAATTAGTAAAATTCAATACAGCCATTAGTGGGCTCCTCGTGTACTGCAGACTCTGTTGCACAATAATAAACGCCCCACAGATGGACCGATATGAGGCTCCTTACATACAGAGCCCACCGGGCCGCTTTTACTCCACACGGTGGTGCAGTCCCCCCGGAAGAGCTGCCGAGTATTTTATACCGTTCCAAAAGTGCTCAAAGCTTTAGGAAGCACTCTCCATCTGCGAACATCAGTTACATCAGGCTGCAACACAGTCACTCAATGTACAAGTCCAATTACTTTGCCTTACGCCTTTCAGACATTCATCCTGTCCTTGATCACAGGCTGAGAGGCAACAAATAAATGGCAGAGATTCAGGATGACATCACCAGTTCCTTCTATTGCCCACAGCTGGGGGCTCACATGATCAAAATTTGCATTCTGGGATCCGTAGTCTCAATAACACCAGAGTTCATGATAATAACTCACGCTGCCATCTCAAAATTAGTAAAATTCAATACAGCCATTAGTGGGCTCCTCGTGTACTGCAGACTCTGTTGCACAATAATAAACGCCCCACAGATGGATCGATATGAGGCTCCTTACATACAGAGCCCACCGGGCCGCTTTTACTCCACGCGGTGGTGCACTCCCCCTGAGAGAGCTGCAGAGTATTTTATACCGTTCCAAAAGTGCTCAAAGCTTTAGGAAGCACTCTCCATCTGCGAACATCAGTTCCATCAGGCTGCAACACAGTCACTCAATGCACAAGTCCAATTATTTTGCCTTACGCGTTTCAGACATTCATTCCGTCCTTGGTCACAGGCTGAGAGGCAACAAATAAATGGCAGAGATTCGGAATGACATCACCAGTTCCTTTTATTGCCCACAGCTGGGGGCTCACATGAGAAAAATTTGCATTCTGGGATCCGTAGTCTCAATAACACCAGAGTTCATGATAATAACTCACGCTGCCATCTCAAAATTATTAAAATTCAATACAGCCATTAGTGGGCTCCTCGTGTACTGCAGACTCTGTTGCACAATAATAAACGCCCCACAGATGGACCGATATGAGGCTCCTTACATACAGAGCCCACCGGGCCGCTTTTACTCCACGCGGTGGTGCACTCCCCCTGGCAGAGCTGCAGAGTATTTTATACTGTTCCAAAAGTGCTCAAAGCTTTAGGAAGCACTCTCCATCTGCGAACATCAGTTCCATCAGGCTGCAACACAGTCACTCAATGCACAAGTCCAATTACTTTGCCTTACGCGTTACAGACATTCATTCCGTCCTTGATCACAGGCTGAGAGGCAACAAATAAATGGCAGAGATTTTGGATGACATCACCAGTTCCTTTTATTGCCCACAGCTGGGGGCTCACATGATCAAAATTTGCATTCTGGGATCCGTAGTCTCAATAACACCAGAGTTCATGATAATAACTCATGCTGCCATCTCAAAATTAGTAAAATTCAATGCATCCATTAGTGGGCTCCTCGTGTACTGCAGACTCTGTTGCACAATAATAAACTCCCCACAGATGGACCGATATGAGGCTCCTTACATAAAGAGCCCACCGGGCCTCTTTTACTCCACGCGATGGTGCACTCCCCCCGGCAGAGCTGGCGAGTATTTTATACCGTTCCACAAGTGCTCAAAGCTTTAGGAAGCACTCTCCATCTGCGAACATCAGTTCCATCAGGCTGCAACACAGTCACTCAATGCACAAGTCCAATTACTTTGACTTAAGCGTTTCAGATATTCATTCCGTCCTTGGTCACAGGCTGAGAGGCAACAAATGAATGGCAGAGATTCGGGATGACATCACCAGTTCCTTTTATTGCCCCAGCTGGGGGCTCACATGATCAAAATTTGCATTCTGGGATGCGTAGTCTCAATAACACCAGAGTGCATGATAATAACTCACGCTGCCATCTCAAAATTAGCAAAATTCAATACAGCCATTAGTGAGCTCCTCGTGTACTGCAGCCTCTGTTGGACAATAATAAAACGCCCCACAGATGGACCGATATGAGGCTCCTTACATAAAGAGCCCACCGGCCGCTTTTACTCCACGCGGTGGTGCACTCCCCCCGGCAGAGCTGCTGAGTATTTTATACCGTTCCACAAGTGCTCAAAGCTTTAGGAAGCACTCTCCATCTGCGAACATCAGTTCCATCAGGCTGCAAAACAGTCACTCAATGTACAAGTCCAATTACTTTGCCTTACGCGTTTCAGACATTCATTCCGTGCTTGATCACAGGCAGAGAGGCAACAAATAAATGGCAGAGATTCGGGATGACATCACCAGTAGGGGTGGGCGAAATTTGCGGAATTGCGTTACACAAATCTCCGCGAAACGGTAAAAAATCTCCGCGAACACGCAGAAATTCCGCGAACACGCGGAATTGCTTGTTCGCGATGCTTTTTTCCTGTTCACAATTGCTGTTTGCGTGCTCGGGGAGAAATATCTCGCGAACACGCATTTTGAGATCGCGAACAAGCAAAAATTTCGCGAAATCGCGGAAAGCAGACTTTTTAGCAATTTCGCGTTCTCCGCGGAACGCGAAATTACGCAAATTCCGCAAATTCCATGAGCGGAACGGAATTTACCGCCCAGGCCTAATCACCAGTTCCTTTTATTGCCATCACAGAAATATGGGGAAAATGTGTTTTTTTTGTCAATTTTTTACGTTTGCAAGGGATTCTGGGTAACAGACCATGGTGGGAGGCAGTCAAGTCACCCCATCCTGGATTCCCCTGGGTGTCTAGTTTTCAAAAATGTATAGGTTTGCTAGGTTTCCCAAGGTGCCGGCAGGGCTAGGGTTCAAAAACTACAGCTAGTCACTTTGCCAAAAAGGGGTCATTTTTCACTGCAAAATTGAGGTGTGACCACGTTGCGTTTTGTGCCGTTTCCTGTCGCGGGCACTAGGCCGACCCGCACAAGTGAGGTACCATTTTTCTCGTAGGACTTTGTGTAACGCGGGGTGGGTGGAAATTTGTGGATCCACGCAGATTCCAGAACTTTCCATCACAGAAATGTGGGGAAAATGTGTTTTTTTTGTCAATTTGTTATGTTTGCAAGGGATTCTGGGTTACAGACCATGGTGGGAGGCAGTCAAGTCACCCCATCCTGGATTCCCCTGGGTGTCTAGTTTTCAAAAATGTATAGGTTTGCTAGGTTTCCCTAGGTGCCGGCAGGGCTAGGGTTCAAAACCTACAGCTCGTCACTTTGCCAAAAAAGGGTCATTTTTCACTGCAAAATTGAGGTGTGACCACGTTGCGTTTTGCGCTGTTTCCTGTCGCGGGCACTAGGCCGACCCGCACAAGTGAGGTACCATTTTTCTCGTAGGACCTTGGGGATCGCGGGGTGGGTGGAAATTTGTAGATCCACGCAGATTCCAGAACTTTCCATCACAGAAATGTGGGGAAAATGTGTTTTTTTTGTCAATTTTTTACGTTTGCAAGGGATTCTGGGTAACAGACCATGGTGGGAGGCAGTCAAGTCACCCCATCCTGGATTCCGCTGGGTGTCTAGTTTACAAAAATGTATAGGTTTGCTAGGTTTCCCTAGGTGCCGGCAGGGCTAGGGTTCAAAAACTACAGCTCGACACTTTGCCAAAAAAGGGTCAATTTTCACTGCAAAATTGAGGTGTGACCACGTCGCGTTTTGCGCCGTTTCCTGTCGCGGGCACTAGGCCGACCCGCACAAGTGAGGTACCATTTTTCTCGTAGGACTTTGGGGAACGCGGGGTGGGTGGAAATTTGTGGATCCACGCAGATTCCAGAACTTTCCATCACAGAAATGTGGGGAAAATGTGTTTTTTTTGTCAATTTTTTACGTTTGCAAGGGATTCTGGGTAACAGACCATGGTGGGAGGCAGTCAAGTCACCCCATCCTGGATTCCCCTGGGTGTCTAGTTTTCAAAAATGTATAGGTTTGCTAGGTTTCCCTAGGTGCCGGCAGGGCTAGGGTTAAAAAACTACAGCTCGTCACTTTGCCAAAAAAGGGTCATTTTTCACTTCAAAATTGAAGTGTGACCACGTTGCGTTTTGCGCCGTTTCCTGTCGCGGGCACTAGGCCGACCCGCACAAGTGAGGTACCATTTTTCTCGGAGGACTTTGGGGAACGCGGGGTGGGTGGAAATTTGTGGATCCACGCAGATTCCAGAACTTTCCATCACAGAAATGTGGGGAAAATGTGGTTTTTTTGTCAATTGTTTACGTTTGCAAGGGATTCTGGGTAACAGACCATGGTGGGAGGCAGTCAAGTCACCCCATCCTGGATTCCCCTGGGTGTCTAGTTTTCAAAAATGTATAGGTTTGCTAGGTTTCCCTAGGTGCCGGCAGGGCTAGGGTTCAAAAACTACAGCTCGTCACTTTGCCAAAAAAGGGTCATTTTTCACTGCAAAATTGAGGTGTGACCATGTGGCGTTTTGCGCCGTTTCCTGTCGCGGGCACTATGCCGACCCGCACAAGTAAGGTACCATTTTTCTCGTAGGACTTTGGGGAACGCGGGGTGGGTGGAAATTTGTGGATCCACGCAGATTCCAGAACTTTCCATCACAGAAATGTGGGGAAAATGTTTTTATTGTCAATATTTTACGTTTGCAAGGGATTCTGGGTAACAGACCATGGTGGGAGGCAGTCAAGTCACCCCATCCTGGATTCCCCTGGGTGTCTAGTTTTCAAAAATGTATAGGTTTGCTAGGTTTCCCTAGGTGCCGGCAGGGCTAGGGTTCAAAAACTACAGCTCGTCATTTTGCCAAAAAAGGGTCATTTTTCCCTGCAAAATTGAGGTGTGACCACGTTGCGTTTTGCGCCGTTTCCTGTCGCGGGCACTATGCCGACCCGCACAAGTGAGGTACCATTTTTCTCGTAGGACATTGGGGAACGCGGGGTGGGTGGAAATTTGTGGATCCACGCAGATTCCAGAACTTTCCATCACAGAAATATGGAGAAAATGTGTTTTTTTTGTCATTTTTTTAGGTTTGCAAGGGATTCTGGGTAACAGACCATGGTGGGAGGCAGTCAAGTCACCCCATCCTGGATTCCCCTGGGTGTCTAGTTTTTAAAAATGTATAGGTTTGCTAGGTTTCCCTAGGTGCCGGCAGGGCTAGGGTTCAAAACCTACAGCTCGTCACTTTGCCAAAAAAGGGTCATTTTTCACTGCAAAATTGAGGTGTGACCACGTTGCGTTTTGCGCCGTTTCCTGTCGCGGGCACTAGGCCGACCCGCACAAGTGAGGTACCATTTTTCTCGTAGGACTTTGGGGATCGCGGGGTGGGTGGAAATTTGTAGATCCACGCAGATTCCAGAACTTTCCATCACAGAAATGTGGGGAAAATGTGTTTTTTTTGTCAAATATTTACGTTTGCAAGGGATTCTGGGTAACAGACCATGGTGGGAGGCAGTCAAGTCACCCCATCCTGGATTCCCCTGGGTGTCTAGTTTACAAAAATGTATAGGTTTGCTAGGTTTCCCTAGGTGCCGGCAGGGCTAGGGTTAAAAAACTACAGCTTGTCACTTTGCCAAAAAAGGGTCAATTTTCACTGCAAAATTGAGGAGTGACCACGTCGCGTTTTGCGCCGTTTCCTGTCGCGGGCACTATGCCGACCCGCACAAGTGAGGTACCATTTTTCTCGTAGGACTTTGGGGAACGCGGGGTGCGTGGAAATTTGTGGATTCACGCAGCTTCCAGAACTTTCCATCACAGAAATGTGGGGAAAATGTGTTTTTTTTGTCAATTTTTTACGTTTGCAAGGGATTCTGGGTAACAGACCATGGTGGGAGGCAGTCAAGTCACCCCATCCTGGATTCCCCTGGGTGTCTAGTTTTCAAAAATGTATAGGTTTGCTAGGTTTCCCTAGGTGCCGGCAGGGCTAGGGTTCAAAAACTACAGCTCGTCATTTTGCCAAAAAAGGGTAATTTTTCACTGCAAAATTGAGGTGTGACCACTTTGCGTTTTGCGCCGTTTCCTGTCGCGGGCACTATGCCGACCCGCACAAGTGAGGTACCATTTTTGTCGTAGGACTTTGGGGAACGCGGGGTGGGTGGAAATTTGTGGATCCACGCAGATTCCAGAACTTTCCATCACAGAAATATGGGGAAAATGTGTTTTTTTTGTCAATTTTTTAGGTTTGCAAGGGATTCTGGGTAACAGACCATAGTGGGAGGCAGTCAAGTCACCCCATCCTGGATTCCCCTGGGTGTCTAGTTTTCAAAAATGTATAGGTTTGCTAGGTTTCCCTAGGTGCCGGCAGGGCTAGGGTTCAAAAACTACAGCTAGTCACTTTGCCAAAAAGGGGTCATTTTTCACTGCAAAATTGAGGTGTGACCACGTTGCGTTTTGCGCCGTTTCCTGTCGCGGGCACTATGCCGACCCGCACAAGTGAGGTACCATTTTTCTTGAAGGACTTTGGGGAACGCAGGGTGCGTGGAAATTTGTGGATCCACGCAGCTTCCAGAACTTTCCAACACAGAAATGTGGGGAAAATGTGTTTTTTTTGTCAATTTTTTACGTTTGCAAGGGATTCTGGGTAACAGACCATGGTGGGAGGCAGTCAAGTCACCCCATCCTGGATTCCCCTGGGTGTCTAGTTTTCAAAAATGTATAGGTTTGCTAGGTTTCCCTAGGTGCCGGCAGGGCTAGGGTTAAAAAACTACAGCTCATCACTTTGCCAAAAAAGGGTCATTTTTTCACTGCAAAATTGAGGTGTGACCACGTTGCGTTTTGCGCCGTTTCCAGTCGCGGGCACTATGCCAACCCGCACAAGTGAGGTACCATTTTTCTCGTAGGACTTTGGGGAATGCGGGGTGCGTGGAAATTTGTGGATCCACGCAGATTCCAGAACTTTCCATCACAGAAATATGGGGAAAATGTGGTTTTTTTGTCAATTGTTTACGTTTGCAAGGGATTCTGGGTAACAGACCATGGTGGGAGGCAGTCAAGTCACCCCATCCTGGATTCCCCTGGGTGTCTAGTTTTCAAAAATGTATAGGTTTGCTAGGTTTCCCTAGGTGCCGGCAGGGCTAGGGTTCAAAAACTACAGCTCGTCACTTTGCCAAAAAAGGGTCATTTTTCACTGCAAAATTGAGGTGTGACCACGTTGCGTTTTGCGCCGTTTCCTGTCGCGGGCACTAGGCCGACCCGCACAAGTGAGGTACGATTTTTCTCGTAGGACTTTGGGGAACGTGGGGTGGGTGCAAATTTGTGGATCCACGCTGATTCCAGAACTTTCCAACACAGAAATGTGGAGAAAATGTTTTTTTTGTCAATATTTTACGTTTGCAAGGGATTCTGGGTAACAGACCATGGTGGGAGGCAGTCAAGTCACCCCATCCTGGATTCCCCTGGGTGTCTAGTTTTCAAAAATGTATAGGTTTGCTAGGTTTCCCTAGGTGCCAGCAGGGCTAGGGTTCAAAAACTACAGCTCGTCATTTTGCCAAAAAAGGGTCATTTTTCACTGCAAAATTGAGGTGTGACCACGTTGTGTTTTGCGCCGTTTCCTGTCGCGGGCACTATGCCGACCCGCACAAGTGAGGTACCATTTTTCTCGTAGGACATTGGGGAACGCGGGGTGGGTGGAAATTTGTGGATCCACGCAGATTCCAGAACTTTCCATCACAGAAATATGGGGAAAATGTGTTTTTTTTGTCAATTTTTTAGGTTTGCAAGGGATTCTGGGTAACAGACCATGGTGGGAGGCAGTCAAGTCACCCCATCCTGGATTCCCCTGGGTGTCTAGTTTTTAAAAATGTATAGGTTTGCTAGGTTTCCCTAGGTGCCGGCAGGGCTAGGGTTCAAAAACTACAGCTAGTCACTTTGCCAAAAAAGGGTCATTTTTCACTGCAAAATTGAGATGTGACCACGTTGCGTTTTGCGCCGTTTCCTGTCGCGGGCACTAGGCCGACCCGCACAAGTGAGGTACCATTTTTCTCGTAGGACTTTGGGGAACGTGGGGTGGGTGGAAATTTGTGGATCCACGCAGATTCCAGAACTTTCCAACACAGAAATGTGGGGAAAATGTATTTTTTTTGTCAATTGTTTACGTTTGCAAGGGATTCTGGGTAACAAACCATGGTGGGAGTGTAGGAAGGTGGATATCTGACTATGGTTACCCCCAAATTTTTGCCTAGTGTCTAGCTGGTTTTTCGACTTAGTTGGCCTGAGATCCTGCCATTCAGGCTCTCAGGCTATCTGCTCTCTCTGTAAAATGGACTCCATGTACCCTAGGTACATACCCAATTGGTTGGATCACCCTGTCAGCCCCTGTACCAGTGTACACTAGGTACCCAGGGCATTGGTGTATCCAAGGCCTGCCAGGGGCTGAAGCATGTATTATGCCACCCCAGGCTTGGCCTAACAATCTGACACAACTGGCTGATCACTCAGCTGGGGTAAGTTGGTGTAATCACCTCTTACTTAGGTGTAGTATACCTATACCTAACCTTAAATGGGACACCTGGTAACCTATAAGTCACTCCTATGGCAGGCCTTAACAATCCTGAAGGCAGAGTGCTTGGTTCCATGTGAGATGGTGCTCTGGCATGAGCTGAGCCTGTCTGCAGTGGTCGGAACAACTTCCTTCTACTGTTTCCAGATATCGTCATACCATATACTCTTAAGTGCATTATGAACCTCGCGGTTAAATGCTATCTTTGGTTTGGCTTTATCAAAACATGTCGAGTAAGGTGTCATACGAATTGGAATACTAACCCCTCGCCAATTCTGGCGACGGGGTTAGCATTCCACCCTTCTAGAGGGACACGACATGTACAGTACCTGAAACCCGGGTAAAATCAGACATAGCCTCAGCTCCACAAAATGGATGCTGCCACCACAGACACAAGTCTGCCCTCCTGCTGCTGGGAGTCCTTCCAGCTTGGGAGGTGTGGACAAAGGGTTTCCTGCCAGGGGAGGTGCGTGCACCACCCCAGACAGGATTTTGTGTATTGGTCAGGTAGGGCTTGAAAGAAACCAGACATGCCTGTGGCTCACAAGGAGCCTCGGTGCATATGCCAGTTCAAACCGGTCCTGGGGCACACCAGTCCCGGGCCTGGGGCGAGCTGGACAAAGGATTGGGGGTGTAACCACCCCCCTTCCTGGTCCCACCCATAGGGAGGGACCTAGCAGGTAGTCCGGCCCCTAGAATCCGAATAAAGGTAGGAGCTGTGTCCTAAGACTTCAGACATCCTGGAATCAACTTGAAACTAAGAAGAAGACGGGAACTTCGACATTCTGCTGCACAGAAGACTGAAGAAAATCTCCCCTGTGGTCAGGGAGTGACCACCTTGCTAACGCAAGCACCATCCAGCGAATCACCGTCTGCTTTGCCGCCGCCTCCCGCCGGAGCCCGAGCCCAGAGACTGACAAGACCTGGACCTCCAGACCTCTCACCGCCCGATCCACAGTCCCTGCAAAGAGGAGACCCGTGGAGGCACCGAGACACGTGGAGCCAGCCATCTTGGAACGACTACGACAAGCTGACAAGTGCAACAACCGAGGCTCCCTCCAAGTTGTGCTTTGGGTCCTGAGAAGCCCAACCCTCGAGCAGCATCTGCACCAAAGGTGAGCCCTCCAGCATCTCCACGATCTGCGTGGGGCCCTTCTGCATTTTGCCACTCGACGCGCCTAACCGGTTGCTGGCCCGCTGGCTAGTGGCCATCTTGGCGACGAAATCTACGACAAACACCGCTGGTCTGGTTGCTCCAGACTGGCCCTTGCTCCCCTCCAAAGGAGCAATCCCTCTGACCTTGCTGGTCAGAACCAACAGCTGATTTCCGAATCCTCCTGCAATTGCTTTTGCCAAGGCTTGTTTGCTTCGATCAAGTCGCCGACACTGCCGACAGCGAGAGCCTGCGTGGGACAGCTCGTGAGCCGACTCCTGGACGTCGTCGACCTTCAGGGACCACGTGGCTGCGGAGACAAGCTACCCCTCATCACCTGTTTGCACCCGACATCGCCTGGTACCCACCTGGTGCCACGCTGGTCACTGGCTAGTGACTGTGAACACTGTCCCCTCTGCTTACAGGTCTTCAACCTCTCCGATCCACTCTTGGATCCACTGCATCTCTCCCGGACCGACCGCCTGCAGCATCTTTGTCTTCAAGCTCCACGGAACAGATAGAAGCAACCCGACGCACTTCGAGGCCTATGCACCCGCTTCCTGTGGGTGAGGTAAAGCTGGCACACCTGTGCCCAAGTGTAGTATTACATCTCTAGTGCCTGTGTTCCAAATCTTGAGTTCCTAGTCCATCCGGAAGATTCCTTTTGCAGTAACTTTGTACTTTTTACGCACCCATTGAAACCTATGGGAGCACGCGTGTGACTATTTGCTCTGCACACGCCACCCGTGGACCTCCTGGTCACTAACTGACGTTAGCTCCTTGTAGGCCCAGCGATTCTAGAGGCCCTAGGCCTTTTCCCTTTTCTGTTCGTGGTACTTATACCACTATTTTAGTATATGGTTTGAGTGGCCACCAGGGCCTATCCATATAACGTGCAACTTCTGTGTATTCTGTGATAATCTTGTTTGACGATTTGTGCTCCTGTGCTCATAAAGAGACTAGGGGTAACTTTGATAAATAAATACATATATATTTTGAATATATATCTGTGTGGTGTCCTTTCATTGGTATAAAAGGGGGTTGCATTTGGTAAAACAGCTGGCTTAACACGCTTCACGAGTTTAGCCTCAAAGACTGCTTAGCCTACGCTACCACTAGGGCAGCTAGTCCAAAAAGGTTGACTTACAACCACACCATAAGGGTTGCTTGGCATGGTACAAGGTGGTCACTAGAACTAGTGAACAGCATATACCAGGCCAACTTCTCACAGGGAGGCAGTCAAATCACCTTCATCCTGGATTCCCCTGGGTGTCTAGTTTTCAAAAATGTATAGGTTTGCTAGGTTTCCCTAGGTGCCGGCAGGGCTAGGGTTAAAAAACTACAGCTCATCACTTTGCCAAAAAAGGGTCATTTTTCACTGCAAAATTGAGGTGTGACCACATTGCGTTTTGCGCCGTTTCCAGTCACGGGCACTATGCCAACCCGCACAAGTGAGGTACCATTTTTCTCGTAGGACATTGGGGAACGCGGGGTGGGTGGAAAATTGTGGATCCACGCAGATTCCATAACTTTCCATCACAGAAATGTGGGGAAAATGTGGTTTTTTTGTCAATTGTTTACATTTGCAAGGGATTCTGGGTAACAGACCATGGTGGGAGGCAGTCAAGTCACACCATCCTGGATTCCCCTGGGTGTCTAGTTTTCAAAAATGTATAGGTTTGCTAGGTTTCCCTAGATGCCGGCAAGGCTAGGGTTAAAAAACTACAGCTCGTCATTTTGCCAAAAAAGGGTCATTTTTCACTGCAAAATTGAGGTGTGACCACGTTGCGTTTTGCGCCGTTTCCTGTCGCGGGCACTAGGCCGACCCGCACAAGTGAGGTACCATTTTTCTCGTAGGACTTTGGGGAATGTGGGGTGGGTGGAAATTTGTGGATCCACGCAGATTCCAGAACTTTCCAACACAGAAATGTGGGGAAAATGTGTTTTTTTTGTCAATTGTTTACGTTTGCAAGGGATTCTGGGTAACAAACCATGGTGGGAGGCAGTCAAGTCACCCCATCCTGGATTCCCCTGGGTGTCTAGTTTTCAAAAATGTATAGGTTTGCTAGGTTTCCCTAGGTGCCGGCAGGGCTAGGGTTCAAAAACTACAGCTAGTCACTTTGCCAAAAAGGGGTCATTTTTCACTGCAAAATTGAGGTGTGACCACGTTGCGTTTTGCGCCGTTTCCTGTCGCGGGCACTAGGCCGACCCGCACAAGTGAGGTACCATTTTTCTCGTAGGACTTTGTGTAACGCGGGGTGGGTGGAAATTTGTGGATCCACGCAGATTCCAGAACTTTCCATCACAGAAATGTGGGGAAAATGTGTTTTTTTTGTCAATTTGTTATGTTTGCAAGGGATTCTGGGTTACAGACCATGGTGGGAGGCAGTCAAGTCACCCCATCCTGGATTCCCCTGGGTGTCTAGTTTTCAAAAATGTATAGGTTTGCTAGGTTTCCCTAGGTGCCGGCAGGGCTAGGGTTCAAAACCTACAGCTCGTCACTTTGCCAAAAAAGGGTCATTTTTCACTGCAAAATTGAGGTGTGACCACGTTGCGTTTTGCGCCGTTTCCTGTCGCGGGCACTAGGCCGACCCGCACAAGTGAGGTACCATTTTTCTCGTAGGACCTTGGGGATCGCGGGGTGGGTGGAAATTTGTAGATCCACGCAGATTCCAGAACTTTCCATCACAGAAATGTGGGGAAAATGTGTTTTTTTTGTCAATTTTTTACGTTTGCAAGGGATTCTGGGTAACAGACCATGGTGGGAGGCAGTCAAGTCACCCCATCCTGGATTCCCCTGGGTGTCTAGTTTACAAAAATGTATAGGTTTGCTAGGTTTCCCTAGGTGCCGGCAGGGCTAGGGTTAAAAAACTACAGCTCGTCACTTTGCCAAAAAAGGGTCATTTTTCACTGCAAAATTGAGGTGTGACCATGTTGCGTTTTGCGCCGTTTCCTGTCGCGGGCACTATGCCGACCCGCACAAGTAAGGTACCATTTTTCTCGTAGGACTTTGGGGAACGCGGGGTGGGTGGAAATTTGTGGATCCACGCAGATTCCAGAACTTTCCATCACAGAAATGTGGGGAAAATGTTTTTATTGTCAATATTTTACGTTTGCAAGGGATTCTGGGTAACAGACCATGGTGGGAGGCAGTCAAGTCACCCCATCCTGGATTCCCCTGGGTGTCTAGTTTTCAAAAATGTATAGGTTTGCTAGGTTTCCCTAGGTGCCGGCAGGGCTAGGGTTCAAAAACTACAGCTAGTCCTTTTGCCAAAAAAGGGTCATTTTTCCCTGCAAAATTGAGGTGTGACCACGTTGCGTTTTGCGCCGTTTCCTGTCGCGGGCACTATGCCGACCCGCACAAGTGAGGTACCATTTTTCTCGTAGGACTTTGGGGAACGCGGGTTGCTTGGAAATTTGTGGATTCACGCAGCTTCCAGAACTTTCCATCACAGAAATGTGGGGAAAATGTGTTTTTTTTGTCAATTTTTTACGTTTGCAAGGGATTCTGGGTAACAGACCATGGTGGGAGGCAGTCAAGTCACCCCATACTGGATTCCCCTGGGTGTCTAGTTTTCAAAAATGTATAGGTTTGCTAGGTTTCCCTAGGTGCCGGCAGGGCTAGGGTTCAAAAACTACAGCTCGTCATTTTGCCAAAAAAGGGTAATTTTTCACTGCAAAATTGAGGTGTGACCACGTTGCGTTTTGCGCCGTTTCCTGTCGCGGGCACTATGCCGACCCGCACAAGTGAGGTACCATTTTTCTCGTAGGACATTGGGGAACGCGGGGTGGGTGGAAATTTGTGGATCCACGCAGATTCCAGAACTTTCCATCACAGAAATATGGGAAAAATGTGTTTTTTTTGTCAATTTTTTAGGTTTGCAAGCGATTCTGGGTAACAGACCATGGTGGGAGGCAGTCAAGTCACCCCATCCTGGATTCCCCTGGGTGTCTAGTTTTCAAAAATGTATAGGTTTGCTAGGTTTCCCTAGGTGCCGGCAGGGCTAGGGTTCAAAAACTACAGCTAGTCACTTTGCCAAAAAGGGGTCATTTTTCACTGCAAAATTGAGGTGTGACCACGTTGCGTTTTGAGCCGTTTCCTGTCGCGGGCACTATGCCGACCCGCACAAGTGAGGTACCATTTTTCTTGTAGGACTTTGGGGAACGCGGGGTGCGTGGAAATTTGTGGATCCACGCAGCTTCCAGAACTTTCCAACACAGAAATGTGGGGAAAATGTGTTTTTTTTGTCAATTTTTTACGTTTGCAAGAGATTCTGGGTAACAGACCATGGTGGGAGGCAGTCAAGTCACCCCATCCTGGATTCCCCTGGGTGTCTAGTTTTCAAAAATGTATAGGTTTGCTAGGTTTCCCTAGGTGCCGGCAGGGCTAGGGTTAAAAAACTACAGCTCATCACTTTGCCAAAAAAGGGTCATTTTTTCACTGCAAAATTGAGGTGTGACCACGTTGCGTTTTGCGCCGTTTCCAGTCGCGGGCACTATGCCAACCCGCACAAGTGAGGTACCATTTTTCTCGTAGGACTTTGGGGAACGCGGGGTGCGTGGAAATTTGTGGATCCACGCAGATTCCAGAACTTTCCATCACAGAAATATGGGGAAAATGTGGTTTTTTTGTCAATTGTTTACGTTTGCAAGGGATTCTGGGTAACAGACCATGGTGGGAGGCAGTCAAGTCACCCCATCCTGGATTCCCCTGGGTGTCTAGTTTTCAAAAATGTATAGGTTTGCTAGGTTTCCCTAGGTGCCGGCAGGGCTAGGGTTCAAAAACTACAGCTCGTCACTTTGCCAAAAAAGGGTCATTTTTCACTGCAAATTGAGGTGTGACCACGTTGCGTTTTGCGCCGTTTCCTGTCGCGGGCACTAGGCCGACCCGCACAAGTGAGGTACCATTTTTCTCGTAGGACTTTGGGGAACGTGGGGTGGGTGCAAATTTGTGGATCCACGCAGATTCCAGAACATTCCATCACAGAAATGTGGGGAAAATGTTTTTTTTGTCAATATTTTACGTTTGCAAGGGATTCTGGGTAACAGACCATGGTGGGAGGCAGTCAAGTCACCCCATCCTGGATTCCCCTGGGTGTCTAGTTTTCAAAAATGTATAGGTTTGCTAGGTTTCCCTAGGTGCCGGCAGGGCTAGGGTTCAAAAACTACAGCTCGTCATTTTGCCAAAAAAGGGTAATTTTTCACTGCAAAATTGAGGTGTGAACACGTTGCGTTTTGCGCCGTTTCCTGTCGCGGGCACTATGCCGACCCGCACAAGTGAGGTACCATTTTTCTTGTAGGACATGGGGGAACGCGGGGTGGGTGGAAATTTGTGGATCCACGCAGATTCCAGAACTTTCCATCACAGAAATATGGGGAAAATGTGTTTTTTTTGTCAATTTTTTAGGTTTGCAAGGGATTCTGGGTAACAGACCATGGTGGGAGGCAGTCAAGTCACCCCATCCTGGATTCCCCTGGGTGTCTAGTTTTCAAAAATGTATAGGTTTGCTAGGTTTCCCTAGGTGCCGGCAGGGCTAGGGTTCAAAAACTACAGCTAGTCACTTTGCCAAAAAAGGGTCATTTTTCACTGCAAAATTGAGATGTGACCACGTTGCATTTTGCGCCGTTTCCAGTCGCGGGCACTAGGCCGACCCGCACAAGTGAGGTACCATTTTTCTCGTAGGACTTTGGGGAACGTGGGGTGGGTGGAAATTTGTGGATCCACGCAGATTCCAGAACTTTCCAACACAGAAATGTGGGGAAAATGTATTTTTTTTGTCAATTGTTTATGTTTGCAAGGGATTCTGGGTAACAGACCATGGTGGGAGGCAGTCAAATCACCCCACCCTGGATTCCCCTGGGTGTCTAGTTTTCAAAAATGTATAGGTTTGCTAGGTTTCTCTAGGTGCCGGCAGGGCTAGGGTTAAAAAACTACAGCTCATCACTTTGCCAAAAAAGGGTCATTTTTCACTGCAAAATTGAGGTGTGACCACGTTGCGTTTTGCGCCGTTTCCAGTCGCGGGCACTATGCCGACCCGCACAAGTGAGGTACCATTTTTCTTGTAGGACTTTGGGGAACGCGGGGTGCATGGAAATTTGTGGATCCACGCAGATTCCAGAACTTTCCATCACAGAAATGTGGGGAAAATGTGTTTTTTTTGTCAATTGTTTACATTTGCAAGGGATTCTGGGTAACAGACCATGGTGGGAGGCAGTCAAGTCACCCCATCCTGGATTCCCCTGGGTGTCTAGTTTTCAAAAATGTATAGGTTTGCTAGGTTTCCCTAGGTGCCGGCAGGGCTAGGGTTCAAAAACTACAGCTCGTCACTTTGCCAAAAAAGGGTCATTTTTCACTGCAAAATTGAGGTGTGACCACGTTGCGTTTTGTGCCGTTTCCTGTCGCGGGCACTAGGCCGACCCGCACAAGTGAGGTACCATTTTTCTCGTAGGACTTTGGGGAATGCGGGGTGGGTGGAAATTTGTGGATCCACGCAGATTCCAGAACTTTCCATCACAGAAATGTGGGGAAAATGTGTTTTTTTTGTCAATTTTTTACGTTTGCAAGGGATTCTGGATAACAGACCATTGTGGGAGGCAGTCAAGTCACCCCATCCTGGATTCCCCTGGGTGTCTAGTTTTCAAAAATGTATAGGTTTGCTAGGTTTCCCTAGGTGCCGGCAGGGCTAGGGTTCAAAAACTACAGCTCGTCATTTTGCCAAAAAAGGGTCATTTTTCACTGCAAAATTGAGGTGTGACCACGTTGCGTTTTGCGCCGTTTCCTGTCGCGGGCACTATGCCGACCCGCATAAGTGAGGTACCATTTTTCTCATAGGACATTGGGGAACGCGGGGTGGGTGGAAATTTGTGGATCCACGCAGATTCCAGAACTTTCCATCACAGAAATATGGGGAAAATGTGTTTTTTTTGTCAATTTTTTACGTTTGCAAGGGATTCTGGGTAACAGACCATGGTGGGAGGCAGTCAAGTCACCCCATCCTGGATTCCCCTGGGTGTCTAGTTTTCAAAAATGTATAGGTTTGCTAGGTTTCCCTAGGTGCCGGCAGGGCTAGGGTTCAAAAACTACAGCTAGTCACTTTGCCAAAAAGGGGTCATTTTTCACTGCAAAATTGAGGTGTGACCACGTTGCGTTTTGCGCCGTTTCCTGTCGCGGGCACTAGGCCGACCCGCACAAGTGAGGTACCATTTTTCTCGTAGGACTTTGTGTAACGCGGGGTGGGTGGAAATTTGTGGATCCACGCAGATTCCAGAACTTTCCATCACAGAAATGTGGGGAAAATGTGTTTTTTTTGTCAATTTGTTATGTTTGCAAGGGATTCTGGGTTACAGACCATGGTGGGAGGCAGTCAAGTCACCCCATCCTGGATTCCCCTGGGTGTCTAGTTTTCAAAAATGTATAGGTTTGCTAGGTTTCCCTAGGTGCCGGCAGGGCTAGGGTTCAAAACCTACAGCTCGTCACTTTGCCAAAAAAGGGTCATTTTTCACTGCAAAATTGAGGTGTGACCACGTTGCGTTTTGCGCCGTTTCCTGTCGCGGGCACTAGGCCGACCCGCACAAGTGAGGTACCATTTTTCTCATAGGACCTTGGGGATCGCGGGGTGGGTGGAAATTTGTAGATCCACGCAGATTCCAGAACTTTCCATCACAGAAATGTGGGGAAAATGTGTTTTTTTTGTCAATTTTTTACGTTTGCAAGGGATTCTGGGTAACAGACCATGGTGGGAGGCAGTCAAGTCACCCCATCCTGGATTCCCCTGGGTGTCTAGTTTACAAAAATGTATAGGTTTGCTAGGTTTCCCTAGGTGCCGGCAGGGCTAGGGTTCAAAAACTACAGCTCGACACTTTGCCAAAAAAGGGTCAATTTTCACTGCAAAATTGAGGTGTGACCACGTCGCGTTTTGCGCCGTTTCCTGTCGCGGGCACTAGGCCGACCCGCACAAGTGAGGTACCATTTTTCTCGTAGGACTTTGGGGAACGCGGGGTGGGTGGAAATTTGTGGATCCACGCAGATTCCAGAACTTTCCATCACAGAAATGTGGGGAAAATGTGTTTTTTTTGTCAATTTTTTACGTTTGCAATGGATTCTGGATAACAGACCATGTTGGGAGGCAGTCAAGTCACCCCATCCTGGATTCCCCTGGGTGTCTAGTTTACAAAAATGTATAGGTTTGCTAGGTTTCCCTAGGTGCCGGCAGAGCTAGGGTTCAAAAACTACAGCTAGTCACTTTGCCAAAAAAGGGTCATTTTTCACTGCAAAATTGAGGTGTGACCACGTTGCGTTTTGCGCCGTTTCCTGTCGCGGGCACTATGCCGACCCGCACAAGTGAGGTACAATTTTTCTCGTAGGACTTTGGGGAACGGGGGGTGGGTTGAAATTTGTGGATCCACGCAGATTCCAGAACTTTCCATCACAGAAATGTGGGGAAAATGTTTTTTTTGTCAATATTTTACGTTTGCAAGGGATTCTGGGTAACAGACCATGGTGGGAGGCAGTCAAGTCACCCCATCCTGGATTCCCCTGGGTGTCTAGTTTTCAAAAATGTATAGGTTTGCTAGGTGTGAGAAGTTGGCCTGGTATATGATGCTCACTAGTTAAAGTGATCACCTTGTACCATGCCAAGCAACCCTTATGGTGTGGTTGTAAGTCAACCTTTTCGGACTAGCTGCCCTAGTGGTAGCGTAGGCTAAGCAGTCTTTGAGGCTAAACTCGTGAAGCGTGTTAAGCCAGCTGTTTTACCAAATGTAACCCCCCTTTTATACCAATGAAAGGACACCACACAGATATATATTCAAAATATATATGTATTTATTTCTCAAAGTAACCCCTAGTCTCTTTATGAGCACAGGAGCACAAATCGTCAAACAAGATTACAGTAGAATACACAGAAGTTGCACTTTATATGGATAGGCCCTGGTGGCCGCTTGAACCATATACTAAAATAGTGGTATAAGTACCATGAACAGAAAAGGGAAAAGGCCTAGGGCCTCTAGAATCGCTGGGCCTACAAGGAGCTAATGTCAGTTAGTGACCAGGAGGTCCACGGGTGGCGTGTGCAGAGCAAATAGTCACACGCGTGCCCCCATAGGTTTCAATGGGTGCGTAAAAAGTACCAAGTTACTGCAAAGAGGATCTTCCGGATGGACTAGGAACTCAAGATTTGGAACACAGGCACTAGAGATGTAATACTACACTTGGGCACAGGTGTGCCAGCTTTACCTCACCCACAGGAAGCGGGTGCATAGGCCTCGAAGTGCGTCGGGTTTCTTCTATCTGTTCCGTGGAGCCTGAAGACAAAGATGCTGCAGGCGGTCGGTCCGGGAGAGATGCAGTGGATCCAAGAGTGGATCGGAGATGTTGAAGACCTGTAAGCAGAGGGGACAGTGTTCACAGTCACTAGCCAGTGACCAGCGTGGCACCAGGTGGGTACCAGGCAATGTCGGGTGCAAACAGGAAGAAAGGTGTAGCTTGTCTCTGCAGCCACGTGGTCCCTGGAGGTCAACGACGTCCAGGAGTCGGTTCACGAGCTGTCCCACGCAGGCTCTCGCTGTCAGCGGTGTCGGCGACTTGATCGAAGCAAACAAGCCTTGGCAAAAGCAATTGTTGTAGGAGATGAATAAAGCTGATGGTTCTGACCAGCAAGGTCAGAAGGACTGCTCCTTTGGAGGGGAGCAAGGGCCAGTCTGGGGCAACCAGACCAGCGGTGTATTTCTTGAAGTTCGTCGCCAAGATGGCTACTAGCCAGCGGGCCAGCAACCGGTTAGGCGCGTCGAGTGGCAAAATGCAGAAGGGCCCCACGCAGATCGTGGAGATGCTGGAGGGCTCACCTTTGGTGCAGATGCTGCTCGGGTGTTGGGCTTCTCAGATCCCAAAGCACAACTTGGAGGGAGCCTCGGTTGTTGCACTTGTCAGCTTGTCGTAGTCGTTCCAAGATGGCTGGCTCTACGTGTCTCGGTGCCTCCACGGGTCTCCTCTTTTCAGGGACTGTGGATCGGGCGGTGAGAGGTCTGGAGGTCCAGGTCTTGTCAGTCTCTGGGCTCGGGCTCCGGCGGGAGTTGGCGGCAAAGCAGACGTTGATTCGCTGGATGGTGCTTGCGTTAGCAAGGTGGTCACTCCCTGACCACAGGGGAGATTGGCTTCAGTCCTCTGTGCAGCAGAGCGTCGAAGTTCCCGTCTTCTTCTTAGTGTTAAGTTGATTCCAGGATGTCTGAAGTCTTAGGACACAGCTCCTACCTTTAAGCGGATTCTAGGGGCCGGACTACCTGCTAGGTCCCTCCCTAAGGGTGGGACCAGGAAGGGGGGTGGTTACACCCCCAATCCTTTGTCCAGCTCGCCCCAGGCCCGGGACTGGTGTGCCCCAGGACCGGTTTGAACTGGCATATGCACCGAGGCTCCTTGTGAGCCACAGGCATGTCTGGTTTCTTTCAAGCCCTACCTGACCAATACACAAAATCCTGTCTGGGGTGGTGCATGCACCTCCCCTGGCAGGAAACCCTTTGTCCACACCTCCCAAGCTGGAAGGACTCCCAGCAGCAGGAGGGCAGACTTGTGTCTGTGGTGGCAGCATCCATTTTGTGGAGCTGAGGCTATGTCTGATTTTACCCGGGTTTCAGGTACTGTACATGTCGTGTCCCTCTAGAAGGGTGGAATGCTAACCCCGTCGCCAGAATTGGCGAGGGGTTAGTATTCCAATTCGTATGACACCTTACTCGACATGTTTTGATAAAGCCAAACCAAAGATAGCATTTAACCGCGAGGTTCATAATGCACTTAAGAGTATATGGTATGACGATATCTGGAAACAGTAGAAGGAAGTTGTTCCGACCACTGCAGACAGGCTCAGCTCATGCCAGAGCACCATCTCACATGGAACCAAGCACTCTGCCTTCAGGATTGTTAAGGCCTGCCATAGGAGTGACTTATAGGTTACCAGGTGTCCCATTTAAGGTTAGGTATAGGTATACTACACCTAAGTAAGAGGTGATTACACCAACTTACCCCAGCTGAGTGATCAGCCAGTTGTGTCAAATTGTTAGGCCAAGCCTGGGGTGGCATAATACATGCTTCAGCCCTTGGCAGGCCTTGGGTACACCAATGCCCTGGGTACCTAGTGTACACTGGTACAGGGGCTGACAGGGTGATCCACTTCCAATTGGTTATGCACCTAGGGTGCATAGTTTTAATTTAGTAGAGAGAACAGCAGGCTGGGGGTCTGATTGGCAGGCCCACAGCCTCAATATGTCAAAAACCAGTGAAGCAAAAAGCAAAAATTTGGGGTGACCATAGGATAGCAGACCCTACTCTCCTACACAACCCCCCCCCAAACGCTGGGACATTAAACTAGCCTTGACCAGTCTCGTCTTCATGTCCTAAGTGGAAGTACCTGGAGAGACCATCTGCATTTCCATGGTCAGTACCTGGCCGGTGCTCCACTGTAAAGTCCATCCCCTGTAGGGAAATGGACCACCTAAGCAGTTTGGGGTTTTCACCCTTCATCTGATTTAGCCACAAGAGGGGCTTATGGTCGGTCTGAATCTTGAAGTGAGTGCCAAACAAGTATGGCCTCAGCTTCTTCAGGGCCCACACCACAGCAAAGGCCTCCCTCTCAATAGCTGACTGTGAGAAGTTGGCCTGGTATATGATGCTCACTAGTTAAAGTGATCACCTTGTACCATGCCAAGCAACCCCTATGGTGTGGTTGTAAGTCAACCTTTTCGGACTAGCTGCCCTAGTGGTAGCGTAGGCTAAGCAGTCTTTGAGGCTAAACTCGTGAAGCGTGTTAAGCCAGCTGTTTTACCAAATGTAACCCCCTTTTATACCAATGAAAGGACACCACACAGATATATATTCAAAATATATATGTATTTATTTCTCAAAGTAACCCCTAGTCTCTTTATGAGCACAGGAGCACAAATCGTCAAACAAGATTACAGTAGAATTCACAGAAGTTGCACTTTATATGGATAGGCCCTGGTGGCCGCTCGAACCATATACTAAAATAGTGGTATAAGTACCACGAACAGAAAAGGGAAAAGGCCTAGGGCCTCTAGAATCGCTGGGCCTACAAGGAGCTAACGTCAGTTAGTGACCAGGAGGTCCACGGGTGGCGTGTGCAGAGCAAATAGTCACACGCGTGCCCCCATAGGTTTCAATGGGTGCGTAAAAAGTACAAAGTTACTGCAAAGAGGATCTTCCGGATGGACTAGGAACTCAAGATTTGGAACACAGGCACTAGAGATGTAATACTACACTTGGGCACAGGTGTGCCAGCTTTACCTCACCCACAGGAAGCGGGTGCATAGGCCTCGAAGTGCGTCGGGTTTCTTCTATCTGTTCCGTGGAGCCTGAAGACAAAGATGCTGCAGGCGGTCGGTCCGGGAGAGATGCAGTGGATCCAAGAGTGGATCGGAGATGTTGAAGACCTGTAAGCAGAGGGGACAGTGTTCACAGTCACTAGCCAGTGACCAGCGTGGCACCAGGTGGGTACCAGGCAATGTCGGGTGCAAACAGGAAGAAAGGTGTAGCTTGTCTCTGCAGCCACGTGGTCCCTGGAGGTCGACGACGTCCAGGAGTCGGTTCCCGAGCTGTCCCACGCAGGCTCTCGCTGTCGGCGGTGTCGGCGACTTGATCGAAGCAAACAAGCCTTGGCAAAAGCAATTGTTGTAGGAGATGAAATAAGCTGATGGTTCTGACCAGCAAGGTCAGAAGGACTGCTCCTTTGGAGGGGAGCAAGGGCCAGTCTGGGGCAACCAGACCAGCGGTGTATTTCTTGAAGTTCGTCGCCAAGATGGCTACTAGGCAGCGGGCCAGCAACCGGTTAGGCGCGTCGAGTGGCAAAATGCAGAAGGGCCCCACGCAGATCGTGGAGATGCTGGAGGGCTCACCTTTGGTGCAAATGCTGCTCGGGTGTTGGGCTTCTCAGATCCCAAAGCACAACTTGGAGGGAGCCTCGGTTGTTGCACTTGTCAGCTTGTCGTAGTCGTTCCAAGATGGCTGGCTCCACGTGTCTCGGTGCCTCCACGGGTCTCCTCTTTTCAGGGACTGTGGATCGGGCGGTGAGAGGTCTGGAGGTCCAGGTCTTGTCAGTCTCTGGGCTCGGGCTCCGGCGGGAGGCGGCGGCAAAGCAGACGTTGATTCGCTGGATGGTGCTTGCGTTAGCAAGGTGGTCACTCCCTGACCACAGGGGAGATTGGCTTCAGTCCTCTGTGCAGCAGAGCGTCGAAGTTCCCGTCTTCTTCTTAGTGTTAAGTTGATTCCAGGATGTCTGAAGTCTTAGGACACAGCTCCTACCTTTAAGCGGATTCTAGGGGCCGGACTACCTGCTAGGTCCCTCCCTAAGGGTGGGACCAGGAAGGGGGGTGGTTACACCCCCAATCCTTTGTCCAGCTCGCCCCAGGCCCGGGACTGGTGTGCCCCAGGACCGGTTTGAACTGGCATATGCACCGAGGCTCCTTGTGAGCCACAGGCATGTCTGGTTTCTTTCAAGCCCTACCTGACCAATACACAAAATCCTGTCTGGGGTGGTGCATGCACCTCCCCTGGCAGGAAACCCTTTGTCCACACCTCCCAAGCTGGAAGGACTCCCAGCAGCAGGAGGGCAGACTTGTGTCTGTGGTGGCAGCATCCATTTTGTGGAGCTGAGGCTATGTCTGATTTTACCCGGGTTTCAGGTACTGTACATGTCGTGTCCCTCTAGAAGGGTGGAATGCTAACCCCGTCGCCAGAATTGGCGAGGGGTTAGTATTCCAATTCGTATGACACCTTACTCGACATGTTTTGATAAAGCCAAACCAAAGATAGCATTTAACCGCGAGGTTCATAATGCACTTAAGAGTATATGGTATGACGATATCTGGAAACAGTAGAAGGAAGTTGTTCCGACCACTGCAGACAGGCTCAGCTCATGCCAGAGCACCATCTCACATGGAACCAAGCACTCTGCCTTCAGGATTGTTAAGGCCTGCCATAGGAGTGACTTATAGGTTACCAGGTGTCCCATTTAAGGTTAGGTATAGGTATACTACACCTAAGTAAGAGGTGATTACACCAACTTACCCCAGCTGAGTGATCAGCCAGTTGTGTCAAATTGTTAGGCCAAGCCTGGGGTGGCATAATACATGCTTCAGCCCTTGGCAGGCCTTGGGTACACCAATGCCCTGGGTACCTAGTGTACACTGGTACAGGGGCTGACAGGGTGATCCACTTCCAATTGGTTATGCACCTAGGGTGCATAGTTTTAATTTAGTAGAGAGAACAGCAGGCTGGGGGTCTGATTGGCAGGCCCACAGCCTCAATATGTCAAAAACCAGTGAAGCAAAAAGCAAAAATTTGGGGTGACCATAGGATAGCAGACCCTACTCTCCTACACAACCCCCCCCCAAACGCTGGGACATTAAACTAGCCTTGACCAGTCTCGTCTTCATGTCCTAAGTGGAAGTACCTGGAGAGACCATCTGCATTCCCATGGTCAGTACCTGGCCGGTGCTCCACTGTAAAGTCCATCCCCTGTAGGGAAATGGACCACCTAAGCAGTTTGGGGTTTTCACCCTTCATCTGATTTAGCCACAAGAGGGGCTTATGGTCGGTCTGAATCTTGAAGTGAGTGCCAAACAAGTATGGCCTCAGCTTCTTCAGGGCCCACACCACAGCAAAGGCCTCCCTCTCAATAGCTGACTGTGAGAAGTTGGCCTGGTATATGATGCTCACTAGTTAAAGTGATCACCTTGTACCATGCCAAGCAACCCTTATGGTGTGGTTGTAAGTCAACCTTTTCGGACTAGCTGCCCTAGTGGTAGCGTAGGCTAAGCAGTCTTTGAGGCTAAACTCGTGAAGCGTGTTAAGCCAGCTGTTTTACCAAATGTAACCCCCTTTTATACCAATGAAAGGACACCACACAGATATATATTCAAAATATATATGTATTTATTTCTCAAAGTAACCCCTAGTCTCTTTATGAGCAAAGGAGCACAAATCGTCAAACAAGATTACAGTAGAATACACAGAAGTTGCACTTTATATGGATAGGCCCTGGTGGCCGCTCGAACCATATACTAAAATAGTGGTATAAGTACCACGAACAGAAAAGGGAAAAGGCCTAGGGCCTCTAGAATCGCTGGGCCTACAAGGAGCTAACGTCAGTTAGTGACCAGGAGGTCCACGGGTGGCGTGTGCAGAGCAAATAGTCACACGTGTGCCCCCATAGGTTTCAATGGGTGCGTAAAAAGTACAAAGTTACTGCAAAGAGGATCTTCCGGATGGACTAGGAACTCAAGATTTGGAACACAGGCACTAGAGATGTAATACTACACTTGGGCACAGGTGTGCCAGCTTTACCTCACCCACAGGAAGCGGGTGCATAGGCCTCGAAGTGCGTCGGGTTTCTTCTATCTGTTCCGTGGAGCCTGAAGACAAAGATGCTGCAGGCGGTCGGTCCGGGAGAGATGCAGTGGATCCAAGAGTGGATCGGAGATGTTGAAGACCTGTAAGCAGAGGGGACAGTGTTCACAGTCACTAGCCAGTGACCAGCGTGGCACCAGGTGGGTACCAGGCAATGTCGGGTGCAAACAGGAAGAAAGGTGTAGCTTGTCTCTGCAGCCACGTGGTCCCTGGAGGTCGACGACGTCCAGGAGTCGGTTCACGAGCTGTCCCACGCAGGCTCTCGCTGTCGGCGGTGTCGGCGACTTGATCGAAGCAAACAAGCCTTGGCAAAAGCAATTGTTGTAGGAGATGAAATAAGCTGATGGTTCTGACCAGCAAGGTCAGAAAGACTGCTCCTTTGGAGGGGAGCAAGGGCCAGTCTGGAGCAACCAGACCAGCGGTGTATTTCTTGAAGTTCGTCGCCAAGATGGCTACTAGCCAGCGGGCCAGCAACCGGTTAGGCGCGTCGAGTGGCAAAATGCAGAAGGGCCCCACGCAGATCGTGGAGATGCTGGAGGGCTCACCTTTGGTGCAGATGCTGCTCGGGTGTTGGGCTTCTCAGATCCCAAAGCACAACTTGGAGGGAGCCTCGGTTGTTGCACTTGTCAGCTTGTCGTAGTCGTTCCAAGATGGCTGGCTCCACGTGTCTCGGTGCCTCCACGGGTCTCTTCTTTTCAGGGACTGTGGATCGGGCGGTGAGAGGTCTGGAGGTCCAGGTCTCGTCAGTCTCTGGGCTCGGGCTCCGGCGGGAGGCGGCGGCAAAGCAGACGTTGATTCGCTGGATGGTGCTTGCGTTAGCAAGGTGGTCACTCCCTGACCACAGGGGAGATTGGCTTCAGTCCTCTGTGCAGCAGAGCGTCGAAGTTCCCGTCTTCTTCTTAGTGTTAAGTTGATTCCAGGATGTCTGAAGTCTTAGGACACAGCTCCTACCTTTAAGCGGATTCTAGGGGCCGGACTACCTGCTAGGTCCCTCCCTAAGGGTGGGACCAGGAAGGGGGGTGGTTACACCCCCAATCCTTTGTCCAGCTCGCCCCAGGCCCGGGACTGGTGTGCCCCAGGACCGGTTTGAACTGGCATATGCACCGAGGCTCCTTGTGAGCCACAGGCATGTCTGGTTTCTTTCAAGCCCTACCTGACCAATACACAAAATCCTGTCTGGGGTGGTGCATGCACCTCCCCTGGCAGGAAACCCTTTGTCCACACCTCCCAAGCTGGAAGGACTCCCAGCAGCAGGAGGGCAGACTTGTGTCTGTGGTGGCAGCATCCATTTTGTGGAGCTGAGGCTATGTCTGATTTTACCCGGGTTTCAGGTACTGTACATGTCGTGTCCCTCTAGAAGGGTGGAATGCTAACCCCGTCGCCAGAATTGGCGAGGGGTTAGTATTCCAATTCGTATGACACCTTACTCGACATGTTTTGATAAAGCCAAACCAAAGATAGCATTTAACCGCGAGGTTCATAATGCACTTAAGAGTATATGGTATGACGATATCTGGAAACAGTAGAAGGAAGTTGTTCCGACCACTGCAGACAGGCTCAGCTCATGCCAGAGCACCATCTCACATGGAACCAAGCACTCTGCCTTCAGGATTGTTAAGGCCTGCCATAGGAGTGACTTATAGGTTACCAGGTGTCCCATTTAAGGTTAGGTATAGGTATACTACACCTAAGTAAGAGGTGATTACACCAACTTACCCCAGCTGAGTGATCAGCCAGTTGTGTCAAATTGTTAGGCCAAGCCTGGGGTGGCATAATACATGCTTCAGCCCTTGGCAGGCCTTGGGTACACCAATGCCCTGGGTACCTAGTGTACACTGGTACAGGGGCTGACAGGGTGATCCAACCAATTGGGTATGTACCTAGGGTACATGGAGTCCATTTTAAAGAGAGAACAGCCAGGCTGAGATCCTGAATAGCAGGATCTCAGGCCAACTAAGTCGAAAAACCAGCTAGACACTAGGCAACAATTTGGGGGTAACCATAGTCAGATATCCACCTTCCTACACAACCCCCCCCCAAACGAAGGGAGATAAGGCTGACCTTGACCAGGTAAGCCTATATTGCCCAAGTGGCCATATAAGGAGGAACCAGCACTGGCATGGTTACCCCCTGTCTCATGGTCCACTAGGCAATCCCTCACCCTAAGGGTATCAGAGGGTCTCCACCATAGGGAATCTCTACCTTTGGTGTGTCTTGGCAAAGTAAAAGGCTGGTGTTGAGATGGAGTACTGAAGTGAGTGTCCTCAAAGTGAGGCCTCACCTTCCTCCAATCCCCCTCCACCATGGATGCCTTTCTTTCCTTAACTGAGTTGCACTGTGCTCTCAGGGTCAGCCTCTGGCTACCTAAAGCTGGAGGCTGGGTCCCTTTTGTGGGCTTACTGGAGGGACAGGTCAGGTCTGGGGCCCTAAGGTCCCATGGTTGCCTGTACCCAACAGAATCCCTCTGGGGGAGGTCCCTAACTACCTGTAAAGGAGATCCCTCAGGAATGTTTTTACCCATCACCTGACTAGGGCTACTAGCCAGGCAATCCTCATTCTTTTGATGGGGGGGTTCTTGTGGACAGGGGCCCTCTTGGGGTCCACTGGCCTCCCTGACCTCTGCAGCCCTGGGCTGACTGAGGCAGGGTAGAGAGAGGCAGGCTACCTGCACCAGACTGGGTCCCACCTTGGAAGGGGCCACTGACATCAGAGGCTCTGCCAGGCCAGGCCTGGCTACCTCTGGGGCAGTTCCTTCACAAGGGGTGAGGTCAGCTCCCTGAGGAGGCTGACGTTTTCCTAATGTCTGGGGAGAGGGAGACTTTTCTTCCTCCCCACTACTCTCTGTTTGTGTGGAGTGATCCATAGTTTCAGGCTTCACTACACCTATGTCAGTCTGAGTATAGGCTGAGACCATTACAGCCTTGCCAACCTTTTCAGGGAGGCACTCAGTTTGTGTTTGAGCTGTGACTGTCACAGCTCTGCCAGTCTCTACAGGGAAATCTGTCTGTGCCTGGGCTGTGGCTACCACTGCCCTTCCAACCTTTCCAGGGAGGAAATCTATTTGGACAGGGGTTGTGAATGGCACAACCCCACTACCCTTTTGTGAAAGGCCTACCATTTTAGAATGGGTGTCTTGTTCAACTCCAGCCCAAGCTGAGAGTTCTAAGTCATTCCCCAGTAAGCAGTCTACAGGCAAGGTTGGGGACACTGCCACCCTTTTAGGGCCAGTGACACCTCCCCAGCTGAGACATACCTCTGCCATGGGATGACTGTTCTGTTTGCCATCAATGTTGGTCACCTGGTAGGAGAAACCAGGCAAAAGCTGCTCAGAGGGAACTAGCCAATGGGCCACCATTGTGATGCTAGCTCCAGTGTCTCTGTAGGCCTCAGCTTTTGTACCATTGATGTAGGGCTCCTGTCTGTACCTACCCAAAGTGTTGGGACAGGCAGTGAAGTTGGCAAACCCCATGCCACCATCACAGACAAGAGTATCTGCTGCAGGGGAATTGGCTAAGCCAGGGTCCCCCTGTGTTCCCCAAGTAAACCCACCCAAATTTTTGGGGGCGCTCCCACCACCTGGGGGATTACTGCTGACAGTAATAGGTGGTGTGACAGGAGTAATTGGAGGAACAGTTTTGTTTGTAGCCCTTGGGCAACTGCTGTCAGTTTTCCAATGCCCAGGAGTTTTACACTCATGGCAGTAAGGCTTTTTACCTGTGGTAGAGGAGGGAGCTTGGGACCCACCACCCTGTGTGGAGTTTTGGGGCCCTGAGGAAGATTTCTCTTTTGCTTTATCCCCACCCTTCTCTTGAGGTTTGGTGGTATCTTTCTTTTGGTCACCACCCTGATTCTTAGGCCTGATCCTGGTCCTGACCCATTTATCTGCCCTCTTTCCCAATTCTTGGGGAGAGGTCAAATCTGAGTCTACCAGGTGTTGATGGAGGAGCTGGTTTTGACAGTTACTTAAAATCTGTTCTCTCATCATCAAATTGTACAATCCTGTATAATCAGATACCTTACTTCCCAGCAACCAACCCTCCAAAGCCTTAGTGGCACATTCAACATATTCAGACCAGTCCTGAGTCTGTGTCTTTTGGGTGTCTCTGAACATTAACCTGTACTGTTCAGTGGTTAAGCCTAACCCATCTACCAGAACACTCTTCAGGACTCTGTAGTTTCTGACATCCTCTTCTCTAACAGTGAGGAGTCTGTCTCTGCCTCTTCCTTCAAAGGAGAGCCAGAGGATTGCTGCCCACTGGTCTTCAGGAACCTGCTGTACTTTGCAGGCTCTCTCAAGAGCAGTTATCCATTTGTGGATGTCATCCCCACTTTTGTAGGGGGGCACAACCTTAGACAGGTTCCTATTATCAAAGACCCTATCTTTGTCCTTAGGGACAATGCTGCCACCAGTGGGTATAGACCCACTCTCTCTAGGTTGCCTAGCCTTCCTCAGTTTTTCTTCCATCAGGGCTACCTCTAGCTCCTGCTTCCTGATCCTCAGCTGGGCTTCCTGCATTCTGGCCTCATGTTCCCTCCTCTGAGGGGTGGTCATCCTTTTCCTGGAGTGACCTTGAGAGCCTCTAGAGCCATGAGAAGCATTGGAGTCACCTGAGCGATTCCTTTGCCTCCCAAGCCCTGTGTTAAGTCCACTGGGGAGATCCAATGGGGTAAACCCACTGTCAATCCCCAATAGCCTTAGTTTAGCTGGGCCAAGTATAACACTTGGCACTGGGCTAGTTCTCCCTTCATCATCACTACTTTCTGTATCCTCACCACTTTCCTCCCCTGTAGTATGATTCTCATCTAAGGGATGGCTATTGGAACTGGGTACCTCTGTAGCATCTTCAGAAGGGGGGCCTCCTGTTCCTGACCCTAAGGGGGCTAACTGGGAAGCTTTCTTGAGTTCTCTCTGATTCTCATCATTTTGTAAGAGTTCTCTGAGCTCAGCAGAGGTAGGGTTCTTGGGCTGTTTAAGGCCTCTAAGAGTTGCCAAATGCCTGAGCTCATTCTGGTTAAGGGTAGCAAAGCTGGATGGTGCCCTCTGGGGGTCACTCTCAACAGAGATGGGTACAGTGGACCCCTCTGCCCCGGCCATTGCTCTTAGGTGTGGGTGGATGTGTTGCAATCTACCTACACTTGGGTTTACCTACTAAACCTATCTAGTAGTTGTAGTCAGGGTGTGCTACTCCCTTTGCTCTACAACAACTAAGTTCAGTAGAACTTATGTATATCTAATCTTGTTTTATATGTACCTACAGGTACCTATGTGATCTTTCAATTGGTAACCAAGAGATTACAATGGTAAAACACAGCAAGCTCAAATCCAACCGCTGCTCACCAATGTGAGAAGTTGGCCTGGTATATGATGCTCACTAGTTAAAGTGATCACCTTGTACCATGCCAAGCAACCCTTATGGTGTGGTTGTAAGTCAACCTTTTCGGACTAGCTGCCCTAGTGGTAGCGTAGGCTAAGCAGTCTTTGAGGCTAAACTCGTGAAGCGTGTTAAGCCAGCTGTTTTACCAAATGTAACCCCCTTTTATACCAATGAAAGGACACCACACAGATATATATTCAAAATATATATGTATTTATTTCTCAAAGTAACCCCTAGTCTCTTTATGAGCACAGGAGCACAAATCGTCAAACAAGATTACAGTAGAATACACAGAAGTTGCACTTTATATGGATAGGCCCTGGTGGCCGCTCGAACCATATACTAAAATAGTGGTATAAGTACCACGAACAGAAAAGGGAAAAGGCCTAGGGCCTCTAGAATCGCTGGGCCTACAAGGAGCTAACGTCAGTTAGTGACCAGGAGGTCCACGGGTGGCGTGTGCAGAGCAAATAGTCACACGCGTGCCCCCATAGGTTTCAATGGGTGCGTAAAAAGTACAAAGTTACTGCAAAGAGGATCTTCCGGATGGACTAGGAACTCAAGATTTGGAACACAGGCACTAGAGATGTAATACTACACTTGGGCACAGGTGTGCCAGCTTTACCTCACCCACAGGAAGCGGGTGCATAGGCCTCGAAGTGCGTCGGGTTTCTTCTATCTGTTCCGTGGAGCCTGAAGACAAAGATGCTGCAGGCGGTCGGTCCGGGAGAGATGCAGTGGATCCAAGAGTGGATCGGAGATGTTGAAGACCTGTAAGCAGAGGGGACAGTGTTCACAGTCACTAGCCAGTGACCAGCGTGGCACCAGGTGGGTACCAGGCAATGTCGGGTGCAAACAGGAAGAAAGGTGTAGCTTGTCTCTGCAGCCACGTGGTCCCTGGAGGTTGACGACGTCCAGGAGTCGGTTGACGATCTGTCCCACGCAGGCTCTCGCTGTCGGCGGTGTCGGCGACTTGATCGAAGCAAACAAGCCTTGGCAAAAGCAATTGTTGTAGGAGATGAAATAAGCTGATGGTTCTGACCAGCAAGGTCAGAAAGACTGCTCCTTTGGAGGGGAGCAAGGGCCAGTCTGGAACAACCAGACCAGCGGTGTATTTCTTGAAGTTCGTCGCCAAGATGGCTACTAGCCAGCGGGCCAGCAACCGGTTAGGCGCGTCGAGTGGCAAAATGCAGAAGGGCCCCACGCAGATCGTGGAGATGCTGGAGGGCTCACCTTTGGTGCAGATGCTGCTCGGGTGTTGGGCTTCTCAGATCCCAAAGCACAACTTGGAGGGAGCCTCGGTTGTTGCACTTGTCAGCTTGTCGTAGTCGTTCCAAGATGGCTGGCTCCACGTGTCTCGGTGCCTCCACGGGTCTCCTCTTTTCAGGGACTGTGGATCGGGCGGTGAGAGGTCTGGAGGTCCAGGTCTCGTCAGTCTCTGGGCTCGGGCTCCGGCGGGAGGCGGCGGCAAAGCAGACGTTGATTCGCTGGATGGTGCTTGCGTTAGCAAGGTGGTCACTCCCTGACCACAGGGGAGATTGGCTTCAGTCCTCTGTGCAGCAGAGCGTCGAAGTTCCCGTCTTCTTCTTAGTGTTAAGTTGATTCCAGGATGTCTGAAGTCTTAGGACACAGCTCCTACCTTTAAGCGGATTCTAGGGGCCGGACTACCTGCTAGGTCCCTCCCTAAGGGTGGGACCAGGAAGGGGGGTGGTTACACCCCCAATCCTTTGTCCAGCTCGCCCCAGGCCCGGGACTGGTGTGCCCCAGGACCGGTTTGAACTGGCATATGCACCGAGGCTCCTTGTGAGCCACAGGCATGTCTGGTTTCTTTCAAGCCCTACCTGACCAATACACAAAATCCTGTCTGGGGAGGTGCATGCACCTCCCCTGGCAGGAAACCCTTTGTCCACACCTCCCAAGCTGGAAGGACTCCCAGCAGCAGGAGGGCAGACTTGTGTCTGTGGTGGCAGCATCCATTTTGTGGAGCTGAGGCTATGTCTGATTTTACCCGGGTTTCAGGTACTGTACATGTCGTGTCCCTCTAGAAGGGTGGAATGCTAACCCCGTCGCCAGAATTGGCGAGGGGTTAGTATTCCAATTCGTATGACACCTTACTCGACATGTTTTGATAAAGCCAAACCAAAGATAGCATTTAACCGCGAGGTTCATAATGCACTTAAGAGTATATGGTATGACGATATCTGGAAACAGTAGAAGGAAGTTGTTCCGACCACTGCAGACAGGCTCAGCTCATGCCAGAGCACCATCTCACATGGAACCAAGCACTCTGCCTTCAGGATTGTTAAGGCCTGCCATAGGAGTGACTTATAGGTTACCAGGTGTCCCATTTAAGGTTAGGTATAGGTATACTACACCTAAGTAAGAGGTGATTACACCAACTTACCCCAGCTGAGTGATCAGCCAGTTGTGTCAAATTGTTAGGCCAAGCCTGGGGTGGCATAATACATGCTTCAGCCCTTGGCAGGCCTTGGGTACACCAATGCCCTGGGTACCTAGTGTACACTGGTACAGGGGCTGACAGGGTGATCCAACCAATTGGGTATGTACCTAGGGTACATGGAGTCGATTTTAAAGAGAGAACAGCCAGGCTGAGATCCTGAATAGCAGGATCTCAGGCCAACTAAGTCGAAAAACCAGCTAGACACTAGGCAAAAATTTGGGGGTAACCATAGTCAGATATCCACCTTCCTACACTGACCAATTCTTCTCTCTGGGAGTCAACCTTCTGCTAATAAAAGCAATGGGTTGGTCTTGACCATCTACATTAAGTTGTGACAGCACAGCTCCCACACCCAACTCAGAAGCATCTGTTTGGACAATAAACTCTTTGGAGTAGTCAGGACTTTTCAGGATAGGTGCAGAGCACATGGCCTCCTTCAGGTCATCAAATGCCTTTTGACAGCTTACTGTCCACTGAACCTTTTTGGGCATCTTCTTGGATGTCAGATCATTAAGAGGAGTCACAATGGACCCATAGTTCTTAACAAACTTCCTGTAGTACCCAGTCAAGCCCAAGAAAGCTCGAACTTGAGTCTGGGTGGTTGGAGGGGACCAGTCCTTGATGGATTGTATCTTACTCTCCAGTGGTTGAACTTGGCCTCCACCTACAAGGTGGCCCAAATATACAACCTTACTCTGCCCTATCTGGCACTTAGTAGCCTTGATAGTGAGGCCTGCCCTTTGCAGAGCCTCAAGAGCCTTCTTCAGGTGGATCAGGTGATCCTCCCAGGTGGAGCTAAAGACAGCAATGTCATCCAGATATGCTGCGCAAAAGTCATCCAACCCAGTAAGGACTTGGTTCACCAGCCTTTGGAAGGTGGCAGGTGCATTCTTCAGACCAAAGGGCATCACCACAAACTGGTAGTGCCCACCTGGGGTTGAGAATGCTGTTTTGGCCTTAGACTCCTCAGCTAATCTGATTTGCCAATAGCCAGCTGTTAAGTCAAATGTGCTCAAAAACTTTGCAGAAGCTAGTTTGTCTATGAGCTCATCTGCCCTTGGAATAGGGTGTGCATCTGTCCTGGTGACAGCATTGAGACCCTTGTAGTCCACACAGAACCTCATCTCTCTCTTGCCATCTTTGGTGTGAGGTTTGGGGACCAGAACCACTGGGCTAGCCCAGGGGCTCTCTGAGGGTTCAATGACACCTAATTCCAGCATTTTATGTACCTCAGCCTTTATACAGTCCCTGACGTGGTCAGGTTGTCTGTAAAGCTTGTTCTTTACAGGCAGACTGTCACCAGTGTCCACCACATGGGTACACCAGTCAGTTTGACTAGGTATCAAGGAAAACATATGTGAAAATGATTGTAGAACCTGTCTACATTCAGTCTGCTGATGGGCAGTGAGGTTGCCTCCAAGGGTCACTCCTTCAACTGAGCCATCTTCAGGGTTCTGAGACAACAGGTCTGGGAGAGGGTCACTCTCTTCCTCCTGTCCCTCATCTGTAGCCATGAGCAAGCCCATGTCTGCCCTGTCAACATATGCTTTAAGCCTGTTAACATGGAGTACCCTGTGGGGACTCCTGGGAGTTCCTAGGTCGACCAAGTAGGTGACCTCTCCCTTCTTTTCCAGGATTGTATGGGGTCCAGACCATTTGTCTTGGAGTGCTGCTGGGGCCACTGGCTCCAACACCCATACCTTCTGTCCTGGCTGAAACTCAACCAAGACAGCCTTTTGGTCATGCCAAGCTTTCTGTAAGGCCTGGCTTGCCTCAAGGTTTTTGGATGCCTTCTCCATATACTCAGCCATCCTGGAGCGGAGGCCAAGTACATAGTCCACTATGTCTAGCTTAGGCTTTTTGAGAGGTAACTCCCATCCTTCCTTCACCAAACACAGTGGGCCTCTCACAGGGTGCCCAAACAACAACTCAAAGGGGCTGTAGCCAACTCCTTTTTGTGGGACCTCTCTGTAAGCAAACAGAAGGCAGGGTAGAAGGATGTCCCATCTTCGCCTGAGCTTTTCAGGTAATCCTTTGATCATACCCTTTAGGGTCTTGTTGAATCTCTCAACAAGCCCATTGCATTGTGGGTGATAAGGGGTGGTGAACTTGTAGTTGACACCACATTCCTTCCACATAGCTGTCAAGTATCCTGACATAAAGTTGGTACCTCTGTCAGATACTACCTCCTTAGGAAACCCCACTCTGGAGAATACTCCCAGCAGGGCCCTGGCCACAACAGGAGCTGTAGTGGTCCTAAGGGGAATTGCCTCTGGATACCTGGTGGCATGATCCACTACCACCAGTATAAATCTGTGCCCAGATGCAGTGGGAGGATCCATGGGACCCACTATGTCTATTCCCACTCTTTCAAAGGGAACCACCACAGGTAGTGGTATTAGGGGGGCCTTTGTTGTGCCACCTGATTTGCCACTGGCTTGGCAGGTAACACAGGAGCGACAAAACTTCTTTGTATCTTCATTCATGTGAGGCCAGTGAAAGTGAGGGACAAGCCTGTCCCAAGTCTTATTCTGGCCTAAGTGTCCTGCTAAAGGAATGTCATGGGCCAAGGTGAGAAGGAAGCCCCTAAATTGCAGAGGTATAACCAACCTCCTGGTAGCACCAGGCTTGGGGTCTCTAGCCTCTGAATAAAGGAGCCCTTCATCCCAATACACTTTATGGGTACCTTGAGCATTCCCAGCAGCCTCAGCAGCAGCCAGCTGTCTGAGGGGTTCAAGAGAGGGACAGGATAACTGAGCCTGCCTCAAGTCAGCCCTTGAAGGTCCCCCTGTCCCCAGAAACTCAACCTGATCAGGTTCAAGCTCTTCAGGGACAGTTCCTTCAGGGTCCTCTAGATCAGCTTCCTGGGAAGGCTGATCATCACTCTGAGGCAGGGGGGAAGGCACAGCCTTGACCCTCCTGTTCTTCTTCTTGGTAGGTGCTTGGTCCATTGTTCCAGGATCCAAGACCTGAGGTTCAGTGAGGCACTTTTTGGCCTGTGACCTGGTCACAGCAAGGACATGTGATGATATACCTAACATCTCTGCATGAGTCCTGTACTCCACTTCTGACCATAGAGAACTCTCTAGGTCATTGCCCAACAAACATTCTACTGGGAGGTCTGCACTAACCACAACCCTTTTGAGGCCAGTTACCCCTCCCCATGAGAAGTTAACAACTGCCACACTATGTGAAGTAGTGGCATTGCTGGCATTGGTCACCAGGTAGTTCTCACCTGGTATGTACTGTCCAGGGTCCACAAAGCCTGGTGTCACCATAGTGACACTGGCACATGTGTCCCTGTAGGCTTGAGCCACTTTTTCATTAATTAAAGGAGTCTGTCTGTACTTGCCCAGGTTACTGGGGCTCACAGTCAGGGACAAATCAATGTCCCCATCACAGATCAAGACTGCCTGTGTCAGGGTTCTGTCTAAGTCAGAATCTCCTTCAGTTCCCATAGTGATTCCCACTACACCCTTTGTCTGGGGACCAACACTGCTAACAGTAGTACTGGGAGCAGGTGCCTTAGGGGCAACAGTGTTGGGGGCTCCACCCTTTTTGCAATCACTAGTCCAGTGAGTTGTATTTTTGCAATGATTGCACCAGGGTTTCTTTTGACCTTCTTTCTTCTTTTTGGACTGTTGTTGGGACCCACCCTCCTTAGCAGTAGTTTGGGGCCCTGTTGAAGACTTCTGGTCTTTAGATTTCTGATCTCCACCCTTCTGGTCTGTTTTCTTCTGATCACCCCCCTTGGCCCTGGTTCTGGTTCTTTTGCTTAACCCTGGTTCTGACCCATTTGTCTGCCTTCTTTCCCAATTCTTGGGGAGAGGTCAGATCAGAGTCAACCAAGTGTTGATGCAGTTGCTGGTTTTGACAGTTATTTAAAATCTGTTCCCTCATCATCAAATTATACAATCCTGTAAAATCAGATACCTTACTTCCCAGCAACCAACCCTCCAAAGCCTTAGTGGCACATTCAACATATTCAGACCAGTCCTGAGTCTGTGTCTTTTGGGTGTCTCTGAACATTAACCTGTACTGTTCAGTGGTTAAGCCTAACCCATCTACCAGAACACTCTTCAGGACTCTGTAATTTCTGACATCCTCTTCTCTAACAGTGAGGAGTCTGTCTCTGCCTCTTCCTTCAAAGGAGAGCCAGAGGATTGCTGCCCACTGGTCTTCAGGAACCTGCTGTACTTTGCAGGCTCTCTCAAGAGCAGTTATCCATTTGTGGATGTCATCCCCACTTTTGTAGGGGGGCACAACCTTAGACAGGTTCCTATTATCAAAGACCCTATCTTTGTCCTTAGGGACAATGCTGCCACCAGTGGGTATAGACCCACTCTCTCTAGGTTGCCTAGCCTTGTTCAGTTTTTCTTCCATCAGGGCTACTTCTAGCTCCTGCTTCCTGATCCTCAGCTGGGCTTCCTGCATTCTGGCCTCATGTTCCCTCCTCTGAGGGGTGGTCATCCTCTTCCTGGTGTGACCTTGAGAGCCTCTAGAGCCATGAGAAGCATTGGAGTCACCTGAGCGATTCCTTTGCCTCCCAAGCCCTGTGTTAAGTCCACTGGGGAGATCCAATGGGGTAAACCCACTGTCAATCCCCAATAGCCTTAGTTTAGCTGGGCCAAGTATAACACTTGGCACTGGGCTAGTTCTCCCTTCATCATCACTACTTTCTGTATCCTCACCACTTTCCTCCCCTGTAGTATGATTCTCATCTAAGGGATGGCTATTGGAACTGGGTACCTCTGTAGCATCTTCAGAAGGGGGGCCTCCTGTTCCTGACCCTAAGGGGGCTAACTGGGAAGCTTTCTTGAGTTCTCTCTGATTCTCATCATTTTGTAAGAGTTCTCTGAGCTCAGCAGAGGTAGGGTTCTTGGGCTGTTTAAGGCCTCTAAGAGTTGCCAAATGCCTGAGCTCATTCTGGTTAAGGGTAGCAAAGCTGGATGGTGCCCTCTGGGGGTCACTCTCAACAGAGATGGGTACAGTGGACCCCTCTGCCCCGGCCATTGCTCTTAAGTGTGGGTGGATGTGTTGCAATCTACCTACACTTGGGTTTACCTACTAAACCTATCTAGTAGTTGTAGTCAGGGTGTGCTACTCCCTTTGCTCTACAACAACTAAGTTCAGTAGAACTTATGTATATCTAATCTTGTTTTATATGTACCTACAGGTACCTATGTGATCTTTCAATTGGTAACCAAGAGATTACAATGGTAAAACACAGCAAGCTCAAATCCAACCGCTGCTCACCAATGTGAGAAGTTGGCCTGGTATATGATGCTCACTAGTTAAAGTGATCACCTTGTACCATGCCAAGCAACCCTTATGGTGTGGTTGTAAGTCAACCTTTTCGGACTAGCTGCCCTAGTGGTAGCGTAGGCTAAGCAGTCTTTGAGGCTAAACTCGTGAAGCGTGTTAAGCCAGCTGTTTTACCAAATGTAACCCCCCTTTTATACCAATGAAAGGACACCACACAGATATATATTCAAAATATATATGTATTTATTTCTCAAAGTAACCCCTAGTCTCTTTATGAGCACAGGAGCACAAATCGTCAAACAAGATTACAGTAGAATACACAGAAGTTGCACTTTATATGGATAGGCCCTGGTGGCCGCTTGAACCATATACTAAAATAGTGGTATAAGTACCACGAACAGAAAAGGGAAAAGGCCTAGGGCCTCTAGAATCGCTGGGCCTACAAGGAGCTAACGTCAGTTAGTGACCAGGAGGTCCACGGGTGGCGTGTGCAGAGCAAATAGTCACACGCGTGCCCCCATAGGTTTCAATGGGTGCGTAAAAAGTACCAAGTTACTGCAAAGAGGATCTTCCGGATGGACTAGGAACTCAAGATTTGGAACACAGGCACTAGAGATGTAATACTACACTTGGGCACAGGTGTGCCAGCTTTACCTCACCCACAGGAAGCGGGTGCATAGGCCTCGAAGTGCGTCGGGTTTCTTCTATCTGTTCCGTGGAGCCTGAAGACAAAGATGCTGCAGGCGGTCGGTCCGGGAGAGATGCAGTGGATCCAAGAGTGGATCGGAGATGTTGAAGACCTGTAAGCAGAGGGGACAGTGTTCACAGTCACTAGCCAGTGACCAGCGTGGCACCAGGTGGGTACCAGGCAATGTCGGGTGCAAACAGGAAGAAAGGTGTAGCTTGTCTCTGCAGCCACGTGGTCCCTGGAGGTCAACGACGTCCAGGAGTCGGTTCACGAGCTGTCCCACGCAGGCTCTCGCTGTCGGCGGTGTCGGCGACTTGATCGAAGCAAACAAGCCTTGGCAAAAGCAATTGTTGTAGGAGATGAAATAAGCTGATGGTTCTGACCAGCAAGGTCAGAAGGACTGCTCCTTTGGAGGGGAGCAAGGGCCAGTCTGGGGCAACCAGACCAGTGGTGTATTTCTTGAAGTTCGTCGCCAAGATGGCTACTAGCCAGCGGGCCAGCAACCTGTTAGGCGCGTCGAGTGGCAAAATGCAGAAGGGCCCCACGCAGATCGTGGAGATGCTGGAGGGCTCACCTTTGGTGCAGATGCTGCTCGGGTGTTGGGCTTCTTAGATCCCAAAGCACAACTTGGAGGGAGCCTCGGTTGTTGCACTTGTCAGCTTGTCGTAGTCATTCCAAGATGGCTGGCTCCACGTGTCTCGGTGCCTCCACGGGTCTCCTCTTTTCAGGGACTGTGGATCGGGCGGTGAGAGGTCTGGAGGTCCAGGTCTTGTCAGTCTCTGGGCTCGGGCTCCGGCGGGAGGCGGCAGCAAAGCAGACGTTGATTCGCTGGATGGTGCTTGCGTTAGCAAGGTGGTCACTCCCTGACCACAGGGGAGATTGGCTTCAGTCCTCTGTGCAGCAGAGCGTCGAAGTTCCCGTCTTCTTCTTAGTGTTAAGTTGATTCCAGGATGTCTGAAGTCTTAGGACACAGCTCCTACCTTTAAGCGGATTCTAGGGGCCGGACTACCTGCTAGGTCCCTCCCTAAGGGTGGGACCAGGAAGGGGGGTGGTTACACCCCCAATCCTTTGTCCAGCTCGCCCCAGGCCCGGGACTGGTGTGCCCCAGGACCGGTTTGAACTGGCATATGCACCGAGGCTCCTTGTGAGCCACAGGCATGTCTGGTTTCTTTCAAGCCCTACCTGACCAATACACAAAATCCTGTCTGGGGTGGTGCATGCACCTCCCCTGGCAGGAAACCCTTTGTCCACACCTCCCAAGCTGGAAGGACTCCCAGCAGCAGGAGGGCAGACTTGTGTCTGTGGTGGCAGCATCCATTTTGTGGAGCTGAGGCTATGTCTGATTTTACCCGGGTTTCAGGTACTGTACATGTCGTGTCCCTCTAGAAGGGTGGAATGCTAACCCCGTCGCCAGAATTGGCGAGGGGTTAGTATTCCAATTCGTATGACACCTTACTCGACATGTTTTGATAAAGCCAAACCAAAGATAGCATTTAACCGCGAGGTTCATAATGCACTTAAGAGTATATGGTATGACGATATCTGGAAACAGTAGAAGGAAGTTGTTCCGACCACTGCAGACAGGCTCAGCTCATGCCAGAGCACCATCTCACATGGAACCAAGCACTCTGCCTTCAGGATTGTTAAGGCCTGCCATAGGAGTGACTTATAGGTTACCAGGTGTCCCATTTAAGGTTAGGTATAGGTATACTACACCTAAGTAAGAGGTGATTACACCAACTTACCCCAGCTGAGTGATCAGCCAGTTGTGTCAAATTGTTAGGCCAAGCCTGGGGTGGCATAATACATGCTTCAGCCCTTGGCAGGCCTTGGGTACACCAATGCCCTGGGTACCTAGTGTACACTGGTACAGGGGCTGACAGGGTGATCCACTTCCAATTGGTTATGCACCTAGGGTGCATAGTTTTAATTTAGTAGAGAGAACAGCAGGCTGGGGGTCTGATTGGCAGGCCCACAGCCTCAATATGTCAAAAACCAGTGAAGCAAAAAGCAAAAATTTGGGGTGACCATAGGATAGCAGACCCTACTCTCCTACACTAGGTTTCCCTAGGTGCCGGCAGGGCTAGGGTTCAAAAACTACAGCTAGTCACTTTGCCAAAAAAGGGTCATTTTTCACTGCAAAATTGAGGTGTGACCACGTTGCGTTTTGCGCCGTTTCCTGTCGCGGGCACTAGGCCGACCCGCACAAGTGAGGTACCATTTTTCTCGTAGGACTTTGGGGAATGTGGGGTGGGTGGAAATTTGTGGATCCACGCAGATTCCAGAACTTTCCAACACAGAAATGTGGGGAAAATGTGTTTTTTTTGTCAATTGTTTACGTTTGCAAGGGATTCTGGGTAACAAACCATGGTGGGAGGCAGTCAAATCACCCCATCCTGGATTCCCCTGGGTGTCTAGTTTTCAAAAATGTATAGGTTTGCTAGGTTTCCCTAGGTGCCGGCAGGGATAGGGTTCAAAAACTACAGCTAGTCACTTTGCCAAAAAGGGGTCATTTTTCACTGCAAAATTGAGGTGTGACCACGTTGCGTTTTGCGCCGTTTCCTGTCGCGGGCACTATGCCGACCCGCACAAGTGAGGTACCATTTTTCTCGTAGGACTTTGGGGAAGGTGGGGTGTGTGGAAATTTGTGGATCCACGCAGATTCCAGAACTTTCCATCACAGAAATGTGGGGAAAATGTGTTTTTTTTGTCAATTTTTTATGTTTGCAAGGGATTCTGGGTAACAGACCATGGTGGGAGGCAGTCAAGTCACCCCATCCTGGATTCCCCTGGGTGTCTAGTTATCAAAAATGTATAGGTTTGCTAGGTTTCCCTAGGTGCCGGCAGGGCTAGGGTTCAAAAACTACAGCTAGTCACTTTGCCAAAAAAGGGTCATTTTTCACTGCAAAATTGAGGTGTGACCACGTTGCGTTTTGCGCCGTTTCCTGTCGCGGGCACTAGGCCGACCCGCACAAGTGAGGTACCATTTTTCTTGTAGGACTTCGGGGAACGTGGGGTGGGTGGAAATTTGTGGATCCACGCAGATTTCAGAACTTTCCAACACAGAAATGTGGGGAAAATGTGTTTTTTTGTCAATTGTTTACGTTTGCAAGGGATTCTGGGTAACAAACCATGGTGGGAGGCATTCAAATCACCCCATCCTGGATTCTCCTGGGTGTCTAGTTTTCAAAAATGTATAGGTTTGCTAGGTTTCTCTAGGTGCCGGCAGGGCTAGGGTTAAAAAACTACAGCTCATCACGTTGCCAAAAAAGGGTCATTTTTCACTGCAAAATTGAGGTGTGACCACGTTGCGTTTTGCGCCGTTTCCAGTCGCGGGCACTATGCCGACCCGCACAAGTGAAGTACCATTTTTCTTGTAGGACTTTGGGGAACGCGGGGTGCATGGAAATTTGTGGATCCACGCAGATTCCAGAACTTTCCATCACAGAAATGTGGGAAAAATGTGGTTTTTTTGTCAATTGTTTACGTTTGCAAGGGATTCTGGGTAACAGACCTTGGTGGGAGGCAGTCAAGTCACGCCATCCTGGATTCCCCTGGGTGTCTAGTTTTCAAAAATGTATAGGTTTGCTAGGTTTCCCTAGGTGCCGGCAGGGCTAGGGTTAAAAAACTACAGCTCATCACTTTGCCAAAAAAGGGTCATTTTTCACTGCAAAATTGAGGTGTGACCACATTGCGTTTTGCGCCGTTTCCAGTAGCGGGCACTATGCCAACCCGCACAAGTGAGGTACCATTTTTCTCGTAGGACATTGGGGGACGCGGGGTGGGTGGAAAATTGTGGATCCACGCAGATTCCAGAACTTTCCATCACAGAAATATGGGGAAAATGTGTTTTTTTTGTCAATTGTTTACGTTTGCAAGGGATTCTGGGTAACAGACCATGGTGGGAGGCAGTCAAATCACCCCATCCTGGATTCCCCTGGGTGTCTAGTTTTCAAAAATGTATAGGTTTGCTAGGTTTCCCTAGGTGCCGGCAGGGCTAGGGTTCAAAAACTACAGCTCGTCACTTTGCCAAAAAAGGGTCATTTTTCACTGCAAAATTGAGGTGTGACCACGTTGCGTTTTGTGCCGTTTCCTGTCGCGGGCACTAGGCCGACCCGCACAAGTGAGGTACCATTTTTCTCGTAGGACTTTGGGGAATGCGGGGTGGGTGGAAATTTGTGGATCCACGCAGATTCCAGAACTTTCCATCACAGAAATATGGGGAAAATGTGTTTTTTTTGTCAATTTTTTACGTTTGCAAGGGATTCTGGGTAACAGACCATGGTGGGAGGCAGTCAAGTCACCCCATCCTGGATTCCCCTGGGTGTCTAGTTTTCAAAAATGTATAGGTTTGCTAGGTTTCCCTAGGTGCCGGCAGGGCTAGGGTTCAAAAACTACAGCTAGTCACTTTGCCAAAAAGGGGTCATTTTTCACTGCAAAATTGAGGTGTGACCACGTTGCGTTTTGCGCCGTTTCCTGTCGCGGGCACTAGGCCGACCCGCACAAGTGAGGTACCATTTTTCTCGTAGGACTTTGTGTAACGCGGGGTGGGTGGAAATTTGTGGATCCACGCAGATTCCAGAACTTTCCATCACAGAAATGTGGGGAAAATGTGTTTTTTTTGTCAATTTGTTATGTTTGCAAAGGATTCTGGGTTACAGACCATGGTGGGAGGCAGTCAAGTCACCCCATCCTGGATTCCCCTGGGTGTCTAGTTTTCAAAAATGTATAGGTTTGCTAGGTTTCCCTAGGTGCCGGCAGGGCTAGGGTTCAAAACCTACAGCTCGTCACTTTGCCAAAAAAGGGTCATTTTTCACTGCAAAATTGAGGTGTGACCACGTTGCGTTTTGCGCCGTTTCCTGTCGCGGGCACTAGGCCGACCCGCACAAGTGAGGTACCATTTTTCTCGTAGGACCTTGGGGATCGCGGGGTGGGTGGAAATTTGTAGATCCACGCAGATTCCAGAACTTTCCATCACAGAAATGTGGGGAAAATGTGTTTTTTTTGTCAATTGTTTACGTTTGCAAGGGATTCTGGGTAACAAACCATGGTGGGAGGCAGTCAAATCACCCCATCCTGGATTCCCCTGGGTGTCTAGTTTTCAAAAATGTATAGGTTTGCTAGGTTTCCCTAGGTGCCGGCAGGGCTAGGGTTCAAAAACTACAGCTAGTCACTTTGCCAAAAAGGGGTCATTTTTCACTGCAAAATTGAGGTGTGACCACGTTGCGTTTTGCGCCGTTTCCTGTCGCGGGCACTATGCCGACCCGCACAAGTGAGGTACCATTTTTCTCGTAGGACTTTGGGGAACGCGGGGTACGTGGAAATTTGTGGATCCACGCAGATTCCAGAACTTTCCATCACAGAAATGTGGGGAAAATGTGTTTTTTTTGTCAATTTTTTACGTTTGCAAGGGATTCTGGGTAACAGACCATGGTGGGAGGCAGTCAAGTCACCCCATCCTGGATTCCCCTGGGTGTCTAGTTTTCAAAAATGTATAGGTTTGCTAGGTTTCCCTAGGTGCCGGCAGGGCTAGGGTTCAAAAACTACAGCTAGTCACTTTGCCAAAAAAGGGTCATTTTTCACTGCAAAATTGAGGTGTGACCACGTTGCGTTTTGCGCTGTTTCCTGTCGCGGGCACTAGGCCGACCCGCACAAGTGAGGTACCATTTTTCTTGTAGGACTTTGGGGAACGTGGGGTGGGTGGAAATTTGTGGATCCACGCAGATTTCAGAACTTTCCAACACAGAAATGTGGGGAAAATGTATTTTTTTTGTCAATTGTTTACGTTTGCAAAGGATTCTGGGTAACAAACCATGGTGGGAGGCAGTCAAATCACCCCATCCTGGATTCCCCTGGGTGTCTAGTTTTCAAAAATGTATAGGTTTGCTAGGTTTCTCTAGGTGCCGGCAGGGCTAGGGTTAAAAAACTACAGCTCATCACTTTGCCAAAACAGGGTCATTTTTCACTGTAAAATTGAGGTGTGACCACGTTGCGTTTTGCGCCGTTTCCAGTCGCGGGCACTATGCCGACCCGCACAAGTGAGGTACCATTTTTCTTGTAGGACTTTGGGGAACGCGGGGTGCATGGAAATTTGTGGATCCACGCAGATTCCAGAACTTTCCATCACAGAAATGTGGGAAAAAAGTGGTTTTTTTGTCAATTGTTTACGTTTGCAAGGGATTCTGGGTAACAGACCATGGTGGGAGGCAGTCAAGTCACCCCATCCTGGATTCCCCTGGGTGTCTAGTTTTCAAAAATGTATAGATTTGCTAGGTTTCCCTAGGTGCCGGCAGGGCTAGGGTTCAAAAACTACAGCTCGTCACTTTGCCAAAAAAGGGTCATTTTTCACTGCAAAATTGAGGTGTGACCATGTTGCGTTTTGCGCCGTTTCCTGTCGCGGGCACTATGCCGACCCGCACAAGTGAGGTACCATTTTTCTCGTAGGACTTTGGGGAACTTGGGGTGGGTGGAAATTTGTGGATCCACGCTGATTCCAGAACTTTCCAACACAGAAATGTGGGGAAAATGTGTTTTTTTTGTCAATTGTTTACGTTTGCAAGGGATTCTGGGTAACAGACCGTGGTGGGAGGCAGTCAAGTCACCCCATCCTGGATTCCCCTGGGTGTCTAGTTTTCAAAAATGTATAGGTTTGCTAGGTTTCCCTAGGTGCCGGCAGGGCTAGGGTTAAAAAACTACAGCTCATCACTTTGCCAAAAAAGGGTCATTTTTCACTGCAAAATTGAGGTGTGACCATGTTGCGTTTTGCGCCGTTTCCTGTCGCGGGCACTATGCCGACCCGCACAAGTGAGGTACCATTTTTCTCGTAGGACTTTGGGGAACGCGGGGTGGGTGGAAATTTGTGGATCCACGCAGATTCCAGAACTTTCCATCACAGAAATGTGGGGAAAATGTTTTTTTTGTCAATATTTTACGTTTGCAAGGGATTCTGGGTAACAGACCATGGTGGGAGGCAGTCAAGTCACCCCATCCTGGATTCCCCTGGGTGTCTAGTTTTCAAAAATGTATAGGTTTGCTAGGTTTCCCTAGGTGCCGGCAGGGCTAGGGTTCAAAAACTACAGCTCGTCATTTTGCCAAAAAAGGGTCATTTTTCACTGCAAATTTGAGGTGTGACCACGTTGCGTTTTGCGCCGTTTCCTGTCGCGGGCACTATGCCGACCCGCACAAGTGAGGTACCATTTTTCTCGTAGGACATTGGGGAACGTGGGGTGGGTGGAAATTTGTGGATCCACGCAGATTCCAGAACTTTCCATCACAGAAATATGGGGAAAATGTGTTTTTTTTGTCAATTTTTTAGGTTTGCAAGGGATTCTGGGTAACAGACCATGGTGGGAGGCAGTCAAGTCACACCATCCTGGATTCCCCCGGGTGTCTAGTTTTCAAAAATGTATAGGTTTGCTAGGTTTCCCTAGGTGCCGGCAGGGCTAGGGTTCAAAAACTACAGCTAGTCACTTTGCCAAAAAAGGGTCATTTTTCACTGCAAAATTGAGATGTGACCACGTTGCGTTTTGCGCCGTTTCCTGTCGCGGGCACTAGGCCGACCCGCACAAGTGAGGTACCATTTTTCTCGTAGGACTTTGGGGAACGTGGGGTGGGTGGAAATTTGTGGATCCACGCAGATTCCAGAACTTTCCAACACAGAAATGTGGGGAAAATGTATTTTTTTTGTCAATTGTTTACGTTTGCAAGGGATTCTGGGTAACAAACCATGGTGGGAGGCAGTCAAATCACCCCATCCTGGATTCCCCTGGGTGTCTAGTTTTCAAAAATGTATAGGTTTGCTAGGTTTCCCTAGGTGCCGGCAGGGCTAGGGTTAAAAAACTACAGCTCATCACTTTGCCAAAAAAGGGTCATTTTTCACTGCAAAATTGAGGTGTGACCACATTGCGTTTTGCGCCGTTTCCAGTCGCGGGCACTATGCCAACCCGCACAAGTGAGGTACCATTTTTCTCGTAGGACATTGGGGAACGCGGGGTGGGTGGAAAATTGTGGATCCACGCAGATTCCAGAACTTTCCATCACAGAAATATGGGGAAAATGTGTTTTTTTTGTCAATTGTTTACGTTTGCAAGGGATTCTGGGTAACAGACCATGGTGGGAGGCAGTCAAATCACCCCACCCTGGATTCCCCTGGGTGTCTAGTTTTCAAAAATGTATAGGTTTGCTAGGTTTCTCTAGGTGCCGGCAGGGCTAGGGTTAAAAAACTACAGCTCATCACTTTGCCAAAAAAGGGTCATTTTTAACTGCAAAATTGAGGTGTGACCACGTTGCGTTTTGCGCCGTTTCCAGTCGCGGGCACTATGCCGACCCGCACAAGTGAGGTACCATTTTTCTTGTAGGACTTTGGGGAACGCGGGGTGCATGGAAATTTGTGGATCCACGCAGATTCCAGAACTTTCCATCACAGAAATGTGGGGAAAATGTGTTTTTTTTGTCAATTGTTTACATTTGCAAGGGATTCTGGGTAACAGACCATGGTGGGAGGCAGTCAAGTCACCCCATCCTGGATTCCCCTGGGTGTCTAGTTTTCAAAAATGTATAGGTTTGCTAGGTTTCCCTAGGTGCCGGCAGGGCTAGGGTTCAAAAACTACAGCTCGTCACTTTGCCAAAAAAGGGTCATTTTTCACTGCAAAATTGAGGTGTGACCACGTTGTGTTTTGTGCCGTTTCCTGTCGCGGGCACTAGGCCGACCCGCACAAGTGAGGTACCATTTTTCTCATAGGACTTTGGGGAATGCGGGGTGGGTGGAAATTTGTGGATCCACGCAGATTCCAGAACTTTCCATCACAGAAATGTGGGGAAAATGTGTTTTTTTTGTCAATTTTTTACGTTTGCAAGGGATTCTGGATAACAGACCATTGTGGGAGGCAGTCAAGTCACCCCATCCTGGATTCCCCTGGGTGTCTAGTTTTCAAAAATGTATAGGTTTGCTAGGTTTCCCTAGGTGCCGGCAGGGCTAGGGTTCAAAAACTACAGCTCGTCATTTTGCCAAAAAAGGGTCATTTTTCACTGCAAAATTGAGGTGTGACCACGTTGCGTTTTGCGCCGTTTCCTGTCGCGGGCACTATGCCGACCCGCACAAGTGAGGTTCCATTTTTCTCATAGGACATTGGGGAACGCGGGGTGGGTGGAAATTTGTTGATCCACGCAGATTCCAGAACTTTCCATCACAGAAATATGGGGAAAATGTGTTTTTTTTGTCAATTTTTTACGTTTGCAAGGGATTCTGGGTAACAGACCATGGTGGGAGGCAGTCAAGTCACCCCATCCTGGATTCCCCTGGGTGTCTAGTTTTCAAAAATGTATAGGTTTGCTAGGTTTCCCTAGGTGACGGCAGGGCTAGGGTTCAAAAACTACAGCTAGTCACTTTGCCAAAAAGGGGTCATTTTTCACTGCAAAATTGAGGTGTGACCACGTTGCGTTTTGCGCCGTTTCCTGTCGCGGGCACTAGGCCGACCCGCACAAGTGAGGTACCATTTTTCTCGTAGGACTTTGTGTAACGCGGGGTGGGTGGAAATTTGTGGATCCACGCAGATTCCAGAACTTTCCATCACAGAAATGTGGGGAAAATGTGTTTTTTTTGTCAATTTGTTATGTTTGCAAAGGATTCTGGGTTACAGACCATGGTGGGAGGCAGTCAAGTCACCCCATCCTGGATTCCCCTGGGTGTCTAGTTTTCAAAAATGTATAGGTTTGCTAGGTTTCCCTAGGTGACGGCAGGGCTAGGGTTCAAAAACTACAGCTAGTCACTTTGCCAAAAAAGGGTCATTTTTCACTGCAAAATTGAGGTGTGACCATGTTGCGTTTTGCGCCGTTTCCTGTCGCGGGCACTAGGCCGACCCGCACAAGTGAGGTACCATTTTTCTTGTAGGACTTCGGGGAACGTGGGGTGGGTGGAAATTTGTGGATCCACGCAGATTTCAGAACTTTCCAACACAGAAATGTGGGGAAAATGTGTTTTTTTGTCAATTGTTTACGTTTGCAAGGGATTCTGGGTAACAAACCATGGTGGGAGGCATTCAAATCACCCCATCCTGGATTCTCCTGGGTGTCTAGTTTTCAAAAATGTATAGGTTTGCTAGGTTTCTCTAGGTGCCGGCAGGGCTAGCGTTAAAAAACTACAGCTCATCACGTTGCCAAAAAAGGGTCATTTTTCACTGCAAAATTGAGGTGTGACCACGTTGCGTTTTGCGCCGTTTCCAGTCGCGGGCACTATGCCGACCCGCACAAGTGAAGTACCATTTTTCTTGTAGGACTTTGGGGAACGCGGGGTGCATGGAAATTTGTGGATCCACGCAGATTCCAGAACTTTCCATCACAGAAATGTGGGAAAAATGTGGTTTTTTTGTCAATTGTTTACGTTTGCAAGGGATTCTGGGTAACAGACCATGGTGGGAGGCAGTCAAGTCACGCCATCCTGGATTCCCCTGGGTGTCTAGTTTTCAAAAATGTATAGGTTTGCTAGGTTTCCCTAGGTGCCGGCAGGGCTAGGGTTAAAAAACTACAGCTCATCACTTTGCCAAAAAAGGGTCATTTTTCACTGCAAAATTGAGGTGTGACCACATTGTGTTTTGCGCCGTTTCCAGTCGCGGGCACTATGCCAACCCGCACAAGTGAGGTACCATTTTTCTCGTAGGACATTGGGGGACGCGGGGTGGGTGGAAAATTGTGGATCCACGCAGATTCCAGAACTTTCCATCACAGAAATATGGGGAAAATGTGTTTTTTTTGTCAATTGTTTACGTTTGCAAGGGATTCTGGGTAACAGACCATGGTGGGAGGCAGTCAAATCACCCCATCCTGGATTCCCCTGGGTGTCTAGTTTTCAAAAATGTATAGGTTTGCTAGGTTTCCCTAGGTGCCGGCAGGGCTAGGGTTCAAAAACTACAGCTCGTCACTTTGCCAAAAAAGGGTCATTTTTCACTGCAAAATTGAGGTGTGACCACGTTGCGTTTTGTGCCGTTTCCTGTCGCGGGCACTAGGCCGACCCGCACAAGTGAGGTACCATTTTTCTCGTAGGACTTTGGGGAATGCGGGGTGGGTGGAAATTTGTGGATCCACGCAGATTCCAGAACTTTCCATCACAGAAATATGGGGAAAATGTGTTTTTTTTGTCAATTTTTTACGTTTGCAAGGGATTCTGGGTAACAGACCATGGTGGGAGGCAGTCAAGTCACCCCATCCTGGATTCCCCTGGGTGTCTAGTTTTCAAAAATGTATAGGTTTGCTAGGTTTACCTAGGTGCCGGCAGGGCTAGGGTTCAAAAACTACAGCTAGTCACTTTGCCAAAAAGGGGTCATTTTTCACTGCAAAATTGAGGTGTGACCACGTTGCGTTTTGCGCCGTTTCCTGTCGCGGGCACTAGGCCGACCCGCACAAGTGAGGTACCATTTTTCTCGTAGGACTTTGTGTAACGCGGGGTGGGTGGAAATTTGTGGATCCACGCAGATTCCAGAACTTTCCATCACAGAAATGTGGGGAAAATGTGTTTTTTTTGTCAATTTGTTATGTTTGCAAAGGATTCTGGGTTACAGACCATGGTGGGAGGCAGTCAAGTCACCCCATCCTGGATTCCCCTGGGTGTCTAGTTTTCAAAAATGTATAGGTTTGCTAGGTTTCCCTAGGTGCCGGCAGGGCTAGGGTTCAAAACCTACAGCTCGTCACTTTGCCAAAAAAGGGTCATTTTTCACTGCAAAATTGAGGTGTGACCACGTTGCGTTTTGCGCCGTTTCCTGTCGCGGGCACTAGGCCGACCCGCACAAGTGAGGTACCATTTTTCTCGTAGGACCTTGGGGATCGCGGGGTGGGTGGAAATTTGTAGATCCACGCAGATTCCAGAACTTTCCATCACAGAAATGTGGGGAAAATGTGTTTTTTTTGTCAATTGTTTACGTTTGCAAGGGATTCTGGGTAACAAACCATGGTGGGAGGCAGTCAAATCACCCCATCCTGGATTCCCCTGGGTGTCTAGTTTTCAAAAATGTATAGGTTTGCTAGGTTTCCCTAGGTGCCGGCAGGGCTAGGGTTCAAAAACTACAGCTAGTCACTTTGCCAAAAAGGGGTCATTTTTCACTGCAAAATTGAGGTGTGACCACGTTGCGTTTTGCGCCGTTTCCTGTCGCGGGCACTATGCCGACCCGCACAAGTGAGGTACCATTTTTCTCGTAGGACTTTGGGGAACGCGGGGTACGTGGAAATTTGTGGATCCACGCAGATTCCAGAACTTTCCATCACAGAAATGTGGGGAAAATGTGTTTTTTTTGTCAATTTTTTACGTTTGCAAGGGATTCTGGGTAACAGACCATGGTGGGAGGCAGTCAAGTCACCCCATCCTGGATTCCCCTGGGTGTCTAGTTTTCAAAAATGTATAGGTTTGCTAGGTTTCCCTAGGTGCCGGCAGGGCTAGGGTTCAAAAACTACAGCTAGTCACTTTGCCAAAAAAGGGTCATTTTTCACTGCAAAATTGAGGTGTGACCACGTTGCGTTTTGCGCTGTTTCCTGTCGCGGGCACTAGGCCGACCCGCACAAGTGAGGTACCATTTTTCTTGTAGGACTTTGGGGAACGTGGGGTGGGTGGAAATTTGTGGATCCACGCAGATTTCAGAACTTTCCAACACAGAAATGTGGGGAAAATGTATTTTTTTTGTCAATTGTTTACGTTTGCAAAGGATTCTGGGTAACAAACCATGGTGGGAGGCAGTCAAATCACCCCATCCTGGATTCCCCTGGGTGTCTAGTTTTCAAAAATGTATAGGTTTGCTAGGTTTCTCTAGGTGCCGGCAGGGCTAGGGTTAAAAAACTACAGCTCATCACTTTGCCAAAACAGGGTCATTTTTCACTGTAAAATTGAGGTGTGACCACGTTGCGTTTTGCGCCGTTTCCAGTCGCGGGCACTATGCCGACCCGCACAAGTGAGGTACCATTTTTCTTGTAGGACTTTGGGGAACGCGGGGTGCATGGAAATTTGTGGATCCACGCAGATTCCAGAACTTTCCATCACAGAAATGTGGGAAAAAAGTGTTTTTTTTGTCAATTGTTTACGTTTGCAAGGGATTCTGGGTAACAGACCATGGTGGGAGGCAGTCAAGTCACCCCATCCTGGATTCCCCTGGGTGTCTAGTTTTCAAAAATGTATAGATTTGCTAGGTTTCCTGTTAGATCTGGGGGTCTCTAGTTGGCAGGGTAGGTACCACTGTCCAAGTAGGGACCCTTGGTTCTAGTCAGGGAAAGGGGGATACACTGTTAAGATAACCCCTGCTCACCCTCTAGGTAGCTTGGCCTGAGCAGTCTAGGCTATCAAAGGCAATGTGTAAAGTATTTGTACCAACACTCACAGTAACACAGTGAAAACACCACAGATTTACTCCACACCAGTTTTAGAAAAATAATGTATCTTTACTAAAAACTTCACAAGACCAAATATTACAGACAAACCAACATATAATTCAAAAAGGTTACTTTAAGGATAGTTCAAGAGTTTGCAGAAAGTACTCCAGGATGTCAAAGTCAGTGTCCTGCACAATGCGACTCTCAATGCACAAAATGCGACACTTTCGTGCCCAACAGTACCTGTAGTTGCGATAAGGTTCCCAAAAGCTATAACAAGGAAGATGGCAAAGGCGATGCGATGCTCCTGAGATCCTGGGGAGGCTTTGCAGCAGCCCTGCTTCACGCAGCAGAGGTGGATGCGCCGGCTCCGATCTGTAGGGGGAGGATGCGATACCTTTGGCTTTCGTTGCGTAGGTTTCTTAGGGGGAAGCTTCACGCACAGGTTCGATGCGACACTCTTCGATGTGGTGCGATGCGTGGCGCAGCGTTGCCTTCCGGCGCCGCAACTCTCGATGCGCCACGGAACGGGACTCTGCGTCGACGCACGCAGCGATTGGAGACTTTTCACGCACCGGCAGTGGTGCGGCCCGCAAACTGGTTCTGCGACAACCCTCGCAATGGCAGGAAGCGTCACGCTTCGGGACGATGCTCGACGCACTCGGCGATGCGGAGACCCTGCGTGTTGCGATGGTGCCGCGATGAAATTTTCCACGCACTCTCGTCTTGCGACACGCAATCGGATGATGCGCTGGGTACCAGTCACTCTTGTTCACGCTTCTGCTTCCCAGCTCCCTCAACACAGCAAAACGACCTCCTGAAGCCCCAAGACTGGGCAAGCACTCCAAGGCAGGTCAGAACTCTCTCAGCAGAGTTCCAGGGGAGCTGGTGGTGAAGTCCTTTTGTTCCTGGGACTTCTTAACAGGGAGCCAGCTCTTCTCAGGCCCTTGGAGATCAGAATCAAAAGAAGGGGACACAGCAAAGTCCTTCCCCTCTCCTTGGCAGCAAAGCAAAACAGCAAGCAGGCAGTCTTCTCCTCTTCAGTTTCTTCCAGCTTTCTCCTTGGCAGAGGTTTCTTCTTAGTTCCAGAGTGATCTAAAGTTTAGGTGTCTGAGGTCCTCTTCTTATACCCCTCCAAGTCTTTGTCTCTTGTGTTTCAGTGGGGGGATTCCCCTGCTCAAACCGGTTCCTGGGTGTGCTCTGCTCTGGAGCACCTGGTTCCTTTCAGAGTGAGGGGCAGGGTCGTTAGACGCTCAGCAGGAGGTGGAGCCTTCTTTGTGCCAGCAGAGGCAGAGTCCTCAGCCTGGCCAGCAGGGGGTGGAGCCAGCTTTGTGTTTGTCAGGGGCAGCCCTATTCAGACACAGGGACTACTCCTCCCACCCATCTAAAGCAGATCTCCCTATTCACCCTGCTGCTGACTCATCCAGGCTCCTGGAGCCACCTAGCACATCACCTGACACCAGTCAGCCAACCAGCACACAGGCACACAGGAAGGTTAAACAGGAGAATAGCTACTTTCTAAAAAGTGCTATTCTCACACAGTGAATTTAAAAACCATCTTGCTAAAAAGATGTATGATTAAATTCTGAACACAGAGATACCAAACTCGGATTTTCTATCTCGCCCTTATGGGAAGATAGGCATGTAAACAGCCTTCCCCATTCTATCCTATGGGCAAGATAGCCTCTCAGCAGTGAAAAACGAAAATGGCTGTAATTCACTACCAGGGCATGTTACACACCTCAGTACATGCCCTACCTTTCAGATACACTGCACCCAGCCCAGGGGGGTACCTAGGGCCACCATAGGGATGCCTGACATGTACAGAAAGGGAAGGATAAGGCCTGGTCAGTGGGTGCACTGGCCAGGTCGACATGGCAGTCCTGGACTGCACATAGGCACTGCAAGCAGGCCTAAGACATCATTTTAGCGCTACTCCTGTGGGTGGCACAATCAGTGCTGCAGCCCACTAGTAGCATTTGAATCACCAGCCCTGGCACACGCAGTGCACTTTACTAGGGGCTAACAGGTGAACCAAATATCCCAATCATGGATAACCAATCAACACAATAATTTACCAAGGGAGCACTTGCACTTTGACACTGATCAGCAGTGGCAAAGTGCCCAAAGCATCTAAACCAGCAAAAACGAAATCCAGCATAGCATCAAAAATACAGGAGGTAGAGGCAAAAAGTCAGGGGTAACCACGCCAAAGATGCCAGGTCTAACACGTGTCCCCTCCAGCTGAAAGTGGGGAGAACTACCCACCCTCTTGGGAGTTCTCATCGCTAAGGCGGAAAAACCTGGACAGACCATCAGCGTTGGCGTGTTCTGTACCGGGGCGGTGTTCCACCGTAAAGTCCATCCCCTGTAGGGAAATGGACCACCTCAACAGCTTAGGATTCTCACCCCTCATCTGCATCAACCATCTGAGGGGCCTGTGGTCCGTCTGAACCCGGAAGTGAGTCCCAAACAAGTAGGGCCTCAGCTTCTTCAGCGCCCAGACCACAGCAAAAGCTTCCCTTTCAATCGCACTCCACCTCTGTTCCCTGGGAAGTAGCCTCCTACTAATGAAAGCTACAGGTTGGTCCAAGTCCTCATCATTTAGTTGTGAGAGCACCGCTCCCACTCCATGCTCAGAAGCGTCTGTCTGCACTATGAACTCCTTGGAGAAGTCAGGCGCCTTGAGTACAGGTGCTGTACACATGGCCTCCTTCAGGGCATCAAAAGCTTCTTGGCAGGCACTGGTCCAAATCACTTTCTTCGGTAACTTCTTGGAAGTTAGTTCTGTCAAGGGAGCCACAATGGTGCCATACCCCTTGACAAAACGGCGATAGTACCCGGTGAGTCCTAAGAAGGCTCTCACCGCTGTCTGGGTTTTGGGGGGTTCCCAAGCCCGGATGGTATCTATCTTGGCTTGTAGGGGCGCCACCTGGCCGCTTCCTACCTGGTGTCCCAAATACACCACCGAACCCTGCCCTATCTGGCACTTACTGGCCTTGATAGTGAGGCCTGCACTATGCAGAGCCTTCAACACTGCGCAGAGGTGTTGCAAGTGTTCTTCCCAAGTGGAGCTGAACACAGCGATGTCATCCAGATATGCGGCGCTGAATTGCTCCAGCCCGGACAGTACCTGGTTGACCAGTCTCTGGAATGTGGCAGGGGCGTTCTTCAACCCAAAGGGCATGACACGGAACTGGAAGTGCCCCTCTGGCGTTGAAAACGCAGTCCTCTCCTTGGCCCCATCAGTTAAGGCAATCTGCCAGTACCCAGAAGTTAAGTCAAACGTACTGAGGTAGTTGGCAGCTCCCAACCGATCCACGAGCTCATCAGCTCTGGGGATGGGGTGTGCATCAGTCTTCGTGACAGCATTGAGCCCACGGTAGTCCACACAAAACCTAAGTTCTGGAGTGGCACCTGGCGCAGCAGCTTTCGGTACAAGTACCACTGGGCTAGCCCAGGGGCTGCTGGAGGGCTCAATCACCCCTAGCTCCAACATCTTAGAAACCTCCTTCTTGATGCTGGCCCTGACCTTGTCAGCCACCCGGTAAAACTTCTGTTTCACAGGCATGCTATCTCCCGTGTCCACGTCATGGACACACCAGTTGGTGATACCGGGGGTCAGGGAGAACAGAGATGCAAACTGACCCAACACATGGCGACAGTCCCTCTGCTGTTCTGGGGTCAGGGTGGGCGAGAGGACCACTCCATCCACTGACCCATCTTGCTCCTTAGCTGCCAGGAGGTCAGGAAGAGGATCGCTATCCTCCTCCATCCCTGCATCTGTAGCCAGTAGCATTGTTATTTCAGACCTCTCAAAATGGGGTTTGAGGCGGTTCACGTGTAGGACCCTCATGGGGTTCCTGGGAGATCGCAAGTTGACCAGGTAGGTCACCTCACTCTTGCGCTCCACCACCTCATATGGCCCAGTCCACTTGTCCTGGAGCGCGCAAGGCTCCACTGGCGCCATCACCCACACCATCTGCCCAGGTTGAAATTCCATCAGAGTGGTATGCTGGTCATACCACCTCTTCATCTCATCCTGGCTGGCTTCCAGGTTCGCCTGAGCGAGGGCCCGGAAGCGCTGTGTCTGGTTGCGGATGGCCAGCACATAGCTGAACACGTCCTGAGGGGTTTTCCCCGGGGATTTCTCCCAACCCTCCTTCACCAGACTGAGAGGTCCTCTAACAGGGTGCCCGTACAAAAGCTCAAAGGGACTGAACCCTAGAGACTTTTGTGGTACCTCCCTGTAGGCAAATAATAGGCATGGCAAAAAGACGTCCCACTTCCGTCTCATGGGCTCTGTCAGCCCCATGATCATGCCTTTCAGGGTCCGGTTGAACCTTTCAACCAACCCATTTCCTTGAGGGTGGTAAGGAGTGGTGAACTTATAAGTTACCCCACACTCCTCCCACAGAGACTTCATATACCTGGAGATGAAGTTGGTACCCCGGTCAGATACCACCTCTTTGGGGAAACCCACACGGGAAAAGATCCCCATCAACGCACGGCCCACCACCGGGGCTGTGGTTGTCCTGAGAGGGATAGCCTCCGGGTACCGGGTGGCATGATCCACCAGGACCAGGATGAACCTGTTGCCTAAGGCGGTCCTGGGGTCCAGTGGCCCCACAATATCTATTCCCACCCGCTCGAAAGGGGTGCTCACTACCGGAAAAGGCTGGAGAGGGCCTTTGCATTTTCCTCCAGCCTTGCCACTTGCCTGGCAAGTCCGGCATGATTTACAAAAGGAAGCGACGTCCGTCTTCATCCCGGGCCAGTAAAAGTGGGTGGCAAGCCTTTGTCGGGTCTTGTCCTGCCCGAGATGTCCTGCAAGCGGCACGTCGTGAGCCAGACCCAGTAGGAAGTCTCTGAACCCTGCGGGTACCACCAGGGTACGTGATCCACTCGGCTCAGCAAACCTAGGCTCACTGTACAACAAGTCATTCTCCCAGTAGAGAAAAAAGTTCTTCGGATCAGCACCTGCTGCCTGGTCTGCAGCCTGGTGCCGCAGACCTTCAAGAGTAGGGCATGTCTTCTGCGCACGGCAGAACTCCTCTCTGGAGGGACCACCCTCTTGCTGCCAATGGGTCAGCTCAGGTATGTCTCCCAGCTCAGCGACCTGTTCCCCTGTAGGCTCCAGGGCATCCCCCGTAGGTTCTGCTCCTTCCTGGACCGTGGGAACAGCGGGGGTGGGCGCACCACGCCCCCTGCCCTTCCTCTTTCTGGCAGGGACCTGGGCCACTGTTTTAGGCTCCAGGTCTGCTTCACAACCCTGTCTGGCTGCCATGGACCGGGTGGTCACACAGACCCACTCAGGCAAACCCAACATCTCCAAATGAGCCTGGCGTTCCACCTCCTTCCACGGGGAACTCTCCAGGTCATTACCTAGCAGACAGTCAACTGGCATGGATGGACTCACAACAACTTTGAGAGGACCTGAGACCCCCCCCACTCAAAGGGAACATGTGCTACCTTGCAAAGGCGCACAGAGTTGTCAGCTGACACTACTGGGTGAAGTACGTCTGGAATGATCAGCTCCTCAGGGACCCACTGACACCTGACCGTAGTCACACTGGCTCCAGTGTCCCTGAGAGCCTCCACCCTCCTCCCATTGATGGTCACCCACTGCCTGTACTTCTTAGTGTTATCAGGGACAGGGGTTTCCTGGACCATCTCTGTGTCTCCTAAAGAGACAAGGGACATAACTGCTAAACCCTCCAAATCACTAGAAATTAAATCCCCCCCAAAAGCTACACTAGCTATACCCGGTGTTGGAGCACCAGTGGGTGCCTGGGATTTCTGGGGACACACAGGAGACTTGTGACCCAATTCCTGACAGTGATAACACTTAATGGGACCCTTGTTATCCGACCTGCCCTTAGGGGGCCAGGTTGGTTTGGGTTTGGACTTGGGGGGCTGGGACTGGTTACCCTGGGAACTATTTTGGGGCCCTTGTGAGAACTCCTTTTGGTTACCCTTGTCCCCCCCACTCTTCTGCTGGGGACCCTGCCCACCTTTGGCAACGGTACCCACAATTCCTCTGTGGACCCTGGTACTGGTCCAGCGGTCCGCCTCCTTAGCAAGCTCAATGGGGTCCGTCAACTTGCTATCTAAAAGATGCTGGCGCAGCTCTGGAACACATAGACTACTCAAGTGCTCCCAACTAATTAAATGTAACAACCCCTTATAATCAGTTACCTTGCTGCCCTTCATCCAACCTTCCAGTGCCCGCGAGTACAGATTCACACACTCCATCCAAGTCTCAGACTCTTTCTTCTTGGAATTTCTAAACTGCAGTCTATACTGCTCTGGAGTAAGTCCATACCTGAGACATAGGGCCTCCTTCATATTGGGATAGGTCATGGCACCTGCTAATTCTAAGGGCTCTAGAGCACTCCTCCCAGAAGCCTCAAAATGTTTCCACAGGCCTGCCCCCCAATGCTGTTCAGACACACCATTCATTCTTAATGCTATCTCATACGATGTAAACCAGGCATAGATATCTTCACTCCTATTGTAATTCTGTACTAAATCTTTGGGGATATATACTTTACCCCCCTGCACTGGCTGTGCGCTGCCACCATTTGAACCGGACTCCACCTGCTTGGCCTTGATGTCCAGTTCTCTCATGCTCACTTCATGAGCCAGAAGCAATTTTTTCTCCTCCAAGGCACGGGCATTCTTGCTCTCCTCCGCCGCCTTGTCTACTTCTGATTGCTTCATCTTCATTTTCATAATTTCCAATTCATGGTTTCTCACCCTTTGATTCTCCTCCAGCTCCTCTGGAGTGAGCCCCCTACTGGAATGGGAGCTGCTAGCCCTTGAGACTGGTCTGCTCACAGGCAGATCTTGGGGAACAAAACCATCCTCTTCATTTGCATCACTTTCCTCTTGGGCCTCCCACCAGGCCTTCAGGACTCTTTGTAGCACATCTTTTCTAGCTCCGCTTTTAAAAGAGCAACCACGGTCTTTGCAGAATTGCTTGAGATCTTCAACTTTGTATGAATATAAATCCGCAATGGAAAACTCCAATTCTGCCTTCTCGCTTGTTGCCACCTGAGACATGATGCTCTTGAAGAGTTACTCAAAAATAGAATCAAAAAAATATAGTATGTGGTTGTCTATTGGTCTGCACTTAAACTAGTGATGTACACCAATTACTGTGGGTCAAGTACAAATACAAGTTCAATCCTCACCGCTGACCACCAATGTTAGATCTGGGGGTCTCTAGTTGGCAGGGTAGGTACCACTGTCCAAGTAGGGACCCTTGGTTCTAGTCAGGGAAAGGGGGATACACTGTTAAGATAACCCCTGCTCACCCTCTAGGTAGCTTGGCCTGAGCAGTCTAGGCTATCAAAGGCAATGTGTAAAGTATTTGTACCAACACTCACAGTAACACAGTGAAAACACCACAGATTTACTCCACACCAGTTTTAGAAAAATAATGTATCTTTACTAAAAACTTCACAAGACCAAATATTACAGACAAACCAACATATAATTCAAAAAGGTTACTTTAAGGATAGTTCAAGAGTTTGCAGAAAGTACTCCAGGATGTCAAAGTCAGTGTCCTGCACAATGCGACTCTCAATGCACAAAATGCGACACTTTCGTGCCCAACAGTACCTGTAGTTGCGATAAGGTTCCCAAAAGCTATAACAAGGAAGATGGCAAAGGCGATGCGATGCTCCTGAGATCCTGGGGAGGCTTTGCAGCAGCCCTGCTTCACGCAGCAGAGGTGGATGCGCCGGCTCCGATCTGTAGGGGGAGGATGCGATACCTTTGGCTTTCGTTGCGTAGGTTTCTTAGGGGGAAGCTTCACGCACAGGTTCGATGCGACACTCTTCGATGTGGTGCGATGCGTGGCGCAGCGTTGCCTTCCGGCGCCGCAACTCTCGATGCGCCACGGAACGGGACTCTGCGTCGACGCACGCAGCGATTGGAGACTTTTCACGCACCGGCAGTGGTGCGGCCCGCAAACTGGTTCTGCGACAACCCTCGCAATGGCAGGAAGCGTCACGCTTCGGGACGATGCTCGACGCACTCGGCGATGCGGAGACCCTGCGTGTTGCGATGGTGCCGCGATGAAATTTTCCACGCACTCTCGTCTTGCGACACGCAATCGGATGATGCGCTGGGTACCAGTCACTCTTGTTCACGCTTCTGCTTCCCAGCTCCCTCAACACAGCAAAACGACCTCCTGAAGCCCCAAGACTGGGCAAGCACTCCAAGGCAGGTCAGAACTCTCTCAGCAGAGTTCCAGGGGAGCTGGTGGTGAAGTCCTTTTGTTCCTGGGACTTCTTAACAGGGAGCCAGCTCTTCTCAGGCCCTTGGAGATCAGAATCAAAAGAAGGGGACACAGCAAAGTCCTTCCCCTCTCCTTGGCAGCAAAGCAAAACAGCAAGCAGGCAGTCTTCTCCTCTTCAGTTTCTTCCAGCTTTCTCCTTGGCAGAGGTTTCTTCTTAGTTCCAGAGTGATCTAAAGTTTAGGTGTCTGAGGTCCTCTTCTTATACCCCTCCAAGTCTTTGTCTCTTGTGTTTCAGTGGGGGGATTCCCCTGCTCAAACCGGTTCCTGGGTGTGCTCTGCTCTGGAGCACCTGGTTCCTTTCAGAGTGAGGGGCAGGGTCGTTAGACGCTCAGCAGGAGGTGGAGCCTTCTTTGTGCCAGCAGAGGCAGAGTCCTCAGCCTGGCCAGCAGGGGGTGGAGCCAGCTTTGTGTTTGTCAGGGGCAGCCCTATTCAGACACAGGGACTACTCCTCCCACCCATCTAAAGCAGATCTCCCTATTCACCCTGCTGCTGACTCATCCAGGCTCCTGGAGCCACCTAGCACATCACCTGACACCAGTCAGCCAACCAGCACACAGGCACACAGGAAGGTTAAACAGGAGAATAGCTACTTTCTAAAAAGTGCTATTCTCACACAGTGAATTTAAAAACCATCTTGCTAAAAAGATGTATGATTAAATTCTGAACACAGAGATACCAAACTCGGATTTTCTATCTCGCCCTTATGGGAAGATAGGCATGTAAACAGCCTTCCCCATTCTATCCTATGGGCAAGATAGCCTCTCAGCAGTGAAAAACGAAAATGGCTGTAATTCACTACCAGGGCATGTTACACACCTCAGTACATGCCCTACCTTTCAGATACACTGCACCCAGCCCAGGGGGGTACCTAGGGCCACCATAGGGATGCCTGACATGTACAGAAAGGGAAGGATAAGGCCTGGTCAGTGGGTGCACTGGCCAGGTCGACATGGCAGTCCTGGACTGCACATAGGCACTGCAAGCAGGCCTAAGACATCATTTTAGCGCTACTCCTGTGGGTGGCACAATCAGTGCTGCAGCCCACTAGTAGCATTTGAATCACCAGCCCTGGCACACGCAGTGCACTTTACTAGGGGCTAACAGGTGAACCAAATATCCCAATCATGGATAACCAATCAACACAATAATTTACCAAGGGAGCACTTGCACTTTGACACTGATCAGCAGTGGCAAAGTGCCCAAAGCATCTAAACCAGCAAAAACGAAATCCAGCATAGCATCAAAAATACAGGAGGTAGAGGCAAAAAGTCAGGGGTAACCACGCCAAAGATGCCAGGTCTAACATTTCCCTAGGTGCCGGCAGGGCTAGGGTTCAAAAACTACAGCTCGTCACTTTGCCAAAAAAGGGTCATTTTTCACTGCAAAATTGAGGTGTGACCATGTTGCGTTTTGCGCCGTTTCCTGTCGCGGGCACTATGCCGACCCGCACAAGTGAGGTACCATTTTTCTCGTAGGACTTTGGGGAACGTGGGGTGGGTGGAAATTTGTGGATCCACGCTGATTCCAGAACTTTCCAACACAGAAATGTGGGGAAAATGTGTTTTTTTTGTCAATTGTTTACGTTTGCAAGGGATTCTGGGTAACAGACCGTGGTGGGAGGCAGTCAAGTCACCCCATCCTGGATTCCCCTGGGTGTCTAGTTTTCAAAAATGTATAGGTTTGCTAGGTTTCCCTAGGTGCCGGCAGGGCTAGGGTTAAAAAACTACAGCTCATCACTTTGCCAAAAAAGGGTCATTTTTCACTGCAAAATTGAGGTGTGACCATGTTGCGTTTTGCGCCGTTTCCTGTCGCGGGCACTATGCCGACCCGCACAAGTGAGGTACCATTTTTCTCGTAGGACTTTGGGGAACGCGGGGTGGGTGGAAATTTGTGGATCCACGCAGATTCCAGAACTTTCCATCACAGAAATGTGGGGAAAATGTTTTTTTTGTCAATATTTTACGTTTGCAAGGGATTCTGGGTAACAGACCATGGTGGGAGGCAGTCAAGTCACCCCATCCTGGATTCCCCTGGGTGTCTAGTTTTCAAAAATGTATAGGTTTGCTAGGTTTCCCTAGGTGCCGGCAGGGCTAGGGTTCAAAAACTACAGCTCGTCATTTTGCCAAAAAAGGGTCATTTTTCACTGCAAATTTGAGGTGTGACCACGTTGCGTTTTGCGCCGTTTCCTGTCGCGGGCACTATGCCGACCCGCACAAGTGAGGTACCATTTTTCTCGTAGGACATTGGGGAACGCGGGGTGGGTGGAAATTTGTGGATCCACGCAGATTCCAGAACTTTCCATCACAGAAATATGGGGAAAATGTGGTTTTTTTGTCAATTTTTTAGGTTTGCAAGGGATTCTGGGTAACAGACCATGGTGGGAGGCAGTCAAGTCACACCATCCTGGATTCCCCTGGGTGTCTAGTTTTCAAAAATGTATAGGTTTGCTAGGTTTCCCTAGGTGCCGGCAGGGCTAGGGTTTAAAAACTACAGCTAGTCACTTTGCCAAAAAAGGGTCATTTTTCACTGCAAAATTGAGATGTGACCACGTTGCGTTTTGCGCCGTTTCCTGTCGCGGGCACTAGGCCGACCCGCACAAGTGAGGTACCATTTTTCTCGTAGGACTTTGGGGAACGTGGGGTGGGTGGAAATTTGTGGATCCACGCAGATTCCAGAACTTTCCAACACAGAAATGTGGGGAAAATGTATTTTTTTTGTCAATTGTTTACGTTTGCAAGGGATTCTGGGTAACAAACCATGGTGGGAGGCAGTCAAATCACCCCATCCTGGATTCCCCTGGGTGTCTAGTTTTCAAAAATGTATAGGTTTGCTAGGTTTCCCTAGGTGCCGGCAGGGCTAGGGTTAAAAAACTACAGCTCATCACTTTGCCAAAAAAGGGTCATTTTTCACTGCAAAATTGAGGTGTGACCACATTGCGTTTTGCGCCGTTTCCAGTCGCGGGCACTATGCCAACCCGCACAAGTGAGGTACCATTTTTCTCGTAGGACATTGGGGAACGCGGGGTGGGTGGAAAATTGTGGATCCACGCAGATTCCAGAACTTTCCATCACAGAAATATGGGGAAAATGTGTTTTTTTTGTCAATTGTTTACGTTTGCAAGGGATTCTGGGTAACAGACCATGGTGGGAGGCAGTCAAATCACCCCACCCTGGATTCCCCTGGGTGTCTAGTTTTCAAAAATGTATAGGTTTGCTAGGTTTCTCTAGGTGCCGGCAGGGCTAGGGTTAAAAAACTACAGCTCATCACTTTGCCAAAAAAGGGTCATTTTTAACTGCAAAATTGAGGTGTGACCACGTTGCGTTTTGCGCCGTTTCCAGTCGCGGGCACTATGCCGACCCGCACAAGTGAGGTACCATTTTTCTTGTAGGACTTTGGGGAACGCGGGGTGCATGGAAATTTGTGGATCCACGCAGATTCCAGAACTTTCCATCACAGAAATGTGGGGAAAATGTGGTTTTTTTGTCAATTGTTTACATTTGCAAGGGATTCTGGGTAACAGACCATGGTGGGAGGCAGTCAAGTCACCCCATCCTGGATTCCCCTGGGTGTCTAGTTTTCAAAAATGTATAGGTTTGCTAGGTTTCCCTAGGTGCCGGCAGGGCTAGGGTTCAAAAACTACAGCTAGTCACTTTGCCAAAAAGGGGTCATTTTTCACTGCAAAATTGAGGTGTGACCACGTTGCGTTTTGCGCCGTTTCCTGTCGCGGGCACTATGCCGACCCGCACAAGTGAGGTACCATTTTTCTCGTAGGACTTTGGGGAACGCGGGGTGCATGGAAATTTGTGGATCCACGCAGATTCCAGAACTTTCCATCACAGAAATGTGGGGAAAATGTGTTTTTTTTGTCAATTTTTTACTTTTGCAAGGGATTCTGGATAACAGACAATGGTGGGAGGCAGTCAAGTCACACCATCCTGGATTCCCCTGGGTGTCTAGTTTTCAAAAATGTATAGGTTTGCTAGGTTTCCCTAGGTGCCGGCAGGGCTAGGGTTTAAAAACTACAGCTAGTCACTTTGCCAAAAAAGGGTCATTTTTCACTGCAAAATTGAGATGTGACCACGTTGCGTTTTGCGCCGTTTCCTGTCGCGGGCACTAGGCCGACCCGCACAAGTGAGGTACCATTTTTCTCGTAGGACTTTGGGGAACGTGGGGTGGGTGGAAATTTGTGGATCCACGCAGATTCCAGAACTTTCCAACACAGAAATGTGGGGAAAATGTATTTTTTTTGTCAATTGTTTACGTTTGCAAGGGATTCTGGGTAACAAACCATGGTGGGAGGCAGTCAAATCACCCCATCCTGGATTCCCCTGGGTGTCTAGTTTTCAAAAATGTATAGGTTTGCTAGGTTTCCCTAGGTGCCGGCAGGGCTAGGGTTAAAAAACTACAGCTCATCACTTTGCCAAAAAAGGGTCATTTTTCACTGCAAAATTGAGGTGTGACCACATTGCGTTTTGCGCCGTTTCCAGTCGCGGGCACTATGCCAACCCGCACAAGTGAGGTACCATTTTTCTCGTAGGACATTGGGGAACGCGGGGTGGGTGGAAAATTGTGGATCCACGCAGATTCCAGAACTTTCCATCACAGAAATATGGGGAAAATGTGTTTTTTTTGTCAATTGTTTACGTTTGCAAGGGATTCTGGGTAACAGACCATGGTGGGAGGCAGTCAAATCACCCCACCCTGGATTCCCCTGGGTGTCTAGTTTTCAAAAATGTATAGGTTTGCTAGGTTTCTCTAGGTGCCGGCAGGGCTAGGGTTAAAAAACTACAGCTCATCACTTTGCCAAAAAAGGGTCATTTTTAACTGCAAAATTGAGGTGTGACCACGTTGCGTTTTGCGCCGTTTCCAGTCGCGGGCACTATGCCGACCCGCACAAGTGAGGTACCATTTTTCTTGTAGGACTTTGGGGAACGCGGGGTGCATGGAAATTTGTGGATCCACGCAGATTCCAGAACTTTCCATCACAGAAATGTGGGGAAAATGTGGTTTTTTTGTCAATTGTTTACATTTGCAAGGGATTCTGGGTAACAGACCATGGTGGGAGGCAGTCAAGTCACCCCATCCTGGATTCCCCTGGGTGTCTAGTTTTCAAAAATGTATAGGTTTGCTAGGTTTCCCTAGGTGCCGGCAGGGCTAGGGTTCAAAAACTACAGCTCGTCACTTTGCCAAAAAAGGGTCATTTTTCACTGCAAAATTGAGGTGTGACCACGTTGTGTTTTGTGCCGTTACCTGTCGCGGGCACTAGGCCGACCCGCACAAGTGAGGTACCATTTTTCTCATAGGACTTTGGGGAATGCGGGGTGGGTGGAAATTTGTGGATCCACGCAGATTCCAGAACTTTCCATCACAGAAATGTGGGGAAAATGTGTTTTTTTTGTCAATTTTTTACGTTTGCAAGGGATTCTGGATAACAGACCATTGTGGGAGGCAGTCAAGTCACCCCATCCTGGATTCCCCTGGGTGTCTAGTTTTCAAAAATGTATAGGTTTGCTAGGTTTCCCTAGGTGCCGGCAGGGCTAGGGTTCAAAAACTACAGCTCGTCATTTTGCCAAAAAAGGGTCATTTTTCACTGCAAAATTGAGGTGTGACCACGTTGCGTTTTGCGCCGTTTCCTGTCGCGGGCACTATGCCGACCCGCACAAGTGAGGTTCCATTTTTCTCATAGGACATTGGGGAACGCGGGGTGGGTGGAAATTTGTTGATCCACGCAGATTCCAGAACTTTCCATCACAGAAATATGGGGAAAATGTGTTTTTTTTGTCAATTTTTTACGTTTGCAAGGGATTCTGGGTAACAGACCATGGTGGGAGGCAGTCAAGTCACCCCATCCTGGATTCCCCTGGGTGTCTAGTTTTCAAAAATGTATAGGTTTGCTAGGTTTCCCTAGGTGACGGCAGGGCTAGGGTTCAAAAACTACAGCTAGTCACTTTGCCAAAAAGGGGTCATTTTTCACTGCAAAATTGAGGTGTGACCACGTTGCGTTTTGCGCCGTTTCCTGTCGCGGGCACTAGGCCGACCCGCACAAGTGAGGTACCATTTTTCTCGTAGGACTTTGTGTAACGCGGGGTGGGTGGAAATTTGTGGATCCACGCAGATTCCAGAACTTTCCATCACAGAAATGTGGGGAAAATGTGTTTTTTTTGTCAATTTGTTATGTTTGCAAGGGATTCTGGGTTACAGACCATGGTGGGAGGCATTCAAGTCACCCCATCCTGGATTCCCCTGGGTGTCTAGTTTTCAAAAATGTATAGGTTTGCTAGATTTCCCTAGGTGCCGGCAGGGCTAGGGTTCAAAACCTACAGCTCGTCACTTTGCCAAAAAAGGGTCATTTTTCACTGCAAAATTGAGGTGTGACCACGTTGCGTTTTGCGCCGTTTCCTGTCGCGGGCACTAGGCCGACCCGCACAAGTGAGGTACCATTTTTCTCGTAGGACCTTGGGGATCGCGGGGTGGGTGGAAATTTGTAGATCCACGCAGATTCCAGAACTTTCCATCACAGAAATGTGGGGAAAATGTGTTTTTTTTGTCAATTTTTTACGTTTGCAAGGGATTCTGGGTAACAGACCATGGTGGGAGGCAGTCAAGTCACCCCATCCTGGATTCCCCTGGGTGTCTAGTTTACAAAAATGTATAGATTTGCTAGGTTTCCCTAGGTGCCGGCAGGGCTAGGGTTCAAAAACTACAGCTCGACACTTTGCCAAAAAAGGGTCAATTTTCACTGCAAAATTGAGGTGTGACCACGTCGCGTTTTGCGCCGTTTCCTGTCGCGGGCACTAGGCCGACCCGCACAAGTGAGGTACCATTTTTCTCGTAGGACTTTGGGGAACGCGGGGTGCGTGGAAATTTGTGGATCCAAGCAGATTCCAGAACTTTCCATCACAGAAATGTGGGGAAAATGTGTTTTTTTTGTCAATTTGTTATGTTTGCAAGGGATTCTGGGTTACAGACCATGGTGGGAGGCATTCAAGTCACCCCATCCTGGATTCCCCTGGGTGTCTAGTTTTCAAAAATGTATAGGTTTGCTAGATTTCCCTAGGTGCCGGCAGGGCTAGGGTTCAAAACCTACAGCTCGTCACTTTGCCAAAAAAGGGTCATTTTTCACTGCAAAATTGAGGTGTGACCACGTTGCGTTTTGCGCCGTTTCCTGTCGCGGGCACTAGGCCGACCCGCACAAGTGAGGTACCATTTTTCTCGTTGGACCTTGGGGATCGCGGGGTGGGTGAAAATTTGTAGATCCACGCAGATTCCAGAACTTTCCATCACAGAAATGTGGGGAAAATGTGTTTTTTTTGTCAATTTTTTACGTTTGCAAGGGATTCTGGGTAACAGACCATGGTGGGAGGCAGTCAAGTCACCCCATCCTGGATTCCCCTGGGTGTCTAGTTTACAAAAATGTATAGGTTTGCTAGGTTTCCCTAGGTGCCGGCAGGGCTAGGGTTCAAAAACTACAGCTCGACACTTTGCCAAAAAAGGGTCAATTTTCACTGCAAAATTGAGGTGTGACCACGTCGCGTTTTGCGCCGTTTCCTGTCGCGGGCACTAGGCCGACCCTCACAAGTGAGGTCCCATTTTTCTCGTAGGACTTTGGGGAACGCGGGGTGGGTGGAAATTTGTGGATCCACGCAGATTCCAGAACTTTCCATCACAGAAATGTGGGGAAAATGTTTTTTTTGTCAATATTTTACGTTTGCAAGGGATTCTGGGTAACAGACCATGGTGGGAGGCAGTCAAGTCACCCCATCCTGGATTCCCCTGGGTGTCTAGTTTTCAAAAATGTATAGGTTTGCTAGGTTTCCCTAGGTGCCGGCAGGGCTAGGGTTCAAAAACTACAGCTAGTCACTTTGCCAAAAAAGGGTCATTTTTCACTGCAAAATTGAGGTGTGACCACGTTGCGTTTTGCGCCGTTTCCTGTCGCGGGCACTAGGCCGACCCGCACAAGTGAGGTACCATTTTTCTCGTAGGACTTTGGGAAATGTGGGGTGGGTGGAAATTTGTGGATCCACGCAGATTCCAGAACTTTCCAACACAGAAATGTGGGGAAAATGTGTTTTTTTTGTCAATTGTTTACGTTTGCAAGGGATTCTGGGTAACAAACCATGGTGGGAGGCAGTCAAATCACCCCATCCTGGATTCCCCTGGGTGTCTAGTTTTCAAAAATGTATAGGTTTGCTAGGTTTCCCTAGGTGCCGGCAGGGCTAGGGTTCAAAAACTACAGCTAGTCACTTTGCCAAAAAGGGGTCATTTTTCACTGCAAAATTGAGGTGTGACCACGTTGCGTTTTGCGCCGTTTCCTGTCGCGGGCACTATGCCGACCCGCACAAGTGAGGTACCATTTTTCTCGTAGGACTTTGGGGAACGCGGGGTACATGGAAATTTGTGGATCCACGCAGATTCCAGAACTTTCCATCACAGAAATGTGGGGAAAATGTGTTTTTTTTGTCAATTTTTTACGTTTGCAAGGGATTCTGGGTAACAGACCATGGTGGGAGGCAGTCAAGTCACCCCATCCTGGATTCCCCTGGGTGTCTAGTTTTCAAAAATGTATAGGTTTGCTAGGTTTCCCTAGGTGCCGGCAGGGCTAGGGTTAAAAAACTACAGCTCATCACTTTGCCAAAAAAGGGTCATTTTTCACTGCAAAATTGAGGTGTGACCACATTGCGTTTTGCGCCGTTTCCAGTCGCGGGCACTATGCCAACCCGCACAAGTGAGGTACCATTTTTCTCGTAGGACATTGGGGAACGCGGGGTGGGTGGAAAATTGTGGATCCACGCAGATTCCAGAACTTTCCATCACAGAAATATGGGGAAAATGTGTTTTTTTTGTCAATTGTTCACGTTTGCAAGGGATTCTGGGTAACAGACCATGGTGGGAGGCAGTCAAATCACCCCATCCTGGATTCCCCTGGGTGTCTAGTTTTCAAAAATGTATAGGTTTGCTAGGTTTCCCTAGGTGCCGGCAGGGCTAGGGTTCAAAAACTACAGCTAGTCACTTTGCCAAAAAAGGGTCATTTTTCACTGCAAAATTGAGCTGTGACCACGTTGCGTTTTGCGCCGTTTCCTGTCGCGGGCACTAGGCCGACCCGCACAAGTGAGGTACCATTTTTCTTGTAGGACTTTGGGGAACGTGGGGTGGGTGGAAATTTGTGGATCCACGCAGATTCCAGAACTTTCCAACACAGAAATGTGGGGAAAATGTGTTTTTTTTGTCAATTGTTTACGTTTGCAAGGGATTCTGGGTAACAGACCATGGTGGGAGGCAGTCAAGTCACCCCATCCTGGATTCCCCTGGGTGTCTAGTTTTCAAAAATGTATAGGTTTGCTAGGTTTCCCTAGGTGCCGGCAGGGCTAGGGTTCAAAAACTACAGCTCGTCACTTTGCCAAAAAAGGGTCATTTTTCACTGCAAAATTGAGGTGTGACCACGTTGCGTTTTGCTCCGTTTCCAGGCCCGGGCACTATGCCGACCCGCACAAGTGAGGTACCATTTTTCTTGTAGGACTTTGGGGAACGCGGGGTGCATGGAAATTTGTGGATCCACGCAGATTCCAGAACTTTCCATCACAGAAATGTGGGAAAAATGTGTTTTTTTTGTCAATTGTTTACGTTTGCAAGGGATTCTGGGTAACAGACCATGGTGGGAGGCAGTCAAGTCACCCCATCCTGGATTCCCCTGGGTGTCTAGTTTTCAAAAATGTATAGGTTTGCTAGGTTTCCCTAGGTGCCGGCAGGGCTAGGGTTCAAAAACTACAGCTCGTCACTTTGCCAAAAAAGGGTCATTTTTCACTGCAAAATTGAGGTGTGACCACGTTGCGTTTTGTGCCGTTTCCTGTCGCGGGCACTAGGCCGACCCGCACAAGTGAGGTACCATTTTTCTCGTAGGACTTTGGGGAACGCGGGGTGGGTGGAAATTTGTGGATCCACGCAGATTCCAGAACTTTACATCACAGAAATGTGGGGAAAATGTGTTTTTTTTGTCAATTTTTTACGTTTGCAAGGGATTCTGGGTACCAGACCATGGTGGGAGGCAGTCAAGTCACCCCATCCTAGATTCCCCTGGGTGTCTAGTTTACAAAAATGTATAGGTTTGCTAGGTTTCCCTAGGTGCCGGCAGGGCTAGGGTTCAAAAACTACAGCTAGTCACTTTGCCAAAAAAGGGTCATTTTTCACTGCAAAATTGAGGTGTGACCACGTTGCGTTTTGTGCCGTTTCCTGTCGCGGGCACTATGCCGACCCGCACAAGTGAGGTACCATTTGTCTTGTAGGTCTTTGGGGAACGCGGGGTGGGTGGAAATTTGTGGATCCACGCAGATTCCAGAACTTTCCATCACAGAAATGTGGGGAAAATGTTTTTTTTGTCAATATTTTACGTTTGCAAGGTATTCTGGGTAACAGACCCTGGTGGGAGGCAGTCAAGTCACCCCATCCTGGATTCCCCTGGGTGTCTAGTTTTCAAAAATGTATAGGTTTGCTAGGTTTCCCTAGGTGCCGGCAGGGCTAGGGTTCAAAAACTACAGCTCGTCATTTTGCCAAAAAAGGGTCATTTTTCACTGCAAAATTGAGGTGTGACCACGTTGCGTTTTGCGCCGTTTCCTGTCGCGGGCACTATGCCGACCCGCACAAGTGAGGTACCATTTTTCTCATAGGACATTGGGGAACGCGGGGTGGGTGGAAATTTGTGGATCCACGCAGATTCCAGAACTTTCCATCACAGAAATATGGGGAAAATGTGTTTTTTTTGTCAATTTTTTACGTTTGCAAGGGATTCTGGGTAACAGACCATGGTGGGAGGCAGTCAAGTCACCCCATCCTGGATTCCCCTGGGTGTCTAGTTTTCAAAAATGTATAGGTTTGCTAGGTTTCCCTAGGTGCCGGCAGGGCTAGGGTTCAAAAACTACAGCTAGTCACTTTGCCAAAAAGGGGTCATTTTTTACTGCAAAATTGAGGTGTGACCACGTTGCGTTTTGCGCCGTTTCCTGTCGCGGGCACTAGGCCGACCCGCACAAGTGAGGTACCATTTTTCTCGTAGGACTTTGTGTAACGCGGGGTGGGTGGAAATTTGTGGATCCACGCAGATTCCAGAACTTTCCATCACAGAAATGTGGGGTATATGTGTTTTTTTTGTCAATTTGTTATGTTTGCAAGGGATTCTGGGTTACAGACCATGGTGGGAGGCATTCAAGTCACCCCATCCTGGATTCCCCTGGGTGTCTAGTTTTCAAAAATGTATAGGTTTGCTAGGTTTCCCTAGGTGCCGGCAGGGCTAGGGTTCAAAACCTACAGCTCGTCACTTTGCCAAAAAAGGGTCATTTTTCACTGCAAAATTGAGGTGTGACCACGTTGCGTTTTGCGCCGTTTCCTGTCGCGGGCACTAGGCCGACCCGCACAAGTGAGGTACCATTTTTCTCGTAGGACTTTGGGGATCGCGGGGTGGGTGGAAATTTGTAGATCCACGCAGATTCCAGAACTTTCCATCACAGAAATGTGGGGAAAATGTGTTTTTTTTGTAAATTTTTTACGTTTGCAAGGGATTCTGGGTAACAGACCATGGTGGGAGGCAGTCAAGTCACCCCATCCTGGATTCCCCTGGGTGTCTAGTTTACAAAAATGTATAGGTTTGCTAGGTTTCCCTAGGTGCCGGCAGGGCTAGGGTTCAAAAACTACAGCTCGACACTTTGCCAAAAAAGGGTCAATTTTCACTGCAAAATTGAGGTGTGACCACGTCGCGTTTTGCGCCGTTTCCTGTCGCGGGCACTAGGCCGACCCGCACAAGTGAGGTACCATTTTTCTCGTAGGACTTTGGGGAACGCGGGGTGGGTGGAAATTTGTGGATCCACGCAGATTCCAGAACTTTCCATCACAGAAATGTGGGGAAAATGTGTCTTTTTGTCAATTTTTTACGTTTGCAAGGGATTCTGGATAACAGACCATGGTGGGAGGCAGTCAAGTCACCCCATCCTGGATTCCCCTGGGTGTCTAGTTTACAAAAATGTATAGGTTTGCTAGGTTTCCCTAGGTGCCGGCTGTGAGAAGTTGGCCTGAGGTATGATGTCACTAGTTATAGTGTACACCTTATATCAGTCCAAATACCCTTATGGTGATTGGTTGTAAAGTCAACCTTATAGACCAGCTATCCTAGTGGTAGCATGGACAAGAGCAGTCTTAGGCTAAACTCTGAATGGCATGTGAAGCCAGCTGTGATACCATATATAATCCCTTGAATACCAAATGAAAGGACACCACAACAGATATATATATAAAATAAAGTGTATTTATTCTAAGCAAACCCTCAGCACTCTTTATGAGTTTAGAGGTAGGTACAACACAGTCTTATTAATGCATACAGTAAGTCACACAGGTAAGTAATACAGTTAGGCCCTAGGGGCCACGCAAACCATATACTAAATAAGTGGTATAAGAACCACTGTCACGGAAATAGAATAGGCCTAGGCCTAGGGAATCGCTGGGGCTACACTACACTAGCGTTAGTTAGGGAGTGGGAGGCCCACGGGATTCGTGTGCAGAGTGGAAACACTCACGCGTAATGCGTAAAAGTCAATAGCAATGTTACAGTTTAGAAATAGATAGATTTAGGACACTTCCGGAGTAGCTAGGAAGTTGAGACTTGAAAACTAGACACTAGGATAGTCACTATCCTGATGAGCACCGGAGTACCCAAGTTACCTAGCCCACAGGCTGCGGGTGCATAGGGGTGAAGATGCGTCGTTTTCGTCGTCGACTCCTATGGATGCCTGAAGAAAGTTGCTGACAGGCAGTCAGTGAAGAGTGTCCGGTGGATCCCAAGGCTGGGATCAAGAAGAGAAGAAACCTGCAAGCAGAGGGGACAGAGTCAAGGTCACTAGCCAGTGACCACGTGGAACCAGGAAGGAACCAGGCGATGTCGTGAAGAGTTGCAGGGGAAGGTGAAGCTTGTCGCTGCAGCCAGGAGGACCAGGAAGCGTCGAGGACGACCAGGACCAGGAGGCGAGCTGTCCCACGAAGGCTCTTGCTGTCGGCGGCGTCGAAGTTGGACTAGGACTCACCAAGCCTTGGCAAGCGGAACCCACGAAGAACAAGGGACTTGCTTCTGGTGCAGACCAGGAAGGTCTGGGGTGCTTCTTCTTTGCAGAGAAGCGGGAGCCAGTCTGGAGGAGCCAAACCAGCGCAGAAGATTTCAGGGAGCGTCGTCACAAAGGCCACTAGCCAGCGGGCAAGCAACCGGACAGACGCGGCAAGCAGGAAAATGCTGAAGGGCCCCACGCAGGACTCGTGGAGTGTGGGGGGCTGGTCTTCGGTGCAGATGGTGCTTGGGGTTGGGGCTTCTCAATCCCCGGTGCACAACTTCGAGGGTACCTCAGAAGCTGCGCTGTAAGTTACTAGCCACTTTTCCCAGGTAGCCGGTCCCACGTCGCTCGTCGCCTCCACGGATCTCAGCTCTGCTGCAGATGTGGATGAGGGTCGGAGAAGTCTGGAAATCAAGGCTCTGGTCGGGCTCTGCAGTCGGTTCCTCGTCGAACGTTTCACAAAGCAAAGGGTAGTCACTTGATGGTGCCTGTTTGCACAGGGTAGCCACTCCTTGGCTACAAGGGAGATTCTTCAGTCTTCTTCTTTCGTCGAATGTCGAAGGTCCAGAGTTTCTGTTCAGTTTTGCAGGTTCAGGATAATCTAAAGTCTTGAGGCCCAACTCCCACTCTTATACTAATCTGGGGGGCTGGGATACCTGCTAGGTCACGCCTTATGGGTGGGACCTGGGAGGGGGTGGTTACACCCACTTCCCTTTGTCCAGTTTCGCGCCAGAGCTGGGGCTGGAGTGCCCCAGCGCCGGTTTGAACTGGACTATGCAAGGAACACCTTGTGTGCCCCAGGCATGTCTCATTCCTTTCAGCCCACCCTGCCCCAATACACTAAAGGCTGTCTGGGGAGGTGCTAGCACCTCCCCAAGCAGGAAACCTATTGTCCCGGCCTCCCTGGCTGGGATCCCTCCCAGCAGCAGGAGGTCAGACTTGTGTCGTGGCAGCAGCATCCATTTTGTGATGCTGAGGCTTTGGTCAGAGGCTAACAGTTGAAGTATGATTTTAACATGTCTTTCCCTCTAGAAGGGGGGAATAATATTCTCATGTCCAGAAATGGCATGGGGGTATTATTCCCGAGTGTTAGACACCTTACACGACATGCTTTGATAAAGCCAAACCATAGTTACCATAACCGTCTAAGATTATAAGGCACTTTAAGAGTATATGGTAGGCTATATCATAGAACAGCTATAAGGACATGGTTCCGAAAGCTGCAGACAGGCTCAGCTCATGCTAGAGCACCATCTCACATGTTACCAAGCACTCTGCCTCCAGGATTGTCAAGGCCTGCCATAGGAGTGACTGATAGGTACACATGTGTCTATATGTAAGTTAGGTATAGGAATACTACACCTAAGCAAGGGGTGATTACACGACCTTGCCCCAGCTGAGTGATCAGCCAGTTGTGTCAAAATGGAAGGCCAGGCCAGGGGTGGCACAATACATGCTGCAGCCCCTGGTAGGCCTAGGGTACACCTATGCCCTGGGTACCTAGGGTACACTGTACAGGGGCCAATAAGGTGATCCTATCCAAATGGGTTATGCACCTAAAGTACATAGTAGTAATTTAGAGAGAGAACAGCAGGGCTGTGGGTCTGATTAGCAGGCCCACAGCCACATCTAAGTCGTAAACCAGTAAAGCAAAAGCAAAAAGTGGGGGTGAACATAGAAAGCAGACCCTACTCTCCTACACAACCCCCCCCCAAACTTAGGGACATTAAACTAACCTTGACCAGTTGAGTCTTCATGTTCTAAGTGGAAATATCTGGAGAGTCCATCTGCATTGGCATGGTCAGTCCCAGGTCTATGTTCCACTGTGAAGTCCATCCCCTGTAGGGAAATGGACCACCTAAGAAGTTTGGGATTTTCACCCTTCATCTGATTTAGCCACAAGAGGGGCTTATGGTCTGTCTGAATCTTGAAGTGAGTGCCAAACAAGTATGGCCTCAGCTTCTTCAGGGCCCAAACCACAGCAAAGGCCTCCCTCTCAATAGCTGACCAACGTTTCTCTCTAGGGGTCAGCCTTCTACTTATAAAAGCAATGGGCTGGTCTTGACCATCTACATTCAGTTGTGAAAGAACAGCTCCCACACCTAACTCAGAAGCATCTGTCTGGACAATGAACTCTTTGGAGTAGTCTGGACTTTTCAGAATAGGTGCACTGCACATGGCCTGCTTCAGGTCATCAAATGCTTTTTGACAGCTTGCTGTCCACTGAACTTTCTTTGGCATCTTCTTGGAGGTCAAGTCATTAAGTGGTGTCACTATGGACCCATAGTTCTTAACAAACTTTCTGTAGTACCCAGACAGGCCCAAGAAAGCTCTGACCTGAGTCTGGGTAGTTGGAGGAGCCCAGTCCTTTATGGTCTGGATCTTGCTCTCCAGTGGTTGAACCTGACCCCCACCAACTAGGTGGCCCAGGTATACAACCTTGCTCTGCCCTATCTGGCACTTAGTGGCCTTGATAGTGAGGCCTGCCTTTTGCAGGGCCTCTAAAACATTCCTCAGGTGGACCAGGTGATCCTCCCAGGTGGAGCTAAAGACAGCAATATCATCAAGATAAGCTGCACAATAATCATCCAACCCAGTAAGGACTTGATTCACCAGCCTTTGGAAAGTGGCAGGTGCATTCTTCAAACCAAAGGGCATTACCACAAATTGATAATGTCCTCCTGGGGTCGAGAAAGCAGTTTTGGCCTTTGCACTCTCAGCTAGTCTGATTTGCCAGTAGCCTGCTGTTAGGTCAAATGTGCTCAAAAACTTAGCAGCTGCCAGTCTGTCAATGAGCTCATCTGCCCTAGGTATTGGGTGGGCATCTGTCCTAGTGACAGCATTGAGACCTCTGTAATCCACGCAAAACCTCATCTCTCTCTTACCATCTTGGGTGTGAGGTTTTGGCACAAGGACTACAGGACTAGCCCAAGGGCTCTCTGAAGGTTCAATGACTCCCAGCTCCAACATCTTTTGTACCTCAACTTTTATGCAGTCCCTGACATGGTCAGGTTGCCTGTAGATTTTACTCTTCACAGGCAGACTGTCACCAGTGTCCACCTCATGGGTGCACCAGTTTGTCTGACTTGGGGTCAGAGAGAACATATGTCTGTAGGCCTGCAGAACTTGTCTGCAGTCCTGTTGCTGATGGACAGTGAGGCTGTCAGAAAAGACCACACCATCAACTGAGCCATCATCAGGGTTCTGAGTCAACAGGTCTGGGAGAGGGTCACTCTCTTCCTCCTGCCCCTCATCTGTAGCCATGAGTAGCCCCATGTCTGCCCTGTCAACATATGCCTTCAATCTGTTGACATGAAGCACCCTGTGGGGGCTTCTGGGAGTCCCAAGGTCCACCAAGTAGGTGACTTCTCCCTTTTTCTCAACAATAGTGTGGGGTCCAGACCATTTGTCTTGGAGTGCTGCTGGGGCCACTGGCTCCAACACCCACACTTTCTGTCCTGGCTGGTAAACAGTCAGTACAGCCTTTTGGTCATGCCAAGCTTTTTGGAGTTCTTGGCTTGCCTCAAGGTTTTTAGAAGCCTTCTTCATATACTCTGCCATCCTGGAGCGGAGACCAAGTACATAATCCACTATGTCTAGTTTGGGTTGTCTGAGAGGTCTCTCCCATCCTTCCTTCACCAAACACAGGGGTCCTCTTACAGGATGCCCAAACAAAAGCTCAAAAGGGCTGTAGCCAACCCCCTTTTGTGGGACCTCTCTGTAAGCAAACAGAAGGCAGGGTAAAAGGATGTCCCATCTTCGCCTAAGCTTGTCTGGTAATCCTTTTATCATTCCCTTTAGGGTCTTGTTGAATCTCTCAACAAGCCCATTGCACTGTGGGTGATAGGGTGTGGTGAACTTATAGTTAACACCACACTCCTTCCACATTGCAGTCAAGTATCCTGACATAAAGTTGGCACCCCTGTCAGAAATGACCTCCTTTGGAAAGCCCACTCTGGAGAATACTCCAAGCAGGGCCCTGGCCACAACAGGAGCTGTTGTGGTCCTCAGGGGAATTGCTTCTGGGTACCTGGTGGCATGGTCCACTATCACCAGTATGAATCTGTGCCCAGATGCTGTTTGTGGGTCCATTGGTCCTACAATATCTATGCCCACTCTTTCAAAGGGGACCCCCACCACAGGTAGTGGTATGAGGGGGGCCTTTGTGGTGCCACCTGATTTGCCACTGGCTTGGCAGGTGACACAGGAGCGACAAAACTCCTTAGTATCTTCTGACATATGGGGCCAGTGAAAGTGAGGGACAAGCCTGTCCCAAGTCTTGTTCTGGCCTAAATGTCCTGCAAGGGGAATATCATGGGCCAAGGTTAGAAGGAAGCCTCTGAACTTCAGTGGTATGACCAACCTCCTGGATGCACCAGGCTTGGGGTCTCTAGCCTCTGAGTACAGTAGCCCTTCATCCCAATACACTCTATGGGTACCTTGAGCATTCCCTGCAGCCTCAGCAGCAGCCAGCTGTCTGAGGGGTTCAAGAGAGGGGCAGTCTAATTGAGCCTGCCTCAGATCTGCCCTGGAAGGTCCCCCTGTCCCAAGAAACTCAACCTGATCAGGTTCAAGTTCTTCTAGGACAGTTCCTTCAGGGCTCTCAGAACCATCCTCCTGGGAGGGCTGATCCACCACCTGAGGCAGGGGGGAAGGCACAGCCTTAACCCTACTGCTCTTTCTCTTGGATTGTGACTGGTCCATAGTTTCAGGATCCAGCACTTGTTCAGTGTTGCACTTTTTGGCCTGTGACCTGGTCACAGCAAGGACATGTGCATCTATCCCCAGCATTTCTGCATGGGTCCTATACTCCACTTCAGACCAAACTGAAGTTTCAAGATCATTGCCCAGTAAACACTCTACAGGAAGGTCTGAACTAACAACAACTTTCTTGAGGCCAGTTACCCCTCCCCAGGAGAAGTTAACAATAGCCACACTATGGGAGGTAGTGGCATTGCTAGCGTTGGTCACTAGGTAATTCTCACCTAGTATGATCTGTCCAGGGTCCACAAAAGCAGGTGTCACCATTGTGACACTAGCCCCAGTGTCCCTGTAGGCCTGAGCCATTCTTTGGTTGATAAAAGGTGTCTGTCTGTACTTGCCCAGGTTACTGGGGCCTACAGTAGAGGACAAAGCTAAGTCCCCATCACAGATCAGGACAGCCTGAGTAGGCACTCTGACTAGGCCAGAATCCTCCTCAGTTCCCAGGGTTAACCCTACTACACCCTTTTGCTGGGAACCACCACTTACAGCTGAACTAGGGGGTACAGTTGCCTTAGGGGCAATGGTGGCTGGGGGCTTATCCTTTTTGGTGCACTCACTAAACCAATGTGAGGTAGACTTACAATAGTTGCACCATGGTTTCTTTTGGCCTTCTTTCTTCTTATCCTTTTTGGAACCACCCTCCCCCTGAGCCTTTTGGGGGCCTGGTGAAGACTTCTGGTCTTTTTGTTTCTGCTCATTACCCTTCTGGTCTGCCTTTTTCTGATCACCGCCCTGGTTCTGGTTTTTCTGCTTAACTCTAGTCCTGACCCATCTATCTGCCTTCTTTCCCAATTCTTGGGGAGAAGTCAGATCAGAATCAATCAGGTGTTGATGCAATAGCTGGTTTTGACAGTTGTTAAGTATTTGCTCTCTCATGATCAAATTATACAATCCTGTATAGTCCTTAACCTTACTTCCCAATAGCCAGCCTTCCAGAGCCTTAGTGGCACAATCTACAAAGTCAGTCCAGTCCTGAGTCTGTGTCTTCTGGGTATCCCTGAACAACAACCTGTATTGTTCAGTGGTTAGGCCAAACCCATCAATCAGAGCACTCTTCAGGACAGTGTAATTATCTGCATCCTCATCACTAACTGTGAGGAGCTTGTCTCTTCCTTTCTCAGAGAAGGAGAGCCACAAGATAGCTGCCCACTGACTTTGGGGTACCTGCTGTACTTTGCAAGCTCTCTCCAAAGCAGTTATCCATTTGTGGATGTCATCCCCACACTTGTAGGGAGGGACAATCTTGCTCAGGTTTCTATTATCATAGTGCCTGTCTCTATCTCTAGGAATGTTGCTGCCACCAGTGGGTTCTAACCCACTTAACTTTTGTTCTCTAGCCAGAGCAAGCTTCTCTTTGGCAAGGGCAAGTTCTTCCCTCTGAATCCTCAGATTAGCCTCCCTCATTCTGGCTGCATGCTCCTTTCTCTCAGGTGAAGTCATTCCCCTGTGAGAGGAAGCATTAGAGGTGTTAGAGACATGGGAGTGGATGGATTCCCTTGAAGGGGATCTGTCCCTCCTGCTTCTCTGTGAATGTCTACTTGTGGGTCTGTATGGGGGGACCCCATGCAAACTCCCATGTAAACTTAAGTTAGCCTGGCTAAGTCTCCTTACTTGGCTCTGGCTGTCTACCTCCCCATCTGAAGGCCCATCTGACTCCTCTGTGGTGGGTAGACCCTCCTCTGCGCCTAGGGCACCTTCCTGTGATGCCCTCTGAGCATCATACTCCTCTAGGAGTTGTCTTAACTGAAGGAGGGTAGGGTTTGCACCCTGTTTTATTCCTCTGGAGGTACACAATTGTCTCATCTCCTGGAATGTTAAGGTATCATACCTAGAGGGGGTCTTCTGCAGACCTGCCCCTCCTGAGAGAGCATCTACTTGATCTCCTCCCAGAGGCATGATCTAGTGAGGGTGTGGTGTGTGCACCTACCTACACTAGTTGTATCTACTAAACCTTTCTAGTAGTTGTAGTCAGGGTGTGTTATTCCCTTCAACCTACAACTACAAAGTCCAGTAGGACTTAAGTATAATAATCTATGTTATATGTACCTAGACAATATCTGTGTGATCTTTCAATTTAGTATCTCAAGATTACAATGGTATTACAACAGCAAGCTCAGATCCCAACCGCTGCTCACCAATGTGAGAAGTTGGCCTGAGGTATGATGTCACTAGTTATAGTGTACACCTTATATCAGTCCAAATACCCTTATGGTGATTGGTTGTAAAGTCAACCTTATAGACCAGCTATCCTAGTGGTAGCATGGACAAGAGCAGTCTTAGGCTAAACTCTGAATGGCATGTGAAGCCAGCTGTGATACCATATATAATCCCTTGAATACCAAATGAAAGGACACCACAACAGATATATATATAAAATAAAGTGTATTTATTCTAAGCAAACCCTCAGCACTCTTTATGAGTTTAGAGGTAGGTACAACACAGTCTTATTAATGCATACAGTAAGTCACACAGGTAAGTAATACAGTTAGGCCCTAGGGGCCACGCAAACCATATACTAAATAAGTGGTATAAGAACCACTGTCACGGAAATAGAATAGGCCTAGGCCTAGGGAATCGCTGGGGCTACACTACACTAGCGTTAGTTAGGGAGTGGGAGGCCCACGGGATTCGTGTGCAGAGTGGAAACACTCACGCGTAATGCGTAAAAGTCAATAGCAATGTTACAGTTTAGAAATAGATAGATTTAGGACACTTCCGGAGTAGCTAGGAAGTTGAGACTTGAAAACTAGACACTAGGATAGTCACTATCCTGATGAGCACCGGAGTACCCAAGTTACCTAGCCCACAGGCTGCGGGTGCATAGGGGTGAAGATGCGTCGTTTTCGTCGTCGACTCCTATGGATGCCTGAAGAAAGTTGCTGACAGGCAGTCAGTGAAGAGTGTCCGGTGGATCCCAAGGCTGGGATCAAGAAGAGAAGAAACCTGCAAGCAGAGGGGACAGAGTCAAGGTCACTAGCCAGTGACCACGTGGAACCAGGAAGGAACCAGGCGATGTCGTGAAGAGTTGCAGGGGAAGGTGAAGCTTGTCGCTGCAGCCAGGAGGACCAGGAAGCGTCGAGGACGACCAGGACCAGGAGGCGAGCTGTCCCACGAAGGCTCTTGCTGTCGGCGGCGTCGAAGTTGGACTAGGACTCACCAAGCCTTGGCAAGCGGAACCCACGAAGAACAAGGGACTTGCTTCTGGTGCAGACCAGGAAGGTCTGGGGTGCTTCTTCTTTGCAGAGAAGCGGGAGCCAGTCTGGAGGAGCCAAACCAGCGCAGAAGATTTCAGGGAGCGTCGTCACAAAGGCCACTAGCCAGCGGGCAAGCAACCGGACAGACGCGGCAAGCAGGAAAATGCTGAAGGGCCCCACGCAGGACTCGTGGAGTGTGGGGGGCTGGTCTTCGGTGCAGATGGTGCTTGGGGTTGGGGCTTCTCAATCCCCGGTGCACAACTTCGAGGGTACCTCAGAAGCTGCGCTGTAAGTTACTAGCCACTTTTCCCAGGTAGCCGGTCCCACGTCGCTCGTCGCCTCCACGGATCTCAGCTCTGCTGCAGATGTGGATGAGGGTCGGAGAAGTCTGGAAATCAAGGCTCTGGTCGGGCTCTGCAGTCGGTTCCTCGTCGAACGTTTCACAAAGCAAAGGGTAGTCACTTGATGGTGCCTGTTTGCACAGGGTAGCCACTCCTTGGCTACAAGGGAGATTCTTCAGTCTTCTTCTTTCGTCGAATGTCGAAGGTCCAGAGTTTCTGTTCAGTTTTGCAGGTTCAGGATAATCTAAAGTCTTGAGGCCCAACTCCCACTCTTATACTAATCTGGGGGGCTGGGATACCTGCTAGGTCACGCCTTATGGGTGGGACCTGGGAGGGGGTGGTTACACCCACTTCCCTTTGTCCAGTTTCGCGCCAGAGCTGGGGCTGGAGTGCCCCAGCGCCGGTTTGAACTGGACTATGCAAGGAACACCTTGTGTGCCCCAGGCATGTCTCATTCCTTTCAGCCCACCCTGCCCCAATACACTAAAGGCTGTCTGGGGAGGTGCTAGCACCTCCCCAAGCAGGAAACCTATTGTCCCGGCCTCCCTGGCTGGGATCCCTCCCAGCAGCAGGAGGTCAGACTTGTGTCGTGGCAGCAGCATCCATTTTGTGATGCTGAGGCTTTGGTCAGAGGCTAACAGTTGAAGTATGATTTTAACATGTCTTTCCCTCTAGAAGGGGGGAATAATATTCTCATGTCCAGAAATGGCATGGGGGTATTATTCCCGAGTGTTAGACACCTTACACGACATGCTTTGATAAAGCCAAACCATAGTTACCATAACCGTCTAAGATTATAAGGCACTTTAAGAGTATATGGTAGGCTATATCATAGAACAGCTATAAGGACATGGTTCCGAAAGCTGCAGACAGGCTCAGCTCATGCTAGAGCACCATCTCACATGTTACCAAGCACTCTGCCTCCAGGATTGTCAAGGCCTGCCATAGGAGTGACTGATAGGTACACATGTGTCTATATGTAAGTTAGGTATAGGAATACTACACCTAAGCAAGGGGTGATTACACGACCTTGCCCCAGCTGAGTGATCAGCCAGTTGTGTCAAAATGGAAGGCCAGGCCAGGGGTGGCACAATACATGCTGCAGCCCCTGGTAGGCCTAGGGTACACCTATGCCCTGGGTACCTAGGGTACACTGTACAGGGGCCAATAAGGTGATCCTATCCAAATGGGTTATGCACCTAAAGTACATAGTAGTAATTTAGAGAGAGAACAGCAGGGCTGTGGGTCTGATTAGCAGGCCCACAGCCACATCTAAGTCGTAAACCAGTAAAGCAAAAGCAAAAAGTGGGGGTGAACATAGAAAGCAGACCCTACTCTCCTACACCGGCAGAGCTAGGGTTCAAAAACTACAGCTAGTCACTTTGCCAAAAAAGGGTCATTTTTCACTGCAAAATTGAGGTGTGACCACGTTGCGTTTTGCGCCGTTTCCTGTCGCGGGCACTATGCCGACCCGCACAAGTGAGGTACAATTTTTCTCGTAGGACTTTGGGGAACGCGGGGTGGGTGGAAATTTGTGGATCCACGCAGATTCCAGAACTTTCCATCACAGAAATGTGGGGAAAATGTTTTTTTTGTCAATATTTTACGTTTGCAAGGGATTCTGGGTAACAGACCATGGTGGGAGGCAGTCAAGTCACCCCATCCTGGATTCCCCTGGGTGTCTAGTTTTCAAAAATGTATAGGTTTGCTAGGTTTCCCTAGGTGCCGGCAGGGCTAGGGTTCAAAAACTACAGCTAGTCACTTTGCCAAAAAAGGGTCATTTTTCACTGCAAAATTGAGGTGTGACCACGTTGCGTTTTGCGCCGTTTCCTGTCGCGGGCACTAGGCCGACCCGCACAAGTGAGGTACCATTTTTCTTGTAGGACTTTGGGGAATGTGGGGTGGGTGGAAATTTGTGGATCCACGCAGATTCCAGAACTTTCCAACACAGAAATGTGGGGAAAATGTGTTTTTTTTGTCAATTGTTTACGTTTGCAAGGGATTCTGGGTAACAAACCATGGTGGGAGGCAGTCAAATCACCCCATCCTGGATTCCCCTGGGTGTCTAGTTTTCAAAAATGTATAGGTTTGCTAGGTTTCCCTAGGTGCCGGCAGGGCTAGGGTTCAAAAACTACAGCTAGTCACTTTGCCAAAAAGGGGTCATTTTTCACTGCAAAATTGAGGTGTGACCACGTTGCGTTTTGCGCCGTTTCCAGTCGCGGGCACTATGCCGACCCGCACAAGTGAGGTACCATTTGTCTTGTAGGTCTTTGGGGAACGCGGGGTGGGTGGAAATTTGTGGATCCACGCAGATTCCAGAACTTTCCATCACAGAAATGTGGGGAAAATGTTTTTTTTGTCAATATTTTACGTTTGCAAGGTATTCTGGGTAACAGACCCTGGTGGGAGGCAGTCAAGTCACCCCATCCTGGATTCCCCTGGGTGTCTAGTTTTCAAAAATGTATAGGTTTGCTAGGTTTCCCTAGGTGCCGGCAGGGCTAGGGTTCAAAAACTACAGCTCGTCATTTTGCCAAAAAAGGGTCATTTTTCACTGCAAAATTGAGGTGTGACCACGTTGCGTTTTGCGCCGTTTCCTGTCGCGGGCACTATGCCGACCCGCACAAGTGAGGTACCATTTTTCTCATAGGACATTGGGGAACGCGGGGTGGGTGGAAATTTGTGGATCCACGCAGATTCCAGAACTTTCCATCACAGAAATATGGGGAAAATGTGTTTTTTTTGTCAATTTTTTACGTTTGCAAGGGATTCTGGGTAACAGACCATGGTGGGAGGCAGTCAAGTCACCCCATCCTGGATTCCCCTGGGTGTCTAGTTTTCAAAAATGTATAGGTTTGCTAGGTTTCCCTAGGTGCCGGCAGGGCTAGGGTTCAAAAACTACAGCTAGTCACTTTGCCAAAAAGGGGTCATTTTTTACTGCAAAATTGAGGTGTGACCACGTTGCGTTTTGCGCCGTTTCCTGTCGCGGGCACTAGGCCGACCCGCACAAGTGAGGTACCATTTTTCTCGTAGGACTTTGTGTAACGCGGGGTGGGTGGAAATTTGTGGATCCACGCAGATTCCAGAACTTTCCATCACAGAAATGTGGGGAAAATGTGTTTTTTTTGTCAATTTGTTATGTTTGCAAGGGATTCTGGGTTACAGACCATGGTGGGAGGCATTCAAGTCACCCCATCCTGGATTCCCCTGGGTGTCTAGTTTTCAAAAATGTATAGGTTTGCTAGGTTTCCCTAGGTGCCGGCAGGGCTAGGGTTCAAAACCTACAGCTCGTCACTTTGCCAAAAAAGGGTCATTTTTCACTGCAAAATTGAGGTGTGACCACGTTGCGTTTTGCGCCGTTTCCTGTCGCGGGCACTAGGCCGACCCGCACAAGTGAGGTACCATTTTTCTCGTAGGACCTTGGGGATCGCGGGGTGGGTGAAAATTTGTAGATCCACGCAGATTCCAGAACTTTCCATCACAGAAATGTGGGGAAAATGTGTTTTTTTTGTCAATTTTTTACGTTTGCAAGGGATTCTGGGTAACAGACCATGGTGGGAGGCAGTCAAGTCACCCCATCCTGGATTCCCCTGGGTGTCTAGTTTTAAAAAATGTATAGGTTTGCTAGGTTTCCCTAGGTGCCGGCAGGGCTAGGGTTCAAAAACTACAGCTAGTCACTTTGCCAAAAAAGGGTCATTTTTCACTGCAAAATTGAGGTGTGACCACGTTGCGTTTTGCGCCGTTTCCTGTCGCGGGCACTAGGCCGACCCGCACAAGTGAGGTACCATTTTTCTCGTAGGACTTTGGGGAATGTGGGGTGGGTGGAAATTTGTGGATCCACGCAGATTCCAGAACTTTCCAACACAGAAATGTGGGGAAAATGTGTTTTTTTTGTCAATTGTTTACGTTTGCAAGGGATTCTGGGTAACAAACCATGGTGGGAGGCAGTCAAATCACCCCATCCTGGATTCCCCTGGGTGTCTAGTTTTCAAAAATGTATAGGTTTGCTAGGTTTCCCTAGGTGCCGGCAGGGCTAGGGTTCAAAAACTACAGCTAGTCACTTTGCCAAAAAGGGGTCATTTTTCACTGCAAAATTGAGGTGTGACCACGTTGCGTTTTGCGCCGTTTCCTGTCGCGGGCACTATGCCGACCCGACCAAGTGAGGTACCATTTTTCTCGTAGGACTTTGGGGAACGCGGGGTGCGTGGAAATTTGTGGATCCACGCAGATTCCAGAACTTTCCATCACAGAAATGTGGGGAAAATGTGTTTTTTTTGTCAATTTTTTACGTTTGCAAGGGAATCTGGGTAACAGACCATGGTGGGAGGCAGTCAAGTCACCCCATCCTGGATTCCCCTGGGTGTCTAGTTTTCAAAAATGTATAGGTTTGCTAGGTTTCCCTAGGTGCCGGCAGGGCTAGGGTTCAAAAACTACAGCTAGTCACTTTGCCAAAAAAGGGTCATTTTTCACTGCAAAATTGAGCTGTGACCACGTTGCGTTTTGCGCCGTTTCCAGTCGCGGGCACTATGCCGACCCGCACAAGTGAGGTACCATTTTTCTTGTAGGACTTTGGGGAACGCGGGGTGCATGGAAATTTGTGGATCCACGCAGATTCCAGAACTTTCCATCACAGAAATGTGGGAAAAATGTGTTTTTTTTGTCAATTGTTTACGTTTGCAAGGGATTCTGGGTAACAGACCATGGTGGGAGGCAGTCAAGTCACCCCATCCTGGATTCCCCTGGGTGTCTAGTTTTCAAAAATGTATAGGTTTGCTAGGTTTCCCTAGGTGCCGGCAGGGCTAGGGTTCAAAAACTACAGCTCGTCACTTTGCCAAAAAAGGGTCATTTTTCACTGCAAAATTGAGGTGTGACCACGTTGCGTTTTGTGCCGTTTCCTGTCGCGGGCACTAGGCCGACCCGCACAAGTGAGGTACCATTTTTCTCGTAGGACCTTGGGGATCGCGGGGTGGGTGGAAATTTGTAGATCCACGCAGATTCCAGAACTTTCCATCACAGAAATGTGGGGAAAATGTGTTTTTTTTGTCAATTTTTTACGTTTGCAAGGGATTCTGGGTAACAGACCATGGTGGGAGGCAGTCAAGTCACCCCATCCTGGATTCCCCTGGGTGTCTAGTTTACAAAAATGTATAGATTTGCTAGGTTTCCCTAGGTGCCGGCAGGGCTAGGGTTCAAAAACTACAGCTCGACACTTTGCCAAAAAAGGGTCAATTTTCACTGCAAAATTGAGGTGTGACCACGTCGCGTTTTGCGCCGTTTCCTGTCGCGGGCACTAGGCCGACCCGCACAAGTGAGGTACCATTTTTCTCGTAGGACTTTGGGGAACGCGGGGTGCGTGGAAATTTGTGGATCCAAGCAGATTCCAGAACTTTCCATCACAGAAATGTGGGGAAAATGTGTTTTTTTTGTCAATTTGTTATGTTTGCAAGGGATTCTGGGTTACAGACCATGGTGGGAGGCATTCAAGTCACCCCATCCTGGATTCCCCTGGGTGTCTAGTTTTCAAAAATGTATAGGTTTGCTAGATTTCCCTAGGTGCCGGCAGGGCTAGGGTTCAAAACCTACAGCTCGTCACTTTGCCAAAAAAGGGTCATTTTTCACTGCAAAATTGAGGTGTGACCACGTTGCGTTTTGCGCCGTTTCCTGTCGCGGGCACTAGGCCGACCCGCACAAGTGAGGTACCATTTTTCTCGTTGGACCTTGGGGATCGCGGGGTGGGTGAAAATTTGTAGATCCACGCAGATTCCAGAACTTTCCATCACAGAAATGTGGGGAAAATGTGTTTTTTTTGTCAATTTTTTACGTTTGCAAGGGATTCTGGGTAACAGACCATGGTGGGAGGCAGTCAAGTCACCCCATCCTGGATTCCCCTGGGTGTCTAGTTTACAAAAATGTATAGGTTTGCTAGGTTTCCCTAGGTGCCGGCAGGGCTAGGGTTCAAAAACTACAGCTCGACACTTTGCCAAAAAAGGGTCAATTTTCACTGCAAAATTGAGGTGTGACCACGTCGCGTTTTGCGCCGTTTCCTGTCGCGGGCACTAGGCCGACCCGCACAAGTGAGGTCCCATTTTTCTCGTAGGACTTTGGGGAACGCGGGGTGGGTGGAAATTTGTGGATCCACGCAGATTCCAGAACTTTCCATCACAGAAATGTGGGGAAAATGTTTTTTTTGTCAATATTTTACGTTTGCAAGGGATTCTGGGTAACAGACCATGGTGGGAGGCAGTCAAGTCACCCCATCCTGGATTCCCCTGGGTGTCTAGTTTTCAAAAATGTATAGGTTTGCTAGGTTTCCCTAGGTGCCGGCAGGGCTAGGGTTCAAAAACTACAGCTAGTCACTTTGCCAAAAAAGGGTCATTTTTCACTGCAAAATTGAGGTGTGACCACGTTGCGTTTTGCGCCGTTTCCTGTCGCGGGCACTAGGCCGACCCGCACAAGTGAGGTACCATTTTTCTCGTAGGACTTTGGGAAATGTGGGGTGGGTGGAAATTTGTGGATCCACGCAGATTCCAGAACTTTCCAACACAGAAATGTGGGGAAAATGTGTTTTTTTTGTCAATTGTTTACGTTTGCAAGGGATTCTGGGTAACAAACCATGGTGGGAGGCAGTCAAATCACCCCATCCTGGATTCCCCTGGGTGTCTAGTTTTCAAAAATGTATAGGTTTGCTAGGTTTCCCTAGGTGCCGGCAGGGCTAGGGTTCAAAAACTACAGCTAGTCACTTTGCCAAAAAGGGGTCATTTTTCACTGCAAAATTGAGGTGTGACCACGTTGCGTTTTGCGCCGTTTCCTGTCGCGGGCACTATGCCGACCCGCACAAGTGAGGTACCATTTTTCTCGTAGGACTTTGGGGAACGCGGGGTACATGGAAATTTGTGGATCCACGCAGATTCCAGAACTTTCCATCACAGAAATGTGGGGAAAATGTGTTTTTTTTGTCAATTTTTTACGTTTGCAAGGGATTCTGGGTAACAGACCATGGTGGGAGGCAGTCAAGTCACCCCATCCTGGATTCCCCTGGGTGTCTAGTTTTCAAAAATGTATAGGTTTGCTAGGTTTCCCTAGGTGCCGGCAGGGCTAGGGTTAAAAAACTACAGCTCATCACTTTGCCAAAAAAGGGTCATTTTTCACTGCAAAATTGAGGTGTGACCACATTGCGTTTTGCGCCGTTTCCAGTCGCGGGCACTATGCCAACCCGCACAAGTGAGGTACCATTTTTCTCGTAGGACATTGGGGAACGCGGGGTGGGTGGAAAATTGTGGATCCACGCAGATTCCAGAACTTTCCATCACAGAAATATGGGGAAAATGTGTTTTTTTTGTCAATTGTTCACGTTTGCAAGGGATTCTGGGTAACAGACCATGGTGGGAGGCAGTCAAATCACCCCATCCTGGATTCCCCTGGGTGTCTAGTTTTCAAAAATGTATAGGTTTGCTAGGTTTCCCTAGGTGCCGGCAGGGCTAGGGTTCAAAAACTACAGCTAGTCACTTTGCCAAAAAAGGGTCATTTTTCACTGCAAAATTGAGCTGTGACCACGTTGCGTTTTGCGCCGTTTCCTGTCGCGGGCACTAGGCCGACCCGCACAAGTGAGGTACCATTTTTCTTGTAGGACTTTGGGGAACGTGGGGTGGGTGGAAATTTGTGGATACACGCAGATTCCAGAACTTTCCAACACAGAAATGTGGGGAAAATGTGTTTTTTTTGTCAATTGTTTACGTTTGCAAGGGATTCTGGGTAACAAACCATGGTGGGAGGCAGTCAAATCACCCCATCCTGGATTCCCCTGGGTGTCTAGTTTTCAAAAATGTATAGGTTTGCTAGGTTTCTCTAGGTGCCGGCAGGGCTAGGGTTAAAAAACTACAGCTCATCACTTTGCCAAAAAAGGGTCATTTTTCACTGCAAAATTGAGGTGTGACCACGTTGCGTTTTGCTCCGTTTCCAGTCGCGGGCACTATGCCGACCCGCACAAGTGAGGTACCATTTTTCTTGTAGGACTTTGGGGAACGCGGGGTGCATGGAAATTTGTGGATCCACGCAGATTCCAGAACTTTCCATCACAGAAATGTGGGAAAAATGTGTTTTTTTTGTCAATTGTTTACGTTTGCAAGGGATTCTGGGTAACAGACCATGGTGGGAGGCAGTCAAGTCACCCCATCCTGGATTCCCCTGGGTGTCTAGTTTTCAAAAATGTATAGGTTTGCTAGGTTTCCCTAGGTGCCGGCAGGGCTAGGGTTCAAAAACTACAGCTCGTCACTTTGCCAAAAAAGGGTCATTTTTCACTGCAAAATTGAGGTGTGACCACGTTGCGTTTTGTGCCGTTTCCTGTCGCGGGCACTAGGCCGACCCGCACAAGTGAGGTACCATTTTTCTCGTAGGACTTTGGGGAACGCGGGGTGGGTGGAAATTTGTGGATCCACGCAGATTCCAGAACTTTACATCACAGAAATGTGGGGAAAATGTGTTTTTTTTGTCAATTTTTTACGTTTGCAAGGGATTCTGGGTACCAGACCATGGTGGGAGGCAGTCAAGTCACCCCATCCTAGATTCCCCTGGGTGTCTAGTTTACAAAAATGTATAGGTTTGCTAGGTTTCCCTAGGTGCCGGCAGGGCTAGGGTTCAAAAACTACAGCTAGTCACTTTGCCAAAAAAGGGTCATTTTTCACTGCAAAATTGAGGTGTGACCACGTTGCGTTTTGTGCCGTTTCCTGTCGCGGGCACTATGCCGACCCGCACAAGTGAGGTACCATTTGTCTTGTAGGTCTTTGGGGAACGCGGGGTGGGTGGAAATTTGTGGATCCACGCAGATTCCAGAACTTTCCATCACAGAAATGTGGGGAAAATGTTTTTTTTGTCAATATTTTACGTTTGCAAGGTATTCTGGGTAACAGACCCTGGTGGGAGGCAGTCAAGTCACCCCATCCTGGATTCCCCTGGGTGTCTAGTTTTCAAAAATGTATAGGTTTGCTAGGTTTCCCTAGGTGCCGGCAGGGCTAGGGTTCAAAAACTACAGCTCGTCATTTTGCCAAAAAAGGGTCATTTTTCACTGCAAAATTGAGGTGTGACCACGTTGCGTTTTGCGCCGTTTCCTGTCGCGGGCACTATGCCGACCCGCACAAGTGAGGTACCATTTTTCTCATAGGACATTGGGGAACGCGGGGTGGGTGGAAATTTGTGGATCCACGCAGATTCCAGAACTTTCCATCACAGAAATATGGGGAAAATGTGTTTTTTTTGTCAATTTTTTACGTTTGCAAGGGATTCTGGGTAACAGACCATGGTGGGAGGCAGTCAAGTCACCCCATCCTGGATTCCCCTGGGTGTCTAGTTTTCAAAAATGTATAGGTTTGCTAGGTTTCCCTAGGTGCCGGCAGGGCTAGGGTTCAAAAACTACAGCTAGTCACTTTGCCAAAAAGGGGTCATTTTTTACTGCAAAATTGAGGTGTGACCACGTTGCGTTTTGCGCCGTTTCCTGTCGCGGGCACTAGGCCGACCCGCACAAGTGAGGTACCATTTTTCTCGTAGGACTTTGTGTAACGCGGGGTGGGTGGAAATTTGTGGATCCACGCAGATTCCAGAACTTTCCATCACAGAAATGTGGGGTATATGTGTTTTTTTTGTCAATTTGTTATGTTTGCAAGGGATTCTGGGTTACAGACCATGGTGGGAGGCATTCAAGTCACCCCATCCTGGATTCCCCTGGGTGTCTAGTTTTCAAAAATGTATAGGTTTGCTAGGTTTCCCTAGGTGCCGGCAGGGCTAGGGTTCAAAACCTACAGCTCGTCACTTTGCCAAAAAAGGGTCATTTTTCACTGCAAAATTGAGGTGTGACCACGTTGCGTTTTGCGCCGTTTCCTGTCGCGGGCACTAGGCCGACCCGCACAAGTGAGGTACCATTTTTCTCGTAGGACTTTGGGGATCGCGGGGTGGGTGGAAATTTGTAGATCCACGCAGATTCCAGAACTTTCCATCACAGAAATGTGGGGAAAATGTGTTTTTTTTGTAAATTTTTTACGTTTGCAAGGGATTCTGGGTAACAGACCATGGTGGGAGGCAGTCAAGTCACCCCATCCTGGATTCCCCTGGGTGTCTAGTTTACAAAAATGTATAGGTTTGCTAGGTTTCCCTAGGTGCCGGCAGGGCTAGGGTTCAAAAACTACAGCTCGACACTTTGCCAAAAAAGGGTCAATTTTCACTGCAAAATTGAGGTGTGACCACGTTGCGTTTTGCGCCGTTTCCTGTCGCGGGCACTATGCCGACCCGCACAAGTGAGGTACAATTTTTCTCGTAGGACTTTGGGGAACGCGGGGTGGGTGGAAATTTGTGGATCCACGCAGATTCCAGAACTTTCCATCACAGAAATGTGGGGAAAATGTTTTTTTTGTCAATATTTTACGTTTGCAAGGGATTCTGGGTAACAGACCATGGTGGGAGGCAGTCAAGTCACCCCATCCTGGATTCCCCTGGGTGTCTAGTTTTCAAAAATGTATAGGTTTGCTAGGTTTCCCTAGGTGCCGGCAGGGCTAGGGTTCAAAAACTACAGCTAGTCACTTTGCCAAAAAAGGGTCATTTTTCACTGCAAAATTGAGGTGTGACCACGTTGCGTTTTGCGCCGTTTCCTGTCGCGGGCACTAGGCCGACCCGCACAAGTGAGGTACCATTTTTCTTGTAGGACTTTGGGGAATGTGGGGTGGGTGGAAATTTGTGGATCCACGCAGATTCCAGAACTTTCCAACACAGAAATGTGGGGAAAATGTGTTTTTTTTGTCAATTGTTTACGTTTGCAAGGGATTCTGGGTAACAAACCATGGTGGGAGGCAGTCAAATCACCCCATCCTGGATTCCCCTGGGTGTCTAGTTTTCAAAAATGTATAGGTTTGCTAGGTTTCCCTAGGTGCCGGCAGGGCTAGGGTTCAAAAACTACAGCTAGTCACTTTGCCAAAAAGGGGTCATTTTTCACTGCAAAATTGAGGTGTGACCACGTTGCGTTTTGCGCCGTTTCCAGTCGCGGGCACTATGCCGACCCGCACAAGTGAGGTACCATTTGTCTTGTAGGTCTTTGGGGAACGCGGGGTGGGTGGAAATTTGTGGATCCACGCAGATTCCAGAACTTTCCATCACAGAAATGTGGGGAAAATGTTTTTTTTGTCAATATTTTACGTTTGCAAGGTATTCTGGGTAACAGACCCTGGTGGGAGGCAGTCAAGTCACCCCATCCTGGATTCCCCTGGGTGTCTAGTTTTCAAAAATGTATAGGTTTGCTAGGTTTCCCTAGGTGCCGGCAGGGCTAGGGTTCAAAAACTACAGCTCGTCATTTTGCCAAAAAAGGGTCATTTTTCACTGCAAAATTGAGGTGTGACCACGTTGCGTTTTGCGCCGTTTCCTGTCGCGGGCACTATGCCGACCCGCACAAGTGAGGTACCATTTTTCTCATAGGACATTGGGGAACGCGGGGTGGGTGGAAATTTGTGGATCCACGCAGATTCCAGAACTTTCCATCACAGAAATATGGGGAAAATGTGTTTTTTTTGTCAATTTTTTACGTTTGCAAGGGATTCTGGGTAACAGACCATGGTGGGAGGCAGTCAAGTCACCCCATCCTGGATTCCCCTGGGTGTCTAGTTTTCAAAAATGTATAGGTTTGCTAGGTTTCCCTAGGTGCCGGCAGGGCTAGGGTTCAAAAACTACAGCTAGTCACTTTGCCAAAAAGGGGTCATTTTTTACTGCAAAATTGAGGTGTGACCACGTTGCGTTTTGCGCCGTTTCCTGTCGCGGGCACTAGGCCGACCCGCACAAGTGAGGTACCATTTTTCTCGTAGGACTTTGTGTAACGCGGGGTGGGTGGAAATTTGTGGATCCACGCAGATTCCAGAACTTTCCATCACAGAAATGTGGGGAAAATGTGTTTTTTTTGTCAATTTGTTATGTTTGCAAGGGATTCTGGGTTACAGACCATGGTGGGAGGCATTCAAGTCACCCCATCCTGGATTCCCCTGGGTGTCTAGTTTTCAAAAATGTATAGGTTTGCTAGGTTTCCCTAGGTGCCGGCAGGGCTAGGGTTCAAAACCTACAGCTCGTCACTTTGCCAAAAAAGGGTCATTTTTCACTGCAAAATTGAGGTGTGACCACGTTGCGTTTTGCGCCGTTTCCTGTCGCGGGCACTAGGCCGACCCGCACAAGTGAGGTACCATTTTTCTCGTAGGACCTTGGGGATCGCGGGGTGGGTGAAAATTTGTAGATCCACGCAGATTCCAGAACTTTCCATCACAGAAATGTGGGGAAAATGTGTTTTTTTTGTCAATTTTTTACGTTTGCAAGGGATTCTGGGTAACAGACCATGGTGGGAGGCAGTCAAGTCACCCCATCCTGGATTCCCCTGGGTGTCTAGTTTTAAAAAATGTATAGGTTTGCTAGGTTTCCCTAGGTGCCGGCAGGGCTAGGGTTCAAAAACTACAGCTAGTCACTTTGCCAAAAAAGGGTCATTTTTCACTGCAAAATTGAGGTGTGACCACGTTGCGTTTTGCGCCGTTTCCTGTCGCGGGCACTAGGCCGACCCGCACAAGTGAGGTACCATTTTTCTCGTAGGACTTTGGGGAATGTGGGGTGGGTGGAAATTTGTGGATCCACGCAGATTCCAGAACTTTCCAACACAGAAATGTGGGGAAAATGTGTTTTTTTTGTCAATTGTTTACGTTTGCAAGGGATTCTGGGTAACAAACCATGGTGGGAGGCAGTCAAATCACCCCATCCTGGATTCCCCTGGGTGTCTAGTTTTCAAAAATGTATAGGTTTGCTAGGTTTCCCTAGGTGCCGGCAGGGCTAGGGTTCAAAAACTACAGCTAGTCACTTTGCCAAAAAGGGGTCATTTTTCACTGCAAAATTGAGGTGTGACCACGTTGCGTTTTGCGCCGTTTCCTGTCGCGGGCACTATGCCGACCCGACCAAGTGAGGTACCATTTTTCTCGTAGGACTTTGGGGAACGCGGGGTGCGTGGAAATTTGTGGATCCACGCAGATTCCAGAACTTTCCATCACAGAAATGTGGGGAAAATGTGTTTTTTTTGTCAATTTTTTACGTTTGCAAGGGAATCTGGGTAACAGACCATGGTGGGAGGCAGTCAAGTCACCCCATCCTGGATTCCCCTGGGTGTCTAGTTTTCAAAAATGTATAGGTTTGCTAGGTTTCCCTAGGTGCCGGCAGGGCTAGGGTTCAAAAACTACAGCTAGTCACTTTGCCAAAAAAGGGTCATTTTTCACTGCAAAATTGAGCTGTGACCACGTTGCGTTTTGCGCCGTTTCCAGTCGCGGGCACTATGCCGACCCGCACAAGTGAGGTACCATTTTTCTTGTAGGACTTTGGGGAACGCGGGGTGCATGGAAATTTGTGGATCCACGCAGATTCCAGAACTTTCCATCACAGAAATGTGGGAAAAATGTGTTTTTTTTGTCAATTGTTTACGTTTGCAAGGGATTCTGGGTAACAGACCATGGTGGGAGGCAGTCAAGTCACCCCATCCTGGATTCCCCTGGGTGTCTAGTTTTCAAAAATGTATAGGTTTGCTAGGTTTCCCTAGGTGCCGGCAGGGCTAGGGTTCAAAAACTACAGCTCGTCACTTTGCCAAAAAAGGGTCATTTTTCACTGCAAAATTGAGGTGTGACCACGTTGCGTTTTGTGCCGTTTCCTGTCGCGGGCACTAGGCCGACCCGCACAAGTGAGGTACCATTTTTCTCGTAGGACTTTGGGGAACGCGGGGTGGGTGGAAATTTGTGGATCCACGCAGATTCCAGAACTTTCCATCACAGAAATGTGGGGAAAATGTGTTTTTTTTGTCAATTTTTTACGTTTGCAAGGGATTCTGGGTACCAGACCATGGTGGGAGGCAGTCAAGTCACCCCATCCTGGATTCCCCTGGGTGTCTAGTTTACAAAAATGTATAGGTTTGCTAGGTTTCCCTAGGTGCCGGCAGGGCTAGGGTTCAAAAACTACAGCTAGTCACTTTGCCAAAAAAGGGTCATTTTTCACTGCAAAATTGAGGTGTGACCACGTTGCGTTTTGTGCCGTTTCCTGTCGCGGGCACTATGCCGACCCGCACAAGTGAGGTACCATTTGTCTTGTAGGTCTTTGGGGAACGCGGGGTGGGTGGAAATTTGTGGATCCACGCAGATTCCAGAACTTTCCATCACAGAAATGTGGGGAAAATGTTTTTTTTGTCAATATTTTACGTTTGCAAGGTATTCTGGGTAACAGACCATGGTGGGAGGCAGTCAAGTCACCCCATCCTGGATTCCCCTGGGTGTCTAGTTTTCAAAAATGTATAGGTTTGCTAGGTTTCCCTAGGTGCCGGCAGGGCTAGGGTTCAAAAACTACAGCTAGTCACTTTGCCAAAAAAGGGTCATTTTTCACTGCAAAATTGAGGTGTGACCACGTTGCGTTTTGCGCCGTTTCCTGTCGCGGGCACTAGGCCGACCCGCACAAGTGAGGTACCATTTTTCTCGTAGGACTTTGGGGAACGTGGGGTGGGTGGAAATTTGTGGATCCACGCAGATTCCAGAACTTTCCAACACAGAAATGTGGGGAAAATGTGTTTTTTTTGTCAATTGTTTACGTTTGCAAGGGATTCTGGGTAACAAACCATGGTGGGAGGCAGTCAAATCACGCCATCCTGGATTCCCCTGGGTGTCTAGTTTTCAAAAATGTATAGGTTTGCTAGGTTTCCCTAGGTGCCGGCAGGGCTAGGGTTCAAAAACTACAGCTCGTCATTTTGCCAAAAAAGGGTAATTTTTCACTGCAAAATTGAGGTGTGACCACGTTGCGTTTTGCGCCGTTTCCTGTCGCGGGCACTATGCCGACCCGCACAAGTGAGGTACCATTTTTCTCGTAGGACATTGGGGAACGCGGGGTGGGTGGAAATTTGTGGATCCACGCAGATTCCAGAACTTTCCATCACAGAAATATGGGGAAAATGTGTTTTTTTTGTCAATTTTTTAGGTTTGCAAGGGATTCTGGGTAACAGACCATGGTGGGAGGCAGTCAAATCACCCCATCCTGGATTCCCCTGGGTGTCTAGTTTTCAAAAATGTATAGGTTTGCTAGGTTTCCCTAGGTGCCAGCAGGGCTAGGGTTCAAAAACTACAGCTAGTCACTTTGCCAAAAAGGGGTCATTTTTCACTGCAAAATTGAGGTGTGACCACGTTGCGTTTTGCGCCGTTTCCTGTCGCGGGCACTATGCCGACCCGCACAAGTGAGGTACCATTTTTCTTGTAGGACTTTGGGGAACGCGGGGTGCGTGGAAATTTGTGGATCCACGCAGCTTCCAGAACTTTCCAACACAGAAATGTGGGGAAAATGTTTTTTTTTGTCAATTTTTTACGTTTGCAAGGGATTCTGGGTAACAGACCATGGTGGGAGGCAGTCAAGTCACCCCATCCTGGATTCCCCTGGGTGTCTAGTTTTCAAAAATGTATAGGTTTGCTAGGTTTCCCTAGGTGCCGGAAGGGCTAGGGTTCAAAAACTACAGCTCATCACTTTGCCAAAAAAGGGTCATTTTTTCACTGCAAAATTGAGGTGTGACCACGTTGCGTTTTGCGCCGTTTCCAGTCACGGGCACTATGCCAAACCGCACAAGTGAGGTACCATTTTTCTCGTAGGACTTTGGGGAACGCGGGTTGTGTGGAAATTTGTGGATCCACGCAGATTCCAGAACTTTCCATCACAGAAATATGGGGAAAATGTGGGTTTTTTGTCAATTGTTTACGTTTGCAAGGGATTCTGGGTAACAGACCATGGTGGGAGGCAGTCAAGTCACCCCATCCTGGATTCCCCTGGGTGTCTAGTTTTCAAAAATGTATAGGTTTGCTAGGTTTCCCTAGGTGCCAGCAGGGCTAGGGTTCAAAAACTACAGCTCGTCACTTTGCCAAAAAAGGGTCATTTTTCACTGCAAAATTGAGGTGTGACCACGTTGCGTTTTGCGCCGTTTCCTGTCGCGGGCACTAGGCCGACCCGCACAAGTGAGGTACCATTTTTCTCGTAGGACTTTGGGGAACGTGGGGTGGGTGGAAATTTGTGGATCCACGCTGATTCCAGAACTTTCCAACACAGAAATGTGGGGAAAATGTGTTTTTTTTGTCAATTGTTTACGTTTGCAAGGGATTCTGGGTAACAGACCATGGTGGGAGGCAGTCAAGTCACCCCATCCTGGATTCCCCTGGGTGTCTAGTTTTCAAAAATGTATAGGTTTGCTAGGTTTCCCTAGGTGCCGGCAGGGCTAGGGTTCAAAAACTACAGCTCGTCATTTTGCCAAAAAAGGGTCATTTTTCACTGCAAAATTGAGGTGTGACCACGTTGCGTTTTGCGCCGTTTCCTGTCGCGGGCACTATGCCGACCAGTACAAGTGAGGTACCATTTTTCTCGTAGGACATTGGGGAACGTGGGGTGGGTGGAAATTTGTGGATCCACGCAGGTTCCAGAACTTTCCATCACAGAAATATGGGGAAAATGTGGTTTTTTTGTCAATTTTTTAGGTTTGCAAGGGATTCTGGGTAACAGACCATGGTGGGAGGCAGTCAAGTCACCCCATCCTGGATTCCCCTGGGTGTCTAGTTTTCAAAAATGTATAGGTTTGCTAGGTTTCCCTAGGTGCCGGCAGGGCTAGGGTTCAAAAACTACAGCTCGTCATTTTGCCAAAAAAGGGTCATTTTTCACTGCAAAATTGAGGTGTGACCACGTTGCGTTTTGCGCCGTTTCCTGTCGCGGGCACTATGCCGACCCGCACAAGTGAGGTACCATTTTTCTCGTAGGACATTGGGGAATGCGGGGTGGGTGGAAATTTGTGGATCCACGCAGATTCCAGAACTTTCCATCACAGAAATATGGGGAAAATGTGGTTTTTTTGTCAATTTTTTAGGTTTGCAAGGGATTCTGGGTAACAGACCATGGTGGGAGGCAGTCAAGTCACCCCATCCTGGATTCCCCTGGGTGTCTAGTTTTCAAAAATGTATAGGTTTGCTAGGTTTCCCTAGGTGCCGGCAGGGCTAGGGTTCAAAAACTACAGCTAGTCACTTTGCCAAAAATGGGTCATTTTTCACTGCAAAATTGAGGTGTGACCACGTTGCGTTTTGCGCCGTTTCCTGTCGCGGGCACTATGCCGACCCGCACAAGTGAGGTACCATTTTTCTCGTAGGACTTTGGGGAACGCGGGGTGCGTGGAAATTTGTGGATCCACGCAGATTCCAGAACTTTCCATCACAGAAATGTGGGGAAAATGTGTTTTTTTTGTCAATTTGTTATGTTTGCAAGGGATTCTGGGTTACAGACCATGGTGGGAGGCATTCAAGTCACCCCATCCTGGATTCCCCTGGGTGTCTAGTTTTCAAAAATGTATTGGTTTGCTAGGTTTCCCTAGGTGCCGGCAGGGCTAGGGTTCAAAACCTACAGCTCGTCACTTTGCCAAAAAAGGGTCATTTTTCACTGCAAAATTGAGGTGTGACCACGTTGCATTTTGCGCCGTTTCCTGTCGCGGGCACTAGGCCGACCCGCACAAGTGAGGTACCATTTTTCTCGTAGGACCTTGGGTATCGCGGGGTGGGTGGAAATTTGTAGATCCACGCAGATTCCAGAACTTTCCATCACAGAAATGTGGGGAAAATGTGTTTTTTTTGTCAATTTTTTACGTTTGCAAGGGATTCTGGGTAACAGACCATGGTGGGAGGCAGTCAAGTCACCCCATCCTGGATTCCCCTGGGTGTCTAGTTTACAAAAATGTATAGGTTTGCTAGGTTTCCCTAGGTGCCGGCAGGGCTAGGGTTAAAAAACTACAGCTCGACACTTTGCCAAAAAAGGGTCAATTTTCACTGCAAAATTGAGGTGTGACCACGTCGCGTTTTGCGCCGTTTCCTGTCGCGGGCTCTAGGCCGACCCGCACAAGTGAGGTACCATTTTTCTCGTAGGACTTTGGGGAACGCGGGGTGGGTGGAAATTTGTGGATCCACGCAGATTCCAGAACTTTCCATCACAGAAATGTGGGGAAAATGTGTCTTTTTGTCAATTTTTTACGTTTGCAAGGGATTCTGGGTAACAAACCATGGTGGGAGGCAGTCAAATCACCCCATCCTGGATTCCCCTGGGTGTCTAGTTTTCAAAAATGTATAGGTTTGCTAGGTTTCCCTAGGTGCCGGCAGGGCTAGGGTTCAAAAACTACAGCTCGTCATTTTGCCAAAAAAGGGTCATTTTTCACTGCAAAATTGAGGTGTGACCACGTGGCGTTTTGCGCCGTTTCCTGTCGCGCGCACTATGCCGACCCGCACAAGTGAGGTACCATTTTTCTCGTAGGACATTGGGGAACGCGGGGTGGGTGGAAATTTGTGGATCCACGCAGATTCCAGAACTTTCCATCACAGAAATATGGGGAAAATTTGGTTTTTTTGTCAATTTTTTAGGTTTGCAAGGGATTCTGGGTAACAGACCATGGTGGGAGGCAGTCAAGTCACCCCATCCTGGATTCCCCTGGGTGTCTAGTTTTCAAAAATGTATAGGTTTGCTAGGTTTCCCTAGGTGCCGGCAGGGCTAGGGTTCAAAAACTACAGCTCGTCATTTTGCCAAAAAAGGGTCAGTTTTCACTGCAAAATTGAGGTGTGACCACGTTGCGTTTTGCGCCGTTTCCTGTCGCGGGCACTATGCCGACCCGCACAAGTGAGGTACCATTTTTCTCGTAGGACATTGGGGAATGCGGGGTGGGTGGAAATTTGTGGATCCACGCAGATTCCAGAACTTTCCATCACAGAAATATGGGGAAAATGTGGTTTTTTTGTCAATTTTTTAGGTTTGCAAGGGATTCTGGGTAACAGACCATGGTGGGAGGCAGTCAAGTCACCCCATCCTGGATTCCCCTGGGTGTCTAGTTTTCAAAAATGTATAGGTTTGCTAGGTTTCCCTAGGTGCCGGCAGGGCTAGGGTTCAAAAACTACAGCTAGTCACTTTGCCAAAAATGGGTCATTTTTCACTGCAAAATTGAGGTGTGACCACGTTGCGTTTTGCGCCGTTTCCTGTCGCGGGCACTATGCCGACCCGCACAAGTGAGGTACCATTTTTCTCGTAGGACTTTGGGGAACGCGGGGTGCGTGGAAATTTGTGGATCCACGCAGATTCCAGAACTTTCCATCACAGAAATGTGGGGAAAATGTGTTTTTTTTGTCAATTTGTTATGTTTGCAAGGGATTCTGGGTTACAGACCATGGTGGGAGGCATTCAAGTCACCCCATCCTGGATTCCCCTGGGTGTCTAGTTTTCAAAAATGTATTGGTTTGCTAGGTTTCCCTAGGTGCCGGCAGGGCTAGGGTTCAAAACCTACAGCTCGTCACTTTGCCAAAAAAGGGTCATTTTTCACTGCAAAATTGAGGTGTGACCACGTTGCATTTTGCGCCGTTTCCTGTCGCGGGCACTAGGCCGACCCGCACAAGTGAGGTACCATTTTTCTCGTAGGACCTTGGGTATCGCGGGGTGGGTGGAAATTTGTAGATCCACGCAGATTCCAGAACTTTCCATCACAGAAATGTGGGGAAAATGTGTTTTTTTTGTCAATTTTTTACGTTTGCAAGGGATTCTGGGTAACAGACCATGGTGGGAGGCAGTCAAGTCACCCCATCCTGGATTCCCCTGGGTGTCTAGTTTACAAAAATGTATAGGTTTGCTAGGTTTCCCTAGGTGCCGGCAGGGCTAGGGTTCACAAACTACAGCTCGACACTTTGCCAAAAAAGGGTCAATTTTCACTGCAAAATTGAGGTGTGACCACGTCGCGTTTTGCGCCGTTTCCTGTCGCGGGCTCTAGGCCGACCCGCACAAGTGAGGTACCATTTTTCTCGTAGGACTTTGGGGAACGCGGGGTGGGTGGAAATTTGTGGATCCACGCAGATTCCAGAACTTTCCATCACAGAAATGTGGGGAAAATGTGTCTTTTTGTCAATTTTTTACGTTTGCAAGGGATTCTGGGTAACAAACCATGGTGGGAGGCAGTCAAATCACCCCATCCTGGATTCCCCTGGGTGTCTAGTTTTCAAAAATGTATAGGTTTGCTAGGTTTCCCTAGGTGCCGGCAGGGCTAGGGTTCAAAAACTACAGCTCGTCATTTTGCCAAAAAAGGGTCATTTTTCACTGCAAAATTGAGGTGTGACCACGTGGCGTTTTGCGCCGTTTCCTGTCGCGTGCACTATGCCGACCCGCACAAGTGAGGTACCATTTTTCTCGTAGGACATTGGGGAACGCGGGGTGGGTGGAAATTTGTGGATCCACGCAGATTCCAGAACTTTCCATCACAGAAATATGGGGAAAATGTGGTTTTTTTGTCAATTTTTTAGGTTTGCAAGGGATTCTGGGTAACAGACCATGGTGGGAGGCAGTCAAGTCACCCCATCCTGGATTCCCCTGTGTGTCTAGTTTTCAAAAATGTATAGGTTTGCTAGGTTTCCCTAGGTGCCGGCAGGGCTAGGGTTCAAAAACTACAGCTAGTCACTTTGCCAAAAATGGGTCATTTTTCACTGCAAAATTGAGGTGTGACCACGTTGCGTTTTGCGCCGTTTCCTGTCGCGGGCACTATGCCGACCCGCACAAGTGAGGTACCATTTTTCTCGTAGGACTTTGGGGAACGCGGGGTGCATGGAAATTTGTGGATCCACGCAGATTCCAGAACTTTCCATCACAGAAATGTGGGGAAAATGTGTTTTTTTTGTCAATTTGTTATGTTTGCAAGGGATTCTGGGTTACAGACCATGGTGGGAGGCATTCAAGTCACCCCATCCTGGATTCCCCTGGGTGTCTAGTTTTCAAAAATGTATCGGTTTGCTAGGTTTCCCTAGGTGCCGGCAGGGCTAGGGTTCAAAACCTACAGCTCGTCACTTTGCCAAAAAAGGGTCATTTTTCACTGCAAAATTGAGGTGTGACCACGTTGCGTTTTGCGCCGTTTCCTGTCGCGGGCACTAGGCCGACCCGCACAAGTGAGGTACCATTTTTCTCGTAGGACCTTGGGGATCGCGGGGTGGGTGGAAATTTGTAGATCCACGCAGATTCCAGAACTTTCCATCACAGAAATGTGGGGAAAATGTGTTTTTTTTGTCAATTTTTTACGTTTGCAAGGGATTCTGGGTAACAGACCATGGTGGGAGGCAGTCAAGTCACCCCATCCTGGATTCCCCTGGGTGTCTAGTTTACAAAAATGTATAGGTTTGCTAGGTTTCCATAGGTGCCGGCAGGGCTAGGGTTCAAAAACTACAGCTCGACACTTTGCCAAAAAAGGGTCAATTTTCACTGCAAAATTGAGGTGTGACCACGTCGCGTTTTGCGCCGTTTCCTGTCACGGGCACTAGGCCGACCCGCACAAGTGAGGTACCATTTTTCTCGTAGGACTTTGGGGAACGCGGGGTGGGTGGAAATTTGTGGATCCACGCAGATTCCAGAACTTTCCATCACAGAAATGTGGGGAAAATGTGTCTTTTTGTCAATTATTTACGTTTGCAAGGGATTCTGGATAACAGACCATGGTGGGAGGCAGTCAAGTCAGCCCATCCTGGATTCCCCTGGGTGTCTAGTTTACAAAAATGTATAGGTTTGCTAGGTTTCCCTAGGTGCCGGCAGAGCTAGGGTTCAAAAACTACAGCTAGTCACTTTGCCAAAAAAGGGTCATTTTTCACTGCAAAATTGAGGTGTGACCACGTTGCGTTTTGCGCCGTTTCCTGTCGCGGGCACTATGCTGACCCGCACAAGTGAGGTACAATTTTTCTCGTAGGACTTTGGGGAACGCGGGGTGGGTGGAAATTTGTGGATCCACGCAGATTCCAGAACTTTCCATCACAGAAATGTGGGGAAAATGTTTTTTTTGTCAATATTTTACGTTTGCAAGGGATTCTGGGTAACAGACCATGGTGGGAGGCAGTCAAGTCACCCCATCCTGGATTCCCCTGGGTGTCTAGTTTTCAAAAATGTATAGGTTTGCTAGGTTTCCCTAGGTGCCGGCAGGGCTAGGGTTCAAAAACTACAGCTAGTCACTTTGCCAAAAAAGGGTCATTTTTCACTGCAAAATTGAGGTGTGACCACGTTGCGTTTTGCGCCGTTTCCTGTCGCGGGCACTAGGCCGACCCGCACAAGTGAGGTACCATTTTTCTCGTAGGACTTTGGGGAATGTGGGGTGGGTGGAAATTTGTGGATCCACGCAGATTCCAGAACTTTCCAACACAGAAATGTGGGGAAAATGTGTTTTTTTGTCAATTGTTTACGTTTGCAAGGGATTCTGGGTAACAAACCATGGTGGGAGGCAGTCAAATCACCCCATCCTGGATTCCCCTGGGTGTCTAGTTTTCAAAAATGTATAGGTTTGCTAGGTTTCCCTAGGTGCCGGCAGGGCTAGGGTTCAAAAACTACAGCTAGTCACTTTGCCAAAAAGGGGTCATTTTTCACTGCAAAATTGAGGTGTGACCACGTTGCGTTTTGCGCCGTTTCCTGTCGCGGGCACTATGCCGACCCGCACAAGTGAGGTACCATTTTTCTCGTAGGACTTTGGGGAACGCGGGGTGCGTGGAAATTTGTGGATCCACGCAGATTCCAGAACTTTCCATCACAGAAATGTGGGGAAAATGTGTTTTTTTTGTCAATTTTTTACGTTTGCAAGGGATTCTGGGTAACAGACCATGGTGGGAGGCAGTCAAGTCACCCCATCCTGGATTCCCCTGGGTGTCTAGTTTTCAAAAATGTATAGGTTTGCTAGGTTTCCCTAGGTGCCGGCAGGGCTAGGGTTCAAAAACTACAGCTAGTCACTTTGCCAAAAAAGGGTCATTTTTCACTGCAAAATTGAGGTGTGACCACGTTGCGTTTTGCGCCGTTTCCTGTCGCGGGCACTAGGCCGACCCGCACAAGTGAGGTACCATTTTTCTTGTAGGACTTTGGGGAACGCGGGGTGGGTGGAAATTTGTGGATGCACGCAGATTCCAGAACTTTCCAACACAGAAATGTGGGAAAAATGTGTTTTTTTTGTCAATTGTTTACGTTTGCAAGGGATTCTGGGTAACAGACCATGGTGGGAGGCAGTCAAGTCACCCCATCCTGGATTCCCCTGGGTGTCTAGTTTTCAAAAATGTATAGGTTTGCTAGGTTTCCCTAGGTGCCGGCAGGGCTAGGGTTCAAAAACTACAGCTCGTCACTTTGCCAAAAAAGGGTCATTTTTCACTGCAAAATTGAGGTGTGACCACGTTGCGTTTTGTGCCGTTTCCTGTCGCGGGCACTAGGCTGACCCGCACAAGTGAGGTACCATTTTTCTCGTAGGACTTTGGGGAACGCGGGGTGGGTGGAAATTTGTGGATGCACGCAGATTCCAGAACTTTCCATCACAGAAATGTGGGGAAAATGTGGTTTTTTTGTCAATTTTTTACGTTTGCAAGGGATTCTGGGTAACAGACCATGGTGGGAGGCAGTCAAGTCACCCCATCCTGGATTCCCCTGGGTGTCTAGTTTACAAAAATGTATAGGTTTGCTAGGTTTCCCTAGGTGCCGGCAGGGCTAGGGTTCAAAAACTACAGCTCGACACTTTGCCAAAAAAGGGTCAATTTTCACTGCAAAATTGAGGTGTGACCACGTCGCGTTTTGCGCCGTTTCCTGTCGCGGGCACTAGGCCGACCCGCACAAGTGAGGTACCATTTTTCTCGTAGGACTTTGGGGAACGCGGGGTGGGTGGTTATTTGTGGATCCACGCAGATTCCAGAACTTTCCATCACAGAAATGTGGGGAAAATGTGTTTTTTTTGTCAATTGTTTACGTTTGCAAAGGATTCTGGATAACAGACCATGCTGGGAGGCAGTCAAGTCACCCCATCCTGGATTCCCCTGGTTGTCTAGTTTACAAAAATGTATAGGTTTGCTAGGTTTCCCTAGGTGCCGGCAGGGCTAGGGTTCAAAAACTACAGCTAGTCACTTTGCCAAAAAAGGGTCATTTTTCACTGCAAAATTGAGGTGTGACCACGTTGCGTTTTGCGCCGTTTCCTGTCGCGGGCACTATGCCGACCCGCACAAGTGAGGTACCATTTTTCTCGTAGGACTTTGGGGAACGCGGGGTGGGTGGAAATTTGTGGATCCACACAGATTCCAGAACTTTCCATCACAGAAATGTGGGGAAAATGTTTTTTTTGTCAATATTTTACGTTTGCAAGGTATTCTGGGTAACAGACCATGGTGGGAGGCAGTCAAGTCACCCCATCCTGGATTCCCCTGGGTGTCTAGTTTTCAAAAATGTATAGGTTTGCTAGGTTTCCCTAGGTGCCGGCAGGGCTAGGGTTCAAAAACTACAGCTAGTCACTTTGCCAAAAAAGGGTCATTTTTCACTGCAAAATTGAGGTGTGACCACGTTGCGTTTTGCGCCGTTTCCTGTCGCGGGCACTAGGCCGACCCGCACAAGTGAGGTACCATTTTTCTCGTAGGACTTTGGGGAACGTGGGGTGGGTGGAAATTTGTGGATCCACGCAGATTCCAGAACTTTCCAACACAGAAATGTGGGGAAAATGTATTTTTTTTGTCAATTGTTTACGTTTGCAAGGGATTCTGGGTAACAAACCATGGTGGGAGGCAGTCAAATCACGCCAGCCTGGATTCCCCTGGGTGTCTAGTTTTCAAAAATGTATAGGTTTGCTAGGTTTCCCTAGGTGCCGGCAGGGCTAGGGTTCAAAAACTACAGCTCGTCATTTTGCCAAAAAAGGGTAATTTTTCACTGCAAAATTGAGGTGTGACCACGTTGCGTTTTGCGCCGTTTCCTGTCGCGGGCACTAGGCCGACCCGCACAAGTGAGGTACCATTTTTCTCGTAGGACTTTGGGGAATGTGGGGTGGGTGGAAATTTGTGGATCCACGCAGATTCCAGAACTTTCCAACACAGAAATGTGGGGAAAATGTGTTTTTTTGTCAATTGTTTACGTTTGCAAGGGATTCTGGGTAACAAACCATGGTGGGAGGCAGTCAAATCACCCCATCCTGGATTCCCCTGGGTGTCTAGTTTTCAAAAATGTATAGGTTTGCTAGGTTTCCCTAGGTGCCGGCAGGGCTAGGGTTCAAAAACTACAGCTAGTCACTTTGCCAAAAAGGGGTCATTTTTCACTGCAAAATTGAGGTGTGACCACGTTGCGTTTTGCGCCGTTTCCTGTCGCGGGCACTATGCCGACCCGCACAAGTGAGGTACCATTTTTCTCGTAGGACTTTGGGGAACGCGGGGTGCGTGGAAATTTGTGGATCCACGCAGATTCCAGAACTTTCCATCACAGAAATGTGGGGAAAATGTGTTTTTTTTGTCAATTTTTTACGTTTGCAAGGGATTCTGGGTAACAGACCATGGTGGGAGGCAGTCAAGTCACCCCATCCTGGATTCCCCTGGGTGTCTAGTTTTCAAAAATGTATAGGTTTGCTAGGTTTCCCTAGGTGCCGGCAGGGCTAGGGTTCAAAAACTACAGCTAGTCACTTTGCCAAAAAAGGGTCATTTTTCACTGCAAAATTGAGGTGTTGTGGAAATGTGGATTTTCCTGATCAGTTATGTCCCCTATCTTGGACCCCAACGGTTCTATATACATGTTACAAGTACATGTATGTTCCCTCCAGTTCCAGTTTCTAAGACACAAACATATGTGTGTCTACCGTCAACATGTTCTCTGTCAGATCCGCCGTCAATGGGCTGGATATTCGATTCCTAAGTATGAAAGGCCACCGACTTTATATGGCTAAGTTACTCCATTTTTACAGTTCAGGCGAGTAGGCCCGATTCTGTCCTCGAAGCCTTTCCCTGCTCTCTGTCTCTGACAGCTTCAGCTTGAGCTCGCATCTGTATCCATGAACTTTGTCCTACTCCCTGTGCAGCTAACGGTGCCTGCCTCGGCCAGTTTTCGCCTGTCTGCCAAGAAGTTGTATTTCACCTTCGAATTATCTATTTTGCTCTCCAGCCGATGCATTCCTGTCCAGTGATTTAGGTAAACATTTCCTTTAGCTCACAAGCAAGGGACTCAGCCTTTCCGTCCTCCTGCAAGTGATTCATAGCCCTGTTGCCATGGAAAGTTTTCTGCCCCTCGCATCTCATATAGACACTTAGACGCTTGTACACGCACACAGTCAGTATAGAATAGATTCTGTCCGAGAGTCTCTTCCTTGTGGATAACATAGTTCTTTAAACATAGGATGTTAGATATGATTTGGGATTAGGTTGACTTGACCCCAGACTTCTCGTCTCCACATGTAGAGCTAAATGTCAAGTCCCCTTCACCCCCTAGTTGCACGTCAATTACACGTCATGCTGCCGCGCGCGCATCCATGCCAAGTATTATCTTATAGATCCACCTATGTCTGATAATTCTAACCAATCATGTTTCTTTTATTCCTTATTACGCCTAGTTTCGATTATGTCACTGATTTTGTCACTTTTCTTATCAAATGTTACGCCTTCTACATTCGTTTCATTGTAATGCACTTATTATAAAAATACATGTCTGTTAATAAATTATTGTACTTCACTTCCTGAACCCTCGTGGTGACGGAACCTGAGGGCCGCGACTCGAGTCGGCCATTTTGAATGGAATAAAGCCCATTAGAAAACCTCTTATACCACGGATTCTGCCTCTTGTTATTTTGAGCTATTTACTTTATTTTAAGATTCCGTATGAAATTCAGTCCGGTAATATTTATTTTATTTACCACATAATGGCGCCCGAATAGGGACACTTTCTCATCTCACGCGCCGGCGGTGCGTTGCAGGCCCGGTCTCCTGCCACAGCTGGACGGACCATAAACGCGTACCAGCAGGATTTCCTGTAAGCTCCCTCCGGTCAAGCGGGGGCGACTGAGGCTGCGATCAACCCAGACGAGGCGGTGAGAAGTGCGAAGTATCCCGACCAGAGCCTAGCTGAGAGAGCAAGATCCGAGGTATACAGAGGCCCACCAGGTTTTCCGAAATCCCGACGTCCAGAGGGTCCGATGTCCGCAGTTATCGAGTCCTGTCCATTCTCTGAGGCCTTCCGTTTCAAGGAGCTACTCGGTGAGTACCATCGCCGGGGAGGCGTGTTGACGCGCACATAGGTTGTGCCGGTCAAGACGGATTTGGGTACACAAATCCGGTCTGCACTGTTTAGCAGTGTATATGTACTGTTTAGCAGTATATCAAGTATTCCGAAGTATTCAGTTATTGTCAAGAATTCAGCGTGGTGATTAGTTAGGCAGACTGTCATCATTGTCGATCACTGTTATAATGTTTAATGTTTAATGTTTAAAGTATTTAGAAAATGTCTTGCATATTGTGGTATGAATGACTGTTCATTGTTCACTGTTCATTATTGTGTTTCTCGTATTAAGAAAATTCAAGAGTAAGTATCAGGTCAATTGTCAATATGCCGCTTTTCTCGAAGTTAAGACAGATTACTACCAGAAAAGGGGTGCTTGAAGAAGCAGTTCCTATTCCTCCTAGGGACACCCCAGGGCATTTCATGTACCATAAGCATGGCTTAGATGCCATATTGTTTCTTGATCTATGGGTAGATTATACCAAGGGGTTACCGGAAAGTCAAAGGTGGCCCATAGCGGGAACCTGGGATGCAGAGTGCATCATGAAAGTGGAGGAAGAGTTATGGAAAAGAAAGGTCAGACAGTCACAGAAAGACGCTGTTGAGTTATGGCGTAAAGAATCTCATAGACGAACAGAAAAAGCACGTAGACAAGAAGAGAGGAGTAAAGAAAGTTCAAATAAAGTTCAAGAAAATCTATTAATTGAGGAAGGTATCCGAGTGAAATCAGAACAAGTGAATAGGCAAAGGAATGCTCTTATGAATGGTATGTATCCCCTTCTAGCCGAAGGACTACCTAAGGCTGTTACAGAGGTGCCAAAAGACTTGCCACCCCCGTTATTTCCAATTAAGGTACATCCAAAGGGGCTTCCCAGAACCGCAGAAGATGTTTTTCTTTCCTCATATCTAGACGATGCAGCTCCCGAGTATGTTAACGCCACACCACATAGACCGTCTGGCGGAGGGGTTCAACGTCAGGATCAGGTATCTGTCCCCGTGCAACAGCAAGTTCCGATACAAGCTTCGGCAAGCACATCTGTTTCCGCATCTGTCTCCGCAGTCGACTCTACAGGGGTATCGACACCCATAGTTGCTGTGTCACGTTCAACGAATCCATTCACACCCGACGCCCCAGATGGGGCCACGGGAGGTGCTAGCAGTACTTTTACACCACCTAGAATAAATAAACTTGTTTTTCAAGAGTCAGCGCATTCACGCACACCAAAATTCGTAAATGAACGTACGCTTAAGGAACTCCTTGTAAATTGTAGATATGACCCCGTGGTTGGTAAAGAGGACGAAATGGTCCTGGCATCATTACGTATCAGACGAGCCGCAGAGTATTTAGCAAGGTTACCAGGGATGACTACGCATCTAGATAACATATATCATTTTGTTCAAACAGGACGAGATCCAGGATGTATTAACAGAGCTATGGAATTCCAGAAAGTAGAGATACAGGGGGAACTGTTACGTTTCCTCATAAACTGTGTAATCAGAAATCAAGATCGTCCGGGGGTAGACCCGAATGCAATGCTTATTCTTACAAGATGGAGTCAGAATATATCAGAAGGGAGACACGATAAGCAAAATTGTATAATAGCCATGTGCCGAAAAATCCGTAAAGAAATAGAGCGTATTCATGAAGAAAGATTGGGAACAGACGAGTATGAGCAAGATGAAGTGTCCGAATCAGGGAACTCTGCAAGACAGTCAGAGACCATAGCCTATGTAGGCAAAGGAAGATACTGTGAAAATACTAGATGTTTTTCTGATCCCATACACTCTGTATGTCCAAATAATAGCAGAACGTATCCGACGCCTGTAATAAATCTGAAATCTCCTGAACATTTGTTTCAAGCCGCAGATAAAATACTACGAGAACGAAGAGGTTACCACCTCCTCGATTCCATGGATGAGCAAGAATTAGCCAGATCAGCCGTTCACTGGATTGACAGTCCTGAAAAATACGGTGATGAGACCGTAGCACACACGTTTTTTAACCTCAGTACAGATGAACAACGTTTAGCTGGAATATATATGATTCAGCAACTCCTCATATTATATAAGAGCCAACATGCTGACCCTGGTCCTTTACCTGATATATTAATGGAACTACTCACGAACAGATGGAGAGGTTCTAGTAACAAGCTAATTAAAGAGATATTAGTGTCACGTAAGCAGTATGTCCTTTTTGTAAGTCCGGATTCTCTCTCGCTGCCCCACAGAGAAAGAGCGCCGTACTATATGGATAGACAAAATCCCCTACGAGAAGTGCACCCAATAAAAGGCGAAGACAATGAGTTTCACCGTGTATTTGTTTACACACCCATATCAAAAATGGAATTATTAGAAATGAAGAAAGTAGTACCTAGTCATGACAAAGACCCAGCGGGTTTCCACCGAGAAATTAAAGACATGTTACTGATGGGAGAGTACACCTTTCCTGATATTATGACGATATTAAAGGTGCTTTTGCCTGCTGGCATATATGAAAAACTGAAAGAAAAAGAGTGGGAAGTGGGAGACCAAAAGATAGACTGGACAGCATTAGCAGAGGAAGAAAGGGGCCGAGCTGCAGGTTCAGGGCTCGGGGATAAAGTTAAACTATTGCCAGGTTTACTAGTACAGGTACTGCCACGTTTATTAACTACAAAAAAGGAAGATTGGGGTGCAATCACAGCCTGTAAACAAAAGCAAGATGAAGACACAAGCGATTATTATGCTCGATTTGAAAAATGTTTTGGTATAAATAGTGGTATAAAAGCAAGTAGTGACTCATATCCACATTTATTTGTGACAAAATTAGTGGAAAATGCATTGCCTCCAGTGAAGAATAGAATATTGAAATTCGAGAGTACCTGGCAAAGTAACACTCCGTCGCAAATGCTACAAATGTTACAGTATCATCACAATAGAATTAGGGATGAACAAGAACACGAGCATAAACGCATGAAGGATACAAAAATGAAAATGCTAGTTTCTCAGACAGTACCAGCAGATGGTCACAAAAAGGGTGTGGCACATTCTGGTGATTCTGCAGTTCCTGTAAAGGGAACCTGCAATTACTGTAAACAACTAGGCCATTATGTACATGATTGTCAAGTCCTGAAACGTAATATAGCTACAGGTATTGCAAAAGAGAGACCACGATTAGTTAGACAAGAACAGAATGAACAAGGAGCTATGCAGCATGGACAGTCCATGCCAGTTCAGCAACAGTCTATGCCAGCCTCACAGCAACCCATACAGTTTGTGCCAGCTGCACCACCGTTGCCTGCTACTGCCACACAAACCACAACACGACAAATGTATCAGACTGCACAGTATGAATACCCTGAGTATCAGCGTTACGCATGAACCAGCCTAGAGAGGGAAGTTGACTTACCGCTTATCGAGATTCCGGTAGATCAAGAAGGACCTTATGTACATAGTGAATTATTAGGTCAAGATAGAAAATTCTTACTCGATACAGGGGCAAGTCGAACAACCATAAAACGTAGTGAAGTTCCAGGGGCACCCCTCTCAGGCTCTCAAAATGTTTCCCTTGGTTTTTCAGGAAAACCTATTGTTAATGAAGTATCACAGCCTCTACCACTTACGATAGGACCTTTGACACGAACTACAGATTTATTGCTTACTAAATCATGCCCAGAAAATCTGTTAGGAATTAAGACTCTGAAAGCACTAGGAGCCATAATATGTTGTTCTCCGGAAGGAGTAAGGTTGTTTTTACGTGATTTTAAAGGTCACTATGTGTCTAGAGACATGGATCCCCGACTACAGACTTTACCAGTACATCTATGGGCACAAGGCCCTACGGATGTTGGCTGCATGAACATTACACCCTATCGAGTCACATTGAAAGCAGGAGTGGTACTACCACGAATGCGACAATACAAGTTACCGCATGATGCTGTAGTGGCTTTGTTGAAAATCATTGATGAGCTAATTGCCCAGGGAGTAGTTGTAGAAACAGACTCCAATGTATGTAATTCACCGATAATTCCGATTCTTAAACGAACTGATCCTACTGCTCCACCAGTGTACCGATTGGTTATTGATTTGCGTGAACTAAACAAGTGTATTGTACCACAATTCCCTGTGGTCCCTGATATATCATCATTGTTGACAGCAATTGATTCCGAAGCAACATTTTTTACTGTAATTGATCTCAAGAATGCCTTTTTCAGCGTCCCAATAGATCCGGAAAGCCAATACTTGTTCGGATTTAGTTTAAATGGGCGCAGCTTTAAATTCTCACGCGCTCCTCAAGGATTTACAGAAAGCCCCAGCATCTACAGCCAAGCACTGAAACGAGAACTTGACAGTATCCACATGCCAGTCAATACTGCACTGCTTCAATATGTCGATGATCTGCTGATCACCGCGAGAAGCGAGCCAGAATGTGAAAAAGCTTCTCTGACAGTTTTACATTTCCTAGCCGACAAGGGGCACAAGGTGTCCCCTTCTAAGCTGCAATTCTGTGTTCAGCGAGTTATTTATCTTGGTCACTCGCTGTCCAAGGAGGGAAGGCAGCTTACACCAGATCGCATCCAGTTAATTGCTAACATGTCAATACCCCAGACACAAAAGGAGGTGCGGGCTTTCATAGGCCTCACTTCATATTGTAGGCAGTGGATCCCTCAGTACGCATTTCTAGCAAAACCACTCATTCAGTTAACCACACAGGAGGCAGCCACATCGACTGTTCTCCCTTGGACTCAGGAACATACACAAGCTTTTGACAGCCTAAAAGAAGCTTTATGTCAAGCACCTGTTTTAGCAACACCATGTTATAGCAAACCTTTTACACTCTTTGTTACAGAACGCGAAGGTACTGCCTTGTCAGTACTCACTCAGGATCAAGCAGGATCATGCAAGCCATGTGCTTACTTTTCCAGTACATTAGATCCCGTAGCTCAGGCTTTGCCTGCATGCCTGAAATCAGTGGCAGCGACAGCTTTAGCAATCAGACAAAGCGATGCCATAGTATTAGGACACCCATTGACAGTTCAAGTACCACATGCAGTAGAGGTTCTTGTGAACCGAACACAAACGCAACACTTGACCATAGCAAGACTTACCGGTTATGAACTGACATTGTTTCAACCACACATAGAGATCCGACGGTGTAATACATTGAATCCTGCTACACTATTACCTGTAATTGGAACAGACCCACTAGCTCATGATTGTGTTGAAATCATTGAAATAAAGACGAAACCTAGACAAGACTTGACAGACGTTCCATTGTTAGATCCAGACCTGACGTTGTATGTAGACGGATCATGCATGAGAGCAAGTACAGGAGATTTAGTGGCCGCGTATGCAGTCACAACAGACACTGAAGTTATTGAGACACATTGTATAGATACTCTGTCAGCCCAAGCAGCAGAACTTATTGCTCTAACGCAAGCCTGTATTCAAGCCACAAATAAGAAAGTTAATGTATACACTGACTCACGTTATGCATTCGGAGTTGTACACGACTTCGGCGTGCTGTGGCGAGAGAGAGGTTATCTAACGTCCCATGGTGCCCACATTCAGCACGGGCCCCTCATTCATGCTTTGTTAGACGCAATACATCTACCCACTGCTATATCGATTATGAAATGTAAAGCACATACGAAGGTTACTGATACCATTTCTCAAGGCAATGATTTAGCTGACCGAACAGCTAAACAGACTGCTCAGAATCGCACATTAGACATGACAAAGCCAATAGTTCAGACACCAACACAGTGTATGACAATTAAGGATCCCGCACTTGACGTAATTGACATACAGACACATGCCACAGCAGAAGAAATAAAGAAGTGGACTGAACTAGGAGGGATCCAGACAGATCAAGGATGGATGACGAAGGAGAAATCTGTATGGTTTCTCCCTGATTCCATGGTTCAAGCCATTATAGCTACAGTTCACAGTCCAGCACATTTAGGAGAGAAGGCTATGCTAGACAGCATTCAGCACATTTGGTTCAACAAACATTTACGAGCAGCAGCTAAACAAAAAGTTCGTACCTGTATGATATGTTGTCAGTTTAATCCAGGAAAGAGTGTTCCCGTAGAGCAGGGTGGATTTCAGCCTCCTGACCATCCTTTTGAAGTCCTCCAGATGGATTATATTCAGATGGAACGTTGTCGAGGATTCAAATATGTTCTTGTAAGTTGTCTGCGCTCTCTCCCGTTGGACAGAGGCGTATCCCGTATCAGATTACACTGCCCCGACTACTGCCAAGCAGCTAGTTCGAGAATTCTTCCCACGGTACGGTTTACCACGTGTTGTATATTCAGATAACGGTCAGCCTTTCTCATCCGAATTAATGAAACATGTCTCACTCTTGTTGGGATATCAGTGGAAATTCCACTGTGTCCGACACCCCGAGGCAGCAGGTCTCGTAGAAAGACATAACCAGACACTGAAAATCAGACTGTCCAAAATATGTAGAGAGAAAGGTGTCGACTGGATAGTAGCATTACCAGTTGCACTCTTTTACATGAGAATGGTAGCACACTCTAGAACAGGGCTATCCCCGTATGAGGTGATCTTCGGTAGACCGCCGAATATGTGGGGGACGCCTATACCACGTAAAATAACTGATGTCGACTGTAATATGCTGACAGATTACTTGGCTTCCTTGATGTCTGCACTACAATCTTCTCGTTCACAGGTAGCTGCAGCCTTTCCCGACAACACTGAGGCGAAACCCCATGACGTTGTTCCGGGTAATCTTGTCTTTGTGAGAAACTTCGACAGGAAAAGTCAATTGGAGCCCAGGTGGAAAGCACCCAAGTTGGTCCTGTTGACCACAAGAACAGCCGTGAAGATCGAGGGACGAAAAGGGTGGATTCATTCAAGTCACGTCAAAAAATTTCATGGACTTCCTCCTGACACAGACAGTACTGCCCGTGTGTCTTCCCCCATTGACTCAAAGCTACCTTTGGCTGAGGCCAGTAGCACCGAACTCTATAAACAGAAACTCAGGTCCAGATCTAAACTGTCGGACGATTTGATTGTTTAAGTCCTCTCCAAGGTGAAGCGGTTGAATCTTTCCCGACATGTACCCCTTAGGTCTGAATCACGTAGAGTCCAGAATCATAATGAAACGACATGCTTATTGTAAATTACTGCGTAACCACTGTATTGTGACTTTATTAATTTTGTCTTCCTTGAGTTTTTTAATAGTTACTGCAAGTATATTGTTGCATATGTATTATCCTGTTTCTAAACGTGTTTTCAATATAACTGATGAACATTCTTTTAGTGACCTACCGCCACATGAATTATCTTATAGACTTGCGCTGCGCAATAACACATTCATTAGTATGTTACATCATTCCCATCAGACTAGTAATGCGACCAATTGTTGGGTGTGTGGCCGACTCCCTCCCTATCAGAATAACAAAGGAGTTCTGCCTTTCTTTCCACATCCATTCACACACAATGGCTCCTGTGGAGCATGGTTTAGTTTATTAAATTCCATAGACCCAGACACAGCAGTTTATCAACAACATTGGATATGGGGAAATCTGAATCTAGTTTTATTCAAAGTCTGTCACCCTAATAAGGAGGGTCACCCCAGTAGAACAGGAACTGATTTAGAAAATGAAGTGTATAAATTAGGTAATTTTACGCCTAATCTTATGATTTTGAATGTCAAATCCGAAGTTGAACTAATTCTGCCCACTATGTCAGTATTTCCAGTTAAGGGTGAATTATGTGTAAGAAAAGTTGGTTCCATACATATGGGCCATAGCCAATGCGTTACTACAGTAGAATATAGTGATCAAGGTAAATCTTCATTTAGAGCTTCTCGCCATTCTTACTTTATATGTGGTCAGACGGCATATATGCGTCTGCCTCTAGATTGGGATGGTACCTGTTACATAGCATTCCTTTTGCCACCTGTTTTCCTAGCTCCCCCTGATTATTATCGAAATGTTCATTTAGTACACAATAGAGAGCAAAGAGATCTCCCAGTTGTCGATTATACTGAGACGGCATGGGACAAGTATGTAGATTTCAATAAAGGTATCTTTCCCTATATAGGTACAATATCAAATAGTAAGCTGATACGCAGACTCACCAAGACTCTTGAAGCTGTAGTAAACGAGACTATAGCCGCCCTAGGCAATCTGACAGAGGAACAATCAGTGATGAGAATTGTTGTTCTCCAGAATCGTCTTGTCCTTGACGTCATCCTGGCCGATAGGGGCGGAGCTTGCAGGGTCATCGGATCCAGCTGCTGCATATTCATACCAGAAAATTCGCCATCTGTATATAAAGCTATAACACGCCTTCATAAGATTGTAAGCCAGATACACGAAAATCCAGGCACTTGGACGTGGTCCGGGTGGTTTTGGAGTGTGATATCAGCCTGGGGATGGAGAGTTCTATCCTTCCTAGGTATTGGCCTTCTTATACTCTTCAGTTGTTGTTTATGCCTGCAAGGTGGACCAGCGATTTGTGGTCTGTGTGCCACATCATGCATTCCACATCACAGGTCCCGTTCAGAATGCCGGAAGGAAGAAGAAATGATGCTCCATGAGCAAATCAATGGAATGATGAAGATTGATGTCTCGTGAAGGGCAAGAAGGGGACAAGGAGGGAATGTGGAAATGTGGATTTTCCTGATCAGTTATGTCCCCTATCTTGGACCCCAACGGTTCTATATACATGTTACAAGTACATGTATGTTCCCTCCAGTTCCAGTTTCTAAGACACAAACATATGTGTGTCTACCGTCAACATGTTCTCTGTCAGATCCGCCGTCAATGGGCTGGATATTCGATTCCTAAGTATGAAAGGCCACCGACTTTATATGGCTAAGTTACTCCATTTTTACAGTTCAGGCGAGTAGGCCCGATTCTGTCCTCGAAGCCTTTCCCTGCTCTCTGTCTCTGACAGCTTCAGCTTGAGCTCGCATCTGTATCCATGAACTTTGTCCTACTCCCTGTGCAGCTAACGGTGCCTGCCTCGGCCAGTTTTCGCCTGTCTGCCAAGAAGTTGTATTTCACCTTCGAATTATCTATTTTGCTCTCCAGCCGATGCATTCCTGTCCAGTGATTTAGGTAAACATTTCCTTTAGCTCACAAGCAAGGGACTCAGCCTTTCCGTCCTCCTGCAAGTGATTCATAGCCCTGTTGCCATGGAAAGTTTTCTGCCCCTCGCATCTCATATAGACACTTAGACGCTTGTACACGCACACAGTCAGTATAGAATAGATTCTGTCCGAGAGTCTCTTCCTTGTGGATAACATAGTTCTTTAAACATAGGATGTTAGATATGATTTGGGATTAGGTTGACTTGACCCCAGACTTCTCGTCTCCACATGTAGAGCTAAATGTCAAGTCCCCTTCACCCCCTAGTTGCACGTCAATTACACGTCATGCTGCCGCGCGCGCATCCATGCCAAGTATTATCTTATAGATCCACCTATGTCTGATAATTCTAACCAATCATGTTTCTTTTATTCCTTATTACGCCTAGTTTCGATTATGTCACTGATTTTGTCACTTTTCTTATCAAATGTTACGCCTTCTACATTCGTTTCATTGTAATGCACTTATTATAAAAATACATGTCTGTTAATAAATTATTGTACTTCACTTCCTGAACCCTCGTGGTGACGGAACCTGAGGGCCGCGACTCGAGTCGGCCATTTTGAATGGAATAAAGCCCATTAGAAAACCTCTTATACCACGGATTCTGCCTCTTGTTATTTTGAGCTATTTACTTTATTTTAAGATTCCGTATGAAATTCAGTCCGGTAATATTTATTTTATTTACCACAGTGTGACCACGTTGCGTTTTGCGCCGTTTCCTGTCGCGGGCACTAGGCCGACCCGCACAAGTGAGGTACCATTTTTCTTGTAGGACTTTGGGGAACGCGGGGTGGGTGGAAATTTGTGGATGCACGCAGATTCCAGAACTTTCCAACACAGAAATGTGGGAAAAATGTGTTTTTTTTGTCAATTGTTTACGTTTGCAAGGGATTCTGGGTAACAGACCATGGTGGGAGGCAGTCAAGTCACCCCATCCTGGATTCCCCTGGGTGTCTAGTTTTCAAAAATGTATAGGTTTGCTAGGTTTCCCTAGGTGCCGGCAGGGCTAGGGTTCAAAAACTACAGCTCGTCACTTTGCCAAAAAAGGGTCATTTTTCACTGCAAAATTGAGGTGTGACCACGTTGCGTTTTGTGCCGTTTCCTGTCGCGGGCACTAGGCTGACCCGCACAAGTGAGGTACCATTTTTCTCGTAGGACTTTGGGGAACGCGGGGTGGGTGGAAATTTGTGGATGCACGCAGATTCCAGAACTTTCCATCACAGAAATGTGGGGAAAATGTGGTTTTTTTGTCAATTTTTTACGTTTGCAAGGGATTCTGGGTAACAGACCATGGTGGGAGGCAGTCAAGTCACCCCATCCTGGATTCCCCTGGGTGTCTAGTTTACAAAAATGTATAGGTTTGCTAGGTTTCCCTAGGTGCCGGCAGGGCTAGGGTTCAAAAACTACAGCTCGACACTTTGCCAAAAAAGGGTCAATTTTCACTGCAAAATTGAGGTGTGACCACGTCGCGTTTTGCGCCGTTTCCTGTCGCGGGCACTAGGCCGACCCGCACAAGTGAGGTACCATTTTTCTCGTAGGACTTTGGGGAACGCGGGGTGGGTGGTTATTTGTGGATCCACGCAGATTCCAGAACTTTCCATCACAGAAATGTGGGGAAAATGTGTTTTTTTTGTCAATTGTTTACGTTTGCAAGGGATTCTGGATAACAGACCATGCTGGGAGGCAGTCAAGTCACCCCATCCTGGATTCCCCTGGTTGTCTAGTTTACAAAAATGTATAGGTTTGCTAGGTTTCCCTAGGTGCCGGCAGGGCTAGGGTTCAAAAACTACAGCTAGTCACTTTGCCAAAAAAGGGTCATTTTTCACTGCAAAATTGAGGTGTGACCACGTTGCGTTTTGCGCCGTTTCCTGTCGCGGGCACTATGCCGACCCGCACAAGTGAGGTACCATTTTTCTCGTAGGACTTTGGGGAACGCGGGGTGGGTGGAAATTTGTGGATCCACGCAGATTCCAGAACTTTCCATCACAGAAATGTGGGGAAAATGTTTTTTTTGTCAATATTTTACGTTTGCAAGGTATTCTGGGTAACAGACCATGGTGGGAGGCAGTCAAGTCACCCCATCCTGGATTCCCCTGGGTGTCTAGTTTTCAAAAATGTATAGGTTTGCTAGGTTTCCCTAGGTGCCGGCAGGGCTAGGGTTCAAAAACTACAGCTAGTCACTTTGCCAAAAAAGGGTCATTTTTCACTGCAAAATTGAGGTGTGACCACGTTGCGTTTTGCGCCGTTTCCTGTCGCGGGCACTAGGCCGACCCGCACAAGTGAGGTACCATTTTTCTCGTAGGACTTTGGGGAACGTGGGGTGGGTGGAAATTTGTGGATCCACGCAGATTCCAGAACTTTCCAACACAGAAATGTGGGGAAAATGTATTTTTTTTGTCAATTGTTTACGTTTGCAAGGGATTCTGGGTAACAAACCATGGTGGGAGGCAGTCAAATCACGCCAGCCTGGATTCCCCTGGGTGTCTAGTTTTCAAAAATGTATAGGTTTGCTAGGTTTCCCTAGGTGCCGGCAGGGCTAGGGTTCAAAAACTACAGCTCGTCATTTTGCCAAAAAAGGGTAATTTTTCACTGCAAAATTGAGGTGTGACCACGTTGCGTTTTGCGCCGTTTCCTGTCGCGGGCACTATGCCGACCCGCACAAGTGAGGTACCATTTTTCTCGTAGGACATTGGGGAACGCGGGGTGGGTGGAAATTTGTGGATCCACGCAGATTCCAGAACTTTCCATCACAGAAATATGGGGAAAATGTGTTTTTTTTGTCAATTTTTTAGGTTTGCAAGGGATTCTGGGTAACAGACCATGGTGGGAGGCAGTCAAGTCACCCCATCCTGGATTCCCCTGGGTGTCTAGTTTTCAAAAATGTATAGGTTTTCTAGGTTTCCCTAGGTGCCGGCAGGGCTAGGGTTCAAAAACTACAGCTAGTCACTTTGCCAAAAAGGGGTCATTTTTCACTGCAAAATTGAGGTGTGACCACGTTGCGTTTTGCGCCGTTTCCTGTCGCGGGCACTATGCCGACCCGCACAAGTGAGGTACCATTTTTCTTGTAGGACTTTGGGGAACGCGGGGTGCATGGAAATTTGTGGATCCACGCAGCTTCCAGAACTTTCCAACACAGAAATGTGGGGAAAATGTGTTTTTTTTGTCAATTTTTTACGTTTGCAAGGGATTCTGGGTAACAGACCATGGTGGGAGGCAGTCAAGTCACCCCATCCTGGATTCCCCTGGGTGTCTAGTTTTCAAAAATGTATAGGTTTGCTAGGTTTCCCTAGGTGCCGGCAGGGCTAGGGTTCAAAAACTACAGCTCATCACTTTGCCAAAAAAAGGTCATTTTTTCACTGCAAAATTGAGGTGTGACCACGTTGCGTTTTGCGCCGTTTCCAGTCGCGGGCACTATGCCAACCCACACAAGTGAGGTACCATTTTTCTCGTAGGACTTTTGGGAACGCGGGGTGCGTGGAAATTTGTGGATCCACGCAGATTCCAGAACTTTCCATCACAGAAATATGGGGAAAATGTGGGTTTTTTGTCAATTGTTTACGTTTGCAAGGGATTCTGGGTAACAGACCATGGTGGGAGGCAGTCAAGTCACCCCATCCTGGATTCCCCTGGGTGTCTAGTTTACAAAAATGTATAGGTTTGCTAGGTTTCCCTAGGTGCCGGCAGGGCTAGGGTTCAAAAACTACAGCTCGACACTTTGCCAAAAAAGGGTCAATTTTCACTGCAAAATTGAGGTGTGACCACGTCGCGTTTTGCGCCGTTTCCTGTCGCGGGCTCTAGGCCGACCCGCACAAGTGAGGTACCATTTTTCTCGTAGGACTTTGGGGAACGCGGAGTGGGTGGAAATTTGTGGATCCACGCAGATTCCAGAACTTTCCATCACAGAAATGTGGGGAAAATGTGTCTTTTTGTCAATTTTTTACGTTTGCAAGGGATTCTGGATAACAGACCATGGTGGGAGGCAGTCAAGTCACCCCATCCTGGATTCCCCTGGGTGTCTAGTTTACAAAAATGTATAGGTTTGCTAGGTTTCCCTAGGTGCCGGCAGAGCTAGGGTTCAAAAACTACAGCTAGTCACTTTGCCAAAAAAGGGTCATTTTTCACTGCAAAATTGAGGTGTGACCACGTTGCGTTTTGCGCCGTTTCCTGTCGCGGGCACTATGCCGACCCGCACAAGTGAGGTACAATTTTTCTCGTAGGACTTTGGGGAACGCGGGGTGGGTGGAAATTTGTGGATCCACGCAGATTCCAGAACTTTCCATCACAGAAATGTGGGGAAAATGTTTTTTTTGTCAATATTTTACGTTTGCAAGGGATTCTGGGTAACAAACCATGGTGGGAGGCAGTCAAATCACCCCATCCTGGATTCCCCTGGGTGTCTAGTTTTCAAAAATGTATAGGTTTGCTAGGTTTCCCTAGGTGCCGGCAGGGCTAGGGTTCAAAAACTACAGCTCGTCATTTTGCCAAAAAAGGGTCATTTTTCACTGCAAAATTGAGGTGTGACCACGTTGCAATTTGCGCCGTTTCCTGTCGCGGGCACTATGCCGACCCGCACAAGTGAGGTACCATTTTTCTCGTAGGACATTGGGGAACGCGGGGTGGGTGGAAATTTGTGGATCCACGCAGATTCCAGAACTTTCCATCACAGAAATATGGGGAAAATGTGGTTTTTTTGTCAATTTTTTAGGTTTGCAAGGGATTCTGGGTAACAGACCATGGTGGGAGGCAGTCAAGTCACCCCATCCTGGATTCCCCTGGGTGTCTAGTTTTCAAAAATGTATAGGTTTGCTAGGTTTCCCTAGGTGCCGGCAGGGCTAGGGTTCAAAAACTACAGCTCGTCATTTTGCCAAAAAAGGGTCATTTTTCACTGCAAAATTGAGGTGTGACCACGTTGCGTTTTGCGCCGTTTCCTGTCGCGGGCACTATGCCGACCCGCACAAGTGAGGTACCATTTTTCTCGTAGGACTTTGGGGAACGCGGGGTGCGTGGAAATTTGTGGATCCACGCAGATTCCAGAACTTTCCATCACAGAAATGTGGGGAAAATGTGTTTTTTTTGTCAATTTGTTATGTTTGCAAGGGATTCTGGGTTACAGACCATGGTGGGAGGCATTCAAGTCACCCCATCCTGGATTCCCCTGGGTGTCTAGTTTTCAAAAATGTATCGGTTTGCTAGGTTTCCCTAGGTGCCGGCAGGGCTAGGGTTCAAAACCTACAGCTCGTCACTTTGCCAAAAAAGGGTCATTTTTCACTGCAAAATTGAGGTGTGACCACGTTGCGTTTTGCGCCGTTTCCTGTCGCGGGCACTAGGCCGACCCGCACAAGTGAGGTACCATTTTTCTCGTAGGACCTTGGGGATCGCGGGGTGGGTGGAAATTTGTAGATCCACGCAGATTCCAGAACTTTCCATCACAGAAATGTGGGGAAAATGTGTTTTTTTTGTCAATTTTTTACGTTTGCAAGGGATTCTGGGTAACAGACCATGGTGGGAGGCAGTCAAGTCACCCCATCCTGGATTCCCCTGGGTGTCTAGTTTTCAAAAATGTATAGGTTTGCTAGGTTTCCCTAGGTGCCGGCAGGGCTAGGGTTCAAAAACTACAGCTCGACACTTTGCCAAAAAAGGGTCAATTTTCACTGCAAAATTGAGGTGTGACCACGTCGCGTTTTGCGCCGTTTCCTGTCGCGGGCACTAGGCCGACCCGCACAAGTGAGGTACCATTTTTCTCGTAGGACTTTGGGGAACGCGGGGTGGGTGGAAATTTGTGGATCCACGCAGATTCCAGAACTTTCCATCACAGAAATGTGGGGAAAATGTGTCTTTTTGTCAATTATTTACGTTTGCAAGGGATTCTGGATAACAGACCATGGTGGGAGGCAGTCAAGTCAGCCCATCCTGGATTCCCCTGGGTGTCTAGTTTACAAAAATGTATAGGTTTGCTAGGTTTCCCTAGGTGCCGGCAGAGCTAGGGTTCAAAAACTACAGCTAGTCACTTTGCCAAAAAAGGGTCATTTTTCACTGCAAAATTGAGGTGTGACCACGTTGCGTTTTGCGCCGTTTCCTGTCGCGGGCACTATGCCGACCCGCACAAGTGAGGTACAATTTTTCTCGTAGGACTTTGGGGAACGCGGGGTGGGTGGAAATTTGTGGATCCACGCAGATTCCAGAACTTTCCATCACAGAAATGTGGGGAAAATGTTTTTTTTGTCAATATTTTACGTTTGCAAGGGATTCTGGGTAACAGACCATGGTGGGAGGCAGTCAAGTCACCCCATCCTGGATTCCCCTGGGTGTCTAGTTTTCAAAAATGTATAGGTTTGCTAGGTTTCCCTAGGTGCCGGCAGGGCTAGGGTTCAAAAACTACAGCTAGTCACTTTGCCAAAAAAGGGTCATTTTTCACTGCAAAATTGAGGTGTGACCACGTTGCGTTTTGCGCCGTTTCCTGTCGCGGGCACTAGGCCGACCCGCACAAGTGAGGTACCATTTTTCTCGTAGGACTTTGGGGAATGTGGGGTGGGTGGAAATTTGTGGATCCACGCAGATTCCAGAACTTTCCAACACAGAAATGTGGGGAAAATGTGTTTTTTTGTCAATTGTTTACGTTTGCAAGGGATTCTGGGTAACAAACCATGGTGGGAGGCAGTCAAATCACCCCATCCTGGATTCCCCTGGGTGTCTAGTTTTCAAAAATGTATAGGTTTGCTAGGTTTCCCATGGTGCCGGCAGGGCTAGGGTTCAAAAACTACAGCTAGTCACTTTGCCAAAAAGGGGTCATTTTTCACTGCAAAATTGAGGTGTGACCACGATGCGTTTTGCGCCGTTTCCTGTCGCGGGCACTATGCCGACCCGCACAAGTGAGGTACCATTTTTCTCGTAGGACTTTGGGGAACGCGGGGTGCGTGGAAATTTGTGGATCCACGCAGATTCCAGAACTTTCCATCACAGAAATGTGGGGAAAATGTGTTTTTTTTGTCAATTTTTTACGTTTGCAAGGGATTCTGGGTAACAGACCATGGTGGGAGGCAGTCAAGTCACCCCATCCTGGATTCCCCTGGGTGTCTAGTTTTCAAAAATGTATAGGTTTGCTAGGTTTCCCTAGGTGCCGGCAGGGCTAGGGTTCAAAAACTACAGCTAGTCACTTTGCCAAAAAAGGGTCATTTTTCACTGCAAAATTGAGGTGTGACCACGTTGCGTTTTGCGCCGTTTCCTGTCGCGGGCACTAGGCCGACCCGCACAAGTGAGGTACCATTTTTCTTGTAGGACTTTGGGGAACGTGGGGTGGGTGGAAATTTGTGGATCCACGCAGATTCCAGAACTTTCCAACACAGAAATGTGGGGAAAATGTGTTTTTTTTGTCAATTGTTTACGTTTGCAAGGGATTCTGGGTAACAAACCATGGTGGGAGGCAGTCAAATCACCCCATCCTGGATTCCCCTGGGTGTCTAGTTTTAAAAAATGTATAGGTTTGCTAGGTTTCTCTAGGTGCCGGCAGGGCTAAGGTTAAAAAACTACAGCTCATCACTTTGCCAAAAAAGGGTCATTTTTCACTGCAAAATTGAGGTGTGACCACGTTGCGTTTTGCGCTGTTTCCAGTCGCGGGCACTATGCCGACCCGCACAAGTGAGGTACCATTTTTCTTGTAGGACTTTGGGGAACGCGGGGTGGGTGGAAATTTGTGGATGCACGCAGATTCCAGAACTTTCCATCACAGAAATGTGGGAAAAATGTGGTTTTTTTGTCAATTGTTTACGTTTGCAAGGGATTCTGGGTAACAGTCCATGGTGGGAGGCAGTCAAGTCACCCCATCCTGGATTCCCCTGGGTGTCTAGTTTTCAAAAATGTATAGGTTTGCTAGGTTTCCCTAGGTGCCGGCAGGGCTAGGGTTCAAAAACTACAGCTCGTCACTTTGCCAAAAAAGGGTCATTTTTCACTGCAAAATTGAGGTGTGACCACGTTGCGTTTTGTGCCGTTTCCTGTCGCGGGCACTAGGCTGACCCGCACAAGTGAGGTACCATTTTTCTCGTAGGACTTTGGGGAACGCGGGGTGGGTGGAAATTTGTGGATGCACGCAGATTCCAGAACTTTCCATCACAGAAATGTGGGGAAAATGTGGTTTTTTTGTCAATTTTTTACGTTTGCAAGGGATTCTGGGTAACAGACCATGGTGGGAGGCAGTCAAGTCACCCCATCCTGGATTCCCCTGGGTGTCTAGTTTACAAAAATGTATAGGTTTGCTAGGTTTCCCTAGGTGCCGGCAGGGCTAGGGTTCAAAAACTACAGCTCGACACTTTGCCAAAAAAGGGTCAATTTTCACTGCAAAATTGAGGTGTGACCACGTCGCGTTTTTCGCCGTTTCCTGTCGCGGGCACTAGGCCGACCCGCACAAGTGAGGTACCATTTTTCTCGTAGGACTTTGGGGAACGCGGGGTGGGTGGAAATTTGTGGATCCACGCAGATTCCAGAACTTTCCATCACAGAAATGTGGGGAAAATGTGTTTTTTTTGTCAATTGTTTACGTTTGCAAGGGATTCTGGATAACAGACCATGCTGGGAGGCAGTCAAGTCACCCCATCCTGGATTCCCCTGGTTGTCTAGTTTACAAAAATGTATAGGTTTGCTAGGTTTCCCTAGGTGCCGGCAGGGCTAGGGTTCAAAAACTACAGCTAGTCACTTTGCCAAAAAAGGGTCATTTTTCACTGCAAAATTGAGGTGTGACCACGTTGCGTTTTGCGCCGTTTCCTGTCGCGGGCACTATGCCGACCCGCACAAGTGAGGTACCATTTTTCTCGTAGGACTTTGGGGAACGCGGGGTGGGTGGAAATTTGTGGATCCACGCAGATTCCAGAACTTTCCATCACAGAAATGTGGGGAAAATGTTTTTTTTGTCAATATTTTACGTTTGCAAGGTATTCTGGGTAACAGACCATGGTGGGAGGCAGTCAAGTCACCCCATCCTGGATTCCCCTGGGTGTCTAGTTTTCAAAAATGTATAGGTTTGCTAGGTTTCCCTAGGTGCCGGCAGGGCTAGGGCTCAAAAACTACAGCTAGTCACTTTGCCAAAAAAGGGTCATTTTTCACTGCAAAATTGAGGTGTGACCACGTTGCGTTTTGCGCCGTTTCCTGTCGCGGGCACTAGGCCGACCCGCACAAGTGAGGTACCATTTTTCTCGTAGGACTTTGGGGAACGTGGGGTGGGTGGAAATTTGTGGATCCACGCAGATTCCAGAACTTTCCAACACAGAAATGTGGGGAAAATGTATTTTTTTTGTCAATTGTTTACGTTTGCAAGGGATTCTGGGTAACAAACCATGGTGGGAGGCAGTCAAATCACGCCAGCCTGGATTCCCCTGGGTGTCTAGTTTTCAAAAATGTATAGGTTTGCTAGGTTTCCCTAGGTGCCGGCAGGGCTAGGGTTCAAAAACTACAGCTCGTCATTTTGCCAAAAAAGGGTAATTTTTCACTGCAAAATTGAGGTGTGACCACGTTGCGTTTTGCGCCGTTTCCTGTCGCGGGCACTATGCCGACCCGCACAAGTGAGGTACCATTTTTCTCATAGGACATTGGGGAACGCGGGGTGGGTGGAAATTTGTGGATCCACGCAGATTCCAGAACTTTCCATCACAGAAATATGGGGAAAATGTGTTTTTTTTGTCAATTTTTTAGGTTTGCAAGGGATTCTGGGTAACAGACCATGGTGGGAGGCAGTCAAGTCACCCCATCCTGGATTCCCCTGGGTGTCTAGTTTTCAAAAATGTATAGGTTTGCTAGGTTTCCCTAGGTGCCGGCAGGGCTAGGGTTCAAAAACTACAGCTAGTCACTTTGCCAAAAAGGGGTCATTTTTCACTGCAAAATTGAGGTGTGACCACGTTGCGTTTTGCGCCGTTTCCTGTCGCGGGCACTATGCCGACCCGCACAAGTGAGGTACCATTTTTCTTGTAGGACTTTGGGGAACGCGGGGTGCGTGGAAATTTGTGGATCCACGCAGCTTCCAGAACTTTCCAACACAGAAATGTGGGGAAAATGTGTTTTTTTTGTCAATTTTTTACGTTTGCAAGGGATTCTGGGTAACAGACCATGGTGGGAGGCAGTCAAGTCACCCCATCCTGGATTCCCCTGGGTGTCTAGTTTTCAAAAATGTATAGGTTTGCTAGGTTTCCCTAGGTGCCGGCAGGGCTAGGGTTCAAAAACTACAGCTCATCACTTTGCCAAAAAAGGGTCATTTTTTCACTGCAAAATTGAGGTGTGACCACGTTGCGTTTTGCGCCGTTTCCAGTCGCGGGCACTATGCCAACCCACACAAGTGAGGTACCATTTTTCTCGTAGGACTTTTGGGAACGCGGGGTGCGTGGAAATTTGTGGATCCACGCAGATTCCAGAACTTTCCATCACAGAAATATGGGGAAAATGTGGGTTTTTTGTCAATTGTTTACGTTTGCAAGGGATTCTGGGTAACAGACCATGGTGGGAGGCAGTCAAGTCACCCTATCCTGGATTCCCCTGGGTGTCTAGTTTTCAAAAATGTATAGGTTTGCTAGGTTTCCCTAGGTGCCGGCAGGGCTAGGGTTCAAAAACTACAGCTCGTCACTTTGCCAAAAAAGGGTCATTTTTCACTGCAAAATTGAGGTGTGACCACGTTGCGTTTTGTGCCGTTTCCTGTCGCGGGCACTAGGCCGACCCGCACAAGTGAGGTACCATTTTTCTCGTAGGACTTTGGGGAACGTGGGGTGGGTGGAAATTTGTGGATCCACGCTGATTCCAGAACTTTCCAACACAGAAATGTGGGGAAAATGTGTTTTTTTTGTCAATTGTTTATGTTTGCAAGGGATTCTGGGTAACAGACCATGGTGGGAGGCAGTCAAGTCACCCCATCCTGGATTCCCCTGGGTGTCTAGTTTTCAAAAATGTATAGGTTTGCTAGGTTTCCCTCGGTGCCGGCAGGGCTAGGGTTCAAAAATTACAGCTCGTCATTTTGCCAAAAAAGGGTCATTTTTCACTGCAAAATTGAGGTGTGACCACGTTGCGTTTTGCGCCGTTTCCTGTCGCGGGCACTATGCCGACCCGCACAAGTGAGGTACCATTTTTCTCGTAGGACATTGGGGAACGCGGGGTGGGTGGAAATTTGTGGATCCACGCAGATTCCAGAACTTTCCATCACAGAAATATGGGGAAAATGTGTTTTTTTTGTCAATTGTTTATGTTTGCAAGGGATTCTGGGTAACAGACCATGGTGGGAGGCAGTCAAGTCACCCCATCCTAGATTCCCCTGGGTGTCTAGTTTTCAAAAATGTATAGGTTTGCTAGGTTTCCCTAGGTGCCGGCAGGGCTAGGGTTCAAAAACTACAGCTAGTCACTTTGCCAAAAATGGGTCATTTTTCACTGCAAAATTGAGGTGTGACCACGTTGCGTTTTGCGCCGTTTCCTGTCGCGGGCACTATGCCGACCCGCACAAGTGAGGTACCATTTTTCTCGTAGGACTTTGTGTAACGCGGGGTGCGTGGAAATTTGTGGATCCACGCAGCTTCCAGAACTTTCCATCACAGAAATGTGGGGAAAATGTGTTTTTTTTGTCAATTTTTTACGTTTGCAAGGGATTCTGGGTAACAGACCATGGTGGGAGGCAGTCAAGTCACCCCATTCTGGATTCCCCTGGGTGTCTAGTTTTCAAAAATGTATAGGTTTGCTAGGTTTCCCTAGGTGCCGGCAGGGCTAGGGTTCAAAAACTACAGCTAGTCACTTTGCCAAAAAAGGGTCATTTTTCACTGCAAAATTGAGATGTGACCACGTTGCGTTTTGCGCCGTTTCCTGTCGCGGGCACTAGGCCGACCCGCACAAGTGAGGTACCATTTTTCTCGTAGGACTTTGGGGAACGTGGGGTGGGTGGAAATTTGTGGATCCACGCAGATTCCAGAACTTTCCAACACAGAAATGTGGGGAAAATGTATTTTTTTTGTCAATTGTTTACGTTTGCAAGGGATTCTGGGTAACAAACCATGGTGGGAGGCAGTCAAATCACCCCATCCTGGATTCCCCTGGGTGTCTAGTTTTCAAAAATGTATAGGTTTGCTAGGTTTCCCTAGGTGCCGGCAGGGCTAGGGTTAAAAAACTACAGCTCATCACTTTGCCAAAAAAGGGTCATTTTTCACTGCAAAATTGAGGTGTGACCACATTGCGTTTTGCGCCGTTTCCAGTCGTGGGCACTATGCCAACCTGCACAAGTGAGGTACCATTTTTCTCGTAGGACATTGGGGAACGCGGGGTGGGTGGAAAATTGTGGATCCACGCATATTCCAGAACTTTCCATCACAGAAATATGGGGAAAATGTGTTTTTTTTGTCAATTGTTTACGTTTGCAAGGGATTCTGGGTAACAGACCATGGTGGGAGGCAGTCAAATCACCCCACCCTGGATTCCCCTGGGTGTCTAGTTTTCAAAAATGTATAGGTTTGCTAGGTTTCTCTAGGTGCCGGCAGGGCTAGGGTTAAAAAACTACAGCTCATCACTTTGCCAAAAAAGGGTCATTTTTCACTGCAAAATTGAGGTGTGACCACGTTGCGTTTTGCGCCGTTTCCAGTCGCGGGCACTATGCCGACCCGCACAAGTGAGGTACCATTTTTCTTGTAGGACTTTGGGGAACGCGGGGTGCATGGAAATTTGTGGATCCACGCAGAATCCAGAACTTTCCATCACAGAAATGTGGGGAAAATGTGTTTTTTTTGTCAATTGTTTACATTTGCAAGGGATTCTGGGTAACAGACCATGGTGGGAGGCAGTCAAGTCACCCCATCCTGGATTCCCCTGGGTGTCTAGTTTTCAAAAATGTATAGGTTTGCTAGGTTTCCCTAGGTGCCGGCAGGGCTAGGGTTCAAAAACTACAGCTCGTCACTTTGCCAAAAAAGGGTCATTTTTCACTGCAAAATTGAGGTGTGACCACGTTGCGTTTTGTGCCGTTTCCTGTCGCGGGCACTAGGCCGACCCGCACAAGTGAGGTACCATTTTTCTCGTAGGACTTTGGGGAATGCGGGGTGGGTGGAAATTTGTGGATCCACGCAGATTCCAGAACTTTCCATCACAGAAATGTGGGGAAAATGTGTTTTTTTTGTCAATTTTTTACGTTTGCAAGGGATTCTGGATAACAGACCATTGTGGGAGGCAGTCAAGTCACCCCATCCTGGATTCCCCTGGGTGTCTAGTTTTCAAAAATGTATAGGTTTGCTAGGTTTCCCTAGGTGCCGGCAGGGCTAGGGTTCAAAAACTACAGCTCGTCATTTTGCCAAAAAAGGGTCATTTTTCACTGCAAAATTGAGGTGTGACCACGTTGCGTTTTGCGCCGTTTCCTGTCGCGGGCACTATGCCGACCCGCACAAGTGAGGTACCATTTTTCTCATAGGACATTGGGGAACGCGGGGTGGGTGGAAATTTGTGGATCCACGCAGATTCCAGAACTTTCCATCACAGAAATATGGGGAAAATGTGTTTTTTTTGTCAATTGTTTACGTTTGCAAGGGATTCTGGGTAACAGACCATGGTGGGAGGCAGTCAAGTCACCCCATCCTGGATTCCCCTGGGTGTCTAGTTTTCAAAAATGTATAGGTTTGCTAGGTTTCCCTAGGTGCCGGCAGGGCTAGGGTTCAAAAACTACAGCTAGTCACTTTGCCAAAAAGGGGTCATTTTTCACTGCAAAATTGAGGTGTGACCACGTTGCGTTTTGCGCCGTTTCCTGTCGCGGGCACTAGGCCGACCCGCACAAGTGAGGTACCATTTTTCTCGTAGGACTTTGTGTAACGCGGGGTGGGTGGAAATTTGTGGATCCACGCAGATTCCAGAACTTTCCATCACAGAAATGTGGGGAAAATGTGTTTTTTTTGTCAATTTGTTATGTTTGCAAGGGATTCTGGGTTACAGACCATGGTGGGAGGCAGTCAAGTCACCCCATCCTGGATTCCCCTGGGTGTCTAGTTTTCAAAAATGTATAGGTTTGCTAGGTTTCCCTAGGTGCCGGCAGGGCTAGGGTTCAAAACCTACAGCTCGTCACTTTGCCAAAAAAGGGACATTTTTCACTGCAAAATTGAGGTGTGACCACGTTGCGTTTTGCGCCGTTTCCTGTCGCGGGCACTAGGCCGACCCGCACAAGTGAGGTACCATTTTTCTCGTAGGACCTTGGGGATCGCGGGGTGGGTGGAAATTTGTAGATCCACGCAGATTCCAGAACTTTCCATCACAGAAATGTGGGGAAAATGTGTTTTTTTTGTAAATTTTTTACGTTTGCAAGGGATTCTGGGTAACAGACCATGGTGGGAGGCAGTCAAGTCACCCCATCCTGGATTCCCCTGGGTGTCTAGTTTTCAAAAATGTATAGGTTTGCTAGGTTTCCCTAGGTGCCGGCAGGGCTAGGGTTCAAAAACTACAGCTCATCACTTTGCCAAAAAAGGGTCATTTTTTCACTGCAAAATTGAGGTGTGACCACGTTGCGTTTTGCGCCGTTTCCAGTCGCGGGCACTATGCCAACCCGCACAAGTGAGGTACCATTTTTCTCGTAGGACTTTGGGGAACGCGGGGTGCGTGGAAATTTGTGGATCCACGCAGATTCCAGAACTTTCCATCACAGAAATATGGGGAAAATGTTGGTTTTTTGTCAATTTTTTACGTTTGCAAGGGATTCTGGGTAACAGACCATGGTGGGAGGCAGTCAAGTCACCCCATCCTGAATTCCCCTGGGTTTCTAGTTTACAAAAATGTATAGGTTTGCTAGGTTTCCCTAGGTGCCGGCAGGGCTAGGGTTCAAAAACTACAGCTCGACACTTTGCCAAAAAAGGGTCAATTTTCACTGCAAAATTGAGGTGTGACCACGTCGCGTTTTGCGCCGTTTCCTGTCGCGGGCACTAGGCCGACCCGCACAAGTGAGGTACCATTTTTCTTGTAGGACTTTGGGGAACGCGGGGTGCATGGAAATTTGTGGATCCACGCAGATTCCAGGACTTTCCATCACAGAAATATGGGGAAAATGTGTTTTTTTTGTCAATTGTTTACGTTTGCAAGGGATTCTGGGTAACAGACCATGGTGGGAGGCAGTCAAATCACCCCACCCTGGATTCCCCTGGGTGTCTAGTTTTCAAAAATGTATAGGTTTGCTAGGTTTCTCTAGGTGCCGGCAGGGCTAGGGTTAAAAAACTACAGCTCATCACTTTGCCAAAAAAGGGTCATTTTTCACTGCAAAATTGAGGTGTGACCACGTTGCGTTTTGCGCCGTTTCCAGTCGCGGGCACTATGCCGACCCGCACAAGTGAGGTACCATTTTTCTTGTAGGACTTTGGGGAACGCGGGGTGCATGGAAATTTGTGGATCCACGCAGATTCCAGGACTTTCCATCACAGAAATGTGGGGAAAATGTGGTTTTTTTGTCAATTGTTTACATTTGCAAGGGATTCTGGGTAACAGACCATGGTGGGAGGCAGTCAAGTCACCCCATCCTGGATTCCCCTGGGTGTCTAGTTTTCAAAAATGTATAGGTTTGCTAGGTTTCCCTAGGTGCCGGCAGGGCTAGGGTTCAAAAACTACAGCTCGTCACTTTGCCAAAAAAGGGTCATTTTTCACTGCAAAATTGAGGTGTGACCACGTTGCGTTTTGTGCCGTTTCCTGTCGCGGGCACTAGGCCGACCCGCACAAGTGAGGTACCATTTTTCTCGTAGGACTTTGGGGAATGCGGGGTGGGTGGAAATTTGTGGATCCACGCAGATTCCAGAACTTTCCATCACAGAAATGTGGGGAAAATGTGTTTTTTTTGTCAATTTTTTATGTTTGCAAGGGATTCTGGATAACAGACCATTGTGGGAGGCAGTCAAGTCACCCCATCCTGGATTCCCCTGGGTGTCTAGTTTTCAAAAATGTATAGGTTTGCTAGGTTTCTGTTGTAATGGCTTTCTTAATTGTGTTCTAATATGTATCTGCATATCCCATCCTCGTCGCCAGTGTTAAATAGAGGTCCCTTGGAAGGAAGAATGAAGTTGAGGCTTGATGGAGGAAGTAGAAGGTTTATTCTCAGTTGTAGGTATAAACAGCTCATCCACCCAACTGTCAACAGGTTAATGATCTCTCCCTCCTTCAACATTCTACATCTAGCTTGGTCCTGACATTCCAGAACACCAAGCAACTCAGAGCGAGATATGCAGATACATATTAGAACACAATTAAGAAAGCCATTACAACAGTTTCCCTAGGTGCCGGCAGGGCTAGGGTTCAAAAACTACAGCTCGTCATTTTGCCAAAAAAGGGTCATTTTTCACTGCAAAATTGAGGTGTGACCACGTTGGGTTTTGCGCCGTTTCCTGTCGCGGGCACTATGCCGACCCGCACAAGTGAGGTACCATTTTTCTCATAGGACATTGGGGAACGTGGGGTGGGTGGAAATTTGTGGATCCACGCAGATTCCAGAACTTTCCATCACAGAAATATGGGGAAAATGTGTTTTTTTTGTCAATTTTTTACGTTTGCAAGGGATTCTGGGTAACAGACCATGGTGGGAGGCAGTCAAGTCACCCCATCCTGGATTCCCCTGGGTGTCTAGTTTTCAAAAATGTATAGGTTTGCTAGGTTTCCCTAGGTGCCGGCAGGGCTAGGGTTCAAAAACTACAGCTAGTCACTTTGCCAAAAAGGGGTCATTTTTCACTGCAAAATTGAGGTGTGACCACGTTGCGTTTTGCGCCGTTTCCTGTCGCGGGCACTATGCCGACCCGCACAAGTGAGGTACCATTTTTCTTGTAGGACTTTGGGGAACGCGGGGTGCGTGGAAATTTGTGGATCCACGCAGCTTCCAGAACTTTCCAACACAGAAATGTGGGGAAAATGTGTTTTTTTTGTCAATTTTTTACGTTTGCAAGGGATTCTGGGTAACAGACCATGGTGGGAGGCAGTCAAGTCACCCCATCCTGGATTCCCCTGGGTGTCTAGTTTTCAAAAATGTATAGGTTTGCTAGGTTTCCCTAGGTGCCGGCAGGGCTAGGGTTCAAAAACTACAGCTAGTCACTTTGCCAAAAAGGGGTCATTTTTCACTGCAAAATTGAGGTGTGACCACGTCGCGTTTTGCGCCGTTTCCTGTCGCAGGCACTATGCCGACCCGCACAAGTGAGGTACCATTTTTCTTGTAGGACTTTGTGTAACGCGGGGTGGGTGGAAATTTGTGGATCCACGCAGATTCCAGAACTTTCCATCACAGAAATGTGGGGAAAATGTGTTTTTTTTGTCAATTTGTTATGTTTGCAAGGGATTCTGGGTTACAGACCATGGTGGGAGGCAGTCAAGTCACCCCATCCTGGATTCCCCTGGGTGTCTAGTTTACAAAAATGTATAGGTTTGCTAGGTTTCCCTAGGTGCCGGCAGAGCTAGGGTTAAAAAACTACAGCTAGTCACTTTGCCAAAAAAGGGTCATTTTTCACTGCAAAATTGAGGTGTGACCACGTTGCGTTTTGCGCCGTTTCCTGTCGCGGGCACTATGCCGACCCGCACAAGTGAGGTACCATTTTTCTCGTAGGACTTTGGGGAACGCGGGGTGGGTGGAAATTTGTGGATCCACGCAGATTCCAGAACTTTCCATCACAGAAATATGGGGAAAATGTGTTTTTTTTGTCAATTCTTTTGCGTTTGCAAGGGATTCTGGGTAACAGACCATGGTGGGAGGCAGTCAAGTCACCCCATCCTGGATTCCCCTGGGTGTCTAGTTTTCAAAAATGTATAGGTTTGATAGGTTTCCCTAGGTGCCGGCAGGGCTAGGGTTCAAAAACTACAGCTCGTCACTTTGCCAAAAAAGGGTCATTTTTCACTGCAAAATTGAGGTGTGACCATGTCGCGTTTTGCGCCGTTTCCTGTCGCGGGCACTAGGCCGACCCGCACAAGTGAGGTACAATTTTTCTCGTAGGACTTTGGGGAACGCGGGGTGGATGGAAATTTGTGGATCCACGCAGATTCCAGAACTTTCCATCACAGAAATGTGGGGAAAATGTTTTTTTTGTCAATATTTTATGTTTGCAAGGGATTCTGGGTAACAGACCATGGTGGGAGGCAGTCAAGTCACCCCATCCTGGATTCCCCTGGGTGTCTAGTTTTCAAAAATGTATAGGTTTGCTAGGTTTCCCTAGGTGCCGGCAGGGCTAGGGTTCAAAAACTACAGCTAGTCACTTTGCCAAAAAAGGGTCATTTTTCACTGCAAAATTGAGGTGTGACCACGTTGCGTTTTGCGCCGTTTCCTGTCGCGGGCACTAGGCCGACCCGCACAAGTGAGGTACCATTTTTCTCGTAGGACTTTGGGGAATGTGGGGTGGGTGGAAATTTGTGGATCCACGCAGATTCCAGAACTTTCCAACACAGAAATGTGGGGAAAATGTTTTTTTTTTGTCAATTGTTTACGTTTGCAAGGGATTCTGGGTAACAAACCATGGTGGGAGGCAGTCAAATCACCCCATCCTGGATTCCCCTGGGTGTCTAGTTTTCAAAAATGTATAGGTTTGCTAGGTTTCTGTTGTAATGGCTGTAGGAAGGTGGATATCTGACTATGGTTACCCCCAACTTTTTGCCTAGTGTCTAGCTGGTTTTTCGACTTAGTTGGCCTGAGATCCTGCCATTCAGGGTCTCAGGCTGTCTGCTCTCTCTTTAAAATGGATTCCATGTACCCTAGGTACATTCCCAATTGGTAAGGATCACCTTATTGGACCCTGTACAGTGTACCCTAGGTACCCAGGGCATAGGTGTACCCTAGGCCTCCCAGGGGCTGCAGCATGTATTATGCCACCCCTGGTCTGGCCTTCCAATCAGACACAACTGGCTGATCACTCAGCTGGGGCAAGGTCGTGTAATCACCCCTTGCTTAGGTGTAGTATTCCTATACCTACCTTATATATAGACACATGTGTACCTATCAGTCACTCCTATGGCAGGCCTTAACAATCCTGGAGGCAGAGTGCTTGGTAACATGTGAGATGGTGCTCTAGCATGAGCTGAGCCTGTCTGCAGCTTTCGGAACCATGTCCTTATAGCTGTTCTATGATATAGCCTACCATATACTCTTAAAGTGCCTTATAATCTTAAACGGTTATGGTAACTATGGTTGGGCTGTATCAAAACATGTCGTGTAAGGTGTCTAACACTTTGGAATAATACCCCCATACCATTTCTGGTGATGAGGATATTATTCCTCCCTTCTAGAGGGAGAGACATGTTAAAATCATACTTTGCTGTGTAACCTCTGACCAAAGCCTCAGCATCACAAAATGGATGCTGCTGCCACGACACAAGTCTGACCTCCTGCAGCTGGGAGTGATCCCAGCCAGGGAGGCCTGGACAATAGGTTTCCTGCTTGGGGAGGTGCTAGCACCTCCCCAGACAGCCTTTAGTGTATTGGGGCAGGGTGGGCTGAAAGGAATGAGACATGCCTGGGGCACACAAGGTGTTCCTTGCATAGTCCAGTTCAAACCGGCGCTGGGGCACTCCAGCCCCAGCTCTGGCGCGAAACTGGACAAAGGGAAGTGGGTGTAACCACCCCCTCCCAGGTCCCACCCATAAGGCGTGACCTAGCAGGTATCCCAGCCCCCCAGATTAGTATAAGAGTGGGAGTTGGGCCTCAAGACTTTAGATTATCCTGAACCTGCAAAACTGAACAGAAACTCTGGACCTTCGACATTCGACGAAAGAAGAAGACTGAAGAATCTCCCTTGTAGCCAAGGAGTGGCTACCCTGTGCAAACAGGCACCATCAAGTGACTACCCTTTGCTTTGTGAAACGTTCGACGAGGAACCGACTGCAGAGCCCGACCAGAGCCTTGATTTCCAGACTTCTCCGACCCTCATCCACATCTGCAGCAGAGCTGAGATCCGTGGAGGCGACGAGCGACGTGGGACCGGCTACCTGGGAAAAGTGGCTAGTAACTTACAGCGCAGCTTCTGAGGTACCCTCGAAGTTGTGCACCGGGGATTGAGAAGCCCCAACCCCAAGCACCATCTGCACCGAAGACCAGCCCCCCACACTCCACGAGTCCTGCGTGGGGCCCTTCAGCATTTTCCTGCTTGCCGCGTCTGTCCGGTTGCTTGCCCGCTGGCTAGTGGCCTTTGTGACGACGCTCCCTAAAATCTTCTGCGCTGGTTTGGCTCCTCCAGACTGGCTCCCGCTTCTCTGCAAAGAAGAAGCACCCCAGACCTTCCTGGTCTGCACCAGAAGCAAGTCCCTTGTTCTTCGTGGGTTCCGCTTGCCAAGGCTTGGTGAGTCCTAGTCCAACTTCGACGCCGCCGACAGCAAGAGCCTTCGTGGGACAGCTCGCCTCCTGGTCCTGGTCGTCCTCGACGCTTCCTGGTCCTCCTGGCTCCAGCGACAAGCTTCACCTTCCCCTGCAACTCTTCACGACATCGCCTGGTTCCTTCCTGGTTCCACGTGGTCACTGGCTAGTGACCTTGACTCTGTCCCCTCTGCTTGCAGGTTTCTTCTCTTCTTGATCCCAGGCTTGGGATCCACCGGACACTCTCCCCTGACTGCCTGTCAGCATCTTTCTTCAGGCATCCATAGGAGTCGACGACGAAAACGACGCATCTTCACCCCTATGCACCCGCAGCCTGTGGGCTAGGTAACTTGGGTACTCCGGTGCTCATCAGGATAGTGACTATCCTAGTGTCTAGTTTTCAAGTCTCAACTTCCTAGCTACTCCGGAAGTGTCCTAAATCTATCTATTTCTAAACTGTAACATTGCTATTGACTTTTACGCATTACGCGTGAGTGTTTCCACTCTGCACACGAATCCCGTGGGCCTCCCACTCCCTAACTAACGCTAGTGTAGTGTTGCCCCAGCGATTCCCTAGGCCTAGGCCTATTCTATTTCCGTGACAGTGGTTCTTATACCACTTATTTAGTATATGGTTTGCGTGGCCCCTAGGGCCTAACTGTATTACTTACCTGTGTGACTTACTGTATGCATTAATAAGACGGTGTTGTACTTACCTCTAAACTCATAAAGAGTGCTGAGGGTTTGCTTAGAATAAATACACTTTATTTTATATATATATATCTGTTGTGGTGTCCTTTCATTTGGTATTCAAGGGATTATATATGGTATCACAGCTGGCTTCACATGCCATTCAGAGTTTAGCCTAAGACTGCTCTTGTCCATGCTACCACTAGGATAGCTGGTCTATAAGGTTGACTTTACAACCAATCACCATAAGGGTATTTGGACTGATATAAGGTGTACACTATAACTAGTGACATCATACATCAGGCCAACTTCTCACATTGGTGAGCAGCGGTTGGGATCTGAGCTTGCTGTTGTAATACCATTGTAATCTTGAGATACTAAATTGAAAGATCACACAGATATTGTCTAGGTACATAGTACATAGTTTATAATACTTAAGTCCTACTGGACTTAGTAGTTGTAGGTTGAAGGGAGTAACACACCCTGACTACAACTACTAGAGAGGTTTAGTAGATACAACTAGTGTAGGTAGGTGCACACACCACACCCTCACTAGAATCATGCCCCTGGATGGAGATCACACTGATGCTCCCTCAGGAGAGGAGAATCCTAGACAGGTTCCCTCTAGGTATGATGCATTCACATTCCAGGAGATGAGACAATTGTGTACCTCCAGAGGAATAAAACAGGGTGCAAACCCTACCCTTAGACAGCTAGTGGAGCTTCTGGAGGCCTATGATGCTGAAAGAGCTGCCAGGGATGGTGCCATAGCTGTAGATAAGGGTCTACCCACCACAGATGAGTCAGATGGGACTTCAGAGGAAGAGGTAGACAGCCAGGGCCAAGTAGGAAGACTTAGCCAGGCTAACTTAAGTTTACATGGGAGTTTGCATGGGGTCCCCCCATACAGACCCACAAGTAGGCATTCACAGAGAAGCAGGAGGGACAGATCCCCTTCAAGGGAATCCATCCACTCCCATGTTTCTAGCATCTCTAATGCTTCCTCTCACAGAGGAATGACTTCACCTGAGAGAAAGGAGCATAAAGCCAGAATGAGGGAAGCTAATCTGAGGATTCAGAGGGAAGAAATTGCCCTTGCCAAAGAGAAGCTTGCTCTGGCTAGAGAGCAAAAATTGTGTGGGTCAGAACCCACTGGTGGCAGCAACATTCCTAGAGATAGGGATAGGTCTTATGACCATAGAAACCTAAGCAAGATAGTCCCCCCATATCAGAATGGGGATGACATCCACAAATGGATGACTGCTTTGGAGAGGGCCTGCAAAGTACAGCAGGTACCCCAAAGTCAGTGGGCAGCTATCTTGTGGCTCTCCTTTTCTGACAAAGGTAGAGACAAGCTCCTCACAGTCAGTGATGAGGATGCAAACAATTACAAAGTCCTGAAGAGTGCTCTGATAGATGGGTTTGGCTTAACCACTGAGCAATATAGGTTGTTGTTCAGAGACACCCAGAAGACACAGACACAGGACTGGTCTGATTTTGTGGATTGTGCCACTAAGGCTTTGGAAGGTTGGTTAAATGGCAGCAAGGTGCAGGACTATACAGGATTGTACAACTTGATTATGAGGGAGCAGATCCTTAGTAATTGTCAGAACCAGCTTCTCCATCAACACCTGGTAGACTCAGATTTGACCTCTCCCCAAGAATTGGGAAAGAGGGCAGATAAATGGGTCAGGACCAGGATTAGGCCTAAAAATCAGGGTGGTGACCAAAAGAAAGATACCACCAAGCCTCAAGAGAAGGGTGGGGATAAAGCAAAAGAGAAATCTTCCTCAGGGCCCCAAAACTCCACACAGGGTGGTGGGTCCCAAGCTCCCTCCTCTACCACAGTTAAAAAGCCTTACTGCCATGTGTGTAAAACACCTGGGCATTGGAAAACTGACAGCAGTTGTCCACAGGCTAAAAACAAAACTGTTCCTCCAACTACTCCTGTCACACCACCTATTACTGTCAGCAGTAATCCCCCAGGTGGTGGGAGTGCCCCCAAAAATTTGGTTGGGTTTTCTTGGGGAACACAGGGGGATCCTGGCTTAGCCAATTCCCCTACAGCAGCTACTCTTGTCTGTGATGGTGGCATGGGGTTTGCCAACTTCACTGCCTGTCCCAACACTTTGGGTAGGTACAGACAGGAACCCTACATCAATGGTAGAAAAGCTGAGGCCTACAGAGACACTGGAGCTAGCATCACTATGGTGGCCCATAGGCTAGTTCCCTCTGAGCAGCTTTTGCCTGGTTTCTCATACCAGGTAACTAACATTGATGGCAAGCAGAACAGTCATCCCATGGCAGAGGTATGTCTCAGCTGGGGAGGTGTCACTGGCCCTAAAAGGGTGGCAGTGTCTCCAACCTTGCCTGTGGACTGCTTACTGGGGAATGACTTAGAACTCTCAGCTTGGGCTGGAGTTGAACAAGACACCCATTCTAAAATGGTAGGCCTTCCCAAAAAGGGTAGTGGGGTTGTGCCAGTCACAACCCCTGTCCAAGTAGCTTTCCTCCCTGAAAAGGTTGGAAGGGCAGTGGTAGCCACAGCCCAGGCACAGACAGACTCCCCTGTAGCAATTGGCAGAGCTGTGACAGTCACAGCTCAAACACAAACTGAGTGCCTTCCTGAAAAGGTTGGCAAGGCTGTAATGGTCTCAGCCCATACTCAGACTGATATAGGTGTAGTGAAGCCTGAAACTATGGATCACTCCACACAAACAGAGAGTAGTGGGGAGGAAGAAAAGTCTCCCTCTCCCCAGACATTAGGAAAAGGTCAGCCTCCTCAGGGATCTGACCTCACCCCTTGTGAAGGAACTGCCCCAGAGGTAGCCAGGCCTGGCCTGGCAGAGCCTCTGATGTCAGTGGCCCCTTCCAAGGTGGGACCCAGTCTGGTGCAGGTAGCCTGCCTCTCTCTACCCTGCCTCAGTCAGCCCAGGGCTGCAGAGGTCAGGGAGGCCAGTGGACCCCAAGAGGGCCCCTGTCCACAAGAACCCCCCCTTCAAAAGAATGAGGATTGCCTGGTTAGTTGCCCTAGCCAGTTGATGGGTAAAAACATTCCTGAGGGATCCCCTTCACAGGTAGTTAGGGACCTCCCCCAGAGGGATTCTGTTGGGCACAGGCAAACCTGGGACCTTAGGGCCCCAAACCTGACCTGTCCCTCCAGTAAGCCCACAAAAGGGACCCAGCCTCCAGCTTTAGGTAGCCAGAGGCTGACCCTGAGAGCACAGTGCAACTCAGTTAGAGAAAGAAAGGCATCCATGGTGGAGGATGATTGGAGGAAGCTGAGGCCTCACTTTGAGGACACTCACTTCAGTACTCCATCTCAACACCAGCCTTTTTCTTTGCAAAGACACACCAAAGGTAGAGATTCCCTATGGTGGAGACCCTATGATATCTTTAGGATGAGGGATTGCTTAGTGGACCATGAGACAGGGGGTAACCATGCCAGTGCTGGTTCTTCCTTATATGGCCACTCAGGCAATAGAGGCTTACCTTGTAAAGGCCAGCCTTATCTCCTTTCGTTTGGGGGGGGGTTGTGTAGGAAGGTGGATATCTGACTATGGTTACCCCCAACTTTTTGCCTAGTGTCTAGCTGGTTTTTCGACTTAGTTGGCCTGAGATCCTGCCATTCAGGGTCTCAGGCTGTCTGCTCTCTCTTTAAAATGGATTCCATGTACCCTAGGTACATTCCCAATTGGTAAGGATCACCTTATTGGACCCTGTACAGTGTACCCTAGGTACCCAGGGCATAGGTGTACCCTAGGCCTCCCAGGGGCTGCAGCATGTATTATGCCACCCCTGGTCTGGCCTTCCAATCAGACACAACTGGCTGATCACTCAGCTGGGGCAAGGTCGTGTAATCACCCCTTGCTTAGGTGTAGTATTCCTATACCTACCTTATATATAGACACATGTGTACCTATCAGTCACTCCTATGGCAGGCCTTAACAATCCTGGAGGCAGAGTGCTTGGTAACATGTGAGATGGTGCTCTAGCATGAGCTGAGCCTGTCTGCAGCTTTCGGAACCATGTCCTTATAGCTGTTCTATGATATAGCCTACCATATACTCTTAAAGTGCCTTATAATCTTAAACGGTTATGGTAACTATGGTTGGGCTGTATCAAAACATGTCGTGTAAGGTGTCTAACACTTTGGAATAATACCCCCATACCATTTCTGGTGATGAGGATATTATTCCTCCCTTCTAGAGGGAGAGACATGTTAAAATCATACTTTGCTGTGTAACCTCTGACCAAAGCCTCAGCATCACAAAATGGATGCTGCTGCCACGACACAAGTCTGACCTCCTGCAGCTGGGAGTGATCCCAGCCAGGGAGGCCTGGACAATAGGTTTCCTGCTTGGGGAGGTGCTAGCACCTCCCCAGACAGCCTTTAGTGTATTGGGGCAGGGTGGGCTGAAAGGAATGAGACATGCCTGGGGCACACAAGGTGTTCCTTGCATAGTCCAGTTCAAACCGGCGCTGGGGCACTCCAGCCCCAGCTCTGGCGCGAAACTGGACAAAGGGAAGTGGGTGTAACCACCCCCTCCCAGGTCCCACCCATAAGGCGTGACCTAGCAGGTATCCCAGCCCCCCAGATTAGTATAAGAGTGGGAGTTGGGCCTCAAGACTTTAGATTATCCTGAACCTGCAAAACTGAACAGAAACTCTGGACCTTCGACATTCGACGAAAGAAGAAGACTGAAGAATCTCCCTTGTAGCCAAGGAGTGGCTACCCTGTGCAAACAGGCACCATCAAGTGACTACCCTTTGCTTTGTGAAACGTTCGACGAGGAACCGACTGCAGAGCCCGACCAGAGCCTTGATTTCCAGACTTCTCCGACCCTCATCCACATCTGCAGCAGAGCTGAGATCCGTGGAGGCGACGAGCGACGTGGGACCGGCTACCTGGGAAAAGTGGCTAGTAACTTACAGCGCAGCTTCTGAGGTACCCTCGAAGTTGTGCACCGGGGATTGAGAAGCCCCAACCCCAAGCACCATCTGCACCGAAGACCAGCCCCCCACACTCCACGAGTCCTGCGTGGGGCCCTTCAGCATTTTCCTGCTTGCCGCGTCTGTCCGGTTGCTTGCCCGCTGGCTAGTGGCCTTTGTGACGACGCTCCCTAAAATCTTCTGCGCTGGTTTGGCTCCTCCAGACTGGCTCCCGCTTCTCTGCAAAGAAGAAGCACCCCAGACCTTCCTGGTCTGCACCAGAAGCAAGTCCCTTGTTCTTCGTGGGTTCCGCTTGCCAAGGCTTGGTGAGTCCTAGTCCAACTTCGACGCCGCCGACAGCAAGAGCCTTCGTGGGACAGCTCGCCTCCTGGTCCTGGTCGTCCTCGACGCTTCCTGGTCCTCCTGGCTCCAGCGACAAGCTTCACCTTCCCCTGCAACTCTTCACGACATCGCCTGGTTCCTTCCTGGTTCCACGTGGTCACTGGCTAGTGACCTTGACTCTGTCCCCTCTGCTTGCAGGTTTCTTCTCTTCTTGATCCCAGGCTTGGGATCCACCGGACACTCTCCCCTGACTGCCTGTCAGCATCTTTCTTCAGGCATCCATAGGAGTCGACGACGAAAACGACGCATCTTCACCCCTATGCACCCGCAGCCTGTGGGCTAGGTAACTTGGGTACTCCGGTGCTCATCAGGATAGTGACTATCCTAGTGTCTAGTTTTCAAGTCTCAACTTCCTAGCTACTCCGGAAGTGTCCTAAATCTATCTATTTCTAAACTGTAACATTGCTATTGACTTTTACGCATTACGCGTGAGTGTTTCCACTCTGCACACGAATCCCGTGGGCCTCCCACTCCCTAACTAACGCTAGTGTAGTGTTGCCCCAGCGATTCCCTAGGCCTAGGCCTATTCTATTTCCGTGACAGTGGTTCTTATACCACTTATTTAGTATATGGTTTGCGTGGCCCCTAGGGCCTAACTGTATTACTTACCTGTGTGACTTACTGTATGCATTAATAAGACGGTGTTGTACTTACCTCTAAACTCATAAAGAGTGCTGAGGGTTTGCTTAGAATAAATACACTTTATTTTATATATATATATCTGTTGTGGTGTCCTTTCATTTGGTATTCAAGGGATTATATATGGTATCACAGCTGGCTTCACATGCCATTCAGAGTTTAGCCTAAGACTGCTCTTGTCCATGCTACCACTAGGATAGCTGGTCTATAAGGTTGACTTTACAACCAATCACCATAAGGGTATTTGGACTGATATAAGGTGTACACTATAACTAGTGACATCATACATCAGGCCAACTTCTCACAATGGCTTTCTTAATTGTGTTCTAATATGTATCTGCATATCCCATCCTCGTCGCCAGTGTTAAATAGAGGTCCCTTGGAAGGAAGAATGAAGTTGAGGCTTGATGGAGGAAGTAGAAGGTTTATTCTCTGTTGTAGGTATAAACAGCTCATCCACCCAACTGTCAACAGGTTAATGATCTCTCCCTCCTTCAACATTCTACATCTAGCTTGGTCCTGACATTCCAGAACACCAAGCAACTCAGAGCGAGATATGCAGATACATATTAGAACACAATTAAGAAAGCCATTACAACAGTTTCCCTAGGTGCCGGCAGGGCTAGGGTTCAAAAACTACAGCTCGTCATTTTGCCAAAAAAGGGTCATTTTTCACTGCAAAATTGAGGTGTGACCACGTTGCGTTTTGCGCCGTTTCCTGTCGCGGGCACTATGCCGACCCGCACAAGTGAGGTACCATTTTTCTCATAGGACATTGGGGAACGCGGGGTGGGTGGAAATTTGTGGATCCACGCAGATTCCAGAACTTTCCATCACAGAAATATGGGGAAAATGTGTTTTTTTTGTCAATTTCTTACGTTTGCAAGGGATTCTGGGTAACAGACCATGGTGGGAGACAGTCAAGTCACCCCATCCTGGATTCCCCTGGGTGTCTAGTTTTCAAAAATGTATAGGTTTGCTAGGTTTCCCTAGGTGCTGGCAGGGCTAGGGTTCAAAAACTACAGCTAGTCACTTTGCCAAAAAGGGGTCATTTTTCACTGCAAAATTGAGGTGTGACCACGTTGCGTTTTGCGCCGTTTCCTGTCGCGGGCACTAGGCCGACCCGCACAAGTGAGGTACCATTTTTCTCGTAGGACTTTGTGTAACGCGGGGTGGGTGGAAATTTGTGGATCCACGCAGATTCCAGAACTTTCCATCACAGAAATGTGGGGAAAATGTGTTTTTTTTGTCAATTTGTTATGTTTGCAAGGGATTCTGGGTTACAGACCATGGTGGGAGGCAGTCAAGTCACCCCATCCTGGATTCCCCTGGGTGTCTAGTTTTCAAAAATGTATAGGTTTGCTAGGTTTCCCTAGGTGCCGGCAGAGCTAGGGTTAAAAAACTACAGCTAGTCACTTTGCCAAAAAAGGGTCATTTTTCACTGCAAAATTGAGGTGTGACCACGTTGCGTTTTGCGCCGTTTCCTGTCGCGGGCACTATGCCGACCCGCACAAGTGAGGTACCATTTTTCTCGTAGGACTTTGGGGAACGCGGGGTGGGTGGAAATTTGTGGATCCACGCAGATTCCAGAACTTTCCATCACAGAAATATGGGGAAAATGTGTTTTTTTTGTCAATTCTTTTGCGTTTGCAAGGGATTCTGGGTAACAGACCATGGTGGGAGGCAGTCAAGTCACCCCATCCTGGATTTCCCTGGGTGTCTAGTTTTCAAAAATGTATAGGTTTGATAGGTTTCCCTAGGTGCCGGCAGGGCTAGGGTTCAAAAACTACAGCTCGTCACTTTGCCAAAAAAGGGTCATTTTTCACTGCAAAATTGAGGTGTGACCATGTCGCGTTTTGCGCCGTTTCCTGTCGCGGGCACTAGGCCGACCCACACAAGTGAGGTACAATTTTTCTCGTAGGACTTTGGGGAACGCGGGGTGGATGGAAATTTGTGGATCCACGCAGATTCCAGAACTTTCCATCACAGAAATGTGGGGAAAATGTTTTTTTTGTCAATATTTTATGTTTGCAAGGGATTCTGGGTAACAGACCATGGTGGGAGGCAGTCAAGTCACCCCATCCTGGATTCCCCTGGGTGTCTAGTTTTCAAAAATGTATAGGTTTGCTAGGTTTCCCTAGGTGCCGGCAGGGCTAGGGTTCAAAAACTACAGCTAGTCACTTTGCCAAAAAAGGGTCATTTTTCACTGCAAAATTGAGGTGTGACCACGTTGCGTTTTGCGCCGTTTCCTGTCGCGGGCACTAGGCCGACCCGCACAAGTGAGGTACCATTTTTCTCGTAGGACTTTGGGGAATGTGGGGTGGGTGGAAATTTGTGGATCCACGCAGATTCCAGAACTTTCCAACACAGAAATGTGGGGAAAATGTGTTTTTTTTGTCAATTGTTTACGTTTGCAAGGGATTCTGGGTAACAAACCATGGTGGGAGGCAGTCAAATCACCCCATCCTGGATTCCCCTGGGTGTCTAGTTTTCAAAAATGTATAGGTTTGCTAGGTTTCCCTAGGTGCCGGCAGGGCTAGGGTTCAAAAACTACAGCTCGTCACTTTGCCAAAAAAGGGTCATTTTTCACTGCAAAATTGAGGTGTGACCACGTTGCGTTTTGTGCCGTTTCCTGTCGCGGGCACTAGGCCGACCCGCACAAGTGAGGTACCATTTTTCTCGTAGGACTTTGGGGAATGCGGGGTGGGTGGAAATTTGTGGATCCACGCAGATTCCAGAACTTTCCATCACAGAAATGTGGGGAAAATGTGTTTTTTTTGTCAATTTTTTACGTTTGCAAGGGATTCTGGATAACAGACCATTGTGGGAGGCAGTCAAGTCACCCCATCCTGGATTCCCCTGGGTGTCTAGTTTTCAAAAATGTATAGGTTTGCTAGGTTTCTGTTGTAATGGCTTTCTTAATTGTGTTCTAATATGTATCTGCATATCCCATCCTCGTCGCCAGTGTTAAATAGAGGTCCCTTGGAAGGAAGAATGAAGTTGAGGCTTGATGGAGGAAGTAGAAGGTTTATTCTCAGTTGTAGGTATAAACAGCTCATCCACCCAACTGTCAACAGGTTAATGATCTCTCCCTCCTTCAACATTCTACATCTAGCTTGGTCCTGACATTCCAGAACACCAAGCAACTCAGAGCGAGATATGCAGATACATATTAGAACACAATTAAGAAAGCCATTACAACAGTTTCCCTAGGTGCCGGCAGGGCTAGGGTTCAAAAACTACAGCTCGTCATTTTGCCAAAAAAGGGTCATTTTTCACTGCAAAATTGAGGTGTGACCACGTTGCGTTTTGCGCCGTTTCCTGTCGCGGGCACTATGCCGACCCGCACAAGTGAGGTACCATTTTTCTCATAGGACATTGGGGAACGCGGGGTGGGTGGAAATTTGTGGATCCACGCAGATTCCAGAACTTTCCATCACAGAAATATGGGGAAAATGTGTTTTTTTTGTCAATTTTTTACGTTTGCAAGGGATTCTGGGTAACAGACCATGGTGGGAGGCAGTCAAGTCACCCCATCCTGGATTCCCCTGGGTGTCTAGTTTTCAAAAATGTATAGGTTTGCTAGGTTTCCCTAGGTGCCGGCAGGGCTAGGGTTCAAAAACTACAGCTAGTCACTTTGCCAAAAAGGGGTCATTTTTCACTGCAAAATTGAGGTGTGACCACGTTGCGTTTTGCGCCGTTTCCTGTCGCGGGCACTAGGCCGACCCGCACAAGTGAGGTACCATTTTTCTCGTAGGACTTTGTGTAACGCGGGGTGGGTGGAAATTTGTGGATCCACGCAGATTCCAGAACTTTCCATCACAGAAATGTGGGGAAAATGTGTTTTTTTTGTCAATTTGTTATGTTTGCAAGGGATTCTGGGTTACAGACCATGGTGGGAGGCAGTCAAGTCACCCCATCCTGGATTCCCCTGGGTGTCTAGTTTTCAAAAATGTATAGGTTTGCTAGGTTTCCCTAGGTGCTGGCAGGGCTAGGGTTCAAAACCTACAGCTCGTCACTTTGCCAAAAAAGGGTCATTTTTCACTGCAAAATTGAGGTGTGACCACGTTGCGTTTTGCGCCGTTTCCTGTCGCGGGCACTAGGCTGACCCGCACAAGTGAGGTACCATTTTTCTCGTAGGACCTTGGGGATCGCGGGGTGGGTGGAAATTTGTAGATCCACGCAGATTCCAGAACTTTCCATCACAGAAATGTGGGGAAAATGTGTTTTTTTTGTCAATTTTTTACGTTTGCAAGGGATTCTGGGTAACAGACCATGGTGGGAGGCAGTCAAGTCACCCCATCCTGGATTCCCCTGGGTGTCTAGTTTTCAAAAATGTATAGGTTTGCTAGGTTTCCATAGGTGCCGGCAGGGCTAGGGTTCAAAAACTACAGCTCATCACTTTGCCAAAAAAGGGTCATTTTTTCACTGCAAAATTGAGGTGTGACCACGTTGCGTTTTGCGCCGTTTCCAGTCGCAGGCACTATGCCAACCCGCACAAGTGAGGTACCATTTTTCTCGTAGGACTTTGGGGAACGCGGGGTGCGTGGAAATTTGTGGATCCACGCAGATTCCAGAACTTTCCATCACAGAAATATGGGGAAAATGTTGGTTTTTTGTCAATTTTTTACGTTTGCAAGGGATTCTGGGTAACAGACCATGGTGGGAGGCAGTCAAGTCACCCCATCCTGGATTCCCCTGGGTTTCTAGTTTACAAAAATGTGTAGGTTTGCTAGGTTTCCCTAGGTGCCGGCAGGGCTAGGGTTCAAAAACTACAGCTCGACACTTTGCCAAAAAACGGTCAATTTTCACTGCAAAATTGAGGTGTGACCACGTCGCGTTTTGCGCCGTTTCCTGTCGCGGGCACTAGGCCGACCCGCACAAGTGAGGTACCATTTTTCTTGTAGGACTTTGGGGAACGCGGGGTGGGTGGAAATTTGTGGATCCACGCAGATTCCAGAACTTTCCATCACAGAAATGTGGGGAAAATGTGTTTTTTTTGTCAATTTTTTACGTTTGCAAGGGATTCTGGATAACAGACCATGGTGGGAGGCAGTCAAGTCACCCCATCCTGGATTCCCCTGGGTGTCTAGTTTACAAAAATGTATAGGTTTGCTAGGTTTCCCTAGGTGCCGGCAGAGCTAGGGTTAAAAAACTACAGCTAGTCACTTTGCCAAAAAAGGGTCATTTTTCACTGCAAAATTGAGGTGTGACCACGTTGCGTTTTGCGCCGTTTCCTGTCGCGGGCACTATGCCGACCCGCACAAGTGAGGTACCATTTTTCTCGTAGGACTTTGGGGAACGCGGGGTGGGTGGAAATTTGTGGATCCACGCAGATTCCAGAACTTTCCATCACAGAAATATGGGGAAAATGTGTTTTTTTTGTCAATTCTTTTGCGTTTGCAAGGGATTCTGGGTAACAGACCATGGTGGGAGGCAGTCAAGTCACCCCATCCTGGATTCCCCTGGGTGTCTAGTTTTCAAAAATGTATAGGTTTGATAGGTTTCCCTAGGTGCCGGCAGGGCTAGGGTTCAAAAACTACAGCTCGTCACTTTGCCAAAAAAGGGTCATTTTTCACTGCAAAATTGAGGTGTGACCATGTCGCGTTTTGCGCCGTTTCCTGTCGCGGGCACTAGGCCGACCCGCACAAGTGAGGTACAATTTTTCTCGTAGGACTTTGGGGAACGCGGGGTGGATGGAAATTTGTGGATCCACGCAGATTCCAGAACTTTCCATCACAGAAATGTGGGGAAAATGTTTTTTTTGTCAATATTTTACGTTTGCAAGGGATTCTGGGTAACAGACCATGGTGGGAGGCAGTCAAGTCACCCCATCCTGGATTCCCCTGGGTGTCTAGTTTTCAAAAATGTATAGGTTTGCTAGGTTTCCCTAGGTGCCGGCAGGGCTAGGGTTCAAAAACTACAGCTAGTCACTTTGCCAAAAAAGGGTCATTTTTCACTGCAAAATTGAGGTGTGACCACGTTGCGTTTTGCGCCGTTTCCTGTCGCGGGCACTAGGCCGACCCGCACAAGTGAGGTACCATTTTTCTCGTAGGACTTTGGGGAATGTGGGGTGGGTGGAAATTTGTGGATCCACGCAGATTCCAGAACTTTCCAACACAGAAATGTGGGGAAAACGTGTTTTTATTGTCAATTGTTTACGTTTGCAAGGGATTCTGGGTAACAAACCATGGTGGGAGGCAGTCAAATCACCCCATCCTGGATTCCCCTGGGTGTCTAGTTTTCAAAAATGTATAGGTTTGCTAGGTTTCCCTAGGTGCCGGCAGGGCTAGGGTTCAAAAACTACAGCTAGTCACTTTGCCAAAAAGGGGTCATTTTTCACTGCAAAATTGAGGTGTGACCACGTTGCGTTTTGCGCCGTTTCCTGTCGCGGGCACTATGCCGACCCGCACAAGTGAGGTACCATTTTTCTCGTAGGACTTTGGGGAACGCGGGGTGCATGGAAATTTGTGGATCCACGCAGATTCCAGAACTTTCCATCACAGAAATGTGGGGAAAATGTGTTTTTTTTGTCAATTTTTTACGTTTGCAAGGGATTCTGGGTAACAAACCATGGTGGGAGGCAGTCAAATCACCTGTGGTATCCTGGTTTGGGTGCTATGTATCTTCCTCACTTACCTGTCTTGCTGCTCAGCCAATGTGGATGAATAATAGAATGTTGGTGTGTGTGATGCAATGTGAGAATGTTGGGGATGCTTGTGGATGGATGTCAGTTGGGAGATTGGGCTGAGCAGCAAGGGAGCTGCTCCTGGTGGGGCTTTCATTATTATTATACTTAAGAGCTGATTCTTCTGTAAACCTGAACAAGAGATCTAATAAACCTACTTTAATCATCATACCTCGGCTACATCCATGCTTATTACATTTGGCGACGATTGGATTGAACCTACACCTCAGGAAACTTCCAGAAGCTTCAAGGTTGAGATTTACAAGCAAGATGAAAGAATTCTTCAAAAACAACTCAAGCTTACTGGCACTCCGACCAAGCCCCACCAGTGACCTTCCACCGGTCGCCCTCAACTTTGGATATGCCAGTTACTGCCTGCATACAACTTAAGTGTGCCAGTCTCTGACTGTTCTCAGCGTCACGCTTCTTCCTGCCTGTCTCTACTTGCCATTGAGACCACTACCTGTTCAGTGTGGAAAAGCGTCAGGGACTACTGAAATTTCCTACCCACAGATCCTGCTTTGCTGCCTTCCTTCATCCGTCAGAGAGACAGAATTGAGGAAGGAAATCAGAACCGGGACAAGAAATGTCTACCGGGTCAGTGATTGCTGGTCTGCATCTGTGTGATGAATTCGGAGAAAGAGTTGCGTGCTGCCACCTAATGGAGGAGTTACGTTTAAGGGAATTAACTTCCTCGTTTTACTTTCTTGTGACGGTCATCAGGGAAAAGGATTTCCCAGCGCTGCGATGGTTTACTAGCAGCTACAGATGTGAGGATTTACCAACACGGTGAGCTAAAACTGTTTCTAAGCCCTACAGCTTTAATTATACGGCAGCAATGGATTTCCTCGATCACACTGTTTTAATTCTACATGCCTGCTGTCTACGATTTTGTTGTCATGTTTAAAGTACTTCCATTTTCATTACTTAGCTTTATTAATTTTTAATTCACTTCAAATGCAAAGGATTTCCACACCTGCAGCGGTTATCTAACTTGTCACTTATTCCCCGGTTTGCTGCCCTCAAGCTAGTTTCATTTTGTCAGTATTTTTTCGATTCTCTATTTTATTTATTCAACTTTGCGCTGGAGGCTTTCAACCTTGGCTGACCCTGCTTGGCTATATTCAACTTGGATGTTAGGTATGATATTAATATTTTTCTTACCATCGAGGCAGTTGAACCGCCACCAGTTTATTGAAATGTGACTCGTGCTTACAGCCAGCACGTTCCTTTTGCGCGTGCAACCTTGCATGGACACGACATTTCTGAGATGCTTCATCGCTTGTTGTGACGCTTCTACGACGTCAACAAAGATGCGCAGTAGCTATGGATGCATCGTCTTTGCCTTCAACCTTCCCGCACGACGTGAAAGGCGTGCCGCCATCTTTGCTTCGGAAAATGTTATCACCCTTCATGCTTTTCAGTTAGAAGCCTCACTCACGCACTCCTCGGATGTCCTTTCATAAATTTCTGTGCTTATTCGGCAGTGTGGATGTACTGCAAGGTCCCCGGAATGCCTGATTTTATTCATTTAGCAATCATTATCCCTCATTTGAACTTCGTATTTCAATCCGGGTACTGTTTCAAATTTTTATTAGTTCAACATGGGTGATCTAAAACGACATGCATATTTTGTTCATGCGAATTCCCAGTTGTAATTTAATTGTTTGCATTCGCACCATCGTGTGAATATTTGTACGTGGAATTTTATTCACTGTTTCTGTTTAGAGTTACAGGTGTAACATGTATTTGATTGTTTCCACTTGTGCACTTATGCATATTTATAGCGCGTGGATTGGTTAAATGTTTAGATTGTGATAGCTTCACGACTATGTGACATGCCACCTGTGAGAAGTTGGCCTGGTATATGATGCTCACTAGTTAAAGTGATCACCTTGTACCATGCCAAGCAACCCTTATGGTGTGGTTGTAAGTCAACCTTTTCGGACTAGCTGCCTGTGAGAAGTTGGCCTGGTATATGATGCTCACTAGTTAAAGTGATCACCTTGTACCATGCCAAGCAACCCTTATGGTGTGGTTGTAAGTCAACCTTTTCGGACTAGCTGCCCTAGTGGTAGCGTAGGCTAAGCAGTCTTTGAGGCTAAACTCGTGATGCGTGTTAAGCCAGCTGTTTTACCAAATGCAACCCCCTTTTATACCAATGAAAGGACACCACACAGATATATATTCAAAATATATATGTATTTATTTATCAAAGTAACCCCTAGTCTCTTTATGAGCACAGGAGCACAAATCGTCAAACAAGATTATCACAGAATACACAGAAGTTGCACTTTATATGGATAGGCCCTGGTGGCCACTCGAACCATATACTAAAATAGTGGTATAAGTACCACGAACAGAAAAGGGAAAAGGCCTAAGGCCTCTAGAATCGCTGGGCCTACAAGGAGCTAACGTCAGTTAGTGACCAGGAGGTCCACGGGTGGCGTGTGCAGAGCAAATAGTCACACGCGTGCTCCCATAGGTTTCAATGGGTGCGTAAAAAGTACAAAGTTACTGCAAAAGGAATCTTCCGGATGACCTAGGAACTTAAGATTTGGAACACAGGCACTAGAGATGTAATACTACACTTGGGCACAGGAGTGCCAGCTTTACCTCACCCACAGGAAGCGGGTGCATAGGCCTCAAAGTGCGTCGGGTTTCTTCTATCTGTTCCGTTGAGCTTGAAGACAAAGATGCTGCAGTGGATCCAAGAGTGGATCGGAGATGTTGAAGACCTGTAAGCAGAGGGGACAGTGTTCACAGTCACTAGCCAGTGACCAGCGTGGCACCAGGTGGGTACCAGGCGATGTCGGGTGCAAACAGGAAGGAAGGTGTAGCTTGACTCTGCAGCCACGTGGTCCCTGAAGGTCGACGACGTCCAGGAGTCGAGTCACGAGCTGTCCCACGCAGGCTCTCGCTGTCGGCGGTGTCGGCGACTTGATCGAAGCAAACAAGCCTTGGCAAAAGCAATTGTTGTAGGCAAGGAGTTTAAGCTGATGGTTCTGACCAGCAAGGTCAGAGGAACGGCTCCTTTGGAGGGGAGCAAGGGCCAGTCTGGAGCAACCAGACCAGCGGTGTTTGTCGTAGATTTCGTCGCCAAGATGGCCACTAGCCAGCGGGCCAGCAACCGGTTAGGCGCGTCGAGTGGCAAAATGCAGAAGGGCCCCACGCAGATCGTGGAGATGCTGGAGGGCTCACCTTTGGTGCAGATGCTGCTCGAGGGTTGGGCTTCTCAGGACCCAAAGCACAACTTGGAGGGAGCCTCGGTTGTTGCACTTGTCAGCTTGTCGTAGTCGTTCCAAGATGGCTGGCTCCACGTGTCTCGGTGCCTCCACGGGTCTCCTCTTTGCAGGGACTGTGGATCGGGCGGTGAGAGGTCTGGAGGTCCAGATCTTGTCAGTCTCTGGGCTCGGGCTCCGGCGGGAGGCGGCGGCAAAGCAGACGGTGATTCGCTGAATGGTGCTTGCGTTAGCAAGGTGGTCACTCCCTGACCACAGGGGAGATTTTCTTCAGTCTTCTGTGCAGCAGAATGTCGAAGTTCCCGTCTTCTTCTTAGTTTCAAGTTGATTCCAGGATGTCTGAAGTCTTAGGACACAGCTCCTACCTTTATTCGGATTCTAGGGGCCGGACTACCTGCTAGGTCCCTCCCTATGGGTGGGACCAGGAAGGGGGGTGGTTACACCCCCAATCCTTTGTCCAGCTCGCCCCAGGCCCGGGACTGGTGTGCCCCAGGACCGGTTTGAACTGGCATATGCACCGAGGCTCCTTGTGAGCCACAGGCATGTCTGGTTTCTTTCAAGCCCTACCTGACCAATACACAAAATCCTGTCTGGGGTGGTGCTCGCACCTCCCCTGGCAGGAAACCCTTTGTCCACACCTCCCAAGCTGGAAGGACTCCCAGCAGCAGGAGGGCAGACTTGTGTCTGTGGTGGCAGCATCCATTTTGTGGAGCTGAGGCTATGTCTGATTTTACCCGGGTTTCAGGTACTGTACATGTCGTGTCCCTCTAGAAGGGTGGAATGCTAACCCCGTCGCCAGAATTGGCGAGGGGTTAGTATTCCAATTCGTATGACACCTTACTCGACATGTTTTGATAAAGCCAAACCAAAGATAGCATTTAACCGCGAGGTTCATAATGCACTTAAGAGTATATGGTATGACGATATCTGGAAACAGTAGAAGGAAGTTGTTCCGACCACTGCAGACAGGCTCAGCTCATGCCAGAGCACCATCTCACATGGAACCAAGCACTCTGCCTTCAGGATTGTTAAGGCCTGCCATAGGAGTGACTTATAGGTTACCAGGTGTCCCATTTAAGGTTAGGTATAGGTATACTACACCTAAGTAAGAGGTGATTACACCAACTTACCCCAGCTGAGTGATCAGCCAGTTGTGTCAAATCGTTAGGCCAAGCCTGGGGTGGCATAATACATGCTGCAGCCCTTGGCAGGCCTTGGGTACACCAATGCCCTGGGTACCTAGTGTACACTGGTACAGGGGCTGACAGGGTGATCCAACCAATTGGGTATGTACCTAGGGTACATGGAGTCCATTTTAAAGAGAGAACAGCCAGGCTGAGATCCTGAATGGCAGGATCTCAGGCCAACTAAGTCGAAAAACCAGCTAGACACTAGGCAAAAATTTGGGGGTAACCATAGTCAGATATCCACCTTCCTACACAACCCCCCCCCAAACGAAGGGAGATAAGGCTGACCTTGACCAGGTAAGCCTATATTGCCCAAGTGGCCATATAAGGAGGAACCAGCACTGGCATGGTTACCCCCTGTCTCATGGTCCACTAAGCAATCCCTCACCCTAAGGGTATCAGAGGGTCTCCACCATAGGGAATCTCTACCTTTGGTGTGTCTTGGCAAAGTAAAAGGCTGGTGTTGAGATGGAGTACTGAAGTGAGCGTCCTCAAAGTGAGGCCTCAGCTTCCTCCAATCATCCTCCACCATGGATGCCTTTCTTTCCTTAACTGAGTTGCACTGTGCTCTCAGGGTCAGCCTCTGGCTACCTAAAGCTGGAGTCTGGGTCCCTTTTGTGGGCTTACTGGAGGGACAGGTCAGGTCTGGGGCCCTAAGGTCCCATGTTTGCCTGTACCCAACAGAATCCCTCTGGGGGAGGTCCCTAACTACCTGTAAAGGAGATCCCTCAGGAATGTTTTTACCCATCACCTGACTAGGGCTACTAGCCAGGCAATCCTCATTCTTTTGATGGGGGGGTTCTTGTGGACAGGGGCCCTCTTGGGGTCCACTGGCCTCCCTGACCTCTGCAGCCCTGGGCTGACTGAGGCAGGGTAGAGAGAGGCAGGCTACCTGCACCAGACTGGGTCCCACCTTGGAAGGGGCCACTGACATCAGAGGCTCTGCCAGGCCAGGCCTGGCTACCTCTGGGGCAGTTCCTTCACAAGGGGTGAGGTCAGCTCCCTGAGGAGGCTGGCGTTTTCCTAATGTCTGGGGAGAGGGAGACTTTTCTTCCTCCCCACTACTCTCTGTTTGTGTGGAGTGATCCATAGTTTCAGGCTTCACTACACCTATGTCAGTCTGAGTATAGGCTGAGACCATTACAGCCTTGCCAACCTTTTCAGGGAGGCACTCAGTTTGTGTTTGAGCTGTGACTGTCACAGCTCTGCCAGTCTCTACAGGGAAGTCTGTCTGTGCCTGGGCTGTGGCTACCACTGCCCTTCCAACCTTTCCAGGGAGGAAATCTATTTGGACAGGGGTTGTGAATGGCACAACCCCACTACCCTTTTGTGAAAGGCCTACCATTTTAGAATGGGTGTCTTGTTCAACTCCAGCCCAAGCTGAGAGTTCTAAGTCATTCCCCAGTAAGCAGTCTACAGGCAAGGTTGGGGACACTGCCACCCTTTTAGGGCCAGTGACACCTCCCCAGCTGAGACATACCTCTGCCATGGGATGACTGTTCTGTTTGCCATCAATGTTGGTCACCTGGTAGGAGAAACCAGGCAAAAGCTGCTCAGAGGGAACTAGCCAATGGGCCACCATTGTGATGCTAGCTCCAGTGTCTCTGTAGGCCTCAGCTTTTGTACCATTGATGTAGGGCTCTTGTCTGTACCTACCCAAAGTGTTGGGACAGGCAGTGAAGTTGGCAAACCCCATGCCACCATCACAGACAAGAGTATCTGCTGCAGGGGAATTGGCTAAGCCAGGGCCCCCCTGTGTTCCCCAAGTAAACCCACCCAAATTTTTGGGGGCACTCCCACCACCTGGGGGATTACTGCTGACAGTAATAGGTGGTGTGACAGGAGTAATTGGAGGAACAGTTTTGTTTGTAGCCCTTGGGCAACTGCTGTCAGTTTTCCAATGCCCAGGAGTTTTACACTCATGGCAGTAAGGCTTTTTACCTGTGGTAGAGGAGGGAGCTTGGGACCCACCACCCTGTGTGGAGTTTTGGGGCCCTGAGGAAGATTTCTCTTTTGCCTTATCCCCTCCCTTCTCTTGAGGTTTGGTGGTATCTTTCTTTTGGTCACCACCCTGATTCTTAGGCCTGATCCTGGTCCTGACCCATTTATCTGCCCTCTTTCCCAATTCTTGGGGAGAGGTCAAATCTGAGTCTACCAGGTGTTGATGGAGGAGCTGGTTTTGACAGTTACTTAAAATCTGTTCTCTCATCATCAAATTGTACAATCCTGTATAATCAGATACCTTACTTCCCAGCAACCAACCCTCCAAAGCCTTAGTGGCACATTCAACATATTCAGACCAGTCCTGAGTCTGTGTCTTTTGGGTATCTCTGAACATTAACCTGTACTGCTCAGTGGTTAAGCCTAACCCATCAACTAGAACACTCTTCAGGACTCTGTAGTTTCTGACATCCTCTTCTCTAACAGTGAGGAGTCTATCTCTGCCTCTCCCCTCAAAGGAGAGCCATAAGATTGCTGCCCACTGGTCTTCAGGAACCTGCTGCACTTTGCATGCTCTCTCAAGAGCAGTCATCCATTTGTGGATGTCATCCCCACTTTTGTAGGGGGGCACAATCTTGGACAGGTTCCTATTGTCAAAGACCCTATCTTTGTCCCTAGGGACATTGCTGCCACCAGTGGGTATAGACCCACTCTCTCTAGGCTGCCTAGCCTTGTTCAGTTTTTCTTCCATCAGGGCTACTTCTAGCTCCTGCTTCCTGATCCTCAGCTGGGCTTCCTGCATTCTGGCCTCATGTTCCCTCCTCTGAGGGGTGGTCAGTCTCCTTCTGGAGTGACCTTGAGAGCCTCTAGAGCCATGGGAAGCATTGGAGTCACCTGAGCGATTCCTTTGCCTTCCAAGCCCTGTGTTAAGTCCACTGGGGAGATCCAATGGGGTGAACCCACTGTCAGTCCCCAATAGCCTTAGTTTAGCTGGGCCAAGTATAATACTTGGCACTGGGCTAGTTCTCCCTTCATCCTCACTACTGTCAGTATCCTTTTCACTCTCATCCTCTGTGGTAGGCATCCCATCTAAGGGGTGACTATTGGGAAGGGGTACTTCAGTGGCATCTTCAGAAGGGGGGCCTCCTGTTCCTGTCCCTAAGGGGGCTAACTGGGAAGCTTTCTTGAGTGCTCTCTGATTCTCATCATTCTGTAAGAGCTCTCTGAGCTCAGCAGAGTTTGGGTTCTTGGGCTGTTTAAGGCCTCTAAGAGTTGCCAAATGCCTGAGCTCATTCTGATTAAGGGTAGCAAAGCTGGTTGGTGCCCTCTGGGGGTCACTCTCGACAGAGATGGGTACAGTGGACCCCTCTGCCCCAGCCATTGCTCTTAAGTGTGGGTGGATGTGTTGCAATCTACCTACACTTGGGTTTACCTACTAAACCTATCTAGTAGTTGTAGTCAGGGTGTGCTACTCCCTTTGCTCTACAACAACTAAGTTCAGTAGAACTTAAGTATATCTAATCTTGTTTTATATGTACCTACAGGTACCTATGTGATCTTTCAATTGGTAACCAAGAGATTACAATGGTAAAACACAGCAAGCTCAAATCCAACCGCTGCTCACCAATGTGAGAAGTTGGCCTGGTATATGATGCTCACTAGTTAAAGTGATCACCTTGTACCATGCCAAGCAACCCTTATGGTGTGGTTGTAAGTCAACCTTTTCGGACTAGCTGCCCTAGTGGTAGCGTAGGCTAAGCAGTCTTTGAGGCTAAACTCGTGATGCGTGTTAAGCCAGCTGTTTTACCAAATGCAACCCCCTTTTATACCAATGAAAGGACACCACACAGATATATATTCAAAATATATATGTATTTATTTATCAAAGTAACCCCTAGTCTCTTTATGAGCACAGGAGCACAAATCGTCAAACAAGATTATCACAGAATACACAGAAGTTGCACTTTATATGGATAGGCCCTGGTGGCCACTCGAACCATATACTAAAATAGTGGTATAAGTACCACGAACAGAAAAGGGAAAAGGCCTAAGGCCTCTAGAATCGCTGGGCCTACAAGGAGCTAACGTCAGTTAGTGACCAGGAGGTCCACGGGTGGCGTGTGCTGAGCAAATAGTCACACGCGTGCTCCCATAGGTTTCAATGGGTGCGTAAAAAGTACAAAGTTACTGCAAAAGGAATCTTCCGGATGACCTAGGAACTTAAGATTTGGAACACAGGCACTAGAGATGTAATACTACACTTGGGCACAGGAGTGCCAGCTTTACCTCACCCACAGGAAGCGGGTGCATAGGCCTCAAAGTGCGTCGGGTTTCTTCTATCTGTTCCGTTGAGCTTGAAGACAAAGATGCTGCAGTGGATCCAAGAGTGGATCGGAGATGTTGAAGACCTGTAAGCAGAGGGGACAGTGTTCACAGTCACTAGCCAGTGACCAGCGTGGCACCAGGTGGGTACCAGGCGATGTCGGGTGCAAACAGGAAGGAAGGTGTAGCTTGACTCTGCAGCCACGTGGTCCCTGAAGGTCGACGACGTCCAGGAGTCGAGTCACGAGCTGTCCCACGCAGGCTCTCGCTGTCGGCGGTGTCGGCGACTTGATCGAAGCAAACAAGCCTTGGCAAAAGCAATTGTTGTAGGCAAGGAGTTTAAGCTGATGGTTCTGACCAGCAAGGTCAGAGGAACGGCTCCTTTGGAGGGGAGCAAGGGCCAGTCTGGAGCAACCAGACCAGTGGTGTTTGTCGTAGATTTCGTCGCCAAGATGGCCACTAGCCAGCGGGCCAGCAACCGGTTAGGCGCGTCGAGTGGCAAAATGCAGAAGGGCCCCACGCAGATCGTGGAGATGCTGGAGGGCTCACCTTTGGTGCAGATGCTGCTCGAGGGTTGGGCTTCTCAGGACCCAAAGCACAACTTGGAGGGAGCCTCGGTTGTTGCACTTGTCAGCTTGTCGTAGTCGTTCCAAGATGGCTGGCTCCACGTGTCTCGGTGCCTCCACGGGTCTCCTCTTTGCAGGGACTGTGGATCGGGCGGTGAGAGGTCTGGAGGTCCAGATCTTGTCAGTCTCTGGGCTCGGGCTCCGGCGGGAGGCGGCGGCAAAGCAGACGGTGATTCGCTGGATGGTGCTTGCGTTAGCAAGGTGGTCACTCCCTGACCACAGGGGAGATTTTCTTCAGTCTTCTGTGCAGCAGAATGTCGAAGTTCCCGTCTTCTTCTTAGTTTCAAGTTGATTCCAGGATGTCTGAAGTCTTAGGACACAGCTCCTACCTTTATTCGTATTCTAGGGGCCGGACTACCTGCTAGGTCCCTCCCTATGGGTGGGACCAGGAAGGGGGGTGGTTACACCCCCAATCCTTTGTCCAGCTCGCCCCAGGCCCGGGACTGGTGTGCCCCAGGACCGGTTTGAACTGGCATATGCACCGAGGCTCCTTGTGAGCCACAGGCATGTCTGGTTTCTTTCAAGCCCTACCTGACCAATACACAAAATCCTGTCTGGGGTGGTGCTCGCACCTCCCCTGGCAGGAAACCCTTTGTCCACACCTCCCAAGCTGGAAGGACTCCCAGCAGCAGGAGGGCAGACTTGTGTCTGTGGTGGCAGCATCCATTTTGTGGAGCTGAGGCTATGTCTGATTTTACCCGGGTTTCAGGTACTGTACATGTCGTGTCCCTCTAGAAGGGTGGAATGCTAACCCCGTCGCCAGAATTGGCGAGGGGTTAGTATTCCAATTCGTATGACACCTTACTCGACATGTTTTGATAAAGCCAAACCAAAGATAGCATTTAACCGCGAGGTTCATAATGCACTTAAGAGTATATGGTATGACGATATCTGGAAACAGTAGAAGGAAGTTGTTCCGACCACTGCAGAAAGGCTCAGCTCATGCCAGAGCACCATCTCACATGGAACCAAGCACTCTGCCTTCAGGATTGTTAAGGCCTGCCATAGGAGTGACTTATAGGTTACCAGGTGTCCCATTTAAGGTTAGGTATAGGTATACTACACCTAAGTAAGAGGTGATTACACCAACTTACCCCAGCTGAGTGATCAGCCAGTTGTGTCAAATCGTTAGGCCAAGCCTGGGGTGGCATAATACATGCTGCAGCCCTTGGCAGGCCTTGGGTACACCAATGCCCTGGGTACCTAGTGTACACTGGTACAGGGGCTGACAGGGTGATCCAACCAATTGGGTATGTACCTAGGGTACATGGAGTCCATTTTAAAGAGAGAACAGCCAGGCTGAGATCCTGAATGGCAGGATCTCAGGCCAACTAAGTCGAAAAACCAGCTAGACACTAGGCAAAAATTTGGGGGTAACCATAGTCAGATATCCACCTTCCTACACTGCCCTAGTGGTAGCGTAGGCTAAGCAGTCTTTGAGGCTAAACTCGTGATGCGTGTTAAGCCAGCTGTTTTACCAAATGCAACCCCCTTTTATACCAATGAAAGGACACCACACAGATATATATTCAAAATATATATGTATTTATTTCTCAAAGTAACCCCTAGTCTCTTTATGAGCACAGGAGCACAAATCGTCAAACAAGATTATCACAGAATACACAGAAGTTGCACTTTATATGGATAGGCCCTGGTGGCCACTAGAACCATATACTAAAATAGTGGTATAAGTACCACGAACAGAAAAGGGAAAAGGCCTAGGGCCTCTAGAATCGCTGGGCCTACAAGGAGCTAACGTCAGTTAGTGACCAGGAGGTCCACGGGTGGCGTGTGCAGAGCAAATAGTCACACGCGTGCTCCCATAGGTTTCAATGGGTGCGTAAAAAGTACAAAGTTACTGCAAAGGAGATCTTCCGGGTTAACTAGGAACTTAAGATTTGGAACACAGGCACTAGAGATGTATTACTACACTTGGGCACCGGAGTACCAGCTTTACCTCACCCACAGGAAGCGGGTGCATAGGCCTCAAAGTGCGTCGGGTTTCTTCTATCTGTTCCGTTGAGCTTGAAGACAAAGATGCTGCAGGCGGTCGGTCCGGGAGAGATGCAGGGGATCCAAGAGTGGATCGGAGTTGCAGAAGGCCTGAAAGCAGAGGGGACAGTGTTCACAGTCACTAGCCAGTGACCGGCGTGGCACCAGGTAGGTACCAGGCGATGTCGGGTGCAAACAGGTGATGAGGGGTAGCTTGTCTCCGCAGCCACGTGGTCCCTGAAGGTCGACGACGTCCAGGAGTCGGCTCACGAGCTGTCCCACGCAGGCTCTCGCTGTCGGCGGTGTCGGCGACTTGGTCGAAGCAAACAAGCCTTGGCAAAAGCAATTGTAGGAGGATTCGGAAGTCAGCTGTTGGTTCTGACCAGCAAGGTCAGAGGGATTGCTTCTTTGGAGAGGAGCAAGGGCCAGTCTGGAGCAACCAGACCAGCGGTGTTTTTCGTAGAGTTCGTCGCCAAGATGGCCACTAGCCAGCGGGCCAGCAACCGGTTAGGCGCGTCGAGTGGCAAAATGCAGAAGGGCCCCACGCAGATCGTGGAGATGCTGGAGGGCTCACCTTTGGTGCAAATGCTGCTCGAGAGTTGGGCTTCTCAGATCCCAAAGCACAACTTGGAGGGAGCCTCGGTTGTTGCACTTGTCAGCTTGTCGTAGTCGATCCAAGATGGCTGGCTCCACGTGTCTCGGTGCCTCCACGGGTCTCCTCTTTGCAGGGACTGTGGATCGGGCGGTGAGAGGTCTGGAGGTCCAGGTCTTGTCAGTCTCTGGGCTCGGGCTCCGGCGGGAGGCGGCGGCAAAGCAGACGTTGATTCGCTGGATGGTGCTTGCGTTAGCAAGGTGGTCACTCCCTGACCACAGGGGAGATTGGCTTCAGTCCTCTGTGCGGCAGAGCGTCGAAGTTCCCGTCTTCTTCTTAGTTTCAAGTTGATTCCAGGATGTCTGAAGTCTTAGGACACAGCTCCTACCTTTATTCGGATTCTAGGGGCCGGACTACCTGCTAGGTCCCTCCCTATGGGTGGGACCAGGAAGGGGGGTGGTTACACCCCCAATCCTTTGTCCAGCTCGCCCCAGGCCCGGGACTGGTGTGCCCCAGGACCGGTTTGAACTGGCATATGCCCCGAGGCTCCTTGTGAGCCACAGGCATGTCTGGTTTCTTTCAAGCCCTACCTGACCAATACACAAAATCCTGTCTGGGGTGGTGCTCGCACCTCCCCTGGCAGGAAACCCTTTGTCCACACCTCCCAAGCTGGAAGGACTCCCAGCAGCAGGAGGGCAGACTTGTGTCTGTGGTGGCAGCATCCATTTTGTGGAGCTGAGGCTATGTCTGATTTTACCCGGGTTTCAGGTACTGTACATGTCGTGTCCCTCTAGAAGGGTGGAATGCTAACCCCGTCGCCAGAATTGGCGAGGGGTTAGTATTCCAATTCGTATGACACCTTACTCGACATGTTTTGATAAAGCCAAACCAAAGATAGCATTTAACCGCGAGGTTCATAATGCACTTAAGAGTATATGGTATGACGATATCTGGAAACAGTAGAAGGAAGTTGTTCCGACCACTGCAGACAGGCTCAGCTCATGCCAGAGCACCATCTCACATGGAACCAAGCACTCTGCCTTCAGGATTGTTAAGGCCTGCCATAGGAGTGACTTATAGGTTACCAGGTGTCCCATTTAAGGTTAGGTATAGGTATACTACACCTAAGTAAGAGGTGATTACACCAACTTACCCCAGCTGAGTGATCAGCCAGTTGTGTCAAATCGTTAGGCCAAGCCTGGGGTGGCATAATACATGCTGCAGCCCTTGGCAGGCCTTGGGTACACCAATGCCCTGGGTACCTAGTGTACACTGGTACAGGGGCTGACAGGGTGATCCACTTCCAATTGGTTATGCACCTAGGGTGCATAGTTTTAATTTAGTAGAGAGAACAGCAGGCTGGGGGTCTGATTGGCAGGCCCACAGCCTCAATATGTCAAAAACCAGTGAAGCAAAAAGCAAAAATTTGGGGTGACCATAGGATAGCAGACCCTACTCTCCTACACAACCCCCCCCCAAACGCTGGGACATTAAACTAGCCTTGACCAGTCTCGTCTTCATGTCCTAAGTGGAAGTACCTGGAGAGACCATCTGCATTCCCATGGTCAGTACCTGGCCGGTGCTCCACTGTAAAGTCCATCCCCTGTAGGGAAATGGACCACCTAAGCAGTTTGGGGTTTTCACCCTTCATCTGATTTAGCCACAAGAGGGGCTTATGGTCGGTCTGAATCTTGAAGTGAGTGCCAAACAAGTATGGCCTCAGCTTCTTCAGGGCCCACACCACAGCAAAGGCCTCCCTCTCAATAGCTGACCAATTCTTCTCTCTGGGGGTCAACCTTCTGCTAATAAAAGCAATGGGTTGGTCTTGACCATCTACATTAAGTTGTGACAGCACAGCTCCCACACCCAACTCAGAAGCATCTGTTTGGACAATAAACTCTTTGGAGTAGTCAGGACTTTTCAGGATAGGTGCAGAGCACATGGCCTCCTTCAGGTCATCAAATGCCTTTTGACAGCTTACTGTCCACTGAACCTTTTTGGGCATCTTCTTGGATGTCAGATCATTAAGAGGAGTCACAATGGACCCATAGTTCTTAACAAACTTCCTGTAGTACCCAGTCAAGCCCAAGAAAGCTCGAACTTGAGTCTGGGTGGTTGGAGGGGACCAGTCCTTGATGGATTGTATCTTACTCTCCAGTGGTTGAACTTGGCCTCCACCTACAAGGTGGCCCAAATATACAACCTTACTCTGCCCTATCTGGCACTTAGTAGCCTTGATAGTGAGGCCTGCCCTCTGCAGGGCCTCAAGAGCCTTCTTCAGGTGGATCAGGTGATCCTCCCAGGTGGAGCTAAAGACAGCAATGTCATCAAGATATGCTGCACAAAAGTCATCCAACCCAGTAAGGACTTGGTTCACCAGCCTTTGGAAGGTGGCAGGTGCATTCTTCAGACCAAAGGGCATCACCACAAACTGATAATGCCCACCTGGGGTTGAGAATGCTGTTTTGGCCTTAGACTCCTCAGCTAATCTGATTTGCCAATAGCCAGCTGTCAAGTCAAATGTGCTCAAAAACTTTGCAGAAGCTAGTTTGTCTATGAGCTCATCTGCCCTTGGAATAGGGTGTGCATCTGTCCTGGTGACAGCATTGAGTCCTCTGTAATCCACACAGAACCTCATCTCTCTCTTGCCATCTTTGGTGTGAGGTTTGGGGACCAGAACCACTGGGCTAGCCCAGGGGCTCTCTGAGGGTTCAATGACACCTAATTCCAGCATTTTATGTACCTCAGCCTTTATACAGTCCCTGACGTGGTCAGGTTGTCTGTAAAGCTTGTTCTTTACAGGCAGACTGTCACCAGTGTCCACCACATGGGTACACCAGTCAGTTTGACTAGGTATCAAGGAAAACATATGTGAAAATGATTGTAGAACCTGTCTACATTCAGTCTGCTGATGGGCAGTAAGGTTGCCTCCAAGGGTCACTCCTTCAACTGAGCCATCTTCAGGGTTCTGAGACAACAGGTCTGGGAGAGGGTCACTCTCTTCCTCCTGTCCCTCATCTGTAGCCATGAGCAAGCCCATGTCTGCCCTGTCAACATATGCTTTAAGCCTGTTAACATGGAGTACCCTGTGGGGACTCCTGGGAGTTCCTAGGTCCACCAAGTAGGTGACCTCTCCCTTCTTTTCCAGGATTGTATGGGGTCCAGACCATTTGTCTTGGAGTGCTGCTGGGGCCACTGGCTCCAACACCCATACCTTCTGTCCTGGCTGAAACTCAACCAAGACAGCCTTTTGGTCATGCCAAGCTTTCTGTAAGGCCTGGCTTGCCTCAAGGTTTTTGGATGCCTTCTCCATATACTCAGCCATCCTGGAGCGGAGACCAAGTACATAGTCCACTATGTCTAGCTTAGGCTTTTTGAGAGGTAACTCCCAGCCTTCCTTCACCAAACACAGTGGGCCTCTCACAGGGTGCCCAAACAACAATTCAAAGGGGCTGTAGCCAACTCCTTTTTGTGGGACCTCTCTGTAAGCAAACAGAAGGCAGGGTAGAAGGATGTCCCATCTTCGCCTGAGCTTTTCAGGTAATCCTTTGATCATACCCTTTAGGGTCTTGTTGAATCTCTCAACAAGCCCATTGCATTGTGGGTGATAAGGGGTGGTGAACTTGTAGTTGACACCACATTCCTTCCACATAGCTGTTAAGTATCCAGACATAAAGTTGGTACCTCTGTCAGATACTACCTCCTTAGGAAACCCCACTCTGGAGAATACTCCCAGCAGGGCCCTGGCCACAACAGGTGCTGTAGTGGTCCTAAGGGGAATTGCCTCTGGATACCTGGTGGCATGATCCACTACCACCAGTATAAATCTGTGCCCAGATGCAGTGGGAGGATCCATGGGACCCACTATGTCTATTCCCACTCTTTCAAAGGGGACCCCCACCACAGGTAGTGGTATCAGGGGGGCCTTTGTTGTGCCACCTGATTTGCCACTGGCTTGGCAGGTAACACAGGAGCGACAAAACTCCTTTGTATCTTCATTCATATGGGGCCAGTGAAAGTGAGGGACAAGCCTGTCCCAAGTCTTGTTCTGGCCTAAGTGTCCTGCTAAAGGAATATCATGGGCCAAGGTAAGAAGGAAGCCCCTAAATTGCAGAGGTATAACCAACCTCCTGGTTGCACCAGGCTTGGGGTCTCTAGCCTCTGAATAAAGGAGCCCTTCCTCCCAATACACTTTATGTTTACCTTGAGCATTCCCAGCAGCCTCAGCAGCAGCCAGCTGTCTGAGGGGTTCAAGAGAGGGACAGGATAACTGAGCCTGCCTCAAGTCAGCCCTTGAAGGTCCCCCTGTCCCCAGAAACTCAACCTGGTCAGGTTCAAGCTCTTCAGGGACAGTTCCTTCAGGGTCCTCTAGATCAGCTTCCTGGGAAGGCTGATCATCACTCTGAGGCAGGGGGGAAGGCACAGCCTTGACCCTCCTGTTCTTCTTCTTGGTAGGTGCTTGGTCCATTGTTCCAGGATCCAAGACCTGTGGTTCAGTGAGGCACTTTTTGGCCTGTGACCTGGTCACAGCAAGGACATGTGATGATATACCTAACATCTCTGCATGAGTCCTGTACTCCACTTCTGACCATAGAGAACTCTCTAGGTCATTGCCCAACAAACATTCTACTGGGAGGTCTGCACTAACCACAACCCTTTTGAGGCCAGTTACCCCTCCCCATGAGAAGTTAACAACTGCCACACTGTGTGAAGTAGTGGCATTGCTGGCATTGGTCACCAGGTAGTTCTCACCTGGCATGTACTGTCCAGGGTCCACAAAGCCTGGTGTCACCATAGTGACACTGGCACATGTGTCCCTGTAGGCTTGAGCCACTTTGTCATTAATTAAAGGAGTCTGTCTGTACTTGCCCAGGTTACTGGGGCTCACAGTCAGGGACAAATCAATGTCCCCATCACAGATCAAGACTGCCTGTGTCAGGGTTCTGTCTAAGTCAGAATCTCCTTCAGTTCCCATAGTGATTCCCACTACACCCTTTGTCTGGGGACCAACACTGCTAACAGTAGTACTGGGAGCAGGTGCCTTAGGGGCAACAGTGTTGGGGGCTCCACCCTTTTTGCAATCACTAGTCCAGTGAGTTGTATTTTTGCAATGATTGCACCAGGGTTTCTTTTGACCTTCTTTCTTCTTTTTGGACTGTTGTTGGGACCCACCCTCCTTAGCAGTAGTTTGGGGCCCTGTTGAAGACTTCTGGTCTTTAGATTTCTGATCTCCACCCTTTTGGTCTGTTTTCTTCTGATCACCCCCTTGGCCCTGGTTCTGGTTCTTTTGCTTAACCCTGGTTCTGACCCATTTGTCTGCCTTCTTTCCCAATTCTTGGGGAGAGGTCAGATCAGAGTCAACCAAGTGTTGATGCAGTTGCTGGTTTTGACAGTTATTTAAAATCTGTTCTCTCATCATCAAATTATACAATCCTGTAAAATCAGATACCTTACTTCCCAGCAACCAACCCTCCAAAGCCTTAGTGGCACATTCAATGTATTCAGACCAGTCCTGAGTCTGTGTCTTTTGGGTGTCTCTGAACATTAACCTGTACTGCTCAGTGGTTAAGCCTAACCCATCAACTAGAACACTCTTCAGGACTCTGTAGTTTCTGACATCCTCTTCTCTAACAGTGAGGAGTCTGTCTCTGCCTCTTCCCTCAAAGGAGAGCCAGAGGATTGCTGCCCACTGATCTTCAGGAACCTGCTGTACTTTGCAGGCTCTCTCAAGAGCAGTTATCCACTTGTGGATGTCATCCCCACTTTTGTAGGGGGGCACAACCTTAGACAGGTTTCTATTGTCGAAAACCCTATCTTTGTCCTTAGGGACAATGCTGCCACCAGTGGGTATAGACCCACTCTCTCTAGGTTGCCTAGCCTTGTTCAGTTTTTCTTCCATCAGGGCTACTTCTAGCTCCTGCTTCCTGATCCTCAGCTGGGCTTCCTGCATTCTGGCCTCATGTTCCCTCCTCTGAGGGGTGGTCATCCTTTTCCTGGAGTGACCTTGAGAGCCTCTAGAGCCATGAGAAGCATTGGAGTCACCTGAGCGATTCCTTTGCCTCCCAAGCCCTGTGTTAAGTCCACTGGGGAGATCCAATGGGGTGAACCCATTGTCAGTCCCCAATAGCCTTAGTTTAGCTGGGCCAAGTATAATACTTGGCACTGGGCTAGTTCTCCCTTCATCCTCACTACTGTCAGTATCCTTTTCACTCTCATCCTCTGTGGTAGGCATCCCATCTAAGGGGTGACTATTGGGAAGGGGTACTTCAGTGGCATCTTCAGAAGGGGGGCCTCCTGTTCCTGTCCCTAAGGGGGCTAACTGGGAAGCTTTCTTGAGTGCTCTCTGATTCTCATCATTCTGTAAGAGCTCTCTGAGCTCAGCAGAGTTTGGGTTCTTGGGCTGTTTAAGGCCTCTAAGAGTTGCCAAATGCCTGAGCTCATTCTGATTAAGGGTAGCAAAGCTGGTTGGTGCCCTCTGGGGGTCACTCTCGACAGAGATGGGTACAGTGGACCCCTCTGCCCCGGCCATTGCTCTTAAGTGTGGGTGGATGTGTTGCAATCTACCTACACTTGGGTTTACCTACTAAACCTATCTAGTAGTTGTAGTCAGGGTGTGCTACTCCCTTTGCTCTACAACAACTAAGTTCAGTAGAACTTAAGTATATCTAATCTTGTTTTATATGTACCTACAGGTACCTATGTGATCTTTCAATTGGTAACCAAGAGATTACAATGGTAAAACACAGCAAGCTCAAATCCAACCGCTGCTCACCAATGTGAGAAGTTGGCCTGGTATATGATGCTCACTAGTTAAAGTGATCACCTTGTACCATGCCAAGCAACCCTTATGGTGTGGTTGTAAGTCAACCTTTTCGGACTAGCTGCCCTAGTGGTAGCGTAGGCTAAGCAGTCTTTGAGGCTAAACTCGTGATGCGTGTTAAGCCAGCTGTTTTACCAAATGCAACCCCCTTTTATACCAATGAAAGGACACCACACAGATATATATTCAAAATATATATGTATTTATTTCTCAAAGTAACCCCTAGTCTCTTTATGAGCACAGGAGCACAAATCGTCAAACAAGATTATCACAGAATACACAGAAGTTGCACTTTATATGGATAGGCCCTGGTGGCCACTAGAACCATATACTAAAATAGTGGTATAAGTACCACGAACAGAAAAGGGAAAAGGCCTAGGGCCTCTAGAATCGCTGGGCCTACAAGGAGCTAACGTCAGTTAGTGACCAGGAGGTCCACGGGTGGCGTGTGCAGAGCAAATAGTCACACGCGTGCTCCCATAGGTTTCAATGGGTGCGTAAAAAGTACAAAGTTACTGCAAAGGAGATCTTCCGGGTTAACTAGGAACTTAAGATTTGGAACACAGGCACTAGAGATGTATTACTACACTTGGGCACCGGAGTACCAGCTTTACCTCACCCACAGGAAGCGGGTGCATAGGCCTCAAAGTGCGTCGGGTTTCTTCTATCTGTTCCGTTGAGCTTGAAGACAAAGATGCTGCAGGCGGTCGGTCCGGGAGAGATGCAGGGGATCCAAGAGTGGATCGGAGTTGCAGAAGGCCTGAAAGCAGAGGGGACAGTGTTCACAGTCACTAGCCAGTGACCGGCGTGGCACCAGGTAGGTACCAGGCGATGTCGGGTGCAAACAGGTGATGAGGGGTAGCTTGTCTCCGCAGCCACGTGGTCCCTGAAGGTCGACGACGTCCAGGAGTCGGCTCACGAGCTGTCCCACGCAGGCTCTCGCTGTCGGCGGTGTCGGCGACTTGGTCGAAGCAAACAAGCCTTGGCAAAAGCAATTGTAGGAGGATTCGGAAGTCAGCTGTTGGTTCTGACCAGCAAGGTCAGAGGGATTGCTTCTTTGGAGAGGAGCAAGGGCCAGTCTGGAGCAACCAGACCAGCGGTGTTTTTCGTAGAGTTCGTCGCCAAGATGGCCACTAGCCAGCGGGCCAGCAACCGGTTAGGCGCGTCGAGTGGCAAAATGCAGAAGGGCCCCACGCAGATCGTGGAGATGCTGGAGGGCTCACCTTTGGTGCAAATGCTGCTCGAGAGTTGGGCTTCTCAGATCCCAAAGCACAACTTGGAGGGAGCCTCGGTTGTTGCACTTGTCAGCTTGTCGTAGTCGATCCAAGATGGCTGGCTCCACGTGTCTCGGTGCCTCCACGGGTCTCCTCTTTGCAGGGACTGTGGATCGGGCGGTGAGAGGTCTGGAGGTCCAGGTCTTGTCAGTCTCTGGGCTCGGGCTCCGGCGGGAGGCGGCGGCAAAGCAGACGTTGATTCGCTGGATGGTGCTTGCGTTAGCAAGGTGGTCACTCCCTGACCACAGGGGAGATTGGCTTCAGTCCTCTGTGCGGCAGAGCGTCGAAGTTCCCGTCTTCTTCTTAGTTTCAAGTTGATTCCAGGATGTCTGAAGTCTTAGGACACAGCTCCTACCTTTATTCGGATTCTAGGGGCCGGACTACCTGCTAGGTCCCTCCCTATGGGTGGGACCAGGAAGGGGGGTGGTTACACCCCCAATCCTTTGTCCAGCTCGCCCCAGGCCCGGGACTGGTGTGCCCCAGGACCGGTTTGAACTGGCATATGCCCCGAGGCTCCTTGTGAGCCACAGGCATGTCTGGTTTCTTTCAAGCCCTACCTGACCAATACACAAAATCCTGTCTGGGGTGGTGCTCGCACCTCCCCTGGCAGGAAACCCTTTGTCCACACCTCCCAAGCTGGAAGGACTCCCAGCAGCAGGAGGGCAGACTTGTGTCTGTGGTGGCAGCATCCATTTTGTGGAGCTGAGGCTATGTCTGATTTTACCCGGGTTTCAGGTACTGTACATGTCGTGTCCCTCTAGAAGGGTGGAATGCTAACCCCGTCGCCAGAATTGGCGAGGGGTTAGTATTCCAATTCGTATGACACCTTACTCGACATGTTTTGATAAAGCCAAACCAAAGATAGCATTTAACCGCGAGGTTCATAATGCACTTAAGAGTATATGGTATGACGATATCTGGAAACAGTAGAAGGAAGTTGTTCCGACCACTGCAGACAGGCTCAGCTCATGCCAGAGCACCATCTCACATGGAACCAAGCACTCTGCCTTCAGGATTGTTAAGGCCTGCCATAGGAGTGACTTATAGGTTACCAGGTGTCCCATTTAAGGTTAGGTATAGGTATACTACACCTAAGTAAGAGGTGATTACACCAACTTACCCCAGCTGAGTGATCAGCCAGTTGTGTCAAATCGTTAGGCCAAGCCTGGGGTGGCATAATACATGCTGCAGCCCTTGGCAGGCCTTGGGTACACCAATGCCCTGGGTACCTAGTGTACACTGGTACAGGGGCTGACAGGGTGATCCACTTCCAATTGGTTATGCACCTAGGGTGCATAGTTTTAATTTAGTAGAGAGAACAGCAGGCTGGGGGTCTGATTGGCAGGCCCACAGCCTCAATATGTCAAAAACCAGTGAAGCAAAAAGCAAAAATTTGGGGTGACCATAGGATAGCAGACCCTACTCTCCTACACCACCGTTACGTGGATTTGTCATCTATTCTGTTTTAATGGATTTCCTTACAGCGTTTTGGTTTCGCAAGTTTTAGTAAGGACAGTGTTATGGATTTAGTGTACTTTTTAATAGTCTCCTGACTATGTGATATTTAGCGTATGATATTAAATGTATTTAATGTACAGTGCAATGCGCGTGCATATGAGCATGTGACCTTCCACCTTTCTTTAATTCAGTGCCTGTGGATTCGTCACCCACTTGTTTTCGACAAGTGATTATTATTTTATATAGTACTTAGCATGTGACTTTTACTTAAAATACTGCCGTGGTTTAGTCACCTACATGATTCTTACATGTTCGTTCATAAGTTTATTTATAGGAATTGTTTTTAAGTTTGGTATGTGGCAGTAGCTATTAGCTATAATTTTCTATAGGTGTTTTTTTTCACTTTCACATGGTACCTGTGAGTGACTTCACACCTATTTATTTATTACCTATGGATTTATTTTAATGTGAGTAATCCCTTGTGCTTTTAAATTTCATTTTTCGTTTCTCTGTTGCCATCACCACACTGGTCTGGCCAACTAGTGTGTCCTTTTGGTAACATAGAAATCAATTCTTGTTATTGTTTAAAAATATTGGTGCAAGATTTATGTATTGTCAGTTTGACAATTACATTACTTTATTTGATATATAAAGGGGGAAGAGGTGGTCATGTGCTGTGACATTCTTTGTTTATTTGAATTGAATTGATTTATGGTTTTACTGTATATTTCAATTTTATAATGACCATGCTCTATGCTTGTATTTTTATTTGTTGCGTTCCTTTAAGGGGGAAGGTGTGTGGTATCCTGGTTTGGGTGCTATGTATCTTCCTCACTTACCTGTCTTGCTGCTCAGCCAATGTGGATGAATAATAGAATGTTGGTGTGTGTGATGCAATGTGAGAATGTTGGGGATGCTTGTGGATGGATGTCAGTTGGGAGATTGGGCTGAGCAGCAAGGGAGCTGCTCCTGGTGGGGCTTTCATTATTATTATACTTAAGAGCTGATTCTTCTGTAAACCTGAACAAGAGATCTAATAAACCTACTTTAATCATCATACCTCGGCTACATCCATGCTTATTACATTTAAATGTAATAAGCATGGATGTAGCCGATGTATGATGATTAAGTAGGTTTATTAGATCTCTTGTTCAGGTTTACAGAAGAATCAGCTCTTTAGTATATTAATAATCAAAGCCCCACCAGGAGCAGCTCCCTTGCTGCTCAGCCCAATCTCCCAACTGACATCCATCCACAAGCATCCCCAACATTCTCACATTGCATCACACACACCAACATTCTATTATTCATCCACATTGGCTGAGCAGCAAGACAGGTAAGCGTGGAAGGTACATAGCACCCAAACCCGGATACCACACACCTTCCCCCTTAAAGGAAGGCAACAAATGAAAATACAAGCATAGAGCATAGTCATTGTAAGATTGAAACTTACAGTAAAACCATAAATCAATCCAATTCAAATAAACAAAGAATGTCACATCACATGACCACCTCTTCCCCCTTTAAGTATCATATTGACAATAAATGAATCTTGCGCCAGCATTTTTAAACAATAACAATAATTGATTTCTATGTCACCAACAGAACACACTAGTTGGCCAGATCAGTATATTGATGGTAACAGAGAAACGAAAAATGAAATTCAATAGCACAAGGAATTACTCACATTAAACTAAATCCATAGGTAGTAAATAAATAGGTGTGAAGTCACTCACATCACCCCATCCTGGATTCCCCTGGGTGTCTAGTTTTCAAAAATGTATAGGTTTGCTAGGTTTCTCTAGGTGCCGGCAGGGCTAGGGTTAAAAAACTACAGCTCATCACTTTGCCAAAAAAGGGTCATTTTTCACTGCAAAATTGAGGTGTGACCACGTTGCGTTTTGCGCCGTTTCCAGTTGCGGGCACTATGCCGACCCGCACAAGTGAGGTACCATTTTTCTTGTAGGACTTTGGGGAACGCGGGGTGCATGGAAATTTGTGGATCCACGCAGATTCCAGAACTTTCCATCACAGAAATGTGGGAAAAATGTGTTTTTTTTGTCAATTGTTTACGTTTACAAGGGATTCTGGGTAACAGACCATGGTGGGAGGCAGTCAAGTCACCCCATCCTGGATTCCCCTGGGTGTCTAGTTTTCAAAAATGTATAGGTTTGCTAGGTTTCCCTAGGTGCCGGCAGGGCTAGGGTTCAAAAACTACAGCTCGTCACTTTGCCAAAAAAGGGTCATTTTTCACTGCAAAATTGAGGTGTGACCACGTTGCGTTTTGCGCCGTTTCCTGTCGCGGGCACTAGGCCGACCCGCACAAGTGAGGTACCATTTTTCTCGTAGGACTTTGGGGAACGTGGGGTGGGTGGAAATTTGTGGATCCACGCTGATTCCAGAACTTTCCAACACAGAAATGTGGGGAAAATGTGTTTTTTTTGTCAATTGTTTACGTTTGCAAGGGATTCTGGGTAACAGACCATGGTAGGAGGCAGTCAAGTCACCCCATCTTGGATTCCCCTGGGTGTCTAGTTTTCAAAAATGTATAGGTTTGCTAGGTTTCCCTAGGTGCCGGCAGGGCTAGGGTTAAAAAACTACAGCTCATCACTTTGCCAAAAAAGGGTCATTTTTCACTGCAAAATTGAGGTGTGACCATGTTGCGTTTTGCGCCGTTTCCTGTCGCGGGCACTATGCCGACCCGCACAAGTGAGGTACCATTTTTCTCGTAGGACTTTGGGGAACGCGGGGTGGGTGGAAATTTGTGGATCCACGCAGATTCCAGAACTTTCCATCACAGAAATGTGGGGAAAATGTTTTTTTTGTCAATATTTTACGTTTGCAAGGGATTCTGGGTAACAGACCATGGTGGGAGGCAGTCAAGTCACCCCATCCTGGATTCCCCTGGGTGTCTAGTTTTCAAAAATGTATAGGTGTGCTAGGTTTCCCTAGGTGCCGGCAGGGCTAGGGTTCAAAAACTACAGCTCGTCACTTTGCCAAAAAAGGGTAATTTTTCACCGCAAAATTGAGGTGTGACCACGTTGCGTTTTGCGCCGTTTCCTGTCGCGGGCACTAGGCCGACCCGCACAAGTGAGGTACCATTTTTCTCGTAGGACATTGGGGAACGCGGGGTGGGTGGAAAATTGTGGATCCACGCAGATTCCAGAACTTTCCATCACAGAAATATGGGGAAAATGTGTTTTTTTTGTTAATTGTTTACGTTTGCAAGGGATTCTGGGTAACAGACCATGGTGGGAGGCAGTCAAATCACCCCACCCTGGATTCCCCTGGCTGTCTAGTTTTCAAAAATGTATAGGTTTGCTAGGTTTCTCTAGGTGCCGGCAGGGCTAGGGTTAAAAAACTACAGCTCATCACTTTGCCAAAAAAGGGTCATTTTTCACTGCAAAATTGAGGTGTGACCACGTTGCATTTTGCGCCGTTTCCAGTCGCGGGCACTATGCCGACCCGCACAAGTGAGGTACCATTTTTCTCGTAGGACTTTGGGGAACGCGGGGTGCGTGGAAATTTGTGGATCCACGCAGATTCCAGAACTTTCCATCACAGAAATGTGGGGAAAATGTGTTTTTTTTGTCAATTTTTTACGTTTGCAAGGGATTCTGGGTAACAGACCATGGTGGGAGGCAGTCAAGTCACCCCATCCTGGATTCCCCTGGGTGTCTAGTTTTCAAAAATGTATAGGTTTGCTAGGTTTCCCTAGGTGCCGGCACGGCTAGGGTTCAAAAACTACAGCTAGTCACTTTGCCAAAAAAGGGTCATTTTTCACTGCAAAATTGAGGTGTGACCACGTTGCGTTTTGCGCCGTTTCCTGTCGCGGGCACTAGGCCGACCCGCACAAGTGAGGTACCATTTTTCTTGTAGGACTTTGGGGAACGTGGGGTGGGTGGAAATTTGTGGATCCACGCAGATTCCAGAACTTTCCAACACAGAAATGTGGGGAAAATGTGTTTTTTTTGTCAATTGTTTACGTTTGCAAGGGATTCTGGGTAACAAACCATGGTGGGAGGCAGTCAAATCACCCCATCCTGGATTCCCCTGGGTGTCTAGTTTTAAAAAATGTATAGGTTTGCTAGGTTTCTCTAGGTGCTGGCAGGGCTAGGGTTAAAAAACTACAGCTCATCACTTTGCCAAAAAAGGGTCATTTTTCACTGCAAAATTGAGGTGTGACCACGTTGCGTTTTGCGCCGTTTCCAGTCGCGGGCACTATGCCGACCCGCACAAGTGAGGTACCATTTTTCTTGTAGGACTTTGGGGAACGCGGGGTGCATGGAAATTTGTGGATCCACGCAGATTCCAGAACTTTCCATCACAGAAATGTGGGAAAAATGTGTTTTTTTTGTCAATTGTTTACGTTTGCAAGGGATTCTGGGTAACAGACCATGGTGGGAGGCAGTCAAGTCACCCCATCCTGGATTCCCCTGGGTGTCTAGTTTTCAAAAATGTATAGGTTTGCTAGGTTTCCCTAGGTGCCGGCAGGGCTAGGGTTCAAAAACTACAGCTCGTCACTTTGCCAAAAAAGGGTCATTTTTCACTGCAAAATTGAGGTGTGACCACGTTGCGTTTTGTGCCGTTTCCTGTCGCGGGCACTAGTCCGACCCGCACAAGTGAGGTACCATTTTTCTCGTAGGACTTTGGGGAATGCGGGGTGGGTGGAAATTTGTGGATCCACGCAGATTCCAGAACTTTCCATCACAGAAATGTGGGGAAAATGTGTTTTTTTTGTCCATTTTTTACGTTTGCAAGGGATTCTGGATAACAGACCATTGTGGGAGGCAGTCAAGTCACCCCATCCTGGATTCCCCTGGGTGTCTAGTTTTCAAAAATGTATAGGTTCGCTAGGTTTCCCTAGGTGCCGGCAGGGCTAGGGTTCAAAAACTACAGCTAGTCACTTTGCCAAAAAGGGGTCATTTTTCACTGCAAAATTGAGGTGTGACCACGTTGCGTTTTGCGCCGTTTCCTGTCGCGGGCACTATGCCGACCCGCACAAGTGAGGTACCATTTTTCTTGTAGGACTTTGGGGAACGCGGGGTGCATGGAAATTTGTGGATCCACGCAGATTCCAGAACTTTCCATCACAGAAATGTGGGAAAAATGTGTTTTTTTTGTCAATTGTTTACGTTTGCAAGGGATTCTGGGTAACAGACCATGGTGGGAGGCAGTCAAGTCACCCCATCCTGGATTCCCCTGGGTGTCTAGTTTTCAAAAATGTATAGGTTTGCTAGGTTTCCCTAGGTGCCGGCAGGGCTAGGGTTCAAAAACTACAGCTCGTCACTTTGCCAAAAAAGGGTCATTTTTCACTGCAAAATTGAGGTGTGACCACGTTGCGTTTTGCGCCGTTTCCTGTCGCGGGCACTAGGCCGACCCGCACAAGTGAGGTACCATTTTTCTCGTAGGACTTTGGGGAACGTGGGGTGGGTGGAAATTTGTGGATCCACGCTGATTCCAGAACTTTCCAACACAGAAATGTCGGGAAAATGTGTTTTTTTTGTCAATTGTTTACGTTTGCAAGGGATTCTGGGTAACAGACCATGGTGGGAGGCAGTCAAGTCACCCCATCCTGGATTCCCCTGGGTGTCTAGTTTTCAAAAATGTATAGGTTTGCTAGGTTTCCCTAGGTGCCGGCAGGGCTAGGGTTAAAAAACTACAGCTCATCACTTTGCCAAAAAAGGGTCATTTTTCACTGCAAAATTGAGGTGTGACCATGTTGCGTTTTGCGCCGTTTCCTGTCGCGGGCACTATGCCGACCCGCACAAGTGAGGTACCATTTTTCTCGTAGGACTTTGGGGAACGCGGGGTGGGTGGAAATTTGTGGATCCACGCAGATTCCAGAACTTTCCATCACAGAAATGTGGGGAAAATGTTTTTTTTGTCAATATTTTACGTTTGCAAGGGATTCTGGGTAACAGACCATGGTGGGAGGCAGTCAAGTCACCCCATCCTGGATTCCCCTGGGTGTCTAGTTTTCAAAAATGTATAGGTGTGCTAGGTTTCCCTAGGTGCCGGCAGGGCTAGGGTTCAAAAACTACAGCTCGTCACTTTGCCAAAAAAGGGTAATTTTTCACCGCAAAATTGAGGTGTGACCACGTTGCGTTTTGCGCCGTTTCCTGTCGCGGGCACTAGGCCGACCCACACAAGTGAGGTACCATTTTTCTCGTAGGACATTGGGGAACGCGGGGTGGGTGGAAAATTGTGGATCCACGCAGATTCCAGAACTTTCCATCACAGAAATATGGGGAAAATGTGTTTTTTTTGTTAATTGTTTACGTTTGCAAGGGATTCTGGGTAACAGACCATGGTGGGAGGCAGTCAAATCACCCCACCCTGGATTCCCCTGGCTGTCTAGTTTTCAAAAATGTATAGGTTTGCTAGGTTTCTCTAGGTGCCGGCAGGGCTAGGGTTAAAAAACTACAGCTCATCACTTTGCCAAAAAAGGGTCATTTTTCACTGCAAAATTGAGGTGTGACCACGTTGCATTTTGCGCCGTTTCCAGTCGCGGGCACTATGCCGACCCGCACAAGTGAGGTACCATTTTTCTCGTAGGACTTTGGGGAACGCGGGGTGCGTGGAAATTTGTGGATCCACGCAGATTCCAGAACTTTCCATCACAGAAATGTGGGGAAAATGTGTTTTTTTTGTCAATTTTTTACGTTTGCAAGGGATTCTGGGTAACAGACCATGGTGGGAGGCAGTCAAGTCACCCCATCCTGGATTCCCCTGGGTGTCTAGTTTTCAAAAATGTATAGGTTTGCTAGGTTTCCCTAGGTGCCGGCACGGCTAGGGTTCAAAAACTACAGCTAGTCACTTTGCCAAAAAAGGGTCATTTTTCACTGCAAAATTGAGGTGTGACCACGTTGCGTTTTGCGCCGTTTCCTGTCGCGGGCACTAGGCCGACCCGCACAAGTGAGGTACCATTTTTCTTGTAGGACTTTGGGGAACGTGGGGTGGGTGGAAATTTGTGGATCCACGCAGATTCCAGAACTTTCCAACACAGAAATGTGGGGAAAATGTGTTTTTTTTGTCAATTGTTTACGTTTGCAAGGGATTCTGGGTAACAGACCATGGTGGGAGGCAGTCAAGTCACCCCATCCTGGATTCCCCTGGGTGTCTAGTTTTCAAAAATGTATAGGTTTGCTAGGTTTCCCTAGGTGCCGGCAGGGCTAGGGTTCAAAAACTACAGCTCGTCACTTTGCCAAAAAAGGGTCATTTTTCACTGCAAAATTGAGGTGTGACCACGTTGCGTTTTGTGCCGTTTCCTGTCGCGGGCACTAGTCCGACCCGCACAAGTGAGGTACCATTTTTCTCGTAGGACTTTGGGGAATGCGGGGTGGGTGGAAATTTGTGGATCCACGCAGATTCCAGAACTTTCCATCACAGAAATGTGGGGAAAATGTGTTTTTTTTGTCCATTTTTTACGTTTGCAAGGGATTCTGGATAACAGACCATTGTGGGAGGCAGTCAAGTCACCCCATCCTGGATTCCCCTGGGTGTCTAGTTTTCAAAAATGTATAGGTTCGCTAGGTTTCCCTAGGTGCCGGCAGGGCTAGGGTTCAAAAACTACAGCTAGTCACTTTGCCAAAAAGGGGTCATTTTTCACTGCAAAATTGAGGTGTGACCACGTTGCGTTTTGCGCCGTTTCCTGTCGCGGGCACTATGCCTACCCGCACAAGTGAGGTACCATTTTTCTCGTAGGACTTTGGGGAACGCGGGGTGCGTGGAAATTTGTGGATCCACGCAGATTCCAGAACTTTCCATCACAGAAATGTGGGGAAAATGTGGTTTTTTTGTCAATTTTTTACGTTTGCAAGGGATTCTGGGTAACAGACCATGGTGGGAGGCAGTCAAGTCACCCCATCCTGGATGCCCCTGGGTGTCTAGTTTTCAAAAATGTATAGGTTTGCTAGGTTTCCCTAGGTGCCGGCAGGGCTAGGGTTCAAAAACTACAGCTTGTCACTTTGCCAAAAAGGGTCATTTTTCACTGCAAAATTGAGGTGTGACCACGTTGCGTTTTGCGCCGTTTCCTGTCGCGGGCACTAGGCCGACCCGCACAAGTGAGGTACCATTTTTCTCGTAGGACTTTGGGGAACGTGGGGTGGGTGGAAATTTGTGGATCCACGCAGATTCCAGAACTTTCCAACACAGAAATGTGGGGAAAATGTGTTTTTTTTGTCAATTGTTTACGTTTGCAAGGGATTCTGGGTAACAAACCATGGTGGGAGGCAGTCAAATCACCCCATCCTGGATTCCCCTGGGTGTCTAGTTTTCAAAAATGTATAGGTTTGCTAGGTTTCCCTAGGTGCCGGCAGGGCTAGGGTTAAAAAACTACAGCTCATCACTTTGCCAAAAAAGGGTCATTTTTCACTGCAAAATTGAGGTGTGACCACGTTGCGTTTTGCACCGTTTCCAGTCGCGGGCACTATGCCGACCCGCACAAGTGAGGTACCATTTTTCTCGTAGGACATTGGGGAACGCGGGGTGGGTGGAAAATTGTGGATCCACGCAGATTCCAGAACTTTCCATCACAGAAATATGGGGAAAATGTGTTTTTTTTGTCAATTGTTTACGTTTGCAAGGGATTCTGGGTAACAGACCATGGTGGGAGGCAGTCAAGTCACCCCATCCTGGATTCCCCTGGGTGTCTAGTTTTCAAAAATGTATAGGTTTGCTAGGTTTCCCTAGGTGCCGGCAGGGCTAGGGTTCAAAAACTACAACTAGTCACTTTGCCAAAAAGGGGTCATTTTTCACTGCAAAATTGAGGTGTAACCACGTTGCGTTTTGCGCCGTTTCCTGTCGCGGGCACTATGGCGACCCGCACAAGTGAGGTACCATTTTTCTTGTAGGACTTTGGGGAACGCGGGGTGCGTGGAAATTTGTGGATCCACGCAGATTCCAGAACTTTCCATCACAGAAATGTGGTGAAAATGTGTTTTTTTTGTCAATTGTTTACGTCTGCAAGGGATTCTGGGTAACAGACCATGGTGGGAGGCAGTCAAGTCACCCCATCCTGGATTCCCCTGGGTGTCTAGTTTTCAAAAATGTATAGGTGTGCTAGGTTTCCCTAGGTGCCGGCAGGGCTAGGGTTCAAAAACTACAGCTCGTCACTTTGCCAAAAAAGGGTCATTTTTCACCGCAAAATTGAGGTGTGACCACGTTGTGTTTTGCGCCTTTTCCTGTCGCGGGCACTAGGCCGACCCGCAGAAGTGAGGTACCATTTTTCTCGTAGGACTTTGGGGAAAGCGGGGTGGGTGGAAATTTGTGGATCCATGCAGATTCCAGAACTTTCCATCACAGAAATGTGGGGAAAATGTGTTTTTTTTGTCAATTTTTTACGTTTGCAAGGGATTCTGGATAACAGACCATGGTGGGAGGCAGTCAAGTCACCCCATCCTGGATTTCCCTGGATGCCTAGTTTACAAAAATGTATAGGTTTGCTAGGTTTCCCTAGGTGCCGGCAGGGCTAGGGTTCAAAAACGACAGCTCGTCACTTTGCCAAAAAGGGGTCATTTTTCACTGCAAAATTGAGGTGTGACCACGTTGCGTTTTGTGCCGTTTCCTGTCGCGGGCACTATGCCTACCCGCACAAGTGAGGTACAATTTTTCTCGTAGGACTTTGGGGAACGCGGGGTGCGTGGAAATTTGTGGATCCACGCAGATTCCAGAACTTTCCATCACAGAAATGTGGGGAAAATGTGTTTTTTTTGTCAATTGTTTACGTTTGCAAGGGATTCTGGGTAACAGACCATGGTGGGAGGCAGTCAAGTCACCCCATCCTGGATGCCCCTGGGTGTCTAGTTTTCAAAAATGTATAGGTTTGCTAGGTTTCCCTAGGTGCCGGCAGGGCTAGGGTTCAAAAACTACAGCTTGTCACTTTGCCAAAAAGGGTCATTTTTCACTGCAAAATTGAGGTGTGACCACGTTGCGTTTTGCGCCGTTTCCTGTCGCGGGCACTAGGCCGACCCGCACAAGTGAGGTACCATTTTTCTCGTAGGACTTTGGGGAACGTGGGGTGGGTGGAAATTTGTGGATCCACGCAGATTCCAGAACTTTCCAACACAGAAATGTGGGGAAAATGTGTTTTTTTTGTCAATTGTTTACGTTTGCAAGGGATTCTGGGTAACAAACCATGGTGGGAGGCAGTCAAATCACCCCATCCTGGATTCCCCTGGGTGTCTAGTTTTCAAAAATGTATAGGTTTGCTAGGTTTCCCTAGGTGCCGGCAGGGCTAGGGTTAAAAAACTACAGCTCATCACTTTGCCAAAAAAGGGTCATTTTTCACTGCAAAATTGAGGTGTGACCACGTCGCGTTTTGCGCCGTTTCCTGTCGTGGCCACTACGCCGACCCCCACAAGTGAGGTACCATTTTTCTCGTAGGACTTTGGGGAACGCGGGGTGGGTGGAAATTTGTGGATCCACGCAGATTCCAGAACTTTCCATCACAGAAATGTGGGGAAAATGTGTTTTTTTGGTCAATTTTTTACGTTTGCAAGGGATTCTGGGTAACAGACCATGGTGGGAGGCAGTCAAGTCACCCCATCCTGGATTCCCCTGGGTGCCTAGTTTACAAAAATGTATAGGATTGCTAGGTTTACCTAGGTGCCGGCAGGGCTAGGGTTCAAAAACTACAGCTCGTCACTTTGCCAAAAAAGGGTCATTTTTCACTGCAAAATTGAGGTGTGACCACGTCGCGTTTTGCGCCGTTTCCTGTCGCGGGCACTAGGCCGACCCCCACAAGTGAGGTACCATTTTTCTCGTAGGACTTTGTGTAACGCGGGGTGGGTGGAAATTTGTGGATCCACGCAGATTCCAGAACTTTCCATCACAGAAATGTGGGGAAAATGTGTTTTTTTGTCAATTTTTTACGTTTGCAAGGGATTCTGGGTAACAGACCATGGTGGGAGGCAGTCAAGTCACCCTATCCTGGATTCCCCTGGGTGTGTAGTTTACAAAAATGTATAGGTTTGCTAGGTTTCCCTTGGTGCCGGCAGGGCTAGGGTTAAAAAACTACAGCTAGTCACTTTGCCAAAAAAGGGTCATTTTTCACTGCAAAATTGAGGTGTGACCACGTCGCGTTTTGTGCCGTTTTCTGTCGCAGGCACTAGGCCGACCCGCACAAGTGAGGTACCATTTTTCTCGTAGGACTTTGGGGAACGCGGGGTGGGTGGAAATTTGTGGATCCACGCAGATTCCAGAACTTTCCATCACAGAAATGTGGGGAAAATGTGTTTTTTTTGTCAATGTTTTACGTTTGCAAGGGATTCTGGGTAACAGACCATGGTGGGAGGCAGTCAAGTCACCCCATCCTGGATTCCCCTGGGTGTCTAGTTTTCAAAAAGGTATAGGTTTGCTAGGTTTCCCTAGGTGCCGGCAGGGCTAGGGTTCAAAAACTACAGCTCGTCACTTTGCCAAAAAAGGGTCATTTTTCACTGCAAAATTGAAGTGTGACCACGTTGCGTTTTGCGCCGTTTCCTGTCGCGGGCACTATGCCGACCCGCACAAGTGAGGTACCATTTTTCTCGTAGGACTTTGGGGAACGCGGGGTGGGTGGAAATCCGTGGATCCACGCAGATTCCAGAACTTTCCATCACAGAAATGTGGGGAAAATGTGTTTTTTTTGTCAATTTTTTATGTTTGCAAGGGATTCTGGGTAACAGACCATGGTGGGAGGCAGTCAAGTCACCCCATCCTGGATTCCCCTGGGTGTCTAGTTTACAAAAATGTATAGGTTTGCTAGGTTTCCCTAGGTGCCGGCAGGGCTAGGGTTCAAAAACTACAGCTAGTCACTTTGCCAAAAAAGGGTCATTTTTCACTGCAAAATTGAGGTGTGACCACGTTGCGTTTTGCGCCGTTTCCTGTCGCGGGCACTATGCCGACCAGCACAAGTGAGGTACCATTTTTCTCGCAGGACTTTGGGGAACGCGGGGTGGGTGGAAATTTGTGGATCCACGCAGATTCCAGAACTTTCCATCACAGAAATGTGGGGAAAATATGTTTTTTTTGTCAATTTTTTACGTTTGCAAGGGATTCTGGGTAACAAACCATGGTGGGAGGAAGTCAAATCACCCCATCCTGGATTCCCCTGGGTGTCTAGTTTTCCAAAATGTATAGGTTTGCTAGGTTTCCCTAGGTGCCGGCAGGGCTAGGGTTAAAAAACTACAGCTCGTCACTTTGCCAAAAAAGGGTCATTTTTCACTGCAAAATTGAGGTGTGACCACGTTACGTTTTGCGCCGTTTCCAGTCGCGGGCACTATGCCGACCCGCACAAGTGAGGTACGATTTTTCTCGTAGGACATTGGGGTACGCAGGGTGGGTGGAAAATTGTGGATCCACGCAGATTCCAGAACTTTCCATCACAGAAATATGGGGAAAATGTGTTTTTTTTGTCAATTTTTTACGTTTGCAAGGGATTCTGGGTAACAGACCATGGTGGGAGGCAGTCAAGTCACCCCATCCTGGATTCCCCTGGGTGTCTAGTTTTCAAAAATGTATAGGTTTGCTAGGTTTCCCTAGGAGCCGGCAGGGCTAGGGTTCAAAAACTACAGCTAGTCACTTTGCCAAAAAGGGGTCATTTTTCACTGCAAAATTGAGGTGTGACCACGTTGCGTTTTGCGCCGTTTCCTGTCGCGGGCACTATGCCGACCCGCACAAGTGAGGTACCATTTTTCTTGTAGGACTTTGGGGAACGCCGGGTGCGTGGAAATTTGTGGATCCACGCAGATTCCAGAACTTTCCATTACAGAAATGTGGGGAAAATGTGTTTTTTTTGTCAATTGTTTACGTTTGCAAGGGATTCTGGGTAACAGACCATGGTGGGAGGCAGTCAAGTCACGCCATCCTGGATTCCCCTGGGTGTCTAGTTTTCAAAAATGTATATGTTTGCTAGGTTTCCCTAGGTGCCGGCAGGGCTAGGGTTCAAAACCTACAGCTCGTCACTTTGCCAAAAAAGGGTCATTTTTCACTGCAAAATTGAGGTGTGACCACATTGCGTTTTGCGCCGTTTCCTGTCGCGGGCACTAGGCCGACCCGCACAAGTGAGGTACCATTTTTCTCGTAGGACTTTGGGGATCGTGGGGTGGGTGGAAATTTGTAGATCCACGCAGATTCCAGAACTTTCCATCACAGAAATGTGGGGAAAATGTGTTTTTTTGTCAATTTTTTACTTTTGCAAGGGATTCTGGGTAACATACCATGGTGGGAGGCAGTCAAGTCACCCCATCCTGGATTCCCCTGGGTGTCTAGTTTACAAAAAAGTATAGGTTTGCTAGGTTTCCCTAGGTGCCGGCAGGGCTAGGGTTCAAAAACTACAGCTCGTCACTTTGCCAAAAAAGGGTCAATTTTCACTGCAAAATTGAGGTGTGACCACGACGCGTTTTGCGCCGTTTCCTGTCGCGGGCACTAGGCCGACCCGCACAAATGAGGTACCATTTTTCTCGTAGGACTTTGGGGAACGCGGGGTGGGTGGAAATTTGCGGATCCACGCAGATTCCAGAACTTTCCATCACAGAAATGTGGGGAAAATGTGTTTTTTTTGTCAATTTTTTACGTTTGCAAGGGATTCTGGGTAACATACCATGGTGGGAGGCAGTCAAGTCACCCCAACCTGGATTCCCCTGGGTGTCTGATTTTCAAAAATGTATAGGTTTGCTAGGTTTTCCTAGGTGCCGGCAGGGCTAGGGTTCAAAAACTACAGCTCGTCACTTTGCCAAAAAAGGGTCACTTTTCACTGCAAAATTGAGGTGTGACCACGTTGCGTTTTGCGCCGTTTCCTGTCGCGGGCACTATGCCGACCCGCACAAGTGAGGTACCATTTTTCTCGTAGGACTTTGGGGAACGCGGGGTGGGTGGAAATTTGTGGATCCACGCAGATTCCAGAACTTTCCATCACAGAAATATGGGGAAAATGTGTTTTTTTTGTCAATTCTTTTGCGTTTGCAAGGGATTCTGGGTAACAGACCATGGTGGGAGGCAGTCAAGTCACCCCATCCTGGATTCCCCTGGGTGTCTAGTTTTCAAAAATGTATAGGTTTGATAGGTTTCCCTAGGTGCCGGCAGGGCTAGGGTTCAAAAACTACAGCTCGTCACTTTGCCAAAAAAGGGTCATTTTTCACTGCAAAATTGAGGTGTGACCACGTTGCGTTTTGCGCCGTTTCCTGTCGCGGGCACTATGCCGACCCGCACAAGTGAGGTACCATTTGTCTTGTAGGACTTTGGGGAACGCGGGGTGGGTAGAAATTTGAGGATCCACGCAGATTCCAGAACTTTCCATCACAGAAATGTGGGGAAAATGTGTTTTTTTTGTCAATTTTTTACGTTTGCAAGGGATTCTGGGTAACAAACCATGGTGGGAGGCAGTCAAATCACCCCATCCTGGATTCCCCTGGGTGTCTAGTTTTCAAAAATGTATAGGTTTGCTAGGTTTCCCTAGGTGCCGGCAGGGCTAGGGTTAAAAAACTACAGCTCATCACTTTGCCAAAAAAGGGTCATTTTTCACTGCAAAATTGAGGTGTGACCACGTCGCGTTTTGCGCCGTTTCCTGTCGTGGGCACTACGCCGACCCCCACAAGTGAGGTACCATTTTTCTCGTAGGACTTTGGGGAACGCGGGGTGGGTGGAAATTTGTGGATCCACGCAGATTCCAGAACTTTCCATCACAGAAATATGGGGAAAATGTGTTTTTTTTGTCAATTTTTTACGTTTGCAAGGGATTCTGGGTAACAGACCATGGTGGGAGGCAGTCAAGTCACCCCATCCTGGATTCCCCTGGGTGCCTAGTTTACAAAAATGTATAGGATTGCTAGGTTTACCTAGGTGCCGGCAGGGCTAGGGTTCAAAAACTACAGCTCGTCACTTTGCCAAAAAAGGGTCATTTTTCACTGCAAAATTGAGGTGTGACCACGTCGCGTTTTGCGCCGTTTCCTGTCGTGGGCACTATGCCGACCCCCACAAGTGAGGTACCATTTTTCTCGTAGGACTTTGGGGAACGCGGGGTGGGTGGAAATTTGTGGATCCACGCAGATTCCAGAACTTTCCATCACAGAAATGTGGGGAAAATGTGTTTTTTTTGTCAATTTTTTACGTTTGCAAGGGATTCTGGGTAACAGACCATGGTGGGAGGCAGTCAAGTCACCCCATCCTGGATTCCCCTGGGTGCCTAGTTTACAAAAATGTATAGGATTGCTAGGTTTACCTAGGTGCCGGCAGGGCTAGGGTTCAAAAACTACAGCTCGTCACTTTGCCAAAAAAGGGTCATTTTTCACTGCAAAATTGAGGTGTGACCACGTCGCGTTTTGCGCCGTTTTCTGTCGCAGGCACTAGGCCGACCCGCACAAGTGAGGTACCATTTTTCTCGTAGGACTTTTAGGAACGCGGGGTGGGTGGAAATTTGTGGATCCACGCAGATTCCAGAACTTTCCATCACAGAAATGTGGGGAAAATGTGTTTTTTTTGTCAATGTTTTACGTTTGCAAGGGATTCTGGGTAACAGACCATGGTGGGAGGCAGTCAAGTCACCCCATCCTGGATTCCCCTGGGTGTCTAGTTTTCAAAAAGGTATAGGTTTGCTAGGTTTCCCTAGGTGCCGGCAGGGCTAGGGTTCAAAAACTACAGCTCGTCACTTTGCCAAAAAAGGGTCATTTTTCACTGCAAAATTGAAGTGTGACCACGTTGCGTTTTGCGCCGTTTCCTGTCGCGGGCACTATGCCGACCCGCACAAGTGAGGTACCATTTTTCTCGTAGGACTTTGGGGAACGCGGGGTGGGTGGAAATCCGTGGATCCACGCAGATTCCAGAACTTTCCATCACAGAAATGTGGGGAAAATGTGTTTTTTTTGTCAATTTTTTATGTTTGCAAGGGATTCTGGGTAACAGACCATGGTGGGAGGCAGTCAAGTCACCCCATCCTGGATTCCCCTGGGTGTCTAGTTTACAAAAATGTATAGGTTTGCTAGGTTTCCCTAGGTGCCGGCAGGGCTAGGGTTCAAAAACTACAGCTAGTCACTTTGCCAAAAAAGGGTCATTTTTCACTGCAAAATTGAGGTGTGACCACGTTGCGTTTTGCGCCGTTTCCTGTCGCGGGCACTATGCCGACCAGCACAAGTGAGGTACCATTTTTCTCGCAGGACTTTGGGGAACGCGGGGTGGGTGGAAATTTGTGGATCCACGCAGATTCCAGAACTTTCCATCACAGAAATGTGGGGAAAATATGTTTTTTTTGTCAATTTTTTACGTTTGCAAGGGATTCTGGGTAACAAACCATGGTGGGAGGCAGTCAAATCACCCCATCCTGGATTCCCCTGGGTGTCTAGTTTTCCAAAATGTATAGGTTTGCTAGGTTTCCCTAGGTGCCGGCAGGGCTAGGGTTAAAAAACTACAGCTCGTCACTTTGCCAAAAAAGGGTCATTTTTCACTGCAAAATTGAGGTGTGACCACGTTACGTTTTGCGCCGTTTCCAGTCGCGGGCACTATGCCGACCCGCACAAGTGAGGTACGATTTTTCTCGTAGGACATTGGGGTACGCAGGGTGGGTGGAAAATTGTGGATCCACGCAGATTCCAGAACTTTCCATCACAGAAATATGGGGAAAATGTGTTTTTTTTGTCAATTTTTTACGTTTGCAAGGGATTCTGGGTAACAGACCATGGTGGGAGGCAGTCAAGTCACCCCATCCTGGATTCCCCTGGGTGTCTAGTTTTCAAAAATGTATAGGTTTGCTAGGTTTCCCTAGGAGCCGGCAGGGCTAGGGTTCAAAAACTACAGCTAGTCACTTTGCCAAAAAGGGGTCATTTTTCACTGCAAAATTGAGGTGTGACCACGTTGCGTTTTGCGCCGTTTCCTGTCGCGGGCACTATGCCGACCCGCACAAGTGAGGTACCATTTTTCTTGTAGGACTTTGGGGAACGCCGGGTGCGTGGAAATTTGTGGATCCACGCAGATTCCAGAACTTTCCATTACAGAAATGTGGGGAAAATGTGTTTTTTTTGTCAATTGTTTACGTTTGCAAGGGATTCTGGGTAACAGACCATGGTGGGAGGCAGTCAAGTCACGCCATCCTGGATTCCCCTGGGTGTCTAGTTTTAAAAATGTATATGTTTGCTAGGTTTCCCTAGGTGCCGGCAGGGCTAGGGTTCAAAACCTACAGCTCGTCACTTTGCCAAAAAAGGGTCATTTTTCACTGCAAAATTGAGGTGTGACCACATTGCGTTTTGCGCCGTTTCCTGTGGCGGGCACTAGGCCGACCCGCACAAGTGAGGTACCATTTTTCTCGTAGGACTTTGGGGATCGTGGGGTGGGTGGAAGTTTGTAGATCCACGCAGATTCCAGAACTTTCCATCACAGAAATATGGGGAAAATGTGTTTTTTTGTAAATTTTTTACGTTTGCAAGGGATTCTGGGTAACATACCCTGGTGGGAGGCAGTCAAGTCACCCCATCCTGGATTCCCCTGGGTGTCTAGTTTACAAAAAAGTATAGGTTTGCTAGGTTTCCCTAGGTGCCGGCAGGGCTAGGGTTCAAAAACTACAGCTTGTCACTTTGCCAAAAAAGGGTCAATTTTCACTGCAAAATTGAGGTGTGACCACGTCGCGTTTTGCGCCGTTTCCTGTCGCGGGCACTAGGCCGACCCGCACAAATGAGGTACCATTTTTCTCGTAGGACTTTGGGGAACGCGGGTTGGGTGGAAATTTGCGGATCCACGCAGATTCCAGAACTTTCCATCACAGAAATGTGGGGAAAATGTGTTTTTTTTGTCAATTTTTTACGTTTGCAAGGGATTCTGGGTAACATACCATGGTGGGAGGCAGTCAAGTCACCCCAACCTGGATTCCCCTGGGTGTCTGATTTTCAAAAATGTATAGGTTTGCTAGGTTTTCCTAGGTGCCGGCAGGGCTGGGGTTCAAAAACTACAGCTCGTCACTTTGCCAAAAAAGGGTCATTTTTCACTGCAAAATTGAGGTGTGACCACGTTGCGTTTTGCGCCGTTTCCTGTCGCGGGCACTATGCCGACCCGCACAAGTGAGGTACCATTTTTCTCGTAGGACTTTGGGGAACGCGGGGTGGGTGGAAATTTGTGGATCCACGCAGATTCCAGAACTTTCCATCACAGAAATATGGGGAAAATGTGTTTTTTTTGTCAATTCTTTTGCGTTTGCAAGGGATTCTGGGTAACAGACCATGGTGGGAGGCAGTCAAGTCACCCCATCCTGGATTCCCCTGGGTGTCTAGTTTTCAAAAATGTATAGGTTTGATAGGTTTCCCTAGGTGCCGGCAGGGCTAGGGTTCAAAAACTACAGCTCGTCACTTTGCCAAAAAAGGGTCATTTTTCACTGCAAAATTGAGGTGTGACCACGTTGCGTTTTGCGCCGTTTCCTGTCGCGGGCACTATGCCGACCCGCACAAGTGAGGTACCATTTGTCTTGTAGGACTTTGGGGAACGCGGGGTGGGTAGAAATTTGAGGATCCACGCAGATTCCAGAACTTTCCATCACAGAAATGTGGGGAAAATGTGTTTTTTTTGTCAATTTTTTACGTTTGCAAGGGATTCTGGGTAACAAACCATGGTGGGAGGCAGTCAAATCACCCCATCCTGGATTCCCCTGGGTGTCTAGTTTTCAAAAATGTATAGGTTTGCTAGGTTTCCCTAGGTGCCGGCAGGGCTAGGGTTAAAAAACTACAGCTCATCACTTTGCCAAAAAAGGGTCATTTTTCACTGCAAAATTGAGGTGTGACCACGTCGCGTTTTGCGCCGTTTCCTGTCGTGGGCACTACACCGACCCCCACAAGTGAGGTACCATTTTTCTCGTAGGACTTTGGGGAACGCGGGGTGGGTGGAAATTTGTGGATCCACGCAGATTCCAGAACTTTCCATCACAGAAATATGGGGAAAATGTGTTTTTTTTGTCAATTTTTTACGTTTGCAAGGGATTCTGGGTAACAGACCATGGTGGGAGGCAGTCAAGTCACCCCATCCTGGATTCCCCTGGGTGCCTAGTTTACAAAAATGTATAGGATTGCTAGGTTTACCTAGGTGCCGGCAGGGCTAGGGTTCAAAAACTACAGCTCGTCACTTTGCCAAAAAAGGGTCATTTTTCACTGCAAAATTGAGGTGTGACCACGTCGCGTTTTGCGCCGTTTCCTGTCGCGGGCACTAGGCCGACCCCCACAAGTGAGGTACCATTTTTCTCGTAGGACTTTGTGTAACGCGGGGTGGGTGGAAATTTGTGGATCCACGCAGATTCCAGAACTTTCCATCACAGAAATGTGGGGAAAATGTGTTTTTTTGTCAATTTTTTACGTTTGCAAGGGATTCTGGGTAACAGACCATGGTGGGAGGCAGTCAAGTCACCCTATCCTGGATTCCCCTGGGTGTGTAGTTTACAAAAATGTATAGGTTTGCTAGGTTTCCCTTGGTGCCGGCAGGGCTAGGGTTAAAAAACTACAGCTAGTCACTTTGCCAAAAAAGGGTCATTTTTCACTGCAAAATTGAGGTGTGACCACGTCGCGTTTTGCGCCGTTTTCTGTCGCAGGCACTAGGCCGACCCGCACAAGTGAGGTACCATTTTTCTCGTAGGACTTTGGGGAACGCGGGGTGGGTGGAAATTTGTGGATCCACGCAGATTCCAGAACTTTCCATCACAGAAATGTGGGGAAAATGTGTTTTTTTTGTCAATGTTTTACGTTTGCAAGGGATTCTGGGTAACAGACCATGGTGGGAGGCAGTCAAGTCACCCCATCCTGGATTCCCCTGGGTGTCTAGTTTTCAAAAAGGTATAGGTTTGCTAGGTTTCCCTAGGTGCCGGCAGGGCTAGGGTTCAAAAACTACAGCTCGTCACTTTGCGAAAAAAGGGTCATTTTTCACTGCAAAATTGAAGTGTGACCACGTTGCGTTTTGCGCCGTTTCCTGTCGCGGGCACTATGCCGACCCGCACAAGTGAGGTACCATTTTTCTCGTAGGACTTTGGGGAACGCGGGGTGGGTGGAAATCCGTGGATCCACGCAGATTCCAGAACTTTCCATCACAGAAATGTGGGGAAAATGTGTTTTTTTTGTCAATTTTTTATGTTTGCAAGGGATTCTGGGTAACAGACCATGGTGGGAGGCAGTCAAGTCACCCCATCCTGGATTCCCCTGGGTGTCTAGTTTACAAAAATGTATAGGTTTGCTAGGTTTCCCTAGGTGCCGGCAGGGCTAGGGTTCAAAAACTACAGCTAGTCACTTTGCCAAAAAAGGGTCATTTTTCACTGCAAAATTGAGGTGTGACCACGTTGCGTTTTGCGCCGTTTCCTGTCGCGGGCACTATGCCGACCAGCACAAGTGAGGTACCATTTTTCTCGCAGGACTTTGGGGAACGCGGGGTGGGTGGAAATTTGTGGATCCACGCAGATTCCAGAACTTTCCATCACAGAAATGTGGGGAAAATATGTTTTTTTTGTCAATTTTTTACGTTTGCAAGGGATTCTGGGTAACAAACCATGGTGGGAGGCAGTCAAATCACCCCATCCTGGATTCCCCTGGGTGTCTAGTTTTCCAAAATGTATAGGTTTGCTAGGTTTCCCTAGGTGCCGGCAGGGCTAGGGTTAAAAAACTACAGCTCGTCACTTTGCCAAAAAAGGGTCATTTTTCACTGCAAAATTGAGGTGTGACCACGTTACGTTTTGCGCCGTTTCCAGTCGTGGGCACTATGCCGACCCGCACAAGTGAGGTACGATTTTTCTCGTAGGACATTGGGGTACGCAGGGTGGGTGGAAAATTGTGGATCCACGCAGATTCCAGAACTTTCCATCACAGAAATATGGGGAAAATGTGTTTTTTTTGTCAATTTTTTACGTTTGCAAGGGATTCTGGGTAACAGACCATGGTGGGAGGCAGTCAAGTCACCCCATCCTTTATTCCCCTGGGTGTCTAGTTTTCAAAAATGTATAGGTTTGCTAGGTTTCCCTAGGAGCCGGCAGGGCTAGGGTTAAAAAACTACAGCTAGTCACTTTGCCAAAAAGGGGTCATTTTTCACTGCAAAATTGAGGTGTGACCACGTTGCGTTTTGCGCCGTTTCCTGTCGCGGGCACTATGCCGACCCGCACAAGTGAGGTACCATTTTTCTTGTAGGACTTTGGGGAACGCCGGGTGCGTGGAAATTTGTGGATCCACGCAGATTCCAGAACTTTCCATTACAGAAATGTGGGGAAAATGTGTTTTTTTTGTCAATTGTTTACGTTTGCAAGGGATTCTGGGTAACAGACCATGGTGGGAGGCAGTCAAGTCACGCCATCCTGGATTCCCCTGGGTGTCTAGTTTTCAAAAATGTATATGTTTGCTAGGTTTCCCTAGGTGCCGGCAGGGCTAGGGTTCAAAACCTACAGCTCGTCACTTTGCCAAAAAAGGGTAATTTTTCACTGCAAAATTGAGGTGTGACCACATTGCGTTTTGCGCCGTTTCCTGTCGCGGGCACTAGGCCGACCCGCACAAGTGAGGTACCATTTTTCTCGTAGGACTTTGGGGATCGTGGGGTGGGTGGAAATTTGTAGATCCACGCAGATTCCAGAACTTTCCATCACAGAAATGTGGGGAAAATGTGTTTTTTTGTCAATTTTTTACGTTTGCAAGGGATTCTGGGTAACATACCATGGTGGGAGGCAGTCAAGTCACCCCATCCTGGATTCCCCTGGGTGTCTAGTTTACAAAAAAGTATAGGTTTGCTAGGTTTCCCTAGGTGCCGGCAGGGCTAGGGTTCAAAAACTACAGCTCGTCACTTTGCCAAAAAAGGGTCAATTTTCACTGCAAAATTGAGGTGTGACCACGTCGCGTTTTGCGCCGTTTCCTGTCGCGGGCACTAGGCCGACCCGCACAAATGAGGTACCATTTTTCTCGTAGGACTTTGGGGAACGCGGGGTGGGTGGAAATTTGCGGATCCACGCAGATTCAAGAACTTTCCATCACAGAAATGTGGGGAAAATGTGTTTTTTTTGTCAATTTTTTACGTTTGCAAGGGATTCTGGGTAACATACCATGGTGGGAGGCAGTCAAGTCACCCCAACCTGGATTCCCCTGGGTGTCTGATTTTCAAAAATGTATAGGTTTGCTAGGTTTTCCTAGGTGCCGGCAGGGCTAGGGTTCAAAAACTACAGCTCGTCACTTTGCCAAAAAAGGGTCATTTTTCACTGCAAAATTGAGGTGTGACCACGTTGCGTTTTGCGCCGTTTCCTGTCGCGGGCACTATGCCGACCCGCACAAGTGAGGTACCATTTTTCTCGTAGGACTTTGGGGAACGCGGGGTGGGTGGAAATTTGTGGATCCACGCAGATTCCAGAACTTTCCATCACAGAAATATGGGGAAAATGTGTTTTTTTTGTCAATTCTTTTGCGTTTGCAAGGGATTCTGGGTAACAGACCATGGTGGGAGGCAGTCAAGTCACCCCATCCTGGATTCCCCTGGGTGTCTAGTTTTCAAAAATGTATAGGTTTGATAGGTTTCCCTAGGTGCCGGCAGGGCTAGGGTTCAAAAACTACAGCTCGTCACTTTGCCAAAAAAGGGTCATTTTTCACTGCAAAATTGAGGTGTGACCACGTTGCGTTTTGCGCCGTTTCCTGTCGCGGGCACTATGCCGACCCGCACAAGTGAGGTACCATTTGTCTTGTAGGACTTTGGGGAACGCGGGGTGGGTAGAAATTTGAGGATCCACGCAGATTCCAGAACTTTCCATCACAGAAATGTGGGGAAAATGTGTTTTTTTTGTCAATTTTTTACGTTTGCAAGGGATTCTGGGTAACCGACCATGGTGGGATGCAGTCAAGTCAACCCATCCTGGATTCCCCTCGGTGTCTAGTTTACAAAAATGTATAGGTTTGCTAGGTTTCCCTAGGTGCCGGCAGGGCTAGGGTTCAAAACCTACAGCTCGTCACTTTGCCAAAAAAGGGTCATTTTTCACTGCAAAATTGAGGTGTGACCACGTTGCGTTTTGCGCCGTTTCCTGTCGCGGGCACTAGGCCGACCCGCACAAGTGAGGTACCATTTTTCTCGTAGGACTTTGGGGATCGCGGGGTGGGTGGAAATTTGTAGATCCACGCAGATTCCAGAACTTTCCATCACAGAAATGTGGGGAAAATGTGTTTTTTTTGTCAATTTTTTACGTTTGCAAGGGATTCTGGGTAACAGACCATGGTGGGAGGCAGTCAAGTCACCCCATCCTGGATTCCCCTGGGTGTCTAGTTTACAAAAATGTATAGGTTTGCTAGGTTTCCCTAGGTGCCGGCAGGGCTAGGGTTCAAAAACTACAGCTCGACACTTTGCCAAAAAAGGGTCAATTTTCACTGCAAAATTGAGGTGTGACCACGTTGCGTTTTGCGCCGTTTCCTGTCGCGGGCACTAGGCCGACCCGCACAAGTGAGGTACCATTTTTCTCGTAGGACTTTGGGGAACGCGGGGTGGGTGGAAATTTGTGGATCCACGCAGATTCCAGAACTTTCCATCACAGAAATGTGGGGAAAATGTGTTTTTTTTGTCAATTTTTTACGTTTGCAAGGGATTCTGGATAACAGACCATGGTGGGAGGCAGTCAAGTCACCCCATCCTGGATTCCCCTGGGTGTCTTGTTTACAAAAATGTATAGGTTTGCTAGGTTTCCCTAGGTGCCGGCAGGGCTAGGGTTCAAAAACTACAGCTAGTCACTTTGCCAAAAAAGGGTCATTTTTCACTGCAAAATTGAGGTGTGACCACGTTGCGTTTTGCGCCGTTTCCTGTCGCGGGCACTAGACCGACCCGCACAAGTGAGGTACCATTGTTCTCATAGGACTTTGGGGAACGTGGGGTGGGTGGAAATTTGTGGATCCACGCAGATTCCAGAACTTTCCATCACAGAAATGTGGGGAAAATGTTTTTTTTGTCAATATTTTACGTTTGCAAGGGATTCTGGGTAACAGACCATGGTGGGAGGCAGTCAAGTCACCCCATCCTGGATTCCCCTGGGTGTCTAGTTTTCAAAAATGTATAGGTTTGCTAGGTTTCCTTAGGTGCCGGCAGGGCTAGGGTTCAAAAACTACAGCTCGTCATTTTGCCAAAAAAGGGTCATTTTTCACTGCAAAATTGAGGTGTGACCACGTTGCGTTTTGCGCCGTTTCCTGTCGCGGGCACTATGCCGACCCGCACAAGTGAGGTACCATTTTTCTCGTAGGACATTGGGGAACGCGGGGTGGGTGGAAATTTGTGGATCCACGCAGATTCCAGAACTTTCCATCACAGAAATATGGGGAAAATGTGGTTTTTTTGTCAATTTTTTACGTTTGCAAGGGATTCTGGGTAACAGACCATGGTGGGAGGCAGTCAAGTCACCCCATCCTGGATTCTCCTGGGTGTCTAGTTTTCAAAAATGTATAGGTTTGCTAGGTTTCCCTAGGTGCCGGCAGGGCTAGGGTTCAAAAACTACAGCTCGTCACTTTGCCAAAAAGTGGTCATTTTTCACTGCAAAATTGAGGTGTGACCACGTTGCGTTTTGCGCCGTTTCCTGTCGCGGGCACTAGGCCGACCTGCACAAGTGAGGTACCATTTTTCTCGTAGGACTTTGGGGAACGCGGGGTGCATAGAAATTTGTGGATCCACGCAGATTCCAGAACTTTCCATCACAGAAATGTGGGGAAAATATGTTTTTTTTGTCAATTTTTTACGTTTGCAAGGGATTCTGGGTAACAGACCATTGTGGGAGGCAGTCAAGTCACCCCATCCTGGATTCCCCTGGGTGTCTAGTTTTCAAAAATGTATAGGTTTGCTAGGTTTCCCTTAGGTGCCGGCAGGGCTAGGGTTCAAAAACTACAGCTAGTCACTTTGCCAAAAAGGGGTCATTTTTCACTGCAAAATTGAGGTGTGACCACGTTGCGTTTTGCGCCGTTTCCTGTCGCGGGCACTATGCCGACCCGCACAAGTGAGGTACCATTTTTCTTGTAGGACTTTGGGGAACGCGGGGTGCGTGGAAATTTGTGGATCCACGCAGATTCCAGAACTTTCCATCACAGAAATGTGGGGAAAATGTATTTTTTTTGTCAATTGTTTACGTTTGCAAGGGATTCTGGGTAACAGACCATGGTGGGAGGCAGTCAAGTCACCCCATCCTGGATTCCCCTGGGTGTCTAGTTTTCAAAAATGTATAGGTTTGCTAGGTTTCCCTAGATGCCGGCAGGGCTAGGGTTCAAAAACTACAGCTCGTCACTTTGCCAAAAAAGGGTCATTTTTCACCGCAAAATTGAGGTGTGACCACGTTTCGTTTTGCGCCGTTTCCTGTCGCGGGCACTAGGCCAACCCGCACAAGTGAGGTACCATTTTTCTCATAGGACTTTGGGGAAAGCGGGGTGGGTGGAAATTTGTGGATCCACGCAGATTCCAGAACTTTCCATCACAGAAATGTGGGGAAAATGTGTTTTTTTTGTCAATTTTTTACGTTTGCAAGGGATTCTGGATAACAGACCATGGTGGGAGGCAGTCAAGTCACCCCATCCTGGATTTTATGGCATGACACGGAGGCCAACATTATGCAAATTCTCCTTTATTGCCACAGCTCAGCAGTAACAATGAAGAGAACATAGAACTTGTGAACATTCTGCAACAGCATAAAGACCGTGAGCACACAGCCATCATCCTTCTTTGTTGCTGCTGCTCGCAGAGATAAGTATCTCCTTTCACTCGATCTTACTTTTTATAAGTATTTCTTACTAGCGTTATGATTGCTTGTTTGTAACCGTTATTTGTACATGACTGGGTCCTATTGACCCTATCATGTCTTTCTTCCCTTTCCTCAGGACCTCCCTTATGGGCTTCTTTCTTCCTCCCGTGTTAATGTCGATCTGTTAACCCTTTCATCTGTCATGGTTATGGTCATGCCCATTTATACCCCCTTGCCGCAAGAATTCTCACTCTTTTAGTCTCCCCTTTTGTCGCTTTTCACTATGCGAGTTTCAAACTTTACCCGAGCGCTAGCCGTTGCCTAGCAGCGCCTTGATCGGCCCGCTCCTTATACGCGTACACACCCCGCCATGTAGCGCGAAGCCTACCGTGTAGCGCGAAGGCCACTCCGGTCTCGTCTTCTCTCACCGGCGCATTCGTGCTGCCTCCCCGTCTCAGTTGAGCCGCCACTAGCGCTTCCTCCACAACGCTACCGAAATTGCTTTTCTTTTTTCTCTTTGCTCGCGCATCGCGAGCACCAATGTATTAGAGGAATGCCCCTTAGAGACAACCATGCACGTCGGAAACGTGCGTGGTAGTCATGGTTGTCATGGTTTTTTCTCTATCAACACTTGTCAGTTGCTCCCTCGTATCGCCTCGGTGAAGTGCAACTGTCATTACATCGTGTATATCGTGAACTTTTAAACAAGAATTCTAAAGGCAGATCCTTATAGCTTTTTACACGTGTCCTGCTCTCACAATTTTAAAAAAAAAAAAAAAAAGGGGAAAAGAGGAGAACTACGGTAGGAAGTCTTGTCTAACATTCTTCTAACCCTTACTACAATGTCTTCTTCTGACGCATCGCTGGAAACAAAACTTGACCTAATGGTTTCTAAGGCCATGGATAGGGCCATGGACTCATTCAGCGAAAAAATAAATAAAAGATTTAACGAGACAATTAATAAAAAATTTGATATTCTTACCAAGGGGTGGCCCTCCACTAGCGGGGCACATATCCTAAACCCCAAAGACGGGACAGACAAGGTCCCAAAGAAACGATCCGGAATACAACAGTTAGACCCAAAATCAAAAAGAATTAAGGTCTCATTAAATACGGATCGATCTCGCTTACAAGGCGGAGACCAGAATGATGCCCAGGGCATCCCAGAAGGGCAAGAAACAGGCCTACAAACCCCTATCGATGTTGACAGCGACGATCAATACGAGGCGGAAATAGACCTCTCATGCTCCTCTTCCTTCGATTCGGACATTGAGGTCCAAGAAAAGAGTTCTACGGTCAACACAGAAGAGGCAAACAAGGCCTCAGGGTCAAAAATGGGTATTACTGACCCCTTTGGAGAGTTCATGTTCGACCCACTACTAATTAAACACCCCCTATCTCCCGAATGGTCACCCTCACAACACGTGGCGGACTACATTAGCTTCTGGCTAAGAAGAGAGATCCCGAAGGAAGTAAGGTCAAGATTAAGATCGGAATGTCCTCGACCATCTCTCCCAGAAAAAATCGCATTCACACCCGAACTCGACCCTAAAGTCGTCGCATTCATTGCTAAGGGCGCAAAAGACCCAAGAAAAGGCATAGATAAAAGCCTTAGGTCATGCCAAGACCGCCTTCTGGACCTAGTTGGTCCCCTAACCAAGATCTTCGACATGGCGGAAAATGCATATGTTGGCGGCATCCCTGTTGACGCGAAGGAACTTCGCGAATGGGTTCAAAGATGCATCTGCCTTCTAGGCAATGCAAACACCGCCATATCTATAGAAAGAAGAAAGGGTATACTTCTCAAAATAGACCCCAAACTTATTGAGCTGGCCAACCAAGAGGCAGGACCAAGCTCCCAAGGCCTCCTCTTTGGAGAGGATTTTATTCGTGATATGGCCAAGTATGTGGGAGCTTTTAGCTCAATCCAGAAATCCCAACGAGAAATTAAAAAAGTTTTTCAGGATAAAATTTTTGGCCGGGCCGGGAGAATGCGGGGTCGATTCCCCGGCCGTGGACAATCCAGCTCAAGACCCTTTCAGGGACGAGGAAACAGGTTTCAGCAATCAAATTTCTACGGAGGTAACTCCTTCTATCCTCAAAGACAACGCTTCAGAACAAGACCCTTTCGTGGCGAGAGGAGGAGCAGAGCCTTTTCAACAGGTAGGTCTTTTGATAGACCCTTCAGATACCCCTGTAAAGGTGGGAGGGAGACTAGCCCTTTTCTCTGGCAACTGGACACTAATAACACAAGACCCCTGGGTCCTTCAAACAGTTCAGGGCTACAAAATAGACTTTATAGACTTCCCTTTCCAAACGAAAATTCCTCACGAAATATCCTTTTCAGAAGACCAGAAAAAACTAGTATCCCAAGAAGTCAAAGATCTTCTAAACAAAGGGGCTATAAGAGAGAGCCGAGAAATAGGCTTCATCAGCAATATCTTTCTGGTCGAAAAGAAAGACAAAACCCAGAGACCCGTAATAAATTTAAAGAATTTAAACAGCTGGGTTGCGTATCACCATTTCAAGATGGAGGGAATCCATCTTCTCAGAGATGTTTTGAGGAAAGGGGATTGGCTAACACGTCTAGATTTAAAGGACGCCTACCTCACAATTCCGATTTGGCCACCTCACATGAAGTTTCTTCAGTTCACCTGGGAGAAAAAGCTATGGGAATTCTCAAGTCTTCCTTTCGGCCTGTCATCAGCCCCTTGGTGCTTCACCAAGGTTTTACGTCCGGTTGTAGCTTGGCTAAGGGAAAGGGGAGTAAGACTGATAATTTACTTGGACGACATTCTTATTATGGCCCAGTCCAAGACTCTGGTCCATCAACACACCAACCTTACCATTCACCTTCTGGAGCATCTAGGCTTCATTATAAACACAAAAAAATCATGTACTACCCCCCTACAAGAAACCCAATTTTTGGGATTCATGGTAAACACAATTTCGGGGGAATTAAAGTTACCAAGGGAAAAATTAAAGAAACTCAAAAAGGAACTCAGATCGATCCTTGCCCTGGAACTCTTCCCCTTGAGACTTCTAGCGAGAATTCTGGGTCTCCTCTCCTCGACCATTCAGGCTATATTCCCGGGTCCTCTCCATTACAGAGCCCTACAGAGACTGAAGGCGAAAGCCTTGAAATCGAGTCTTTCCTACTCTCAGATGACTTACTTAGACGAAGAATCGAGGAAAGAACTTATTTGGTGGTTGAGGAATGCAGAAGCGTGGAATGGCAAAGCCATTTTCGGGGACATACCAGACCTGATTATAGAATCGGATGCGAGTTTAGAGGGCTGGGGTGCAACTTGCGACAACCTTTCCACAGGGGGACGCTGGACTCTAGAGGAAAAGAAACTTCATATCAACTGCCTGGAACTTCTAGCCGGTTCCTTTGCGGTTCGGAGTTTGTCAAAAAATTCGATCAAGTGTTCCATAATGCTCCGCATGGACAATGTCTCTGCGGTAAGATATGTCAACAAGATGGGGGGACCTCGTTCGAAAGGTCTGAGCGAAATAGCGAAGGTTTTCTGGGACTATTGTCTGGAAAAAGGTCTGTCGGTCACGGCAGAACACATCCCAGGCCTGAACAACCATGTAGCAGACTGGTTCTCGAGAAACTTCAGGGATCCGAGCAATTGGAAGTTGGACAGAAGGATTTTCCTTACCATCCAACAGCAATGGGGTCCCTTTCAAGTGGACCTTTTCGCAGACAGACTGAATACTCAGATGACCAAGTTTTTCAGCTGGAAGCCGGACCCTCTAGCATCAGCAGTGGATGCCTTCCTCCAGAACTGGCAGGGCTTAAGTCCATATGCCTTCCCGCCCTTTGTAATGCTCCCACGCCTTCTCTCACATGCTCGCAGATATCTCCAGAGCATGGTAGTAATAACTCCCCTTTGGAGGTCGCAAGCATGGTTCCCGGTTATTCTGGAGATGGCCATAGACTTCCCAATCCTGATTCCGTCTTACAATCATCTCCTCCTAGGCCCACAGGGCGAGCTTCATCCACTCCTAGAACAAGGAATCCTAGTCCTGACGGCATGGAAGATTTCAGGCGACAATGGGAAATCCCTGGCCTTTCGCTCAATGCTTTCAGACTCATATCTGAATCATGGGCTCCTGGAACAAGGAAAGCATATCGATTGGCATGGAACAAATGGGTTCGCTGGTGTCTTCAACGACATTTCGATCCCGTTTCAGCTGATCTAGTTCACGTTCTTAATTTCCTTTCGGAAAGATTTGCCTCCGGTCTTAGTTATAGAACCGTAAATGTTTATAGGTCAGCCATTGCGGCTGGCCACTCTTTAGTTGATGGTGTATCTGTAGGACAATCTCTTTTGACTAAGAAGATTATGAGAAGTATGCGGGTTCTCAATCCCCCAACTCCAAAATACACAGCATTATGGGACGTGAGGATTATTTTACAGCTTATTTCCTCTTGGGGGGATAATTCCTCGCTTTCTCTCAAACTTATTTCCTTCAAACTTACTGTCCTACTTTGTTTGTTCTCCTTTAGAAGAACATCCGATGTTAAAGCCTTAGACATCTCTTGCAGATCTTATCAACCCGAGGGAGTTTGCTTCTATCTTAAAAAGAGGACCAAAACTATGTCTTCGTCCATTTTCTATCCTTTCTTTCCTGAGAATGACTGTCTATGTGTTGTTAAATGTCTTAAAGAATATGAAAAAAGAACTTTTGCTATAAGAGGTACTGACACGCAACTTCTGATCTCCTATAGACTTCCTCATAAACCAGTTTCGTCTCCTACCCTTGCGAGATGGGTGAAAGAGGTGATGCGTGAGTGTGGTGTTGACACTTCTATTTTTGGCGCACATTCCCTTAGAGGGGCCTCTGCTTCCAAGGCATTTATGCTTGGTGGTGGATTACAAGATATCCTTAGAGCCGCTGACTGGTCGAATGAAAGTATGTTTAAGAAATGCTACTTTAGACCTATCAATAATGTGATTGACAATGTGCTCAATTCACTTTAAACTTGCATAATGTTGGCCTCCGTGTCATGCCATAAAATTTAGATTTTTCACAGCCTGGTGGGCAGAAAATCTGGATTTTATTAAAGACACGGAGGCTAATATTATCCCTCCACTATGTCTACCCTCCCTAAGGAGACTTGTTATTTTAATCTTTTCTCCTCTCTCTTTCAGAATAGAATCCTCTTGTTTTGGATTATTGCTTTGACTCCTTCATCGATATTTAGAAGTTTGGAATTCACTGTTCTTATTCCTGGATTCGCAGCTTCGAACAAAGAAGGATGATGGCTGTGTGCTCACGGTCTTTATGCTGTTGCAGAATGTTCACAAGTTCTATGTTCTCTTCATTGTTACTGCTGAGCTGTGGCAATAAAGGAGAATTTGCATAATATTAGCCTCCGTGTCTTTAATAAAATCCAGATTTTCTGCCCACCAGGCTGTGAAAAATCTAAATTCCCCTGGGTGTCTAGTTTACAAAAATGTATAGGTTTGCTAGGTTTCCCTAGGTGCCGGCAGGGCTAGGGTTAAAAAACTACAGCTAGTCACTTTGCCAAAAAAGGGTCATTTTTCACTGCAAAATTGAGGTGTGACCACGTTGCGTTTTGCGCCGTTTCCTGTCGCGTGCACTATGCCGACCCGCACAAGTGAGGTACCATTTTTCTCGTAGGACATTGGGGAACGCGGGGTGGGTGGAAATTTGTGGATCCACGCAGATTCCAGAACTTTCCATCACAGAAATATGGGGAAAATGTGTTTTTTTTGTCAATTTTTTACGTTTGCAAGGGATTCTGGGTAACAGACCATGGTGGGAGGCAGTCAAGTCACCCCATCCTGGATTCCCCTGGGTGTCTAGTTTTCAAAAATGTATAGGTTTGCTAGGTTTCCTGTTAGAAAAACACTCCCACACTGGAAGGGTGGTGGTGTTCTCCCAGACATACACTGTGGTAGCTTGGCTCGAGTGGTCAGGAATCAGGCTCCGTGCTAAGCATACGACATACCCATACAAGAACCATGCGTGCATCCGTTCCAAAAACGACTCTACACCGTAAAAATTATGAAAATATCTTTCTTTATCTTCTTTTTCTCTTAGTTGCTGATTAGATAAATAAATAACAATCACAATATACAAACTTTTTAAATAGTGCAGGTCAAATAAATACTGGCTTAATGATTCAATAAATAGGGGTGATCATAAATAATGAAGGCATAAATATAAGTGCGATACATACAGGCAATTAAATATTCTGAGGCAATAAATACTGTAAACCAATAAATATTGTGCATCAATAAATACTGTGGACCAATAAATACAGTGAAGCAATAAATAGGTTAAATACAATAAATACAGCGCCCCTAATAAATAATTAAAAGCTGACAGTGACACTCATAGAATCAGATCACATTTGAATTCCTAAGGGCTGATTTGGCCCAGGCACAGCTTGTGGGGATGTGGAAGGCTCGAGGGTGTCTACTCCCTGGCTTGGACAAGGCTGAGGCCTAAACTGAGGTAGATCAAGGGGGGAATACCAGAGACCTGGCTCTCTCACTCCACACAACCCCTCTAGATTAGTCCCAGCTCACCCCTGGCACAGTCCAGCTGGTTCCAGCACCTCTCTAACCCCTAGAGTAGTCTCTTAGGATTCCACAGGGCCTTTGGCGCCCTCTATTCCACTTACTGCCCTTTTTCTGATGTTCCGACGCCGCTGGAGTCGTGTCGACGCCGTGAGGCGGATCCGGTTCGACGTCGGCGGCCTCGGCACAATGTCAGTTCCTGACGACGCCGGTAGGCGGCTCCGGTTCGATGTCGGCGGCCTCGGCTCGATCTCGACCTCCGATTCGATGGCGTCGGGCAGTCTTGACTCGATGTCGACTTCGGGCGGCTCCGGTCCGATGGCGACCTCAACTTCGATGACGTCGGCCGGCCTTGGCTCGATGTCGACTTCCGGCGACTCCGGAGTGCGATCCTCACTCCCGACCTCCGGTGCTCCTCTCCTCAGGTTTCCGGCGACTCCGGAGTGCGACCTCCACTCCCGACCTCCGGCACGATTCTCTCTGGTTCCGGCGACTCCGGAGTGCGATCTCCACTCCCGACCTCCGGCACACTTCACCTCGGTCTCCGGCGACTCTGGAGGGCGGACTTCACTCCCCCGTCGACACCGCTCACTCGACCTTGGTTGACTTCTTCCTCGACCTCTGGTACACCTCACGTCCTCCGTCGGCGCCCTCTCACGATCTCTGGCGGCTCTGGGTACGACGTCTGCTTTTCCAGTCAGCGCCGCTTCTCCACCTCAGGCTCCAGGTCTCCAGGCTACTCGACGTCCGGCTCCAGGGAAACCAATAAACAGGTCAGGTACTTGCTTCCTTGACTTCTAAGGCCTGTTCCTGCTGTCCAGGTCCTTAAGATGGTTTTTCTTGCTTCTTCCCACACAGGGCTCCAGGCTGGGCTCAGTCAGTAGGGACTAGTATCAAGGGTGGGTTTATGGACCCCACTCCAGGCACAAGTTTCCACCCCTGCTGCCTCACTCCTTCCTCCTTCAGGTTTCTGCTCCTCTCTCTTCACCAGTCAGGTGCCAACTGCCAGCTCCAACTGCCAACTCTCTGTCTTAGCTTCCCAACATTCTAACCCGCCTCCAACGGTCACAGGGTTCTGGAATGTTCTGGAAGGTGCTAGTAGGTTCCAGTGGATGCTGGTGATGTCACAGGTGGCCACCATTTTGTGCTCCAGGCCCTCAGACAGAAGTTTCAGGGGTAGCTAAAATGGCTCCCTGAATCTGCAGCAACACGAAAAAGTCTGGTGGTTCCCAAAAAGGAAAAATTCAAATAGGGTTTGAGGCAAAAGTGGGACAAAATAAATAATGATGAGGAGGGACCACCCAAAGGGCTGACAGGTCTAACACGCGTCCCCCCCAGCTGAAAGTGGGGAGAGCTACCCAACCCCTTGGGAGTTCTCATCACTAAGGCGGAAATACCTTGAGAGACCGTCTGCATTGGCGTGGTCCACTCCAGGCCGATGTTCCACCTGAAAGTCCATTCCCTGTAGGGAAATAGACCACCTCAACAACTTGGGATTCTCCCCCTTCATTTGCATCAGCCAACGAAGGGGTCTGTGGTCGGTCTGAACCAGGAAGTGCGAGCCAAACAGGTATGGCCGCAACTTCTTCAGAGCCCATACCACTGCAAAGGCTTCACGCTCTATTGCACTCCACTTCTGTTCCCTGGGAAGTAGTCTCCGGGATAGGAAGACCATGGGTTGATCCAGACCCTCTTCGTTGAGTTGCGATAACACTGCCCCAATGCCATGTTCTGATGCATCTGTCTGGACAATGAACTCCTTGGAAAAGTCTGGGGCCCTTAAGACCGGGGCCTCGCACATGGCTTTCTTCAATCTCACAAAGGCTTGTTGACAAGCCTCCGTCCAGACTACCCGTCGAGGTTGTTTCTTGGACGTGAGCTCCGTGAGGGGGGCTACGATGGTACCGTACCCCTTCACGAAGCGGCGGTAGTATCCCGTGAGGCCCAAAAATGCTCGGACCTCAGTCTGTGTCTTGGGGGGTTGCCAGGCCATGATGGCCTCGATCTTCGCCTGGAGGGGTTGCACCGCTCCCCTACCCACCAAGTGTCCAAGGTACACTACCGACCCCTGCCCGATCTGGCACTTGCTGGCCTTGATCGTCAATCCAGCTTGTCTCAGGGCCTGGAGAACAGCTTGCAGGTGACGCAAGTGATCCTCCCAGCTGTTACTGAAGACGGCTATGTCATCCAGATAAGCAGCAGAGAAACTCTCCATTCCGGTGAGGATCTGGTTTACCAGGCGCTGAAACGTGGCAGGTGCGTTCTTGAGCCCAAAGGGCATCACACAGAACTGGTAGTGGCCATTGGGCGTGGAGAAGGCTGACCTTTCCCTTGCTCCATCAGTCAAAGAGATCTGCCAGTACCCAGAAGTAAGGTCAAAGGTACTTAGATATTGGGCAGCTCCCAGCCGGTCAATCAATTCATCCGCCCGAGGGATCGGATGAGCATCAGTTTTGGTTACTGAATTCAGTCCCCGGTAGTCCACACAGAACCTCAGTTCCGGTTGGGCACCCGGTGGTGCAGCTTTTGGTACTAACACCACCGGACTGGACCAGGGGCTGCTAGAAGGTTCGATCACTCCTAGCTCCAGCATCTTAGTGACTTCACCGTCAATGCTGGCCTTCACCTTGTCTGACATCCGGTAGATCTTGGACTTCACAGGTGGGCTGTCTCCTGTGTCCACGTCATGGACGCACAGGTGAGTCCTACCCGGGACAAGGGAGAACAACGAAGAGTACTGCCCCAGGACCTGGCGGCAGTCCTCCTGCTGTTCAGGAGTTAGAGATGGGGAGAGAATCACTCCCTCCACCGACCCATCCTTTTCTTGAGACGCAAACAAATCGGGGAGAGGCTCGCTTTCCACGTCCTCTGCTCCGTCAGTCACCATCACCAAGATGACTTCGGGCCTCTCGTGATGGGGTTTGAGGCGGTTGGCATGCAGCACCCGTAGGGGCTGACGAGGGGTTTTAAGGTCCACCAAGTAGGTAGCCTTACCCTTCTTCTCCAACACCTCAAAGGGTCCTGACCAGCGATCCTGGAGGGCGCTAAGCTCTCCTGGTTCGATCACCCACACCTTCTGGCCAGGCTCCAACTCCACCGGGTGAGCGTTGTGGTCATACCACGCCTTCATTACTGCTTGGCTGGCCTCCAAGTTGTCAGAAGCTTGCTTCCACAACTTAGCCATTTGGCTCTGGAAGGCCAGCATGTAGCTCACCACATCCTGGGGAAGCTTTCTGGGAGTTCTTTCCCATCCGTCTCTCACCAGGTTGAGAGGTCCACGTACAGGGTGCCCGTACAAAAGCTCGAAGGGGCTGAAGCCCACTCCCTTCTGTGGCACTTCCCTGTAGGAAAAGAGTAGACAGGGTAGGAGGACGTCCCATTTCCTCCGCAGGCTTTCAGGCAGACTTCTGATCATGCCTTTCAAGGTTTTGTTAAACCTCTCCACCAGACCATTGGTCTGGGGGTGGTAAGGAGTGGTGAACCGGTATGTCACTCCACACTCCTTCCACATTGCCCGCATGTACGCTGACATGAAGTTGGTCCCCCTGTCGGACACAACTTCCTTGGGAAAACCCACTCGGGTAAAGATTCCCATCAGGGCCCTAGCCACAACAGGTGCTGTTATGGTCCTCAGAGGTATTGCCTCTGGGTACCGTGTGGCATGATCCACCAGAACCAGGATAAACCTGTGACCAGCTGTAGTCGGTGGATCTAACGGACCCACAATGTCGATGCCCACCCTTTCAAAGGGGGTGCTAACGACAGGAAGTGGTTCCAGGGGAGCTTTCAGCTTCACACCTGTTTTCCCACTGGCTTGGCAAGACACACATGTCCGGCAGTAGGTATCGGACGACACTTTCATCTGAGGCCAATAAAAGTGTGGGACAAGACGGGCGAAGGTCTTGTCTTGCCCCAGGTGTCCTGCCAATGGTATCTCGTGAGCCAACTCCAGAAGGAAGGCTCGATAACGTTGAGGGACTACCAAGGCTCGTGACGATCCGTGTAGGGGTGCCTTGGGTTCACTGTAGAGGAGACCATCCTCCCAGTAAACACTGTAGTTCCCTTCAACGTTCCCTGCTGCCTGGGCTTCGGCCTGTCGCCTCAGCCCCTCAAGGGTAGGGCACTCCCTCTGGCCCTGGCAGAATTCCTCCCTGGATGGGCCTCCCTCCACGTGCCACTCGGCCGGGATGGGTAGGTCCTCCAGGTTGGTAACGTCCCCCACCGCAGACTCCTGGTCCACCACCTCCGGTGGCCTATCCGTCCTACGGGGTGGGGACGCCGAGGCAGGCTCCTCCTGTCCTCGGTTCTTCCCTTGACTGGCAGCTGGCTGGGCCTTTGTTCCAGGCTCCAGCCGAAATGAACTCCCTCTTCGGGTAGTCGCGGTCCTTGTGCTAACACAGGCCCAGTCAGGTGTACCCAGCATCTCAGTGTGAGTCCGGTATTCCACCTCCTTCCAAGCATTGTGCTCCATGTCATTCCCCAGCAGACAATCGACTGGCACGGCAGGGCTTACGGCAACTCGAAGTGAACCTGCAACCCCCCCCCATTCAAAGGGAACCTCGGCCACTGGATAGTGGCCTGTTCTGCCGTCAGCCATCGCGGCTGGGTGGAGTACATCGGGAATTACCTGCTCTGGAGACACCAGTTGGCTACGCACCATAGTCATACTGGCTCCTGTGTCTCTCAGAGCCTCCCCTCTTTGGCCGTTGATGGTGACCCACTGCCCATACTTTGCGGTATTTGCGGGCACCTGGATCTTGGGAACCATCTCCCGTTCTCCCAGGGACACTAAAGTGACACCCGCCCACTCCCTTCCCTTAGTTAAGGGCATCTCCTCCCCGAGCACTACACTAGCTACTCCGGGGGTCTTTCCTCCAATGGGAGGGGGTGGTCATTTCAGACACTTCGGATCTCCTTTATAGTGTCCAACGCCACCGCACTCGTAGCAATGGACAACCCTTGGCTGCTGACTCTGGCCAGGATTAGGGTTTCTGGGTGGGTTAGCCCTAGGGGTGAATCCTGTTCCCTTTCCTTGGAAGTTATTTTGGGGGCCTTTGGAGAACTCCTTTTTCTTTTCCCCCCCCTCTTTCTTCTGGGGGGCGCCCTGTCCGGCCTTTTGAGTATTCCCTCCAGTCCCCCTTGTGGACACCCGGGTACTAGCCCAAATGTCCGCCTCCTCAGCAAGCTTCCGGGGACTGGTCAGCTTGCTATCCACCAGGTGTTGCCGCAGTTCAGGGAAACATTTCTCAAGCAGGTGTTCCTTCAGTACTAGGTCAAACAACCCCTCGTAGTTCCTCACTTCACTGCCCTGAATCCAACCCTCTAGTGCCTTCTTTGCATAGTCCAGGAAGTCCACCCAATTCTGTGTGCCCAGTTTGTGACTACCCCTGAACTTCTGTCTGTACTTTTCGGGTGTTAGTCCAAACTTTCTTATGAGCGCCAGTTTCATGGTGGGGTAGTGGGTCTGCTCATCCTCTTCGAGGGCCAATAAAGCATCCCTACCAGCTGGAGGCATGTACTTGTACAATCCCCCTCCCCAGTACTTCTCTGGAACCCCATGGGCCCTTAACGAGACCTCATAGGCCGCTAGCCACTTGGCGATATCATCACCCACCCCATAGCTAGCTACTATGTCCTTTGGCAGGTAGGGTTTGGGTTCCCTGGTGTACTCTCGTTCTTCGCTGCCACCGTTAGGTACAGGGTGTGCCCCGATTCTCAGGATCTGAAGGTCTATCTCTTTCAGCCTTATCTCATGAGCCATCCTCTGTTCCTCTTTCTCTTTCTCCAGCCTTGCTAAGTCCCATGTGAGCTGTCTTTTCTCCCTCCGGTCTGTTAACTCCACTTCAGACAAGCCACCGCTAGAGGCACTGCTGCCCTTCCTGGAAAGTGTCCTGGGCCCCGCTGACAGGTTCCCCACCTCAGGTTGGTACAACCCAGCTCCCTCACTGTCGGGCTCTCTATCCCTGTCCTCCTCCTCAGCCTTGCTTTCTCGGCGTGCCTCCCCCCAAGCCCTTAAGCTGGTTTGGAGTGCACCCTTCTTTGCTCCTGGGGGACAATACACCCCCTCCCGCTGGCAAAACTCCCTGAGTTGGGCCACAGTGTACGTTTCTAAATTCTCCAGTACAAACTCCATCTTGCCCACTCAGGTCAGAGGACAGTTATTTGCAGTAACTATGCAGGGGGGTACCTTATATAATACCTCCTCCCACCACCAGAGTAAATTTGGAAAAACAAAAACTCACAATTAGGAAGGCCGTTTTGAGAAAACTCCCGGTGTAGGCCTACGGACTACCCACAGTTATTGTTGAGTATACGTAGGCACAGCTCTATCCCACCGCTGAACACCAATTAATGTTGGAAATACCCCACTCCCACACCGGAAGGGTTGGTGGTAACGGGGTCTCTCCAGACATACACAGTGGTAGCTTGGCTCGAGTGGTCAGGAATCAGGCACCGTGCTAAGCATACGTCATACCCATACAATAACCATGCGTGCATCCGTTCCAAAAACGACTCTACACCGTAAAAATTATGAAAATATCTCTGTTTATCTTCTTTTTCTCTTAGTTGCTGATTAAATAAATAATAACACAATCACAATATACAAGGCTTTCTAAATAGTGCAGGTCAAATAAATACTGTCTTAATGATTCAATAGATAGGGGTGATCATAAATAATAAAGGCATAAATATAAGTGCATTACATACAGGCAATTAAATATTCTGAGGCAATAAATACTGCAAACCAATAAATATTGTGCGACAATAAATACTGTGGAACAATAAATACAGTGAAGCAATAAATAAGTTAAATACAATAAATACAGTGCTCTCAATAAATAACTAAAAGCTGACAGTGACACTCATAGAATCAGAACACATTTGAATTCCTAAGGGCTGATTTGGCCCAGGCACAGCTTGTGGGGATGTGGAAGGCTCGAGAGTGTCTACTCCCTGGCTTGGACAAGGCTGAGGCCTAAACTGAGGTAGATCAAGGGGGGAATACCAGAGACCTGGCTCTCTCACTCCACACAACCCCTCTAGATTAGTCCCAGCTCACCCCTGGCACAGTCCAGCTGGTTCCAGCACCTCTCTAACCCCTAGAGTAGTCTCTTAGGATTCCACAGGGCCTTTGGCGCCCTCTATTCCACTTACTGCCCTTTTTCTGATGTTCCGACGCCGCTGGAGTCGTGTCGACGCCGTGAGGCGGATCCGGTTCGACGTCGGCGGCCTCGGCACAATGTCAGTTCCTGACGACGCCGGTAGGCGGCTCCGGTTCGATGTCGGTGGCCTCGGCTCGATCTCGACCTCCGATTCGATGGCGTCGGGCAGTCTTGACTCGATGTCGACTTCGGGCGGCTCCGGTCCGATGGCGACCTCAACTTCGATGACGTCGGCCGGCCTTGGCTCGATGTCGACTTCCGGCGACTCCGGAGTGCGATCCTCACTCCCGACCTCCGGTGCTCCTCTCCTCAGGTTTCCGGCGACTCCGGAGTGCGACCTCCACTCCCGACCTCCGGCACGATTCTCTCTGGTTCCGGCGACTCCGGAGTGCGATCTCCACTCCCGACCTCCGGCACACTTCACCTCGGTCTCCGGCGACTCTGGAGGGCGGACTTCACTCCCCCGTCGACACCGCTCACTCGACCTTGGTTGACTTCCTCCTCGACCTCTGGTACACCTCACGTCCTCCGTCGGCGCCCTCTCATGATCTCTGGCGGCTCTGGGTACAACGTCTGCTTTTCCAGTCAGCGCCGCTTCTCCACCTCAGGCTCCAGGTCTCCAGGCTACTCGACGTCCGGCTCCAGGGAAACCAATAAACAGGTCAGGTACTTGCTTCCTTGACTTCTAAGGCCTGTTCCTGCTGTCCAGGTCCTTAAGATGGTTTTTCTTGCTTCTTCCCACACAGGGCTCCAGGCTGGGCTCAGTCAGTAGGGACTAGTATCAAGGGTGGGTTTATGGACCCCACTCCAGGCACAAGTTTCCACCCCTGCTGCCTCACTCCTTCCTCCTTCAGGTTTCTGCTCCTCTCTCTTCACCAGTCAGGTGCCAACTGCCAGCTCCAACTGCCAACTCTCTGTCTTAGCTTCCCAACATTCTAACCCGCCTCCAACGGTCACAGGGTTCTGGAATGTTCTGGAAGGTGCTAGTAGGTTCCAGTGGATGCTGGTGATGTCACAGGTGGCCACCATTTTGTGCTCCAGGCCCTCAGACAGAAGTTTCAGGGGTAGCTAAAATGGCTCCCTGAATCTGCAGCAACACGAAAAAGTCTGGTGGTTCCCAAAAAGGAAAAATTCAAATAGGGTTTGAGGCAAAAGTGGGACAAAATAAATAATGATGAGGAGGGACCACCCAAAGGGCTGACAGGTCTGCCTAGGTGCCGGCAGGGCTAGGGTTCAAAAACTACAGCTAGTCACTTTGCCAAAAAGGGGTCATTTTTCACTGCAAAATTGAGGTGTGACCACGTTGCGTTTTGCGCCGTTTCCTGTCGCGGGCACTATGCCGACCCGCACAAGTGAGGTACCATTTTTCTTGTAGGACTTTGGGGAACGCGGGGTGTGTGGAAATTTGTGGATCCACGCAGATTCCAGAACTTTCCATCACAGAAATGTGGGGAAAATGTGGTTTTTTTGTCAATTGTTTACGTTTGCAAGGGATTCTGGGTAACAGACCATGGTGGGAGGCAGTCAAGTCACCCCATCCTGGATTCCCCTGGGTGTCTAGTTTTCAAAAATGTATAGGTTTGCTAGGTTTCCCTAGGTGCCGGCAGGGCTAGGGTTCAAAAACTACAGCTCGTCACTTTGCCAAAAAAGGGTCATTTTTCACTGCAAAATTGAGGTGTGACCACGTTGCGTTTTGCGCCGTTTCCAGTCGCGGGCACTAGGCCGACCCGCACAAGTGAGGTACCATTTTTCTTGTAGGACTTTGGGGAACGCGGGGTGGGTGGAAATTTGTGGATCCACGCAGATTCCAGAACTTTCCATCACAGAAATGTGGGGAAAATGTGTTTTTTTTGTCAATTTTTTACGTTTGCAAGGGATTCTGGATAACAGACCATGGTGGGAGGCAGTCAAGTCTCCCCATCCTGGATTCCCCTGGGTGTCTAGTTTTCAAAAATGTATAGGTTTGCTAGGTTTCCCTAGGTGCCGGCAGGGCTAGGGTTCAAAAACTACAGCTAGTCACTTTGCCAAAAAAGGGTCATTTTTCACTGCAAATTTGAGGTGTGACCATGTTGCGTTTTGCGCCGTTTCCTGTTGCGGGCACTATGCCGACCCACACAAGTGAAGTACCATTTTTCTCGTAGGACTTTGGGGAACGCGGGGTGGGTGGAAATTTGTGGATCCACGCAGATTCCAGAACTTTCCATCACAGAAATGTGGGGAAAATGTTTTTTTTTGTCAATATTTTAGGTTTGCAAGGGATTCTGGGTAACAGACCATGGTGGGAGGCAGTCAAGTCACCCCATCCTGGATTCCCCTGGGTGTCTAGTTTTCAAAAATGTATAGGTTTGCTAGGTTTCCCTAGGTGCCGGCAGGGCTAGGGTTCAAAAACTACAGCTCGTCATTTTGCCAAAAAAGGGTAATTTTTCACTGCAAAATTGAGGTGTGACCACATTGCGTTTTGCGCCGTTTCCTGTCGCGGGCACTATGTCGACCCGCACAAGTGAGGTACCATTTTTCTCGTAGAACATTGGGGAACGCGGGGTGGGTGGAAATTTGTGGATCCACGCAGATTCCAGAACTTTCCATCACAGAAATATGGGGAAAATGTGTTTTTTTTGTCAATTTTTTAGGTTTGCAAGGGATTCTGGGTAACAGACCATGGTGGGAGGCAGTCAAGTCACCCCAGCCTGGATTCCCCTGGGTGTCTAGTTTTCAAAAATGTATAGGTTTGATAAGGTTTCCCTAGGTGCCGGCAGGGCTAGGGTTCAAAAACTACAGCTAGTCACTTTGCCAAAAAGGGGTCATTTTTCACTGCAAAATTGAGGTGTGACCACGTTGCGTTTTGCGCCGTTTCCTGTCGCGGGCACTATGCTGACCCGCACAAGTGAGGTACCATTTTTCTCGTAGGACTTTGGGGAACGCGGTGTGCGTGGAAATTTGTGGATCCACGCAGATTCCAGAACTTTCCAACACAGAAATGTGGGGAAAATGTGTTTTTTTTGTCAATTGTTTACGTTTGCAAGGGATTCTGGGTAACAGACCATGGTGGGAGGCAGTCAAGTCACCCCATCCTGGATTCCCCTGGGTGTCTAGTTTTTAAAAATGTATAGGTTTGCTAGGTTTCCCTAGGTGCCGGCAGGGCGAGGGTTCAAAAACTACAGCTAGTCACTTTGCCAAAAAGGGGTCATTTTTCACTGCAAAATTGAGGTGTGACCACGTTGCGTTTTGCGCCGTTTCCTGTCGCGGGCACTATGCCGACCTGCACAAGTGAGGTACCATTTTTCTTGTAGGACTTTGGGGAATGCGGGGTGCATGGAAATTTGTGGATCCACGCAGATTCCAGAACTTTCCATCACAGAAATGTGGGGAAAATGTGTTTTTTTTGTCAATTGTTTACGTTTGCAAGGGATTCTGGGTAACAGACCATGGTGGGAGGCAGTCAAGTCACCCCATCCTGGATTCCCCTGGGTGTCTAGTTTTCAAAAATGTATAGGTTTGCTAGGTTTCCCTAGGTGCCGGCAGGGCTAGGGTTCAAAGACTACAGCTCGTCACTTTGCCAAAAAAGGGTCATTTTTCACTGCAAAATTGAGGTGTGACCACGTTGTGTTTTGCGCCGTTTCCTGTCGCGGGCACTAGGCCGACCCGCACAAGTGAGGTACCATTTTTCTCGTAGGACTTTGGGGAACGTGGGGTGGGTGGAAATTTGTGGATCCACGCTGATTCCAGAACTTTCCAACACAGAAATGTGGGGAAAATGTGTTTTTTTTGTCAATTGTTTACGTTTGCAAGGGATTCTGGGTAACAGACCATGGTGGGAGGCAGTCAAGTCACCCCATCCTTGATTCCCCTGGGTGTCTAGTTTTCAAAAATGTATAGGTTTGCTAGGTTTCCCTAGGTGCCGGCAGGGCAGGGTTCAAAAACTACACCTCATCACTTTGCCAAAAAAGGGTCATTTTTCACTGCAAAATTGAGGTGTGACCACGTTGCGTTTTGCGCCGTTTCCAGTCGCGGGCACTATGCCGACCCGCACAAGTGAGGTACCATTTTTCTCGTAGGACATTGGGGAACGCGGGGTGGGTGGAAAATTGTGGATCCACGCAGATTCCAGAACTTTCCATCACAGAAATATGGGGAAAATGTGTTTTTTTTGTCAATTGTTTACGTTTGCAAGGGATTCTGGGTAACAGACCATGGTGGGAGGCAGTCAAGTCACCCCATCCTGGATTCCCCTGGGTGTCTAGTTTTCAAAAATGTATAGGTTTGCTAGGTTTCCCTAGGTGCCGGCAGGGCTAGGGTTAAAAAACTACAGCTAGTCACTTTGCGAAATAGGGGTCATTTTTCACTGCAAAATTGAGGTGTGACCACGTTGCGTTTTGCGCCGTTTCCTGTCACGGGCACTATGCCGACCCGCACAAGTGAGGTACCATTTTTCTTGTAGGACTTTGGGGAACGCGGGGTGCGTGGAAATTTGTGGATCCACGCAGATTCCAGAACTTTCCATCACAGAAATGTGGGGAAAATGTGTTTTTTTTGTCAATTGTTTACGTTTGCAAGGGATTCTGGGTAACAGACCATGGTGGGAGGCAGTCAAGTCACCCCATCCTGGATTCCCCTGGGTGTCTAGTTTTCAAAAATGTATAGGTTTGCTAGGTTTCCCTAGGTGCCGGCAGGGCTAGGGTTCAAAAACTACAGCTCGTCATTTTGCCAAAAAATGTCATTTTTCACTGCAAAATTGAGGTGTGACCACGTTGCGTTTTGCGCCGTTTCCTGTCGCGGGCACTATGCCGACCCGCACAAGTGAGGTACCATTTTTCTCGTAGAACATTGGGGAACGCGGGGTGGGTGGAAATTTGTGGATCCACGCAGATTCCAGAACTTTCCATCACAGAAATATGGGGAAAATGTGTTTTTTTTGTCAATTTTTTAGATTTTCAAGGGATTCTGGGTAACAGACCATGGTGGGAGGCAGTCAAGTCACCCCATCCTGGATTCCCCTGGGTGTCTAGTTTTCAAAAATGTATAGGTTTGCTAGGTTTCCCTAGGTGCCGGCAGGGCTAGGGTTCAAAAACTACAGCTAGTCACTTTGCCAAAAAGGGGTCATTTTTCACTGCAAAATTGAGGTGTGACCACGTTGCGTTTTGCGCCGTTTCCTGTCGCGGGCACTATGCCGACCCGCACAAGTGAGGTACCATTTTTCTCGTAGGACTTTGGGGAGCGCGGTGTGCGTGGAAATTTGTGGATCCACGCAGCTTCCAGAACTTTCCATCACAGAAATGTGGGGAAAATGTGTTTTTTTTGTCAATTGTTTACGTTTGCAAGGGATTCTGGGTAACAAACCATGGTGGGAGGCAGTCAAATCACCCCATCCTGGATTCCCCTGGGTGTCTAGTTTTCAAAAATGTATAGGTTTGCTAGGTTTCCCTAGGTGCCGGCAGGGCTAGGGTTAAAAAACTACAGCTCATCACTTTGCCAAAAAAGGGTCATTTTTCACTGCAAAATTGAGGTGTGACCACGTTGCGTTTTGCGCCGTTTCCAGTCGCGGGCACTATGCCAACCCGCACAAGTGAGGTACCATTTTTCTCGTAGGACATTGGGGAACGCGGGGTGGGTGGAAAATTGTGGATCCACGCAGATTCCAGAACTTTCCATCACAGAAATATGGGGAAAATGTGTTTTTTTTGTCAATTGTTTACGTTTGCAAGGGATTCTGGGTAACAGACCATGGTGGGAGGCAGTCAAGTCACCCCATCCTGGATATCCTTGGGTGTCTAGTTTTTAAAAATGTATAGGTTTGCTAGATTTCCCTAGGTGCCGGCAGGGCTAGGGTTCAAAAACTACAGCTAGTCACTTTGCCAAAAAGGGGTCATTTTTCACTGCAAAATTGAGGTGTGACCACGTTGCGTTTTGCGCCGTTTCCTGTCGCGGGCACTATGCCGACCCGCACAAGTGAGGTACCATTTTTCTTGTAGGACTTTGGGGAACGCGGGGTGCGTGGAAATTTGTGGATCCACGCAGATTCCAGAACTTTCCATCACAGAAATGTGGGGAAAATGTGTTTTTTTTGTCAATTGTTTACGTTTGCAAGGGATTCTGGGTAACAGACCATGGTGGGAGGCAGTCAAGTCACCCCATCCTGGATTCCCCTGGGTGTCTAGTTTTCAAAAATGTATAGGTTTGCTAGGTTTCCCTAGGTGCCGGCAGGGCTAGGGTTCAAAAACTACAGCTCGTCACTTTGCCAAAAAAGGGTCATTTTTCACTGCAAAATTGAGGTGTGACCACGTTGCGTTTTGCGCCGTTTCCTGTCGCGGGCACTATACCGACCCGCACAAGTGAGGTACCATTTTTCTCGTAGGACTTTGGGGAACGCGGGGTGGGTGGAAATTTGTGGATCCACGCAGATTCCAGAACTTTCCATCACAGAAATGTGGGGAAAATGTGTTTTTTTTGTCACTTTTTTACGTTTGCAAGGGATTCTGGGTAACAGACCATGGTGGGAGGCAGTCAAGTCACCCCATCCTGGATTCCCCTGGGTGTCTAGTTTACAAAAATGTATAGGTTTGCTAGGTTTCCCTAGGTGCCGGCAGGGCTAGGGTTCAAAAACTACAGCTAGTCACTTTGCCAAAAAAGGGTCATTTTTCACTGCAAAATTGAGGTGTGACCACGTTGCGTTTTGCACCGTTTCCTGTCGCGGGCACTATGCCGACCCGCACAAGTGAGGTACCATTTTTCTCGCAGGACTTTGGGGAACGCGGGGTGGGTGGAAATTTGTGGATCCACGCAGATTCCAGAACTTTCCATCACAGAAATGTGGGGAAAATGTGTTTTTTTTGTCAATTGTTTACGTTTGCAAGGGATTCTGGGTAACAGACCATGGTGGGAGGCAGTCAAGTCACCCCATCCTGGATTCCCCTGGGTGTCTAGTTTTCAAAAATGTATAGGTTTGCTAGGTTTCCCTAGGTGCCGGCAGGGCTAGGGTTCAAAGACTACAGCTCGTCACTTTGCCAAAAAAGGGTCATTTTTCACTGCAAAATTGAGGTGTGACCACGTTGTGTTTTGCGCCGTTTCCTGTCGCGGGCACTAGGCCGACCCGCACAAGTGAGGTACCATTTTTCTCGTAGGACTTTGGGGAACGTGGGGTGGGTGGAAATTTGTGGATCCACGCTGATTCCAGAACTTTCCAACACAGAAATGTGGGGAAAATGTGTTTTTTTTGTCAATTGTTTACGTTTGCAAGGGATTCTGGGTAACAGACCATGGTGGGAGGCAGTCAAGTCACCCCATCCTGGATTCCCCTGGGTGTCTAGTTTTCAAAAATGTATAGGTTTGCTAGGTTTCCCTAGGTGCCGGCAGGGCTAGGGTTCAAAAACTACAACTCATCACTTTGCCAAAAAAGGGTCATTTTTCACTGCAAAATTGAGGTGTGACCACGTTGTGTTTTGCGCCGTTTCCAGTCGCGGGCACTATGCCGACCCGCACAAGTGAGGTACCATTTTTCTCGTAGGACATTGGGGAACGCGGGGTGGGTGGAAAATTGTGGATCCACGCAGATTCCAGAACTTTCCATCACAGAAATATGGGGAAAATGTGTTTTTTTTGTCAATTGTTTACGTTTGCAAGGGATTCTGGGTAACAGACCATGGTGGGAGGCAGTCAAGTCACCCCATCCTGGATTCCCCTGGGTGTCTAGTTTTCAAAAATGTATAGGTTTGCTAGGTTTCCCTAGGTGCCGGCAGGGCTAGGGTTCAAAAACTACAGCTAGTCACTTTGCGAAAGAGGGGTCATTTTTCACTGCAAAATTGAGGTGTGACCACGTTGCGTTTTGCGCCGTTTCCTGTCGCGGGCACTATGCCGACCCGCACAAGTGAGGTATCATTTTTCCTGTAGGACTTTGGGGAACGCGGGGTGCGTGGAAATTTGTGGATCCACGCAGATTCCAGAACTTTCCATCACAGAAATGTGGAGAAAATGTGTTTTTTTTGTCAATTGTTTACGTTTGCAAGGGATTCTGGGTAACAGACCATGGTGGGAGGCAGTCAAGTCACCCCATCCTGGATTCCCCTGGGTGTCTAGTTTTCAAAAATGTATAGGTTTGCTATAGGTTTCCCTAGGTGCCGGCAGGGCTAGGGTTCAAAAACTACAGCTCGTCATTTTGCCAAAAAATGTCATTTTTCACTGCAAAATTGAGGTGTGACCACGTTGCGTTTTGCGCCGTTTCCTGTCGCGGGCACTATGCCGACCCGCACAAGTGAGGTACCATTTTTCTCGTAGAACATTGGGGAACGCGGGGTGGGTGGAAATTTGTGGATCCATGCAGATTCCAGAACTTTCCATCACAGAAATATGGGGAAAATGTGTTTTTTTTGTCAATTGTTTAGGTTTTCAAGGGATTCTGGGTAACAGACCATGGTGGGAGGCAGTCAAGTCACCCCATCCTGGATTCCCCTGGGTGTCTAGTTTTCAAAAATGTATAGGTTTGCTAGGTTTCCCTAGGTGCCGGCAGGGCTAGGGTTCAAAAACTACAGCTAGTCACTTTGCCAAAAAGGGGTCATTTTTCACTGCAAAATTGAGGTGTGACCACGTTGCGTTTTGCGCCGTTTCCTGTCGCGGGCACTATGCCGACCCGCACAAGTGAGATACCATTTTTCTCGTAGGACTTTGGGGAGCGCGGTGTGCGTGGAAATTTGTGGATCCACGCAGCTTCCAGAACTTTCCATCACAGAAATGTGGGGAAAATGTGTTTTTTTTGTCAATTGTTTACGTTTGCAAGGGATTCTGGGTAACAAACCATGGTGGGAGGCAGTCAAATCACCCCATCCTGGATTCCCCTGGGTGTCTAGTTTTCAAAAATGTATAGGTTTGCTAGGTTTCCCTAGGTGCCGGCAGGGCTATGGTTAAAAAACTACAGCTCATCACTTTGCCAAAAAAGGGTCATTTTTCACTGCAAAATTGAGGTGTGACCACGTTGCGTTTTGCGCCGTTTCCAGTCGCGGGCACTATGCCAACCCGCACAAGTGAGGTACCATTTTTCTCGTAGGACATTGGGGAACGCGGGGTGGGTGGAAAATTGTGGATCCACGCAGATTCCAGAACTTTCCATCACAGAAATATGGGGAAAATGTGTTTTTTTGTCAATTGTTTACGTTTGCAAGGGATTCTGGGTAACAGACCATGGTGGGAGGCAGTCAAGTCACCCCATCCTGGATTCCCCTGGGTGTCTAGTTTTTAAAAATGTATAGGTTTGCTAGGTTTCCCTAGGTGCCGGCAGGGCTAGGGTTCAAAAACTACAGCTAGTCACTTTGCCAAAAAGGGGTCATTTTTCACTGCAAAATTGAGGTGTGACCACGTTGCGTTTTGCGCCGTTTCCTGTCGCGGGCACTATGCCGACCCGCACAAGTGAGGTACCATTTTTCTTGTAGGACATTGGGGAACGCGGGGTGCGTGGAAATTTGTGGATCCACGCAGAGTCCAGAACTTTCCATCACAGAAATGTGGGGAAAATGTGGTTTTTTTGTCAATTGTTTACGTTTGCAAGGGATTCTGGGTAACAGACCATGGTGGGAGGCAGTCAAGTCACCCCATCCTGGATTCCCCTGGGTGTCTAGTTTTCAAAAATGTATAGGTTTGCTAGGTTTCCCTAGGTGCCGGCAGGGCTAGGGTTCAAAAACTACAGCTCGTCACTTTGCCAAAAAAGGGTCATTTTTCACTGCAAAATTGAGGTGTGATCACGTTGTGTTTTGCGCCGTTTCCTGTCGCGGGCACTATACCGACCCGCACAAGTGAGGTACCATTTTTCTCGTAGGACTTTGGGGAACGCGGGGTGGGTCGAAATTTGTGGATCCACGCAGATTCCAGAACTTTCCATCACAGAAATGTGGGGAAAATGTGTTTTTTTTGTCACTTTTTTACGTTTGCAAGGGATTCTGGGTAACAGACCATGGTGGGAGACAGTCAAGTCACCCCATCCTGGATTCCCCTGGGTGTCTAGTTTACAAAAATGTATAGGTTTGCTAGGTTTCCCTAGGTGCCGGCAGGGCTAGGGTTCAAAAACTACAGCTAGTCACTTTGCCAAAAAAGGGTCATTTTTCACTGCAAAATTGAGGTGTGACCACATTGCGTTTTGCACCGTTTCCTGTCGCGGGCACTATGCCGACCCGCACAAGTGAGGTACCATTTTTCTCGCAGGACTTTGGGGAACGCGGGGTGGGTGGAAATTTGTGGATCCACGCAGATTCCAGAACTTTCCATCACAGAAATGTGGGGAAAATATGTTTTTTTTGTCAATTGTTTACGTTTGCAAGGGATTCTGGGTAACAAACCATGGTGGGAGGCAGTCATATCACCCCATCCTGGATTCCCCTGGGTGTCTAGTTTTCAAAAATGTATAGGTTTGCTAGGTTTCCCTAGGTGCCGGCAGGGCTAGGGTTAAAAAACTACAGCTCGTCACTTTGCCAAAAAAGGGTCATTTTTCACTGCAAAATTGAGGTGTGACCACGTTGCGTTTTGCGCCGTTTCCAGTCGCAGGCACTATGCCGACCCGCACAAGTGAGGTACCATTTTTCTCGTAGGACATTGGGGAACGCGGGGTGGGTGGAAAATTGTGGATCCACGCAGATTCCAGAACTTTCCATCACAGAAATATGGGGAAAATGTGTTTTTTTTGTCAATCTTTTACGTTTGCAAGGGATTCTGGGTAACAGACCATGGTGGGAGGCAGTCAAGTCACCCCATCCTGGATTCCCCTGGGTGTCTAGTTTTCAAAAATGTATAGGTTTGCTAGGTTTCCCTAGGAGCCGGCAGGGCTAGGGTTCAAAAACTACAGCTAGTCACTTTGCCAAAAAGGGGTCATTTTTCACTGCAAAATTGAGGTGTGACCACGTTGCGTTTTGCGCCGTTTCCTGTTGCGGGCACTATGCCGACCCGCACAAGTGAGGTACCATTTTTCTTGTAGGACTTTGGGGAACGCGGGGTGCCTGGAAATTTGTGGATCCACGCAGATTCCAGAACTTTCCATCACAGAAATATGGGGAAAATGTGGTTTTTTTGTCAATTGTTTACGTTTGCAAGGGATTCTGGGTAACAGACCATGGTGGGAGGCAGTCAAGTCACCCCATCCTGGATTCCCCTGGGTGTCTAGTTTTCAAAAATGTATAGGTTTGCTAGGTTTCCCTAGGTGCCGGCAGGGCTAGGGTTCAAAAACTACAGCTCGTCACTTTGCCAAAAAAGGGTCATTTTTCACTGCAAAATTGAGGTGTGACCACGTTGCGTTTTGCGCCGTTTCCTGTCGCGGGCACTAGGCCGACCCGCACAAGTAAGGTACCATTTTACTCGTAGGACTTTGGGGAACGCGGGGTGGGTGGAAATTTGTGGATCCACGCAGATTCCAGAACTTTCCAACACAGAAATGTGGGGAAAATGTGTTTTTTTGTCAATTGTTTACGTTTGCAAGGGATTCTGGGTAACAGACCATGGTGGGAGGCAGTCAAGTCACCCCATCCTGGATTCCCCTGGGTGTCTAGTTATTAAAAATGTATAGGTTTGCTAGGTTTCCCTAGGTGCCAGCAGTGCTAGGGTTCAAAAACTACAGCTAGTCACTTTGCAAAAAAGGGGTAATTTTTCACTGCAAAATTGAGGTGTGACCACGTTGCGTTTTGCGCCGTTTCCTGTTGCGGGCACTAGGCCGACCCGCACAAGTGAGGTACCATTTTTCTCGTAGGACTTTGGGGAACGCGGGGTGGGTGGAAATTTGTGGATCCACGCAGATTCCAGAACTTTCCATCACAGAAATGTGGGGAAAATGTGATTTTTTTGTCAATTTTTTACGTTTGCAAGGGATTCTGGGTAACAGACCGTGGTGGGAGGCAGTCAAGTCACCCCATCCTGGATTCCCCTGGGTGTCTAGTTTTCAAAAATGTATAGGTTTGCTAGGTTTCCCTAGGTGCCGGCAGGCCTAGGGTTAAAAAACTACAGCTCGTCACTTTGCCAAAAAAGGGTCATTTTTCACTGCAAAATTGAGGTGTGACCACGTTGCGTTTTGCGCTGTTTCCTGTCGCGGGCACTATGCCGACCCGCACAAGTGAGGTACTATTTTTCTCGTAGGACTTTGGGGAACGCGGGGTGGGTGGAAATTTGTGGATCCACGCAGATTCCAGACTTTTCCATCACAGAAATGTGGGGAAAATGTGTTTTTTTTGTCAATTTTTTACGTTTGCAAGGGATTCTGGGTAACAAACCATGGTGGGAGGCAGTCATATCACCCCATCCTGGATTCCCCTGGGTGTCTAGTTTTCAAAAATGTATAGGTTTGCTAGGTTTCCCTAGGTGCCGGCAGGGCTAGGGTTAAAAAACTACAGCTCGTCACTTTGCCAAAAAAGGGTCATTTTTCACTGCAAAATTGAGGTGTGACCACGTTGCGTTTTGCGCCGTTTCCTGTCGCGGGCACTAGGCCGACCCGCACAAGTAAGGTACCATTTTTCTCGTAGGACTTTGGGGAACGTGGGGTGGGTGGAAATTTGTGGATCCACGCAGATTCCAGAACTTTCCAACACAGAAATGTGGGGAAAATGTGTTTTTTTTGTCAATTGTTTACGTTTGCAAGGGATTCTGGGTAACAGACCATGGTGGGAGGCAGTCAAGTCACCCCATCCTGGATTCCCCTGGGTGTCTAGTTATTAAAAATGTATAGGTTTGCTAGGTTTCCCTAGGTGCCAGCAGTGCTAGGGTTCAAAAACTACAGCTAGTCACTTTGCAAAAAAAGGGTAATTTTTCACTGCAAAATTGAGGTGTGACCACGTTGCGTTTTGCGCCGTTTCCTGTTGCGGGCACTAGGCCGACCCGCACAAGTGAGGTACCATTTTTCTCGTAGGACTTTGGGGAACGCGGGGTGGGTGGAAATTTGTGGATCCACGCAGATTCCAGAACTTTCCATCACAGAAATGTGGGGAAAATGTGATTTTTTTGTCAATTTTTTACGTTTGCAAGGGATTCTGGGTAACAGACCGTGGTGGGAGGCAGTCAAGTCACCCCATCCTGGATTCCCCTGGGTGTCTAGTTTTCAAAAATGTATAGGTTTGCTAGGTTTCCCTAGGTGCCGGCAGGCCTAGGGTTAAAAAACTACAGCTCGTCACTTTGCCAAAAAAGGGTCATTTTTCACTGCAAAATTGAGGTGTGACCACGTTGCGTTTTGCGCCATTTCCTGTCGCGGGCACTATGCCGACCCGCACAAGTGAGGTACTATTTTTCTCGTAGGACTTTGGGGAACGCGGGGTGGGTGGAAATTTGTGGATCCACGCAGATTCCAGACTTTTCCATCACAGAAATGTGGGGAAAATGTGTTTTTTTTGTCAATTTTTTACGTTTGCAAGGGATTCTGGGTAACAGACCATGGTGGGAGGCAGTCAAGTCACCCCATCCTGGATTCCCCTGGGTGTCTAGTTTACAAAAATGTATAGGTTTGCTAGGTTTCCCTAGGTGCCGGCAGGGCTAGGGTTCAAAAACTACAGCTAGTCACTTTGCCAAAAAAGGGTAATTTTTCACTGCAACATTGAGGTGTGACCACGTTGCGTTTTGCGCCGTTTCCTGTCGCGGGCACTAGGCCGACCCGCACAAGTGAGGTACCATTTTTCTCGTAGGACTTTGGGGAACGTGGGGTGGGTGGAAATTTGTGGATCCACGCTGTTGGACTTTGCCCTTCTGGCAGGTTCACCCCTGAACTTTTTTGCTTTTTACTGGTGACTTGGTGTGGTAATTTTTTGGTTTCTGCGCACTTTCCCTGTGTCCCAGGGTAAAGAGCGTGCGTGCTCTGAGTGCATGTGGTGAGATAGGCCTGCCCTCCCATAGGAATGCATGGGGAATGTATGTGTCCCTAGTAGTTCCTGATGCGTGGGGTGTGCAGGCCCGAGTTTGGTATGTGCGGACTCGTGGGAGTGAATGCTGCGCGATGATGTGTGCGGCATGCATGTGCCTAGTGTGGAAGTGCCACTTCTAGAGGTGGGCACTTCTGTGTGCAGTGTGTCTGTCGCGTGATTGGCTGGTCATGTCATGTGACGGGCTAGGGATTCCCCAGAGTCAGGATGAGTCACCCAGTGGTGAATGGGGAGATCAGCAGCTAGATGGGTGGGAGGAGTACACCTGGGTCCTGAATAGGACAGGGTTTTCCACACACAATGCTGGCTCCGCCCCCTGTGGTGCGACTGACGACCCTAGCCCTGCCAGTGAATAGAGTGAGGGGCTGAGCACATCAAGGGTGCTCCCCAACCAGCTGCGACTGGTTTTCCCCCTCACCCTGAACCCAGAACAAAGGGGTTTGCTGTATAAAAATGGGGCTGTGTCCCCACAGAAACTGTTCTCTGCCAGGATCCTACCTGAGGGGGGCTGCTGCTGCTGCTGGACCAGAGGACCGCCACCTGGACTACCTCCCTGCCTGGAGGCCCAGTGAGCTGGCTCTGGGTCCAGCCTTGCCCCCCACCCCTGCCCTGCTGCATGCAGGGAAGAACTCTGCTGGACTTTGTGGTGCTTTTTTTATGCCTAAGCGCTGGGAGCAATTTTCTTTTCCTTATAGCGCTAGGAGCGCTTTATTTGGACCCCCAGCGCTTCTAGAGCGCTTTCATTGTTGGCAGTAGCGCTAGGAGCGCTGTATTTCTGGAGGCCGGTGCCCACCCGGCATTTGCCCCGCTTAATTCATTATTTTTACAGCGGGAGCCCACCCCGCTGTTGTTGCCGTGTACTACGCGGGTGCCTACCCCGCTTATTTAGTTATTTGGTTGGCGGGTGCCCACCCCGCATTATTGCGACCTCGAGCGGGTGCCCACCCCGCTCGTATGATAAAGGACGAGGGAGCCTACCCCTCATTGTCACCGCATCACCGCCGCGGCCCGAGCCGCAGAAAAGGGAAGTGACGCGGACTCTGGGGAAACCACGGGGTTGCCCGGCAACCGGGACTCCAACCGCCACGTCATCCTGACGCTGAGCGGAAGCAGGAAGTCCCGGCTCCCGGATCCCCAGCGACGAGGAAGAGGCCCCGTGTGCAGCCCGGCAGCCGTTTCCCCTGCGAGAAGTCGAGGAGGAGCATCGTGCAGGACAAAGAGCCCGGTGAGTGCGGGAGGGTGCACGGGGCAGCCTGTGTGTCTTTGAGCGCTGGTGCGCTCCAACGGGGCTCACACTCTGACGAGCCTGCAACGCGCCCCCCCCCCCAGTGGTTTCGGAGCCAGCAAGGCTCAGGGGGACTTCGTTTATCCTGCTGAGTCCCCCGAGCGGGACTCCAACGTCCAAGGGGGCATTGTTTCAAGAGTCCAGAGGGACTCCATCGTGGGGGCATATTATTTCAGAGCGCTCGTGGGGCTCCAACACCCCGCATTGTTTTCTTTGAGCGCTGGAGCGCTCCAACGAAGGGGCCATTCTTTCTCGAGCCTAGAAGGCTCTGGGGGGCATTTCCAGCTGTCTTGAGCCCACGAGGCTCCAACGAAGAGCACAGTATTATTTAGAGCCTGCGAGGCTCTAGGGGGCATTTCATTTGTTTCAGAGCCCTGGGAGGCTCCAACGTTGGCCCCAGCATTTCTCCAGTTTCCCAGCACTTAGTGGGCAACTGCTAAGTGTAGGTTGTGCTTTGTGCGCGCTGGTTTGCGCAGCCTGCGCCAGCGCGCCCTGACTCTGCTGGACACAGGGCGTCCTTGCCCCTATTAGGCCAGTTGGCCCAGGGATTGCCACAGATAGTGGCTAATGTGAGTTTTTGCGCCATTGTTCCTTCCCTGCACCTCTGAATGTGTTTATGCGTCATGTGCTTTGCTTTACACCTCTGAATGTATTTCATGCATCATGTGTTTATGTGCTTAGACCCCTACAGGTAGAGTGATACTTAGGTGGTTGTTTTTCTCCTAGTACAGGTGGTGCTAGTGAGGTCCTGATTCCCTGCGCAGTATTTTCCTAAGGTGGTTAGGGTTGCGTAGGTGGTACTTACCTGATACCAGTAGTTACTGGTTGTGTGCTACATATGTTATTTTGTACTACAGTATTATTCCTATGTTCTAAAAAGTGCTAATTCCTGACAGTGGTCCAGGTGGCCCTGTCCCCTGTATATATAATCCCTTGTAAATTCTGCCCGTGCCTGTTGGCACATTGTAGAGTGTGTGTTTTTATCTAATGTGTTGTGTATAATACAAAGGCTATTTTTATAGAATACCTTGTGTGGAGTTTCCTTTGTGGTGGGCCTTGGGTGTTGTTGCTGGGTGCGCGCGCAAACGCTTTACACATCGCCTCAGGGATAAGCCTGTTGTAGTATCTAGGGCATTTTACCGTGGCATGTAAAGAGAGAAATTCTAAGGGAAAGGTTTCTGAAATATATTTTGATGTAGAGGATACTTGTGATTTTTCTAGTGAGGTTGACTGTGGACAGATTCAAATCCAGGCAGTTCAGACTGAGGAAAACAAGAACTGCCCGACTGATGAAATATGTGTTGAAGGCAAGGCTACGAAAGTACTTTTTGACTCTGGTGCTAAAATCACCATAATTTCAAAAGAGTTTTATGTAAAAGAAATCAAAGATAAAATCAGAATTTACTCACCAGACATTAGATCATTTGCTTATGGAGGTGAACCCATCAAGTTGTGTGGGTACTTTTGGGGTTTAATTGAGTATAAAAATAGACTTACCAGTGGGAAAGTTTATATATCACAAAAAGGGGACAGCATTTTAAGCTGGTTTCACCAGAGAGACCTTGGTGTCATGCTAGATCCAAATTCGTCTCCACCTATTTTATTAAAAGAGAATTTTAAGTCTGCATATGTGGCCAAGGTGGATGCAAATTTTGAAAATCAATTTTTGGGTATGCTAACAGAACGCTTTCCCAAAGTTTTCAGCAGTAGCTTAGGCTGTCTTAAAGGTTACACGCATCATATTCGGCTGGTGGAAGGCGCCAACCCGGTGTCTTGCAAGGTCAGGAGTATTCCGGTGGCCGTCAGGGATTTAGTCCAGGCAGAATTGGAAAAATTGAAAAGAGAGGGAATTATTGAAGAAATTGAAGCAACACAATGGCTAGCTCCGGTCGTAGCCGCGAAGAAGGCGGATGGCTCTCTTCGTTTATGTGTGGACCTTAGAGAACTAAACAAGTGTGTGGTAGTCGACAAATATCCGTTACCAAAAATAGCAGACATGTTGATGTTGTTAAAAGGGGCGAAAGTTTTCAGCACAATAGATCTCAGGTCTGCGTACCATCAAATCAAACTGGATGAGTGTTCTAGAGACTTAACAGCGTTTATCACGCCGTTTGGGACGTTTCGTTTCTTGAGACTACCATTTGGGTTGGTCTCGGCAGCCTCGGTGTTTCAGAGGGCACTGGAATCTGTTTTGAAGGGACAACCTGGTGTCAAGGTTTATCAAGATGACATTTTGGTTTTTGGTACAGATGATAATGAACATGATGAGAGAGTATTACAGGTTTTGAAAAGTTTAGATCAGTCGGGATTGACGGTCAAAGTGGAAAAGTGCAAGTTCAAGAGAAGATCGATAGATTATCTAGGTCACACTATTGGAAATGGAGGTGTATTACCTAAGGAAAGCCTAGTAACTGCCATTCGAAACATGCCATCTCCAAGCAATAAAGAGGAGTTATTGAGTTTTTTGGGCATGGCCGAATTCTATAGTAAATTTATTAAGAATTTTGCTTCCCTCTGTGTTTCAATGAGAATGTTACTGCATAAAGGATGTGAGTTTGTTTGGGATGATAAGTGTGAAAAGGAATTTTGTTCACTCAAAAAGGAATTAGATCAAGCGCCCAAACTCAGCAGTTTTGACCCGGACAAGAGATCGGTATTAGTCACGGATGCAAGTGTAAAAGGTTTGGGTGCGGTTTTGGTGCAAAAGCATGATGGACAGGATAATGTCATCTTATTTTTGTCAAGGAGTTTAAGAGGTGCTGAAGTGCGGTATTCAGTTATAGAGAGGGAAGCCTTAGCAGTTTACTGGTCTATAAAGAAGTTGCGAAATTTGCTTTGGGGTGGTACCTTTGAGGTCAGGACAGACCACAAGCCCTTGTGTGAAATATTTAAGAATAAGGGCATAGATGCGATCTCCAGTAGAATTACAAAGTGGGTAGTCGCATTACAAGACTATGAGTTTGACATCAAGTACATCCCAGGTGTACAGAACAAGGTAGCTGATGCTTTGTCAAGATTGGTTGTGTGTGACAATTCAGGTACTGATGAGGAGGATGAAGAGGATGGAGAGATGGTTTGCTCCATTGAAGGGGGAATTATAGAGAAAGAAAGGTGGTTGAGGGCGGTTAGTGAAGATGATGTTTTGTCAAAAGTCAAAGTTTGTGTAAAGGAAGGTTGGAATGTGAAAAGTAAGAATGAGGAGGTGGATAAGTTTTGGCATGTTAAGGATCAACTTGCTGATCATGATGGCTTTCTAGTCAGAGGGGCAAGATTGATTCCTCCCATCTCTCTTAGAGATGAATTAATTTCTTTGGCCCATGATGGGCATCTTGGTATTTCTAAAACCAAGGAATACCTACGTTCCTCCTACTGGTGGCCAGGTATGGATTTGCAAATCGAACGGAAAATAAGAGATTGCATGCAGTGTGCACTTAGTGACAGAGTGAACAAGCCAAGAACACAACCTATGATAGTAAGGGAAAGACCTGATGCTCCTTGGAAGGAGATTGGATTAGACATTTTAGGTCCGATCTCTGTATTGGGCGTTGAGTGGTACATTCTTGTTCTAGTTGATTTTTTTTCTCGCTGGCCAGAAATAGCTATAACGCGGGGAATTGAATCTAAACATGTTAAGGAGTTTTTAAAGAAGATCTTTGATAGAGAAGGTATTCCCAATGTAATACTCACGGACAATGGAGTACAATTGGTCTCGAGGGAGATGGAGGATTTTTTGAGTTCTTATGGTGTTAAACACAAAAGGTCTTCTCTTTATCACCCAGAGACAAATGGACTCGTGGAACGGTTTAATAGGGTTCTTAAGGAAACCATTGAGATGGCAAGGTCAGCGGGTCTAGATTGGAGAGCAGAAGTGTTCAAAAAAGTTAGGGTGTATAGGCTTTCGCCTCATGCTGTCACAAAAAGAACACCTTTTGAGCTGTTTAGGGGTAGGTGTGCCAACTCTTTAGTTACACCTTCCTGGGTAAATGATCTACAGCCTAATCGTTTTAGGGAAAACGAAAAATGTAATTGGAGATTGTTAGAAAAGAAGAAAATTGAGGAGAGAAAGATTTTGCATGATGAAAAGAAATCTGTAAAAAAAACTATAGTGAAGGTAGGGGATTGGGTGCTAATAAAGAATCCCCGTGTGGGGAAAGCTAAAGGAGCTTTCTTAAAACCCATTCAGGTTATTAAGTTGTTTAACAATGCAGTCAAAACGGCTGATCACCGAGTGTGGAACTTGAATAGGGTGGTTGTGGTGAGACAGGACTTTGTTACGGGACTTAAAGAAGTTCCAAGGAATCCAATTTCATTGTCACAAGGGAAAATTCTGCAAGATGAATCCTTGTCACATGCACGGAGATCTTCAAGGATGACTTCTGCTCCAAAGCATCTGAAAGACTTTGTATGTTAATTTTTCTTATGTGTTTTTGGGTTCTATGCTTGATGTAACTTTTACAGGTGTTGTATGTTTTGTTTTTCATTATCTGTAAAGAAGGGAGATGTGTAGTATCTAGCAGCATCTCATGGAAGCCTGAGATGTTGCTAGGTGCTTAGAATGTTAGGCTCAGGGAAAAGGCAGTTGAGACCAGAGCCTGAACGATGTACAAGCTGTTTGTGGATGGGGTCTTTTATCCTGGATTAAACTTCTTATTCAACTAATTCACATTGTTTGGAGTTGGATTCTACACCTGTCTGCTCGTGCCAAGCTACCAAGGGGGTGAGCAGGGGTTATCTTTGGCGTGTACCTTCCTTGCCCTGACTAGAGTGGTGGTTTCTGTCTGGCTTTGGCGCAAGCCCTAGCCAACCAGAAATCCCATTTCTAACATTGGTGATAAGCGGTGGGATTTGGACTTGCGTTTGCGCTGTACCGCAGCGGCAACTGGCCGCACTACAAAACTCTGCATTTAGATAAATCACATGGTATAGGGATTATTGTTCTAAGTTTGTTTTTAATTGTCATTTCTTTGGAAATGTGATTTTTGTGCACTGTGAGTTAGGTGTCCCTAGCTCGGGAGGGTAGATCATCCCCCTAAGTGCATTGTGTTTTCTGGATTCACCAGAGGGTGGGATCCAGTGGTGGCAGCGTGATAGTGGCTGTAGGAGAGTAGGGTCTGCTATCCTATGGTCACCCCACATTTTTGCTTTTTGCTTCACTGGTTTTTGACACATTGAGGCTGTGGGCCTGCCAATCAGACCCCCAGCCTGCCGTTCTCTCTACTAAATTAAAACTATGCACCCTAGGTGCATAACCAATTGGAAGTGGATCACCCTGTCAGCCCCTGTACCAGTGTACACTAGGTACCCAGGGCATTGGTGTACCCAAGGCCTGCCAGGGGCTGAAGCATGTATTATGCCACCCCAGGCTTGGCCTAACAATTTGACACAACTGGCTGATCACTCAGCTGGGGTAAGTTGATGTAATCACCTCTTACTTAGGTGTAGTATACCTATACCTAACCTTAAATGGGACACCTGGTAACCTATAAGTCACTCCTATGGCAGGCCTTAACAATCCTGAAGGCAGAGTGCTTGGTTCCATGTGAGATGGTGCTCTGGCATGAGCTGAGCCTGTCTGCAGTGGTCGGAACAACTTCCTTCTACTGTTTCCAGATATCGTCATACCATATACTCTTAAGTGCATTATGAACCTCGCGGTTAAATGCTATCTTTGGTTTGGCTTTATCAAAACATGTCGAGTAAGGTGTCATACGAATTGGAATACTAACCCCTCGCCAATTCTGGCGACGGGGTTAGCATTCCACCCTTCTAGAGGGACACAACATGTACAGTACCTGAAACCCGGGTAAAATCAGACATAGCCTCAGCTCCACAAAATGGATGCTGCCACCACAGACACAAGTCTGCCCTCCTGCTGCTGGGAGTCCTTCCAGAGGGTTTCCTGCCAGGGGAGGTGCATGCACCACCCCAGACAGGATTTTGTGTATTGGTCAGGTAGGGCTTGAAAGAAACCAGACATGCCTGTGGCTCACAAGGAGCCTCGGTGCATATGCCAGTTCAAACCGGTCCTGGGGCACACCAGTCCCAGGCCTGGGGCGAGCTGGACAAAGGATTGGGGGTGTAACCACCCCCCTTCCTGGTCCCACCCATAGGGAGGGACCTAGCAGGTAGTCCGCCCCCTAGAATCCGCTTAAAGGTAGGAGCTGTGTCCTAAGACTTCAGACATCCTGGAATCAACTTGAAACTAAGAAGAAGACGGGAACTTCGACATTCTGCTGCACAGAAGACTGAAGGAAATCTCCCCTGTGGTCAGGGAGTGACCACCTTGCTAACGCAAGCACCATCCAGCGAATCAACGTCTGCTTTGCCGCCGCCTCCCGCCGGAGCCCGAGCCCAGAGACTGACAAGACCTGGACCTCCAGACCTCTCACCGCCCGATCCACAGTCCCTGAAAAGAGGAGACCCGTGGAGGCACCGAGACACGTGGAGCCAGCCATCTTGAAACGACCACGACAAGCTGACAAGTGCAACAACCGAGGCTCCCTCCAAGTTGTGCTTTGGGATCTGAGAAGCCCAACCCTCGAGCAGCATCTGCACCAAAGGTGAGCCCTCCAGCATCTCCACGATCTGCGTGGGGCCCTTCTGCATTTTGCCACTCAACGCGCCTAACCGGTTGCTGGCCCGCTGGCTAGTAGCCATCTTGGCGACGAACTTTACAAAATACTCCGCTGGTCTGGTTGCTCCAGACTGGCCCTTGCTCCCCTCCAAAGGAGCAGTCCCTCTGACCTTGCTGGTCAGAGCCAACAGCTTATTTCATCTCCTACAACAATTGCTTTTGCCAAGGCTTGTTTGCTGTGATCAAGTCGCCGACACCGCCGACAGCGAGAGCCTGCGTGGGACAGCTCGTGAAGCGACTCCTGGACGTCGTCGACCTCCAGGGACCACGTGGCTGCAGAGACAAGCTACACCTTTCTTCCTGTTTGCACCCGACATTGCCTGGTACCCACCTGGTGCCACGCTGGTCACTGGCTAGTGACTGTGAACACTGTCCCCTCTGCTTACAGGTCTTCAACATCTCCGATCCACTCTTGGATCCACTGCATCTCTCCCGGACCGACCGCCTGCAGCATCTTTGTCTTCAAGCTCCACGGAACAGATAGAAGAAACCCGACGCACTTAGAGGCCTATGCACCCGCTTCCTGTGGGTGAGGTAAAGCTGGCACACCTGTGCCCAAGTGTAGTATTACATCTCTAGTGCCTGTGTTCCAAATCTTGAGTTCCTAGTCCATCCGGAAGATCCTCTTTGCAGTAACCTTGTACTTTTTACGCACCCATTGAAACCTATGGGAGCACGCGTGTGACTATTTGCTCTGCACACGCCACCCGTGGACCTCCTGGTCACTAACTGAAGTTAGCTCCTTGTAGGCCCAGCGATTCTAGAGGCCCTAGGCCTTTTCCCTTTTCTGTTCGTGGTACTTATACCACTATTTTAGTATATGGTTCGAGTGGCCACCAGGGCCTATCCATATAAAGTGCAACTTCTGTGTATTCTACTGTAATCTTGTTTGACGATTTGTGCTCCTGTGCTCATAAAGAGACTAGGGGTTACTTTGAGAAATAAATACATATATATTTTGAATATATATCTGTGTGGTGTCCTTTCATTGGTATAAAAGGGGGTTGCATTTGGTAAAACAGCTGGCTTAACACGCTTCACGAGTTTAGCCTCAAAGACTGCTTAGCCTACGCTACCACTAGGGCAGCTAGTCCGAAAAGGTTGACTTACAACCACACCATAAGGGTTGCTTGGCATGGTACAAGGTGATCACTTTAACTAGTGAGCATCATATACCAGGCCAACTTCTCACATTGGTGAGCAGCGGTTGGATTTGAGCTTGCTGTGTTTTACCATTGTAATCTCTTGGTTACCAATTGAAAGATCACATAGGTACCTGTAGGTACATATAAAACAAGATTAGATATACATAAGTTCTACTGAACTTAGTTGTTGTAGAGCAAAGGGAGTAGCACACCCTGACTACAACTACTAGATAGGTTTAGTAGGTAAACCCAAGTGTAGGTAGATTGCAACACATCCACCCACACTTAAGAGCAATGGCTGGGGCAGAGGGGTCCACTGTACCCATCTCTGTTGAGAGTGACCCCCAGAGGGCACCATCCATGTTTGCTACCCTTAATCAGAATGAGCTCAGGCATTTGGCAACTCTTAGAGGCCTTAAACAGCCCAAGAACCCTACCTCTGCTGAGCTCAGAGAACTCTTGCAAAATGATGAAAATCAGAGAGAGCTCAAGAAAGCTTCCCAGTTAGCCCCCTTAGGGTCAGGAACAGGAGGCCCCCCTTCTGAAGATGCTACAGAGGTACCCAGTTCCAATAGTCACCCCTTAGATGGCAATAATACCACAGAGGATGAGAGTGATAGAGGTGCTGATACAGAAAGTAGTGATAATGAAGGGAGAACTAGCCCAGTGCCAAGTGTTATACTTGGCCCAGCTAAACTAAGGCTATTGGGGACTGACAGTGGGTTTACCCCATTGGATCTCCCCAGTGGACTTAACACAGGGCTTGGGAGGCAAAGGAATCGCTCAGGTGACTCCAATGCTTCTCATGGCTCTAGAGGCTCTCAAGGTCACTCCAGGAAAAGGATGACCACCCCTCAGAGGAGGGAACATGAGGCCAGAATGCAGGAAGCCCAGCTGAGGATCAGGAAGCAGGAGCTAGAAGTAGCCCTGATGGAAGAAAAACTGAACAAGGCTAGGCAACCTAGAGAGAGTGGGTCTATACCCACTGGTGGCAGCATTGTCCCTAAGGACAAAGATAGGGTCTTTGATAATAGGAACCTGTCTAAGGTTGTGCCCCCCTACAAAAGTGGGGATGACATCCACAAATGGATAACTGCTCTTGAGAGAGCCTGCAAAGTACAGCAGGTTCCAGAAGACCAGTGGGCAGCAATCCTCTGGCTCTCCTTTGAAGGAAGAGGCAGAGACAGACTCCTCACTGTTAGAGAAGAGGATGTCAGAAATTACAGAGTCCTGAAGAGTGTTCTGGTAGATGGGTTAGGCATAACCACTGAACAGTACAGGTTAATGTTCAGAGACACCCAAAAGACACAGACTCAGGACTGGTCTGAATATGTTGAATGTGCCACTAAGGCTTTGGAGGGTTGGTTGCTGGGAAGTAAGGTATCTGATTTTACAGGATTGTATAATTTGATGATGAGAGAACAGATTTTAAATAACTGTCAAAACCAGCAACTGCATCAACACTTGGTTGACTCTGATCTGACCTCTCCCCAAGAATTGGGAAAGAAGGCAGACAAATGGGTCAGAACCAGGGTTAAGCAAAAGAACCAGAACCAGGGCCAAGGGGGTGATCAGAAGAAAACAGACCAAAAGGGTGGAGATCAGAAACCTAAAGACCAGAAGTCTTCAACAGGGCCCCAAACTACTGCTAAGGAGGGTGGGTCCCAACAGTCCAAAAAGAAGAAAGAAGGTCAAAAGAAACCCTGGTGCAATCATTGCAAAAATACAACTCACTGGACTAGTGATTGCAAAAAGGGTGGAGCCCCCAACACTGTTGCCCCTAAGGCACCTGCTCCCAGTACTACTGTTAGCAGTGTTGGTCCCCAGACAAAGGGTGTAGTGGGAATCACTATGGGAACTGAAGGAGATTCTGACTTAGACAGAACCCTGACACAGGCAGTCTTGATCTGTGATGGGGACATTGATTTGTCCCTGACTGTGAGCCCCAGTAACCTGGGCAAGTACAGACAGACTCCTTTAATTAACGAAAAAGTGGCTCAAGCCTACAGGGACACATGTGCCAGTGTCACTATGGTGACACCAGGCTTTGTGGACCCTGGACAGTACATACCAGGTGAGAATTAACTGGTGACCAATGCCAGCAATGCCACTACTTCACATAGTGTGGCAGTTGTTAACTTCTCATGGGGAGGGGTAACTGGCCTCAAAAGGGTTGTGGTTAGTGCAGACCTCCCAGTAGAATGTTTGTTGGGCAATGACCTAGAGAGTTCTCTATGGTCAGAAGTGGAGTACAGGACTCATGCAGAGATGTTAGGTATATCATCACATGTCCTTGCTGTGACCAGGTCACAGGCCAAAAAGTGCCTCACTGAACCTCAGGTCTTGGATCCTGGAACAATGGACCAAGCACCTACCAAGAAGAAGAACAGGAGGGTCAAGGCTGTGCCTTTCCCCCTGCCTCAGAGTGATGATCAGCCTTCCCAGGAAGCTGATCTAGAGGACCCTGAAGGAACTGTCCCTGAAGAGCTTGAAAGTGATCAGGTTGAGTTTCTGGGGACAGGGGGACCTTCAAGGGCTGACTTGAGGCAGGCTCAGTTATCCTGTCCCTCTCTTGAACCCCTCAGACAGCTGGCTGCTGCTGAGGCTGCTGGGAATGCTCAAGGTACCCATAAAGTGTATTGGGATGAAGGGCTCCTTTACTCAGAGGCTAGAGACCCCAAGCCTGGTGCTACCAGGAGGTTGGTTATACCTCTGCAATTTAGGGGCTTCCTTCTTACCTTGGCCCATGATATTCCTTTAGCAGGACACTTAGGCCAGAACAAGACTTGGGACAGGCTTGTCCCTCACTTTCACTGGCCTCATATGAATGAAGATACAAAGGAGTTTTGTCGCTCCTGTGTGACTTGCCAAGCCAGTGGCAAATCAGGTGGCACAACAAAGGCCCCCCTAATACCACTACCTGTGGTGGGGGTCCCCTTTGAAAGAGTGGGAATAGACATAGTGGGTCCCATGGATCCTCCCACTGCATCTGGGCACAGATTTATACTGGTGGTAGTGGATCATGCCACCAGGTATCCAGAGGCAATTCCCCTTAGGACCACTACAGCTCCTGTTGTGGCCAGGGCCCTGCTGGGAGTATTCTCCAGAGTGGGGATTCCTAAGGAGGTAGTATCTGACAGAGGTACCAACTTTATGTCAGGATACTTGACAGCTATGTGGAAGGAATGTGGTGTCAACTACAAGTTCACCACCCCTTATCACCCACAATGCAATGGGCTTGTTGAGAGATTCAACAAGACCCTAAAGGGTATGATCAAAGGATTACCTGAAAAGCTCAGGCGAAGATGGGACATCCTTCTACCCTGCCTTCTGTTTGCTTACAGAGAGGTCCCACAAAAAGGAGTTGGCTACAGCCCCTTTGAATTGTTGTTTGGGCACCCTGTAAGAGGCCCACTGTGTTTAGTGAAGGAAGGATGGGAGTTACCTCTCAAAAAGCCTAAGCAAGACATAGTGGACTATGTACTTGGTCTCCACTCCAGGATGGCTGAGTATATGGAGAAGGCATCCAAAAACCTTGAGGCAAGCCAGGCCTTACAGAAAGCTTGGCATGACCAAAAGGCTGTCTTGGTTGAGTTTCAGCCAGGACAGAAGGTATGGGTGTTGGAGCCAGTGGCCCCAGCAGCACTCCAAGACAAATGGTCTGGACCCCATACAATCCTGGAAAAGAAGGGAGAGGTCACCTACTTGGTAGACCTAGGAACTCCCAGGAGTCCCCACAGGGTACTCCATCTTAACAGGCTTAAAGCATATGTTGACAGGGCAGACATGGGCTTGCTCATGGCTACAGATGAGGGACAGGAGGAAGAGAGTGACCCTCTCCCAGACCTGTTGTCTCAGAACCCTGAAGATGGCTCAGTTGAAGGAGTGACCCTTGGAGGCAACCTCACTGCCCATCAGCAGACTGAATGTAGACAGGTTCTACAATCATTTTCACATATGTTTTCCTTAATACCTAGTCAAACTGACTGGTGTACCCATGTGGTGGACACTGGTGACAGTCTACCTGTAAAGAACAAGCTTTACAGACAACCTGACCACGTCAGGGACTGTATAAAGGCTGAGGTACATAAAATGCTGGAATTAGGTGTCATTGAACCCTCAGAGAGCCCCTGGGCTAGCCCAGTGGTTCTGGTCCCCAAACCTCACACCAAAGATGGCAAGAGAGAAATGAGGTTCTGTGTGGACTACAGGGGTCTCAATGCTGTCACCAGGACAGATGCACACCCTATTCCAAGGGCAGATGAGCTCATAGACAAACTAGCTTCTGCAAAGTTTTTGAGCACGTTTGACTTAACAGCTGGCTATTGGCAAATCAGATTAGCTGAGGAGTCTAAGGCCAAAACAGCATTCTCAACCCCAGGTGGGCACTACCAGTTTGTGGTGATGCCCTTTGGTCTGAAGAATGCACCTGCCACCTTCCAAAGGCTGGTGAACCAAGTCCTTACTGGGTTGGATGACTTTTGCGCAGCATATCTGGATGACATTGCTGTCTTTAGCTCCACCTGGGAGGATCACCTGATCCACCTGAAGAAGGCTCTTGAGGCTCTGCAAAGGGCAGGCCTCACTATCAAGGCTACTAAGTGCCAGATAGGGCAGAGTAAGGTTGTATATTTGGGCCACCTTGTAGGTGGGGGCCAAGTTCAACCACTGGAGAGTAAGATACAATCCATCAAGGACTGGTCTCCTCCAACCACCCAGCCTCAAGTTCGAGGTTTCTTGGGCTTGACTGGGTACTACAGGAAGTTTGTTAAGAACTATGGGTCCATTGTGACTCCTCTTAATGATCTGACATCCAAGAAGATGCCCAAAAAGGTTCAGTGGACAGTAAGCTGTCAAAAGGCATTTGATGACCTGAAGGAGGCCATGTGCTCTGCACCTATCCTGAAAAGTCCTGACTACTCCAAAGAGTTTATTGTCCAAACAGATGCTTCTGAGTTGGGTGTGGGAGCTGTGCTGTCACAACTTAATGTAGATGGTCAAGACCAACCCATTGCTTTTATTAGCAGAAGGTTGACCCCCAGAGAGAAGAATTGGTCAGCTATTGAGAGGGAGGCCTTTGCTGTGGTGTGGGCCCTGAAGAAGCTGAGGCCATACTTGTTTGGCACTCACTTCAAGATTCAGACCGACCATAAGCCCCTCTTGTGGCTAAATCAGATGAAGGGTGAAAACCCCAAACTGCTTAGGTGGTCCATTTCCCTACAGGGGATGGACTTTACAGTGGAGCACCGGCCAGGTACTGACCATGGGAATGCAGATGGTCTCTCCAGGTACTTCCACTTAGGACATGAAGACGAGACTGGTCAAGGCTAGTTTAATGTCCCAGCGTTTGGGGGGGGGGTTGTGTAGGAGAGTAGGGTCTGCTATCCTATGGTCACCCCAAATTTTTGCTTTTTGCTTCACTGGTTTTTGACACATTGAGGCTGTGGGCCTGCCAATCAGACCCCCAGCCTGCTGTTCTCTCTACTAAATTAAAACTATGCACCCTAGGTGCATAACCAATTGGAAGCGGATCACCCTGTCAGCCCCTGTACCAGTGTACACTAGGTACCCAGGGCATTGGTGTACCCAAGGCCTGCCAGGGGCTGAAGCATGTATTATGCCACCCCAGGCTTGGCCTAACAATTTGACACAACTGGCTGATCACTCAGCTGGGGTAAGTTGGTGTAATCACCTCTTACTTAGGTGTAGTATACCTATACCTAACCTTAAATGGGACACCTGGTAACCTATAAGTCACTCCTATGGCAGGCCTTAACAATCCTGAAGGCAGAGTGCTTGGTTCCATGTGAGATGGTGCTCTGGCATGAGCTGAGCCTGTCTGCAGTGGTTGGAACAACTTCCTTCTACTGTTTCCAGATATCGTCATACCATATACTCTTAAGTGCATTATGAACCTCACGGTTAAATGCTATCTTTGGTTTGGCTTTATCAAAACATGTCGAGTAAGGTGTCATACGAATTGGAATACTAACCCCTCGCCAATTCTGGCGACGGGGTTAGCATTCCACCCTTCTAGAGGGACACGACATGTACAGTACCTGAAACCCGGGTAAAATCAGACATAGCCTCAGCTCCACAAAATGGATGCTGCCACCACAGACACAAGTCTGCCCTCCTGCTGCTGGGAGTCCTTCCAGCTTGGGAGGTGTGGACAAAGGGTTTCCTGCCAGGGGAGGTGCATGCACCACCCCAGACAGGATTTTGTGTATTGGTCAGGTAGGGCTTGAAAGAAACCAGACATGCCTGTGGCTCACAAGGAGCCTCGGTGCATATGCCAGTTCAAACCGGTCCTGGGGCACACCAGTCCCGGGCCTGGGGCGAGCTGGACAAAGGATTGGGGGTGTAACCACCCCCCTTCCTGGTCCCACCCATAGGGAGGGACCTAGCAGGTAGTCCGGCCCCTAGAATCCGCTTAAAGGTAGGAGCTGTGTCCTAAGACTTCAGACATCCTGGAATCAACTTGAAACTAAGAAGAAGACGGGAACTTCAACATTCTGCTGCACAGAAGACTGAAGGAAATCTCCCCTGTGGTCAGGGAGTGACCACCTTGCTAACGCAAGCACCATCCAGCGAATCAACGTCCGCTTTGCCGCCGCCTCCCGCCGGGGCCCGAGCCCAGAGACTGACAAGACCTGGTCCTCCAGACCTCTCACCGCCCGATCCACAGTCCCTGAAAAGAGGAGACCCGTGGAGGCACCGAGACACGTGGAGCCAGCCATCTTGAAATGACCACGACAAGCTGACAAGTGCAACAACCGAGGCTCCCTCCAAGTTGTGCTTTGGGATCTGAGAAGCCCAACCCTTGAGTAGCATCTGCACTAAAGGTGAGCCCTCCAGCATCTCCACAATCTGCGTGAGGCCCTTCTGCATTTTGCCACTCGACGCGCCTAACCGGTTGCTGGCCCGCTGGCTAGTAACCATCTTGGCGACGAACTTTATGAAATACACCGCTGGTCTGGTTGCTCCAGACTGGCCCTTGCTCCCCTCCAAAGGAGCAGTCCCTCTGACCTTGCTGGTCAGAGCCAACAGCTTATTTCATCTCCTACAACAATTGCTTTTGCCAAGGCTTGTTTGCTGCGATCAAGTCGCCGACACCGCTGACAGCGAGAGCCTGCGTGGGACAGCTCGTGAACCGACTCCTGGACGTCGTCAACCTCCAGGGACCACGTGGCTGCAGAGACAAGCTACACCTTTCTTCCTGTTTGCACCCGACATTGCCTGGTACCCACCTGGTGCCACGCTGGTCACTGGCTAGTGACTGTGAACACTGTCCCCTCTGCTTACAGGTCTTCAACATCTCCGATCCACTCTTGGATCCACTGCATCTCTCCCGGACCGACCGCCTGCAGCATCTTTGTCTTCAAGCTCCACGGAACAGATAGAAGAAACCCGACGCACTTCGAGGCCTATGCACCCGCTTCCTGTGGGTGAGGTAAAGCTGGCACACCTGTGCCCAAGTGTAGTATTACATCTCTAGTGCCTGTGTTCCAAATCTTGAGTTCCTAGTCCATCCGGAAGATCCTCTTTGCAGTAACCTTGTACTTTTTACGCACCCATTGAAACCTATGGGAGCACGCGTGTGACTATTTGCTCTGCACACGCAACCCGTGGACCTCCTGGTCACTAACTGAAGTTAGCTCCTTGTAGGCCCAGCGATTCTAGAGGCCCTAGGCCTTTTCCCTTTTCTGTTCGTGGTACTTATACCACTATTTTAGTATATGGTTCGAGTGGCCACCAGGGCCTATCCATATAAAGTGCAACTTCTGTGTATTCTACTGTAATCTTGTTTGACGATTTGTGCTCCTGTGCTCATACAGAGACTAGGGGTTACTTTGAGAAATAAATACATATATATTTTGAATATATATCTGTGTGGTGTCCTTTCATTGGTATAAAAGGGGGTTGCATTTGGCAAAACAGCTGGCTTAACACGCTTCACGAGTTTAGCCTCAAAGACTGCTTAGCCTACGCTACCACTAGGGCAGCTAGTCCGAAAAGGTTGACTTACAACCACACCATAAGGGTTGCTTGGCATGGTACAAGGTGATCACTTTAACTAGTGAGCATCATATACCAGGCCAACTTCTCACAGTGGCCAGTACATTTGTCCCCCGCCCTGCGCCCAGAGTTGGTACCTGTGTCACGTGGTGGTCAGGTTGAGGAATCAGGGGTGGTAGAAACTGCCTTACCTGTCCGAGGGGAGGGTTGTGTGTGTGGATGAATGGTGTGTGGCACTAGGCAAGTGAGTGTGAGTTCTCTGGGTTAGAGAGCTTGCTGAATCTTTTTGTGAATTGTGTACTCCTGTGTTAAGCTCAGACCCCTAGGTTCTCTGTGTGATCTTTTCTCTAGAACGTCTGCCAGAATGAAGCCTGCTTTTGATCTCAGTGATCTAATTTATTACAGTATGCAGGAGTTGGAAAGGTTCTGTAGAGAGAGAGGCATAGGGGTGAGAGAGTCAGACACTATGTGTGAACTTAGGGGCCACATGATCCAGTGGGTTAAGAGGCAAAGGGATCTTGAGCGCAGTACGGAAGGGGCCCTGGAGGGTGGTGGGTCTGTGGGGAGCCCTGAAGATTTAGAAGAGGAGGTAGAGGATGACAATACCTGGACGCCAGTAGAGAGTGAAGACCCCATAGGTAGGGAGTCCCTTGCTGGGTCCAGCGTAGGAGGCAGCGCCTCATCCCTTTCCCTGTCCCCAGAGGAGTGGGAAGATAGTAGGAAACAAAGGGAGCACCAGCTGACGTTAGAAAAGCTCAGGTTGCAGCATGTCCAGGCGATGGCGCAGCTGGAGGTCAAAAGACAGATGGCGGAGGCTGAGAGGGCCTTTGCCAGAGAGAAACTAGCTCTGGAGGGTAGGTTATCCCCTGAGCGCAGTTGTGGTTTTCTGAACTCTCCAGGGAGGGTTGAGTCCAGTGGTAGCAGCCAGATAGATTCCAGTGTAGGAAATCCCAGTCCCAGTTCCCCCAGTCTGGTACCTGTTCCCCAGGAGGAGGAGTTAAGGTTAAAATTCAGGGGCAGTAGGGAACTGTCTCACCAGACTTGGGAGGAGTTTGTGGATGGATGTGAGGATGCAATGTTTGATTGGATTACCACAGCAAGTGATTTTGATATACTGTGTAATCTGGTTCTCAAAGAACACCTGCTCAGTTGTTGTGTGCCGGGGTTGCGCCAACACCTGTTGGGGTGTGGATTGTCTGAGCCATTTGACCTTGCGGATGAAGCAGAGCGCTGGGAAAGGGCTAGAGGTTCTCTAGAGTCATTAGGGAGTGACTCCAAAAGTAGTGGGTCAGGTATCTTCCAGCCCAGCGTGGTGGAAGAGGCTCAGTGTAGCCCAGCTAGGTCCCAGGATAGCGAGGAGGGTGTAGGGGCTCACTGCCTGGCTCAGTGGAGCAGGAGTGAGAGGGTGACCGAGGGTCCCCAGACGCACAAAACCCTGCCTCAGGACTTGGATGGTTTCTTGAGGGAACACCAAGTTGGGGACCTAGGCTGTCCTGTTACTCCACTTGAGGAAGATCTCTTAGTGAGTAGAGGACCTGGAGCACCTGTAACCAGGGCTCCTGTGGTTCTAGAGGCTGGCAGTACAGCTCCGGTAGGGAGGGTACAGGAGTCCAGCATGAGGAGTGAGTGGGGGATGAGTTCCCCAGTGGAAGAGCCAGTGGGTCAGGGACTACCCAGTTGGGCTAGGATCCCGTGTAGCGACCAGGGTGACACCACTTCTGTTCTGGGGGATCTCTGCGCACTGTCAGGTGGACAGGGGACGGGAGATCAGCGCCAGACAGACAGTCACACGACGTATGTGTCGTTTGTTAGCCTCAGGGGGATGGAGCGTAAACCCCCAAAAGTCCTGGAGTGCCAGGCAATTATTCCACCAAAGGTTCTAGGCCGGAGGTTGGAAGGCCAAGTTCGGGATCAGCCTGACCTGAAGGGTGGGACGTCTGTAATCAGCGTCCCGACCGGTTCTTCTTCCAGAGGTACCGCCCCAGTTGGTAGGGAGCAGGGTTCTGGAAGGGGGTGCAGAGGGTGGGAGAGCCCACCTCTGGCCCCGGTACAACCTGAGGGGTTAAACCCTGGGTTGGAATGGCGTTCTAGGTGTACCCCTCACCAGAGGAGGAGGAACCCTAGGAGAAGAGGTAGGGGGAGGAGAGCCTTCCCTGAGACTCCTGGTCCGCCTGAGGGTGTAGACCCTAGGCTGGAGAACCAGTGGCAGTCTAGTCCTGTCTTGCAGACAGGAAGAGTGGAGAATGGCCGCTATGTGCCAGGGGTTACTACCCCCCACTCTGTGATTAGGCAAAGACCGGGCGCACCTGGGTGGCCTAGGGCCTGGTCTTGGCCGCGGACAGCTTGGGAGTACCAGTGGGGTAGCCCAGTTGGTCCAGACAGTGGTGTTAGAAAGAATTCCATGGGTTCACCGTGGCGTAGAACCGGAGGGTGTCCCTGCAGTTGCGGGCCCGCGTCCGTGTTCTATCGCCCCAAGCAGGGAAGTCCATCACGGTGGTGATTGGTCTGCCCTGCGTTTTGGCTGGAAGGGGGTTGTGTTGGACTTGGCCCTTCTGGCAGGTTCACCCCTGAACTTTTTTGCTTTTTACTGGTGACTTGGTGTGGTAATTTTTTGGTTTCTGCGCACTTTCCCTGTGTCCCAGGGTAAAGTGCGTGCGTGCTCTGAGTGCATGTGGTGAGATAGGCCTGCCCTCCCATAGGAATGCATGGGGAATGTATGTGTCCCTAGTAGTTCCTGATGCGTGGGGTGTGCAGGCCCGAGTTTGGTATGTGCGGACTCGTGGGAGTGAATGCTGCGCGATGATGTGTGCGGCGTGCATGTACCTAGTGTGGAAGTGCCACTTCTAGAGGTGGGCACTTCTGTGTGCAGTGTGTCTGTCGCGTGATTGGCTGGTCATGTCATGTGACGGGCTAGGGATTCCCCAGAGTCAGGATGAGTCACCCAGTGGTGAATGGGGAGATCAGCAGCTAGATGGGTGGGAGGAGTACACCTGGGTCCTGAATAGGACAGGGTTTTCCACACACAATTCTGGCTCCGCCCCCTGTGGTGCGACTGACGACCCTAGCCCTGCCAGTGAATAGAGTGAGGGGCTGAGCACATCAAGCGTGCTCCCCAACCAGCTGCGACTGGTTTTCCCCCTCACCCTGAACCCAGAACAAAGGGGTTTGCTGTATAAAAATGGGGCTGTGTCCCCACAGAAACTGTTCTCTGCCAGGATCCTACCTGAGGGGGGCTGCTGCTGCTGCTGGACCAGAGGACCGCCACCTGGACTACCTCCCTGCCTGGAGGCCCAGTGAGCTGGCTCTGGGTCCAGCCTTGCCCCCCACCCCTGCCCTGCTGCATGCAGGGAAGAACTCTGCTGGACTTTGTGGTGCTTTTTTTATGCCTAAGCACTGGGAGCGCTTTTCTTTGGCTTATAGCGCTAGGAGCGCTTTATTTGGACCCCCAGCGCTTCTAGAGCGCTTTCATTGTTGGCAGTAGCGCTAGGAGCGCTGTATTTCTGGAGGCCGGTGCCCACCCGGCATTTGCCCCGCTTAATTCATTATTTTTACAGTGGGAGCCCACCCCGCTGTTGTTGCCGTGTACTACGCGGGTGCCTACCCCGCTTATTTAGTTATTTGGTTGGCGGGTGCCCACCCCGCATTATTGCAACCTCGAGCGGGTGCCCACCCCGCTCGTATGATAAAGGACGAGGGAGCCTACCCCTCATTGTCACCGCATCACCGCCGCGGCCCGAGCCGCAGAAAAGGGAAGTGACGCGGACTCTGGGGAAACCACGGGGTTGCCCGGCAACCGGGACTCCAACTGCCACGTCATCCTGACGCTGAGCGGAAGCAGGAAGTCCCGGCTCCCGGATCCCCAGCGACGAGGAAGAGGCCCCATGTGCAGCCCGGCAGCCGTTTCCCCTGCGAGAAGTCGAGGAGGAGCATCGTGCAGGACAAAGAGCCCGGTGAGTGCGGGAGGGTGCACGGGGCAGCCTGTGTGTCTTTGAGCGCTGGTGCGCTCCAACGGGGCTCACACTCTGACGAGCCTGCAAAGCGCCCCCCCCCCCCAGTGGTTTCGGAGCCAGCAAGGCTCAGGGGGACTTCGTTTATCCTGCTGAGTCCCCCGAGCGGGACTCCAACGTCCAAGGGGGCATTGTTTCAAGAGTCCAGAGGGACTCCATCGTGGGGGCATATTATTTCAGAGCGCTCGTGGGGCTCCAACACCCCGCATTGTTTTCTTTGAGCGCTGGTGCGCTCCAACGAAGGGGCCATTCTTTCTCGAGGCTCCAACGAAGAGCACAGTATTATTTAGAGCCTGCGAGGCTCTAGGGGGCATTTCATTTGTTTCAGAGCCCTGGGAGGCTCCAACGTTGGCCCCAGCATTTCTCCAGTTGCCCAGCACTTAGTGGGCAACTGCTACGTGTAAGTTGTGCTTTGTGTGCGCTGGTTTGCGCAGCCTGCGCCGGCGCGCCCTGACTCTGCTGGACACAGGGCGTCCTTGCCCCTACTAGGCCAGTTGGCCCAGGGATTGCCACAGATAGTGGCTAATGTGAGTTTTTGCACCATTGTTCCTTCCCTGCACCTCTGAATGTGTTTATGCGTCATGTGCTTTGCTTTACACCTCTGAATGTATTTCATGCATCATGTGTTTATGTGCTTAGACCCCTACAGGTAGAGTGATACTTAGGTGGTTGTTTTTCTCCTAGTACAGGTGGTGCTAGTGAGGTCCTGATTCCCTGCACAGAATTTTCCTAAGGTGGTTAGGGTTGCGTAGGTGGTACTTACCTGATACCAGTAGTTACTGGTTGTGTGCTACATATGTTATTTTGTACTACAGTATTATTCCTATGTTCTAAAAATTGCTAATTCCTGACAGTGGTCCAGGTGGCCCTGTCCCCTGTATATATAATCCCTTGTAAATTCTGCCCGTGCCTGTTGGCACATTGTAGAGTGTGTGTTTTTATCTAATGTGTTGTGTATAATACAAAGGCTATTTTTATAGAATACCTTGTGTGGAGTTTCCTTTGTGGTGGGCCTTGGGTGTTGTTGCTGGGTGCGCGCGCAAACGCTTTACACATCGCCTCAGGGATAAGCCTGTCTGCTCGTGCCAAGCTACCAAGGGGGTGAGCAGGGGTTATCTTTGGCGTGTACCTTCCTTGCCCTGACTAGAGTGGTGGTTTCTGTCTGGCTTTGGAGCAAGCCCTAGCCAACCAGAAATCCCATTTCTAACACACGCAGATTCCAGAACTTTCCATCACAGAAATGTGGGGAAAATGTGTTTTTTTTGTCAATGTTTTACGTTTGCAAGGGATTCTGGGTAACAGACCATGGTGGGAGGCAGTCAAGTCACCCCATCCTGGATTCCCCTGGGTGTCTAGTTTTCAAAAATGTATAGGTTTGCTAGGTTTCCCTAGGTGCCGGCAGGGCTAGGGTTCAAAAACTACAGCTCGTCACTTTGCCAAAAAATGGGTCATTTTTCACTGCAAAATTGAGGTGTGACCACGTTGCGTTTTGCGCCGTTTCCTGTCGCGGGCACTATGCCGACCCGCACAAGTGAGGTACCATTGTTCTCGTAGGACTTTGGGGAACGTGGGGTGGGTGGAAATTTGTGGATCCACGCAGATTCCAGAACTTTCCATCACAGAAATGTGGGGAAAATGTGTTTTTTTTGTCAATTTTTTACGTTTGCAAGGGATTCTGGGTAACAGACCATGGTGGGAGGCAGTCAAGTCACCCCATCCTGGATTCCCCTGGGTGTCTAGTTTACAAAAATGTATAGGTTTGCTAGGTTTCCCTAGGTGCCCGCAGGGCTAGGGTTCAAAAACTACAGCTCGTCACTTTGCCAAAAAAGGGTCATTTTTCACTGCAAAATTGAGGTGTGACCACGTTGCGTTTTGCGCCGTTTCCTGTCGCGGGCACTATGCCGACCCGCACAAGTGAGGTACCATTTTTCTCGTAGGACTTTGGGGAACGCGGGGTGGGTGGAAATTTGTGGATCCACACAGATTCCAGAACTTTCCATCACAGAAATGTGGGGAAAATGGGTTTTTTTTGTCAATTTTTTTTACGTTTGCAAGGGATTCTGGGTAACAGACCATGGTGGGAGGCAGTCAAGTCACCCCATCCTGGATTCCCCTGGGTGTCTAGTTTTCAAAAATGTATAGGTTTGCTAGGTTTCCCTAGGTGCCGGCAGGGCTAGGGTTCAAAAACTACAGCTCGTCACTTTGCCAAAAAAGGGTCATTTTTCACTGCAAAATTGAGGTGTGACAACGTTGCGTTTTGCGCCGTTTCCTGTCGCGGGCACTATGCCGACCCGCACAAGTGAGGTACCATTTGTCTTGTAGGACTTTGGGGAATGCGGGGTGGGTGGAAATTTGTGGATCCACGCAGATTCCAGAACTTTCCATCACAGAAATGTGGGGAAAATGTGTTTTTTTTGTCAATTGTTTACGTTTGCAAGGGATTCTGGGTAACCGACCATGGTGGGATGCAGTCAAGTCACCCCATCCTGGATTCCCCTCGGTGTCTAGTTTACAAAAATGTATAGGTTTGCTAGGTTTCCCTAGGTGCCGGCAGGGCTAGGGTTCAAAAACTACAGCTCCTCACTTTGCCAAAAAAGGGTCATTTTTCACTGCAAAATTGAGGTGTGACCACGTCGTGTTTTACGCCGTTTCCTGTCGCGGGCACTAGGCCGACCCGCACAAGTGAGGTACCATTTTTCTCGTAGGACTTTGGGTAACGCGGGGTGGGTGGAAATTTATGGATCCACGTAGATTCCAGAACTTTCCATCACAGAAATGTGGGGAAAATGTGTTTTTTTTGTCAATTTGTTATGTTTGCAAGGGATTCTGGGTTACAGACCATGGTGGGATGCAGTCAAGTCACCCCATCCTGGATTCCCCTGGGTGTCTAGTTTTCAAAAATGTATAGGTTTGCTAGGTTTCCCTAGGTGCCGGCAGAGCTAGGGTTCAAAACCTACAGCTCGTCACTTTGCCAAAAAAGGGTCATTTTTCACTGCAAAATTGAGGTGTGACCACATTGCGTTTTGCGCCGTTTCCTGTCGCGGGCACTAGGCCGACCCGCACAAGTGAGGTACCATTTTTCTCGTAGGACTTTGGGGATCGCGGGGTGGGTGGAAATTTGTAGATCCACGCAGATTCCAGAACTTTCCATCACAGAAATGTGGGGAAAATGTGTTTTTTTTGTCAATTTTTTACGTTTGCAAGGGATTCTGGGTAACAGACCATGGTGGGAGGCAGTCAAGTCACCCCATCCTGGATTCCCCTGGGTGTCTAGTTTACAAAAATGTATAGGTTTGCTAGGTTTCCCTAGGTGCCGGCAGGGCTAGGGTTCAAAAACTACAGCTCGTCACTTTGCCAAAAAAGGGTCATTTTTCACTGCAAAATTGAGGTGTGACCACGTTGCGTTTTGCGCCGTTTCCTGTCGCGGGCACTATGCCGACCCGCACAAGTGAGGTACCATTTTTCTCGTAGGACTTTGGGGAACGCGGGGTGGGTGGAAATTTGTGGATCCACGCAGATTCCAGAACTTTCCATCACAGAAATGTGGGGAAAATGTGTTTTTTTTGTCAATTTTTTACGTTTGCAAGGGATTCTGGGTAACCGACCATGGTGGGATGCAGTCAAGTCACCCCATCCTGGATTCCCCTCGGTGTCTAGTTTACAAAAATGTATAGGTTTGCTAGTTTTCCCTAGGTGCCGGCAGGGCTAGGGTTCAAAAACTACAGCTCGTCACTTTGCCAAAAAAGGGTCATTTTTCACTGCAAAATTGAGGTGTGACCACGTCGTGTTTTACGCCGTTTCCTGTCGCGGGCACTAGGCCGACCCGCACAAGTGAGGTACCATTTTTCTCGTAGGACTTTGGGTAACGCGGGGTGGGTGGAAATTTATGGATCCACGTAGATTCCAGAACTTTCCATCACAGAAATGTGGGGAAAATGTGTTTTTTTTGTCAATTTGTTATGTTTGCAAGGGATTCTGGGTTACAGACCATGGTGGGATGCAGTCAAGTCACCCCATCCTGGATTCCCCTGGGTGTCTAGTTTTCAAAAATGTATAGGTTTGCTAGGTTTCCCTAGGTGCCGGCAGAGCTAGGGTTCAAAACCTACAGCTCGTCACTTTGCCAAAAAAGGGTCATTTTTCACTGCAAAATTGAGGTGTGACCACATTGCGTTTTGCGCCGTTTCCTGTCGCGGGCACTAGGCCGACCCGCACAAGTGAGGTACCATTTTTCTCGTAGGACTTTGGGGATCGCGGGGTGGGTGGAAATTTGTAGATCCACGCAGATTCCAGAACTTTCCATCACAGAAATGTGGGGAAAATGTGTTTTTTTTGTCAATTTTTTACGTTTGCAAGGGATTCTGGGTAACAGACCATGGTGGGAGGCAGTCAAGTCACCCCATCCTGGATTCCCCTGGGTGTCTAGTTTACAAAAATGTATAGGTTTGCTAGGTTTCCCTAGGTGCCGGCAGGGCTAGGGTTCAAAAACTACAGCTCGTCACTTTGCCAAAAAAGGGTCATTTTTCACTGCAAAATTGAGGTGTGACCACGTTGCGTTTTGCGCCGTTTCCTGTCGCGGGCACTATGCCGACCCGCACAAGTGAGGTACCATTTTTCTCGTAGGACTTTGGGGAACGCGGGGTGGGTGGAAATTTGTGGATCCACGCAGATTCCAGAACTTTCCATCACAGAAATGTGGGGAAAATGTGTTTTTTTTGTCAATTTTTTACGTTTGCAAGGGATTCTGGGTAACCGACCATGGTGGGATGCAGTCAAGTCACCCCATCCTGGATTCCCCTCGGTGTCTAGTTTACAAAAATGTATAGGTTTGCTAGTTTTCCCTAGGTGCCGGCAGGGCTAGGGTTCAAAAACTACAGCTCGTCACTTTGCCAAAAAAGGGTCATTTTTCACTGCAAAATTGAGGTGTGACCACGTCGTGTTTTACGCCGTTTCCTGTCGCGGGCACTAGGCCGACCCGCACAAGTGAGGTACCATTTTTCTCGTAGGACTTTGGGTAACGCGGGGTGGGTGGAAATTTGTGGATCCACGCAGATTCCAGAACTTTCCATCACAGAAATGTGGGGAAAATGTGTTTTTTTTGTCAATTTGTTATGTTTGCAAGGGATTCTGGGTGACAGACCATGGTGGGAGGCAGTCAAGTCACCCCATCCTGGATTCCCCTGGGTGTCTAGTTTTCAAAAATGTATAGGTTTGCTAGGTTTCCCTAGGTGCCGGCAGGGCTAGGGTTCAAAACCTACAGCTCGTCACTTTGCCAAAAAAGGGTCATTTTTCACTGCAAAATTGAGGTGTGACCACGTTGCGTTTTGCGCCGTTTCCTGTCGCGGGCACTATGCCGACTCGCACAAGTGAGGTACCATTTGTCTTGTAGGACTTTGGGGAACGCGGGGTGGGTGGAAATTTGTGGATCCACGCAGATTCCAGAACTTTCCATCACAGAAATGTGGGGAAAATGTGTTTTTTTTGTCAATTTTTTACGTTTGCAAGGGATTCTGGGTAACCGACCATGGTGGGATGCAGTCAAGTCACCCCATCCTGGATTCCCCTCGGTGTCTAGTTTACAAAAATTATAGGTTTGCTAGGTTTCCCTAGGTGCCGGCAGGGCTAGGGTTCAAAAACTACAGCTCGTCACTTTGCCAAAAAAGGGTCATTTTTCACTGCAAAATTGAGGTGTGACCACGTCGTGTTTTACGCCGTTTCCTGTCGCGGGCACTAGGCCGACCCGCACAAGTGAGGTACCAGTTTTCTCGTAGGACTTTGGGTAACGCGGGGTGGGTGGAAATTTGTGGATCCACGCAGATTCCAGAACTTTCCATCACAGAAATGTGGGGTAAATGTGTTTTTTTTGTCAATTTGTTATGTTTGCAAGGGATTCTGGGTTACAGACCATGGTGGGAGGCAGTCAAGTCACCCCATCCTGGATTCCCCTGGGTGTCTAGTTTTCAAAAATGTATAGGTTTGCTAGGTTTCCCTAGGTGCCGGCAGGGCTAGGGTTCAAAACCTACAGCTCGTCACTTTGCCAAAAAAGGGTCATTTTTCACTGCAAAATTGAGGTGTGACCACGTTGCGTTTTGCGCCGTTTCCTGTCGCGGGCACTAGGCCGACCCGCACAAGTGAGGTACCATTTTTCTCGAAGGACTTTGGGGAACGCGGGGTGGGTGGAAATTTGTGGATCCACGCAGATTCCAGAACTTTCCATCACAGAAATGTGGGGAAAATATGTTTTTTTTGGCAATTTTTTACGTTTGCAAGGGATTCTGGGTAACAAACCATGGTGGGAGGCAGTCAAATCACCCCATCCTGGATTCCACTGGGTGTCTAGTTTTCAAAAATGTATAGGTTTGCTAGGTTTCCCTAGGTGCCGGCAGGGCTAGGGTTAAAAAACTACAGCTCGTCACTTTGCCAAAAAAGGGTCATTTTTCACTGCAAAATTGAGGTGTGACCACGTTGCGTTTTGCGCCGTTTCCAGCCGCGGGCACTATGCCGACCCGCACAAGTGAGGTACGATTTTTCTCGTAGTGTGGTAAATAAAATTCCTTTACCTGGACTTAATTTGATACAGAAACATAATAAAATAGCTCAGTAAAATGAGAGGCAGAATCCGTGGTATTAGAGGTTCGGAATGGGCTTTATTCCAGTGATCGATTATAATCGGTTGCTCCAAGTTCCGTCACCACGAAGGTTCAGGAAGTGAAGTACATACATTATTGACATGAAATGACTTTTATAGATCATACATTACAATGAAGCGAATGCAATAGGCGTAACAATTGATAAGGAAAATGACGATTTATCTGCGTAACCAAAAATGGGTGTAATAAGGAGTAAAAAAGGAACGTAATTGGTTATGATGTCACATATAGGTGGATCTATAAGATAATACTTGGCATAGATGCGCGCGCAGCAACATGACGTGCAATTGACGTGTAACTAGGGGGTGAAGGGGACTTGACATTTAGCTCTACATGTGGAGACAGGAAGTCTGGGGGGTCAAGTCAACCTAATCCCAAATCATATCTAACATCCTATGTTTAAAGAACTATGTTATCCACGAAAGAAGGACTCTCGGACAGAATCTATTCTATACTGACTGTGCGTGCGTGTACAAGCGTCTAAGTGTCTACACTAAATGCGAGGGGGTAGAAATATTCCATGGTAACAGGGCTATGAATTACTTGCATGAGGACAGAGAAGCCGGGCCTTTTGCTTGGTAACTGGAAGAATGTTTACTTAAACTACTAGGCAGGAATGCATCGGCTGAGGGGGAAGCAGATAATTCGAAGGTGAAATACAGTTCTTGGCAGAGAATAGGCTGATGTCAGGCTTCGTGAGCCGCGCAGAGAATGAGACAAAGTTCATGGTCACAGATGCAGGCTCAGACTCGAGCTTTCAGAGGCAGAAGGCAAGAGGAGTTTGATGACAGAATCAGGGCCTACTTGCCTGGACTGTAAAATGGCATAAGTGAACCATATAAAGCCGGTGGCCTTTCATATTTAGGAATGGAATATCCGGCCTATTCATGGCGGATCTGACAGAGGACATGTTGACGGTGGACGCACATGTATTTGCGTCTTCATAACTGGAACTGGAGGAAACATACATGTACTTGTAACATGCACATAGAACCGTTGGGGTCCAAGATAGGGGACATAACTGACCAGAAAAATCCATATTTCCACATTCCCTCCTTGTCCCCTACTTGCCCGTTAAGAGATATCAATCTTCATCAATCCATTGATCTGTTCATATAACATCATTTGTTCTTCTTTCTTCTTCCGTGACGAATGAAATCTTGGTGGTGGAATACACGATGTGGCACACAGACCACAGATCGCTGGTCCACATTGTAGACATAGACAGCAACTGAATAGTATGAGAAGGCCAATACCTAGGAAAGATAGGACTCTCCATCCCCAGGCCGATATCACACTCCAAAACCAACTGGACCAAGTCCAAGCGCCTGGGTTCTGGTGTATCTGGTTTACAATCTTATGAAGGCGAGTTATGGCTTTATATACTGATGGCGAATTTTCTGGTATGAATACGCAGCAGCTTGATCCGATGACCCTACAAGCTCCCCCCCTATCAGCCAGGATGACGTCAAGGACAAGACGATTTTGAAGCACAACAATCCGCATAGCAGACTGCTCTTCTGTTAAATTGCCTAGGGCGGAAATAGTTTCATTCACTACTGCTTCAAGGGTTCTAGTTAATCTACGTATCAGTTTACTATTAGTAACAGTACCTATATAGGGAAAGATGCCTTTATTGAAATCTGTGTATTTTTCCCATGCTGTTTCAGTGTAATCGACAATTGGGAGATCTCTCCGCTCTCTGTTGTGTACTAAATGAATATTTCTGTAATAATCAGGAGGAGCTAGGAAAACAGGTGGCAAAAGGAATGCAATGTAGCAGGTACCATCCCAATCTAGAGGTAGACGCATATATGCAGTCTGACCACATATAAAGTAGGAGTGGCGATAAGCTCTAAATGAAGATTTGCCTTGATCACTGAATTCTACTATAGTAGTGCATTTACTATGGCCCATATGTATGGAACCAACCTTTCTTACACACAATTCACCCTTCGCTGGGAATACTGACATGGTGGGTAAGACTAGTTCAACTTCGGATACGACATTTAGAATCATGAGATTAGGTGTAAAATTACCTAATCCATATACTTCATTTTCTAGATCAGTTCCTGTTCTTTTGGGGCGACCCTCCTTGTCAGGGTAGCAGACCTTGAGTAAAACTAGGTTCAGGTTTCCCCATACCCAATGATCTTGGTAAACTGCTGTGTCTGAGTCTATGGAATTGATTAAACTAAACCATGCTCCACAGGAGCCATTATGTGTAAAGGGGTGTGGAAAGAATGGCAGGACTCCTTCATAATTCTGATAGGGAGGGAGCCGACCACACACCCAACAATTAGTAGCATTAATAGTCTGATGGGAATGATGTAACATACTAATGAAAGTGTTATTGCGCAGCGCAAGTCTATAAGACAATTCATGCGGCGGTAGGTCACTAAAAGAATGTTCTGCGGTAACGTTGTAAACGTTTCTGGCAATAGGGTAATATATGTGCAACAATATACTTGCAGTAATTATTAAAAGACTTAAGGAAAACAAGATTATTAATGTCACTATGCAATGGCTACGCAGTGATTTACAATACGCCTGTCGTTTCAACATTTTCCGCGACTGTCCATGATTCAGGTCTAGAGGATACATGTCAGAGACAAATTCAACCGCTTCACCTTGGAGAGGACTTAAACAATCAAATTGTCTGACGTTCTAGGCCTCAATTTTACTTTATAGAGTTCGGTTTCAGTCTTTTCAACCAAAGGAAGTTTTGAATCAGTCTGTGAGGGAGTGCAGGGCACAATGTCTATATCCGAGGATAGTCCATGAAATTTCTTGATATGACTTGAATGAATCCAGCCCTTGCGGCCCTCGATCTTCACGGCTGTCCTTGTGGTGAGCAGAACCAACTTGGGTGTCTTCCACCTGGGCTCCAGCTGAGTCTTTCGGTCGAAATTTCTCACAAATACGAGATCACCCGGAACTACGTCATGGGGTTTCACCTCAGTGTTGTCGGGAAAGGCTGCAGCTACCTGTGAACGACAAGATTGTAGTGCAGACATCAAGGAAGCCAAGTAATCTGTCAGCATATTACAGTCAACATCAGTTATTTTGCGTGGTATAGGCGTCCCCCACATATTTGGTGGTCTACCAAAGATCACCTCATACGGGGATAGCCCTGTTCGAGAGTGTGCTACCATTCTCATGTAAAAGAGTGCAACTGGTAACGCTACTATCCAGTCGACACCTTTCCCTCTGCATATTTTGGACAATCTGATTTTCAGTATCTGATTATGTCTTTCTACGAGACCTGCTGCCTCGGGGTGTCGGACACAGTGGAATTTCCACTGATATCCTAACAGAAGTGAAACATGTTTCATTAATTCGGATGAGAACGGCTGGCCGTTATCTGAGTAGACAACACGTGGTAAACCGTATCGTGGGAAGAATTCTCGAACCAACTGTTTGGCAGTAGTCGGGGCAGTGTAATCTGAAACCGGGTATGCCTCCGTCCAAAGGGACAGAGCGCAGACAACTACGAGAACATATTTGAATCCTCGACATCGTTCCATCTGGATATAATCCATCTGGAGCACTTCAAAAGGGTGATCAGGAGGATGAAATCCACCCTGTTCTACGGGAACGCTTTTTCCTGGGTTAAACTGACAACAGATCATACAGGTACGGACTTTTTGTTTGGCTGCTGCTCGTAAATGTTTATTGAACCAAATGTGTTGAATGCTGTCTAGCATAGCTTTTTCTCCGAGATGTGCTGGACTATGTGTAGTGTTAATTATAACTTGGACCATTGAATCAGGAAGGAACCACACAGACTTTTCCTTCATCATCCATCCTTGGTCCGTTTGGATCCCTCCTAATTCAGTCCATTTCTTTATTTCGTCTGATGTAGCATGTGTCTGTATGTCAATTACGTCAAGAGTAGGATCTTTAACTGTCATACAATGTGTCGGCATCGGGACTATTGTCTTTGTCATGTCGGGGGTTTGAGTTTGAGCAGTCTGTTTAGCTGTCCTGTCGGCTAAATCGTTGCCTTGGGAAATGATATCAGTAACCTTCGTATGAGCCTTACATTTCATAATTGATATTGCAGTGGGTCGATGTATTGCATCTAATAAGGCATGAATGAGGGGTCCGTGCTGAATGTGGGCACCGTGGGAAGTTAAATAACCTCTCTCTCGCCACAGCACGCCGAAGTCATGTACAACTCCGAATGCATAACGTGAATCAGTGTATATGTTGACTTTTTTATTCGTGGCTTGAATACAGGCTTGTATCAGAGCGATGAGCTCTGTGGCTTGAGCTGACAAAGTATTTATACGATTAGTTTCAATGACTTCAGTATCTGTTGTGACTGCATAAGCAGCCACTAACTCTCCTGTACTTGTTCTCATACATGAACCATCTACATACAATGTCAGGTCTGGATCTGACAATGGGACATCGGTTAAGTCTTGTCTGGGTTTTGTCGTTATAGTAATAACTTCAATACAGTCATGAGCTAGTGGGTCTGTTCCGGTTACTGGCAAAAGTGTGGCAGGATTCAATGTGTTACAGCGTCTGATTTCTATATGTGGCTGAAACAATGTAAGTTCGTACCCTGTAAGTCGCGCTATAGTCAAGTGTTGTGTTTGCGTTCTATTTACAAGAACCTCTACTGCGTGTGGCACTTGAACTGTCAATGGATGTCCTAACACTATGGCATCGCTTTGTCTGATTGCTAAAGCTGTCGCTGCTACTGATTTCAGGCATGCAGGCAAAGCCTGAGCTACGGGATCTAATGTACTAGAAAAATAAGCACATGGTTTGTGTGCTCCTGCTTGTTCCTGTGTGAGTACTGACAAAGCAGTACCTTCGCGTTCTGTAACAAAGAGTGTAAACTGTTTTCTGTAACATGGTGTTGCTAAAACAGGTGCTTGACATAAAGCTTTCTTTAGGCTTTCAAAAGCTTGTGTATGTTCCTGAGTCCAAGGGAGAACAGTCGATGTGGCTGCCTCCTGTGTTGTCAACTGAATGAGTGGTTTTGCTAGAAATGCATACTGAGGGATCCACTGCCTACAATATGAAGTGAGGCCTATGAAAGCCCGCACCTCCTTTTGTGTCTTGGGTGTTGGCATGTTAGCTATTAACTGAATGCGGTCCGGTGTAAGCTGCCTTCCCTCCTTGGACAGCGAGTGTCCAAGATAAACAACTCGCTGAACACAGAATTGCAGCTTAGAAGGGGACACCTTGTGCCCCTTTTCGGCTAGAAATTTTAAAACTGTCAGTGATGCTTTTTCACATTCCGGTTCGCTTCTTGCGGTGATCAGCAGATCATCGACGTATTGGAGCAGAGCAGTGTTAACTGGCATGTGGATACTATCTAGTTCTCGTTTCAGTGCTTGGCTATAGATGCTGGGGCTTTCTGTAAATCCTTGAGGTGCGCGTGAGAATTTAAAGCTACGTCCATTTAAACTAAATCCGAACAAATATTGGCTCTCCGGATCTATTGGGACGCTGAAAAAAGCATTCTTGAGATCAATTACAGTAAAGAATGTTGCTTCGGAATCAATGGCTGTCAGTAATGACGAGATATCTGGGACCACAGGGAATTGTGGCACAATGCATTTGTTTAACTCGCGCAGATCAATAACCAATCGATATACTGGCGGGGCCTTTGGATCTGTTCGTTTAAGAATCGGAATTATCGGTGAATTACATACATTGGAGTCTGTTTCCACAACTACTCCTTGGGCAATGAGCTCGTCAATGATTTGTAGTAAAGCCACTACAGCATCTGGTGGTAACTTGTATTGTCGCATTCGTGGTAGCACCACTCCTGCCTTTAATGTGACTCGATATGGTGTAATATTCATACATCCAATATCAGTAGGGCCTTGTGCCCATAGATGTGTAGGTACAGTCTGCAGTCGGGGATCCATGTCTCTGGACACATAGTGACCTTTAAAATCACGTAAAAACAACCTCACTCCTTCCGGAGAACAACATATTATGGCTCCTAGAGCTTTCAACGTTTTTATTCCTAGCAAGTTTTCTGGACATGATTTAGTAAGCAATAAATCTGTAGTTCGGGTCAGAGGTCCTATCGTAAGTGGAAGAGGCTGTGATACTTCATTAACAATAGGTTTTCCTGAAAAACCAAGGGAAATATTCTGTGAGCCTGAGAGGGGTGCCCCTGGAACTTCACTACGTTTTATAGTTGTTCGACTTGCCCCTGTATCGAGTAAAAATTTTTTGTCTTGGCCTAATAATTCACTATGTACATAAGGTCCTTCTTGATCTATAGGTATTTCAATAAGGGGTAAGTCAACTTCCCTCTCTAGGCTTTTTCATGCGTAACGCTGGTACTCAGGATATTCATACTGGGCGGTCTGATACATTTGTCGTGTTGTTGTCTGTGTGGCAGCAACAGGCAACGGTGGTGCAGCTGGCACAAACTGTATTGGCTGTTGTGCGGCTGGCATGGCCTGGGCATGCTGCGGAGCTCCTTGTTCATTCTGCTCTTGTCTAAATGGCCGTGATCTTTCTTGTGTTTTACCTATGCTGATATTATGTTTCAAAACTGGACAGTCGTGTACGTAATGACCTGGCTTTTTACAATAATTACATGTCCCTTTTACAGGTCCTGCTGAATCGGAATGTGTCATACCCTTTTTATGTCCTTCAGCTGGAACTGTCTGGGAAACCAGCATTTTCATTTTCGTGTCTTTCATGCGTCTGTGTTCATGTTCTTGTTCCTCTCTAATTCTATTGTGATGGTACTGTAACATTTGTAACATTTGTGATGGAGTGTTACCTTGCCAGGTACTCTCGAATTTTAATACTCTATTCTTTACTGGGGGCAGGGCATTTTCTACTAATTTTGTTACAAACAGATGTGGGTATGATTCGCTACTTGCTTTTATGCCACTATTTATACCAAAACATTTTTCAAATCGGGCATAGTAATCACTAGTGTCTTCATCTTGCTTCTGCTTACAGGCTGAAATTGTACCCCAATCTTCCTTTTTCGTAGTTAATAAACGTGGCAGTACCTGTACTAATAAACCTGGTAGTGCTTTAGTTTTATCCCCAAGTCCTGCTCCTGCAGTTCGGGCCTTTTCTTCCGCTTCTAACACTGACCATTCTATCTTTTGGTCTCCTACCTCCCACTCTTTTTCCTTGAGTTTCTCATAAATACCAGCAGGCATCAATACCTTTAGTATTGTCATAATGTCGGGATAGGTATACTCTCCCATGAGTAACATGTCTTTAATTTCTCGGTGAAAACCCGCTGGATCTTTGTCATGACTGGGTACCACTTTCTTCATTTGTAACAATTCTATTTTTGATATGGGCGTATATACAAATACGCGCTTAAACTCGTTGTCCTCGCCTTTTATTGGGTGCACTTCTCGTAAGGGATTCTGTCTATCCATGTAATACGTGGTTCTTTCCTTGACGGGTAATGAGACACGGTCTGAACATACAAAAAGAATATACTGCTTTCTTAATTCTAGAATTTCTTTAATTAATTTAGTACCTGAACCTCTCCATTTATTCATAAGCAATTCGGTCAATATGTCAGGTAAGGGACCAGGGTCCGAACGCTGACTCCGATATAGTATAATGAGTTGTTGAATCATATAAATCCCAGCTAACCTCTGTTCATCTGGGGTGAGATTCAAAAATGTGCGTACTACTGTATCATCACTATATTTTCCGGGACTGTCCACCCAATGGACAGCTGCCCTGGCTAAATCTTGTTCATCCATAGAATCGAGAAAATGATAACCCCTTCGTTCTCGGAGTAGTTTGTCGGCGGTTTGGAACGAATGCTCGTTAGACCTTATATTAATTATAGGTATTTGGAAATTCCTGTTATTGTCTGGACATATCGGACGTATCGGGTCGATAAGACATCTATTACTATTACAAGATCCTCCTCTTCCTACATAGGCTATGGTGTCTGACTGTCCTGTGGGCAGTCCTGACCCTTCTTCCTCGCTTTGTTCGAACTCGTCTACCTCTAATCTCTCTTCGTGTAGGCGTTCTATTTCTTTACGGATCTTTCGGCACATGGCTATTATACAATTTTGCTTATCATGTCTCCCTTCTGATATATTCTGGCTCCATCTTGTAAGAATTTGCATTGCTTCCGGGTCTACCCCCGGTCGGTCTTGATTTCTGATCACACAATTTATGAGGAAACGTAACAGTTCCCCCTGTATCTCTACTTTCTGGTATTCCATAGCTCTGTTAATACATTCTGGATCTCGCCCTGTTTGGACAAAATGATATATTTTATCTAGATGCGCAGTCATTCCTGGTAACTTCCCTAAATACACTGCGGCTCGTCTGATACGCAATGATGCCAGGGTCATTTCGTCCTCTTTGCCGGGCACAGGGTCATATCTACAATCTACAAGAAGTTCCTTCAGCTACGGGCACTTATGAGTTTGGGTGTACGTGAATGTGCTGACTCTTGAAAAGTAAGTTTATTTATTCTGGGTGGCGTAGAAAAAATATTGGTAGCACCTCCCGTGGCCCCATCTGGGGTGTCGGGTGTGAAAGGATTCGTTGAACGTGATACGGCAACTACAGGTGTGGACACAGCTATAGAAGTAGCTGTAGGAACGGATGCAGAAACAGATGTGCTTGCCGGAACTTGTGACTCGATTTGTTGCTGTAGGGATACGGGTACTGGATCTTGGCGTTGGATCTCCCTGGTATGCGGTCTATGCGGGGCGGAATTAGCATACTCGGGAGCTGCGTCATCTAAATATGAGGAAAGAAAAACATCTTCTGCGGTTCTAGGATGCCCCTTAGGATGTACCTTTATTGGAAATAATGGGGGTGGCAAGTCTTTCGGTATTTCTGGAGTAGCCTTAGGTAATCCTTCGGCCAGAAGGGGATACATACCATTCATAAGGGCATTTCTTTGCCTATCTATTTGTTCTGATTTCACTCGGATACCTTCCTCAATTAATAGATTTTCTCGAACTTTATTTGAACTCTCTTTATTCTTTTCTTCCTGTCTACGTGCTTTTTCTGTGCGTCTATGAGATTCTTTACGCCATAACTCAACGGCGTCTTTCTGTGACTGTCTGACCTTCCTTTTCCATAACTCTTCCTCAACTTTCATGATGCACTCTGCATCCCAGGTTCCCGCTGTGGGCCACCTCTGACTTTCTGGTAATCCTTTGGTGTAGTCTACCCATAAATCAAGAAATAATATAGTGTCTAAGCCATGTTTGTGATACATAAAGTGCCCTGGAGTGTCCCTAGGAGGAATAGGAACGGCTTCTTCGAGTACCCCTTTTCTTGTAGTGATCTGTCTTAGTTTCGAAAAGAGCGGCATATTGGCAACTGATCCGATACTTAATCTTGAACACACTTAATACAAAAGCACAATAATGAACAACCATTCATACCACAATATGCAGGACGTTTTTAAACACATTAAACATTAAACATTAAACATTTTTAACCTTTAAAATAACCTACAATGATGATCGTCTGCATAACTAATCACCAAGCTTAATTCTTGACAATAACTAGATACTTCGGAATACTTGATATACTGCTAAACAGTACAGATACACTGCTAAAACAGTGCAGACCGGATTTGTGTACCCAAACCCGTCTTGACCGGCACAACCTATGTGCACGTCAGAAATGCCTCCCCAGTAATGGTACTCACCGGGTAGCTTCGGAAACGGAAGGCCTCGGTAACTTGAACTTTAACCGGACTGGACTCGACTCGACTCGTCGGAAACTGGACTCGACTTGGGACTTCGGAAACTGGTGGGCCTCTGTATACCTCGGATCTTGCTCTCTCAGCTAGGCTCTGGTCAGGATACTTCGCACTTCTCACCGCCTCGTCTGGGTGTTGATCGCAGCCTCAGTCGCCCCCGCTTGACCGGAGGGAGATACAGGAAATCCTGCTGGTACGCGTTATTGTCCGTCCAGCTGTGGCAGGAGACCGGGCCTGCAACTCACCGCCGGCGCGTGAGATGAGAAAGTGTCCCTGTTCGGGCGCCATTCATGTGGTAAATAAAATTCCTTTACCTGGACTTAATTTGATACAGAAACATAATAAAATAGCTCAGTAAAATGAGAGGCAGAATCCGTGGTATTAGAGGTTCGGAATGGGCTTTATTCCAGTGATCGATTATAATCGGTTGCTCCAAGTTCCGTCACCACGAAGGTTCAGGAAGTGAAGTACATACATTATTGACATGAAATGACTTTTATAGATCATACATTACAATGAAGCGAATGCAATAGGCGTAACAATTGATAAGGAAAATGACGATTTATCTGCGTAACCAAAAATGGGTGTAATAAGGAGTAAAAAAGGAACGTAATTGGTTATGATGTCACATATAGGTGGATCTATAAGATAATACTTGGCATAGATGCGCGCGCAGCAACATGACGTGCAATTGACGTGTAACTAGGGGGTGAAGGGGACTTGACATTTAGCTCTACATGTGGAGACAGGAAGTCTGGGGGGTCAAGTCAACCTAATCCCAAATCATATCTAACATCCTATGTTTAAAGAACTATGTTATCCACGAAAGAAGGACTCTCGGACAGAATCTATTCTATACTGACTGTGCGTGCGTGTACAAGCGTCTAAGTGTCTACACTAAATGCGAGGGGGTAGAAATATTCCATGGTAACAGGGCTATGAATTACTTGCATGAGGACAGAGAAGCCGGGCCTTTTGCTTGGTAACTGGAAGAATGTTTACTTAAACTACTAGGCAGGAATGCATCGGCTGAGGGGGAAGCAGATAATTCGAAGGTGAAATACAGTTCTTGGCAGAGAATAGGCTGATGTCAGGCTTCGTGAGCCGCGCAGAGAATGAGACAAAGTTCATGGTCACAGATGCAGGCTCAGACTCGAGCTTTCAGAGGCAGAAGGCAAGAGGAGTTTGATGACAGAATCAGGGCCTACTTGCCTGGACTGTAAAATGGCATAAGTGAACCATATAAAGCCGGTGGCCTTTCATATTTAGGAATGGAATATCCGGCCTATTCATGGCGGATCTGACAGAGGACATGTTGACGGTGGACGCACATGTATTTGCGTCTTCATAACTGGAACAGGAGGAAACATACATGTACTTGTAACATGCACATAGAACCGTTGGGGTCCAAGATAGAGGACATAACTGACCAGAAAAATCCATATTTCCACAGTAGGACATTGGGGTACGCGGGGTGGGTGGAAAATTGTGGATCCACGCAGATTCCAGAACTTTCCATCACAGAAATATGGGGAAAATGTGTTTTTTTTGTCAATTTTTTACGTTTGCAAGGGATTCTGGGTAACAGACCATGGTGGGAGGCAGTCAAGTCACCCCATCCTGGATTCCCCTGGGTGTCTAGTTTTCAAAAATGTATAGGTTTGCTAGGTTTCCCTAGGAGCCGGCAGGGCTAGGGTTCAAAAACTACAGCTAGTCACTTTGCCAAAAAGGGGTCATTTTTCACTGCAAAATTGAGGTGTGACCACGTTGCGTTTTGCGCCGTTTCCTGTCGCGGGCACTATGCCGACCCGCACAAGTGAGGTACCATTTTTCTTGTAGGACTTTGGGGAACGCCGGGTGCGTGGGAATTTGTGGATCCACGCAGATTCCAGAACTTTCCATTACAGAAATGTGGGGAAAATGTGTTTTTTTTGTCAATTGTTTACGTTTGCAAGGGATTCTGGGTAACAGACCATGGTGGGAGGCAGTCAAGTCACGCCATCCTGGATTCCCCTGGGTGTCTAGTTTTCAAAAATGTATAGGTTTGCTAGGTTTCCCTAGGTGCCGGCAGAGCTAGGGTTCAAAACCTACAGCTCGTCACTTTGCCAAAAAAGGGTCATTTTTCACTGCAAAATTGAGGTGTGACCACATTGCGTTTTGCGCCGTTTCCTGTCGCGGGCACTATGCCGACCCGCACAAGTGAGGTACCATTTGTCTTGTAGGACTTTGGGGAACGCGGGGTGGGTGGAAATTTGTGGATCCACGCAGATTCCAGAACTTTCCATCACAGAAATGTGGGGAAAATGTGTTTTTTTTGTCAATTTGTTATGTTTGCAAGGGATTCTGGGTTACAGACCATGGTGGGAGGCAGTCAAGTCACCCCATCCTGGATTCCCCTGGGTGTCTAGTTTTTAAAAATGTATAGGTTTGCTAGGTTTCCCTAGGTGCCGGCAGGGCTAGGGTTCAAAACCTACAGCTCGTCACTTTGCCAAAAAAGGGTCATTTTTCACTGCAAAATTGAGGTGTGACCACGTTGTGTTTTGTGCCGTTTCCTGTCGCGGGCACTATGCCGACCCGCACAAGTGAGGTACCATTTGTCTTGTAGGACTTTGGGGAACGCGGGGTGGGTGGAAATTTGTGGATCCATGCAGATTCCAGAACTTTCCATCACAGAAATGTGGGGAAAATGTGTTTTTTTTGTCAATTTTTTACGTTTGCAAGGGATTCTGGGTAACCGACCATGGTGGGATGCAGTCAAGTCACCCCATCCTGGATTCCCCTCGGTGTCTAGTTTACAAAAATGTATAGGTTTGCTAGGTTTCCCTAGGTGCCGGCAGGGCTAGGGTTCAAAAACTACAGCTCGTCACTTTGCCAAAAAAGGGTCATTTTTCACTGCAAAATTGAGGTGTGACCACGCCGTGTTTTACGCCGTTTCCTGTCGCGGGCACTAGGCCGACCCGCACAAGTGAGGTACCATTTTTCTCGTAGGACTTTGGGTAACGCGAGGTGGGTGGAAATTTGTGGATCCACGCAGATTCCAGAACTTTCCATCACAGAAATGTGGGGAAAATGTGTTTTTTTTGTCAATTTGTTATGTTTGCAAGGGATTCTGGGTTACAGACCATGGTGGGAGGCAGTCAAGTCACCCCATCCTGGATTCCCCTGGGTGTCTAGTTTTTAAAAATGTATAGGTTTGCTAGGTTTCCCTAGGTGCCGGCAGGGCTAGGGTTCAAAACCTACAGCTCGTCACTTTGCCAAAAAAGGGTCATTTTTCACTGCAAAATTGAGGTGTGACCATGTTGCGTTTTGCGCCGTTTCCTGTCGCGGGCACTAGGCCGACCCGCACAAGTGAGGTACCATTTTTCTCGTAGGACTTTGGGGAACGCGGGGTGGGTGGAAATTTGTGGATCCACGCAGATTCCAGAACTTTCCATTACAGAAATGTGGGGAAAATGTGGTTTTTTTGTCAATTGTTTACGTTTGCAAGGGATTCTGGGTAACAGACCATGGTGGGAGGCAGTCAAGTCACCCCATCCTGGATTTCCCTGGGTGTCTAGTTTTCAAAAATGTATAGGTTTGCTAGGTTTCCCTAGGTGCCGGCAGGGCTAGGGTTAAAAAACTACAGCTCGTCACTTTGCCAAAAAAGGGTCATTTTTCACTGCAAAATTGAGGTGTGATCACGTTGCGTTTTGCGCCGTTTCCAGCCGCGGGCACTATGCCGACCCGCACAAGTGAGGTACGATTTTTCTCGTAGGACATTGGGGTACGCGGGGTGGGTGGAAAATTGTGGATCCACGCAGATTCCAGAACTTTCCATCACAGAAATATGGGGAAAATGTGTTTTTTTTGTCAATTTTTTACGTTTGCAAGGGATTCTGGGTAACAGACCATGGTGGGAGGCAGTCAAGTCACCCCATCCTGGATTTCCCTGGGTGTCTAGTTTTCAAAAATGTATAGGTTTGCTAGGTTTCCCTAGGAGCCGGCAGGGCTAGGGTTCAAAAACTACAGCTAGTCACTTTGCCAAAAAGGGGTCATTTTTCACTGCAAAATTGAGGTGTGACCACGTTGCGTTTTGCGCCGTTTCCTGTCGCGGGCACTATGCCGACCCGCACAAGTGAGGTACCATTTTTCTTGTAGGAGTTTGGGGAACGCCGGGTGCGTGGAAATTTGTGGATCCACGCAGATTCCAGAACTTTCCATTACAGAAATGTGGGGAAAATGTGTTTTTTTTGTCAATTGTTTACGTTTGCAAGGGATTCTTGGTAACAGACCATGGTGGGAGGCAGTCAAGTCACGCCATCCTGGATTCCCCTGGGTGTCTAGTCTTCAAAAATGTATAGGTTTGCTAGGTTTCCCTAGGTGCCGGCAGAGCTAGGGTTCAAAACCTACAGCTCGTCACTTTGCCAAAAAAGGGTCATTTTTCACTGCAAAATTGAGGTGTGACCACATTGCGTTTTGCGCCGTTTCCTGTCGCGGGCACTATGCCGACCCGCACAAGTGAGGTACCATTTGTCTTGTAGGACTTTGGGGAACGCGGGGTGGGTGGAAATTTGTGGATCCACGCAGATTCCAGAACTTTCCATCACAGAAATGTGGGGAAAATGTGTTTTTTTTGTCAATTTTTTACGTTTGCAAGGGATTCTGGGTAACCGACCATGGTGGGATGCAGTCAAGTCACCCCATCCTGGATTCCCCTCGGTGTCTAGTTTACAAAAATGTATAGGTTTGTTAGGTTTCCCTAGGTGCCGGCAGGGCTAGGGTTCAAAAACTACAGCTCGCCACTTGGCCAAAAAAGGGTCATTTTTCACTGCAAAATTGAGGTGTGACCACGTCGTGTTTTACGCCGTTTCCTGTCGCGGGCACTAGGCCGACCCGCACAAGTGAGGTACCATTTTTCTCGTAGGACTTTGGGTAACGCGGGGTGGGTGGAAATTTGTGGATCCACACAGATTCCAGAACTTTCCATCACAGAAATGTGGGGAAAATGTGTTTTTTTTGTCAATTTGTTATGTTTGCAAGGGATTCTGGGTTACAGACCATGGTGGGAGGCAGTCAAGTCACCCCATCCTGGATTCCCCTGGGTGTCTAGTTTTCAAAAATGTATAGGTTTGCTAGGTTTCCCTAGGTGCCGGCACGGCTAGGGTTCAAAACCTACAGCTCGTCACTTTGCCAAAAAAGGGTCATTTTTCACTGCAAAATTGAGGTGTGACCACGTTGCGTTTTGCGCCGTTTCCTGTCGCGGGCACTATGCCGACCCGCACAAGTGAGGTACCATTTGTCTTGTAGGACTTTGGGGAATGCGGGGTGGGTGGAAATTTGTGGATCCACGCAGATTCCAGAACTTTCCATCACAGAAATGTGGGGAAAATGTGTTTTTTTTGTCAATTTTTTACGTTTGCAAGGGATTCTGGGTAACCGACCATGGTGGGATGCAGTCAAGTCACCCCATCCTGGATTCCCCTCGGTGTCTAGTTTACAAAAATGTATAGGTTTGCTAGGTTTCCCTAGGTGCCGGCAGGGCTAGGGTTCAAAAACTACAGCTCGTCACTTTGCCAAAAAAGGGTCATTTTTCACTGCAAAATTGAGGTGTGACCACGTCGTGTTTTACGCCGTTTCCTGTCGCGGGCACTAGGCCGACCCGCACAAGTGAGGTACCATTTTTCCCGTAGGACTTTGGGTAACGCGAGGTGGGTGGAAATTTGTGGATCCACGCAGATTCCAGAACTTTCCATCACAGAAATGTGGGGAAAATGTGTTTTTTTTGTCAATTTGTTATGTTTGCAAGGGATTCTGGGTTACAGACCATGGTGGGAGGCAGTCAAGTCACCCCATCCTGGATTCCCCTGGGTGTCTAGTTTTTAAAAATGTATAGGTTTGCTAGGTTTCCCTAGGTGCCGGCAGGGCTAGGGTTCAAAACCTACAGCTCGTCACTTTGCCAAAAAAGGGTCATTTTTCACTGCAAAATTGAGGTGTGACCATGTTGCGTTTTGCGCCGTTTCCTGTCGCGGGCACTAGGCCGACCCGCACAAGTGAGGTACCATTTTTCTCGTAGGACTTTGGGGAACGCGGGGTGGGTGGAAATTTGTGGATCCACGCAGATTCCAGAACTTTCCATTACAGAAATGTGGGGAAAATGTGGTTTTTTTGTCAATTGTTTACGTTTGCAAGGGATTCTGGGTAACAGACCATGGTGGGAGGCAGTCAAGTCACGCCATCCTGGATTCCCCTGGGTGTCTAGTTTTAAAAAATGTATAGGTTTGCTAGGTTTCCCTAGGTGCCGGCAGAGCTAGGGTTCAAAACCTACAGCTCGTCACTTTGCCAAAAAAGGGTCATTTTTCACTGCAAAATTGAGGTGTGACCACATTGCGTTTTGCGCCGTTTCCTGTCGCGGGCACTAGGCCGACCCGCACAAGTGAGGTACCATTTGTCTTGTAGGACTTTGGGGAACGCGGGGTGGGTGGAAATTTGTGGATCCACGCAGATTCCAGAACTTTCCATCACAGAAATGTGGGGAAAATGTTTTTTTTTTGTCAATTTTCTATGTTTGCAAGGGATTCTGGGTAACCGACCATGGTGGGATGCAGTCAAGTCACCCCATCCTGGATTCCCCTCGGTGTCTAGTTTACAAAAATGTATAGGTTTGCTAGGTTTCCCTAGGTGCCGGCAGGGCTAGGGTTCAAAAACTACAGCTCGTCACTTTGCCAAAAAAGGGTCATTTTTCACTGCAAAATTGAGGTGTGACCACGTTGCGTTTTGCGCCGTTTCCTGTCGCGGGCACTATGCCGACCCGCACAAGTGAGGTACCATTTTTCTCGTAGGACTTTGGGGAACGCGGGGTGGGTGGAAATTTGTGGATCCACGCAGATTCCAGAACTTTCCATCACAGAAATGTGGGGAAAATGTGTTTTTTTTGTCAATTTTTTTACGTTTGCAAGGGATTCTGGGTAACAGACCATGGTGGGAGGCAGTCAAGTCACCCCATCCTGGATTCCCCTGGGTGTCCAGTTTTCAAAAATGTATAGGTTTGCTAGGTTTCCCTAGGTGCCGGCAGGGCTAGGGTTCAAAAACTACAGCTCGTCACTTTGCCAAAAAAGGGTCATTTTTCACTGCAAAATTGAGGTGTGACCACGTTGCGTTTTGCGCCGTTTCCTGTCGCGGGCACTATGCCGACCCGCACAAGTGAGGTACCATTTGTCTTGTAGGACTTTGGGGAACGCGGGGTGGGTGGAAATTTGTGGATCCACGCAGATTCCAGAACTTTCCATCACAGAAATGTGGGGAAAATGTGTTTTTTTTGTCAATTTTTTACGTTTGCAAGGGATTCTGGGTAACCGACCATGGTTGGATGCAGTCAAGTCACCCCATCCTGGATTCCCCTCGGTGTCTAGTTTACAAAAATGTATAGGTTTGCTAGGTTTCCCTAGGTGCCGGCAGGGCTAGGGTTCAAAAACTACAGCTCATCACTTTGCCAAAAAAGGGTCATTTTTCACTGCAAAATTGAGGTGTGACCACGTCGTGTTTCACGCCGTTTCCTGTCGCGGGCACTAGGCTGACCCGCACAAGTGAGGTACCATTTTTCTTGTAGGACTTTGGGTAACGCGGGGTGGGTGGAAATTTGTGGATCCACGCAGATTCCAGAACTTTCCATCACAGAAATGTGGGGAAAATGTGTTTTTTTTGTCAATTTGTTATGTTTGCAAGGGATTCTGGGTTACAGACCATGGTGGGAGGCAGTCAAGTCACCCCATCCTGGATTCCCCTGGGTGTCTAGTTTACAAAAATGTATAGGTTTGCTAGGTTTCCCTAGGTGCCGGCAGGGCTAGGGTTCAAAAACGACAGCTCGTCACTTTGCCAAAAAAGGGTCATTTTTCACTGCAAAATTGAGGTGTGACCACGTTGCGTTTTGAGCCGTTTCCTGTCGCGGGCACTATGCCGACCCGCACAAGTGAGGTACCATTTTTCTCGTAGGACTTTGGGGAACGCCGGGTGGGTGGAAATTTGTGGATCCACGCAGATTCCAGAACTTTCCATCACAGAAATGTGGGGAAAATGTGTTTTGTTTGTCAATTTTTTTACGTTTGCAAGGGATTCTGGGTAACAGACCATGGTGGGAGGAAGTCAAGTCACCCCATCCTGGATTCCCCTGGGTGTCTAATTTTCAAAAATGTATAGGTTTGCTAGGTTTCCCTAGGTGCCGGCAGGGCTAGGGTTCAAAAACTACAGCTCGTCATTTTTTCAAAAAAGGGTCATTTTTCACTGCAAAATTGAGGTGTGACCACGTTGCGTTTTGCGCCGTTTCCTGTCGCGGGCACTATGCCGACCCGCACAAGTGAGGTACCATTTTTCTCGTAGGACATTGGGGAACGCGGGGTGGGTGGAAATTTGTGGATCCACGCAGATTCCAGAACTTTCCATCAGAGACATATGGGGAAAATGTGGTTTTTTTTGTCAATTTTTTACGTTTGCAAGGGATTCTGGGTAACAGACCATGGTGGGAGGCAGTCAAGTCACCCCATCCTGGATTCCCCTGGGTGTCTAGTTTTCAAAAATGTATAGGTTTGCTAGGTCTCCCTAGGTGCCGGCAGGGCTAGGGTTCAAAAACTACAGCTAGTCACTTTGCCAAAAAAGGGTCATTTTTCACTGCAAAATTGAGGTGTGACCACGTTGCGTTTTGCGCCGTTTCCTGTCGCGGGCACTATGCCGACCCGCACAAGTGAGGTACCATTTTTCTCGTAGGACATTGGGGAACGCGGGGTGGGTGGAAATTTGTGGATCCACGCAGATTCCAGAACTTTCCATCAGAGAAATATGGGGAAAATGTGTTTTTTTTTGTCAATTTTTTACGTTTGCAAGGGATTCTGGGTAACAGACCATGGTGGGAGGCAGTCAAGTCACCCCATCCTGGATTCCCCTGGGTGTCTAGTTTTCAAAAATGTATAGGTTTGCTAGGTTTCCCTAGGTGCCGGCAGGGCTAGGGTTCAAAAACTACAGCTAGTCACTTTGCCAAAAAAGGGTCATTTTTCACTGCAAAATTTAGGTGTGACCACGTTGCGTTTTGCGCCGTTTCCTGTCGCGGGCACTAGGCCGACCCGCACAAGTGAGGTACCATTTTTCTCGTAGGACTTTGGGGAACGTGGGGTGGGTGGAAATTTGTGGATCCACACAGATTCCAGAACTTTCCAACACAGAAATGTGGGGAAAATGTGTTTTTTTTGTCAATTGTTTACGTTTGCAAGGGATTCTGGGTAACAAACCATGGTGGGAGGCAGTCAAATCACCCCATCCTGGATTCCCCTGGGTGTCTAGTTTTCAAAAATGTATAGGTTTGCTAGGTTTCTCTAGGTGCCGGCAGGGCTAGGGTTCAAAAACTACAGCTCGTCACTTTGCCAAAAAAGGGTCATTTTTCACTGCAAAATTGAGGTGTGACCACGTCGTGTTTTACGCCGTTTCCTGTCGCGGGCACTAGGCCGACCCGCACAAGTGAGGTACCATTTTTCTCGTAGGACTTTGGGTAACGCGGGGTGGGTGGAAATTTGTGGATCCACGCAGATTCCAGAACTTTCCATCACAGAAATGTTGGGAAAATGTGTTTTTTTTGTCAATTTGTTATGTTTGCAAGGGATTCTGGGTTACAGACCATGGTGGGAGGCAGTCAAGTCACCCCATCCTGGATTCCCCTGGGTGTCTAGTTTTAAAAAATGTATAGGTTTGCTAGGTTTCCCTAGGTGCCGGCAGGGCTAGGGTTCAAAACCTACAGCTCGTCACTTTGCCAAAAAAGGGTCATTTTTCACTGCAAAATTGAGGTGTGACCACGTTGCGTTTTGCGCCGTTTCCTGTCGCGGGCACTAGGCCGACCCGCACAAGTGAGGTACCATTTTTCTCGTAGGACTTTGGGGATCGCGGGGTGGGTGGAAATTTGTAGATCCACGCAGATTCCAGAACTTTCCATCACAGAAATGTGGGGAAAATGTGTTTTTTTTGTCAATTTTTTACGTTTGCAAGGGAGTCTGGGTAACAGACCATGGTGGGAGGCAGTCAAGTCACCCCATCCTGGATTCCCCTGGGTGTCTAGTTTACAAAAATGTATAGGTTTGCTAGGTTTCCCTAGGTGCCGGCAGGGCTAGGGTTCAAAAACGACAGCTCGTCTTTTTGCCAAAAAAGGGTCATTTTTCACTGCAAAATTGAGGTGTGACCACGTTGCGTTTTGCGCCGTTTCCTGTCGCGGGCACTATGCCGACCCGCACAAGTGAGGTACCATTTTTCTCGTAGGACTTTGGGGAACGCGGGGTGGGTGGAAATTTGTGGATCCACGCAGATTCCAGAACTTTCCATCACAGAAATGTGGGGAAAATGTGTTTTTTTTGTCAATTTTTTTACGTTTGCAAGGGATTCTGGGTAACAGACCATGGTGGGAGGCAGTCAAGTCACCCCATCCTGGATTCCCCTGGGTGTCTAGTTTTCAAAAATGTATAGGTTTGCTAGGTTTCCCTAGGTGCCGGCAGGGCTAGGGTTCAAAAACTACAGCTCGTCATTTTGCCAAAAAAGGGTCATTTTTCACTGCAAAATTGAGGTGTGACCACGTTGCGTTTTGCGCCGTTTCCTGTCGCGGGCACTATGCCGACCCGCACAAGTGAGGTACCATTTTTCTCGTAGGACATTGGGGAACGCGGGGTGGGTGGAAATTTGTGGATCCACGCAGATTCCAGAACTTTCCATCAGAGAAATATGGGGAAAATGTGTTTTTTTTTGTCAATTTTTTACGTTTGCAAGGGATTCTGGGTAACAGACCATGGTGGGAGGCAGTCAAGTCACCCCATCCTGGATTCCCCTGGGTGTCTAGCTTTCAAAAATGTATAGGTTTGCTAGGTTTCCCTAGGTGCCGGCAGGGCTAGGGTTCAAAAACTACAGCTAGTCACTTTGCCAAAAAAGGGTCATTTTTCACTGCAAAATTGAGGTGTGACCACGTTGCGTTTTGCGCCGTTTCCTGTCGCGGGCACTAGGCCGACCCGCACAAGTGAGGTACCATTTTTCTCGTAGGACTTTGGGGAACGTGGGGTGGGTGGAAATTTGTGGATCCACGCAGATTCCAGAACTTTCCAACACAGAAATGTGGGGAAAATGTGTTTTTTTTGTCAATTGTTTACGTTTGCAAGGGATTCTGGGTAACAAACCATGGTGGGAGGCAGTCAAATCACCCCATCCTGGATTCCCCGGGTGTCTAGTTTTCAAAAATGTATAGGTTTGCTAGGTTTCTCTAGGTGCCGGCAGGGCTAGGGTTAAAAAACTACAGCTCATCACTTTGCCAAAAAAGGGTCATTTTTCACTGCAAAATTGAGGTGTGACCACGTTGCGTTTTGCGCCGTTTCCTGTCGCGGGCACTAGGCCGACCCGCACAAGTGAGGTACCATTTTTCTCGTAGGACTTTGGGGAACGTGGGGTGGGTGGAAATTTGTGGATCCACGCAGATTCCAGAACTTTCCAACACAGAAATGTGGGGAAAATGTGTTTTTTTTGTCAATTGTTTACGTTTGCAAGGGATTCTGGGTAACAAACCATGGTGGGAGGCAGTCAAATCACCCCATCCTGGATTCCCCGGGTGTCTAGTTTTCAAAAATGTATAGGTTTGCTAGGTTTCTCTAGGTGCCGGCAGGGCTAGGGTTAAAAAACTACAGCTCATCACTTTGCCAAAAAAGGGTCATTTTTCACTGCAAAATTGAGGTGTGACCACGTTGCGTTTTGCGCCGTTTCCAGTCGCGGGCACTATGCCGACCCGCACAAGTGAGGTACCATTTTTCTTGTAGGACTTTGGGGAACGCGGGGTGCGTGGAAATTTGTGGATCCATGCAGATTCCAGAACTTTCCATCACAGAAATGTGGGGAAAATGTGTTTTTTTTGTCAATTGTTTACGTTTGCAAGGGATTCTGGGTAACAGACCATGGTGGGAGGCAGTCAAGTTACCCCATCCTGGATTCCCCTGGGTGTCTAGTTTTCAAAAATGTATAGGTTTGCTAGGTTTCCCTAGGTGCCGGTAGGGCTAGGGTTAAAAAACTACAGCTAGTCACTTTGCCAAAAAAAGGTCATTTTTCACTGCAAAATTGAGGTGTGACCACGTCGCGTTTTGCGCCGTTTCCTGTCACGGGCACTAGGCCGACCCGCACAAGTGAGGTACCATTTTTCTCGTAGGACTTTGGGGAACGCGGGGTGGGTGGAAATTTGTGGATCCACGCAGATTCCAGAACTTTCCATCACAGAAATGTGGGGAAAATGTGTTTTTTTTGTCAATGTTTTACGTTTGCAAGGGATTCTGGGTAACAGACCATGGTGGGAGGCAGTCAAGTCACCCCATCCTGGATTCCCCTGGGTGTCTAGTTTTCAAAAATGTATAGGTTTGCTAGGTTTCCCTAGGTGCCGGCAGGGCTAGGGTTCAAAAACTACAGCTCGTCACTTTGCCAAAAAAGGGTCATTTTTCACTGCAAAATTGAAGTGTGACCACGTTGCGTTTTGCGCCGTTTCCTGTCGCGGGCACTATGCCGACCCGCACAAGTGAGGTACCATTTTTCTCGTAGGACTTTGGGGAACGCGGGGTGGGTGGAAATCTGTGGATCCACGCAGATTCCAGAACTTTCCATCACAGAAATGTGGGGAAAATGTGTTTTTTTTGTAAATTTTTTATGTTTGCAAGGGATTCTGGGTAACAGACCATGGTGGGAGGCAGTCAAGTCACCCCATCCTGGATTCCCCTGGGTGTCTAGTTTTCAAAAATGTATAGGTTTGCTAGGTTTCCCTAGGAGCCGGCAGGGCTAGGGTTCAAAAACTACAGCTAGTCACTTTGCCAAAAAAGGGGTCATTTTTCACTGCAAAATTGAGGTGTGATCACGTTGCGTTTTGCGCCGTTTCCAGCCGCGGGCACTATGCCGACCCGCACAAGTGAGGTACGATTTTTCTCGTAGGACATTGGGGTACGCGGGGTGGGTGGAAAATTGTGGATCCACGCAGATTCCAGAACTTTCCATCACAGAAATATGGGGAAAATGTGTTTTTTTTGTCAATTTTTTACGTTTGCAAGGGATTCTGGGTAACCGACCATGGTGGGATGCAGTCAAGTCACCCCATCCTGGATTCCCCTCGGTGTCTAGTTTACAAAAATGTATAGGTTTGTTAGGTTTCCCTAGGTGCCGGCAGGGCTAGGGTTCAAAAACTACAGCTCGCCACTTGGCCAAAAAAGGGTCATTTTTCACTGCAAAATTGAGGTGTGACCACGTCGTGTTTTACGCCGTTTCCTGTCGCGGGCACTAGGCCGACCCGCACAAGTGAGGTACCATTTTTCTCGTAGGACTTTGGGTAACGCGGGGTGGGTGGAAATTTGTGGATCCACACAGATTCCAGAACTTTCCATCACAGAAATGTGGGGAAAATGTGTTTTTTTTGTCAATTTGTTATGTTTGCAAGGGATTCTGGGTTACAGACCATGGTGGGAGGCAGTCAAGTCACCCCATCCTGGATTCCCCTGGGTGTCTAGTTTTCAAAAATGTATAGGTTTGCTAGGTTTCCCTAGGTGCCGGCAGGGCTAGGGTTCAAAACCTACAGCTCGTCACTTTGCCAAAAAAGGGTCATTTTTCACTGCAAAATTGAGGTGTGACCACGTTGCGTTTTGCGCCGTTTCCTGTCGCGGGCACTATGCCGACCCGCACAAGTGAGGTACCATTTGTCTTGTAGGACTTTGGGGAATGCGGGGTGGGTGGAAATTTGTGGATCCACGCAGATTCCAGAACTTTCCATCACAGAAATGTGGGGAAAATGTGTTTTTTTTGTCAATTTTTTACGTTTGCAAGGGATTCTGGGTAACCGACCATGGTGGGATGCAGTCAAGTCACCCCATCCTGGATTCCCCTCGGTGTCTAGTTTACAAAAATGTATAGGTTTGCTAGGTTTCCCTAGGTGCCGGCAGGGCTAGGGTTCAAAAACTACAGCTCGTCACTTTGCCAAAAAAGGGTCATTTTTCACTGCAAAATTGAGGTGTGACCACGTCGTGTTTTACGCCGTTTCCTGTCGCGGGCACTAGGCCGACCCGCACAAGTGAGGTACCATTTTTCTCGTAGGACTTTGGGTAACGCGAGGTGGGTGGAAATTTGTGGATCCACGCAGATTCCAGAACTTTCCATCACAGAAATGTGGGGAAAATGTGTTTTTTTTGTCAATTTGTTATGTTTGCAAGGGATTCTGGGTTACAGACCATGGTGGGAGGCAGTCAAGTCACCCCATCCTGGATTCCCCTGGGTGTCTAGTTTTTAAAAATGTATAGGTTTGCTAGGTTTCCCTAGGTGCCGGCAGGGCTAGGGTTCAAAACCTACAGCTCGTCACTTTGCCAAAAAAGGGTCATTTTTCACTGCAAAATTGAGGTGTGACCATGTTGCGTTTTGCGCCGTTTCCTGTCGCGGGCACTAGGCCGACCCGCACAAGTGAGGTACCATTTTTCTCGTAGGACTTTGGGGAACGCGGGGTGGGTGGAAATTTGTGGATCCACGCAGATTCCAGAACTTTCCATTACAGAAATGTGGGGAAAATGTGTTTTTTTTGTCAATTGTTTACGTTTGCAAGGGATTCTGGGTAACAGACCATGGTGGGAGGCAGTCAAGTCACGCCATCCTGGATTCCCCTGGGTGTCTAGTTTTAAAAAATGTATAGGTTTGCTAGGTTTCCCTAGGTGCCGGCAGAGCTAGGGTTCAAAACCTACAGCTCGTCACTTTGCCAAAAAAGGGTCATTTTTCACTGCAAAATTGAGGTGTGACCACATTGCGTTTTGCGCCGTTTCCTGTCGCGGGCACTAGGCCGACCCGCACAAGTGAGGTACCATTTGTCTTGTAGGACTTTGGGGAACGCGGGGTGGGTGGAAATTTGTGGATCCACGCAGATTCCAGAACTTTCCATCACAGAAATGTGGGGAAAATGTTTTTTTTTTGTCAATTTTCTATGTTTGCAAGGGATTCTGGGTAACCGACCATGGTGGGATGCAGTCAAGTCACCCCATCCTGGATTCCCCTCGGTGTCTAGTTTACAAAAATGTATAGGTTTGCTAGGTTTCCCTAGGTGCCGGCAGGGCTAGGGTTCAAAAACTACAGCTCGTCACTTTGCCAAAAAAGGGTCATTTTTCACTGCAAAATTGAGGTGTGACCACGTTGCGTTTTGCGCCGTTTCCTGTCGCGGGCACTATGCCGACCCGCACAAGTGAGGTACCATTTTTCTCGTAGGACTTTGGGGAACGCGGGGTGGGTGGAAATTTGTGGATCCACGCAGATTCCAGAACTTTCCATCACAGAAATGTGGGGAAAATGTGTTTTTTTTGTCAATTTTTTTACGTTTGCAAGGGATTCTGGGTAACAGACCATGGTGGGAGGCAGTCAAGTCACCCCATCCTGGATTCCCCTGGGTGTCCAGTTTTCAAAAATGTATAGGTTTGCTAGGTTTCCCTAGGTGCCGGCAGGGCTAGGGTTCAAAAACTACAGCTCGTCACTTTGCCAAAAAAGGGTCATTTTTCACTGCAAAATTGAGGTGTGACCACGTTGCGTTTTGCGCCGTTTCCTGTCGCGGGCACTATGCCGACCCGCACAAGTGAGGTACCATTTGTCTTGTAGGACTTTGGGGAACGCGGGGTGGGTGGAAATTTGTGGATCCACGCAGATTCCAGAACTTTCCATCACAGAAATGTGGGGAAAATGTGTTTTTTTTGTCAATTTTTTACGTTTGCAAGGGATTCTGGGTAACCGACCATGGTTGGATGCAGTCAAGTCACCCCATCCTGGATTCCCCTCGGTGTCTAGTTTACAAAAATGTATAGGTTTGCTAGGTTTCCCTAGGTGCCGGCAGGGCTAGGGTTCAAAAACTACAGCTCATCACTTTGCCAAAAAAGGGTCATTTTTCACTGCAAAATTGAGGTGTGACCACGTCGTGTTTCACGCCGTTTCCTGTCGCGGGCACTAGGCTGACCCGCACAAGTGAGGTACCATTTTTCTTGTAGGACTTTGGGTAACGCGGGGTGGGTGGAAATTTGTGGATCCACGCAGATTCCAGAACTTTCCATCACAGAAATGTGGGGAAAATGTGTTTTTTTTGTCAATTTGTTATGTTTGCAAGGGATTCTGGGTTACAGACCATGGTGGGAGGCAGTCAAGTCACCCCATCCTGGATTCCCCTGGGTGTCTAGTTTACAAAAATGTATAGGTTTGCTAGGTTTCCCTAGGTGCCGGCAGGGCTAGGGTTCAAAAACGACAGCTCGTCACTTTGCCAAAAAAGGGTCATTTTTCACTGCAAAATTGAGGTGTGACCACGTTGCGTTTTGAGCCGTTTCCTGTCGCGGGCACTATGCCGACCCGCACAAGTGAGGTACCATTTTTCTCGTAGGACTTTGGGGAACGCCGGGTGGGTGGAAATTTGTGGATCCACGCAGATTCCAGAACTTTCCATCACAGAAATGTGGGGAAAATGTGTTTTGTTTGTCAATTTTTTTACGTTTGCAAGGGATTCTGGGTAACAGACCATGGTGGGAGGAAGTCAAGTCACCCCATCCTGGATTCCCCTGGGTGTCTAATTTTCAAAAATGTATAGGTTTGCTAGGTTTCCCTAGGTGCCGGCAGGGCTAGGGTTCAAAAACTACAGCTCGTCATTTTTTCAAAAAAGGGTCATTTTTCACTGCAAAATTGAGGTGTGACCACGTTGCGTTTTGCGCCGTTTCCTGTCGCGGGCACTATGCCGACCCGCACAAGTGAGGTACCATTTTTCTCGTAGGACATTGGGGAACGCGGGGTGGGTGGAAATTTGTGGATCCACGCAGATTCCAGAACTTTCCATCAGAGACATATGGGGAAAATGTGGTTTTTTTTGTCAATTTTTTACGTTTGCAAGGGATTCTGGGTAACAGACCATGGTGGGAGGCAGTCAAGTCACCCCATCCTGGATTCCCCTGGGTGTCTAGTTTTCAAAAATGTATAGGTTTGCTAGGTCTCCCTAGGTGCCGGCAGGGCTAGGGTTCAAAAACTACAGCTAGTCACTTTGCCAAAAAAGGGTCATTTTTCACTGCAAAATTGAGGTGTGACCACGTTGCGTTTTGCGCCGTTTCCTGTCGCGGGCACTATGCCGACCCGCACAAGTGAGGTACCATTTTTCTCGTAGGACATTGGGGAACGCGGGGTGGGTGGAAATTTGTGGATCCACGCAGATTCCAGAACTTTCCATCAGAGAAATATGGGGAAAATGTGGTTTTTTTTGTCAATTTTTTACGTTTGCAAGGGATTCTGGGTAACAGACCATGGTGGGAGGCAGTCAAGTCACCCCATCCTGGATTCCCCTGGGTGTCTAGTTTTCAAAAATGTATAGGTTTGCTAGGTTTCCCTAGGTGCCGGCAGGGCTAGGGTTCAAAAACTACAGCTAGTCACTTTGCCAAAAAAGGGTCATTTTTCACTGCAAAATTTAGGTGTGACCACGTTGCGTTTTGCGCCGTTTCCTGTCGCGGGCACTAGGCCGACCCGCACAAGTGAGGTACCATTTTTCTCGTAGGACTTTGGGGAACGTGGGGTGGGTGGAAATTTGTGGATCCACACAGATTCCAGAACTTTCCAACACAGAAATGTGGGGAAAATGTGTTTTTTTTGTCAATTGTTTACGTTTGCAAGGGATTCTGGGTAACAAACCATGGTGGGAGGCAGTCAAATCACCCCATCCTGGATTCCCCTGGGTGTCTAGTTTTCAAAAATGTATAGGTTTGCTAGGTTTCTCTAGGTGCCGGCAGGGCTAGGGTTAAAAAACTACAGCTCGTCACTTTGCCAAAAAAGGGTCATTTTTCACTGCAAAATTGAGGTGTGACCACGTCGTGTTTTACGCCGTTTCCTGTCGCGGGCACTAGGCCGACCCGCACAAGTGAGGTACCATTTTTCTCGTAGGACTTTGGGTAACGCGGGGTGGGTGGAAATTTGTGGATCCACGCAGATTCCAGAACTTTCCATCACAGAAATGTTGGGAAAATGTGTTTTTTTTGTCAATTTGTTATGTTTGCAAGGGATTCTGGGTTACAGACCATGGTGGGAGGCAGTCAAGTCACCCCATCCTGGATTCCCCTGGGTGTCTAGTTTTAAAAAATGTATAGGTTTGCTAGGTTTCCCTAGGTGCCGGCAGGGCTAGGGTTCAAAACCTACAGCTCGTCACTTTGCCAAAAAAGGGTCATTTTTCACTGCAAAATTGAGGTGTGACCACGTTGCGTTTTGCGCCGTTTCCTGTCGCGGGCACTAGGCCGACCCGCACAAGTGAGGTACCATTTTTCTCGTAGGACTTTGGGGATCGCGGGGTGGGTGGAAATTTGTAGATCCACGCAGATTCCAGAACTTTCCATCACAGAAATGTGGGGAAAATGTGTTTTTTTTGTCAATTTTTTACGTTTGCAAGGGAGTCTGGGTAACAGACCATGGTGGGAGGCAGTCAAGTCACCCCATCCTGGATTCCCCTGGGTGTCTAGTTTACAAAAATGTATAGGTTTGCTAGGTTTCCCTAGGTGCCGGCAGGGCTAGGGTTCAAAAACGACAGCTCGTCTTTTTGCCAAAAAAGGGTCATTTTTCACTGCAAAATTGAGGTGTGACCACGTTGCGTTTTGCGCCGTTTCCTGTCGCGGGCACTATGCCGACCCGCACAAGTGAGGTACCATTTTTCTCGTAGGACTTTGGGGAACGCGGGGTGGGTGGAAATTTGTGGATCCACGCAGATTCCAGAACTTTCCATCACAGAAATGTGGGGAAAATGTGTTTTTTTTGTCAATTTTTTTACGTTTGCAAGGGATTCTGGGTAACAGACCATGGTGGGAGGCAGTCAAGTCACCCCATCCTGGATTCCCCTGGGTGTCTAGTTTTCAAAAATGTATAGGTTTGCTAGGTTTCCCTAGGTGCCGGCAGGGCTAGGGTTCAAAAACTACAGCTCGTCATTTTGCCAAAAAAGGGTCATTTTTCACTGCAAAATTGAGGTGTGACCACGTTGCGTTTTGCGCCGTTTCCTGTCGCGGGCACTATGCCGACCCGCACAAGTGAGGTACCATTTTTCTCGTAGGACATTGGGGAACGCGGGGTGGGTGGAAATTTGTGGATCCACGCAGATTCCAGAACTTTCCATCAGAGAAATATGGGGAAAATGTGTTTTTTTTTGTCAATTTTTTACGTTTGCAAGGGATTCTGGGTAACAGACCATGGTGGGAGGCAGTCAAGTCACCCCATCCTGGATTCCCCTGGGTGTCTAGCTTTCAAAAATGTATAGGTTTGCTAGGTTTCCCTAGGTGCCGGCAGGGCTAGGGTTCAAAAACTACAGCTAGTCACTTTGCCAAAAAAGGGTCATTTTTCACTGCAAAATTGAGGTGTGACCACGTTGCGTTTTGCGCCGTTTCCTGTCGCGGGCACTAGGCCGACCCGCACAAGTGAGGTACCATTTTTCTCGTAGGACTTTGGGGAACGTGGGGTGGGTGGAAATTTGTGGATCCACGCAGATTCCAGAACTTTCCAACACAGAAATGTGGGGAAAATGTGTTTTTTTTGTCAATTGTTTACGTTTGCAAGGGATTCTGGGTAACAAACCATGGTGGGAGGCAGTCAAATCACCCCATCCTGGATTCCCCGGGTGTCTAGTTTTCAAAAATGTATAGGTTTGCTAGGTTTCTCTAGGTGCCGGCAGGGCTAGGGTTAAAAAACTACAGCTCATCACTTTGCCAAAAAAGGGTCATTTTTCACTGCAAAATTGAGGTGTGACCACGTTGCGTTTTGCGCCGTTTCCTGTCGCGGGCACTAGGCCGACCCGCACAAGTGAGGTACCATTTTTCTCGTAGGACTTTGGGGAACGTGGGGTGGGTGGAAATTTGTGGATCCACGCAGATTCCAGAACTTTCCAACACAGAAATGTGGGGAAAATGTGTTTTTTTTGTCAATTGTTTACGTTTGCAAGGGATTCTGGGTAACAAACCATGGTGGGAGGCAGTCAAATCACCCCATCCTGGATTCCCCGGGTGTCTAGTTTTCAAAAATGTATAGGTTTGCTAGGTTTCTCTAGGTGCCGGCAGGGCTAGGGTTAAAAAACTACAGCTCATCACTTTGCCAAAAAAGGGTCATTTTTCACTGCAAAATTGAGGTGTGACCACGTTGCGTTTTGCGCCGTTTCCAGTCGCGGGCACTATGCCGACCCGCACAAGTGAGGTACCATTTTTCTTGTAGGACTTTGGGGAACGCGGGGTGCGTGGAAATTTGTGGATCCATGCAGATTCCAGAACTTTCCATCACAGAAATGTGGGGAAAATGTGGTTTTTTTGTCAATTGTTTACGTTTGCAAGGGATTCTGGGTAACAGACCATGGTGGGAGGCAGTCAAGTTACCCCATCCTGGATTCCCCTGGGTGTCTAGTTTTCAAAAATGTATAGGTTTGCTAGGTTTCCCTAGGTGCCGGTAGGGCTAGGGTTAAAAAACTACAGCTAGTCACTTTGCCAAAAAAAGGTCATTTTTCACTGCAAAATTGAGGTGTGACCACGTCGCGTTTTGCGCCGTTTCCTGTCACGGGCACTAGGCCGACCCGCACAAGTGAGGTACCATTTTTCTCGTAGGACTTTGGGGAACGCGGGGTGGGTGGAAATTTGTGGATCCACGCAGATTCCAGAACTTTCCATCACAGAAATGTGGGGAAAATGTGTTTTTTTTGTCAATGTTTTACGTTTGCAAGGGATTCTGGGTAACAGACCATGGTGGGAGGCAGTCAAGTCACCCCATCCTGGATTCCCCTGGGTGTCTAGTTTTCAAAAATGTATAGGTTTGCTAGGTTTCCCTAGGTGCCGGCAGGGCTAGGGTTCAAAAACTACAGCTCGTCACTTTGCCAAAAAAGGGTCATTTTTCACTGCAAAATTGAAGTGTGACCACGTTGCGTTTTGCGCCGTTTCCTGTCGCGGGCACTATGCCGACCCGCACAAGTGAGGTACCATTTTTCTCGTAGGACTTTGGGGAACGCGGGGTGGGTGGAAATCTGTGGATCCACGCAGATTCCAGAACTTTCCATCACAGAAATGTGGGGAAAATGTGTTTTTTTTGTAAATTTTTTATGTTTGCAAGGGATTCTGGGTAACAGACCATGGTGGGAGGCAGTCAAGTCACCCCATCCTGGATTCCCCTGGGTGTCTAGTTTACAAAAATGTATAGGTTTGCTAGGTTTCCCTAGGTGCCGGCAGGGCTAGGGTTCAAAAACTACAGCTAGTCACTTTGCCAAAAAAGGGTCATTTTTCACTGCAAAATTGAGGTGTGACCATGTTGCGTTTTGCGCCGTTTCCTGTCGCGGGCACTATGCCGACCCGCACAAGTGAGGTACCATTTTTCTTGTAGGACTTTGGGGAACGCCGGGTGCGTGGAAATTTGTGGATCCACGCAGATTCCAGAACTTTCCATTACAGAAATGTGGGGAAAATGTGGTTTTTTTGTCAATTGTTTACGTTTGCAAGGGATTCTGGGTAACAGACCATGGTGGGAGGCAGTCAAGTCACGCCATCCTGGATTCCCCTGGGTGTCTAGTTTTCAAAAATGTATAGGTTTGCTAGGTTTCCCTAGGTGCCGGCTGTAGGAGAGTAGGGTCTGCTATCCTATGGTCACCCCAAATTTTTGCTTTTTGCTTCACTGGTTTTTGACATATTGAGGCTGTGGGCCTGCCAATCAGACCCCCAGCCTGCTGTTCTCTCTACTAAATTAAAACTATGCACCCTAGGTGCATAACCAATTGGAAGTGGATCACCCTGTCAGCCCCTGTACCAGTGTACACTAGGTACCCAGGGCATTGGTGTACCCAAGGCCTGCCAAGGGCTGAAGCATGTATTATGCCACCCCAGGCTTGGCCTAACAATTTGACACAACTGGCTGATCACTCAGCTGGGGTAAGTTGGTGTAATCACCTCTTACTTAGGTGTAGTATACCTATACCTAACCTTAAATGGGACACCTGGTAACCTATAAGTCACTCCTATGGCAGGCCTTAACAATCCTGAAGGCAGAGTGCTTGGTTCCATGTGAGATGGTGCTCTGGCATGAGCTGAGCCTGTCTGCAGTGGTCGGAACAACTTCCTTCTACTGTTTCCAGATATCGTCATACCATATACTCTTAAGTGCATTATGAACCTCGCGGTTAAATGCTATCTTTGGTTTGGCTTTATCAAAACATGTCGAGTAAGGTGTCATACGAATTGGAATACTAACCCCTCGCCAACTCTGGCGACGGGGTTAGCATTCCACCCTTCTAGAGGGACACGACATGTACAGTACCTGAAACCCGGGTAAAATCAGACATAGCCTCAGCTCCACAAAATGGATGCTACCACCACAGACACAAGTCTGCCCTCCTGCTGCTGGAAGTCCTTCCAGCTTGGGAGGTGTGGACAAAGGGTTTCCTGCCAGGGGAGGTGCGTGCACCACCCCAGACAGGATTTTGTGTATTGGTCAGGTAGGGCTTGAAAGAAACCAGACATGCCTGTGGCTCACAAGGAGCCTCGGTGCATATGCCAGTTCAAACCGGTCCTGGGGCACACCAGCCCCGGGCCTGGGGCGAGCTGGACAAAGGATTGGGGGTGTAACCACCCCCCTTCCTGGTCCCACCCATAGGGAGGGACCTAGCAGGTAGTCCGGCCCCTAGAATCCGCTTAAAGGTAGGAGCTGTGTCCTAAGACTTCAGACATCCTGGAATCAACTTAACACTAAGAAGAAGACGGGAACTTCGACGCTCTGCTGCACAGAGGATTGAAGCCAATCTCCCCTGTGGTCAGGGAGTGACCACCTTGCCAACGCAAGCACCATCCAGCGAATCAACGTCTGCTTTGCTGCCGCCTCCCGCCGGAGCCGGAGCCCGAGCCCAGAGACTGACAAGACCTGGACCTCCAGACCTCTCACCGCCCGATCCACAGTCCCTGAAAAGAGGAGACCCGTGGAGGCACCGAGACACGTGGAGCCAGCCATCTTGAAACGACCACGACAAGCTGACAAGTGCAACAACCGAGGCTCCCTCCAAGTTGTGCTTTGGGATCTGAGAAGCCCAACCCCCGAGCAGCATCTGCACCAAAGGTGAGCCCTCCAGCATCTCCACGATCTGCGTGGGGCCCTTCTGCATTTTGCCACTCGACGCGCCTAACCGGTTGCTGGCCCGCTGGCTAGTAGCCATCTTGGCGACGAACTCTACGAAATACACTGCTGGTCTGGTTGCTCCAGACTGGCCCTTGCTCCCCTCCAAAGGAGCAGACCTTCTGACCTTGCTGGTCAGAACCATCAGCTTATTTCATCTCCTACAACAATTGCTTTTGCCAGGGCTTGTTTGCTTCGATCAAGTCGCCGACACCGCCGACAGCGAGAGCCTGCGTGGGACAGCTCGTGAACCAACTCCTGGACGTCATCGACCTCCAGGGACCACGTGGCTGTAGAGACAAGCTACACCTTTCTTCCTGTTTGCACCCAACATTGCCTGGTACCCACCTGGTGCCACGCTGGTCACTGGCTAGTGACTGTGAACACTGTCCCCTCTGCTTACAGGTCTTCAACATCTCCGATCCACTCTGGATCCACTGCATCTCTCCCGGACCGACCGCCTGCAGCATCTTTGTCTTCAGGCTCCACGGAACAGATAGAAGAAACCCGACGCACTTCGAGGCCTATGCACCCGCTTCCTGTGGGTGAGGTAAAGCTGGCACACCTGTGCCCAAGTGTAGTATTACATCTCTAGTGCCTGTGTTCCAAATCTTGAGTTCCTAGTCCATCCGGAAGATCCTCTTTGCAGTAACTTTGTACTTTTTACGCACCCATTGAAACCTATGGGAGCACGCGTGTGACTATTTGCTCTGCACACGCCACCCGTGGACCTCCTGGTCACTAACTGAAGTTAGCTCCTTGTAGGCCCAGCGATTCTAGAGACCCTAGGCCTTTTCCCTTTTCTGTTCGTGGTACTTATACCACTATTTTAGTATATGGTTTAAGCGGCCACCAGGGCCTATCCATATAAAGTGCAACTTCTGTGTATTCTACTGTAATCTTGTTTGACGATTTGTGCTCCTGTGCTCATAAAGAGACTAGGGGTTACTTTGAGAAATAAATACATATATATTTTGAATATATATCTGTGTGGTGTCCTTTCATTGGTATAAAAGGGGGTTACATTTGGTAAAACAGCTGGCTTAACACGCTTCACGAGTTTAGCCTCAAAGACTGCTTAGCCTACGCTACCACTAGGGCAGCTAGTCCGAAAAGGTTGACTTACAACCACACCATAAGGGTTGCTTGGCATGGTACAAGGTGATCACTTTAACTAGTGAGCATCATATACCAGGCCAACTTCTCACATTGGTGAGCAGCGGTTGGATTTGAGCTTGCTGTGTTTTACCATTGTAATCTCTTGGTTACCAATTGAAAGATCACATAGGTACCTGTAGGTACATATAAAACAAGATTAGATATACATAAGTTCTACTGAACTTAGTTGTTGTAGAGCAAAGGGAGTAGCACACCCTGACTACAACTACTAGATAGGTTTAGTAGGTAAACCCAAGTGTAGGTAGATTGCAACACATCCACCCACACTTAAGAGCAATGGCCGGGGCAGAGGGGTCCACTGTACCCATCTCTGTTGAGAGTGACCCCCAGAGGGCACCATCCATCTTTGCTACCCTTAACCAGAATGAGCTCAGGCATTTGGCAACTCTTAGAGGCCTTAAACAGCCCAAGAACCCTACCTCTGCTGTGCTCAGAGAACTCTTACAAAATGATGAGAATCAGAGAGAACTCAGGAAAGCTTCCCAGTTAGCCCCCTTAGGGTCAGGAACAGGAGGCCCCCCTTCTGAAGATGCTACAGAGGTACCCAGTTCCAATAGCCATCCCTTAGATGAGAATCATACTACAGGGGAGGAAAGTGGTGAGGATACAGAAAGTAGTGATGATGAAGGGAGAACTAGCCCAGTGCCAAGTGTTATACTTGGCCCAGCTAAACTAAGGCTATTGGGGATTGACAGTGGGTTTACCCCATTGGATCTCCCCAGTGGACTTAACACAGGGCTTGGGAGGCAAAGGAATCGCTCAGGTGACTCCAATGCTTCCCATGGCTCTAGAGGCTCTCAAGGTCACTCCAGGAAAAGGATGACCACCCCTCAGAGGAGGGAACATGAGGCCAGAATACAGGAAGCCCAGCTGAGGATCAGGAAGCAGGAGCTAGAGGTAGCCCTGATGGAAGAAAAACTGAACAAGGCTAGGCAACCTAGAGAGAGTGGGCCTATACCCACTGGTGGCAGCATTGTCCCTAAGGACAAAGATAGGGTCTTTGATAATAGGAACCTGTCTAAGGTTGTGCCCCCCTACAAAAGTGGGGATGACATCCACAAATGGATAACTGCTCTTGAGAGAGCCTGCAAAGTACAGCAGGTTCCTGAAGACCAGTGGGCAGCAATCCTCTGGCTCTCCTTTGAAGGAAGAGGCAGAGACAGACTCCTCACTGTTAGAGAAGAGGATGTCAGAAATTACAGAGTCCTGAAGAGTGTTCTGATAGATGGGTTAGGCTTAACCACTGAACAGTACAGGTTAATGTTCAGAGACACCCAAAAGACACAGACTCAGGACTGGTCTGAATATGTTGAATGTGCCACTAAGGCTTTGGAGGGTTGGTTGCTGGGAAGTAAGGTATCTGATTTTACAGGATTGTATAATTTGATGATGAGAGAACAGATTTTAAATAACTGTCAAAACCAGCAACTGCATCAACACTTGGTTGACTCTGATCTGACCTCTCCCCAAGAATTGGGAAAGAAGGCAGACAAATGGGTCAGAACCAGGGTTAAGCAAAAGAACCAGAACCAGGGCCAAGGGGGTGATCAGAAGAAAACAGACCAAAAGGGTGGAGATCAGAAATCTAAAGACCAGAAGTCTTCAACAGGGCCCCAAACTACTGCTAAGGTGGGTGGGTCCCAACAACAGTCCAAAAAGAAGAAAGAAGGTCAAAAGAAACCCTGGTGCAATCATTGCAAAAATACAACTCACTGGACTAGTGATTGCAAAAAGGGTGGAGCCCCCAACACTGTTGCCCCTAAGGCACCTGCTCCCAGTACTACTGTTAGCAGTGTTGGTCCCCAGACAAAGGGTGTAGTGGGAATCACTATGGGAACTGAAGGAGATTCTGACTTAGACAGAACCCTGACACAGGCAGTCTTGATCTGTGATGGGGACATTGATTTGTCTCTGACTGTGAGCCCCAGTAACCTGGGCAAGTACAGACAGACTCCTTTAATTAATGACAAAGTGGCTCAAGCCTACAGGGACACATGTGCCAGTGTCACTATGGTGACACCAGGCTTTGTGGACCCTGGACAGTACATACCAGGTGAGAACTATCTGGTGACCAATGCCAGCAATGCCACTACTTCCCATAGTGTGGCAGTTGTTAACTTCTCATGGGGAGGGGTAACTGGCCTCAAAAGGGTTGTGGTTAGTGCAGACCTCCCAGTAGAATGTTTGTTGGGCAATGACCTAGAGAGTTCTCTATGGTCAGAAGTGGAGTACAGGACTCATGCAGAGATGTTAGGTATATCATCACATGTCCTTGCTGTGACTAGGTCACAGGCCAAAAAGTGCCTCACTGAACCTCAGGTCTTGGATCCTGGAACAATGGACCAATCACCTACCAAGAAGAAGAACAGGAGGGTCAAGGCTGTGCCTTCCCCCTGCCTCAGAGTGATGATCAGCCTTCCCAGGAAGCTGATCTAGAGGACCCTGAAGGAACTGTCCCTGAAGAGCTTGAACCTGATCAGGTTGAGTTTCTGGGGACAGGGGGACCTTCAAGGGCTGACTTGAGGCAGGCTCAGTTATCCTGTCCCTCTCTTGAACCCCTCAGACAGCTGGCTGCTGCTGAGGCTGCTGGGAATGCTCAAGGTACCCATAAAGTGTATTGGGATGAAGGGCTCCTTTATTCAGAGGCTAGAGACCCCAAGCCTGGTGCTACCAGGAGGTTGGTTATACCTCTGCAATTTAGGGGCTTCCTTCTTACCTTGGCCCATGATATTCCTTTAGCAGGACACTTAGGCCAGAACAAGACTTGGGACAGGCTTGTCCCTCACTTTCACTGGCCTCATATGAATGAAGATACAAAGGAGTTTGGTCGCTCCTGTGTGACCTGCCAAGCCAGTGGCAAATCAGGTGGCACAACAAAGGCCCCCCTAATACCACTACCTGTGGTGGGGGTCCCCTTTGAAAGAGTGGGAATAGACATAGTGGGTCCCATGGATCCTCCCACTGCATCTGGGCACAGATTTATACTGGTGGTAGTGGATCATGCCACCAGGTATCCAGAGGCAATTCCCCTTAGGACCACTACAGCTCCTGTTGTGGCCAGGGCCCTGCTGGGAGTATTCTCCAGAGTGGGGTTTCCTAAGGAGGTAGTATCTGACAGAGGTACCAACTTTATGTCAGGATACTTGACAGCTATGTGGAAGGAATGTGGTGTCAACTACAAATTCACCACCCCTTATCACCCACAATGCAATGGGCTTGTTGAGAGATTCAACAAGACCCTAAAGGGTATGATCAAAGGATTACCTGAAAAGCTCAGGCGAAGATGGGACATCCTTCTACCCTGCCTTCTGTTTGCTTACAGAGAGGTCCCACAAAAAGGAGTTGGCTACAGCCCCTTTGAATTGTTGTTTGGGCACCCTGTAAGAGGCCCACTGTGTTTGGTGAAGGAAGGATGGGAGTTACCTCTCAAAAAGCCTAAGCTAGACATAGTGGACTATGTACTTGGTCTCCGCTCCAGGATGGCTGAGTATATGGAGAAGGCATCCAAAAACCTTGAGGCAAGCCAGGCCTTACAGAAAGCTTGGGATGACCAAAAGGCTGTCTTGGTTGAGTTTCAGCCAGGACAGAAGGTATGGGTGTTGGAGCCAGTGGCCCCAGCAGCACTCCAAGACAAATGGTCTGGACCCCATACAATCCTGGAAAAGAAGGGAGAGGTCACCTACTTGGTCGACCTAGGAACTCCCAGGAGTCCCCACAGGGTACTCCATGTTAACAGGCTTAAAGCATATGTTGACAGGGCAGACATGGGCTTGCTCATGGCTACAGATGAGGGACAGGAGGAAGAGAGTGACCCTCTCCCAGACCTGTTGTCTCAGAACCCTGAAGATGGCTCAGTTGAAGGAGTGACCCTTGGAGGCAACCTCACTGCCCATCAGCAGACTGAATGTAGACAGGTTCTACAATCATTTTCACATATGTTTTCCTTGATACCTAGTCAAACTGACTGGTGTACCCATGTGGTGGACACTGGTGACAGTCTGCCTGTAAAGAACAAGCTTTACAGACAACCTGACCACGTCAGGGACTGTATAAAGGCTGAGGTACATAAAATGCTGGAATTAGGTGTCATTGAACCCTCAGAGAGCCCCTGGGCTAGCCCAGTGGTTCTGGTCCCCAAACCTCACACCAAAGATGGCAAGAGAGAGATGAGGTTCTGTGTGGATTACAGAGGACTCAATGCTGTCACCAGGACAGATGCACACCCTATTCCAAGGGCAGATGAGCTCATAGACAAACTAGCTTCTGCAAAGTTTTTGAGCACATTTGACTTAACAGCTGGCTATTGGCAAATCAGATTAGCTGAGGAGTCTAAGGCCAAAACAGCATTCTCAACCCCAGGTGGGCACTACCAGTTTGTGGTGATGCCCTTTGGTCTGAAGAATGCACCTGCCACCTTCCAAAGGCTGGTGAACCAAGTCCTTGGTTGGATGACTTTTGCGCAGCATATCTTGATGACATTGCTGTCTTCAGCTCCACCTGGGAGGATCACCTGATCCACCTGAAGAAGGCTCTTGAGGCTCTGCAAAGGGCAGGCCTCACTATCAAGGCTACTAAGTGCCAGATAGGGCAGAGTAAGGTTGTATATTTGGGCCACCTTGTAGGTGGAGGCCAAGTTCAACCACTGGAGAGTAAGATACAATCCATCAAGGACTGGTCCCCTCCAACCACCCAGACTCAAGTTCGAGCTTTCTTGGGCTTGACTGGGTACTACAGGAAGTTTGTTAAGAACTATGGGTCCATTGTGACTCCTCTTAATGATCTGACATCCAAGAAGATGCCCAAAAAGGTTCAGTGGACAGTAAGCTGTCAAAAGGCATTTGATGACCTGAAGGAGGCCATGTGCTCTGCACCTATCCTGAAAAGTCCTGACTACTCCAAAGAGTCCAAAGAGTCTATTGTCCAAACAGATGCTTCTGAGTTGGGTGTGGGAGCTGTGCTGTCACAACTTAATGTAGATGGTCAAGACCAACCCATTGCTTTTATTAGCAGAAGGTTGACCCCCAGAGAGAAGAATTGGTCAGCTATTGAGAGGGAGGCCTTTGCTGTGGTGTGGGCCCTGAAGAAGCTGAGGCCATACTTGTTTGGCACTCACTTCAAGATTCAGACCGACCATAAGCCCCTCTTGTGGCTAAATCAGATGAAGGGTGAAAACCCCAAACTGCTTAGGTGGTCCATTTCCCTACAGGGGATGGACTTTACAGTGGAGCACCGGCCAGGTACTGACCATGGGAATGCAGATGGTCTCTCCAGGTACTTCCACTTAGGACATGAATACGAGACTGGTCAAGGCTAGTTTAATGTCCCAGCGTTTGGGGGGGGGTTGTGTAGGAGAGTAGGGTCTGCTATCCTATGGTCACCCCAAATTTTTGCTTTTTGCTTCACTGGTTTTTGACATATTGAGGCTGTGGGCCTGCCAATCAGACCCCCAGCCTGCTGTTCTCTCTACTAAATTAAAACTATGCACCCTAGGTGCATAACCAATTGGAAGTGGATCACCCTGTCAGCCCCTGTACCAGTGTACACTAGGTACCCAGGGCATTGGTGTACCCAAGGCCTGCCAAGGGCTGAAGCATGTATTATGCCACCCCAGGCTTGGCCTAACAATTTGACACGACTGGCTGATCACTCAGCTGGGGTAAGCTGGTGTAATCACCTCTTACTTAGGTGTAGTATACCTATACCTAACCTTAAATGGGACACATGGTAACCTATAAGTCACTCCTATGGCAGGCCTTAACAATCCTGAAGGCAGAGTGCTTGGTTCCATGTGAGATGGTGCTCTGGCATGAGCTGAGCCTGTCTGCAGTGGTCGGAACAACTTCCTTCTACTGTTTCCAGATATCGTCATACCATATACTCTTAAGTGCATTATGAACCTCGCGGTTAAATGCTAACTTTGGTTTGGCTTTATCAAAACATGTCGAGTAAGGTGTCATACGAATTGGAATACTAACCCCTCTCCAATTCTGGCGACGGGGTTAGCATTCCACCCTTCTAGAGGGACACGACATGTACAGTACCTGAAACCCGGGTAAAATCAGACATAGCCTCAGCTCCACAAAATGGATGCTGCCACCACAGACACAAGTCTGCCCTCCTGCTGCTGGGAGTCCTTCCAGCTTGGGAGGTGTGGACAAAGGGTTTCCTGCCAGGGGAGGTGCATGCACCACCCCAGACAGGATTTTGTGTATTGGTCAGGTAGGGCTTGAAAGAAACCAGACATGCCTGTGGCTCACAAGGAGCCTCGGTGCATATGCCAGTTCAAACCGGTCCTGGGGCACACCAGTCCCGGGCCTGGGGCGGGCTGGACAAAGGATTGGGGATGTAACCACCCCCCTTCCTGGTCCCACCCATAGGGAGGGACCTAGCAGGTAGTCCGGCCCCTAGAATCCGCTTAAAGGTAGGAGCTGTGTCCTAAGACTTCAGACATCCTGGAATCAACTTAACACTAAGAAGAAGACGGGAACTTCGACGCTCTGCTGCACAGAGGACTGAAGCCAATCTCCCCTGTGGTCAGGGAGTGACCACCTTGCTAACGCAAGCACCATCCAGCGAATCAACGTCTGCTTTGCCGCCGCCTCCCGCCGGAGCCCGAGCCCAGAGACTGACAAGACCTGGACCTCCAGACCTCTCACCGCCCGATCCACAGTCCCAGAAAAGAGGAGACCCGTGGAGGCACCGAGACACGTGGAGCCAGCCATCTTGAAACGACCACAACAAGCTGACAAGTGCAACAACCGAGGCTCCCTCCAAGTTGTGCTTTGGGATCTGAGAAGCCCAACCCCCGAGCAGCATCTGCACCAAAGGTGAGCCCTCCAGCATCTCCACGATCTGCGTGGGGCCCTTCTGCATTTTGCCACTCGACGCGCCTAACCGGTTGCTGGCCCGCTGGCTAGTAGCCATCTTGGTGACGAACTCTACAAAATACACTGCTGGTCAGGTTGCTCCAGACTGGCCCTTGCTCCCCTCCAAAGGAGCAGACCTTCTGACCTTGCTGGTCAGAACCATCAGCTTATTTCATCTCCTACAACAATTGCTTTTGCCAAGGCTTGTTTGCTTCGATCAAGTCGTCGACACCGCCGTCAGCGAGAACCTGCGTGGGACAGCTCGTGAACCGACTCCTGGACGTCGTAAACCTCCAGGGACCACGTGGCTGCAGAGACAAGCTACACCTTTCTTCCTGTTTGCACCCGACATTGCCTGGTACCCACCTGGTGCCACGCTGGTCACTGGCTAGTGACTGTGAACACTGTCCCCTCTGCTTACAGGTCTTCAACATCTCCGATCCACTCTTGGATCCACTGCATCTCTCCCGGACCGACCGTCTGCAGCATCTTTGTCTTCAGGCTCCACGGAACAGATAGAAGAAACCCGACGCACTTCGAGGCCTATGCACCCGCTTCCTGTGGGTGAGGTAAAGCTGGCACACCTGTGCCCAAGTGTAGTATTACATCTCTAGTGCCTGTGTTCCAAATCTTGAGTTCCTAGTCCATCCGGAAGATCCTCTTTGCAGTAACTTTGTACTTTTTACGCACCCATTGAAACCTATGGGAGCACGCGTGTGACTATTTGCTCTGCACACGCCACCCGTGGACCTCCTGGTCACTAACTGAAGTTAGCTCCTTGTAGGCCCAGCGATTCTAGAGGCCCTAGGCCTTTTCCCTTTTCTGTTCGTGGTACTTATACCACTATTTTAGTATATGGTTTGAGCGGCCACCAGGGCCTATCCATATAAAGTGCAACTTCTGTGTATTCTACTGTAATCTTGTTTGACGATTTGTGCTCCTGTGCTCATAAAGAGACTAGGGGTTACTTTGAGAAATAAATACATATATATTTTGAATATATATCTGTGTGGTGTCCTTTCATTGGTATAAAAGGGGATTACATTTGGTAAAACAGCTGGCTTAACACGCTTCACGAGTTTAGCCTCAAAGACTGCTTAGCCTACGCTACCACTAGGGCAGCTAGTCCGAAAAGGTTGACTTACAACCACACCATAAGGGTTGCTTGGCATGGTACAAGGTGATCACTTTAACTAGTGAGCATCATATACCAGGCCAACTTCTCACACCGGCAGAGCTAGGGTTCAAAACCTACAGCTCGTCACTTTGCCAAAAAAGGGTCATTTTTCACTGCAAAATTGAGGTGTGACCACATTGCGTTTTGCGCCTTTTCCTGTCGCGGGCACTAGGCCGACCCGCACAAGTGAGGTACCATTTTTCTCGTAGGACTTTGGGGATCGCGGGGTGGGTGGAAATTTGTAGATCCACGCAGATTCCAGAACTTTCCATCACAGAAATGTGGGGAAAATGTGTTTTTTTTGTCAATTTTTTACGTTTGCAAGGGATTCTGGGTAACAGACCATGGTGGGAGGCAGTCAAGTCACCCCATCCTGGATTCCCCTGGGTGTCTAGTTTACAAAAATGTATAGGTTTGCTAGGTTTCCCTAGGTGCCGGCAGGGCTAGGGTTCAAAAACTACAGCTCGTCACTTTGCCAAAAAAGGGTCATTTTTCACTGCAAAATTGAGGTGTGACCACGTTGCGTTTTGCGCCGTTTCCTGTCGCGGGCACTATGCCGACCCGCACAAGTGAGGTACCATTTTTCTCGTAGGACTTTGGGGAACGCGGGGTGGGTGGAAATTTGTGGATCCACGCAGATTCCAGAACTTTCCATCACAGAAATGTGGGGAAAATGGGTTTTTTTTGTCAATTTTTTTACGTTTGCAAGGGATTCTGGGTAACAGACCATGGTGGGAGGCAGTCAAGTCACCCCATCCTGGATTCCCCTGGGTGTCTAGTTTTCAAAAATGTATAGGTTTGCTAGGTTTCCCTAGGTGCCGGCAGGGCTAGGGTTCAAAAACTACAGCTCGTCACTTTGCCAAAAAAGGGTCATTTTTCACTGCAAAATTGAGGTGTGACAACGTTGCGTTTTGCGCCGTTTCCTGTCGCGAGCACTATGCCGACCCGCACAAGTGAGGTACCATTTGTCTTGTAGGACTTTGGGGAACGCGGGGTGGGTGGAAATTTGTGGATCCACGCAGATTCCAGAACTTTCCATCACAGAAATGTGGGGAAAATGTGTTTTTTTTGTCAATTTTTTACGTTTGCAAGGGATTCTGGGTAACCGACCATGGTGGGATGCAGTCAAGTCACCCCATCCTGGATTCCCCTCGGTGTCTAGTTTACAAAAATGTATAGGTTTGCTAGGTTTCCCTAGGTGCCGGCAGGGCTAGGGTTCAAAAACTACAGCTCGTCACTTTGCCAAAAAAGGGTCATTTTTCACTGCAAAATTGAGGTGTGACCACGTCGTGTTTTACGCCGTTTCCTGTCGCGGGCACTAGGCCGACCCGCACAAGTGAGGTACCATTTTTCTCGTAGGACTTTGGGTAACGCGGGGTGGGTGGAAATTTGTGGATCCACGCAGATTCCAGAACTTTCCATCACAGAAATGTGGGGAAAATGTGTTTTTTTTGTCAATTTGTTATGTTTGCAAGGGATTCTGGGTTACAGTCCATGGTGGGAGGCAATCAAGTCACCCCATCCTGGATTCCCCTGGGTGTCTAGTTTTCAAAAATGTATAGGTTTGCTAGGTTTCCCTAGGTGCCGGCAGGGCTAGGGTTCAAAACCTACAGCTCGTCACTTTGCCAAAAAAGGGTCATTTTTCACTGCAAAATTGAGGTGTGACCACGTTGCGTTTTGCGCCGTTTCCTGTCGCGGGCACTAGGCCGACCCGCACAAGTGAGGTACCATTTTTCTCGTAGGACTTTGGGGATCGCGGGGTGGGTGGAAATTTGTAGATCCACGCAGATTCCAGAACTTTCCATCACAGAAATGTGGGAAAAATGTGTTTTTTTTGTCAATTTTTTACGTTTGCAAGGGATTCTGGGTAACAGACCATGGTGGGAGGCAGTCAAGTCACCCCATCCTGGATTCCCCTGGGTGTCTAGTTTACAAAAATGTATAGGTTTGCTAGGTTTCCCTAGGTGCCGGCAGGGCTAGGGTTCAAAAACTACAGCTCGTCACTTTGCCAAAAAAGGGTCATTTTTCACTGCAAAATTGAGGTGTGACCACGTTGCGTTTTGCGCCGTTTCCTGTCGCGGGCACTATGCCGACCCACACAAGTGAGGTACCATTTTTCTCGTAGGACTTTGGGGAACGCGGGGTGGGTGGAAATTTGTGGATCCACGCAGATTCCAGAACTTTCCATCACAGAAATGTGGGGAAAATATGTTTTTTTTGGCAATTTTTTACGTTTGCAAGGGATTCTGGGTAACAAACCATGGTGGGAGGCAGTCAAATCACCCCATCCTGGATTCCCCTGGGTGTCTAGTTTTCAAAAATGTATAGGTTTGCTAGGTTTCCTGTAGGAGAGTAGGGTCTGCTATCCTATGGTCACCCCAAATTTTTGCTTTTTGCTTCACTGGTTTTTGACATATTGAGGCTGTGGGCCTGCCAATCAGACCCCCAGCCTGCTGTTCTCTCTACTAAATTAAAACTATGCACCCTAGGTGCATAACCAATTGGAAGTGGATCACCCTGTCAGCCCCTGTACCAGTGTACACTAGGTACCCAGGGCATTGGTGTACCCAAGGCCTGCCAAGGGCTGCAGCATGTATTATGCCACCCCAGGCTGGGCCTAACAATCTGACACAACTGGCTGATCACTCAGCTGGGGTAAGTTGGTGTAATCACCTCTTACTTAGGTGTAGTATACCTATACCTAACCTTAAATGGGACACCTGGTAACCTTTAAGTCACTCCTATGGCAGGCCTTAACAATCCTGAAGGCAGAGTGCTTGGTTCCGTGTGAGATGGTGCTCTGGCATGAGCTGAGCCTGTCTGCAGTGGTCGGAACAACTTCCTTCTACTGTTTCCAGATATCGTCATACCATATACTCTTAAGTGCATTATGAACCTCGCGGTTAAATGCTATCTTTGGTTTGGCTTTATCAAAACATGTCGAGTAAGGTGTCATACGAATTGGAATACTAACCCCTCGCCAATTCTGGCGACGGGGTATAGCATTCCACCCTTCTAGAAGGACACGACATGTACAGTACCTGAAACCCGGGTAAAGTCAGACATAGCCTCAGCTCCACAAAATGGATGCTGCCACCACAGACACAAGTCTGCCCTCCTGCTGCTGGGAGTCCTTCCAGCTTGGGAGGTGTGGACAAAGGGTTTCCTGCCAGGGGAGGTGCGTGCACCACCCCCGACAGGATTTTGTGTATTGGTCAGGTAGGGCTTGAAAGAAACCAGACATGCCTGTGGCTCACAAGGAGCCTCGGTGCAAATGCCAGTTCAAACCGGTCCTGGGGCACACCAGTCCCGGGCCTGGGGCGAGCTGGACAAAGGATTGGGGGTGTAACCACCCCCCTTCCTGGTCCCACCCATAGGGAGGGACCTAGCAGGTAGTCCGGCCCCTAGAATCCGCTTAAAGGTAGGAGCTGTGTCCTAAGACTTCAGACATCCTGGAATCAACTTGAAACTAAGAAGAAGACGGGAACTTCGACATTCTGCTGCACAGAAGACTGAAGAAAATCTCCCCTGTGGTCAGGGAGTGACCACCTTGCTAACGCAAGCACCATCCAGCGAATCAACGTCTGCTTTGCCGCCGCCTCCCGCCGGAGCCCGAGCCCAGAGACTGACAAGACCTGGACCTCCAGACCTCTCACCGCCCGATCCACAGTCCCTGAAAAGAGGAGACCCGTGGAGGCACCGAGACACGTGGAGCCAGCCATCTTGGAACGACTACGACAAGCTGACAAGTGCAACAACCGAGGCTCCCTCCGAGTTGTGCTTTGGGTCCTGAGAAGCCAAACCCTCGAGCAGCATCTGCACCAAAGGTGAGCCCTCCAGCATCTCCACGATCTGCGTGGGGCCCTTCTGCATTTTGCCACTCGACGCGCCTAACCGGTTGCTGGCCCGCTGGCTAGTGGCCATCTTGGCGACGAAATCTACGACAAACACCGCTGGTCTGGTTGCTCCAGACTGGCCCTTGCTCCCCTCCAAAGGAGCAATCCCTCTGACCTTGCTAGTCAGAACCAACAGCTGATTTCCGAATCCTCCTGCAATTGCTTTTGCCAAGGCTTGTTTGCTTCGATCAAGTCGCCGACACCGCCGACAGCGAGAGCCTGCATGGGACAGCTCGTGAGCCGACTCCTGGACGTCGTCGACCTTCAGGGACCACGTGGCTGCGGAGACAAGCTACCCCTCATCACCTGTTTGCACCCGACATTGCCTGGTACCCACCTGGTGCCACGCTGGTCACTGGCTAGTGACTGTGAACACTGTCCCCTCTGCTTACAGGTCTTCAACATCTCCGATCCACTCTTGGATCCACTGCATCTCTCCCGGACCGACCGCCTGCAGCATCTTTGTCTTCAAGCTCCACGGAACAGATAGAAGAAACCCGACGCACTTTGAGGCCTATGCACCCGCTTCCTGTGGGTGAGGTAAAGCTGGTACTCCGGTGCCCATGTGTAGTAATACATCTCTAGTGCCTGTGTTCCAAATCTTAAGTTCCTAGTCAACCCGGAAGATCTCCTTTGCAGTAACTTTGTACTTTTTACGCACCCATTAAAACCTATGGGAGCACGCGTGTGACTATTTGCTCTGCACACGCCACCCGTGGACCTCCTGGTCACTAACTGACGTTAGCTCCTTGTAGGCCCAGCGATTCTAGAGGCCCTAGGCCTTTTTCCTTTTCTGTTCGTGGTACTTATACCACTATTTTAGTATATGGTTTGAGTGGCCACCAGGGCCTATCCATATAACGTGCAACTTCTGTGTATTCTGTGATAATCTTGTTTGACGATTTGTGCTCCTGTGCTCATAAAGAGACTAGGGGTTACTTTGAGAAATAAATACATATATATTTTGAATATATATCTGTGTGGTGTCCTTTCATTGGTATAAAAGGGGGTTACATTTGGTAAAACAGCTGGCTTAACACGCTTCACGAGTTTAGCCTCAAAGACTGCTTAGCCTACGCTACCACTAGGGCAGCTAGTCCGAAAAGGTTGACTTACAACCACACCATAAGGGTTGCTTGGCATGGTACAAGGTGATCACTTTAACTAGTGAGCATCATATACCAGGCCAACTTCTCACATTGGTGAGCAGCGGTTGGATTTGAGCTTGCTGTGTTTTACCATTGTAATCTCTTGGTTACCAATTGAAAGATCACATAGGTACCTGTAGGTACATATAAAACAAGATTAGATATACTTAAGTTCTACTGAACTTAGTTGTTGTAGAGCAAAGGGAGTAGCACACCCTGACTACAACTACTAGATAGGTTTAGTAGGTAAACCCAAGTGTAGGTAGATTGCAACACATCCACCCACACTTAAGAGCAATGGCTGGGGCAGAGGGGTCCACTGTACCCATCTCTGTTGAGAGTGACCCCCCGAGGGCACCATCCATCTTTGCTACCCTTAATCAGAATGAGCTCAGGCAGTTGGCAACTCTTAGGGGCCTTAAACAGCCCAAGAACCCTACCTCTGCTGTGCTCAGAGCACTCTTGCAAGAGGATGAGAATAAAAGAGAGCTCAAGAGAGCTTCCCAGTTAGCCCCCTTAGGGACAGGAACAGGAGGCCCCCCTTCTGAAGATGCCACTGAGGTACCCCTTTCCAATAGCCATCCCTTAGATGAAAACCATACTACAGGGGAGGAAAGTGGTGAGGATACAGAAAGTAGTGATGATGAAGGGAGAACTAGCCCAGTGCCAAGTATTATACTTGGCCCAGCTAAACTAAGGCTATTGGGGACTGACAATGGGTTCACCCCATTGGATCTCCCCAGTGGACTTAACACAGGGCTTGGGAGGCAAAGCAATCGCTCAGGTGACTCCAATGCTTCTCATGGCTCTAGAGGCTCTCAAGGTCACTCCAGGAAAAGGATGACCACCCCTCAGAGGAGGGAACATGAGGCCAGAATGCAGGAAGCCCAGCTGAGGATCAGGAAGCAGGAGCTAGAAGTAGCCCTGATGGAAGAGAAACTGAGCAAGGCTAGACAGCATAAAGAGAGTGGGTCTATACCCACTGGTGGCAGCATTGTCCCTAAGGACAAAGATAGGGTTTTCGATAATAGAAACCTGTCTAAGGTTGTGCCCCCCTACAAAAGTGGGGATGACATCCACAAGTGGATAACTGCTCTTGAGAGAGCCTGCAAAGTACAGCAGGTTCCTGAAGACCAGTGGGCAGCAATCCTCTGGCTCTCCTTTGAGGGAAGAGGCAGAGACAGACTCCTCACTGTTAGAGAAGAGGATGTCAGAAACTACAGAGTCCTGAAGAGTGTTCTAGTTGATGGGTTAGGCTTAACCACTGAGCAGTACAGGTTAATGTTCAGAGACACCCAAAAGACACAGACTCAGGACTGGTCTGAATACATTGAATGTGCCACTAAGGCTTTGGAGGGTTGGTTGCTGGGAAGTAAGGTATCTGATTTTACAGGATTGTATAATTTGATGATGAGAGAACAGATTTTAAATAACTGTCAAAACCAGCAACTGCATCAACACTTGGTTGACTCTGATCTGACCTCTCCCCAAGAATTGGGAAAGAAGGCAGACAAATGGGTCAGAACCAGGGTTAAGCAAAAGAACCAGAACCAGGGCCAATTTGGTGATCAGAAGAAAACAGACCAAAAGGGTGGAGATCAGAAATCTAAAGACCAGAAGTCTTCAACAGGGCCCCAAACTACTGCTAAGGAGGGTGGGTCCCAACAACAGTCCAAGAAGAAGAAAGAAGGTCAAAAGAAACCCTGGTGCAATCATTGCAAAAATACAACTCACTGGACTAGTGATTGCAAAAAGGGTGGAGCCCCCAACACTGTTGCCCCTAAGGCACCTGCTCCCAGTACTACTGTTAGCAGTGTTGGTCCCCAGACAAAGGGTGTAGTGGGAATCACTATGGGAACTGAAGGAGATTCTGACTTAGACAGAACCCTTACACAGGCAGTCTTGATCTGTGATGGGGACATTGATTTGTCCCTGACTGTGAGCCCCAGTAACCTGGGCAAGTACAGACAGACTCCTTTAATTAATGACAAACTGGCTCAAGCCTACAGGGACACATGTGCCAGTGTCACTATGGTGACACCAGGCTTTGTGGACCCTGGACAGTACATACCAGGTGAGAACTACCTGGTGACCAATGCCAGCAATGCCACTACTTCACATAGTGTGGCAGTTGTTAACTTCTCATGGGGAGGGGTAACTGGCCTCAAAAGGGTTGTGGTTAGTGCAGACCTCCCAGTAGAATGTTTGTTGGGCAATGACCTAGAGAGTTCTCTATGGTCAGAAGTGGAGTACAGGACTCATGCAGAGATGTTAGGTATATCATCACATGTCCTTGCTGTGACCAGGTCACAGGCCAAAAAGTGCCTCACTGAACCTCAGGTCTTGGATCCTGGAACAATGGACCAAGCACCTACCAAGAAGAAGAACAGGAGGATCAAGGCTGTGCCTTCCCCCCTGCCTCAGAGTGATGATCAGCCTTCCCAGGAAGCTGATCTAGAGGACCCTGAAGGAACTGTCCCTGAAGAGCTTGAACCTGATCAGGTTGAGTTTCTGGGGACAGGGGGACCTTCAAGGGCTGACTTGAGGCAGGCTCAGTTATCCTGTCCCTCTCTTGAACCCCTCAGACAGCTGGCTGCTGCTGAGGCTGCTGGGAATGCTCAAGGTACCCATAAAGTGTATTGGGATGAAGGGCTCCTTTATTCAGAGGCTAGAGACCCCAAGCCTGGTGCTACCAGGAGGTTGGTCATACCTCTGCAATTTAGGGGCTTCCTTCTTACCTTGGCCCATGACATTCCTTTTACTTGTCCCTCACTTTCACTGGCCTCATATGAATGAAGATACAAAGGAGTTTTGTCGCTCCTGTGTCACCTGCCAAGCCAGTGGCAAATCAGGTGGCACAACAAAGGCCCCCCTAATACCACTACCTGTGGTGGGGGTCCCCTTTGAAAGAGTGGGAATAGACATAGTGGGTCCCATGGATCCTCCCACTGCATCTGGGCACAGATTTATACTGGTGGTAGTGGATCATACCACCAGGTATCCAGAGGCAATTCCCCTTAGGACCACTACAGCACCTGTTGTGGCCAGGGCCCTGCTGGGAGTATTCTCCAGAGTGGGGTTTCCTAAGGAGGTAGTATCTGACAGAGGTACCAACTTTATGTCAGGATACTTGACAGCTATGTGGAAGGAATGTGGTGTCAACTACAAGTTCACCACCCCTTATCACCCACAATGCAATGGGCTTGTTGAGAGATTCAACAAGACCCTAAAGGGTATGATCAAAGGATTACCTGAAAAGCTCAGGCGAAGATGGGACATCCTTCTACCCTGCCTTCTGTTTGCTTACAGAGAGGTCCCACAAAAAGGAGTTGGCTACAGCCCCTTTGAATTGTTGTTTGGGCACCCTGTGAGAGGCCCACTGTGTTTGGTGAAGGAAGGATGGGAGTTACCTCTCAAAAAGCCTAAGCTAGACATAGTGGACTATGTACTTGGTCTCCTCTCCAGGATGGCTGAGTATATGGAGAAGGCATCCAAAAACCTTGAGGCAAGCCAGGCCTTACAGAAAGCTTGGCATGACCAAAAGGCTGTCTTGGTTGAGTATCAGCCAGGACAGAAGGTATGGGTGTTGGAGCCAGTGGCCCCAGCAGCACTCCAAGACAAATGGTCTGGACCCCATACAATCCTGGAAAAGAAGGGAGAGGTCACCTACTTGGTGGACCTAGGAACTCCCAGGAGTCCGCACAGGGTACTCCATGTTAACAGGCTTAAAGCATATGTTGACAGGGCAGACATGGGCTTGCTCATGGCTACAGATGAGGGACAGGAGGAAGAGAGTGACCCTCTCCCAGACCTGTTGTCTCAGAACCCTGAAGATGGCTCAGTTGAAGGAGTGACCCTTGGAGGCAACCTCACTGCCCATCAGCAGACTGAATGTAGACAGGTTCTACAATCATTTTCACATATGTTTTCCTTGATACCTAGTCAAACTGACTGGTGTACCCATGTTGTGGACACTGGTGACAGTCTGCCTGTAAAGAACAAACTTTACAGACAACCTGACCACGTCAGGGACTGTATAAAGGCTGAGGTACATAAAATGCTGGAATTAGGTGTCATTGAACCCTCAGAGAGCCCCTGGGCTAGCCCAGTGGTTCTGGTCCCCAAACCTCACACCAAAGATGGCAAGAGAGAGATGAGGTTCTGTGTGGATTACAGAGGACTCAATGCTGTCACCAGGACAGATGCACACCCTATTCCAAGGGCAGATGAGCTCATAGACAAACTAGCTTCTGCAAAGTTTTTGAGCACATTTGACTTAACAGCTGGCTATTGGCAAATCAGATTAGCTGAGGAGTCTAAGGCCAAAACAGCATTCTCAACCCCAGGTGGGCATTATCAGTTTGTGGTGATGCCCTTTGGTCTGAAGAATGCACCTGCCACCTTCCAAAGGCTGGTGAACCAAGTCCTTACTGGGTTGGATGACTTTTGTGCAGCATATCTTGATGACATTGCTGTCTTTAGCTCCACCTGGGAGGATCACCTGATCCACCTGAAGAAGGCTCTTGAGGCCCTGCAGAGGGCAGGCCTCACTATCAAGGCTACCAAGTGCCAGATAGGGCAGAGTAAGGTTGTATATTTGGGCCACCTTGTAGGTGGAGGCCAAGTTCAACCACTGGAGAGTAAGATACAATCCATCAAGGACTGGTCCCCTCCAACCACCCAGACTCAAGTTCGAGCTTTCTTGGGCTTGACTGGGTACTACAGGAAGTTTGTTAAGAACTATGGGTCCATTGTGACTCCTCTTAATGATCTGACATCCAAGAAGATGCCCAAAAAGGTTCAGTGGACAGTAAGCTGTCAAAAGGCATTTGAAGACCTGAAGAAGGCCATGTGCTCTGCACCTATCCTGAAAAGTCCTGACTACTCCAAAGAGTTTATTGTCCAAACAGATGCTTCTGAGTTGGGTGTGGGAGCTGTGCTGTCACAACTTAATGTAGATGGTCAAGACCAACCCATTGCTTTTATTAGCAGAAGGTTGACCCCCAGAGAGAAGAATTGGTCAGCTATTGAGAGGGAGGCCTTTGCTGTGGTGTGGGCCCTGAAGAAGCTGAGGCCATACTTGTTTGGCACTCACTTCAAGATTCAGACCGACCATAAGCCCCTCTTGTGGCTAAATCAGATGAAGGGTGAAAACCCCAAACTGCTTAGGTGGTCCATTTCCCTACAGGGGATGGACTTTACAGTGGAGCACCGGCCAGGTACTGACCATGGGAATGCAGATGGTCTCTCCAGGTACTTCCACTTAGGACATGAAGACGAGACTGGTCAAGGCTAGTTTAATGTCCCAGCGTTTGGGGGGGGGTTGTGTAGGAGAGTAGGGTCTGCTATCCTATGGTCACCCCAAATTTTTGCTTTTTGCTTCACTGGTTTTTGACATATTGAGGCTGTGGGCCTGCCAATCAGACCCCCAGCCTGCTGTTCTCTCTACTAAATTAAAACTATGCACCCTAGGTGCATAACCAATTGGAAGTGGATCACCCTGTCAGCCCCTGTACCAGTGTACACTAGGTACCCAGGGCATTGGTGTACCCAAGGCCTGCCAAGGGCTGCAGCATGTATTATGCCACCCCAGGCTGGGCCTAACAATCTGACACAACTGGCTGATCACTCAGCTGGGGTAAGTTGGTGTAATCACCTCTTACTTAGGTGTAGTATACCTATACCTAACCTTAAATGGGACACCTGGTAACCTTTAAGTCACTCCTATGGCAGGCCTTAACAATCCTGAAGGCAGAGTGCTTGGTTCCGTGTGAGATGGTGCTCTGGCATGAGCTGAGCCTGTCTGCAGTGGTCGGAACAACTTCCTTCTACTGTTTCCAGATATCGTCATACCATATACTCTTAAGTGCATTATGAACCTCGCGGTTAAATGCTATCTTTGGTTTGGCTTTATCAAAACATGTTGAGTAAGGTGTCATACGAATTGGAATACTAACCCCTCGCCAATTCTGGCGACGGGGTTAGCATTCCACCCTTCTAGAGGGACACGACATGTACAGTACCTGAAACCCGGGTAAAGTCAGACATAGCCTCAGCTCCACAAAATGGATACTGCCACCACAGACACAAGTCTGCCCTCCTGCTGCTGGGAGTCCTTCCAGCTTGGGAGGTGTGGACAAAGGGTTTCCTGCCAGGGGAGGTGCGTGCACCACCCCCGACAGGATTTTGTGTATTGGTCAGGTAGGGCTTGAAAGAAACCAGACATGCCTGTGGCTCACAAGGAGCCTCGGTGCATATGCCAGTTCAAACCGGTCCTGGGGCACACCAGTCCCGGGCCTGGGGCGAGCTGGACAAAGGATTGGGGGTGTAACCACCCCCCTTCCTGGTCCCACCCATAGGGAGGGACCTAGCAGGTAGTCCGGCCCCTAGAATCCGCTTAAAGGTAGGAGCTGTGTCCTAAGACTTCAGACATCCTGGAATCAACTTGAAACTAAGAAGAAGACGGGAACTTCGACATTCTGCTGCACAGAAGACTGAAGAAAATCTCCCCTGTGGTCAGGGAGTGACCACCTTGCTAACGCAAGCACCATCCAGCGAATCAACGTCTGCTTTGCCGCCGCCTCCCGCCGGAGCCCGAGCCCAGAGACTGACAAGACCTGGACCTCCAGACCTCTCACCGCCCGATCCACAGTCCCTGAAAAGAGGAGACCCGTGGAGGCACCGAGACACGTGGAGCCAGCCATCTTGGAACGACTACGACAAGCTGACAAGTGCAACAACCGAGGCTCCCTCTGAGTTGTGCTTTGGGTCCTGAGAAGCCCAACCCTCGAGCAGCATCTGCACCAAAGGTGAGCCCTCCAGCATCTCCACGATCTGCGTGGGGCCCTTCTGCATTTTGCCACTCGACGCGCCTAACCGGTTGTTGGCCCGCTGGCTAGTGGCCATCTTGGCGACGAAATCTACAACAAACACCACTGGTCTGGTTGCTCCAGACTGGCCCTTGCTCCCCTCCAAAGGAGCAATCCCTCTGACCTTGCTGGTCAGAACCAACAGCTGATTTCCGAATCCTCCTGCAATTGCTTTTGCCAAGGCTTGTTTGCTTCGATCAAGTCGCCGACACCGCCGACAGCGAGAGCCTGCGTGGGACAGCTCGTGAGCCGACTCCTGGACGTCGTCGACCTTCAGGGACCACGTGGCTGCGGAGACAAGCTACCCCTCATCACCTGTTTGCACCCGACATTGCCTGGTACCCACCTGGTGCCACGCTGGTCACTGGCTAGTGACTGTGAACACTGTCCCCTCTGCTTACAGGTCTTCAACATCTCTGATCCACTCTTGGATCCACTGCATCTCTCCCGGACCGACCGCCTGCAGCATCTTTGTCTTCAAGCTCCACGGAACAGATAGAAGAAACCCGACGCACTTTGAGGCCTATGCACCCGCTTCCTGTGGGTGAGGTAAAGCTGGTACTCCGGTGCCCATGTGTAGTAATACATCTCTAGTGCCTGTGTTCCAAATCTTAAGTTCCTAGTCAACCCGGAAGATCTCCTTTGCAGTAACTTTGTACTTTTTACGCACCCATTGAAACCTATGGGAGCACGCGTGTGACTATTTGCTCTGCACATGCCACCCGTGGACCTCCTGGTCACTAACTGACGTTAGCTCCTTGTAGGCCCAGCGATTCTAGAGGCCCTAGGCCTTTTTCCTTTTCTGTTCGTGGTACTTATACCACTATTTTAGTATATGGTTTGAGTGGCCACCAGGGCCTATCCATATAACGTGCAACTTCTGTGTATTCTGTGATAATCTTGTTTGACGATTTGTGCTCCTGTGCTCATAAAGAGACTAGGGGTTACTTTGAGAAATAAATACATATATATTTTGAATATATATCTGTGTGGTGTCCTTTCATTGGTATAAAAGGGGGTTACATTTGGTAAAACAGCTGGCTTAACACGCTTCACGAGTTTAGCCTCAAAGACTGCTTAGCCTACGCTACCACTAGGGCAGCTAGTCCGAAAAGGTTGACTTACAACCACACCATAAGGGTTGCTTGGCATGGTACAAGGTGATCACTTTAACTAGTGAGCATCATATACCAGGCCAACTTCTCACATTTCCCTAGGAGCCGGCAGGGCTAGGGTTCAAAAACTACAGCTAGTCACTTTGCCAAAAAGGGGTCATTTTTCACTGCAAATTTGAGGTGTGACCACATTGCGTTTTGCACCGTTTCCTGTCGCGGGCACTATGCCGACCCGCACAAGTGAGGTACCATTTTTCTTGTAGGACTTTGGGGAACGCCGGGTCCATGGAAATTTGTGGATCCACGCAGATTCCAGAACTTTCCATTACAGAAATGTGGGGAAAATGTGGTTTTTTTGTCAATTGTTTACGTTTGCAAGGGATTCTGGGTAACAGACCATGGTGGGAGGCAGTCAAGTCACGCCATCCTGGATTCCCCTGGGTGTCTAGTTTTCAAAAATGTATAGGTTTGCTAGGTTTCCCTAGGTGCCGGCAGAGCTAGGGTTCAAAACCTACAGCTCGTCACTTTGCCAAAAAAGGGTCATTTTTCACTGCAAAATTGAGGTGTGACCACATTGCGTTTTGCGCCGTTTCCTGTCGCGGGCACTAGGCCGACCCGCACAAGTGAGGTACCATTTTTCTCGTAGGACTTTGGGGATCGCGGGGTGGGTGGAAATTTGTAGATCCACGCAGATTCCAGAACTTTCCATCACAGAAATGTGGGGAAAATGTGTTTTTTTTGTCAATTTTTTACGTTTGCAAGGGATTCTGGGTAACAGACCATGGTGGGAGGCAGTCAAGTCACCCCATCCTGGATTCCCCTGGGTGTCTAGTTTACAAAAATGTATAGGTTTGCTAGGTTTCCCTAGGTGCCGGCAGGGCTAGGGTTCAAAAACTACAGCTCGTCACTTTGCCAAAAAAGGGTCATTTTTCACTGCAAAATTGAGGTGTGACCACGTTGCGTTTTGCGCCGTTTCCTGTCGCGGGCACTATGCCGACCCGCACAAGTGAGGTACCATTTGTCTTGTAGGACTTTGGGGAACGCGGGGTGGGTGGAAATTTGTGGATCCACGCAGATTCCAGAACTTTCCATCACAGAAATGTGGGGAAAATGTGTTTTTTTTGTCAATTTTTTACGTTTGCAAGGGATTCTGGGTAACCGACCATGGTGGAATGCAGTCAAGTCACCCCATCCTGGATTCCCCTCGGTGTCTAGTTTACAAAAATGTATAGGTTTGCTAGGTTTCCCTAGGTGCCGGCAGGGCTAGGGTTCAAAAACTACAGCTCGTCACTTTGCCAAAAAAGGGTCATTTTTCACTGCAAAATTGAGGTGTGACCACGTCGTGTTTTACGCCGTTTCCTGTCGCGGGCACTAGGCCGACCCGCACAAGTGAGGTACCATTTTTCTCGTAGGACTTTGAGTAACGCGGGGTGGGTGGAAATTTGTGGATCCACGCAGATTCCAGAACTTTCCATCACAGAAATGTGGGGAAAATGTGTTTTTTTTGTCAATTTGTTATGTTTGCAAGGGATTCTGGGTTACAGACCATGGTGGGAGGCAGTCAAGTCACCCCATCCTGGATTCCCCTGGGTGCCTAGTTTTCAAAAATGTATAGGTTTGCTAGGTTTCCCTAGGTGCCGGCAGGGCTAGGGTTCAAAACCTACAGCTCGTCACTTTGCCAAAAAAGGGTCATTTTTCACTGCAAAATTGAGGTGTGACCACGTTGCGTTTTGCGCCATTTCCTGTCGCGGGCACTAGGCCGACCCGCACAAGTGAGGTACCATTTTTCTCGTAGGACTTTGGGGATCGCGGGGTGGGTGGAAATTTGTAGATCCACGCAGATTCCAGAACTTTCCATCACAGAAATGTGGGGAAAATGTGTTTTTTTTGTCAATTTTTTACGTTTGCAAGGGATTCTGGGTAACAGACCATGGTGGGAGGCAGTCAAGTCACCCCATCATGGATTCCCCTGGGTGTCTAGTTTACAAAAATGTATAGGTTTGCTAGGTTTCCCTAGGTGCCGGCAGGGCTAGGGTTCAAAAACTACAGCTCGTCACTTTGCCAAAAAAGGGTCATTTTTCACTGCAAAATTGAGGTGTGACCACGTTGCGTTTTGCGCCGTTTCCTGTCGCGGGCACTATGCCGACCCGCACAAGTGAGGTACCATTTTTCTCGTAGGACTTTGGGGAACGCGGGGTGGGTGGAAATTTGTGGATCCACGCAGATTCCAGAACTTTCCATCACAGAAATGTGGGGAAAATGTGTTTTTTTTGTCAATTTTTTTACGTTTGCAAGGGATTCTGGGTAACAGACCATGGTGGGAGGCAGTCAAGTCACCCCATCCTGGATTCCCCTGGGTGTCTAATTTTCAAAAATGTATAGGTTTGCTAGGTTTCCCTAGGTGCCGGCAGGGCTAGGGTTCAAAAACTACAGCTCGTCATTTTGCCAAAAAAGGGTCATTTTTCACTGCAAAATTGAGGTGTGACCACGTTGCGTTTTGCGCTGTTTCCTGTCGCGGGCACTATGCCGACCCGCACAAGTGAGGTACCATTTTTCTCGTAGGACATTGGGGAACGCGGGGTGGGTGGAAATTTGTGGATCCACGCAGATTCCAGAACTTTCCATCAGAGAAATATGGGGAAAATGTGTTTTTTTTTGTCAATTTTTTACGTTTGCAAGGGATTCTGGGTAACAGACCATGGTGGGAGGCAGTCAAGTCACCCCATCCTGGATTCCCCTGGGTGTCTAGTTTTCAAAAATGTATAGGTTTGCTAGGTTTCCCTAGGTGCCGGCAGGGCTAGGGTTCAAAAACTACAGCTAGTCACTTTGCCAAAAAAGGGTCATTTTTCACTGCAAAATTGAGGTGTGACCACGTTGCGTTTTGTGCCGTTTCCTGTCGCGGGCACTATGCCGACCCGCACAAGTGAGGTACCATTTTTCTCGTAGGACATTGGGGAACGCGGGGTGGGTGGAAATTTGTGGATCCACGCAGATTCCAGAACTTTCCATCAGAGAAATATGGGAAAATGTGTTTTTTTTGTCAATGTTTTACGTTTGCAAGGGATTCTGGGTAACAGACCATGGTGGGAGGCAGTCAAGTCACCCCATCCTGGATTCCCCTGGGTGTCTAGTTTTCAAAAATGTATAGGTTTGCTAGGTTTCCCTAGGTGCCGGCAGGGCTAGGGTTAAAAAATTACAGCTAGTCACTTTGCCAAAAAAGGGTCATTTTTCACTGCAAAATTGAGGTGTGACCACGTTGCGTTTTGCGCCGTTTCCTGTCGCGGGCACTAGGCCGACCCGCACAAGTGAGGTACCATTTTTCTCGTAGGACTTTGGGGAACGTGGGGTGGGTGGAAATTTGTGGATCCACGCAGATTCCAGAACTTTCCATCACAGAAATGTGGGGAAAATGTGTTTTTTTTGTCAATTTGTTATGTTTGCAAGGGATTCTGGGTTACAGACCATGGTGGGAGGCAGTCAAGTCACCCCATCCTGGATTCCCCTGGGTGTCTAGTTTTCAAAAATATATAGGTTTGCTAGGTTTCCCTAGGTGCCGGCAGGGCTAGGGTTCAAAACCTACAGCTCGTCACTTTGCCAAAAAAGGGTCATTTTTCACTGCAAAATTGAGGTGTGACCACGTTGCGTTTTGCGCCGTTTCCTGTCGCGGGCACTAGGCCGACCCGCACAAGTGAGGTACCATTTTTCTCGTAGGACTTTGGGGATCGCGGGGTGGGTGGAAATTTGTAGATCCACGCAGATTCCAGAACTTTCCATCACAGAAATGTGGGGAAAATGTGTTTTTTTTGTCAATTTTTTACGTTTGCAAGGGATTCTGGGTAACAGACCATGGTGGGAGGCAGTCAAGTCACCCCATCCTGGATTCCCCTGGGTGTCTAGTTTACAAAAATGTATAGGTTTGCTAGGTTTCCCTAGGTGCCGGCAGGGCTAGGGTTCAAAAACTACAGCTCGTCACTTTGCCAAAAAAGGGTCATTTTTCACTGCAAAATTGAGGTGTGACCACGTTGCGTTTTGCACCGTTTCCAGTCGCAGGCACTATGCCGACCCGCACAAGTGAGGTACCATTTTTCTCGTAGGACTTTGGGGAACACGGGGTGGGTGGAAAATTGTGGATCCACGCAGATTCCAGAACTTTCCATCACAGAAATGTGGGGAAAATGTGTTTTTTTTGTCAATTTTTTACGTTTGCAAGGGATTCTGGGTAACAGACCATGGTGGGAGGCAGTCAAGTCACCCCATCCTGGATTCCCCTGGGTGTCTAGTTTTCAAAAATGTATAGGTTTGCTAGGTTTCCCTAGGAGCCGGCAGGGCTAGGGTTCAAAAACTACAGCTAGTCACTTTGCCAAAAAGGGGTCATTTTTCACTGCAAAATTGAGGTGTGACCACGTTGCGTTTTGCGCCGTTTCCTGTCGCGGGCACTATGCCGACCCGCACAAGTGAGGTACCATTTTTCTCGTAGGACATTGGGGAACGCGGGGTGAGTGGAAATTTGTGGATCCACGCAGATTCCAGAACTTTCCATCAGAGAAATATGGGGAAAATGTGTTTTTTTGTTGTCAATTTTTTACGTTTGCAAGGGATTCTGGGTAACAGACCATGGTGGGAGGCAGTCAAGTCACCCCATCCTGGATTCCCCTGGGTGTCTAGTTTTCAAAAATGTATAGGTTTGCTAGGTTTCCCTAGGAGCCGGCAGGGCTAGGGTTCAAAAACTACAGCTCGTCACTTTGCCAAAAAAGGGTCATTTTTCACTGCAAAATTGAGGTGTGACCACGTTGCGTTTTGCGCCGTTTCCTGTCGCGGGCACTATGCCGACCCGCACAAGTGAGGTACCATTTGTCTTGTAGGACTTTAGGGAACGCGGGGTGGGTGGAAATTTGTGGATCCACGCCGATTCCAGAACTTTCCATCACAGAAATGTGGGGAAAATGTGTTTTTTTTTGTCAATTTTTTACGTTTGCAAGGGATTCTGGGTAACCGACCATGGTGGGATGCAGTCAAGTCACCCCATCCTGGATTCCCCTCGGTGTCTAGTTTACAAAAATGTATAGGTTTGCTAGGTTTCCCTAGGTGCCGGCAGGGCTAGGGTTCAAAAACTACAGCTCGTCACTTTGCCAAAAAAGGGTAATTTTTCACTGCAAAATTGAGGTGTGACCACGTCGTGTTTTACGGCGTTTCCTGTCGCGGGCACTAGGCCGACCCGCACAAGTGAGGTACCATTTTTCTCGTAGGACTTTGGGTAACGCGGGGTGGGTGGAAATTTGTGGATCCACGCCGATTCCAGAACTTTCCATCACAGAAATGTGGGGAAAATGTGTTTTTTTTGTCAATTTGTTATGTTTGCAAGGGATTCTGGGTTACAGACCATGGTGGGAGGCAGTCAAGTCACCCCATCCTGGATTCCCCTGGGTGTCTAGTTTTCAAAAATGTATAGGTTTGCTAGGTTTCCCTAGGTGCCGGCAGGGCTAGGGTTCAAAAACTACAGCTAGTCACTTTGCCAAAAAAGGGTCATTTTTCACTGCAAAATTGAGGTGTGACCACGTTGCGTTTTGCGCCATTTCCTGTCGCGGGCACTAGGCCGACCCGCACAAGTGAGGTACCATTTTTCTCGTAGGACTTTGGGGAACGTGGGGTCGGTGGAAATTTGTGGATCCACGCAGATTCCAGAACTTTCCATCACAGAAATGTGGGGAAAATGTGTTTTTTTTGTCAATTTGTTATGTTTGCAAGGGATTCTGGGTTACAGACCATGGTGGGAAGCAGTCAAGTCACCCCATCCTGGATTCCCCTGGGTGTCTAGTTTTCAAAAATATATAGGTTTGCTAGGTTTCCCTAGGTGCCGGCAGGGCTAGGGTTCAAAACCTACAGCTCGTCACTTTGCCAAAAAAGGGTCATTTTTCACTGCAAAATTGAGGTGTGACCACGTTGCGTTTTGCGTCGTTTCCTGTCGCGGGCACTAGGCCGACCCGCACAAGTGAGGTACCATTTTTCTCTTGTAGGACTTTGGGGATCGCGGGGTGGGTGGAAATTTGTAGATCCACGCAGATTCCAGAACTTTCCATCACAGAAATGTGGGGAAAATGTGTTTTTTTTGTCACTTTTTTACGTTTGCAAGGGATTCTGGGTAACAGACCATGGTGGGAGGCAGTCAAGTCACCCCATCCTGGATTCCCCTGGGTGTCTAGTTTACAAAAATGTATAGGTTTGCTAGGTTTCCCTAGGTGCCGGCAGGGCTAGGGTTCAAAAACTACAGCTCGTCACTTTGCCAAAAAAGGGTCATTTTTCACTGCAAAATTGAGGTGTGACCACGTTGCGTTTTGCACCGTTTCCAGTCGCAGGCACTATGCCGACCCGCACAAGTGAGGTACCATTTTTCTCGTAGGACTTTGGGGAACACGGGGTGGGTGGAAAATTGTGGATCCACGCAGATTCCAGAACTTTCCATCACAGAAATGTGGGGAAAATGTGTTTTTTTTGTCAATTTTTTATGTTTGCAAGGGATTCTGGGTAACAGACCATGGTGGGAGGCAGTCAAGTCACCCCATCCTGGATTCCCCTGGGTGTCTAGTTTTCAAAAATGTATAGGTTTGCTAGGTTTCCCTAGGAGCCGGCAGGGCTAGGATTCAAAAACTACAGCTAGTCACTTTGCCAAAAAGGGGTCATTTTTCACTGCAAAATTGAGGTGTGACCACGTTGCGTTTTGCGCCGTTTCCTGTCGCGGGCACTATGCCGACCCGCACAAGTGAGGTACCATTTTTCTCGTAGGACATTGGGGAACGCGGGGTGAGTGGAAATTTGTGGATCCACGCAGATTCCAGAACTTTCCATCAGAGAAATATGGGGAAAATGTGTTTTTTTGTTGTCAATTTTTTACGTTTGCAAGGGATTCTGGGTAACAGACCATGGTGGGAGGCAGTCAAGTCACCCCATCCTGGATTCCTCTGGGTGTCTAGTTTTCAAAAATGTATAGGTTTGCTAGGTTTCCCTAGGTGCCGGCAGGGCTAGGGTTCAAAAACTACAGCTCGTCACTTTGCCAAAAAAGGGTCATTTTTCACTGCAAAATTGAGGTGTGACCACGTTGCGTTTTGCGCCGTTTCCTGTCGCGGGCACTATGCCGACCCGCACAAGTGAGGTACCATTTGTCTTGTAGGACTTTAGGGAACGCGGGGTGGGTGGAAATTTGTGGATCCACGCAGATTCCAGAACTTTCCATCACAGAAATGTGGGGAAAATGTGTTTTTTTTTGTCAATTTTTTATGTTTGCAAGGGATTCTGGGTAACCGACCATGGTGGGATGCAGTCAAGTCACCCCATCCTGGATTCCCCTCGGTGTCTAGTTTACAAAAATGTATAGGTTTGCTAGGTTTCCCTAGGTGCCGGCAGGGCTAGGGTTCAAAAACTACAGCTCGTCACTTTGCCAAAAAAGGGTAATTTTTCACTGCAAAATTGAGGTGTGACCACGTCGTGTTTTACGGCGTTTCCTGTCGCGGGCACTAGGCCGACCCGCACAAGTGAGGTACCATTTTTTTCGTAGGACTTTGGGTAACGCGGGGTGGGTGGAAATTTGTGGATCCACGCCGATTCCAGAACTTTCCATCACAGAAATGTGGGGAAAATGTGTTTTTTTTGTCAATTTGTTATGTTTGCAAGGGATTCTGGGTTACAGACCATGGTGGGAGGCAGTCAAGTCACCCCATCCTGGATTCCCCTGGGTGTCTAGTTTTCAAAAATGTATAGGTTTGCTAGGTTTCCCTAGGTGCCGGCAGGGCTAGGGTTCAAAACCTACAGCTCGTCACTTTGCCAAAAAAGGGTCATTTTTCACTGCAAAATTGAGGTGTGACCACGTTGCGTTTTGCGCCGTTTCCTGTCGCGGGCACTAGGCCGACCCGCACAAGTGAGGTACCATTTTTCTCGTAGGACTTTGGGGAATGCGGGGTGGGTGGAAATTTGTGGATCCACGCAGATTCCAGAACTTTCCATCACAGAAATGTGGGGAAAATGTGTTTTTTTTGTCAATTTTTTTACGTTTGCAAGGGATTCTGGGTAACAGACCATGGTGGGAGGCAGTCAAGTCACCCCATCCTGGATTCCCCTGGGTGTCTAGTTTTCAAAAATGTATAGGTTTGCTAGGTTTCCCTAGGAGCCGGCAGGGCTAGGGTTCAAAAACTACAGCTAGTCACTTTGCCAAAAAGGGGTCATTTTTCACTGCAAAATTGAGGTGTGACCACGTTGCGTTTTGCGCCGTTTCCTGTCGCGGGCACTATGCCGACCCGCACAAGTGAGGTACCATTTTTCTTGTAGGACTTTGGGGAACGCCGGGTCCATGGAAATTTGTGGATCCACGCAGATTCCAGAACTTTCCATTACAGAAATGTGGGGAAAATGTGGTTTTTTTGTCAATTGTTTACGTTTGCAAGGGATTCTGGGTAACAGACCATGGTGGGAGGCAGTCAAGTCACGCCATCCTGGATTCCCCTGGGTGTCTAGTTTTCAAAAATGTATAGGTTTGCTAGGTTTCCCTAGGTGCCGGCAGAGCTAGGGTTCAAAACCTACAGCTCGTCACTTTGCCAAAAAAGGGTCATTTTTCACTGCAAAATTGAGGTGTGACCACATTGCGTTTTGCGCCGTTTCCTGTGGCGGGCACTAGGCCGACCCGCACAAGTGAGGTACCATTTTTCTCGTAGGACTTTGGGGATCGCGGGGTGGGTGGAAATTTGTAGATCCACGCAGATTCCAGAACTTTCCATCACAGAAATGTGGGGAAAATGTGTTTTTTTTGTCAATTTTTTACGTTTGCAAGGGATTCTGGGTAACAGACCATGGTGGGAGGCAGTCAAGTCACCCCATCCTGGATTCCCCTGGGTGTCTAGTTTACAAAAATGTATAGGTTTGCTAGGTTTCCCTAGGTGCCGGCAGGGCTAGGGTTAAAAAACTACAGCTCGTCACTTTGCCAAAAAAGGGTCATTTTTCACTGCAAAATTGAGGTGTGACCACGTTGCGTTTTGCGCCGTTTCCTGTCGCGGGCACTATGCCGACCCGCACAAGTGAGGTACCATTTGTCTTGTAGGACTTTGGGGAACGCGGGGTGGGTGGAAATTTGTGGATCCACGCAGATTCCAGAACTTTCCATCACAGAAATGTGGGGAAAATGTGTTTTTTTTGTCAATTTTTTACGTTTGCAAGGGATTCTGGGTAACCGACCATGGTGGGATCCAGTCAAGTCACCCCATCCTGGATTCCCCTCGGTGTCTAGTTTACAAAAATGTATAGGTTTGCTAGGTTTCCCTAGGTGCCGGCAGGGCTAGGGTTCAAAAACTACAGCTCGTCACTTTGCCAAAAAAGGGTCATTTTTCACTGCAAAATTGAGGTGTGACCACGTCGTGTTTTACGCCGTTTCCTGTCGCGGGCACTAGGCCGACCCGCACAAGTGAGGTACCATTTTTCTCGTAGGACTTTGGGTAATGCGGGGTGGGTGGAAATTTGTGGATCCACGCAGATTCCAGAACTTTCCATCACAGAAATGTGGGGAAAATGTGTTTTTTTTGTCAATTTGTTATGTTTGCAAGGGATTCTGGGTTACAGACCATGGTGGGAGACAGTCAAGTCACCCCATCCTGGATTCCCCTGGGTGTCTAGTTTTCAAAAATGTATAGGTTTGCTAGGTTTCCCTAGGTGCCGGCAGGGCTAGGGTTCAAAACCTACAGCTCGTCACTTTGCCAAAAAAGGGTCATTTTTCACTGCAAAATTGAGGTGTGACCACGTTGCGTTTTGCGCCATTTCCTGTCGCGGGCACTAGGCCGACCCGCACAAGTGAGGTACCATTTTTCTCGTAGGACTTTGGGGATCGCGGGGTGGGTGGAAATTTGTAGATCCACGCAGATTCCAGAACTTTCCATCACAGAAATGTGGGGAAAATGTGTTTTTTTTGTCAATTTTTTACGTTTGCAAGGGATTCTGGGTAACAGACCATGGAGGGAGGCAGTCAAGTCACCCCATCATGGATTCCCCTGGGTGTCTAGTTTACAAAAATGTATAGGTTTGCTAGGTTTCCCTAGGTGCCGGCAGGGCTAGGGTTCAAAAACTACAGCTCGTCACTTTGCCAAAAAAGGGTCATTTTTCACTGCAAAATTGAGGTGTGACCACGTTGCGTTTTGCGCCGTTTCCTGTCGCGGGCACTATGCCGACCCGCACAAGTGAGGTACCATTTGTCTTGTAGGACTTTGGGGAACGCGGGGTGGGTGGAAATTTGTGGATCCACGCAGATTCCAGAACTTTCCATCACAGAAATGTGGGGAAAATGTGTTTTTTTTGTCAATTTTTTACGTTTGCAAGGGATTCTGGGTAACCGACCATGGTGGGATGCAGTCAAGTCACCCCATCCTGGATTCCCCTCGGTGTCTAGTTTACAAAAATGTATAGGTTTGCTAGGTTTCCCTAGGTGCCGGCAGGGCTAGGGTTCAAAAACTACAGCTCGTCACTTTGCCAAAAAAGGGTCATTTTTCACTGCAAAATTGAGGTGTGACCACGTCGTGTTTTACGCCGTTTCCTGTCGCGGGCACTAGGCCGACCCGCACAAGTGAGGTACCATTTTTCTCGTAGGACTTTGGGTAATGCGGGGTGGGTGGAAATTTGTGGATCCACGCAGATTCCAGAACTTTCCATCACAGAAATGTGGGGAAAATGTGTTTTTTTTGTCAATTTGTTATGTTTGCAAGGGATTCTGGGTTACAGACCATGGTGGGAGACAGTCAAGTCACCCCATCCTGGATTCCCCTGGGTGTCTAGTTTTCAAAAATGTATAGGTTTGCTAGGTTTCCCTAGGTGCCGGCAGGGCTAGGGTTCAAAACCTACAGCTCGTCACTTTGCCAAAAAAGGGTCATTTTTCACTGCAAAATTGAGGTGTGACCACGTTGCGTTTTGCGCCATTTCCTGTCGCGGGCACTAGGCCGACCCGCACAAGTGAGGTACCATTTTTCTCGTAGGACTTTGGGGATCGCGGGGTGGGTGGAAATTTGTAGATCCACGCAGATTCCAGAACTTTCCATCACAGAAATGTGGGGAAAATGTGTTTTTTTTGTCAATTTTTTACGTTTGCAAGGGATTCTGGGTAACAGACCATGGTGGGAGGCAGTCAAGTCACCCCATCATGGATTCCCCTGGGTGTCTAGTTTACAAAAATGTATAGGTTTGCTAGGTTTCCCTAGGTGCCGGCAGGGCTAGGGTTCAAAAACTACAGCTCGTCACTTTGCCAAAAAAGGGTCATTTTTCACTGCAAAATTGAGGTGTGACCACGTTGCGTTTTGCGCCGTTTCCTGTCGCGGGCACTATGCCGACCCGCACAAGTGAGGTACCATTTTTCTCGTAGGACTTTGGGGAACGCGGGGTGGGTGGAAATTTGTGGATCCACGCAGATTCCAGAACTTTCCATCACAGAAATGTGGGGAAAATGTGTTTTTTTTGTCAATTTTTTTACATTTGCAAGGGATTCTGGGTAACAGACCATGGTGGGAGGCAGTCAAGTCACCCCATCCTGGATTCCCCTGGGTGTCTAATTTTCAAAAATGTATAGGTTTGCTAGGTTTCCCTAGGTGCCGGCAGGGCTAGGGTTCAAAAACTACAGCTCGTCATTTTGCCAAAAAAGGGTCATTTTTCACTGCAAAATTGAGGTGTGACCACGTTGCGTTTTGCGCCGTTTCCTGTCGCGGGCACTATGCCGACCCGCACAAGTGAGGTACCATTTTTCTCGTAGGACATTGGGTAACGCGGGGTGGGTGGAAATTTGTGGATCCACGCAGATTCCAGAACTTTCCATCAGAGAAATATGGGGAAAATGTGTTTTGTTTTGTCAATTTTTTACGTTTGCAAGGGATTCTGGGTAACAGACCATGGTGGGAGGCAGTCAAGTCACCCCATCCTGGATTCCCCTGGGTGTCTAGTTTTCAAAAATGTATAGGTTTGCTAGGTTTCCCTAGATGCCGGCAGGGCTAGGGTTAAAAAACTACAGCTAGTCACTTTGCCAAAAAAGGGTCATTTTTCACTGCAAAATTGAGGTGTGACCACGTTGCGTTTTGTGCCGTTTCCTGTCGCGGGCACTATGCCGACCCGCACAAGTGAGGTACTATTTTTCTCGTAGGACATTGGGGAACGCGGGGTGGGTGGAAATTTGTGGATCCACGCAGATTCCAGAACTTTCCATCAGAGAAATATGGGGAAAATGTGTTTTTTTTGTCAATGTTTTACGTTTGCAAGGGATTCTGGGTAACAGACCATGGTGGGAGGCAGTCAAGTCACCCCATCCTGGATTCCCCTGGGTGTCTAGTTTTCAAAAATGTATAGGTTTGCTAGGTTTCCCTAGGTGCCGGCAGGGCTAGGGTTCAAAAACTACAGCTAGTCACTTTGCCAAAAAAGGGTCATTTTTCACTGCAAAATTGAGGTGTGACCACGTTGCGTTTTGCGCCGTTTCCTGTCGCGGGCACTAGGCCGACCCGCACAAGTGAGGTACCATTTTTCTCGTAGGACTTTGGGGAACGTGGGGTGGGTGGAAATTTGTGGATCCACGCAGATTCCAGAACTTTCCATCACAGAAATGTGGGGAAAATGTGTTTTTTTTTGTCAATTTGTTATGTTTGCAAGGGATTCTGGGTTACAGACCATGGTGGGAGGCAGTCAAGTCACCCCATCCTGGATTCCCCTGGGTGTCTAGTTTTCAAAAATGTATAGGTTTGCTAGGTTTCCCTAGGTGCCGGCAGGGCTAGGGTTCAAAACCTACAGCTCGTCACTTTGCCAAAAAAGGGTCATTTTTCACTGCAAAATTGAGGTGTGACCACGTTGCGTTTTGCGCCGTTTCCTGTCGCGGGCACTAGGCCGACCCGCACAAGTGAGGTACCATTTTTCTCGTAGGACTTTGGGGATCGCGGGGTGGGTGGAAATTTGTAGATCCACGCAGATTCCAGAACTTTCCATCACAGAAATGTGGGGAAAATGTGTTTTTTTTGTCAATTTTTTACGTTTGCAATGGATTCTGGGTAACAGACCATGGTGGGAGGCAGTCAAGTCACCCCATCCTGGATTCCCCTGGGTGTCTAGTTTACAAAAATGTATAGGTTTGCTAGGTTTCCCTAGGTGCCGGCAGGGCTAGGGTTCAAAAACTACAGCTCGTCACTTTGCCAAAAAAGGGTCATTTTTCACTGCAAAATTGAGGTGTGAGCACGTTGCGTTTTGCACCGTTTCCAGTCGCAGGCACTATGCCGACCCGCACAAGTGAGGTACCATTTTTCTCGTAGGACTTTGGGGAACACGGGGTGGGTGGAAAATTGTGGATCCACGCAGATTCCAGAACTTTCCATCACAGAAATGTGGGGAAAATTTGTTTTTTTTGTCAATTTTTTACGTTTGCAAGGGATTCTGGGTAACAGACCATGGTGGGAGGCAGTCAAGTCACCCCATCCTGGATTCCCCTGGGTGTCTAGTTTTCAAAAATGTATAGGTTTGCTAGGTTTCCCTAGGAGCCGGCAGGGCTAGGGTTCAAAAACTACAGCTAGTCACTTTGCCAAAAAGGGGTCATTTTTCACTGCAAAATTGAGGTGTGACCACGTTGCGTTTTGCGCCGTTTCCTGTCGCGGGCACTATGCCGACCCGCACAAGTGAGGTACCATTTTTCTCGTAGGACATTGGGGAACGCGGGGTGGGTGGAAATTTGTGGATCCACGCAGATTCCAGAACTTTCCATCAGAGAAATATGGGGAAAATGTGTTTTTTTGTTGTCAATTTTTTATGTTTGCAAGGGATTCTGGGTAACAGACCATGGTGGGAGGCAGTCAAGTCACCCCATCCTGGATTCCCCTGGGTGTCTAGTTTTCAAAAATGTATAGGTTTGCTAGGTTTCCCTAGGTGCCGGCAGGGCTAGGGTTCAAAAACTACAGCTCGTCACTTTGCCAAAAAAGGGTCATTTTTCACTGCAAAATTGAGGTGTGACCACGTTGCGTTTTGCGCCGTTTCCTGTCGCGGGCACTATGCCGACCCGCACAAGTGAGGTACCATTTGTCTTGTAGGACTTTAGGGAACGCGGGGTGGGTGGAAATTTGTGGATCCACGCAGATTCCAGAACTTTCCATCACAGAAATGTGGGGAAAATGTGTTTTTTTTTGTCAATTTTTTACGTTTGCAAGGGATTCTGGGTAACCGACCATGGTGGGATGCAGTCAAGTCACCCCATCCTGGATTCCCCTCGGTGTCTAGTTTACAAAAATGTATAGGTTTGCTAGGTTTCCCTAGGTGCCGGCAGGGCTAGGGTTCAAAAACTACAGCTCGTCACTTTGCCAAAAAAGGGTAATTTTTCACTGCAAAATTGAGGTGTGACCACGTCGTGTTTTACGGCGTTTCCTGTCGCGGGCACTAGGCCGACCCGCACAAGTGAGGTACCATTTTTCTCGTAGGACTTTGGGTAACGCGGGGTGGGTGGAAATTTGTGGATCCACGCCGATTCCAGAACTTTCCATCACAGAAATGTGGGGAAAATGTGTTTTTTTTGTCAATTTGTTATGTTTGCAAGGGATTCTGGGTTACAGACCATGGTGGGAGGCAGTCAAGTCACCCCATCCTGGATTCCCCTGGGTGTCTAGTTTTCAAAAATGTATAGGTTTGCTAGGTTTCCCTAGGTGCCGGCAGGGCTAGGGTTCAAAACCTACAGCTCGTCACTTTGCCAAAAAAGGGTCATTTTTCACTGCAAAATTGAGGTGTGACCACGTTGCGTTTTGCGCCGTTTCCTGTCGCGGGCACTAGGCCGACCCGCACAAGTGAGGTACCATTTTTCTGGTAGGACGTTGGGGAATGCGGGGTGGGTGGAAATTTGTGGATCCACGCAGATTCCAGAACTTTCCATCACAGAAATGTGGGGAAAATGTGTTTTTTTTGTCAATTTTTTTACGTTTGCAAGGGATTCTGGGTAACAGACCATGGTGGGAGGCAGTCAAGTCACCCCATCCTGGATTCCCCTGGGTGTCTAGTTTTCAAAAATGTATAGGTTTGCTAGGTTTCCCTAGGTGCCGGCAGGGCTAGGGTTCAAAAACTACAGCTCGTCATTTTGCCAAAAAAGGGTCATTTTTCACTGCAAAATTGAGGTGTGACCATGTTGCGTTTTGCGCCGTTTCCTGTCGCGGGCACTATGCCGACCCGCACAAGTGAGGTACCATTTTTCTCGTAGGACATTGGGGAACGCGGGGTGGGTGGAAATTTGTGGATCCACGCAGATTCCAGAACTTTCCATCAGAGAAATATGGGGAAAATGTGTTTTTTTTTGTCAATTTTTTACGTTTGCAAGGGATTCTGGGTAACAGACCATGGTGGGAGGCAGTCAAGTCACCCCATCCTGGATTCCCCTGGGTGTCTAGTTTTCAAAAATGTATAGGTTTGCTAGGTTTCCCTAGGTGCCAGCAGGGTTAGGGTTCAAAACTACAGCTAGTCACTTTGCCAAAAAAGGTCATTTTTCACTGCAAAATTGAGGTGTGACCACGTTGCGTTTTGCGCCGTTTCCTGTCGCGGGCACTAGGCCGACCCGCACAAGTGAGGTACCATTTTTCTCGTAGGACTTTGGGGAACGTGGGGTGGGTGGAAATTTGTGGATCCACGCAGATTCCAGAACTTTCCAACACAGAAATGTGGGGAAAATGTGTTTTTTTTGTCAATTGTTTACGTTTGCAAGGGATTCTGGGTAACAAACCATGGTGGGAGGCAGTCAAATCACCCCATCCTGGATTCCCCTGGGTGTCTAGTTTTCAAAAATGTATAGGTTTGCTAGGTTTCCCTAGGTGCCGGCAGGGCTAGGGTTCAAAAACTCCAGCTAGTCACTTTGCCAAAAAGGGGTCATTTTTCACTGCAAAATTGAGGTGTGACCACGTTGCGTTTTGCGCCGTTTCCTGTCGCGGGCACTATGCCGACACGCACAAGTGAGGTACCATTTTTCTCGTAGGACTTTGGGGAACGCGGGGTGTGTGGAAATTTGTGGATCCACGCAGATTCCAGAACTTTCCATCACAGAAATGTGGGGTAAATGTGTTTTTTTTGTCAGTTTTTTACGTTTGCAAGGGATTCTGGGTAACAGACCATGGTGGGAGGCAGTCAAGTCACCCCATCCTGGATTCCCCTGGGTGTCTAGTTTTCAAAAATGTATAGGTTTGCTAGGTTTCCCTAGGTGCCGGCAGGGCTAGGGTTCAAAAACTACATCTAGTCACTTTGCCAAAAAAGGGTCATTTTTCACTGCAAAATTGAGGTGTGACCACGTTGCGTTTTGCGCCGTTTCCTGTCGCGGGCACTAGGCCGACCCGCACAAGTGAGGTACCATTTTTCTCGTAGGACTTTGGGGAACGTGGGGTGGGTGGAAATTTGTGGATCCACGCAGATTCCAGAACTTTCCAACACAGAAATGTGGGGAAAATGTGTTTTTTTTGTCAATTTTTTACGTTTGCAAGGGATTCTGGGTAGCAGACCATGGTGGGAGGCAGTCAAGTCACCCCATCCTGGATTCCCCTGGGTGTCTAGATTTCAAAAATGTATAGGTTTGCTAGGTTTCCCTAGGAGCCGGCAGGGCTAGGGTTCAAAAACTACAGCTAGTCACTTTGCCAAAAAGGGGTCATTTTTCACTGCAAAATTGAGGTGTGACCACGTTGCGTTTTGCGCCGTTTCCTGTCGCGGGCACTATGCCGACCCGCACAAGTGAGGTACCATTTTTCTCGTAGGACATTGGGGAACGCGGGGTGGGTGGAAATTTGTGGATCCACGCAGATTCCAGAACTTTCCATCAGAGAAATATGGGGAAAATGTGTTTTTTTGTAGTCAATTTTTTTACGTTTGCAAGGGATTCTGGGTAACAGACCATGGTGGGAGGCAGTCAAGTCACCCCATCCTGGATTCCCCTGGGTGTCTAGTTTTCAAAAATGTATAGGTTTGCTAGGTTTCCCTAGGTGCCGGCAGGGCTAGGGTTCAAAAACTACAGCTAGTCACTTTGCCAAAAAAGGGTCATTTTTCACTGCAAAATTGAGGTGTGACCACGTTGCGTTTTGCGCCGTTTCCTGTCGCAGGCACTAGGCCGACCCGCACAAGTGAGGTACCATTTTTCTCGTAGGACTTTGGGGAACGCGGGGTGGGTGGAAATTTGTGGATCCACGTAGATTCCAGAACTTTCCATCACAGAAATGTGGGGAAAATGTGTTTTTTTTGTCAATTTTTTTACGTTTGCAAGGGATTCTGGGTAACAGACCATGGTGGGAGGCAGTCAAGTCACCCCATCCTGGATTCCCCTGGGTGTCTAGTTTTCAAAAATGTATAGGTTTGCTAGGTTTCCCTAGGTGCCGGCAGGGCTAGGGTTCAAAAACTACAGCTCGTCACTTTGCCAAAAAAGGGTCATTTTTCACTGCAAAATTGAGGTGTGACCACGTTGCGTTTTGCGCCGTTTCCTGTCGCGGGCACTATGCCGACCCGCACAAGTGAGGTACCATTTGTCTTGTAGGACTTTAGGGAACGCGGGGTGGGTGGAAATTTGTGGATCCACGCAGATTCCAGAACTTTCCATCACAGAAATGTGGGGAAAATGTGTTTTTTTTTGTCAATTTTTTACGTTTGCAAGGGATTCTGGGTAACCGACCATGGTGGGATGCAGTCAAGTCACCCCATCCTGGATTCCCCTGGGTGTCTAGTTTTCAAAAATGTATAGGTTTGCTAGGTTTCCCTAGGTGCCGGCAGGGCTAGGGTTCAAAAACTACAGCTCGTCACTTTGCCAAAAAAGGGTAATTTTTCACTGCAAAATTGAGGTGTGACCACGTCGTGTTTTACGGCGTTTCCTGTCGCGGGCACTAGGCCGACCCGCACAAGTGAGGTACCATTTTTCTCGTAGGACTTTGGGTAACGCGGGGTGGGTGGAAATTTGTGGATCCACGCCGAGTCCAGAACTTTCCATCACAGAAATGTGGGGAAAATGTGTTTTTTTTGTCAATTTGTTATGTTTGCAAGGGATTCTGGGTTACAGACCATGGTGGGAGGCAGTCAAGTCACCCCATCCTGGATTCCCCTGGGTGTCTAGTTTTAAAAAATGTATAGGTTTGCTAGGTTTCCCTAGGTGCCGGCAGGGCTAGGGTTCAAAACCTACAGCTCGTCACTTTGCCAAAAAAGGGTCATTTTTCACTGCAAAATTGAGGTGTGATCACGTTGCGTTTTGCGCCGTTTCCTGTCGCGGGCACTAGGCCGACCCGCACAAGTGAGGTACCATTTTTCTCGTAGGACTTTGGGGAACGTGGGGTGGGTGGAAATTTGTGGATCCACGCAGATTCCAGAACTTTCCAACACAGAAATGTGGGGAAAATGTGTTTTTTTTGTCAATTGTTTACGTTTGCAAGGGATTCTGGGTAACAAACCATGGTGGGAGGCAGTCAAATCACCCCATCCTGGATTCCCCTGGGTGTCTAGTTTTCAAAAATGTATAGGTTTGCTAGGTTTTTCTAGGTGCCGGCAGGGCTAGGGTTAAAAAACTACAGCTCATCACTTTGCCAAAAAAGGGTCATTTTTCACTGCAAAATTGAGGTGTGACCACGTTGCGTTTTGCGCCGTTTCTAGTCGCGGGCACTATGCCGACCCGCATAAGTGAGGTACCATTTTTCTTATAGGACTTTGGGGAACGCGGGGTGCGTGGAAATTTGTGGATCCACGCAGATTCCAGAACTTTCCATCACAGAAATGTGGGGAAAATGTGTTTTTTTTGTCAATTGTTTATGTTTGCAAGGGATTCTGGGTAACAGACCATGGTGGGAGGCAGTCAAGTTACCCCATCCTGGATTCCCCTGGGTGTCTAGTTTTCAAAAATGTATAGGTTTGCTAGGTTTCCCTAGGTGCCGGCAGGGCTAGGGTTCAAAAACTACAGCTCGTCACTTTGCCAAAAAAGGGTCATTTTTCACTGCAAAATTGAGGTGTGACCACGTTGCGTTTTGCGCCGTTTCCTGTCGCGGGCACTAGGCCGATCTGCACAAGTGAGGTACCATTTTTCTCGTAGGACTTTGGGGAACGCGGGGTGGGTGGAAATTTGTGGATCCACGCAGATTCCAGAACTTTCCATCACAGAAATGTGGGGAAAATGTGTTTTTTTTGTCAATTTTTTACGTTTGCAAGGGATTCTGGATAACAGACCATGGTGGGAGGCAGTCAAGTCACCCCATCCTGGATTCCCCTGGGTGTCTAGTTTACAAAAATGTATAGGTTTGCTAGGTTTCCCTAGGTGCCGGCAGGGCTAGGGTTCAAAAACTACAACTAGTCACTTTGCCAAAAAAGGGTCATTTTTCACTGCAAAATTGAGGTGTGACCACGTTGCGTTTTGCGCCGTTTCCTGTCGCGGGCACTATGCCGACCCGCACAAGTGAGGTACCATTTTTCTCGTAGGACTTTGGGGAACGCGGGGTGGGTGGAAATTTGTGGATCCACGCAGATTCCAGAACTTTCCATCACAGAAATGTGGGGAAAATGTTTTTTTTGTCAATATTTTACGTTTGCAAGGGATTCTGGGTAACAGACCATGGTGGGAGGCAGTCAAGTCACCCCATCCTGGATTCCCCTGGGTGTCTAGTTTTCAAAAATGTATAGGTTTGCTAGGTTTCCCTAGGTGCCGGCAGGGCTAGGGTTCAAAAACTACAGCTCGTCATTTTGCCAAAAAAGGGTCATTTTTCACTGCAAAATTGAGGTGTGACCACGTTGCGTTTTGCGCCGTTTCCTGTCGCGGGCACTATGCCGACCCGCACAAGTGAGGTACCATTTTTCTCGTAGGACATTGGGGAATGCGGGGTGGGTGGAAATTTGTGGATCCACGCAGATTCCAGAACTTTCCATCACAGAAATGTGGGGAAAATGTGTTTTTTTTGTCAATTTTTTACGTTTGCAAGGGATTCTGGGTAACAGACCATGGTGGGAGGCAGTCAAGTCACCCCATCCTGGATTCCCCTGGGTGTCTAGTTTTAAAAAATGTATAGGTTTGCTAGGTTTCCCTAGGTGCCGGCAGGGCTAGGGTTCAAAAACTACAGCTAGTCACTTTGCCAAAAAAGGGTCATTTTTCACTGCAAAATTGAGGTGTGACCACGTTGCGTTTTGCGCCGTTTCCTGTCACGGGCACTAGGCCGACCCGCACAAGTGAGGTACCATTTTTCTCGTAGGACTTTGGGGAACGTGGGGTAGGTGGAAATTTGTGGATCCACACAGATTCCAGAACTTTCCAACACAGAAATGTGGGGAAAATGTGTTTTTTTTGTCAATTGTTTACGTTTGCAAGGGATTCTGGGTAACAAACCATGGTGGGAGGCAGTCAAATCACCCCATCCTGGGTTCCCCTGGGTGTCTAGTTTTCAAAAATGTATAGGTTTGCTAGGTTTCCTGTAGGAGAGTAGGGTCTGCTATCCTATGGTCACCCCAAATTTTTGCTTTTTGCTTCACTGGTTTTTGACATATTGAGGCAGTGGGCCTGCCAATCAGACCCCCAGCCTGCTGTTCTCTCTACTAAATTAAAACTATGCACCCTAGGTGCATAACCAATTGGAAGTGGATAACCCTGTCAGCCCCTGTACCAGTGTGCACTACGTACCCAGGGCATTGGTGTACCCAAGGCCTGCCAGGGGCTGAAGCATGTATTATGCCACCCCAGGCTTGGCCTAACAATTTGACACAACTGGCTGATCACTCAGCTGGGGTAAGTTGGTGTAATCACCTCTTACTTAGGTGTAGTATACCTATACCTAACCTTAAATGGGACACATGGTAACCTATAAGTCACTCCTATGGCAGGCCTTAACAATCCTGAAGGCAGAGTGCTTGGTTCCATGTGAGATGGTGCTCTGGCATGAGCTGAGCCTGTCTGCAGTGGTCGGAACAACTTCCTTCTACTGTTTCCAGATATCGTCATACCATATTCTCTTAAGTGCATTATGAACCTCGCGGTTAAATGCTATCTTTGGTTTGGCTTTATCAAAACATGTCGAGTAAGGTGTCATACGAATTGGAATACTAACCCCTCGCCAATTCTGGCGACGGGGTTAGCATTCCACCCTTCTAGAGGGACACGACATGTACAGTACCTGAAACCCGGGTAAAATCAGACATAGCCTCAGCTCCACAAAATGGATGCTGCCACCACAGACACAAGTATGCTCTCCTGCTGCTGGGAGTCCTTCCAGCTTGGGAGGTGTGGACAAAGGGTTTCCTGCCAGGGGAGGTGCATGCACCACCCCAGACAGGATTTTGTGTATTGGTCAGGTAGGGCTTGAAAAAAACCAGACATGCCTGTGGCTCACAAGGAGCCTCGGTGCATATGCCAGTTCAAACCGGTCCTGGGGCACACCAGTCCCGGGCCTGGGGCGAGCTGGACAAAGAATTGGGGGTGTAACCACCCCCCTTCCTGGTCCCACCCATAGGGAGGGACCTAGCAGGTAGTCCGGCCCCTAGAATCCGCCTAAAGGTAGGAGCTGTGTCCTAAGACTTCAGACATCCTGGAATCAACTTGAAACTAAGAAGAAGACGGGAACTTCGACATTCTGCTGCACAGAAGACTGAAGGAAATCTCCCCTGTGGTCAGGGAGTGACCACCTTGCTAACGCAAGCACTATCCAGCGAATCAACATCTGCTTTGCCGCCGCCTCCCGCCGGAGCCCGAGCCCAGAGACTGACAAGACCTGGACCTCCAGACCTCTCACCGCCCGATCCACAGTCCCTGAAAAGAGGAGACCCGTGGAGGCACCGAGACACGTGGAGCCAGCCATCTTTAAACGACCACGACAAGCTGACAAGTGCAACAACCGAGGCTCCCTCCAAGTTGTGCTTTGGGATCTGAGAAGCCCAACCCTCGAGCAGCATCTGCACCAAAGGTGAGCCCTCCAGCATCTCCACGATCTGCGTGGGGCCCTTCTGCATTTTGCCACTCGACGCGCCTAACCGGTTGCTGGCTCGCTGGCTAGTAGCCATCTTGGCGACGAACTTTACAAAATACTCCACTGGTCTGGTTGCTCCAGACTGGCCCTTGCTCCCCTCCAAAGGAGCAGTCCTTCTGACCTTGCTGGTCAGAACCATCAGCTTATTTCATCTCCTACAACAATTGCTTTTGCCAAGGCTTGTTTGCTTCAATCAAGTCGCCGACATCGCCGACAGCGAGAGCCTGCGTGGGACAGCTCGTGAACCGACTCCTGGACGTCGTTGACCTCCAGGGACCACGTGGCTGCAGAGACAAGCTACACCTTTCTTCCTGTTTGCACCCGACATTGCCTGGTACCCACCTGGTGCCACGCTGGTCACTGGCTAGTGACTGTGAACACTGTCCCCTCTGCTTACAGGTCTTCAACATCTCCGATCCACTCTTCGATCCACTGCATCTCTCCCGGACCGACCGCCTGCAGCATCTTTGTCTTCAAGCTCCACGGAACAGATAGAAGAAACCCGACGCACTTCGAGGCCTATGCACCCGCTTCCTGTGGGTGAGGTAAAGCTGGCACACCTGTGCCCAAGTGTAGGATTACATCTCTAGTGCCTGTGTTCCAAATCTTGAGTTCCTAGTCCATCCGGAAGATCCTTTCTGCAGTAACTTTGTACTTTTTACGCACCCATTGAAACCTATGGGAGCACGTGTGTGACTATTTGCTCTGCACACGCCACCCGTGGACCTCCTGGTCACTAACTGAAGTTATCTCCTTGTATGCCCAGCGATTCTAGAGGCCCTAGGCCTTTTCCCTTTTCTGTTCGTGGTACTTATACCACTATTTTAGTATATGGTTCGAGCGGCCACCAGGGCCTATCCATATAAAGTGCAACTTCTGTGTGTTCTACTGTAATCTTGTTGGACGATTTGTGCTCCTGTGCTCATAAAGAGACTAGGGGTTACTTTGAGAAATAAATACATATATATTTTGAATATATATCTGTGTGGTGTCCTTTCATTGGTATAAAAGGGGGTTGCATTTGGCAAAACAGCTGGCTTAACACGCTTCACGAGTTTAGCCTCAAAGACTGCTTAGCCTACGCTACCACTAGGGCAGCTAGTCCGAAAAGGTTGACTTACAACCACACCATAAGGGTTGCTTGGCATGGTACAAGGTGATCACTTTAACTAGTGAGCATCATATACCAGGCCAACTTCTCACATTTCCCTAGGTGCCGGCAGGGCTAGGGTTCAAAAACTACAACTAGTCACTTTGCCAAAAGGGGTCATTTTTCACTGCAAAATTGAGGTGTGACCACGTTGCGTTTTGCGCTGTTTCCTGTCACGGGCACTATGCCGACCCGCACAAGTGAGGTACCATTTTTCTTGTAGGACTTTGGGGAACGCGGGGTGCGTGGAAATTTGTGGATCCACGCAGATTCCAGAACTTTCCATCACAGAAATGTGGGGAAAATGTGTTTTTTTTGTCAATTGTTTACGTTTGCAAGGGATTCTGGGTAACAGACCATGGTGGGAGGCAGTCAAGTCACCCCATCCTAAATTCCCCTGGGTGTCTAGTTTTCAAAAATGTATAGGTTTGCTAGGTTTCCCTAGGTGCCGGCAGGGCTAGGGTTCAAAAACTACAGCTAGTCACTTTGCCAAAAAAGGGTCATTTTTCACTGCAAAATTGAGGTGTGACCACGTTTCGTTTTGCGCCGTTTCCTGTCGCGGGCACTATGCCGACCCGCACAAGTGAGGTACCATTTTTCTGGTAGGACTTTGGGGAACGCGGGGTGGGTGGAAATTTGTGGATCCACGCAGATTCCAGAACTTTCCATCACAGAAATGTGGGGAAAATGTTTTTTTTGTCAATATTTTACGTTTGCAAGGGATTCTGGGTAACAGACCATGGTGGGAGGCAGTCAAGTCACCCCATCCTGGATTCCCCTGGGTGTCTAGTTTTCAAAAATGTATAGGTTTGTTAGGTTTCCCTAGGTGCCGGCAGGGCTAGGGTTCAAAAACTACAGCTCGTCATTTTGCCAAAAAAGGGTCATTTTTCACTGTAAAATTGAGGTGTGACCACGTTGCGTTTTGCGCCGTTTCCTGTCGCGGGCACTATGCCGACCCGCACAAGTGAGGTACCATTTTTCTCGTAGGACTTTGGGGAACGCGGGGTGGGTGGAAATTTGTGGATCCACGCAGATTCCAGAACTTTCCATCACAGAAATATGGGGAAAATGTGTTTTTTTTGTCAATTTTTTACGTTTGCAAGGGATTCTGGGTAACAGACCATGGTTGGAGGCAGTCAAGTCACCCCATCCTGGATTCCCCTGGGTGTCTAGTTTTCAAAAATGTATAGGTTTGCTAGGTTTCCCTAGGTGCCGGCAGGGCTAGGGTTCAAAAACTACAGCTAGTCACTTTGCCAAAAAGGGGTCATTTTTCACTGCAAAATTGAGGTGTGACCACGTTGCGTTTTGCGCCGTTTCCTGTCGCAGGCACTATGCCGACCCGCACAAGTGAGGTACCATTTTTCTCGTAGGACTTTGGGGATCGCGGGGTGCGTGGAAATTTGTGGATCCACGCAGATTCCAGAACTTTCCATTACAGAAATGTGGGGAAAATGTGTTTTTTTTGTCAATTTTTTACGTTTGCAAGGGATTCTGGGTAACAGACCATGGTGGGAGGCAGTCAAGTCACCCCATCCTGGATTCCCCTGGGTGTCTAGTTTTCAAAAATGTATAGGTTTGCTAGGTTTCCCTAGGTGCCGGCAGGGCTAGGGTTCAAAAACTACAGCTCGTCACTTTGCCAAAAAAGGGTCATTTTTCACTGCAAAATTGGGGTGTGACCACGTTGCGTTTTGCGCCGTTTCCTGTCGCGGGCACTAGGCCGACCCGCACAAGTGAGGTACCATTTTTCTCGTAGGACTTTGGGGAACGCGGGGTGGGTGGAAATTTGTGGATCCACGCAGATTCCAGAACTTTCCATCACAGAAATGTGGGGAAAATGTGTTTTTTTTGTCAATTTTTTACGTTTGCAAGGGATTCTGGATAACAGACCATGGTGGGAGGCAGTCAAGTCACCCCATCCTGGATTCCCCTGGGTGTCTAGTTTACAAAAATGTATAGGTTTGCTAGGTTTCCCTAGGTGCCGGCAGGGCTAGGGTTCAAAAAGTACAGCTAGTCACTTTGCCAAAAAAGGGTCATTTTTCACTGCAAAATTGAGGTGTGACCATGTTGCGTTTTGCGCCGTTTCCTGTCGCGGGCACTATGCCGACCCGCACAAGTGAGGTACCATTTTTCTCGTAGGACTTTGGGGAACGCGGGGTGGGTGGAAATTTGTGGATCCACGCAGATTCCAGAACTTTCCATAATAGAAATGTGGGGAAAATGTTTTTTTTGTCAATATTTTACGTTTGCAAGGGATTCTGGGTAACAGACCATGGTGGGAGGCAGTCAAGTCACCCCATCCTGGATTCCCCTGGGTGTCTAGTTTTCAAAAATGTATAGGTTTGCTAGGTTTCCCTAGGTGCCGGCAGGGCTAGGGTTCAAAAACTACAGCTAGTCACTTTGCCAAAAAGGGGTCATTTTTCACTGCAAAATTGAGGTGTGACCACGTTGCGTTTTGCGCCGTTTCCTGTCGCGGGCACTATGCCGACCCGCACAAGTGAGGTACCATTTTTCTCGTAGGACTTTGGGGAACGCGGGGTGCATGGAAATTTGTGGATCCACGCAGCTTCCAGAACTTTCCATCACAGAAATGTGGGGAAAATGTGTTTTTTTTGTCAATTTTTTACGTTTGCAAGGGATTCTGGGTAACAAACCATGGTGGGAGGCAGTCAAATCACCCCATCCTGGATTTCCCTGGGTGTCTAGTTTTCAAAAATGTATAGGTTTGCTAGGTTTCCCTAGGTGCCGGCAGGGCTAGGGTTCAAAAACTACAGCTAGTCACTTTGCCAAAAAAGGGTCATTTTTCACTGCAAAATTGAGATGTGACCACGTTGCGTTTTGCGCCGTTTCCTGTCGCGAGCACTAGGCCGACCCGCACAAGTGAGGTACCATTTTTCTCGTAGGACTTTGGGGAACGTGGGGTGGGTGGAAATTTGTGGATCCACGCAGATTCCAGAACTTTCCAACACAGAAATGTGGGGAAAATGTGTTTTTTTTGTCAATTGTTTACGTTTGCAAGGGATTCTGGGTAACAAACCATGGTGGGAGGCAGTCAAATCACCCCATCCTGGATTCCCCTGGGTGTCTAGTTTTCAAAAATGTATAGGTTTGCTAGGTTTCCCTAGGTGCCGGCAGGGCTAGGGTTAAAAAACTACAGCTCATCACTTTGCCAAAAAAGGGTCATTTTTCACTGCAAAATTGAGGTGTGACCACATTGCGTTTTGCGCCGTTTCCAGTCGCGGGCACTATGCCGACCCGCACAAGTGAGGTACCATTTTTCTCGTAGGACATTGGGGAATGCGGGGTGGGTGGAAATTTGTGGATCCACGCAGATTCCAGAACTTTCCAACACAGAAATGTGGGGGAAATGTGGTTTTTTTGTCAATTGTTTACGTTTGCAAGGTATTCTGGGTAACAGACCATGGTGGGAGGCAGTCAAGTCACCCCATCCTGGATTCCCCTGGGTGCCTAGTTTACAAAAATGTATAGGTTTGCTAGGTTTCCCTAGGTGCCGGCAGGGCTAGGGTTCAAAAACTACAGCTCGTCACTTTGCCAAAAAAGGGTCATTTTTCACTGCAAAATTGAGGTGTGACCACGTCGCGTTTTGCGCCGTTTCCTGTCGTGGGCACTAGGCCGACCCCCACAAGTGAGGTACCATTTTTCTCGTAGGACTTTGGGGAACGCGGGGTGGGTGGATGTGAGAAGTTGGCCTGGTATATGATGCTCACTAGTTAAAGTGATCACCTTGTACCATGCCAAGCAACCCTTATGGTGTGGTTGTAAGTCAACCTTTTCGGACTAGCTGCCCTAGTGGTAGCGTAGGCTAAGCAGTCTTTGAGGCTAAACTCGTGAAGCGTGTTAAGCCAGCTGTTTTACCAAATGTAACCCCCTTTTATACCAATGAAAGGACACCACACAGATATATATTCAAAATATATATGTATTTATTTCTCAAAGTAACCCCTAGTCTCTTTATGAGCACAGGAGCACAAATCGTCAAACAAGATTACAGTAGAATACACAGAAGTTGCACTTTATATGGATAGGCCCTGGTGGCCGCTCAAATCATATACTAAAATAGTCGTATAAGTACCACGAACAGAAAAGGGAAAAGGCCTAGGGCCTCTAGAATCGGTGGGCCTACAAGGAGCTAACTTCAGTTAGTGACCAGGAGGTCCACGGGTGGCGTGTGCAGAGCAAATAGTCACACGCATGCTCCCATAGGTTTCAATGGGTGCGTAAAAAGTACAAAGTTACTGCAAAGAGGATCTTCCGGATGGACTAGGAACTCAAGATTTGGAACACAGGCACTAGAGATGTATTACTACACTTGGGCACAGGTGTGCCAGCTTTACCTCACCCACAGGAAGCGGGTGCATAGGCCTCGAAGTGCGTCGGGTTTCTTCTATCTGTTCCGTGGAGCTTGAAGACAAAGATGCTGCAGGCGGTCGGTCCGGGAGAGATGCAGTGGATCCAAGAGTGGATCGGAGATGTTGAAGACCTGTAAGCAGAGGGGACAGTGTTCACAGTCACTAGCCAGTGACCAGCGTGGCACCAGGTGGGTACCAGGCAATGTCGGGTGCAAACAGGAAGAAAGGTGTAGCTTGTCTCTGCAGCCACGTGGTCCCTGGAGGTCGACGACGTCCAGGAGTCGGTTCACGAGCTGTCCCACGCATGCTCTCGCTGTCGGCGGTGTCGGCGACTTGATCGAAGCAAACAAGCCTTGGCAAAAGCAATTGTTGTAGGAGATGAAATAAGCTGATGGTTCTGACCAGCAAGGTCAGAAGGACTGCTCCTTTGGAGGGGAGCAAGGGCCAGTCTGGAGCAACCAGACCAGCGGTGTATTTTGTAGAGGTCGTCGCCAAGATGGCTACTAGCCAGCGGGCCAGCAACCGGTTAGGTGTGTCGAGTGGCAAAATGCAGAAGGGCCCCACGCAGATCGTGGAGATGCTGGAGGGCTCACCTTTGGTGCAGATGCTACTCGGGTGTTGGGCTTCTCAGATCCCAAAGCACAACTTGGAGGGAGCCTCGGTTGTTGCGCTTGTCAGCTTGTCGTGGTCGTTTCAAGATGGCTGGCTCCACGTGTCTCGGTGCCTCCACGGGTCTCCTCTTTTCAGGGACTGTGGATCGGGCGGTGAGAGGTCTGGAGGTCCAGGTCTTGTCAGTCTCTGGGCTCGGGCTCTGGCGGGAGGCGGCGGCAAAGCAGACGTTGATTCGCTGGATGGTGCTTGCGTTAGCAAGGTGGTCACTCCCTGACCACAGGGGAGATTGGCTTCAGTCCTCTGTGCGGCAGAGCCTCGAAGTTCCCATCTTCTTCTTAGTGTTAAGTTGATTCCAGGATGTCTGAAGTCTTAGGACACAGCTCCTACCTTTAAGCGGATTCTAGGGGCCGGACTACCTGCTAGGTCCCTCCCTATGGGTGGGACCAGGAAGGGGGGTGGTTACACCCCCAATCCTTTGTCCAGCTCGCCCCAGGCCCGGGACTGGTGTGCCCCAGGACCGGTTTGAACTGGCATATGCACCGAGGCTCCTTGTGAGCCACAGCCATGTCTGGTTTCTTTCAAGCCCTACCTGACCAATACACAAAATCCTGTCTGGGGTGGTGCACGCACCTCCCCTGGCAGGAAACCCTTTGTCCACACCTCCCAAGCTGGAAGGACTCCCAGCAGCAGGAGGGCAGACTTGTGTCTGTGGTGGCAGCATCTATTTTGTGGAGCTGAGGCTATGTCTGATTTTACCCGGGTTTCAGGTACTGTACATGTCGTGTCCCTCTAGAAGGGTGGAATGCTAACCCCGTCGCCAGAATTGGCGAGGGGTTAGTATTCCAATTCGTATGACACCTTACTCGACATGTTTTGATAAAGCCAAACCAAAGATAGCATTTAACCGCGAGGTTCATAATGCACTTAAGAGTATATGGTATGACGATATCTGGAAACAGTAGAAGGAAGTTGTTCCGACCACTGCAGACAGGCTCAGCTCATGCCAGAGCACCATCTCACATGGAGCCAAGCACTCTGCCTTCAGGATTGTTAAGGCCTGCCATAGGAGTGACTTATAGGTTACCATGTGTCCCATTTAAGGTTAGGTATAGGTATACTACACCTAAGTAAGAGGTGGTTACACCAACTTACCCCAGCCGAGTGATCAGCCAGTTGTGTCAAATTGTTAGGCCAAGCCTGGGGTGGCATAATACATGCTTCAGCCCCTGGCAGGCCTTGGGTACACCAATGCCCTGGGTACCTAGTGTACACTGGTACAGGGGCTGACAGGGTGATCCAACCAATTGGGTATGTACCTAGGGTACATGGAGTCCATTTTAAAGAGAGAACAGCCAGGCTGAGATCCTGAATAGCAGGATCTCAGGCCAACTAAGTCGAAAAACCAGCTAGACACTAGGCAAAAATTTGGGGGTAACCATAGTCAGATATCCACCTTCCTACACAACCCCCCCCCCAAACGAAGGGAGATAAGGCTGACCTTGACCAGGTAAGCCTATATTGCCCAAGTGGCCATATAAGGAGGAACCAGCACTGGCATGGTTACCCCCTGTCTCATGGTCCACTAAGCAATCCCTCACCCTAAGGGTATCAGAGGGTCTCCACCATAGGGAATCTCTACCTTTGGTGTGTCTTGGCAAAGTAAAAGGCTGGTGTTGAGATGGAGTACTGAAGTGAGTGTCCTCAAAGTGAGGCCTCACCTTCCTCCAATCCCCCTCCACCATGGATGCCTTTCTTTCCTTAACTGAGTTGCACTGTGCTCTCAGGGTCAGCCTCTGGCTACCTAAAGCTGGAGGCTGGGTCCCTTTTGTGGGCTTACTGGAGGGACAGGTCAGGTCTGGGGCCCTAAGGTCCCATGTTTGCCTGTACCCAACAGAATCCCTCTGGGGGAGGTCCCTAACTACCTGTAAAGGAGATCCCTCAGGAATGTTTTTACCCATCACCTGACTAGGGCTACTAGCCAGGCAATCCTCATTCTTTTGATGGGGGGGTTCTTGTGGACAGGGGCCCTCTTGGGGTCCACTGGCCTCCCTGACCTCTGCAGCCCTGGGCTGACTGAGGCAGGGTAGAGAGAGGCAGGCTACCTGCACCAGACTGGGTCCCACCTTGGAAGGGGCCACTGACATCAGAGGCTCTGCCAGGCCAGGCCTGGCTACCTCTGGGGCAGTTCCTTCACAAGGAGTGAGGTCAGCTCCCTGAGGAGGCTGACTTTTTCCTAATGTCTGGGGAGAGGGAGACTTTTCTCCCTCCCCACTACTCTCTGTTTGTGTGGAGTGATCCATAGTTTCAGGCTTCACTACACCTATGTCAGTCTGAGTATAGGCTGAGACCATTACAGCCTTGCCAACCTTTTCAGGGGGGCACTCAGTTTGTGTTTGAGCTGTGACTGTCACAGCTCTGCCAGTCTCTACAGGGAAGTCTGTCTGTGCCTGGGCTGTGGCTACCACTGCCCTTCCAACCTTTCCAGGGAGGAAATCTATTTGGACAGGGGTTGTGAATGGCACAACCCCACTACCCTTTTGTGAAAGGCCTACCATTTTAGAATGGGTGTCTTGTTCAACTCCAGCCCAAGCTGAGAGTTCTAAGTCATTCCCCAGTAAGCAGTCTACAGGCAAGGTTGGGGACACTGCCACCCTTTTAGGGCCAGTGACACCTCCCCAGCTGAGACATACCTCTGCCATGGGATGACTGTTCTGTTTGCCATCAATGTTGGTCACCTGGTAGGAGAAACCAGGCAAAAGCTGCTCAGAGGGAACTAGCCAATGGGCCACCATTGTGATGCTAGCTCCAGTGTCTCTGTAGGCCTCAGCTTTTGTACCATTGATGTAGGGCTCCTGTCTGTACCTACCCAAAGTGTTGGGACAGGCAGTGAAGTTGGCAAACCCCATGCCACCATCACAGACAAGAGTATCTGCTGCAGGGGAATTGGCTAAGCCAGGGTCCCCCTGTGTTCCCCAAGTAAACCCACCCAAATTTTTGGGGGCACTCTCACCACCTGGGGGATTACTGCTGACAGTAATAGGTGGTGTGACAGGAGTAATTGGAGGAACAGTTTTGTTTGTAGCCCTTGGGCAACTGCTGTCAGTTTTCCAATGCCCAGGAGTTTTACACTCATGGCAGTAAGGCTTTTTACCTGTGGTAGAGGAGGGAGCTTGGGACCTACCACCCTGTGTGGAGTTTTGGGGCCCTGAGGAAGATTTCTCTTTTGCCTTATCCCCTCCCTTCTCTTGAGGTTTGGTGGTATCTTTCTTTTGGTCACCACCTTGATTCTTAGGCCTGATCCTGGTCCTGACCCATTTATCTGCCCTCTTTCCCAATTCTTGGGGAGAGGTCAAATCTGAGTCTACCAGGTGTTGATGGAGGAGCTGGTTTTGACAGTTACTTAAAATCTGTTCTCTCATCATCAAATTGTACAATCCTGTATAATCAGATACCTTACTTCCCAGCAACCAACCCTCCAAAGCCTTAGTGGCACATTCAACATATTCAGACCAGTCCTGAGTCTGTGTCTTTTGGGTGTCTCTGAACATTAACCTGTACTGTTCAGTGGTTAAGCCTAACCCATCAACCAGAACACTATTCAGGACTCTGTAGTTTCTGACATCGTCTTCTCTAACAGTGAGGAGTCTGTCTCTGCCTCTTCCTTCAAAGGAGAGCCAGAGGATTGCTGCCCACTGGTCTTCAGGAACCTGCTGTACTTTGCAGGCTCTCTCAAGAGCAGTTATCCATTTGTGGATGTCATCCCCACTTTTGTAGGGGGGCACAACCTTAGACAGGTTCCTATTATCAAAGACCCTATCTTTGTCCTTAGGGACAATGCTGCCACCAGTGGGTATAGACCCACTCTCTCTAGGTTGCCTAGCCTTCCTCAGTTTTTCTTCCATCAGGGCTACTTCTAGCTCCTGCTTCCTGATCCTCAGCTGGGCTTCCTGCATTCTGGCCTCGTGTTCCCTCCTCTGAGGGGTGGTCATCCTTTTCCTGGAGTGACCTTGAGAGCCTCTAGAGCCATGAGAAGCATTGGAGTCACCTGAGCGATTCCTTTGTCTCCCAAGCCCTGTGTTAAGTCCACTGGGGAGATCCAATGGGGTAAACCCACTGTCAATCCCCAGTAGCCTTAGTTTAGCTGGGCCAAGTATAACACTTGGCACTGGGCTAGTTCTCCCTTCATCCTCACTACTTTCTGTATCCTCACCACTTTCCTCCCCTGTAGTATGATTCTCATCTAAGGGATGGCTATTGGAACTGGGTACCTCTGTAGCATCTTCAGAAGGGGGGCCTCCTGTTCCTGACCCTAAGGGGGCTAACTGGGAAGCTTTCCTGAGTTCTCTCTGATTCTCATCATTTTGTAAGAGTTCTCTGAGCTCAGCAGAGGTAGGGTTCTTGGGCTGTTTAAGGCCTCTAAGAGTTGCCAAATGCCTGAGCTCCTTCTGGTTAAGGGTAGCAAAGCTGGATGGTGCCCTCTGGGGGTCACTCTCAGCAGAGATGGGTACAGTGGACCCCTCTGGCCCGGCCATTGCTCTTAAGTGTGGGTGGATGTGTTGCAATCTACCTACACTTGGGTTTACCTACTAAACCTATCTAGTAGTTGTAGTCAGGGTGTGCTACTCCCTTTGCTCTACAACAACTAAGTTCAGTAGAACTTATGTATATCTAATCTTGTTTTATATGTACCTACAGGTACCTATGTGATCTTTCAATTGGTAACCAAGAGATTACAATGGTAAAACACAGCAAGCTCAAATCCAACCGCTGCTCACCAATGTGAGAAGTTGGCCTGGTATATGATGCTCACTAGTTAAAGTGATCACCTTGTACCATGCCAAGCAACCCTTATGGTGTGGTTGTAAGTCAACCTTTTCGGACTAGCTGCCCTAGTGGTAGCGTAGGCTAAGCAGTCTTTGAGGCTAAACTCGTGAAGCGTGTTAAGCCAGCTGTTTTACCAAATGTAACCCCCTTTTATACCAATGAAAGGACACCACACAGATATATATTCAAAATATATATGTATTTATTTCTCAAAGTAACCCCTAGTCTCTTTATGAGCACAGGAGCACAAATCGTCAAACAAGATTACAGTAGAATACACAGAAGTTGCACTTTATATGGATAGGCCCTGGTGGCCGCTCAAACCATATACTAAAATAGTGGTATAAGTACCACGAACAGAAAAGGGAAAAGGCCTAGGGCCTCTAGAATCGCTGGGCCTACAAGGAGCTAACTTCAGTTAGTGACCAGGAGGTCCACGGGTGGCGTGTGCAGAGCAAATAGTCACACGCGTGCTCCCATAGGTTTCAATGGGTGCGTAAAAAGTACAAAGTTACTGCAAAGAGGATCTTCCGGATGGACTAGGAACTCAAGATTTGGAACACAGGCACTAGAGATGTATTACTACACTTGGGCACAGGTGTGCCAGCTTTACCTCACCCACAGGAAGCGGGTGCATAGGCCTCGAAGTGCGTCGGGTTTCTTCTATCTGTTCCGTGGAGCTTGAAGACAAAGATGCTGCAGGCGGTCGGTCCGGGAGAGATGCAGTGGATCCAAGAGTGGATCGGAGATGTTGAAGACCTGTAAGCAGAGGGGACAGTGTTCACAGTCACTAGCCAGTGACCAGCGTGGCACCAGGTGGGTACCAGGCAATGTTGGGTGCAAACAGGAAGAAAGGTGTAGCTTGTCTCTGCAGCCACGTGGTCCCTGGAGGTCGACGATGTCCAGGAGTCGGTTCATGAGCTGTCCCACGCAGGCTCTCGCTGTCGGCGGTGTCGGCGACTTGATCGAAGCAAACAAGCCTTGGCAAAAGCAATTGTTGTAGGAGATGAAATAAGCTGATGGTTCTGACCAGCAAGGTCAGAAGGACTGCTCCTTTGGAGGGGAGCAAGGGCCAGTCTGAAGCAACCAGACCAGTGGTGTATTTTGTAGAGGTCGTCGTCAAGATGGCTACTAGCCAGCGGGCCAGCAGCCGGTTAGGCGCATCGAGTGGCAAAATGCAGAAGGGCCCCACGCAGATCGTGGAGATGCTGGAGGGCTCACCTTTGGTGCAGATGCTACTCGGGTGTTGGGCTTCTCAGATCCCAAAGCACAACTTGGAGGGAGCCTCGGTTGTTGCGCTTGTCAGCTTGTCGTGGTCGTTTCAAGATGGCTGGCTCCACGTGTCTCGGTGCCTCCACGGGTCTCCTCTTTTCAGGGACTGTGGATCGGGCGGTGAGAGGTCTGGAGGTCCAGGTCTTGTCAGTCTCTGGGCTCGGGCTCCGGCGGGAGGCGGCGGCAAAGCAGACGTTGATTCGCTGGATGGTGCTTGCGTTAGCAAGGTGGTCACTCCCTGACCACAGGGGAGATTGGCTTCAGTCCTCTGTGCGGCAGAGCATCGAAGTTCCCGTCTTCTTCTTAGTGTTAAGTTGATTCCAGGATGTCTGAAGTCTTAGGACACAGCTCCTACCTTTAAGCGGATTCTAGGGGCCGGACTACCTGCTAGGTCCCTCCCTATGGGTGGGACCAGGAAGGGGGGTGGTTACACCCCCAATCCTTTGTCCAGCTTGCCCCAGGCCCGGGACTGGTGTGCCCCAGGACCGGTTTGAACTGGCATATGCACCGAGGCTCCTTGTGAGCCACAGGCATGTCTGGTTTCTTTCAAGCCCTACCTGACCAATACACAAAATCCTGTCTGGGGTGGTGCACGCACCTCCCCTGGCAGGAAACCCTTTGTCCACACCTCCCAAGCTGGAAGGACTCCCAGCAGCAGGAGGGCAGACTTGTGTCTGTGGTGGCAGCATCCATTTTGTGGAGCTGAGGCTATGTCTGATTTTACCCGGGTTTCAGGTACTGTACATGTCGTGTCCCTCTAGAAGGGTGGAATGCTAACCCCGTCGCCAGAATTGGCGATGGGTTAGTATTCCAATTCGTATGACACCTTACTCGACATGTTTTGATAAAGCCAAACCAAAGATAGCATTTAACCGCGAGGTTCATAATGCACTTAAGAGTATATGGTATGACGATATCTGGAAACAGTAGAAGGAAGTTGTTCCGACCACTGCAGACAGGCTCAGCTCATGCCAGAGCACCATCTCACATGGAGCCAAGCACTCTGCCTTCAGGATTGTTAAGGCCTGCCATAGGAGTGACTTATAGGTTACCATGTGTCCCATTTAAGGTTAGGTATAGGTATACTACACCTAAGTAAGAGGTGGTTACACCAACTTACCCCAGCCGAGTGATCAGCCAGTTGTGTCAAATTGTTAGGCCAATCTGGGGTGGCATAATACATGCTTCAGCCCCTGGCAGGCCTTGGGTACACCAATGCCCTGGGTACCTAGTGTACACTGGTACAGGGGCTGACAGGGTGATCCAACCAATTGGGTATGTACCTAGGGTACATGGAGTCCATTTTAAAGAGAGAACAGCCAGGCTGAGATCCTGAATAGCAGGATCTCAGGCCAACTAAGTCGAAAAACCAGCTAGACACTATGCAAAAATTTGGGGGTAACCATAGTCAGATATCCACCTTCCTACAGTGGAAATTTGTGGATCCACGCAGATTCCAGAACTTTCCATCACAGAAATGTGGGGAAAATGTGGTTTTTTTGTCAATGTTTTACGTTTGCAAGGGATTCTGGGTAACAGACCATGGTGGGAGGCAGTCAAGTCACCCCATCCTGGATTCCCCTGGGTGTCTAGTTTTCAAAAATGGATAGGTTTGCTAGGTTTCCCTAGGTGCCGGCAGGGCTAGGGTTCAAAAACTACAGCCTGTCACTTTGCCAAAAAGGGGTCATTTTTCACTGCAAAATTGAGGTGTGACCACGTTGCGTTTTGCGCCGTTTCCCGTCGCGGGCACTATGCCGACCCGCACAAGTGAGGTACCATTTTTCTTGTAGGACTTTGGGGAACGTGGGGTGGGTGGAAATTTGTGGATCCACGCAGATTCCAGAACTTTCCAACACAGAAATGTGGGGAAAATGTGTTTTTTTTGTCAATTGTTTACGTTTGCAAGGGATTCTGGGTAACAGACCATGGTGTGAGGCAGTCAAGTCACCCCATCCTGGATTCCCCTGGGTGCCTAGTTTACAAAAATGTATAGGTTTGCTAGGTTTCCCTAGGTGCCGGCAGGGCTAGGGTTCAAAAACTACAGCTCGTCACTTTGCCAAAAAAGGGTCATTTTTCACTGCAAAATTGAGGTGTGACCACGTCGCGTTTTGCGCCGTTTCCTGTCGCGGGCACTAGGCCGACCCCCACAAGTGAGGTACCATTTTTCTCGTAGGACTTTGGGGAACGCGGGGTGGGTAGAAATTTGTGGATCCACGCAGATTCCAGAACTTTCCATCACAGAAATGCGGGGAATATGTGTTTTTTTGTCAATTTTTTACGTTTGCAAGGGATTCTGGGTAACAGACCATGGTGGGAGGCAGTCAAGTCACCCCATCCTGGATTCCCCTGGGTGTCTAGTTTACAAAAATGTATAGGTTTGCTAGGTTTCCCTTGGTGCCGGCAGGGCTAGGGTTCAAAAACTACAGCTAGTCACTTTGCCAAAAAAGGGTCATTTTTCACTGCAAAATTGAGGTGTGACCACGTCGCGTTTTGCGCCGTTTCCTGTCGCGGGCACTAGGCCGACCCGCACAAGTGAGGTACCATTTTTCTCGTAGGACTTTGGGGAACGCGGTGTGGGTGGAAATTTGTGGATCCACGCAGATTCCAGAACTTTCCATCACAGAAATGTGGGGAAAATGTATTTTTTTTGTCAATGTTTTACGTTTGCAAGGGATTCTGGGTAACAGACCATGGTGGGAGGCAGTCAAGTCACCCCATCCTGGATTCCCCTGGGTGTCTAGTTTTCAAAAATGTAGAAGTTTTCTAGGTTTCCCTAGGTGCCGGCAGGGCTAGGGTTCAAAAACTACAGCTCGTCACTTTGCCAAACAAGGGTCATTTTTCACTGCAAAATTGAAGTGTGACCACGTTGCGTTTTGCGCCGTTTCCTGTCGCGGGCACTATGCCGACCCGCACAAGTGAGGTACCATTTTTCTCGTAGGACTTTGGGGATCGCGGGGTGGGTGGAAATTTGTAGATCCACGCAGATTCCAGAACTTTCCATCACAGAAATGTGGGGAAAATGTGTTTTTTTTGTCAATTTTTTACGTTTGCAAGGGATTCTGGGTAACAGACCATGGTGGGAGGCAGTCAAGTCACCCCATCCTGGATTCCCCTGGGTGTCTGGTTTTCAAAAATGTATAGGTTTGCTAGGTTTTCCTAGGTGCCGGCAGGGCTAGGGTTCAAAAACTACAGCTCGTCACTTTGCCAAAAAAGGGTCATTTTTCACTGCAAAATTGAGGTGTGACCACGTTGGGTTTTGCGCCGTTTCCTGTCGCGGGCACTAGGCCGACCCGCACAAGTGAGGTACCATTTTTCTCGTAGGACTTTGGGGAATGTGGGGTGGGTGGAAATTTGTGGATCCACGCAGATTCCAGAACTTTCCAACACAGAAATGTGGGGAAAATGTGTTTTGTCAATTGCTTACGTTTGCAAGGGATTCTGGGTAACAGACCATGGTGGGAGGCAGTCAAATCACCTCATCCTGGATTCCCCTGGGTGTCTAGTTTTCAAAAATGTATAGGTTTGCTAGGTTTCCCTACGTGCCGGCAGGGCTAGGGTTCAAAAACTACAGCTAGTCACTTTGCCAAAAAGGGGTCATTTTTCACTGCAAAATTGAGGTGTGACCACGTTGCGTTTTGCGCCGTTTCCTGTCGCGGGCACTATGCCGACCCGCACAAGTGAGGTACCATTTTTCTCGTAGGACTTTGGGGAACGCGGGGTGCGTGGAAATTTGTGGATCCACGCAGATTCCAGAACTTTCCATCACAGAAATGTGGGGAAAATGTGTTTTTTTTGTCAATTTTTTACGTTTGCAAGGGATTCTGGGTAACAGACCATGGTGGGAGGCAGTCAAGTCACCCCATCCTGGATTCCCCTGGGTGTCTAGTTTTCAAAAATGTATAGGTTTGCTAGGTTTCCCTAGGTGCCGGCAGGGCTAGGGTTCAAAAACTACAGCTAGTCACTTTGCCAAAAAAGGGTCATTTTTCACTGCAAAATTGAGGTGTGACCACGTTGCGTTTTGCGCCGTTTCCTGTCGCGGGCACTAGGCCGACCCGCACAAGTGAGGTACCATTTTTCTTGTAGGACTTTGGGGAACGTGGGGTGGGTGGAAATTTGTGGATCCACGCAGATTCCAGAACTTTCCAACACAGAAATGTGGGGAAAATGTGTTTTTTTTGTCAATTGTTTACGTTTGCAAGGGATTCTGGGTAACAAACCATGGTGGGAGGCAGTCAAATCACCCCATCCTGGATTCCCCTGGGTGTCTAGTTTTCAAAAATGTAGAAGTTTTCTAGGTTTCCCTAGGTGCCGGCAGGGCTAGGGTTAAAAAACTACAGCTCGTCACTTTGCCAAAAAAGGGTCATTTTTCACTGCAAAATTGAAGTGTGACCACGTTGCGTTTTGCGCCGTTTCCTGTCGCGGGCACTATGCCGACCCGCACAAGTGAGGTACCATTTTTCTCGTAGGACTTTGGGGATCGCGGGGTGGGTGGAAATTTGTAGATCCACGCAGATTCCAGAACTTTCCATCACAGAAATGTGGGGAAAATGTGTTTTTTTTGTCAATTTTTTTACTTTTGCAAGGGATTCTGGGTAACAGACCATGGTGGGAGGCAGTCAAGTCACCCCATCCTGGATTCCCCTGGGTGTCTGGTTTTCAAAAATGTATAGGTTTGCTAGGTTTTCCTAGGTGCCGGCAGGGCTAGGGTTCAAAAACTACAGCTCGTCACTTTGCCAAAAAAGGGTCATTTTTCACTGCAAAATTGAGGTGTGACCACGTTGCGTTTTGCGCCGTTTCCTGTCGCGGGCACTATGCCGACCCGCACAAGTGAGGTACCATTTTTCTCGTAGGACTTTGGGGAACGCGGGGTGGGTGGAAATTTGTGGATCCACGCAGATTCCAGAACTTTCCATCACAGAAATGTGGGGAAAATATGTTTTTTTTGTCAATTTTTTTACGTTTGCAAGGGATTCTGGGTAACAGACCATGGTGGGAGGCAGTCAAGTCACCCCATCCTGGATTCCCCTGGGTGTCTAGTTTTTAAAAATGTATAGGTTTGCTAGGTTTCCCTAGGTGCCGGCAGGGCTAGGGTTCAAAAACTACAGCTCGTCACTTTGCCAAAAAAGGGTCATTTTTCACTGCAAAATTGAGGTGTGACCACGTTGGGTTTTGCGCCGTTTCCTGTCGCGGGCACTAGGCCGACCCGCACAAGTGAGGTACCATTTTTCTCGTAGGACTTTGGGGAATGTGGGGTGGGTGGAAATTTGTGGATCCACGCAGATTCCAGAACTTTCCAACACAGAAATGTGGGGAAAATGTGTTTTGTCAATTGCTTACGTTTGCAAGGGATTCTGGGTAACAGACCATGGTGGGAGGCAGTCAAATCACCTCATCCTGGATTCCCCTGGGTGTCTAGTTTTCAAAAATGTATAGGTTTGCTAGGTTTCCCTACGTGCCGGCAGGGCTAGGGTTCAAAAACTACAGCTAGTCACTTTGCCAAAAAGGGGTCATTTTTCACTGCAAAATTGAGGTGTGACCACGTTGCGTTTTGCGCCGTTTCCTGTCGCGGGCACTATGCCGACCCGCACAAGTGAGGTACCATTTTTCTCGTAGGACTTTGGGGAACGCGGGGTGCGTGGAAATTTGTGGATCCACGCAGATTCCAGAACTTTCCATCACAGAAATGTGGGGAAAATGTGTTTTTTTTGTCAATTTTTTACGTTTGCAAGGGATTCTGGGTAACAGACCATGGTGGGAGGCAGTCAAGTCACCCCATCCTGGATTCCCCTGGGTGTCTAGTTTTCAAAAATGTATAGGTTTGCTAGGTTTCCCTAGGTGCCGGCAGGGCTAGGGTTAAAAAACTACAGCTAGTCACTTTGCCAAAAAAGGGTCATTTTTCACTGCAAAATTGAGGTGTGACCACGTTGCGTTTTGCGCCGTTTCCTGTCGCGGGCACTAGGCCGACCCGCACAAGTGAGGTACCATTTTTCTTGTAGGACTTTGGGGAACGTGGGGTGGGTGGAAATTTCTGGATCCACGCAGATTCCAGAACTTTCCAACACAGAAATGTGGGGAAAATGTGTTTTTTTTGTCAATTGTTTACGTTTGCAAGGGATTCTGGGTAACAAACCATGGTGGGAGGCAGTCAAATCACCCCATCCTGGATTCCCCTGGGTGTCTAGTTTTCAAAAATGTATAGGTTTGCTAGGTTTCTCTAGGTGCCGGCAGGGCTAGGGTTAAAAAACTACAGCTCATCACTTTGCCAAAAAAGGGTCATTTTTCACTGCAAAATTGAGGTGTGACCACGTTGCGTTTTGCGCCGTTTCCAGTCGCGGGCACTATGCCGACCCGCACAAGTGAGGTACCATTTTTCTTGTAGGACTTTGGGGAACGCGGGGTGCATGGAAATTTGTGGATCCACGCAGATTCCAGAACTTTCCATCACAGAAATGTGGGAAAAATGTGTTTTTTTTGTCAATTGTTTACGTTTGCAAGGGATTCTGGGTAACAGACCATGGTGGGAGGCAGTCAAGTCACCCCATCCTGGATTCCCCTGGGTGTCTAGTTTTCAAAAATGTATAGGTTTGCTAGGTTTCCCTAGGTGCAGGCAGGGCTAGGGTTCAAAAACTACAGCTCGTCACTTTGCCAAAAAAGGGTCATTTTTCACTGCAAAATTGAGGTGTGACCACGTTGCGTTTTGCGCCGTTTCCTGTCACGGGCACTAGGCCGACCCGCACAAGTGAGGTACCATTTTTCTCGTAGGACTTTGGGGAACGCGGGGTGGGTGGAAATTTGTGGATCCACGCAGATTCCAGAACTTTCCATCACAGAAATTTGGGGAAAATATGTTTTTTTGTCAATTTTTTACGTTTGCAAGGGATTCTGGGTAACCGACCATGGTGGGATGCAGTCAAGTCACCCCATCCTGGATTCCCCTCGGTGTCTAGTTTACAAAAATGTATAGGTTTTCTAGGTTTCCCTAGGTGCCGGCAGGGCTAGGGTTCAAAACCTACAGCTCGTCACTTTGCCAAAAAAGGGTCATTTTTCACTGCAAAATTGAGGTGTGACCACGTTGCGTTTTGCGCCGTTTCCTGTCGCGGGCACTAGGCCGACCCGCACAAGTGAGGTACCATTTTTCTCGTAGGACTTTGGGGATCGCGGGGTGGGTGGAAATTTGTGGATCCACGCAGATTCCAGAACTTTCCATCACAGAAATGTGGGGAAAATGTGTTTTTTTTGTCAATTTTTTACGTTTGCAAGGGATTCTGGGTAACAGACCATGGTGGGAGGCAGTCAAGTCACCCCATCCTGGATTCCCCTGGGTGTCTAGTTTTCACAAATGTATAGGTTTGCTAGGTTTCCCTAGGTGCCGGCAGGGCTAGGGTTCAAAAACTACAGCTCATCACTTTGCCAAAAAAGGGTCATTTTTCACTGCAAAATTGAGGTGTGACCACGTTGCGTTTTGCGCCGTTTCCTGTCGCGGGCACTATGCCGACCCGCACAAGTGAGGTACCATTTTTCTCGTAGGACTTTGGGGAACGCGGGGTGGGTGGAAATTTGTGGATCCACGCAGATTCCAGAACTTTCCATCACAGAAATGTGGGGAATATGTGTTTTTTTGTCAATTTTTTACGTTTGCAAGGGATTCTGGGTAACAGACCATGGTGGGAGGCAGTCAAGTCTCCCCATCCTGGATTCCCCTGGGTGTCTAGTTTACAAAAATGTATAGGTTTGCTAGGTTTCCCTTGGTGCCGGCAGGGCTAGGGTTCAAAAACTACAGCTAGTCACTTTGCCAAAAAAGGGTCATTTTTCACTGCAAAATTGAGGTGTGACCACGTTGCGTTTTGCGCCGTTTCCTGTCGCGGGCACTAGGCCGACCCGCACAAGTGAGGTACCATTTTTCTCGTAGGAATTTGGGGAACGCGGTGTGGGTGGAAATTTGTGGATCCACGCAGATTCCAGAACTTTCCATCACAGAAATGTGGGGAAAATGTATTTTTTTTTGTCAATGTTTTACGTTTGCAAGGGATTCTGGGTAACAGACCATGGTGGGAGGCAGTCAAGTCACCCCATCCTGGATTCCCCTGGGTGTCTAGTTTTCAAAAATGTATAGGTTTGCTAGGTTTCCCTAGGTGCCGGCAGGGCTAGGGTTCAAAAACTACAGCTCGTCACTTTGCCAAAAAAGGGTCATTTTTCACTGCAAAATTGAAGTGTGACCACGTTGCGTTTTGCGCCGTTTCCTGTCGCGGGCACTATGCCGACCCGCACAAGTGAGGTACCATTTTTCTCGTAGGACTTTGGGGATCGCGGGGTGGGTGGAAATTTGTAGATCCACGCAGATTCCAGAACTTTCCATCACAGAAACGTGGGGAAAATGTGTTTTTTTTGTCAATTTTTTACGTTTGCAAGGGATTCTGGGTAACAGACCATGGTGGGAGGCAGTCAAGTCACCCCATCCTGGATTCCCCTGGGTGTCTGGTTTTCAAAAATGTATAGGTTTGCTAGGTTTTCCTAGGTGCCGGCAGGGCTAGGGTTCAAAAACTACAGCTCGTCACTTTGCCAAAAAAGGGTCATTTTTCACTGCAAAATTGAGGTGTGACCACGTTGCGTTTTGCGCCGTTTCCTGTCGCGGGCACTATGCCGACCCGCACAAGTGAGGTACCATTTTTCTCGTAGGACTTTGGGGAACGCGGGGTGGGTGGAAATTTGTGGATCCACGCAGATTCCAGAACTTTCCATCACAGAAATGTGGGGAAAATGTGTTTTTTTTGTCAATTTTTTTACGTTTGCAAGGGATTCTGGGTAACAGACCATGGTGGGAGGCAGTCAAGTCACCCCATCCTGGATTCCCCTGGGTGTCTAGTTTTCAAAAATGTATAGGTTTGCTAGGTTTCCCTAGGTGCCGGAAGGGCTAGGGTTCAAAAATTACAGCTCGTCACTTTGCCAAAAAAGGGTAATTTTTCACTGCAAAATTGAGGTGTGACCACGTTGCGTTTTGCGCCGTTTCCTGTCGCGGGCACTAGGCCGACCCGCACAAGTGAGGTACCATTTTTCTCGTAGGACTTTGGGGAATGTGGGGTGGGTGGAAATTTGTGGATCCACGCAGATTCCAGAACTTTCCAACACAGAAATGTGGGGAAAATGTGTTTTGTCAATTGCTTACGTTTGCAAGGGATTCTGGGTAACAGACCATGGTGGGAGGCAGTCAAATCACCCCATCCTGGATTCCCCTGGGTGTCTAGTTTTCAAAAATGTATAGGTTTGCTAGGTTTCCCTAGGTGCCGGCAGGGCTAGGGTTAAAAAACTACAGCTAGTCACTTTGCCAAAAAGGGGTCATTTTTCACTGCAAAATTGAGGTGTGACCACGTTGCGTTTTGCGCCGTTTCCTGTCGCGGGCACTATGCCGACCCGCACAAGTGAGGTACCATTTTTCTCGTAGGACTTTGGGGAACGCGGGGTGCGTGGAAATTTATGGATCCACGCAGATTCCAGAACTTTCCATCACAGAAATGTGGGGAAAATGTGTTCTTTATGTCAATTTTTTACGTTTGCAAGGGATTCTGGGTAACAGACCATGGTGGGAGGCAGTCAAGTCACCCCATCCTGGATTCCCCTGGGTGTCTAGTTTTCAAAAATGTATAGGTTTGCTAGGTTTCCCTAGGTGCCGGCAGGGCTAGGGTTCAAAAACTACAGCTCATCACTTTGCCAAAAAAGGGTCATTTTTCACTGCAAAATTGAGGTGTGACCACGTTGCGTTTTGCGTCGTTTCCTGTCGCGGGCACTAGGCCGACCCGCACAAGTGAGGTACCATTTTTCTCGTAGGACGTTGGGGAATGTGGGGTGGGTGGAAATTTGTGGATCCACGCAGATTCCAGAACTTTCCAACACAGAAATGTAGGGAAAATGTGTTTTGTCAATTGCTTACGTTTGCAAGGGGTTCTGGGTAACAGACCATGGTGGGAGGCAGTCAAATCACCCCATCCTGGATTCCCCTGGGTGTCTAGTTTTCAAAAATGTATAGGTTTGCTAGGTTTCCCTAGGTGCCGGCAGGGCTAGGGTTCAAAAACTACAGCTAGTCACTTTGCCAAAAAGGGGTCATTTTTCACTGCAAAATTGAGGTGTGACCACGTTGCGTTTTGCGCCGTTTCCTGTCGCGGGCACTATGCCGACCCGCACAAGTGAGGTACCATTTTTCTCGTAGGACTTTGGGGAATGCGGGGTGCGTGGAAATTTGTGGATCCACGCAGATTCCAGAACTTTCTATCACAGAAATGTGGGGAAAATGTGTTTTTTTTGTCAAATTTTTACGTTTGCAAGGGATTCTGGGTAACAGACCATGGTGGGAGGCAGTCAAGTCACCCCATCCTGGATTCCCCTGGGTGTCTAGTTTTCAAAAATGTATAGGTTTGCTAGGTTTCCCTAGGTGCCGGCAGGGCTAGGGTTCAAAAACTACAGCTAGTCACTTTGCCAAAAAAGGGTCATTTTTCACTGCAAAATTGAGGTGTGACCACGTTGCGTTTTGCGCCGTTTCCTGTCGCGGGCACTAGGCCGACCCGCACAAGTGAGGTACCATTTTTCTTGTAGGACTTTGGGGAACGTTGGGTGGGTGGAAATTTGTGGATCCACGCAGATTCCAGAACTTTCCAACACACAAATGTGGGGAAAATGTGTTCTTTTTGTCAATTGTTTACGTTTGCAAGGGATTCTGGGTAACAAACCATGGTGGGAGGCAGTCAAATCACCCCATCCTGGATTCCCCTGGGTGTCTAGTTTTCAAAAATGTATAGGTTTGCTAGGTTTCTCTAGGTGCCGGCAGGGCTAGGGTTAAAAAACTACAGCTCATCACTTTGCCAAAAAAGGGTCATTTTTCACTGCAAAATTGAGGTGTGACCACGTTGCGTTTTGCGCCGTTTCCAGTCGCGGGCACTATGCCGACCCGCACAAGTGAGGTACCATTTTTCTTGTAGGACTTTGGGGAACGCGGGGTGCATGGAAATTTGTGGATCCACGCAGATTCCCGAACTTTCCATCACAGAAATGTGGGAAAAATGTGTTTTTTTTGTCAATTGTTTACGTTTGCAAGGGATTCTGGGTAACAAACCATGGTGGGAGGCAGTCAAATCACCCCATCCTGGATTCCCCTGGGTGTCTAGTTTTCAAAAATGTATAGGTTTGCTAGGTTTCCCTAGGTGCCGGCAGGGCTAGGGTTCAAAAACTACAGCTCGTCACTTTGCCAAAAAAGGGTCATTTTTCACTGCAAAATTGAGGTGTGACCATGTTGCGTTTTGCGCCGTTTCCAGTCGCGGGCACTAGGCCGACCCGCACAAGTGAGGTACCATTTTTCTCGTAGGACTTTGGGGAACGCGGGGTGGGTGGAAATTTGTGGATCCACGCAGATTCCAGAACTTTCCATCACAGAAATGTGGGGAAAATGTGTTTTTTTTGTCAATTCTTTACGTTTGCAAGGGATTCTGGGTAACCGACCATGGTGGGATGCAGTCAAGTCACCCCATCCTGGATTCCCCTCGGTGTCTAGTTTACAAAAATGTATAGGTTTGCTAGGTTTCCCTAGGTGCCGGCAGGGCTAGGGTTCAAAACCTACAGCTCGTCACTTTGCCAAAAAAGGGTCATTTTTCACTGCAAAATTGAGGTGTGACCACGTTGTGTTTTGCGCCGTTTCCTGTCGCGGGCACTAGGCCGACCCGCACAAGTGAGGTATCATTTTTCTCGTAGGACTTTGGGGATCGCAGGGTGGGTGGAAATTTGTGGATCCACGCAGATTCCAGAACTTTCCATCACAGAAATGTGGGGAAAATGTGTTTTTTTTGTCAATTTTTTACGTTTGCAAGGGATTCTAGGTAACAGACCATGGTGGGAGGCAGTCAAGTCACCCCATCCTGGATTCCCCTGGGTGTCTAGTTTTCACAAATGTATAGGTTTGCTAGGTTTCCCTAGGTGCCGGCAGGGCTAGGGTTCAAAAACTACAGCTCATCACTTTGCCAAAAAAGGGTCATTTTTCACTGCAAAATTGAGGTGTGACCACGTCGCGTTTTGCGCCGTTTCCTGTCGCGGGCACTATGCCGACCCGCACAAGTGAGGTACCATTTTTCTCGTAGGACTTTGGGGAACGCGGGGTGGGTGGAAATTTGTGGATCCACGCAGATTCCAGAACTTTCCATCACAGAAATGTGGGGAATATGTGTTTTTTTGTCAATTTTTTACGTTTGCAAGGGATTCTGGGTAACAGACCATGGTGGGAGGCAGTCAAGTCACCCCATCCTGTATTCCCCTGGGTGTCTAGTTTACAAAAATGTATAGGTTTGCTAGGTTTACCTTGGTGCCGGCAGGGCTAGGGTTCAAAAACTACAGCTAGTCACTTTGCCAAAAAAGGGTCATTTTTCACTGCAAAATTGAGGTGTGACCACGTCGCGTTTTGCGCCGTTTCCTGTCGCGGGCACTAGGCCGACCCGCACAAGTGAGGTACCATTTTTCTCGTAGGACTTTGGGGAACGCGGTATGGGTGGAAATTTGTGGATCCACGCAGATTCCAGAACTTTCCATCACAGAAATGTGGGGAAAATGTATTTTTTTTTGTCAATGTTTTACGTTTGCAAGGGATTCTGGGTAACAGACCATGGTGGGAGGCAGTCAAGTCACCCCATCCTGGATTCCCCTGGGTGTCTAGTTTTCAAAAATGTATAGGTTTGCTAGGTTTCCCTAGGTGCCGGCAGGGCTAGGGTTCAAAAACTACAGCTCGTCACTTTGCCAAAAAAGGGTCACTTTTCACTGCAAAATTGAAGTGTGACCATGTTGCGTTTTGCGCCGTTTCCTGTCGCGGGCACTATGCCGACCCGCACAAGTGAGGTACCATTTTTCTCGTAGGACTTTGGGGATCGCGGGGTGGGTAGAAATTTGTAGATCCACGCAGATTCCAGAACTTTCCATCACAGAAATGTGGGGAAAATGTGTTTTTTTTGTCAATTTTTTACGTTTGCAAGGGATTCTGGGTAACAGACCATGGTGGGAGGCAGTCAAGTCACCCCATCCTGGATTCCCCTGGGAGTCTGGTTTTCAAAAATGTATAGGTTTGCTAGGTTTTCCTAGGTGCCGGCAGGGCTAGGGTTCAAAAACTACAGCTCGTCACTTTGCCAAAAAAGGGTCATTTTTCACTGCAAAATTGAGGTGTGACCACATTGCGTTTTGCGCCGTTTCCTGTCGCGGGCACTATGCCGACCCGCACAAGTGAGGTACCATTTTTCTCGTAGGACTTTGGGGAACGCGGGGTGGGTGGAAATTTGTGGATCCACGCAGATTCCAGAACTTTCCATCACAGAAATGTGGGGAAAATGTGTTTTTTTTGTCAATTTTTTTACGTTTGCAAGAGATTCTGGGTAACAGACCATGGTGGGAGGCAGTCAAGTCACCCCATCCTGGATTCCCCTGGGTGTCTAGTTTTCAAAAATGTATAGGTTTGCTTGGTTTCCCTAGGTGCCGGCAGGGCTAGGGTTCAAAAACTACAGCTCGTCACTTTGCCAAAAAAGGGTCCTTTTTCACTGCAAAATTGAGGTGTGACCACGTTGCGTTTTGTGCCGTTTCCTGTCGCGGGCACTAGGCCGACCCGCACAAGTGAGGTACCATTTTTCTCGTAGGACTTTGGGGAATGTGGGGTGGGTGGAAATTTGTGGATCCACGCAGATTCCAGAACTTTCCAACACAGAAATGTGGGAAAAATGTGTTTTGTCAATTGCTTACGTTTGCAAGGGATTCTGGGTAACAGACCATGGTGGGAGGCAGTCAAATCACCCCATCCTGGATTCCCCTGGGTGTCTAGTTTTCAAAAATGTATAGGTTTGCTAGGTTTCCCTAGGTGCCGGCAGGGCTAGGGTTCAAAAACTACAGCTAGTCACTTTGCCAAAAAGTGGTCATTTTTCACTGCAAAATTGAGGTGTGACCACGTTGCGTTTTGCGCCGTTTCCTGTCGCGGGCACTATGCCGACCCGCACAAGTGAGGTACCATTTTTCTCGTAGGACTTTGGGGAACGCGGGGTGCGTGGAAATTTGTGGATCCACGCAGATTCCAGAACTTTCCATCACAGAAATGTGGGGAAAATGTGTTTTTTTGGTCAATTTTTTACGTTTGCAAGGGATTCTGGGTAACAGACAATGGTGGGAGGCAGTCAAGTCACCCCATCCTGGATTCCCCTGGGTGTCTAGTTTTCAAAAATGTATAGGTTTGCTAGGTTTCCCTAGGTGCCGGCAGGGCTAGGGTTCAAAAACTACAGCTAGTCACTTTGCCAAAAAAGGGTCATTTTTCACTGCAAAATTGAGGTGTGACCACGTTGCGTTTTGCGCCGTTTCCTGTCGCGGGCACTAGGCCGACCCGCACAAGTGAGGTACCATTTTTCTTGTAGGACTTTGGGGAACGTGGGGTGGGTGGAAATTTGTGGATCCACGCAGATTCCAGAACTTTCCAACACAGAAATGTGGGGAAAATGTGTTCTTTTTGTCAATTGTTTACGTTTGCAAGGGATTCTGGGTAACAAACCATGGTGGGAGGCAGTCAAATCACCCCATCCTGGATTCCCCTGGGTGTCTAGTTTTCAAAAATGTATAGGTTTGCTAGGTTTCTCTAGGTGCCGGCAGGGCTAGGGTTAAAAAACTACAGCTCATCACTTTGCCAAAAAAGGGTCATTTTTCACTGCAAAATTGAGGTGTGACCACGTTGCGTTTTGCGCCGTTTCCAGTCGCGGGCACTATGCCGACCCGCACAAGTGAGGTACCATTTTTCTTGTAGGACTTTGGGGAACGCGGGGTGCATGGAAATTTGTGGATCCACGCAGATTCCCGAACTTTCCATCACAGAAATGTGGGAAAAATGTGGTTTTTTTGTCAATTGTTTACGTTTGCAAGGGATTCTGGGTAACAGACCATGGTGGGAGGCAGTCAAGTCACCCCATCCTGGATTCCCCTGGGTGTCTAGTTTTCAAAAATGTATAGGTTTGCTAGGTTTCCCTAGGTGCCGGCAGGGCTAGGGTTAAAAAACTACAGCTAGTCACTTTGCCAAAAAAGGGTCATTTTTCACTGCAAAATTGAGGTGTGACCACGTTGCGTTTCGCGCCGTTTCCTGTCGCGGGCACTATGCCGACCCGCACAAGTGAGGTACCATTTGTCTTGTAGGACTTTGGGGAACGCGGGGTGGGTGGAAATTTGTGGATCCACGCAGATTCCAGAACTTTCCATCACAGAAATGTGGGGAAAATGTGTTTTTTTTGTCAATTTTTTACGTTTGCAAGGGATTCTGGGTAACCGACCATGGTGGGATGCAATCAAGTCACCCCATCCTGGATTCCCCTGGGTGTCTAGTTTTCAAAAATGTATAGGTTTGCTTGGTTTCCCTAGGTGCCGGCAGGGCTAGGGTTCAAAAACTACAGCTCGTCACTTTGCCAAAAAAGGGTCATTTTTCACTGCAAAATTGAGGTGTGACCACGTTGCGTTTTGTGCCGTTTCCTGTCGCGGGCACTAGGCCGACCCGCACAAGTGAGGTACCATTTTTCTCGTAGGACTTTGGGGAATGTGGGGTGGGTGGAAATTTGTGGATCCACGCAGATTCCAGAACTTTCCAACACAGAAATGTGGGAAAAATGTGTTTTGTCAATTGCTTACGTTTGCAAGGGATTCTGGGTAACAGACCATGGTGGGAGGCAGTCAAATCACCCCATCCTGGATTCCCCTGGGTGTCTAGTTTTCAAAAATGTATAGGTTTGCTAGGTTTCCCTAGGTGCCGGCAGGGCTAGGGTTCAAAAACTACAGCTAGTCACTTTGCCAAAAAGGGGTCATTTTTCACTGCAAAATTGAGGTGTGACCACGTTGCGTTTTGCGCCGTTTCCTGTCGCGGGCACTATGCCGACCCGCACAAGTGAGGTACCATTTTTCTCGTAGGACTTTGGGGAACGCGGGGTGCATGGAAATTTGTGGATCCACGCAGATTCCAGAACTTTCCATCACAGAAATGTGGGGAAAATGTGTTTTTTTGGTCAATTTTTTACGTTTGCAAGGGATTCTGGGTAACAGACAATGGTGGGAGGCAGTCAAGTCACCCCATCCTGGATTCCCCTGGGTGTCTAGTTTTCAAAAATGTATAGGTTTGCTAGGTTTCCCTAGGTGCCGGCAGGGCTAGGGTTCAAAAACTACAGCTAGTCACTTTGCCAAAAAAGAGTCATTTTTCACTGCAAAATTGAGGTGTGACCACGTTGCGTTTTGCGCCGTTTCCTGTCGCGGGCACTAGGCCGACCCGCACAAGTGAGGTACCATTTTTCTTGTAGGACTTTGGGGAACGTGGGGTGGGTGGAAATTTGTGGATCCACGCAGATTCCAGAACTTTCCAACACAGAAATGTGGGGAAAATGTGTTCTTTTTGTCAATTGTTTACGTTTGCAAGGGATTCTGGGTAACAAACCATGGTGGGAGGCAGTCAAATCACCCCATCCTGGATTCCCCTGGGTGTCTAGTTTTCAAAAATGTATAGGTTTGCTAGGTTTCTCTAGGTGCCGGCAGGGCTAGGGTTAAAAAACTACAGCTCATCACTTTGCCAAAAAAGGGTCATTTTTCACTGCAAAATTGAGGTGTGACCACGTTGCGTTTTGCGCCGTTTCCAGTCGCGGGCACTATGCCGACCCGCACAAGTGAGGTACCATTTTTCTTGTAGGACTTTGGGGAACGCGGGGTGCATGGAAATTTGTGGATCCACGCAGATTCCCGAACTTTCCATCACAGAAATGTGGGAAAAATGTGGTTTTTTTGTCAATTGTTTACGTTTGCAAGGGATTCTGGGTAACAGACCATGGTGGGAGGCAGTCAAGTCACCCCATCCTGGATTCCCCTGGGTGTCTAGTTTTCAAAAATGTATAGGTTTGCTAGGTTTCCCTAGGTGCCGGCAGGGCTAGGGTTAAAAAACTACAGCTAGTCACTTTGCCAAAAAAGGGTCATTTTTCACTGCAAAATTGAGGTGTGACCACGTTGCGTTTCGCGCCGTTTCCTGTCGCGGGCACTATGCCGACCCGCACAAGTGAGGTACCATTTGTCTTGTAGGACTTTGGGGAACGCGGGGTGGGTGGAAATTTGTGGATCCACGCAGATTCCAGAACTTTCCATCACAGAAATGTGGGGAAAATGTGTTTTTTTTGTCAATTTTTTACGTTTGCAAGGGATTCTGGGTAACCGACCATGGTGGGATGCAATCAAGTCACCCCATCCTGGATTCCCCTCGGTGTCTAGTTTACAAAAATGTATAGGTTTGCTAGGTTTCCCTAGGTGCCGGCAGGGCTAGGGTTCAAAACCTACAGCTCGTCACTTTGCCAAAAAAGGGTCATTTTTCACTGCAAAATTGAGGTGTGACCACGTTGCGTTTTGCGCCGTTTCCTGTCACGGGCACTAGGCCGACCCGCACAAGTGAGGTACCATTTTTCTCGTAGGACTTTGGGGATCGCAGGGTGGGTGGAAATTTGTGGATCCACGCAGATTCCAGAACTTTCCATCACAGAAATGTGGGGAAAATGTGTTTTTTTTGTCAATTTTTTACGTTTGCAAGGGATTCTGGGTAACAGACCATGGTGGGAGGCAGTCAAGTCACCCCATCCTGGATTCCCCTGGGTGTCTAGTTTTCACAAATGTATAGGTTTGCTAGGTTTCCCTAGGTGCCGGCAGGGCTAGGGTTCAAAAACTACAGCTCGTCACTTTGCCAAAAAAGGGTCATTTTTCACTGCAAAATTGAGGTGTGACCACGTTGCGTTTTGCGCCGTTTCCTGTCACGGGCACTAGGCCGACCCGCACAAGTGAGGTACCATTTTTCTCGTAGGACTTTGGGGATCGCAGGGTGGGTGGAAATTTGTGGATCCACGCAGATTCCAGAACTTTCCATCACAGAAATGTGGGGAAAATGTGTTTTTTTTGTCAATTTTTTACGTTTGCAAGGGATTCTGGGTAACAGACCATGGTGGGAGGCAGTCAAGTCACCCCATCCTGGATTCCCCTGGGTGTCTAGTTTTCACAAATGTATAGGTTTGCTAGGTTTCCCTAGGTGCCGGCAGGGCTAGGGTTAAAAAACTACAGCTCATCACTTTGCCAAAAAAGGGTCATTTTTCACTGCAAAATTGAGTTGTGACCACGTTGCGTTTTGCGCCGTTTCCTGTCGCGGGCACTATGCCGACCCGCACAAGTGAGGTACCATTTTTCTCGTAGGACTTTGGGGAACGCGGGGTGGGTGGAAATTTGTGGATCCACGCAGATTCCAGAACTTTCCATCACAGAAATGTGGGGAATATGTGTTTTTTTGTCAATTTTTTACGTTTGCAAGGGATTCTGGGTAACAGACCATGGTGGGAGGCAGTCAAGTCACCCCATCCTGGATTCCCCTGGGTGTCTAGTTTACAAAAATGTATAGGTTTGCTAGGTTTACCTTGGTGCCGGCAGGGCTAGGGTTCAAAAACTACAGCTAGTCACTTTGCCAAAAAAGGGTCATTTTTCACTGCAAAATTGAGGTGTGACCACGTCGCGTTTTGCGCCGTTTCCTGTCGCGGGCACTAGGCCGACCCGCACAAGTGAGGTACCATTTTTCTCGTAGGACTTTGGGGAACGCGGTGTGGGTGGAAATTTGTGGATCCACGCAGATTCCAGAACTTTCCATCACAGAAATGTGGGGAAAATGTATTTTTTTTTGTCAATGTTTTACGTTTGCAAGGGATTCTGGGTAACAGACCATGGTGGGAGGCAGTCAAGTCACCCCATCCCGGATTCCCCTGGGTGTCTAGTTTTCAAAAATGTATAGGTTTGCTAGGTTTCCCTAGGTGCCGGCAGGGCTAGGGTTCAAAAACTACAGCTCGTCACTTTGCCAAAAAAGGGTCATTTTTCACTGCAAAATTGAAGTGTGACCATGTTGCGTTTTGCGCCGTTTCCTGTCGCGGGCACTATGCCGACCCGCACAAGTGAGGTACCATTTTTCTCGTAGGACTTTGGGGCACGCGGGGTGGGTGGAAATTTGTGGATCCACGCAGATTCCAGAACTTTCCATCACAGAAATGTGGGGAAAATGTGTTTTTTTTGTCAATTTTTTTACGTTTGCAAGGGATTCTGGGTAACAGACCATGGTGGGAGGCAGTCAAGTCACCCCATCCTGGATTCCCCTGGGTGTCTAGTTTTCAAAAATATATAGGTTTGCTTGGTTTCCCTAGGTGCCGGCAGGGCTAGGGTTCAAAAACTACAGCTCGTCACTTTGCCAAAAAAGGGTCATTTTTCACTGCAAAATTGAGGTGTGACCACGTTGCGTTTTGCGCCGTTTCCTGTCGCGGGCACTAGGCCGACCCGCACAAGTGAGGTACCATTTTTCTCGTAGGACTTTGGGGAATGTGGGGTGGGTGGAAATTTGTGGATCCACGCAGATTCCAGAACTTTCCAACACAGAAATGTGGGGAAAATGTGTTTTGTCAATTGCTTACGTTTGCAAGGGATTCTGGGTAACAGACCATGGTGGGAGGCAGTCAAATCACCCCATCCTGGATTCCCCTGGGTGTCTAGTTTTCAAAAATGTATAGGTTTGCTAGGTTTCCCTAGGTGCCGGCAGGGCTAGGGTTAAAAAACTACAGCTAGTCACTTTGCCAAAAAGGGGTCATTTTTCACTGCAAAATTGAGGTGTGACCACGTTGCGTTTTGCGCCGTTTCCTGTCGCGGGCACTATGCCGACCCGCACAAGTGAGGTACCATTTTTCTCGTAGGACTTTGGGGAACGCGGGGTGCGTGGAAATTTGTGGATCCACGCAGATTCCAGAAATTTCCATCACAGAAATGTGGGGAAAATGTGTTTTTTTTGTCAATTTTTTACGTTTGCAAGGGATTCTGGGTAACAGACCATGGTGGGAGGCAGTCAAGTCACCCCATCCTGGATTCCCCTGGGTGTCTAGTTTTCAAAAATGTATAGGTTTGCTAGGTTTCCCTAGGTGCCGGCAGGGCTAGGGTTCAAAAACTACAGCTCGTCACTTTGCCAAAAAAGGGTCATTTTTCACTGCAAAATTGAGGTGTGACCACGTTGCGTTTTGCACCGTTTCCTGTCGCGGGCACTATGCCGACCCGCACAAGTGAGGTACCATTTGTCTTGTAGGACTTTGGGGAACGCGGGGTGGGTGGAAATTTGTGGATCCACGCAGATTCCAGAACTTTCCATCACAGAAATGTGGGGAAAATGTGTTTTTTTTGTCAATTTTTTACGTTTGCAAGGGATTCTGGGTAACCGACCATGGTGGGATGCAGTCAAGTCACCTCATCCTGGATTCCCCTCGGTGTCTAGTTTACAAAAATGTATAGGTTTGCTAGGTTTCCCTAGGTGCCGGCAGGGCTAGGGTTCAAAACCTACAGCTCGTCACTTTGCCAAAAAAGGGTCATTTTTCACTGCAAAATTGAGGTGTGACCACGTTGCATTTTGCGCCGTTTCCTGTCGCGGGCACTAGGCCGACCCGCACAAGTGAGGTACCATTTTTCTCGTAGGACTTTGGGGATCGCGGGGTGGGTGGAAATTTGTGGATCCACGCAGATTCCAGAACTTTCCAACACAGAAATGTGGGGAAAATGTGTTTTTTTTGTCAATTGTTTACGTTTGCAAGGGATTCTGGGTAACAGACCATGGTGGGAGGCAGTCAAGTCACCCCATCCTGGATTCCCCTGGGTGCCTAGTTTACAAAAATGTATAGGTTTGCTAGGTTTCCCTAGGTGCCGGCAGGGCTAGGGTTCAAAAACTACAGGTCGTCACTTTGCCAAAAAAGGGTCATTTTTCACTGCAAAATTGAGGTGTGACCACGTCGCGTTTTGCGCCGTTTCCTGTCGTGGGCACTAGGCCGACCCCCACAAGTGAGGTACCATTTTTCTCGTAGGACTTTTGGGAACGCGGGGTGGGTGGAAATTTGTGGATCCACGCAGATTCCAGAAGTTTCCATCACAGAAATGTGGGGAAAATGTGTTTTTTTTGTCAATGTTTTACATTTGCAAGGGATTCTGGGTAACAGACCATGGTGGGAGGCAGTCAAGTCACCCCATCCTGGATTCCCCTGGGTGTCTAGTTTTCAAAAATGTATAGGTTTGCTACGTTTCCCTAGGTGCCGGCAGGGCTAGGGTTCAAAAACTACAGCTAGTCACTTTGCCAAAAAGGGGTCATTTTTCACTGCAAAATTGAGGTGTGACCACGTTGCGTTTTGCGCCGTTTCCCGTCGCGGGCACTGGGCCGACCCGCACAAGTGAGGTACCATTTTTCTTGTAGGACTTTGGGGAACGTGGGGTGGGTGGAAATTTGTGGATCCACGCAGATTCCAGAACTTTCCAACACAGAAATGTGGGGAAAATGTGTTTTTTTTGTCAATTGTTTACGTTTGCAAGGGATTCTGGGTAACAGACCATGGTGGGAGGCAGTCAAGTCACCCCATCCTGGATTCCCCTGGGTGCCTAGTTTACAAAAATGTATAGGTTTGCTAGGTTTCCCTAGGTGCCGGCAGGGCTAGGGTTCAAAAACTACAGCTCGTCACTTTGCCAAAAAAGGGTCATTTTTCACTGCAAAATTGAGGTGTGACCACGTTGCGTTTGGCGCCGTTTCCTGTCGCGGGCACTAGGCCGACCCCCACAAGTGAGGTACCATTTTTCTCGTAGGACTTTGGGGAACGCGGGGTGGGTGGAAATTTGTGGATCCACGCAGATTCCAGAACTTTCCATCACAGAAATGTGGGGAAAATGTGTTTTTTTTGTCAATTTTTTACGTTTGCAAGGGATTCTGGGTAACAGACCATGGTGGGAGGCAGTCAAGTCACCCCATCCTGGATTCCCCTGGGTGTCTAGTTTTCAAAAATGTATAGGTTTGCTACGTTTCCCTAGGTGCCGGCAGGGCTAGGGTTCAAAAACTACAGCTCATCACTTTGCCAAAAAAGGGTCATTTTTCACTGCAAAATTGAGGTGTGACCACGTTGCGTTTTGCGCCGTTTCCTGTCGCGGGCACTATGCCGACCCGCACAAGTGAGGTACCATTTTTCTTGTAGGACTTTGGGGAACGCGGGGTGAGTGGAAATTTGTGGATCCACGCAGATTCCAGAACTTTCCATCACAGAAATGTGGGGAATATGTGTTTTTTTGTCAATTTTTTACGTTTGCAAGGGATTCTGGGTAACAGACCATGGTGGGAGGCAGTCAAGTCACCCCATCCTGGATTCCCCTGGGTGTCTGGTTTTCAAAAATGTATAGGTTTGCTAGGTTTTCCTAGGTGCCGGCAGGGCTAGGGTTCAAAAACTACAGCTCGTCACTTTGCTAAAAAAGGGTCATTTTTCACTGCAAAATTGAGGTGTGACCACGTTGCGTTTTGCGCCGTTTCCTGTCGCGGGCACTATGCCGACCCGCACAAGTGAGGTACCATTTTTCTCGTAGGACTTTGGGGAACGCGGGGTGGGTGGAAATTTGTGGATCCACGCAGATTCCAGAACTTTCCATCACAGAAATGTGGGGAAAATGTGTTTTTTTTGTCAATTTTTTTACGTTTGCAAGGGATTCTGGGTAACAGACCATGGTGGGAGGCAGTCAAGTCACCCCATCCTGGATTCCCCTGGGTGTCTAGTTTTCAAAAATGTATAGGTTTGCTAGGTTTCCCTAGGTGCCGGCAGGGCTAGGGTTCAAAAACTACAGCTCGTCATTTTGCCAAAAAAGGGTCATTATTCACTGCAAAATTGAGGTGTGACCACGTTGCGTTTTGCACCGTTTCCTGTCGCGGGCACTAGGCCGACCCACACAAGAGAGGTACCGTTTTTCTCGTAAGACTTTGGGGAACGCGGGGTGGGTGGAAATTTGTTGATCCACGCAGATTCCGGAACTTTCCACCACAGAAATGGGGCGAAAATGTGTTTTTTTGGACAATTTTTGAGGTTTGCAAGGGATTCTGGGTAACAGACCCTGGTGGGAGGCAGTCAAGTCACCCCATCCTGGATTCCCCTGGGTGTCTAGGTTTAAAAAATGTATAGGTTTGCTAGGTTTCCCAAGGTGCCCGCAGAGCTAGGGTTCAAAAACTACAGCTAGATATTGTGCCAAAAAAGGGTCTTTTTTCACTGCGAAATTGAGGTGTGACCACGTCGTGTTTTACGCCGTTTCCTGTCGTGGGCACTAGGCCGACCCGCACAAGTGAGGTACCATTTTTCTCGTAGGACTTTGGGTAACGCGGGGTGGGTGAAAATTTGTGGATCCACGCAGATTCCAGAACTTTCCATCACAGAAATGTGGGGAAAATGTGTTTTTTTTGTCAATTTGTTATGTTTGCAAGGGATTCTGGGTTACAGACCATGGTGGGAGGCAGTCAAGTCACCCCATCCTGGATTCCCCTGGGTGTCTAGTTTTCAAAAATGTATAGGTTTGCTAGGTTTCCCTAGGTGCCGGCAGGGCTAGGGTTCAAAACCTACAGCTCGTCACTTTGCCAAAAAAGGGTCATTTTTCACTGCAAAATTGAGGTGTGACCACGTTGCGTTTTGCGCCGTTTCCTGTTGCGGGCACTAGGCCGACCCGCACAAGTGAGGTACCATTTTTCTCGTAGGACTTTGGGGATCGCGGGGTGGGTGGAAATTTGTAGATCCACGCAGATTCCAGAACTTTCCATCACAGAAATGTGGGTAAAATGTGTTTTTTTTGTCAATTTTTTACGTTTGCAAGGGATTCTGGGTAACAGACCATGGTGGGAGGCAGTCAAGTCACCCCATCCTGGATTCCCCTGGGTGTCTAGTTTTCAAAAATGTATAGGTTTGCTAGGTTTCCCTAGGTGCCGGCAGGGCTAGGGTTAAAAAACTACAGCTAGTCACTTTGCCAAAAAAGGGTCATTTTTCACTGCAAAATTGAGGTGTGACCACGTTGCGTTTTGCGCCGTTTCCTGTCGCGGGCACTAGGCCGACCCGCACAAGTGAGGTACCATTTTTCTTGTAGGACTTTGGGGAACGTGGGGTGGGTGGAAATTTGTGGATCCACGCAGATTCCAGAACTTTCCAACACAGAAATGTGGGGAAAATGTGTTTTTTTTGTCAATTGTTTACGTTTGCAAGGGATTCTGGGTAACAAACCATGGTGGGAGGCAGTCAAATCACCCCATCCTGGATTCCCCTGGGTGTCTAGTTTTCAAAAATGTATAGGTTTGCTAGGTTTCTCTAGGTGCCGGCAGGGCTAGGGTTAAAAAACTACAGCTCATCACTTTGCCAAAAAAGGGTCATTTTTCACTGCAAAATTGAGGTGTGACCACGTTGCGTTTTGCGCCGTTTCCAGTCGCGGGCACTATGCCGACCCGCACAAGTGAGGTACCATTTTTCTTGTAGGACTTTGGGGAACGCGGGGTGCATGGAAATTTGTGGATCCACGCAGATTCCAGAACTTTCCATCACAGAAATGTGGGAAAAATGTGTTTTTTTTGTCAATTGTTTACGTTTGCAAGGGATTCTGGGTAGCAGACCATGGTGGGAGGCAGTCAAGTCACCCCATCCTGGATTCCCCTGGGTGTCTAGTTTTCAAAAATGTATAGGTTTGCTAGGTTTCCCTAGGTGCCGGCAGGGCTAGGGTTCAAAAACTACAGCTCGTCACTTTGCCAAAAAAGGGTCATTTTTCACTGCAAAATTGAGGTGTGACCACGTTGCGTTTTGCGCCGTTTCCTGTCGCGGGCACTAGGCCGACCCGCACAAGTGAGGTACCATTTTTCTCGTAGGACTTTGGGGAACGCGGGGTGGGTGGAAATTTGTGGATCCACGCAGATTCCAGAACTTTCCATCACAGAAATGTGGGGAAAATGTGTTTTTTTTGTCAATTTTTTACGTTTGCAAGGGTTTCTGGATAACAGACCATGGTGGGAGGCAGTCAAGTCACCCCATCCTGGATTTCCCTGGGTGTCTAGTTTACAAAAATGTATAGGTTTGCTAGGTTTCCCTAGGTGCCGGCAGGGCTAGGGTTCAAAAACTACAGCTAGTCACTTTGCCAAAAAAGGGTCATTTTTCACTGCAAAATTGAGGTGTGACCACGTTGCGTTTTGCGCCGTTTCCTGTCGCGGGCACTATGCCGATCCGCACAAGTGAGGTACCATTTGTCTTGTAGGACTTTGGGGAACGCGGGGTGGGTGGAAATTTGTGGATCCACGCAGATTCCAGAACTTTCCATCAGAGAAATGTGGGGAAAATGTGTTTTTTTTGTCAATTTTTTACGTTTGCAAGGGATTCTGGGTAACCGACCATGGTGGGATGCAGTCAAGTCACCCCATCCTGGATTCCCCTCGGTGTCTAGTTTACAAAAATGTATAGGTTTGCTAGGTTTCCCTAGGTGCCGGCAGGGCTAGGGTTCAAAACCTACAGCTCGTCACTTTGCCAAAAAAGGGTCATTTTTCACTGCAAAATTGAGGTGTGACCACATTGCGTTTTGCGCCGTTTCCTGTCGCGGGCACTAGGCCGACCCGCACAAGTGAGGTACCATTTTTCTCGTAGGACTTTGGGGATCGCAGGGTGGGTGGAAAATTGTGGATCCACGCAGATTCCAGAACTTTCCAACACAGAAATGTGGGGAAAATGTGTTTTTTTTGTCAATTGTTTACGTTTGCAAGGGATTCTGGGTAACAGACCATGGTGGGAGGCAGTCAAGTCACCCCATCCTGGATTCCCCTGTGTGCCTAGTTTACAAAAATGTATAGGTTTGCTAGGTTTCCCTAGGTGCCGGCAGGGCTAGGGTTCAAAAACTATAGCTCGTCACTTTGCCAAAAAAGGGTCATTTTTCACTGCAAAATTGAGGTGTGACCACGTCGCGTTTTGCGCCGTTTCCTGTCGTGGGCACTAGGCCGACCCCCACAAGTGAGGTACCATTTTTCTCGTAGGACTTTGGGGAATGCGGGGTGGGTGGAAATTTGTGGATCCACGCAGATTCCAGAACTTTCCATCACAGAAATGTGGGGAAAATGTGTTTTTTTTGTCAATGTTTTACGTTTGCAAGGGATTCTGGGTAACAGACCATGGTGGGAGGCAGTCAAGTCACCCCATCCTGGATTCCCCTGGGTGTCTAGTTTTCAAAAATGTATAGGTTTGCTACGTTTCCCTAGGTGCCGGCAGGGCTAGGGTTCAAAAACTACAGCTCATCACTTTGCCAAAAAAGGGTCATTTTTCACTGCAAAATTGAGGTGTGACCACGTTGCGTTTTGCGCCGTTTCCTGTCGCGGGCACTATGCCGACCCGCACAAGTGAGGTACCATTTTTCTCGTAGGACTTTGGGGAACGCGGGGTGAGTGGAAATTTGTGGATCCACGCAGATTCCAGAACTTTCCATCACAGAAATGTGGGGAATATGTGTTTTTTTGTCAATTGTTTACGTTTGCAAGGGATTCTGGGTAACAGACCATGGTGGGAGGCAGTCAAGTCACCCCATCCTGGATTCCCCTGGGTGTCTAGTTTACAAAAATATATAGGTTTGCTAGGTTTCCCTTGGTGCCGGCAGGGCTAGGGTTCAAAAACTACAGCTAGTCACTTTGCCAAAAAAGGGTCATTTTTCACTGCAAAATTGAGGTGTGACCACATCGCGTTTTGCGCCGTTTCCTGTCGCGGGCACTAGGCCGACCCGCAAAAGTGAGGTACCATTTTTCTCGTAGGACGTTGGGGAACGCGGTGTGGGTGGAAATTTGTGGATCCACGCAGATTCCAGAACTTTACATCACAGAAATGTGGGGAAAATGTGTTTTTTTTGTCAATGTTTTACGTTTGCAAGGGATTCTGGGTAACAGACCATGGTGGGAGGCAGTCAAGTCACCCCATCCTGGATTCCCCTGGTTGTCTAGTTTTCAAAAATGTATAGGTTTGCTAGGTTTCCCTAGGTGCCGGCAGGGCTAGGGTTCAAAAACTACAGCTCGTCACTTTGCCAAAAAAGGGTCATTTTTCACTGCAAAATTGAAGTGTGACCACGTTGCGTTTTGCGCCGTTTCCTGTCGCGGGCACTATGCCGACCCGCACAAGTGAGGTACCATTTTTCTTGTAGGACTTTGGGGATCGCGGGGTGGGTGGAAATTTGTAGATCCACGCAGATTCCAGAACTTTCCATCACAGAAATGTGGGGAAAATGTGTTTTTTTTGTCAATTTTTTACGTTTGCAAGGGATTCTGGGTAACAGACCATGGTGGGAGGCAGTCAAGTCACCCCATCCTGGATTCCCCTGGGTGTCTAGTTTACAAAAATGTATAGGTTTGCTAGGTTTCCCTAGGTGCCGGCAGGGCTAGGGTTCAAAAACTACAGCTCGTCACTTTGCCAAAAAAGGGTCAATTTTCACTGCAAAATTGAGGTGTGACCATGTCGCGTTTTGCGCCGTTTCCTGTCGCGGGCACTAGGCCGACCCGCACAATTGAGGTACCATTTTTCTCGTAGGACTTTGGGGAACGCGGGGTGGGTAGAAATTTGCGGATCCACGCAGATTTCAGAACTTTCCATCACAGAAATGTGGGGAAAATGTGTTTTTTTTGTCAATTTTTTACGTTTGCAAGGGATTCTGGGTAACAGACCATGGTGGGAGGCAGTCAAGTCACCCCATCCTGGATTCCCCTGGGTGTCTGGTTTTCAAAAATGTATAGGTTTGCTAGGTTTTCCTAGGTGCCGGCAGGGCTAGGGTTCAAAAACTACAGCTCGTCACTTTGCCAAAAAAGGGTCATTTTTCACTGCAAAATTGAGGTGTGACCACGTTGCGTTTTGCGCCGTTTCCTGTCGCGGGCACTATGCCGACCCGCACAAGTGAGGTACCATTTTTCTCGTAGGACTTTGGGGAACGCGGGGTGGGTGGAAATTTGTGGATCCACGCAGATTCCAGAACTTTCCATCACAGAAATGTGGGGAAAATGTGTTTTATTTGTCCATTTTTGTTACGTTTGCAAGGGATTCTGGGTAACAGACCATGGTGGGAGGCAGTAAAGTCACCCCATCCTGGATTCCCCTGGGTGTCTAGTTTTCAAAAATGTATAGGTTTGCTAGGTTTCCCTAGGTGCCGGCAGGGCTAGGGTTCAAAAACTACAGCTCGTCACTTTGCCAAAAAAGGGTCATTTTTCACTGCAAAATTGAGGTGTGACCACGTTGCGTTTTGCGCCGTTTCCTGTCGCGGGCACTATGCCGACCCGCACAAGTGAGGTACCATTTTTCTCGTAAGACTTTGGGGAACGCGGGGTGCATGGAAATTTGTGGATCCACGCAGATTCCAGAACTTTCCATCACAGAAATGTGGGGAAAATGTGTTTTTTTTGTCAATTTTTTACGTTTGCAAGGGATTCTGGGTAACAGACCATGGTGGGAGGCAGTCAAGTCACCCCATCCTGGATTCCCCTGGGTGTCTAGTTTTCAAAAATGTATAGGTTTGCTAGGTTTCCCTAGGTGCCGGCAGGGCTAGGGTTCAAAAACTACAGCTAGTCACTTTGCCAAAAAAGGGTCATTTTTCACTGCAAAATTGTGGTGTGACCACATTGCGTTTTGCGCCGTTTCCTGTCGCGGGCACTAGGCCGACCCGCACAAGTGAGGTACCATTTTTCTCGTAGGACTTTGGGGATCGCAGGGTGGGTGGAAAATTGTGGATCCACGCAGATTCCAGAACTTTCCAACACAGAAATGTGGGGAAAATGTGTTTTTTTTGTCAATTGTTTACGTTTGCAAGGGATTCTGGGTAACAGACCATGGTGGGAGGCAGTCAAGTCACCCCATCCTGGATTCCCCTGTGTGCCTAGTTTACAAAAATGTATAGGTTTGCTAGGTTTCCCTAGGTGCCGGCAGGGCTAGGGTTCAAAAACTATAGCTCGTCACTTTGCCAAAAAAGGGTCATTTTTCACTGCAAAATTGAGGTGTGACCACGTCGAGTTTTGCGCCGTTTCCTGTCGTGGGCACTAGGCCGACCCCCACAAGTGAGGTACCATTTTTCTCGTAGGACTTTGGGGAATGCGGGGTGGGTGGAAATTTGTGGATCCACGCAGATTCCAGAACTTTCCATCACAGAAATGTGGGGAAAATGTGTTTTTTTTGTCAATGTTTTACGTTTGCAAGGGATTCTGGGTAACAGACCATGGTGGGAGGCAGTCAAGTCACCCCATCCTGGATTCCCCTGGGTGTCTAGTTTTCAAAAATGTATAGGTTTGCTACGTTTCCCTAGGTGCCGGCAGGGCTAGGGTTCAAAAACTACAGCTCATCACTTTGCCAAAAAAGGGTCATTTTTCACTGCAAAATTGAGGTGTGACCACGTTGCGTTTTGCGCCGTTTCCTGTCGCGGGCACTATGCCGACCCGCACAAGTGAGGTACCATTTTTCTCGTAGGACTTTGGGGAACGCGGGGTCAGTGGAAATTTGTGGATCCACGCAGATTCCAGAACTTTCCATCACAGAAATGTGGGGAATATGTGTTTTTTTGTCAATTTTTTACGTTTGCAAGGGATTCTGGGTAACAGACCATGGTGGGAGGCAGTCAAGTCACCCCATCCTGGATTCCCCTGGGTGTCTAGTTTACAAAAATATATAGGTTTGCTAGGTTTCCCTTGGTGCCGGCAGGGCTAGGGTTCAAAAACTACAGCTAGTCACTTTGCCAAAAAAGGGTCATTTTTCACTGCAAAATTGAGGTGTGACCACATCGCGTTTTGCGCCGTTTCCTGTCGCGGGCACTAGGCCGACCCGCAAAAGTGAGGTACCATTTTTCTCGTAGGACGTTGGGGAACGCGGTGTGGGTGGAAATTTGTGGATCCACGCAGATTCCAGAACTTTCCATCACAGAAATGTGGGGAAAATGTGTTTTTTTTGTCCATTTTTTTACGTTTGCAAGGGATTCTGGGTAACAGACCATGGTGGGAGGCAGTAAAGTCACCCCATCCTGGATTCCCCTGGGTGTCTAGTTTTCAAAAATGTATAGGTTTGCTAGGTTTCCCTAGGTGCCGGCAGGGCTAGGGTTCAAAAACTACAGCTCGTCACTTTGCCAAAAAAGGGTCATTTTTCACTGCAAAATTGAGGTGTGACCACGTTGCGTTTTGCGCCGTTTCCTGTCGCGGGCACTATGCCGACCCGCACAAGTGAGGTACCATTTTTCTCGTAAGACTTTGGGGAACGCGGGGTGCATGGAAATTTGTGGATCCACGCAGATTCCAGAACTTTCCATCACAGAAATGTGGGGAAAATGTGTTTTTTTTGTCAATTTTTTACGTTTGCAAGGGATTCTGGGTAACAGACCATGGTGGGAGGTAGTCAAGTCACCCCATCCTGGATTCCCCTGGGTGTCTAGTTTTCAAAAATGTATAGGTTTGCTAGGTTTCCCTAGGTGCCGGCAGGGCTAGGGTTCAAAAACTACAGCTAGTCACTTTGCCAAAAAAGGGTCATTTTTCACTGCAAAATTGAGGTGTGACCACGTTGCGTTTTGCGCCGTTTCCTGTCGCGGGCACTAGGCCGACCCGCACAAGTGAGGTACCATTTTTCTTGTAGGACTTTGGGGAACGTAGGGTGGGTGGAAATTTGTGGATCCACGCAGATTCCAGAACTTTCCAACACAGAAATGTGGGGAAAATGTGTTTTTTTTGTCAATTGTTTACGTTTGCAAGGGATTCTGGGTAACAAACCATGGTGGGAGGCAGTCAAATCACCCCATCCTGGATTCCCCTGGGTGTCTAGTTTTCAAAAATGTATAGGTTTGCTAGGTTTCCCTAGGTGCCGGCAGGGCTAGGGTTCAAAAACTACAGCTAGTCACTTTGCCAAAAAAGGGTCATTTTTCACTGCAAAATTGTGGTGTGACCACATTGCGTTTTGCGCCGTTTCCTGTCGCGGGCACTAGGCCGACCCGCACAAGTGAGGTACCATTTTTCTCGTAGGACTTTGGGGATCGCAGGGTGGGTGGAAAATTGTGGATCCACGCAGATTCCAGAACTTTCCAACACAGAAATGTGGGGAAAATGTGTTTTTTTTGTCAATTGTTTACGTTTGCAAGGGATTCTGGGTAACAGACCATGGTGGGAGGCAGTCAAGTCACCCCATCCTGGATTCCCCTGTGTGCCTAGTTTACAAAAATGTATAGGTTTGCTAGGTTTCCCTAGGTGCCGGCAGGGCTAGGGTTCAAAAACTATAGCTCGTCACTTTGCCAAAAAAGGGTCATTTTTCACTGCAAAATTGAGGTGTGACCACGTCGCGTTTTGCGCCGTTTCCTGTCGTGGGCACTAGGCCGACCCCCACAAGTGAGGTACCATTTTTCTCGTAGGACTTTGGGGAATGCGGGGTGGGTGGAAATTTGTGGATCCACGCAGATTCCAGAACTTTCCATCACAGAAATGTGGGGAAAATGTGTTTTTTTTGTCAATGTTTTACGTTTGCAAGGGATTCTGGGTAACAGACCATGGTGGGAGGCAGTCAAGTCACCCCATCCTGGATTCCCCTGGGTGTCTAGTTTTCAAAAATGTATAGGTTTGCTACGTTTCCCTAGGTGCCGGCAGGGCTAGGGTTCAAAAACTACAGCTCATCACTTTGCCAAAAAAGGGTCATTTTTCACTGCAAAATTGAGGTGTGACCACGTTGCGTTTTGCGCCGTTTCCTGTCGCGGGCACTATGCCGACCCGCACAAGTGAGGTACCATTTTTCTCGTAGGACTTTGGGGAACGCGGGGTCAGTGGAAATTTGTGGATCCACGCAGATTCCAGAACTTTCCATCACAGAAATGTGGGGAATATGTGTTTTTTTGTCAATTTTTTACGTTTGCAAGGGATTCTGGGTAACAGACCATGGTGGGAGGCAGTCAAGTCACCCCATCCTGGATTCCCCTGGGTGTCTAGTTTACAAAAATATATAGGTTTGCTAGGTTTCCCTTGGTGCCGGCAGGGCTAGGGTTCAAAAACTACAGCTAGTCACTTTGCCAAAAAAGGGTCATTTTTCACTGCAAAATTGAGGTGTGACCACATCGCGTTTTGCGCCGTTTCCTGTCGCGGGCACTAGGCCGACCCGCAAAAGTGAGGTACCATTTTTCTCGTAGGACGTTGGGGAACGCGGTGTGGGTGGAAATTTGTGGATCCACGCAGATTCCAGAACTTTACATCACAGAAATGTGGGGAAAATGTGTTTTTTTTGTCAATGTTTTACGTTTGCAAGGGATTCTGGGTAACAGACCATGGTGGGAGGCAGTCAAGTCACCCCATCCTGGATTCCCCTGGTTGTCTAGTTTTCAAAAATGTATAGGTTTGCTAGGTTTCCCTAGGTGCCGGCAGGGCTAGGGTTCAAAAACTACAGCTCGTCACTTTGCCAAAAAAGGGTCATTTTTCACTGCAAAATTGAAGTGTGACCACGTTGCGTTTTGCGCCGTTTCCTGTCGCGGGCACTATGCCGACCCGCACAAGTGAGGTACCATTTTTCTTGTAGGACTTTGGGGATCGCGGGGTGGGTGGAAATTTGTAGATCCACGCAGATTCCAGAACTTTCCATCACAGAAATGTGGGGAAAATGTGTTTTTTTTGTCAATTTTTTACGTTTGCAAGGGATTCTGGGTAACAGACCATGGTGGGAGGCAGTCAAGTCACCCCATCCTGGATTCCCCTGGGTGTCTAGTTTACAAAAATGTATAGGTTTGCTAGGTTTCCCTAGGTGCCGGCAGGGCTAGGGTTCAAAAACTACAGCTCGTCACTTTGCCAAAAAAGGGTCAATTTTCACTGCAAAATTGAGGTGTGACCACGTCGCGTTTTGCGCCGTTTCCTGTCGCGGGCACTAGGCCGACCCGCACAATTGAGGTACCATTTTTCTCGTAGGACTTTGGGGAACGCGGGGTGGGTAGAAATTTGCGGATCCACGCAGATTTCAGAACTTTCCATCACAGAAATGTGGGGAAAATGTGTTTTTTTTGTCAATTTTTTACGTTTGCAAGGGATTCTGGGTAACAGACCATGGTGGGAGGCAGTCAAGTCACCCCATCCTGGATTCCCCTGGGTGTCTGGTTTTCAAAAATGTATAGGTTTGCTAGGTTTTCCTAGGTGCCGGCAGGGCTAGGGTTCAAAAACTACAGCTCGTCACTTTGCCAAAAAAGGGTCATTTTTCACTGCAAAATTGAGGTGTGACCACGTTGCGTTTTGCGCCGTTTCCTGTCGCGGGCACTATGCCGACCCGCACAAGTGAGGTACCATTTTTCTCGTAGGACTTTGGGGAACGCGGGGTGGGTGGAAATTTGTGGATCCACGCAGATTCCAGAACTTTCCATCACAGAAATGTGGGGAAAATGTGTTTTTTTTGTCCATTTTTTTTACGTTTGCAAGGGATTCTGGGTAACAGAACATGGTGGGAGGCAGTAAAGTCACCCCATCCTGGATTCCCCTGGGTGTCTAGTTTTCAAAAATGTATAGGTTTGCTAGGTTTCCCTAGGTGCCGGCAGGGCTAGGGTTCAAAAACTACAGCTCGTCACTTTGCCAAAAAAGGGTCATTTTTCACTGCAAAATTGAGGTGTGACCACGTTGCGTTTTGCGCCGTTTCCTGTCGCGGGCACTATGCCGACCCGCACAAGTGAGGTACCATTTTTCTCGTAAGACTTTGGGGAACGCGGGGTGCATGGAAATTTGTGGATCCACGCAGATTCCAGAACTTTCCATCACAGAAATGTGGGGAAAATGTGTTTTTTTTGTCAATTTTTTACGTTTGCAAGGGATTCTGGGTAACAGACCATGGTGGGAGGTAGTCAAGTCACCCCATCCTGGATTCCCCTGGGTGTCTAGTTTTCAAAAATGTATAGGTTTGCTAGGTTTCCCTAGGTGCCGGCAGGGCTAGGGTTCAAAAACTACAGCTAGTCACTTTGCCAAAAAAGGGTCATTTTTCACTGCAAAATTGAGGTGTGACCACGTTGCGTTTTGCGCCGTTTCCTGTCGCGGGCACTAGGCCGACCCGCACAAGTGAGGTACCATTTTTCTTGTAGGACTTTGGGGAACGTAGGGTGGGTGGAAATTTGTGGATCCACGCAGATTCCAGAACTTTCCAACACAGAAATGTGGGGAAAATGTGTTTTTTTTGTCAATTGTTTACGTTTGCAAGGGATTCTGGGTAACAAACCATGGTGGGAGGCAGTCAAATCACCCCATCCTGGATTCCCCTGGGTGTCTAGTTTTCAAAAATGTATAGGTTTGCTAGGTTTCCCTAGGTGCCGGCAGGGCTAGGGTTCAAAAACTACAGCTAGTCACTTTGCCAAAAAAGGGTCATTTTTCACTGCAAAATTGTGGTGTGACCACATTGCGTTTTGCGCCGTTTCCTGTCGCGGGCACTAGGCCGACCCGCACAAGTGAGGTACCATTTTTCTCGTAGGACTTTGGGGATCGCAGGGTGGGTGGAAAATTGTGGATCCACGCAGATTCCAGAACTTTCCAACACAGAAATGTGGGGAAAATGTGTTTTTTTTGTCAATTGTTTACGTTTGCAAGGGATTCTGGGTAACAGACCATGGTGGGAGGCAGTCAAGTCACCCCATCCTGGATTCCCCTGTGTGCCTAGTTTACAAAAATGTATAGGTTTGCTAGGTTTCCCTAGGTGCCGGCAGGGCTAGGGTTCAAAAACTATAGCTCGTCACTTTGCCAAAAAAGGGTCATTTTTCACTGCAAAATTGAGGTGTGACCACGTCGCGTTTTGCGCCGTTTCCTGTCGTGGGCACTAGGCCGACCCCCACAAGTGAGGTACCATTTTTCTCGTAGGACTTTGGGGAATGCGGGGTGGGTGGAAATTTGTGGATCCACGCAGATTCCAGAACTTTCCATCACAGAAATGTGGGGAAAATGTGTTTTTTTTGTCAATGTTTTACGTTTGCAAGGGATTCTGGGTAACAGACCATGGTGGGAGGCAGTCAAGTCACCCCATCCTGGATTCCCCTGGGTGTCTAGTTTTCAAAAATGTATAGGTTTGCTACGTTTCCCTGGGTGCCGGCAGGGCTAGGGTTCAAAAACTACAGCTCATCACTTTGCCAAAAAAGGGTCATTTTTCACTGCAAAATTGAGGTGTGACCACGTTGCGTTTTGCGCCGTTTCCTGTCGCGGGCACTATGCCGACCCGCACAAGTGAGGTACCATTTTTCTCGTAGGACTTTGGGGAACGCGGGGTCAGTGGAAATTTGTGGATCCACGCAGATTCCAGAACTTTCCATCACAGAAATGTGGGGAATATGTGTTTTTTTGTCAATTTTTTACGTTTGCAAGGGATTCTGGGTAACAGACCATGGTGGGAGGCAGTCAAGTCACCCCATCCTGGATTCCCCTGGGTGTCTAGTTTACAAAAATATATAGGTTTGCTAGGTTTCCCTTGGTGCCGGCAGGGCTAGGGTTCAAAAACTACAGCTAGTCACTTTGCCAAAAAAGGGTCATTTTTCACTGCAAAATTGAGGTGTGACCACATCGCGTTTTGCGCCGTTTCCTGTCGCGGGCACTAGGCCGACCCGCAAAAGTGAGGTACCATTTTTCTCGTAGGACGTTGGGGAACGCGGTGTGGGTGGAAATTTGTGGATCCACGCAGATTCCAGAACTTTACATCACAGAAATGTGGGGAAAATGTGTTTTTTTTGTCAATGTTTTACGTTTGCAAGGGATTCTGGGTAACAGACCATGGTGGGAGGCAGTCAAGTCACCCCATCCTGGATTCCCCTGGTTGTCTAGTTTTCAAAAATGTATAGGTTTGCTAGGTTTCCCTAGGTGCCGGCAGGGCTAGGGTTCAAAAACTACAGCTCGTCACTTTGCCAAAAAAGGGTCATTTTTCACTGCAAAATTGAAGTGTGACCACGTTGCGTTTTGCGCCGTTTCCTGTCGCGGGCACTATGCCGACCCGCACAAGTGAGGTACCATTTTTCTTGTAGGACTTTGGGGATCGCGGGGTGGGTGGAAATTTGTAGATCCACGCAGATTCCAGAACTTTCCATCACAGAAATGTGGGGAAAATGTGTTTTTTTTGTCAATTTTTTACGTTTGCAAGGGATTCTGGGTAACAGACCATGGTGGGAGGCAGTCAAGTCACCCCATCCTGGATTCCCCTGGGTGTCTAGTTTACAAAAATGTATAGGTTTGCTAGGTTTCCCTAGGTGCCGGCAGGGCTAGGGTTCAAAAACTACAGCTCGTCACTTTGCCAAAAAAGGGTCAATTTTCACTGCAAAATTGAGGTGTGACCACGTCGCGTTTTGCGCCGTTTCCTGTCGCGGGCACTAGGCCGACCCGCACAATTGAGGTACCATTTTTCTCGTAGGACTTTGGGGAACGCGGGGTGGGTAGAAATTTGCGGATCCACGCAGATTTCAGAACTTTCCATCACAGAAATGTGGGGAAAATGTGTTTTTTTTGTCAATTTTTTACGTTTGCAAGGGATTCTGGGTAACAGACCATGGTGGGAGGCAGTCAAGTCACCCCATCCTGGATTCCCCTGGGTGTCTGGTTTTCAAAAATGTATAGGTTTGCTAGGTTTTCCTAGGTGCCGGCAGGGCTAGGGTTCAAAAACTACAGCTCGTCACTTTGCCAAAAAAGGGTCATTTTTCACTGCAAAATTGAGGTGTGACCACGTTGCGTTTTGCGCCGTTTCCTGTCGCGGGCACTATGCCGACCCGCACAAGTGAGGTACCATTTTTCTCGTAGGACTTTGGGGAACGCGGGGTGGGTGGAAATTTGTGGATCCACGCAGATTCCAGAACTTTCCATCACAGAAATGTGGGGAAAATGTGTTTTTTTTGTCCATTTTTTTACGTTTGCAAGGGATTCTGGGTAACAGACCATGGTGGGAGGCAGTAAAGTCACCCCATCCTGGATTCCCCTGGGTGTCTAGTTTTCAAAAATGTATAGGTTTGCTAGGTTTCCCTAGGTGCCGGCAGGGCTAGGGTTCAAAAACTACAGCTCGTCACTTTGCCAAAAAAGGGTCATTTTTCACTGCAAAATTGAGGTGTGACCACGTTGCGTTTTGCGCCGTTTCCTGTCGCGGGCACTATGCCGACCCGCACAAGTGAGGTACCATTTTTCTCGTAAGACTTTGGGGAACGCGGGGTGCATGGAAATTTGTGGATCCACGCAGATTCCAGAACTTTCCATCACAGAAATGTGGGGAAAATGTGTTTTTTTTGTCAATTTTTTACGTTTGCAAGGGATTCTGGGTAACAGACCATGGTGGGAGGTAGTCAAGTCACCCCATCCTGGATTCCCCTGGGTGTCTAGTTTTCAAAAATGTATAGGTTTGCTAGGTTTCCCTAGGTGCCGGCAGGGCTAGGGTTCAAAAACTACAGCTAGTCACTTTGCCAAAAAAGGGTCATTTTTCACTGCAAAATTGAGGTGTGACCACGTTGCGTTTTGCGCCGTTTCCTGTCGCGGGCACTAGGCCGACCCGCACAAGTGAGGTACCATTTTTCTTGTAGGACTTTGGGGAACGTGGGGTGGGTGGAAATTTGTGGATCCACGCAGATTCCAGAACTTTCCAACACAGAAATGTGGGGAAAATGTGTTTTTTTTGTCAATTGTTTACGTTTGCAAGGGATTCTGGGTAACAAACCATGGTGGGAGGCAGTCAAATCACCCCATCCTGGATTCCCCTGGGTGTCTAGTTTTCAAAAATGTATAGGTTTGCTAGGTTTCTCTAGGTGCCGGCAGGGCTAGGGTTAAAAAACTACAGCTCATCACTTTGCCAAAAAAGGGTCATTTTTCACTGCAAAATTGAGGTGTGACCACGTTGCGTTTTGCGCCGTTTCCAGTCGCGGGCACTATGCCGACCCGCACAAGTGAGGTACCATTTTTCTTGTAGGACTTTGGGGAATGCGGGGTGCATGGAAATTTGTGGATCCACGCAGATTCCAGAACTTTCCATCACAGAAATGTGGGAAAAATGTGTTTTTTTTGTCAATTGTTTACGTTTGCAAGGGATTCTGGGTAACAGACCATGGTGGGAGGCAGTCAAGTCACCCCATCCTGGATTCCCCTGGGTGTCTAGTTTTCAAAAATGTATAGGTTTGCTAGGTTTCCCTAGGTGCCGGCAGGGCTAGGGTTCAAAAACTACAGCTCGTCACTTTGCCAAAAAAGGGTCATTTTTCACTGCAAAATTGAGGTGTGACCACGTTGCATTTTGCGCCGTTTCCTGTCACGGGCACTAGGCCGACCCGCACAAGTAAGGTACCATTTTTCTCGTAGGACTTTGGGGAACGCGGGGTGGGTGGAAATTTGTGGATCCACGCAGATTCCAGAACTTTCCAACACAGAAATGTGGGGAAAATGTGTTTTTTTTATCAATTGTTTACGTTTGCAAGGGATTCTGGGTAACAGACCATGGTGTGAGGCAGTCAAGTCACCCCATCCTGGATTCCCCTGGGTGCCTAGTTTACAGAAATGTATAGGTTTGCTAGGTTTCCCTAGGTGCCGGCAGGGCTAGGGTTCAAAAACTACAGCTCGTCACTTTGCCAAAAGAGGGTCATTTTTCACTGCAAAATTGAGGTCTGACCACGTCGCGTTTTGCGCCATTTCCTGTCGTGGGCACTAGGCCGACCCCCACAAGTGAGGTACCATTTTTCTCGTAGGACTTTGGGGAATGCGGGGTGGGTGGAAATTTGTGGATCCACGCAGATTCCAGAACTTTCCATCACAGAAATGTGGGGAAAATGTGTTTTTTTTGTCAATGTTTTACGTTTGCAAGGGATTCTGGGTAACAGACCATGGTGGGAGGCAGTCAAGTCACCCCATCCTGGATTCCCCTGGGTGTCTAGTTTTCAAAAATGTATAGGTTTGCTACGTTTCCCTAGGTGCCGGCAGGGCTAGGGTTCAAAAACTACAGCTCATCACTTTGCCAAAAAAGGGTCATTTTTCACTGCAAAATTGAGGTGTGACCACGTTGCGTTTTGCGCCGTTTCCTGTCGCGGGCACTATGCCGACCCGCACAAGTGAAGTACCATTTTTCTCGTAGGACTTTGGGGAACGCGGGGTGAGTGGAAATTTGTGGATCCACGCAGATTCCAGAACTTTCCATCACAGAAATGTGGGGAATATGTGTTTTTTAGTCAATTTTTTACGTTTGCAAGGGATTCTGGGTAACAGACCATGGTGGGAGGCAGTCAAGTCACCCCATCCTGGATTCCCCTGGGTGTCTAGTTTACAAAAATGTATAGGTTTGCTAGGTTTCCCTAGGTGCCGGCAGGGCTAGGGTTCAAATACTACAGCTAGTCACTTTGCCAAAAAAGGGTCATTTTTCACTGCAAAATTGAGGTGTGACCACGTCGCGTTTTGCGCCGTTTCCTGTCGCGGGCACTAGGCCGACCCGCACAAGTGAGGTACCATTTTTCTCGTAGGACTTTGGGGAACGCGGTGTGGGTGGAAATTTGTGGATCCACGCAGATTCCAGAACTTTCCATCACAGAAATGTGGGGAAAATGTGTTTTTTTTGTCAATGTTTTATGTTTGCAAGGGATTCTGGGTAACAGACCATGGTGGGAGGCAGTCAAGTCACCCCATCCTGGATTCCCCTGGTTGTCTAGTTTTCAAAAATGTATAGGTTTGCTAGGTTTCCCTAGGTGCCGGCAGGGCTAGGGTTCAAAAACTACAGCTCGTCACTTTGCCAAAAAAGGGTCATTTTTCACTGCAAAATTGAAGTGTGACCACGTTGCGTTTTGCGCCGTTTCCTGTCGCGGGCACTATGCCGACCCGCACAAGTGAGGTACCATTTTTCTCGTAGGACTTTGGGGATCGCGGGGTGGGTGGAAATTTGTAGATCCACGCAGATTCCAGAACTTTCCATCACAGAAATGTGGGGAAAATGTGTTTTTTTTGTCAATTTTTTACGTTTGCAAGGGATTCTGGGTAACAGACCATGGTGGGAGGCAGTCAAGTCACCCCATCCTGGATTCCCCTGGGTGTCTAGTTTACAAAAATGTATAGGTTTGCTAGGTTTCCCTAGGTGCCGGCAGGGCTAGGGTTCAAAAACTACAGCTCGTCACTTTGCCAAAAAAGGGTCAATTTTCACTGCAAAATTGAGGTGTGACCACGTCGCGTTTTGCGCCGTTTCCTGTCGCGGGCACTAAGCCGACCCGCACAAATGAGGTACCATTTTTCTCGTAGGACTTTGGGGAACGCGGGGTGGGTGGAAATTTGCGGATCCACGCAGATTTCAGAACTTTCCATCACAGAAATGTGGGGAAAATGTTTTTTTTTTTTGTCAATTTTTTACGTTTGCAAGGGATTCTGGGTAACAGACCATGGTGGGAGGCAGTCAAGTCACCCCATCCTGGATTCCCCTGGGTGTCTGGTTTTCAAAAATATATAGGTTTGCTAGGTTTTCCTAGGTGCCGGCAGGGCTAGGGTTCAAAAACTACAGCTCGTCACTTTGCCAAAAAAGGGTAATTTTTCACTGCAAAATTGAGGTGTGACCACGTTGCGTTTTGCGCCGTTTCCTGTCGCGGGCACTATGCCGACCCGCACAAGTGAGGTACCATTTTTCTCGTAGGACTTTGGGGAACGCGGGGTGGGTGGAAATTTGTGGATCCACACAGATTCCAGAACTTTCCATCACAGAAATGTGGGGAAAATGTGTTTTTTTTGTCAATTTTTTTACGTTTGCAAGGGATTCTGGGTAACAGACCATGGTGGGAGGCAGTCAAGTCACCCCATCCTGGATTCCCCTGGGTGTCTAGTTTTCAAAAATGTATAGGTTTGCTAGGTTTCCCTTGGTGCCGGCAGGGCTAGGGTTCAAAAACTACAGCTCGTCACTTTGCCAAAAAAGGGTCATTTTTCACTGCAAAATTGAGGTGTGACCACGTTGCGTTTTGCGCCGTTTCCTGTCGCGGGCACTATGCCGACCCGCACAAGTGAGGTACCATTTTTCTCGTAGGACTTTGGGGATCGCGGGGTGGGTGGAAATTTGTAGATCCACGCAGATTCCAGAACTTTCCATCACAGAAATGTGGGGAAAATGTGTTTTTTTTGTCAATGTTTTACGTTTGCAAGGGATTCTGGGTAACAGACCATGGTGGGAGGCAGTCAAGTCACCCCATCCTGGATTCCCCTGGTTGTCTAGTTTTCAAAAATGTATAGGTTTGCTAGGTTTCAATGGTGCCGGCAGGGCTAGGGTTCAAAAACTACAGCTCGTCACTTTGCCAAAAAAGGGTCATTTTTTACTGCAAAATTGAAGTGTGACCACGTTGCGTTTTGCGCCGTTTCCTGTCGCGGGCACTATGCCGACCCGCACAAGTGAGGTACCATTTTTCTTGTAGGACTTTGGGGATCGCGGGGTGGGTGGAAATTTGTAGATCCACGCAGATTCCAGAACTTTCCATCACAGAAATGTGGGGAAAATGTGTTTTTTTTGTCAATTTTTTACGTTTGCAAGGGATTCTGGGTAACAGACCATGGTGGGAGGCAGTCAAGTCACCCCATCCTGGATTCCCCTGGGTGTCTAGTTTACAAAAATGTATAGGTTTGCTAGGTTTCCCTAGGTGCCGGCAGGGCTAGGGTTCAAAAACTACAGCTCGTCACTTTGCCAAAAAAGGGTCAATTTTCACTGCAAAATTGAGGTGTGACCACGTTGCGTTTTGCGCCGTTTCCTGTCGCGGGCACTAGGCCGACCCGCACAATTGAGGTACCATTTTTCTCGTAGGACTTTGGGGAACGCGGGGTGGGTGGAAATTTGCGGATCCACGCAGATTTCAGAACTTTCCATCACAGAAATGTGGGGAAAATGTGTTTTTTTTGTCAATTTTTTACGTTTGCAAGGGATTCTGGGTAACAGACCATGGTGGGAGGCAGTCAAGTCACCCCATCCTGGATTCCCCTGGGTGTCTGGTTTTCAAAAATGTATAGGTTTGCTAGGTTTTCCTAGGTGCCGGCAGGGCTAGGGTTCAAAAACTACAGCTCGTCACTTTGCCAAAAAAGGGTCATTTTTCACTGCAAAATTGAGGTGTGACCACGTTGCGTTTTGCGCCGTTTCCTGTCGCGGGCACTATGCCGACCCGCACAAGTGAGGTACCATTTTTCTCGTAGGACTTTGGGGAACGCGGGGTGGGTGGAAATTTGTGGATCCACGCAGATTCCAGAACTTTCCATCACAGAAATGTGGGGAAAATGTGTTTTTTTTGTCAATTTTTTTACGTTTGCAAGGGATTCTGGGTAACAGACCATGGTGGGAGGCAGTAAAGTCACCCCATCCTGGATTCCCCTGGGTGTCTAGTTTTCAAAAATGTATAGGTTTGCTAGGTTTCCCTAGGTGCCGGCAGGGCTAGGGTTCAAAAACTACAGCTCGTCACTTTGCCAAAAAAGGGTCATTTTTCACTGCAAAATTGAGGTGTGACCACGTTGCGTTTTGCGCCGTTTCCTGTCGCGGGCACTATGCCGACCCGCACAAGTGAGGTACCATTTTTCTCGTAAGACTTTGGGGAACGCGGGGTGCATGGAAATTTGTGGATCCACGCAGATTCCAGAACTTTCCATCACAGAAATGTGGGGAAAATGTGTTTTTTTTGTCAATTGTTTACGTTTGCAAGGGATTCTGGGTAACAAACCATGGTGGGAGGCAGTCAAATCACCCCATCCTGGATTCCCCTGGGTGTCTAGTTTTCAAAAATGTATAGGTTTGCTAGGTTTCTCTAGGTGCCGGCAGGGCTAGGGTTAAAAAACTACAGCTCATCACTTTGCCAAAAAAGGGTCATTTTTCACTGCAAAAATGAGGTGTGACCACGTTGCGTTTTGCGCCGTTTCCAGTCGCGGGCACTATGCCGACCCGCACAAGTGAGGTACCATTTTTCTTGTAGGACTTTGGGGAATGCGGGGTGCATGGAAATTTGTGGATCCACGCAGATTCCAGAACTTTCCATCACAGAAATGTGGGAAAAATGTGTTTTTTTTGTCAATTGTTTACGTTTGCAAGGGATTCTGGGTAACAGACCATGGTGGGAGGCAGTCAAGTCACCCCATCCTGGATTCCCCTGGGTGTCTAGGTTTCAAAAATGTATAGGTTTGCTAGGTTTCCCTAGGTGCCGGCAGGGCTAGGGTTCAAAAACTACAGCTCGTCACTTTGCCAAAAAAGGGTCATTTTTCACTGCAAAATTGAGGTGTGACCACGTTGCGTTTTGCGCCGTTTCCTGTCACGGGCACTAGGCCGACCCGCACAAGTAAGGTACCATTTTTCTCGTAGGACTTTGGGGAACGCGGGGTGGGTGGAAATTTGTGGATCCACGCAGATTCCAGAACTTTCCAACACAGAAATGTGGGGAAAATGTGTTTTTTTTGTCAATTGTTTACGTTTGCAAGGGATTCTGGGTAACAGACCATGGTGGGAGGCAGTCAAGTCACCCCATCCTGGATTCCCCTGGGTGCCTAGTTTACAGAAATGTATAGGTTTGCTAGGTTTCCCTAGGTGCCGGCAGGGCTAGGGTTCAAAAACTACAGCTCGTCACTTTGCCAAAAGAGGGTCATTTTTCACTGCAAAATTGAGGTGTGACCACGTCGCGTTTTGCGCCGTTTCCTGTCGTGGGCACTAGGCCGACCCCCACAAGTGAGGTACCATTTTTCTCGTAGGACTTTGGGGAATGCGGGGTGGGTGGAAATTTGTGGATCCACGCAGATTCCAGAACTTTCCATCACAGAAATGTGGGGAAAATGTGGTTTTTTTGTCAATTTTTTACGTTTGCAAGGGATTCTGGGTAACAGACCATGGTGGGAGGCAGTCAAGTCACCCCATCCTGGATTCCCCTGGGTGTCTAGTTTTCAAAAATGTATAGGTTTGCTACGTTTCCCTAGGTGCCGGCAGGGCTAGGGTTCAAAAACTACAGCTCATCAGTTTGCCAAAAAAGGGTCATTTTTCACTGCAAAATTGAGGTGTGACCACGTTGCGTTTTGCGCCGTTTCCTGTCGCGGGCACTATGCCGACCCGCACAAGTGAAGTACCATTTTTCTCGTAGGACTTTGGGGAACGCGGGGTGAGTGGAAATTTGTGGATCCACGCAGATTCCAGAACTTTCCATCACAGAAATGTGGGGAATATGTGTTTTTTAGTCAATTTTTTACGTTTGCAAGGGATTCTGGGTAACAGACCATGGTGGGAGGCAGTCAAGTCACCCCATCCTGGATTCCCCTGGGTGTCTAGTTTACAAAAATGTATAGGTTTGCTAGGTTTCCCTTGGTGCCGGCAGGGCTAGGGTTCAAAAACTACAGCTAGTCACTTTGCCAAAAAAGGGTCATTTTTCACTGCAAAATTGAGGTGTGACCACGTCGCGTTTTGCGCCGTTTCCTGTCGCGGGCACTAGGCCGACCCGCACAAGTGAGGTACCATTTTTCTCGTAGGACTTTGGGGAACGCGGTGTGGGTGGAAATTTGTGGATCCACGCAGATTCCAGAACTTTCCATCACAGAAATGTGGGGAAAATGTGTTTTTTTTGTCAATGTTTTACGTTTGCAAGGGATTCTGGGTAACAGACCATGGTGGGAGGCAGTCAAGTCACCCCATCCTGGATTCCCCTGGTTGTCTAGTTTTCAAAAATGTATAGGTTTGCTAGGTTTCCCTAGGTGCCGGCAGGGCTAGGGTTCAAAAACTACAGCTCGTCACTTTGCCAAAAAAGGGTCATTTTTCACTGCAAAATTGAAGTGTGACCACGTTGCATTTTGCGCCGTTTCCTGTCGCGGGCACTATGCCGACCCGCACAAGTGAGGTACCATTTTTCTCGTAGGACTTTGGGGATCGCGGGGTGGGTGGAAATTTGTAGATCCACGCAGATTCCAGAACTTTCCATCACAGAAATGTGGGGAAAATGTGTTTTTTTTGTCAATTGTTTACGTTTGCAAGGGATTCTGGGTAACAGACCATGGTGGGAGGCAGTCAAGTCACCCCATCCTGGATTCCCCTGGGTGTCTAGTTTACAAAAATGTATAGGTTTGCTAGGTTTCCCTAGGTGCCGGCAGGGCTAGGGTTCAAAAACTACAGCTCGTCACTTTGCCAAAAAAGGGTCAATTTTCACTGCAAAATTGAGGTGTGACCACGTCGCGTTTTGCGCCGTTTCCTGTCGCGGGCACTAAGCCGACCCGCACAAATGAGGTACCATTTTTCTCGTAGGACTTTGGGGAACGCGGGGTGGGTGGAAATTTGCGGATCCACGCAGATTTCAGAACTTTCCATCACAGAAATGTGGGGAAAATGTTTTTTTTTTTTGTCAATTTTTTACGTTTGCAAGGGATTCTGGGTAACAGACCATGGTGGGAGGCAGTCAAGTCACCCCATCCTGGATTCCCCTGGGTGTCTGGTTTTCAAAAATATATAGGTTTGCTAGGTTTTCCTAGGTGCCGGCAGGGCTAGGGTTCAAAAACTACAGCTCGTCACTTTGCCAAAAAAGGGTCATTTTTCACTGCAAAATTGAGGTGTGACCACGTTGCGTTTTGCGCCGTTTCCTGTCGCGGGCACTATGCCGACCCGCACAAGTGAGGTACCATTTTTCTCGTAGGACTTTGGGGAACGCGGGGTGGGTGGAAATTTGTGGATCCACACAGATTCCAGAACTTTCCATCACAGAAATGTGGGGAAAATGTGTTTTTTTTGTCAATGTTTTACGTTTGCAAGGGATTCTGGGTAACAGACCATGGTGGGAGGCAGTAAAGTCACCCCATCCTGGATTCCCCTGGGTGTCTAGTTTTCAAAAATGTATAGGTTTGCTACGTTTCCCTAGGTGCCGGCAGGGCTAGGGTTAAAAAACTACAGCTCATCAGTTTGCCAAAAAAGGGTCATTTTTCACTGCAAAATTGAGGTGTGACCACGTTGCGTTTTGCGCCGTTTCCTGTCGCGGGCACTATGCCGACCCGCACAAGTGAAGTACCATTTTTCTCGTAGGACTTTGGGGAACGCGGGGTGAGTGGAAATTTGTGGATCCACGCAGATTCCAGAACTTTCCATCACAGAAATGTGGGGAATATGTGTTTTTTAGTCAATGTTTTACGTTTGCAAGGGATTCTGGGTAACAGACCATGGTGGGAGGCAGTCAAGTCACCCCATCCTGGATTCCCCTGGGTGTCTAGTTTACAAAAATGTATAGGTTTGCTAGGTTTCCCTTGGTGCCGGCAGGGCTAGGGTTCAAAAACTACAGCTAGTCACTTTGCCAAAAAAGGGTCATTTTTCACTGCAAAATTGAGGTGTGACCACGTCGCGTTTTGCGCCGTTTCCTGTCGCTGGCACTAGGCCGACCCGCACAAGTGAGGTACCATTTTTCTCGTAGGACTTTGGGGAACGCGGTGTGGGTGGAAATTTGTGGATCCACGCAGATTCCAGAACTTTCCATCACAGAAATGTGGGGAAAATGTGTTTTTTTGTCAATGTTTTACGTTTGCAAGGGATTCTGGGTAACAGACCATGGTGGGAGGCAGTCAAGTCACCCCATCCTGGATTCCCCTGGTTGTCTAGTTTTCAAAAATGTATAGGTTTGCTAGGTTTCCCTAGGTGCCGGCAGGGCTAGGGTTCAAAAACTACAGCTCGTCACTTTGCCAAAAAAGGGTCATTTTTCACTGCAAAATTGAAGTGTGACCACGTTGCGTTTTGCGCCGTTTCCTGTCGCGGGCACTATGCCGACCCGCACAAGTGAGGTACCATTTTTCTCGTAGGACTTTGGGGATCGCGGGGTGGGTGGAAATTTGTAGATCCACGCAGATTCCAGAACTTTCCATCACAGAAATGTGGGGAAAATGTTTTTTTTTTTTGTCAATTTTTTACGTTTGCAAGGGATTCTGGGTAACAGACCATGGTGGGAGGTAGTCAAGTCACCCCATCCTGGATTCCCCTGGGTGTCTGGTTTTCAAAAATATATAGGTTTGCTAGGTTTTCCTAGGTGCCGGCAGGGCTAGGGTTCAAAAACTACAGCTCGTCACTTTGCCAAAAAAGGGTCATTTTTCACTGCAAAATTGAGGTGTGACCACGTTGCGTTTTGCGCCGTTTCCTGTCGCGGGCACTATGCCGACCCGCACAAGTGAGGTACCATTTTTCTCGTAGGACTTTGGGGAACGCGGGGTGGGTGGAAATTTGTGGATCCACACAGATTCCAGAACTTTCCATCACAGAAATGTGGGGAAAATGTGTTTTTTTTGTCAATTTTTTTACGTTTGCAAGGGATTCTGGGTAACAGACCATGGTGGGAGGCAGTCAAGTCACCCCATCCTGGATTCCCCTGGGTGTCTAGTTTTCAAAAATGTATAGGTTTGCTAGGTTTCCCTAGGTGCCGGCAGGGCTAGGGTTCAAAAACTACAGCTCGTCACTTTGCCAAAAAAGGGTCATTATTCACTGCAAAATTGAGGTGTGACCACGTTGCGTTTTGCGCCGTTTCCTGTCGCGGGCACTATGCCGACCCGCACAAGTGAGGTACCATTTTTCTCGTAGGACTTTGGGGATCGCGGGGTGGGTGGAAATTTGTAGATCCACGCAGATTCCAGAACTTTCCATCACAGAAATGGGGGGAAAATGTGTTTTTTTTGTCAATTTTTTACGTTTGCAAGGGATTCTGGGTAACAGACCATGGTGGGAGGCAGTCAAGTCACCCCATCCTGGATTCCCCTGGGTGTCTAGTTTACAAAAATGTATAGGTTTGCTAGGTTTCCCTAGGTGCTGGCAGGGCTAGGGTTCAAAAACTACAGCTAGTCACTTTGCCAAAAAAGGGTCAATTTTCACTGCAAAATTGAGGTGTGACCACGTCGCGTTTTGCGCCGTTTCCTGTCGCGGGCACTAGGCCGACCCGCACAAATGAGGTACCATTTTTCTCGTAGGACTTTGAGGAACGCGGGGTGGGTGGAAATTTGCGGATCCACGCAGATTTCAGAACTTTCCATCACAGAAATGTGGGGAAAATGTGTTTTTTTTGTCAATTTTTTACGTTTGCAAGGGATTCTGGGTAACAGACCATGGTGGGAGGCAGTCAAGTCACCCCATCCTGGATTCCCCTGGGTGTCTGGTTTTCAAAAATGTATAGGTTTGCTAGGTTTTCCTAGGTGCCGGCAGGGCTAGGGTTCAAAAACTACAGCTCGTCACTTTGCCAAAAAAGGGTCATTTTTCACTGCAAAATTGAGGTGTGACCACGTTGCGTTTTGCGCCGTTTCCTGTCGCGGGCTGTAGGAAGGTGGATATCTGACTATGGTTACCCCCAAATTTTTGCCTAGTGTCTAGCTGGTTTTTCGACTTAGTTGGCCTGAGATCCTGCCATTCAGGCTCTCAGGCTATCTGCTCTCTCTGTAAAATGGACTCCATGTACCCTAGGTACATACCCAATTGGTTGGATCACCCTGTCAGCCCCTGTACCAGTGTACACTAGGTACCCAGGGCATTGGTGTATCCAAGGCCTGCCAGGGGCTGAAGCATGTATTATGCCACCCCAGGCTTGGCCTAACAATCTGACACAACTGGCTGATCACTCAGCTGGGGTAAGTTGGTGTAATCACCTCTTACTTAGGTGTAGTATACCTATACCTAAACTTAAATGGGACACCTGGTAACCTATAAGTCACTCCTATGGCAGGCCTTAACAATCCTGAAGGCAGAGTGCTTGGTTCCATGTGAGATGGTGCTCTGGCATGAGCTGAGCCTGTCTGCAGTGGTCGGAACAACTTCCTTCTACTGTTTCCAGATATCGTCATACCATATACTCTTAAGTGCATTATGAACCTCGCGGTTAAATGCTATCTTTGGTTTGGCTTTATCAAAACATGTCGAGTAAGGTGTCATACGAATTGGAATACTAACCCCTCGCCAATTCTGGCGACGGGGTTAGCATTCCACCCTTCTAGAGGGACACGACATGTACAGTGCCTGAAACCCGGGTAAAATCAGACATCCTGGAATCAACTTGAAACTAAGAAGAAGACGGGAACTTCGACATTCTGCTGCACAGAAGACTGAAGAAAATCTCCCCTGTGGTCAGGGAGTGACCACCTTGCTAACGCAAGCACCATCCAGCGAATCACCGTCTGCTTTGCCGCCGCCTCCCGCCGGAGCCCGAGCCCAGAGACTGACAAGACCTGGACCTCCAGACCTCTCACCGCCCGATCCACAGTCCCTGCAAAGAGGAGACCCGTGGAGGCACCGAGACACGTGGAGCCAGCCATCTTGGAACGACTACGACAAGCTGACCAGTGCAACAACCGAGGCTCCCTCCAAGTTGTGCTTTGGGTCCTGAGAAGCCCAACCCTCGAGCAGCATCTGCACCAAAGGTGAGCCCTCCAGCATCTCCACGATCTGCGTGGGGCCCTTCTGCATTTTGCCACTCGACGCGCCTAACCGGTTGCTGGCCCGCTGGCTAGTGGCCATCTTGGCGACGGAATCTACAACAAACACCGCTGGTCTGGTTGCTCCAGACTGGCCCTTGCTCCCCTCCAAAGGAGCAATCCCTCTGACCTTGCTGGTTAGAACCAACAGCTGATTTCCGAATCCTCCTGCAATTGCTTTTGCCAAGGCTTGTTTGCTTCGATCAAGTCGCCGACACCGCCGACAGCGAGAGCCTGCGTGGGACAGCTCGTGAGCCGACTCCTGGACGTCGTCGACCTTCAGGGACCACGTGGCTGCGGAGACAATCTACCCCTCATCACCTGTTTGCACCCGACATCGCCTGGTACCCACCTGGTGCCACGCTGGTCACTGGCTAGTGACTGTGAACACTGTCCCCTCTGCTTACAGGTCTTCAACATCTCCGATCCACTCTTGGATCCACTGCATCTCTTCCCGACCGACCGCCTGCAGCATCTTTGTCCCAGGCTCAACGGAACAGATAGAAGAAACCCGACGCACTTTGAGGCCTATGCACCCGCTTCCTGTGGGTGAGGTAAAGCTGGTACTCCGGTGCCCATGTGTAGTAATACATCTCTAGTGCCTGTGTTCCAAATCTTAAGTTCCTAGGTCATCCGGAAGATTCCTTTTGCAGTAACTTTGTACTTTTTACGCACCCATTGAAACCTATGGGAGCCCGCGTGTGACTATTTGCTCTGCACACGCCACCCGTGGACCTCCTGGTCACTAACTGACGTTAGCTCCTTGTAGGCCCAGCGATTCTAGAGGCCCTAGGCCTTTTCCCTTTTCTGTTCGTGGTACTTATACCACTATTTTAGTATATGGTTCGAGTGGCCACCAGGGCCTATCCATATAAAGTGCAACTTCTGTGTATTCTGTGATAATCTTGTTTGACGATTTGTGCTCCTGTGCTCATAAAGAGACTAGGGGTTACTTTGAGAAATAAATACATATATATTTTGAATATATATCTGTGTGGTGTCCTTTCATTGGTATAAAAGGGGGTTACTATTGGTAAAACAGCTTGCTTAACACGCATCACGAGTTTAGCCTCAAAGACTGCTTAGCCTACGCTACCACTAGGGCAGCTAGTCCGAAAAGGTTGACTTACAACCACACCATAAGGGTTGCTTGGCATGGTACAAGGTGATCACTTTAACTAGTGAGCATCATACACCAGGCCAACTTCTCACATTGGTGAGCAGCGGTTGGATTTGAGCTTGCTGTGTTTTACCATTGTAATCTCTTGGTTACCAATTGAAAGATCACATAGGTACCTGTAGGTACATATAAAACAAGATTAGATATACTTAAGTTCTACTGAACTTAGTTGTTGTAGAGCAAAGGGAGTAGCACACCCTGACTACAACTACTAGATAGGTTTAGTAGGTAAACCCAAGTGTAGGTAGATTGCAACACATCCACCCACACTTAAGAGCAATGGCCGGGGCAGAGGGGTCCACTGTACCCATCTCTGTTGAGAGTGACCCCCAGAGGGCACCATCCAGCTTTGCTACCCTTAACCAGAATGAGCTCAGGCATTTGGCAACTCTTAGAGGCCTTAAACAGCCCAAGAACCCAAACTCTGCTGAGCTCAGAGAGCTCTTACAGAATGATGAGAATCAGAGAGCACTCAAGAAAGCTTCCCAGTTAGCCCCCTTAGGGACAGGAACAGGAGGCCCCCCTTCTAAAGATGCCACTGAAGTACCCCTTCCCAATAGTCACCCCTTAGATGGGATGCCTACCACAGAGGAAGAAAGTGATGGGGATACAGATGTGAGTGGGGATGAAGGGAGAACTAGCCCAGTGCCAAGTGTTATACTTGGCCCAGCTAAACTAAGGCTGTTGGGGACTGACAGTGGGTTCACCCCATTGGATCTCCCCAGTGGACTTAACACAGGGCTTGGAAGGCAAAGGAATCGCTCAGGTGACTCCAATGCTTCCCATGGCTCTAGAGGCTCTCAAGGTCACTCCAGAAGGAGACTGACCACCCCTCAGAGGAGGGAACATGAGGCCAGAATGCAGGAAGCCCAGCTGAGGATCAGGAAGCAGGAGCTAGAAGTAGCCCTGATGGAAGAAAAACTGAACAAGGCTAGGCAGCCTAGAGAGAGTGGGTCTATACCCACTGGTGGCAGCAATGTCCCTAGGGACAAAGATAGGGTCTTTGACAATAGGAACCTGTCCAAGATTGTGCCCCCCTACAAAAGTGGGGATGACATCCACAAATGGATGACTGCTCTTGAGAGAGCCTGCAAAGTGCAGCAGGTTCCTGAAGACCAGTGGGCAGCAATCTTATGGCTCTCCTTTGAGGGGAGAGGCAGAGATAGACTCCTCACTGTTAGAGAAGAGGATGTCAGAAATTACAGAGTCCTGAAGAGTGTCCTAGTTGATGGGTTAGGCTTAACCACTGAACAGTACAGGTTAATGTTCAGAGACACCCAGAAGACACAGACTCAGGACTGGTCTGAATATGTGGAATGTGCCACTAAGGCTTTGGAGGGTTGGTTGCTGGGAAGTAAGGTGTCTGATTATACAGGATTGTACAATTTGATGATGAGAGAGCAGATTTTAAGTAATTGTCAAAACCAGCTTCTCCATCAACACCTGGTAGACTCAGATTTGACCTCTCCCCAAGAATTGGGAAAGAGGGCAGATAAATGGGTCAGGACCAGGATCAGGCCTAAAAACCAGGGTGGTGACCAAAAGAAAGATACCACCAAGCCTCAAGAGAAGGGTGGGGATAAAGAAAAAGAGAAACCTTCCTCAGGGCCCCAAAACTCCACACAGGGTGGTGGGTCCCAAGCTCCCTCCTCTACCACAGCTAAAAAGCCCTACTGCCATGAGTGTAAAACTCCTGGGCATTGGAAAACTGACAGCGGTTGCCCAAGGGCTAAAAACAAAACTGTTCCTCCAATTACTCCTGTCACACCACCTATTACTGTCAGCAGTAATCCCCCAGGTGGTGGGAGTGCCCCCAGAAATCTGGGTGGGTTTACTTGGGGAACACAGGGGGACCCTGGCTTAGCCAATTCCCCTACAGCAACCACTCTTGTCTGTGATGGTGGCATGGGGTTTGCCAACTTCACTGCCTGTCCCAACACTTTGGGTAGGTACAGACAGGAGCCCTACATCAATGGTACAAAAGCTGAGGCCTACAGAGACACTGGGGCTAGCATCACAATGGTGGCCCATTGGCTAGTTCCCTCTGAGCAGCTTTTGCCCGGTTTCTCCTACCAGGTGACTAACATTGATGGCAAACAGAACAGTCATCCCATGGCAGAGGTATGTCTCAGCTGGGGAGGGGTCACTGGCCCTAAAAGGGTAGCAGTGTCCCCAACCTTGCCTGTAGACTGCTTACTGGGGAATGACTTAGAACTCTCAGCTTGGGCTGGAGTTGAACAAGACACCCATTCTAAAATGGTAGGCCTTTCACAAAAGGGTAGGGGGGTTGTGCCATTCACAACCCCTGTCCAAATAGATTTCCTCCCTGAAAAGGTTGGAAGGGCAGTGGTAGCCACAGCCCAGGCACAGACAGACTTCCCTGTAGGGACTGGCAGAGCTGTGACAGTCACAGCTCAAACACAAACTGAGTGCCCCCCTGAAAAGGTTGGCAAGGCTGTAATGGTCTCAGCCTATACTCAGACTGACATAGGTGTAGTGAAGCCTGAAACAATGGATCACTCCACACAAACTGAGAGTAGTGGGGAGGAAGAAAAGTCTCCCTCTCCCCAGACATTAGGAAAAGGTCAGCCTCCTCAGGGATCTGACCTCACCCCTTGTGAAGGAACTGCCCCAGAGGTAGCCAGGCCTGGCCTGGCAGAGCCTCTGATGTCAGTGGCCCCTTCCAAGGTGGGATCCAGTCTGGTGCAGGTAGCCTGCCTCTCTCTACCCTGCCTCAGTCAGCCCAGGGCTGCAGAGGTCAGGGAGGCCAGTGGACCCCCAGAGGGCCCCTGTCCACAAGAACCCCCCCATCAAAAGAATGAGGATTGCCTGGCTAGTAGCCCTAGTCAGGTGATGGGTAAAAACATTCCTGAGGGATCTCCTTTACAGGTAGTTAGGGACCTCCCCCAGGGGGATTCTGTTGGGCACAGGCAAACATGGGACCTTAGGGCCCCAAACCTGACCTGTCCCTCCAGTAAGCCCACAAAAGGGACCCAGCCTCCAGCTTTAGGTAGCCAGAGGCTGACCCTGAGAGCACAGTGCAACTCAGTTAAAGAAAGAAAGGCATCCATGGTGGAGGATGATTGGAGGAAGCTGAGGCCTCACTTTGAGGACACTCACTTCAGTACTCCATCTCAACACCAGCCTTTTACTTTGCCAAGACACACCACAGGTAGAGATTCCCTATGGTGGAGACCCTCTGATACCCTTAGGGTGAGGGATTGCTTAGTGGACCATGAGACAGGGGGTAACCATGCCAGTGCTGGTTCCTCCTTATATGGCCACTTGGGCAATATAGGCTTACCTGGTCAAGGTCAGCCTTATCTCCCTTCGTTTGGGGGGGGGTTGTGTAGGAAGGTGGATATCTGACTATGGTTACCCCCAAATTTTTGCCTAGTGTCTAGCTGGTTTTTCGACTTAGTTGGCCTGAGATCCTGCCATTCAGGCTCTCAGGCTATCTGCTCTCTCTGTAAAATGGACTCCATGTACCCTAGGTACATACCCAATTGGTTGGATCACCCTGTCAGCCCCTGTACCAGTGTACACTAGGTACCCAGGGCATTGGTGTATCCAAGGCCTGCCAGGGGCTGAAGCATGTATTATGCCACCCCAGGCTTGGCCTAACAATCTGACACAACTGGCTGATCACTCAGCTGGGGTAAGTTGGTGTAATCACCTCTTACTTAGGTGTAGTATACCTATACCTAAACTTAAATGGGACACCTGGTAACCTATAAGTCACTCCTATGGCAGGCCTTAACAATCCTGAAGGCAGAGTGCTTGGTTCCATGTGAGATGGTGCTCTGGCATGAGCTGAGCCTGTCTGCAGTGGTCGGAACAACTTCCTTCTACTGTTTCCAGATATCGTCATACCATATACTCTTAAGTGCATTATGAACCTCGCGGTTAAATGCTATCTTTGGTTTGGCTTTATCAAAACATGTCGAGTAAGGTGTCATACGAATTGGAATACTAACCCCTCGCCAATTCTGGCGACGGGGTTAGCATTCCACCCTTCTAGAGGGACACGACATGTACAGTGCCTGAAACCCGGGTAAAATCAGACATCCTGGAATCAACTTGAAACTAAGAAGAAGACGGGAACTTCGACATTCTGCTGCACAGAAGACTGAAGAAAATCTCCCCTGTGGTCAGGGAGTGACCACCTTGCTAACGCAAGCACCATCCAGCGAATCACCGTCTGCTTTGCCGCCGCCTCCCGCCGGAGCCCGAGCCCAGAGACTGACAAGACCTGGACCTCCAGACCTCTCACCGCCCGATCCACAGTCCCTGCAAAGAGGAGACCCGTGGAGGCACCGAGACACGTGGAGCCAGCCATCTTGGAACGACTACGACAAGCTGACCAGTGCAACAACCGAGGCTCCCTCCAAGTTGTGCTTTGGGTCCTGAGAAGCCCAACCCTCGAGCAGCATCTGCACCAAAGGTGAGCCCTCCAGCATCTCCACGATCTGCGTGGGGCCCTTCTGCATTTTGCCACTCGACGCGCCTAACCGGTTGCTGGCCCGCTGGCTAGTGGCCATCTTGGCGACGGAATCTACAACAAACACCGCTGGTCTGGTTGCTCCAGACTGGCCCTTGCTCCCCTCCAAAGGAGCAATCCCTCTGACCTTGCTGGTTAGAACCAACAGCTGATTTCCGAATCCTCCTGCAATTGCTTTTGCCAAGGCTTGTTTGCTTCGATCAAGTCGCCGACACCGCCGACAGCGAGAGCCTGCGTGGGACAGCTCGTGAGCCGACTCCTGGACGTCGTCGACCTTCAGGGACCACGTGGCTGCGGAGACAATCTACCCCTCATCACCTGTTTGCACCCGACATCGCCTGGTACCCACCTGGTGCCACGCTGGTCACTGGCTAGTGACTGTGAACACTGTCCCCTCTGCTTACAGGTCTTCAACATCTCCGATCCACTCTTGGATCCACTGCATCTCTTCCCGACCGACCGCCTGCAGCATCTTTGTCCCAGGCTCAACGGAACAGATAGAAGAAACCCGACGCACTTTGAGGCCTATGCACCCGCTTCCTGTGGGTGAGGTAAAGCTGGTACTCCGGTGCCCATGTGTAGTAATACATCTCTAGTGCCTGTGTTCCAAATCTTAAGTTCCTAGGTCATCCGGAAGATTCCTTTTGCAGTAACTTTGTACTTTTTACGCACCCATTGAAACCTATGGGAGCCCGCGTGTGACTATTTGCTCTGCACACGCCACCCGTGGACCTCCTGGTCACTAACTGACGTTAGCTCCTTGTAGGCCCAGCGATTCTAGAGGCCCTAGGCCTTTTCCCTTTTCTGTTCGTGGTACTTATACCACTATTTTAGTATATGGTTCGAGTGGCCACCAGGGCCTATCCATATAAAGTGCAACTTCTGTGTATTCTGTGATAATCTTGTTTGACGATTTGTGCTCCTGTGCTCATAAAGAGACTAGGGGTTACTTTGAGAAATAAATACATATATATTTTGAATATATATCTGTGTGGTGTCCTTTCATTGGTATAAAAGGGGGTTACTATTGGTAAAACAGCTTGCTTAACACGCATCACGAGTTTAGCCTCAAAGACTGCTTAGCCTACGCTACCACTAGGGCAGCTAGTCCGAAAAGGTTGACTTACAACCACACCATAAGGGTTGCTTGGCATGGTACAAGGTGATCACTTTAACTAGTGAGCATCATACACCAGGCCAACTTCTCACACGGGCACTATGCCGACCCGCACAAGTGAGGTACCATTTTTCTCGTAGGACTTTGGGGAACACGGGGTGCGTGGAAATTTGTGGATCCACGCAGATTCCAGAACTTTCCATCACAGAAATGTGGGGAAAATGTGTTTTTTTTGTCAATTTTTTACGTTTGCAAGGGATTCTGGGTAACAGACCATGGTGGGAGGCAGTCAAGTCACCCCATCCTGGATTCCCCTGGGTGTCTAGTTTTCAAAAATGTATAGGTTTGCTAGGTTTCCCTAGGTGCCGGCAGGGCTAGGGTTCAAAAACTACAGCTAGTCACTTTGCCAAAAAAGGGTCATTTTTCACTGCAAAATTGAGGTGTGACCACGTTGCGTTTTGCGCCGTTTCCTGTCGCGGGCACTAGGCCGACCCGCACAAGTGAGGTACCATTTTTCTTGTAGGACTTTGGGGAACGTGGGGTGGGTGGAAATTTGTGGATCCACGCAGATTCCAGAACTTTCCAACACAGAAATGTGGGGAAAATGTGTTTTTTTTGTCAATTGTTTACGTTTGCAAGGGATTCTGGGTAACAAACCATGGTGGGAGGCAGTCAAATCACCCCATCCTGGATTCCCCTGGGTGTCTAGTTTTCAAAAATGTATAGGTTTGCTAGGTTTCTCTAGGTGCCGGCAGGGCTAGGGTTAAAAAACTACAGCTCATCACTTTGCCAAAAAAGGGTCATTTTTCACTGCAAAATTGAGGTGTGACCACGTTGCGTTTTGCGCCGTTTCCAGTCGCGGGCACTATGCCGACCCGCACAAGTGAGGTACCATTTTTCTTGTATGACTTTGGGGAACGCGGGGTGCATGGAAATTTGTGGATCCACGCAGATTCCAGAACTTTCCATCACAGAAATGTGGGAAAAATGTGTTTTTTTTGTCAATTTTTTACGTTTGCAAGGGATTCTGGGTAACAGACCATGGTGGGAGGCAGTCAAGTCACCCCATCCTGGATTCCCCTGGGTGTCTAGTTTACAAAAATGTATAGGTTTGCTAGGTTTCCCTAGGTGCCGGCAGGGCTAGGGTTCAAAAACTACAGCTCGTCACTTTGCCAAAAAAGGGTCAATTTTCACTGCAAAATTGAGGTGTGACCACGTCACGTTTTGCGCCGTTTCCTGTCGCGGGCACTAAGCCGACCCGCACAAATGAGGTACCATTTTTCTCGTAGGACTTTGGGGAACGCGGGGTGGGTGGAAATTTGCGGATCCACGCAGATTTCAGAACTTTCCATCACAGAAATGTGGGGAAAATGTTTTTTTTTTTTGTCAATTTTTTACGTTTGCAAGGGATTCTGGGTAACAGACCATGGTGGGAGGCAGTCAAGTCACCCCATCCTGGATTCCCCTGGGTGTCTGGTTTTCAAAAATATATAGGTTTGCTAGGTTTTCCTAGGTGCCGGCAGGGCTAGGGTTCAAAAACTACAGCTCGTCACTTTGCCAAAAAAGGGTAATTTTTCACTGCAAAATTGAGGTGTGACCACGTTGCGTTTTGCGCCGTTTCCTGTCGCGGGCACTATGCCGACCCGCACAAGTGAGGTACCATTTTTCTCGTAGGACTTTGGGGAACGCGGGGTGGGTGGAAATTTGTGGATCCACACAGATTCCAGAACTTTCCATCACAGAAATGTGGGGAAAATGTGTTTTTTTTGTCAATTTTTTTACGTTTGCAAGGGATTCTGGGTAACAGACCATGGTGGGAGGCAGTCAAGTCACCCCATCCTGGATTCCCCTGGGTGTCTAGTTTTCAAAAATGTATAGGTTTGCTAGGTTTCCCTTGGTGCCGGCAGGGCTAGGGTTCAAAAACTACAGCTCGTCACTTTGCCAAAAAAGGGTCATTTTTCACTGCAAAATTGAGGTGTGACCACGTTGCGTTTTGCGCCGTTTCCTGTCGCGGGCACTATGCCGACCCGCACAAGTGAGGTACCATTTTTCTCGTAGGACTTTGGGGATCGCGGGGTGGGTGGAAATTTGTAGATCCACGCAGATTCCAGAACTTTCCATCACAGAAATGTGGGGAAAATGTGTTTTTTTTGTCAATGTTTTACGTTTGCAAGGGATTCTGGGTAACAGACCATGGTGGGAGGCAGTCAAGTCACCCCATCCTGGATTCCCCTGGTTGTCTAGTTTTCAAAAATGTATAGGTTTGCTAGGTTTCCCTAGGTGCCGGCAGGGCTAGGGTTCAAAAACTACAGCTCGTCACTTTGCCAAAAAAGGGTCATTTTTCACTGCAAAATTGAAGTGTGACCACGTTGCGTTTTGCGCCGTTTCCTGTCGCGGGCACTATGCCGACCCGCACAAGTGAGGTACCATTTTTCTTGTAGGACTTTGGGGATCGCGGGGTGGGTGGAAATTTGTAGATCCACGCAGATTCCAGAACTTTCCATCACAGAAATGTGGGGAAAATGTGTTTTTTTTGTCAATTTTTTACGTTTGCAAGGGATTCTGGGTAACAGACCATGGTGGGAGGCAGTCAAGTCACCCCATCCTGGATTCCCCTGGGTGTCTAGTTTACAAAAATGTATAGGTTTGCTAGGTTTCCCTAGGTGCCGGCAGGGCTAGGGTTCAAAAACTACAGCTCGTCACTTTGCCAAAAAAGGGTCAATTTTCACTGCAAAATTGAGGTGTGACCACGTCGCGTTTTGCGCCGTTTCCTGTCGCGGGCACTAGGCCGACCCGCACAATTGAGGTACCATTTTTCTCGTAGGACTTTGGGGAACGCGGGGTGGGTGGAAATTTGCGGATCCACGCAGATTTCAGAACTTTCCATCACAGAAATGTGGGGAAAATGTGTTTTTTTTGTCAATTTTTTACGTTTGCAAGGGATTCTGGGTAACAGACCATGGTGGGAGGCAGTCAAGTCACCCCATCCTGGATTCCCCTGGGTGTCTGGTTTTCAAAAATGTATAGGTTTGCTAGGTTTTCCTAGGTGCCGGCAGGGCTAGGGTTCAAAAACTACAGCTCGTCACTTTGCCAAAAAAGGGTCATTTTTCACTGCAAAATTGAGGTGTGACCACGTTGCGTTTTGCGCCGTTTCCTGTTGCGGGCACTATGCCGACCCGCACAAGTGAGGTACCATTTTTCTCGTAGGACTTTGGGGAACGCGGGGTGGGTGGAAATTTGTGGATCCACGCAGATTCCAGAACTTTCCATCACAGAAATGTGGGGAAAATGTGTTTTTTTTGTCTATTTTTTTACGTTTGCAAGGGATTCTGGGTAACAGACCATGGTGGGAGGCAGTAAAGTCACCCCATCCTGGATTCCCCTGGGTGTCTAGTTTTCAAAAATATATAGGTTTGCTAGGTTTCCCTAGGTGCCGGCAGGGCTAGGGTTCAAAAACTACAGCTCGTCACTTTGCCAAAAAAGGGTCATTTTTCACTGCAAAATTGAGGTGTGACCACGTTGCGTTTTGCGCCGTTTCCTGTCGCGGGCACTATGCCGACCCGCACAAGTGAGATACCATTTTTCTCGTAAGACTTTGGGGAACGCGGGGTGCATGGAAATTTGTGGATCCACGCAGATTCCAGAACTTTCCATCACAGAAATGTGGGGAAAATGTGTTTTTTTTGTCAATTTTTTACGTTTGCAAGGGATTCTGGGTAACAGACCATGGTGGGAGGCAGTCAAGTCACCCCATCCTGGATTCCCCTGGGTGTCTAGTTTTCAAAAATGTATAGGTTTGCTAGGTTTCCCTAGGTGCCGGCAGGGCTAGGGTTCAAAAACTATAGCTAGTCACTTTGCCAAAAAAGGGTCATTTTTCACTGCAAAATTGAGGTGTGACCACGTTGCGTTTTGCGCCGTTTCCTGTCGCGGGCACTAGGCCGACCCGCACAAGTGAGGTACCATTTTTCTTGTAGGACTTTGGGGAACGTGGGGTGGGTGGAAATTTGTGGATCCACGCAGATTCCAGAACTTTCCAACACAGAAATGTGGGGAAAATGTGTTTTTTTTGTCAATTGTTTACGTTTGCAAGGGATTCTGGGTAACAAACCATGGTGGGAGGCAGTCAAATCACCCCATCCTGGATTCCCCTGGGTGTCTAGTTTTCAAAAATGTATAGGTTTGCTAGGTTTCTCTAGGTGCCGGCAGGGCTAGGGTTAAAAAACTACAGCTCGTCACTTTGCCAAAAAAGGGTCAATTTTCACTGCAAAATTGAGGTGTGACCACGTCGCGTTTTGCGCCGTTTCCTGTCGCGGGCACTAGGCCGACCCGCACAATTGAGGTACCATTTTTCTCGTAGGACTTTGGGGAACGCGGGGTGGGTGGAAATTTGCGGATCCACGCAGATTTCAGAACTTTCCATCACAGAAATGTGGGGAAAATGTGTTTTTTTTGTCAATTTTTTACGTTTGCAAGGGATTCTGGGTAACAGACCATGGTGGGAGGCAGTCAAGTCACCCCATCCTGGATTCCCCTGGGTGTCTGGTTTTCAAAAATGTATAGGTTTGCTAGGTTTTCCTAGGTGCCGGCAGGGCTAGGGTTCAAAAACTACAGCTCGTCACTTTGCCAAAAAAGGGTCATTTTTCACTGCAAAATTGAGGTGTGACCACGTTGCGTTTTGCGCCGTTTCCTGTTGCGGGCACTATGCCGACCCGCACAAGTGAGGTACCATTTTTCTCGTAGGACTTTGGGGAACGCGGGGTGGGTGGAAATTTGTGGATCCACGCAGATTCCAGAACTTTCCATCACAGAAATGTGGGGAAAATGTGTTTTTTTTGTCAATTTTTTTACGTTTGCAAGGGATTCTGGGTAACAGACCATGGTGGGAGGCAGTAAAGTCACCCCATCCTGGATTCCCCTGGGTGTCTAGTTTTCAAAAATGTATAGGTTTGCTAGGTTTCCCTAGGTGCCGGCAGGGCTAGGGTTCAAAAACTACAGCTCGTCACTTTGCCAAAAAAGGGTCATTTTTCACTGCAAAATTGAGGTGTGACCACGTTGCGTTTTGCGCCGTTTCCTGTCGCGGGCACTATGCCGACCCGCACAAGTGAGATACCATTTTTCTCGTAAGACTTTGGGGAACGCGGGGTGCATGGAAATTTGTGGATCCACGCAGATTCCAGAACTTTCCATCACAGAAATGTGGGGAAAATGTGTTTTTTTTGTCAATTTTTTACGTTTGCAAGGGATTCTGGGTAACAGACCATGGTGGGAGGCAGTCAAGTCACCCCATCCTGGATTCCCCTGGGTGTCTAGTTTTCAAAAATGTATAGGTTTGCTAGGTTTCCCTAGGTGCCGGCAGGGCTAGGGTTCAAAAACTATAGCTAGTCACTTTGCCAAAAAAGGGTCATTTTTCACTGCAAAATTGAGGTGTGACCACGTTGCGTTTTGCGCCGTTTCCTGTCGCGGGCACTAGGCCGACCCGCACAAGTGAGGTACCATTTTTCTTGTAGGACTTTGGGGAACGTGGGGTGGGTGGAAATTTGTGGATCCACGCAGATTCCAGAACTTTCCAACACAGAAATGTGGGGAAAATGTGTTTTTTTTGTCAATTGTTTACGTTTGCAAGGGATTCTGGGTAACAAACCATGGTGGGAGGCAGTCAAATCACCCCATCCTGGATTCCCCTGGGTGTCTAGTTTTCAAAAATGTATAGGTTTGCTAGGTTTCTCTAGGTGCCGGCAGGGCTAGGGTTAAAAAACTACAGCTCATCACTTTGCCAAAAAAGGGTCATTTTTCACTGCAAAATTGAGGTGTGACCACGTTGCGTTTTGCGCCGTTTCCAGTCGTGGGCACTATGCCGACCCGCACAAGTGAGGTACCATTTTTCTTGTAGGACTTTGGTGAATGCGGGGTGCATGGAAATTTGTGGATCCACGCAGATTCCAGAACTTTCCATCACAGAAATGTGGGAAAAATGTGTTTTTTTTGTCAATTGTTTACGTTTGCAAGGGATTCTGGGTAACAGACCATGGTGGGAGGCAGTCAAGTCACCCCATCCTGGATTCCCCTGGGTGTCTAGTTTTCAAAAATGTATAGGTTTGCTAGGTTTCCCTAGGTGCCGGCAGGGCTAGGGTTCAAAAACTACAGCTCGTCACTTTGGCAAAAAAGGGTCATTTTTCACTGCAAAATTGAGGTGTGACCACGTTGCGTTTTGCGCCGTTTCCTGTCACGGGCACTAGGCCGACCCGCACAAGTAAGGTACCATTTTTCTCGTAGGACTTTGGGGAACGCGGGGTGGGTGGAAATTTGTGGATCCACGCAGATTCCAGAACTTTCCAACACAGAAATGTGGGGAAAATGTGTTTTTTTTGTCAATTGTTTACGTTTGCAAGGGATTCTGGGTAACAGACCATGGTGGGAGGCAGTCAAGTCACCCCATCCTGGATTCCCCTGGGTGCCTAGTTTACAGAAATGTATAGGTTTGCTAGGTTTCCCTAGGTGCCGGCAGGGCTAGGGTTCAAAAACTACAGCTCGTCACTTTGCCAAAAGAGGGTCATTTTTCACTGCAAAATTGAGGTGTGACCACGTCGCGTTTTGCGCCGTTTCCTGTCGTAGGCACTAGGCCGACCCCCACAAGTGAGGTACCATTTTTCTTGTAGGACTTTGGGGAATGCGGGGTGGGTGGAAATTTGTGGATCCACGCAGATTCCAGAACTTTCCATCACAGAAATGTGGGGAAAATGTGTTTTTTTTGTCAATTTTTTACGTTTGCAAGGGATTCTGGGTAACAGACCATGGTGGGAGGCAGTCAAGTCACCCCATCCTGGATTCCCCTGGGTGTCTAGTTTTCAAAAATGTATAGGTTTGCTACGTTTCCCTAGGTGCCGGCAGGGCTAGGGTTCAAAAACTACAGCTCATCAGTTTGCCAAAAAAGGGTCATTTTTCTCTGCAAAATTGAGGTGTGACCACGTTGCGTTTTGCGCCGTTTCCTGTCGCGGGCACTATGCCGACCCGCACAAGTGAAGTACCATTTTTCTCGTAGGCTTTTGGGGAACGCGGGGTGAGTGGAAATTTGTGGATCCACGCAGATTCCAGAACTTTCCATCACAGAAATGTGGGGAATATGTGTTTTTTAGTCAATTTTTTATGTTTGCAAGGGATTCTGGGTAACAGACCATGGTGGGAGGCAGTCAAGTCACCCCATCCTGGATTCCCCTGGGTGTCTAGTTTACAAAAATGTATAGGTTTGCTAGGTTTCCCTTGGTGCCGGCAGGGCTAGGGTTCAAAAACTACAGCTAGTCACTTTGCCAAAAAAGGGTCATTTTTCACTGCAAAATTGAGGTGTGACCACGTCGCGTTTTGCGCCATTTCCTGTCGCGGGCACTAGGCCGACCCGCACAAGTGAGGTACCATTTTTCTCGTAGGACTTTGGGGAACGCGGTGTGGGTGGAAATTTGTGGATCCACGCAGATTCCAGAACTTTCCATCACAGAAATGTGGGGAAAATGTGTTTTTTTTGTCAATGTTTTACGTTTGCAAGGGATTCTGGGTAACAGACCATGGTGGGAGGCAGTCAAGTCACCCCATCCTGGATTCCCCTGGTTGTCTAGTTTTCAAAAATGTATAGGTTTGCTAGGTTTCCCTAGGTGCCGGCAGGGCTAGGGTTCAAAAACTACAGCTCGTCACTTTGCCAAAAAAGGGTTATTTTTCACTGCAAAATTGAAGTGTGACCACGTTGCGTTTTGCGCCGTTTCCTGTCGCGGGCACTATGCCGACCCGCACAAGTGAGGTACCATTTTTCTCGTAGGACTTTGGGGATCGCGGGGTGGGTGGAAATTTGTAGATCCACGCAGATTCCAGAACTTTCCATCACAGAAATGTGGGGAAAATGTGTTTTTTTTGTCAATTTTTTACGTTTGCAAGGGATTCTGGGTAACAGACCATGTTGGGAGGCAGTCAAGTCACCCCATCCTGGATTCCCCTGGGTGTCTAGTTTACAAAAATGTATAGGTTTGCTAGGTTTCCCTAGGTGCCGGCAGGGCTAGGGTTCAAAAACTACAGCTCGTCACTTTGCCAAAAAAGGGTCATTTTTCACTGCAAAATTGAGGTGTGACCACGTTGCGTTTTGCGCCGTTTCCTGTCGCGGGCACTATGCCGACCCGCACAAGTGAGGTACCATTTTTCTCGTAGGACTTTGGGGATCACGGGGTGGGTGGAAATTTGTAGATCCACGCAGATTCCAGAACTTTCCATCACAGAAATGGGGGGAAAATGTGTTTTTTTTGTCAATTTTTTACGTTTGCAAGGGATTCTGGGTAACAGACCATGGTGGGAGGCAGTCAAGTCACCCCATCCTGGATTCCCCTGGGTGTCTAGTTTACAAAAATGTATAGGTTTGCTAGGTTTCCCTAGGTGCCGGCAGGGCTAGGGTTCAAAAACTACAGCTAGTCACTTTGCCAAAAAAGGGTCAATTTTCACTGCAAAATTGAGGTGTGACCACGTCGCGTTTTGCGCCGTTTCCTGTCGCGGGCACTAGGCCGACCCGCACAAATGAGGTACCATTTTTCTCGTAGGACTTTGGGGAACGCGGGGTGGGTGGAAATTTGCGGATCCACGCAGATTTTAGAACTTTCCATCACAGAAATGTGGGGAAAATGTGTTTTTTTTGTCAATTTTTTACGTTTGCAAGGGATTCTGGGTAACAGACCATGGTGGGAGGCAGTCAAGTCACCCCATCCTGGATTCCCCTGGGTGTCTGGTTTTCAAAAATGTATAGGTTTGCTAGGTTTTCCTAGGTGCCGGCAGGGCTAGGGTTCAAAAACTACAGCTCGTCACTTTGCCAAAAAAGGGTCATTTTTCACTGCAAAATTGAGGTGTGACCACGTTGCGTTTTGCGCCGTTTCCTGTCGCGGGCACTATGCCGACCCGCACAAGTGAGGTACCATTTTTCTCGTAGGACTTTGGGGAACGCGGGGTGGGTGGAAATTTGTGGATCCACGCAGATTCCAGAACTTTCCATCACAGAAATGTGGGGAAAATGTGTTTTTTTTGTCAATTTTTTTACGTTTGCAAGGGATTCTGGGTAACAGACCATGGTGGGAGGCAGTAAAGTCACCCCATCCTGGATTCCCCTGGGTGTCTAGTTTTCAAAAATGTATAGGTTTGCTAGGTTTCCCTAGGTACCGGCAGGGCTAGGGTTCAAAAACTACAGCTCGTCACTTTGCCAAAAAAGGGTCATTTTTCACTGCAAAATTGAGGTGTGACCACGTTGCGTTTTGCGCCGTTTCCTGTCGCGGGCACTATGCCGACCCGCACAAGTGAGGTACCATTTTTCTCGTAGGACTTTGGGGAACGCGGGGTGCGTGGAAATTTGTGGATCCACGCAGATTCCAGAACTTTCCATCACAGAAATGTGGGGAAAATGTGTTTTTTTTGTCAATTTTTTACGTTTGCAAGGGATTCTGGGTAACAGACCATGGTGGGAGGCAGTCAAGTCACCCCATCCTGGATTCCCCTGGGTGTCTAGTTTTCAAAAATGTATAGGTTTGCTAGGTTTCCCTAGGTGCCGGCAGGGCTAGGGTTCAAAAACTACAGCTCGTCACTTTGCCAAAAAAGGGTCATTTTTCACTGCAAAATTGAGGTGTGACCATGTTGCGTTTTGCGCCGTTTCCTGTCACGGGCACTAGGCCGACCCGCACAAGTAAGGTACCATTTTTCTCGTAGGACTTTGGGGAACGTGGGGTGGGTGGAAATTTGTGGATCCACGCAGATTCCAGAACTTTCCAACACAGAAATGTGGGGAAAATGTGTTTTTTTTGTCAATTGTTTACGTTTGCAAGGGATTCTGGGTAACAGACCATGGTGGGAGGCAGTCAAGTCACCCCATCCTGGATTCCCCTGGGTGCCTAGTTTACAGAAATGTATAGGTTTGCTAGGTTTCCCTAGGTGACGGCAGGGCTAGGGTTCAAAAACTACAGCTCGTCACTTTGCCAAAAGAGGGTCATTTTTCACTGCAAAATTGAGGTGTGACCACGTCGCGTTTTGCGCCGTTTCCTGTCGTGGGCACTAGGCCGACCCCCACAAGTGAGGTACCATTTTTCTCGTAGGACTTTGGGGAATGCGGGGTGGGTGGAAATTTGTGGATCCACGCAGATTCCAGAACTTTCCATCACAGAAATGTGGGGAAAATGTGTTTTTTTTGTCAATGTTTTACGTTTGCAAGGGATTCTGGGTAACAGACCATGGTGGGAGGCAGTCAAGTCACCCCATCCTGGATTCCCCTGGGTGTCTAGTTTTCAAAAATGTATAGGTTTGCTACGTTTCCTTAGGTGCCGGCAGGGCTAGGGTTCAAAAACTACAGCTCATCACTTTGCCAAAAAAGGGTCATTTTTCACTGCAAAATTGAGGTGTGACCACGTTGCGTTTTGCGCCGTTTCCTGTCGCGGGCACTATGCCGACCCGCACAAGTGAGGTACCATTTTTCTCGTAGGACTTTGGGGAACGCGGGGTGAGTGGAAATTTGTGGATCCACGCAGATTCCAGAACTTTCCATCACAGAAATGTGGGGAAAATGTGTTTTTTTTGTCAATGTTTTACGTTTGCAAGGGATTCTGGGTAACAGACCATGGTGGGAGGCAGTCAAGTCACCCCATCCTGGATTCCCCTGGGTGTCTGGTTTTCAAAAATATATAGGTTTGCTAGGTTTTCCTAGGTGCCGGCAGGGCTAGGGTTCAAAAACTACAGCTCGTCACTTTGCCAAAAAAGGGTCATTTTTCACTGCAAAATTGAGGTGTGACCACGTTGCGTTTTGCGCCGTTTCCTGTCGCGGGCACTATGCCGACCCGCACAAGTGAGGTACCATTTTTCTCGTAGGACTTTGGGGAACGCGGGGTGGGTGGAAATTTGTGGATCCACACAGATTCCAGAACTTTCCATCACAGAAATGTGGGGAAAATGTGTTTTTTTTGTCAATGTTTTACGTTTGCAAGGGATTCTGGGTAACAGACCATGGTGGGAGGCAGTCAAGTCACCCCATCCTGGATTCCCCTGGGTGTCTAGTTTTCAAAAATGTATAGGTTTGCTACGTTTCCCTAGGTGCCGGCAGGGCTAGGGTTCAAAAACTACAGCTCATCAGTTTGCCAAAAAAGGGTCATTTTTCACTGCAAAATTGAGGTGTGACCACGTTGCGTTTTGCGCCGTTTCCTGTCGCGGGCACTATGCCGACCCGCACAAGTGAAGTACCATTTTTCTCGTAGGACTTTGGGGAACGCGGGGTGAGTGGAAATTTGTGGATCCACGCAGATTCCAGAACTTTCCATCACAGAAATGTGGGGAATATGTGTTTTTTTGTCAATTTTTTACGTTTGCAAGGGATTCTGGGTAACAGACCATGGTGGGAGGCAGTCAAGTCACCCCATCCTGGATTCCCCTGGGTGTCTAGTTTACAAAAATGTATAGGTTTGCTAGGTTTCCCTTGGTGCCGGCAGGGCTAGGGTTCAAAAACTACAGCTAGTCACTTTGCCAAAAAAGGGTCATTTTTCACTGCAAAATTGAGGTGTGACCACGTCGCGTTTTGCGCCGTTTCCTGTCGCGGGCACTAGGCCGACCCGCACAAGTGAGGTACCATTTTTCTCGTAGGACTTTGGGGAACGCGGTGTGGGTGGAAATTTGTGGATCCACGCAGATTCCAGAACTTTCCATCACAGAAATGTGGGGAAAATGTGTTTTTTTTGTCAATGTTTTACGTTTGCAAGGGATTCTGGGTAACAGACCATGGTGGGAGGCAGTCAAGTCACCCCATCCTGGATTCCCCTGGTTGTCTAGTTTTCAAAAATGTATAGGTTTGCTAGGTTTCCCTAGGTGCCGGCAGGGCTAGGGTTCAAAAACTACAGCTCGTCACTTTGCCAAAAAAGGGTCATTTTTCACTGCAAAATTGAAGTGTGACCACGTTGCGTTTTGCGCCGTTTCCTGTCGCGGGCACTATGCCGACCCGCACAAGTGAGGTACCATTTTTCTCGTAGGACTTTGGGGATCGCGGGGTGGGTGGAAATTTGTAGATCCACGCAGATTCCAGAACTTTCCATCACAGAAATGTGGGGAAAATGTTTTTTTTTTTTGTCAATTTTTTACGTTTGCAAGGGATTCTGGGTAACAGACCATGGTGGGAGGCAGTCAAGTCACCCCATCCTGGATTCCCCTGGGTGTCTGGTTTTCAAAAATATATAGGTTTGCTAGGTTTTCCTAGGTGCCGGCAGGGCTAGGGTTCAAAAACTACAGCTCGTCACTTTGCCAAAAAAGGGTCATTTTTCACTGCAAAATTGAGGTGTGACCACGTTGCGTTTTGCGCCGTTTCCTGTCGCGGGCACTATGCCGACCCGCACAAGTGAGGTACCATTTTTCTCGTAGGACTTTGGGGAACGCGGGGTGGGTGGAAATTTGTGGATCCACACAGATTCCAGAACTTTCCATCACAGAAATGTGGGGAAAATGTGTTTTTTTTGTCAATTTTTTTACGTTTGCAAGGGATTCTGGGTAACAGACCATGGTGGGAGGCAGTCAAGTCACCCCATCCTGGATTCCCCTGGGTGTCTAGTTTTCAAAAATGTATAGGTTTGCTAGGTTTCCCTAGGTGCCGGCAGGGCTAGGGTTCAAAAACTACAGCTCGTCACTTTGCCAAAAAAGGGTCATTTTTCACTGCAAAATTGAGGTGTGACCACGTTGCGTTTTGCGCCGTTTCCTGTCGCGGGCACTATGCCGACCCGCACAAGTGAGGTACCATTTTTCTCGTAGGACTTTGGGGATCGCGGGGTGGGTGGAAATTTGTAGATCCACGCAGATTCCAGAACTTTCCATCACAGAAATGGGGGGAAAATGTGTTTTTTTTGTCAATTTTTTACGTTTGCAAGGGATTCTGGGTAACAGACCATGGTGGGAGGCAGTCAAGTCACCCCATCCTGGATTCCCCTGGGTGTCTAGTTTACAAAAATGTATAGGTTTGCTAGGTTTCCCTAGGTGCCGGCAGGGCTAGGGTTCAAAAACTACAGCTAGTCACTTTGCCAAAAAAGGGTCAATTTTCACTGCAAAATTGAGGTGTGACCACGTCGCGTTTTGCGCCGTTTCCTGTCGCGGGCACTAGGCCGACCCGCACAAATGAGGTACCATTTTTCTCGTAGGACTTTGGGGAACGCGGGGTGGGTGGAAATTTGCGGATCCACGCAGATTTCAGAACTTTCCATCACAGAAATGTGGGGAAAATGTGTTTTTTTTGTCAATTTTTTACGTTTGCAAGGGATTCTGGGTAACAGACCATGGTGGGAGGCAGTCAAGTCACCCCATCCTGGATTCCCCTGGGTGTCTGGTTTTCAAAAATGTATAGGTTTGCTAGGTTTTCCTAGGTGCCGGCAGGGCTAGGGTTCAAAAACTACAGCTCGTCACTTTGCCAAAAAAGGGTCATTTTTCACTGCAAAATTGAGGTGTGACCACGTTGCGTTTTGCGCCGTTTCCTGTCGCGGGCACTATGCCGACCCGCACAAGTGAGGTACCATTTTTCTCGTAGGACTTTGGGGAACGCGGGGTGGGTGGAAATTTGTGGATCCACGCAGATTCCAGAACTTTCCATCACAGAAATGTGGGGAAAATGTGTTTTTTTTGTCAATTTTTTTACGTTTGCAAGGGATTCTGGGTAACAGACCATGGTGGGAGGCAGTAAAGTCACCCCATCCTGGATTCCCCTGGGTGTCTAGTTTTCAAAAATGTATAGGTTTGCTAGGTTTCCCTAGGTACCGGCAGGGCTAGGGTTCAAAAACTACAGCTCGTCACTTTGCCAAAAAAGGGTCATTTTTCACTGCAAAATTGAGGTGTGACCACGTTGCGTTTTGCGCCGTTTCCTGTCGCGGGCACTATGCCGACCCGCACAAGTGAGGTACCATTTTTCTCGTAGGACTTTGGGGAACGCGGGGTGCGTGGAAATTTGTGGATCCACGCAGATTCCAGAACTTTCCATCACAGAAATGTGGGGAAAATGTGTTTTTTTTGTCAATTTTTTACGTTTGCAAGGGATTCTGGGTAACAGACCATGGTGGGAGGCAGTCAAGTCACCCCATCCTGGATTTCCCTGGGTGTCTGGTTTTCAAAAATGTATAGGTTTGCTAGGTTTTCCTAGGTGCCGGCAGGGCTAGGGTTCAAAAACTACAGCTCGTCACTTTGCCAAAAAAGGGTCATTTTTCACTGCAAAATTGAGGTGTGACCACGTTGCGTTTTGCGCCGTTTCCTGTCGCGGGCACTATGCCGACCCGCACAAGTGAGGTACCATTTTTCTCGTAGGACTTTGGGGAACGCGGGGTGGGTGGAAATTTGTGGATCCACGCAGATTCCAGAACTTTCCATCACAGAAATGTGGGGAAAATGTGTTTTTTTTGTCAATTTTTTTACGTTTGCAAGGGATTCTGGGTAACAGACCATGGTGGGAGGCAGTAAAGTCACCCCATCCTGGATTCCCCTGGGTGTCTAGTTTTCAAAAATGTATAGGTTTGCTAGGTTTCCCTAGGTACCGGCAGGGCTAGGGTTCAAAAACTACAGCTCGTCACTTTGCCAAAAAAGGGTCATTTTTCACTGCAAAATTGAGGTGTGACCACGTTGCGTTTTGCGCCGTTTCCTGTCGCGGGCACTATGCCGACCCGCACAAGTGAGGTACCATTTTTCTCGTAGGACTTTGGGGAACGCGGGGTGCGTGGAAATTTGTGGATCCACGCAGATTCCAGAACTTTCCATCACAGAAATGTGGGGAAAATGTGTTTTTTTTGTCCATTTTTTACGTTTGCAAGGGATTCTGGGTAACAGACCATGGTGGGAGGCAGTCAAGTCACCCCATCCTGGATTCCCCTGGGTGTCTAGTTTTCAAAAATGTATAGGTTTGCTAGGTTTCCCTAGGTGCCGGCAGGGCTAGGGTTCAAAAACTACAGCTAGTCACTTTGCCAAAAAAGGGTCATTTTTCACTGCAAAATTGAGGTGTGACCACGTTGCGTTTTGCGCCGTTTCCTGTCGCGGGCACTAGGCCGACCCGCACAAGTGAGGTACCATTTTTCTCGTAGGACATTGGGGAACGCGGGGTGGGTGGAAAATTGTGGATCCACGCAGATTCCAGAACTTTCCAACACAGAAATGTGGGGAAAATGTGTTTTTTTTGTCAATTGTTTACGTTTGCAAGGGATTCTGGGTAACAAACCATGGTGGGAGGCAGTCAAATCACCCCATCCTGGATTCCCCTGGGTGTCTAGTTTTCAAAAATGTATAGGTTTGCTAGGTTTCTCTAGGTGCCGGCAGGGCTAGGGTTAAAAAACTACAGCTCATCACTTTGCCAAAAAAGGGTCATTTTTCACTGCAAAATTGAGGTGTGACCACGTTGCGTTTTGCGCCGTTTCCAGTCGCGGGCACTATGCCGACCCGCACAAGTGAGGTACCATTTTTCTTGTAGGACTTTGGGGAACGCGGGGTGCATGGAAATTTGTGGATCCACGCAGATTCCAGAACTTTCCATCACAGAAATGTGGGAAAAATGTGTTTTTTTTGTCAATTGTTTACGTTTGCAAGGGATTCTGGGTAACAGACCATGGTGGGAGGCAGTCAAGTCACCCCATCCTGGATTCCCCTGGGTGTCTAGTTTTCAAAAATGTATAGGTTTGCTAGGTTTCCCTAGGTGCCGGCAGGGCTAGGGTTCAAAAACTACAGCTCGTCACTTTGCCAAAAAAGGGTCATTTTTCACTGCAAAATTGAGGTGTGACCATGTTGCGTTTTGCGCCGTTTCCTGTCACGGGCACTAGGCCGACCCGCACAAGTAAGGTACCATTTTTCTCGTAGGACTTTGGGGAACGTGGGGTGGGTGGAAATTTGTGGATCCACGCAGATTCCAGAACTTTCCAACACAGAAATGTGGGGAAAATGTGTTTTTTTTGTCAATTGTTTACGTTTGCAAGGGATTCTGGGTAACAGACCATGGTGGGAGGCAGTCAAGTCACCCCATCCTGGATTCCCCTGGGTGCCTAGTTTACAGAAATGTATAGGTTTGCTAGGTTTCCCTAGGTGACGGCAGGGCTAGGGTTCAAAAACTACAGCTCGTCACTTTGCCAAAAGAGGGTCATTTTTCACTGCAAAATTGAGGTGTGACCACGTCGCGTTTTGCGCCGTTTCCTGTCGTGGGCACTAGGCCGACCCCCACAAGTGAGGTACCATTTTTCTCGTAGGACTTTGGGGAATGCGGGGTGGGTGGAAATTTGTGGATCCACGCAGATTCCAGAACTTTCCATCACAGAAATGTGGGGAAAATGTGTTTTTTTTGTCAATGTTTTACGTTTGCAAGGGATTCTGGGTAACAGACCATGGTGGGAGGCAGTCAAGTCACCCCATCCTGGATTCCCCTGGGTGTCTAGTTTTCAAAAATGTATAGGTTTGCTACGTTTCCTTAGGTGCCGGCAGGGCTAGGGTTCAAAAACTACAGCTCATCACTTTGCCAAAAAAGGGTCATTTTTCACTGCAAAATTGAGGTGTGACCACGTTGCGTTTTGCGCCGTTTCCTGTCGCGGGCACTATGCCGACCCGCACAAGTGAGGTACCATTTTTCTCGTAGGACTTTGGGGAACGCGGGGTGAGTGGAAATTTGTGGATCCACGCAGATTCCAGAACTTTCCATCACAGAAATGTGGGGAAAATGTGTTTTTTTTGTCAATGTTTTACGTTTGCAAGGGATTCTGGGTAACAGACCATGGTGGGAGGCAGTCAAGTCACCCCATCCTGGATTCCCCTGGGTGTCTGGTTTTCAAAAATATATAGGTTTGCTAGGTTTTCCTAGGTGCCGGCAGGGCTAGGGTTCAAAAACTACAGCTCGTCACTTTGCCAAAAAAGGGTCATTTTTCACTGCAAAATTGAGGTGTGACCACGTTGCGTTTTGCGCCGTTTCCTGTCGCGGGCACTATGCCGACCCGCACAAGTGAGGTACCATTTTTCTCGTAGGACTTTGGGGAACGCGGGGTGGGTGGAAATTTGTGGATCCACACAGATTCCAGAACTTTCCATCACAGAAATGTGGGGAAAATGTGTTTTTTTTGTCAATGTTTTACGTTTGCAAGGGATTCTGGGTAACAGACCATGGTGGGAGGCAGTCAAGTCACCCCATCCTGGATTCCCCTGGGTGTCTAGTTTTCAAAAATGTATAGGTTTGCTACGTTTCCCTAGGTGCCGGCAGGGCTAGGGTTCAAAAACTACAGCTCATCAGTTTGCCAAAAAAGGGTCATTTTTCACTGCAAAATTGAGGTGTGACCACGTTGCGTTTTGCGCCGTTTCCTGTCGCGGGCACTATGCCGACCCGCACAAGTGAAGTACCATTTTTCTCGTAGGACTTTGGGGAACGCGGGGTGAGTGGAAATTTGTGGATCCACGCAGATTCCAGAACTTTCCATCACAGAAATGTGGGGAATATGTGTTTTTTTGTCAATTTTTTACGTTTGCAAGGGATTCTGGGTAACAGACCATGGTGGGAGGCAGTCAAGTCACCCCATCCTGGATTCCCCTGGGTGTCTAGTTTACAAAAATGTATAGGTTTGCTAGGTTTCCCTTGGTGCCGGCAGGGCTAGGGTTCAAAAACTACAGCTAGTCACTTTGCCAAAAAAGGGTCATTTTTCACTGCAAAATTGAGGTGTGACCACGTCGCGTTTTGCGCCGTTTCCTGTCGCGGGCACTAGGCCGACCCGCACAAGTGAGGTACCATTTTTCTCGTAGGACTTTGGGGAACGCGGTGTGGGTGGAAATTTGTGGATCCACGCAGATTCCAGAACTTTCCATCACAGAAATGTGGGGAAAATGTGTTTTTTTTGTCAATGTTTTACGTTTGCAAGGGATTCTGGGTAACAGACCATGGTGGGAGGCAGTCAAGTCACCCCATCCTGGATTCCCCTGGTTGTCTAGTTTTCAAAAATGTATAGGTTTGCTAGGTTTCCCTAGGTGCCGGCAGGGCTAGGGTTCAAAAACTACAGCTCGTCACTTTGCCAAAAAAGGGTCATTTTTCACTGCAAAATTGAAGTGTGACCACGTTGCGTTTTGCGCCGTTTCCTGTCGCGGGCACTATGCCGACCCGCACAAGTGAGGTACCATTTTTCTCGTAGGACTTTGGGGAACGCGGGGTGGGTGGAAATTTGTGGATCCACACAGATTCCAGAACTTTCCATCACAGAAATGTGGGGAAAATGTGTTTTTTTTGTCAATTTTTTTACGTTTGCAAGGGATTCTGGGTAACAGACCATGGTGGGAGGCAGTCAAGTCACCCCATCCTGGATTCCCCTGGGTGTCTAGTTTTCAAAAATGTATAGGTTTGCTAGGTTTCCCTAGGTGCCGGCAGGGCTAGGGTTCAAAAACTACAGCTCGTCACTTTGCCAAAAAAGGGTCATTTTTCACTGCAAAATTGAGGTGTGACCACGTTGCGTTTTGCGCCGTTTCCTGTCGCGGGCACTATGCCGACCCGCACAAGTGAGGTACCATTTTTCTCGTAGGACTTTGGGGATCGCGGGGTGGGTGGAAATTTGTAGATCCACGCAGATTCCAGAACTTTCCATCACAGAAATGGGGGGAAAATGTGTTTTTTTTGTCAATTTTTTACGTTTGCAAGGGATTCTGGGTAACAGACCATGGTGGGAGGCAGTCAAGTCACCCCATCCTGGATTCCCCTGGGTGTCTAGTTTACAAAAATGTATAGGTTTGATAGGTTTCCCTAGGTGCCGGCAGGGCTAGGGTTCAAAAACTACAGCTAGTCACTTTGCCAAAAAAGGGTCAATTTTCACTGCAAAATTGAGGTGTGACCACGTCGCGTTTTGCGCCGTTTCCTGTCGCGGGCACTAGGCCGACCCGCACAAATGAGGTACCATTTTTCTCGTAGGACTTTGGGGAACGCGGGGTGGGTGGAAATTTGCGGATCCACGCAGATTTCAGAACTTTCCATCACAGAAATGTGGGGAAAATGTGTTTTTTTTGTCAATTTTTTACGTTTGCAAGGGATTCTGGGTAACAGACCATGGTGGGAGGCAGTCAAGTCACCCCATCCTGGATTCCCCTGGGTGTCTGGTTTTCAAAAATGTATAGGTTTGCTAGGTTTTCCTAGGTGCCGGCAGGGCTAGGGTTCAAAAACTACAGCTCGTCACTTTGCCAAAAAAGGGTCATTTTTCACTGCAAAATTGAGGTGTGACCACGTTGCGTTTTGCGCCGTTTCCTGTCGCGGGCACTATGCCGACCCGCACAAGTGAGGTACCATTTTTCTCGTAGGACTTTGGGGAACGCGGGGTGGGTGGAAATTTGTGGATCCACGCAGATTCCAGAACTTTCCATCACAGAAATGTGGGGAAAATGTGTTTTTTTTGTCAATTTTTTTACGTTTGCAAGGGATTCTGGGTAACAGACCATGGTGGGAGGCAGTAAAGTCACCCCATCCTGGATTCCCCTGGGTGTCTAGTTTTCAAAAATGTATAGGTTTGCTAGGTTTCCCTAGGTACCGGCAGGGCTAGGGTTCAAAAACTACAGCTCGTCACTTTGCCAAAAAAGGGTCATTTTTCACTGCAAAATTGAGGTGTGACCACGTTGCGTTTTGCGCCGTTTCCTGTCGCGGGCACTATGCCGACCCGCACAAGTGAGGTACCATTTTTCTCGTAGGACTTTGGGGAACGCGGGGTGCGTGGAAATTTGTGGATCCACGCAGATTCCAGAACTTTCCATCACAGAAATGTGGGGAAAATGTGTTTTTTTTGTCAATTTTTTACGTTTGCAAGGGATTCTGGGTAACAGACCATGGTGGGAGGCAGTCAAGTCACCCCATCCTGGATTTCCCTGGGTGTCTGGTTTTCAAAAATGTATAGGTTTGCTAGGTTTTCCTAGGTGCCGGCAGGGCTAGGGTTCAAAAACTACAGCTCGTCACTTTGCCAAAAAAGGGTCATTTTTCACTGCAAAATTGAGGTGTGACCACGTTGCGTTTTGCGCCGTTTCCTGTCGCGGGCACTATGCCGACCCGCACAAGTGAGGTACCATTTTTCTCGTAGGACTTTGGGGAACGCGGGGTGGGTGGAAATTTGTGGATCCACGCAGATTCCAGAACTTTCCATCACAGAAATGTGGGGAAAATGTGTTTTTTTTGTCAATTTTTTTACGTTTGCAAGGGATTCTGGGTAACAGACCATGGTGGGAGGCAGTAAAGTCACCCCATCCTGGATTCCCCTGGGTGTCTAGTTTTCAAAAATGTATAGGTTTGCTAGGTTTCCCTAGGTACCGGCAGGGCTAGGGTTCAAAAACTACAGCTCGTCACTTTGCCAAAAAAGGGTCATTTTTCACTGCAAAATTGAGGTGTGACCACGTTGCGTTTTGCGCCGTTTCCTGTCGCGGGCACTATGCCGACCCGCACAAGTGAGGTACCATTTTTCTCGTAGGACTTTGGGGAACGCGGGGTGCGTGGAAATTTGTGGATCCACGCAGATTCCAGAACTTTCCATCACAGAAATGTGGGGAAAATGTGTTTTTTTTGTCCATTTTTTACGTTTGCAAGGGATTCTGGGTAACAGACCATGGTGGGAGGCAGTCAAGTCACCCCATCCTGGATTCCCCTGGGTGTCTAGTTTTCAAAAATGTATAGGTTTGCTAGGTTTCCCTAGGTGCCGGCAGGGCTAGGGTTCAAAAACTACAGCTAGTCACTTTGCCAAAAAAGGGTCATTTTTCACTGCAAAATTGAGGTGTGACCACGTTGCGTTTTGCGCCGTTTCCTGTCGCGGGCACTAGGCCGACCCGCACAAGTGAGGTACCATTTTTCTTGTAGGACTTTGGGGAACGTGGGGTGGGTGGAAATTTGTGGATCCACGCAGATTCCAGAACTTTCCAACACAGAAATGTGGGGAAAATGTGTTTTTTTTGTCAATTGTTTACGTTTGCAAGGGATTCTGGGTAACAAACCATGGTGGGAGGCAGTCAAATCACCCCATCCTGGATTCCCCTGGGTGTCTAGTTTTCAAAAATGTATAGGTTTGCTAGGTTTCTCTAGGTGCCGGCAGGGCTAGGGTTAAAAAACTACAGCTCATCACTTTGCCAAAAAAGGGTCATTTTTCACTGCAAAATTGAGGTGTGACCACGTTGCGTTTTGCGCCGTTTCCAGTCGCGGGCACTATGCCGACCCGCACAAGTGAGGTACCATTTTTCTTGTAGGACTTTGGGGAACGCGGGGTGCATGGAAATTTGTGGATCCACGCAGATTCCAGAACTTTCCATCACAGAAATGTGGGAAAAATGTGTTTTTTTTGTCAATTGTTTACGTTTGCAAGGGATTCTGGGTAACAGACCATGGTGGGAGGCAGTCAAGTCACCCCATCCTGGATTCCCCTGGGTGTCTAGTTTTCAAAAATGTATAGGTTTGCTAGGTTTCCCTAGGTGCCGGCAGGGCTAGGGTTCAAAAACTACAGCTCGTCACTTTGCCAAAAAAGGGTCATTTTTCACTGCAAAATTGAGGTGTGACCATGTTGCGTTTTGCGCCGTTTCCTGTCACGGGCACTAGGCCGACCCGCACAAGTAAGGTACCATTTTTCTCGTAGGACTTTGGGGAACGTGGGGTGGGTGGAAATTTGTGGATCCACGCAGATTCCAGAACTTTCCAACACAGAAATGTGGGGAAAATGTGTTTTTTTTGTCAATTGTTTACGTTTGCAAGGGATTCTGGGTAACAGACCATGGTGGGAGGCAGTCAAGTCACCCCATCCTGGATTCCCCTGGGTGCCTAGTTTACAGAAATGTATAGGTTTGCTAGGTTTCCCTAGGTGACGGCAGGGCTAGGGTTCAAAAACTACAGCTCGTCACTTTGCCAAAAGAGGGTCATTTTTCACTGCAAAATTGAGGTGTGACCACGTCGCGTTTTGCGCCGTTTCCTGTCGTGGGCACTAGGCCGACCCCCACAAGTGAGGTACCATTTTTCTCGTAGGACTTTGGGGAATGCGGGGTGGGTGGAAATTTGTGGATCCACGCAGATTCCAGAACTTTCCATCACAGAAATGTGGGGAAAATGTGTTTTTTTTGTCAATGTTTTACGTTTGCAAGGGATTCTGGGTAACAGACCATGGTGGGAGGCAGTCAAGTCACCCCATCCTGGATTCCCCTGGGTGTCTAGTTTTCAAAAATGTATAGGTTTGCTACGTTTCCTTAGGTGCCGGCAGGGCTAGGGTTCAAAAACTACAGCTCATCACTTTGCCAAAAAAGGGTCATTTTTCACTGCAAAATTGAGGTGTGACCACGTTGCGTTTTGCGCCGTTTCCTGTCGCGGGCACTATGCCGACCCGCACAAGTGAGGTACCATTTTTCTCGTAGGACTTTGGGGAACGCGGGGTGAGTGGAAATTTGTGGATCCACGCAGATTCCAGAACTTTCCATCACAGAAATGTGGGGAAAATGTGTTTTTTTTGTCAATGTTTTACGTTTGCAAGGGATTCTGGGTAACAGACCATGGTGGGAGGCAGTCAAGTCACCCCATCCTGGATTCCCCTGGGTGTCTGGTTTTCAAAAATATATAGGTTTGCTAGGTTTTCCTAGGTGCCGGCAGGGCTAGGGTTCAAAAACTACAGCTCGTCACTTTGCCAAAAAAGGGTCATTTTTCACTGCAAAATTGAGGTGTGACCACGTTGCGTTTTGCGCCGTTTCCTGTCGCGGGCACTATGCCGACCCGCACAAGTGAGGTACCATTTTTCTCGTAGGACTTTGGGGAACGCGGGGTGGGTGGAAATTTGTGGATCCACACAGATTCCAGAACTTTCCATCACAGAAATGTGGGGAAAATGTGTTTTTTTTGTCAATGTTTTACGTTTGCAAGGGATTCTGGGTAACAGACCATGGTGGGAGGCAGTCAAGTCACCCCATCCTGGATTCCCCTGGGTGTCTAGTTTTCAAAAATGTATAGGTTTGCTACGTTTCCCTAGGTGCCGGCAGGGCTAGGGTTCAAAAACTACAGCTCATCAGTTTGCCAAAAAAGGGTCATTTTTCACTGCAAAATTGAGGTGTGACCACGTTGCGTTTTGCGCCGTTTCCTGTCGCGGGCACTATGCCGACCCGCACAAGTGAAGTACCATTTTTCTCGTAGGACTTTGGGGAACGCGGGGTGAGTGGAAATTTGTGGATCCACGCAGATTCCAGAACTTTCCATCACAGAAATGTGGGGAATATGTGTTTTTTTGTCAATTTTTTACGTTTGCAAGGGATTCTGGGTAACAGACCATGGTGGGAGGCAGTCAAGTCACCCCATCCTGGATTCCCCTGGGTGTCTAGTTTACAAAAATGTATAGGTTTGCTAGGTTTCCCTTGGTGCCGGCAGGGCTAGGGTTCAAAAACTACAGCTAGTCACTTTGCCAAAAAAGGGTCATTTTTCACTGCAAAATTGAGGTGTGACCACGTCGCGTTTTGCGCCGTTTCCTGTCGCGGGCACTAGGCCGACCCGCACAAGTGAGGTACCATTTTTCTCGTAGGACTTTGGGGAACGCGGTGTGGGTGGAAATTTGTGGATCCACGCAGATTCCAGAACTTTCCATCACAGAAATGTGGGGAAAATGTGTTTTTTTTGTCAATGTTTTACGTTTGCAAGGGATTCTGGGTAACAGACCATGGTGGGAGGCAGTCAAGTCACCCCATCCTGGATTCCCCTGGTTGTCTAGTTTTCAAAAATGTATAGGTTTGCTAGGTTTCCCTAGGTGCCGGCAGGGCTAGGGTTCAAAAACTACAGCTCGTCACTTTGCCAAAAAAGGGTCATTTTTCACTGCAAAATTGAAGTGTGACCACGTTGCGTTTTGCGCCGTTTCCTGTCGCGGGCACTATGCCGACCCGCACAAGTGAGGTACCATTTTTCTCGTAGGACTTTGGGGATCGCGGGGTGGGTGGAAATTTGTAGATCCACGCAGATTCCAGAACTTTCCATCACAGAAATGTGGGGAAAATGTTTTTTTTTTTTGTCAATTTTTTACGTTTGCAAGGGATTCTGGGTAACAGACCATGGTGGGAGGCAGTCAAGTCACCCCATCCTGGATTCCCCTGGGTGTCTGGTTTTCAAAAATATATAGGTTTGCTAGGTTTTCCTAGGTGCCGGCAGGGCTAGGGTTCAAAAACTACAGCTCGTCACTTTGCCAAAAAAGGGTCATTTTTCACTGCAAAATTGAGGTGTGACCACGTTGCGTTTTGCGCCGTTTCCTGTCGCGGGCACTATGCCGACCCGCACAAGTGAGGTACCATTTTTCTCGTAGGACTTTGGGGAACGCGGGGTGGGTGGAAATTTGTGGATCCACACAGATTCCAGAACTTTCCATCACAGAAATGTGGGGAAAATGTGTTTTTTTTGTCAATTTTTTTACGTTTGCAAGGGATTCTGGGTAACAGACCATGGTGGGAGGCAGTCAAGTCACCCCATCCTGGATTCCCCTGGGTGTCTAGTTTTCAAAAATGTATAGGTTTGCTAGGTTTCCCTAGGTGCCGGCAGGGCTAGGGTTCAAAAACTACAGCTCGTCACTTTGCCAAAAAAGGGTCATTTTTCACTGCAAAATTGAGGTGTGACCACGTTGCGTTTTGCGCCGTTTCCTGTCGCTGGCACTATGCCGACCCGCACAAGTGAGGTACCATTTTTCTCGTAGGACTTTGGGGATCGCGGGGTGGGTGGAAATTTGTAGATCCACGCAGATTCCAGAACTTTCCATCACAGAAATGGGGGGAAAATGTGTTTTTTTTGTCAATTTTTTACGTTTGCAAGGGATTCTGGGTAACAGACCATGGTGGGAGGCAGTCAAGTCACCCCATCCTGGATTCCCCTGGGTGTCTAGTTTACAAAAATGTATAGGTTTGCTAGGTTTCCCTAGGTGCCGGCAGGGCTAGGGTTCAAAAACTACAGCTAGTCACTTTGCCAAAAAAGGGTCAATTTTCACTGCAAAATTGAGGTGTGACCACGTCGCGTTTTGCGCCGTTTCCTGTCGCGGGCACTAGGCCGACCCGCACAAATGAGGTACCATTTTTCTCGTAGGACTTTGGGGAACGCGGGGTGGGTGGAAATTTGCGGATCCACGCAGATTTCAGAACTTTCCATCACAGAAATGTGGGGAAAATGTGTTTTTTTTGTCAATTTTTTACGTTTGCAAGGGATTCTGGGTAACAGACCATGGTGGGAGGCAGTCAAGTCACCCCATCCTGGATTCCCCTGGGTGTCTGGTTTTCAAAAATGTATAGGTTTGCTAGGTTTTCCTAGGTGCCGGCAGGGCTAGGGTTCAAAAACTACAGCTCGTCACTTTGCCAAAAAAGGGTCATTTTTCACTGCAAAATTGAGGTGTGACCACGTTGCGTTTTGCGCCGTTTCCTGTCGCGGGCACTATGCCGACCCGCACAAGTGAGGTACCATTTTTCTCGTAGGACTTTGGGGAACGCGGGGTGGGTGGAAATTTGTGGATCCACGCAGATTCCAGAACTTTCCATCACAGAAATGTGGGGAAAATGTGTTTTTTTTGTCAATTTTTTTACGTTTGCAAGGGATTCTGGGTAACAGACCATGGTGGGAGGCAGTAAAGTCACCCCATCCTGGATTCCCCTGGGTGTCTAGTTTTCAAAAATGTATAGGTTTGCTAGGTTTCCCTAGGTACCGGCAGGGCTAGGGTTCAAAAACTACAGCTCGTCACTTTGCCAAAAAAGGGTCATTTTTCACTGCAAAATTGAGGTGTGACCACGTTGCGTTTTGCGCCGTTTCCTGTCGCGGGCACTATGCCGACCCGCACAAGTGAGGTACCATTTTTCTCGTAGGACTTTGGGGAACGCGGGGTGCGTGGAAATTTGTGGATCCACGCAGATTCCAGAACTTTCCATCACAGAAATGTGGGGAAAATGTGTTTTTTTTGTCAATTTTTTACGTTTGCAAGGGATTCTGGGTAACAGACCATGGTGGGAGGCAGTCAAGTCACCCCATCCTGGATTCCCCTGGGTGTCTAGTTTTCAAAAATGTATAGGTTTGCTAGGTTTCCCTAGGTGCCGGCAGGGCTAGGGTTCAAAAACTACAGCTAGTCACTTTGCCAAAAAAGGGTCATTTTTCACTGCAAAATTGAGGTGTGACCACGTTGCGTTTTGCGCCGTTTCCTGTCGCGGGCACTAGGCCGACCCGCACAAGTGAGGTACCATTTTTCTTGTAGGACTTTGGGGAACGTGGGGTGGGTGGAAATTTGTGGATCCACGCAGATTCCAGAACTTTCCAACACAGAAATGTGGGGAAAATGTGTTTTTTTTGTCAATTGTTTACGTTTGCAAGGGATTCTGGGTAACAAACCATGGTGGGAGGCAGTCAAATCACCCCATCCTGGATTCCCCTGGGTGTCTAGTTTTCAAAAATGTATAGGTTTGCTAGGTTTCTCTAGGTGCCGGCAGGGCTAGGGTTAAAAAACTACAGCTCATCACTTTGCCAAAAAAGGGTCATTTTTCACTGCAAAATTGAGGTGTGACCACGTTGCGTTTTGCGCCGTTTCCAGTCGCGGGCACTATGCCGACCCGCACAAGTGAGGTACCATTTTTCTTGTAGGACTTTGGGGAACGCGGGGTGCATGGAAATTTGTGGATCCACGCAGATTCCAGAACTTTCCATCACAGAAATGTGGGAAAAATGTGTTTTTTTTGTCAATTGTTTACGTTTGCAAGGGATTCTGGGTAACAGACCATGGTGGGAGGCAGTCAAGTCACCCCATCCTGGATTCCCCTGGGTGTCTAGTTTTCAAAAATGTATAGGTTTGCTAGGTTTCCCTAGGTGCCGGCAGGGCTAGGGTTCAAAAACTACAGCTCGTCACTTTGCCAAAAAAGGGTCATTTTTCACTGCAAAATTGAGGTGTGACCACGTTGCGTTTTGCGCCGTTTCCTGTCACGGGCACTAGGCCGACCCGCACAAGTAAGGTACCATTTTTCTCGTAGGACTTTGGGGAACGTGGGGTGGGTGGAAATTTGTGGATCCACGCAGATTCCAGAACTTTCCAACACAGAAATGTGGGGAAAATGTGTTTTTTTTGTCAATTGTTTACGTTTGCAAGGGATTCTGGGTAACAGACCATGGTGGGAGGCAGTCAAGTCACCCCATCCTGGATTCCCCTGGGTGCCTAGTTTACAGAAATGTATAGGTTTGCTAGGTTTCCCTAGGTGCCGGCAGGGCTAGGGTTCAAAAACTACAGCTCGTCACTTTGCCAAAAGAGGGTCATTTTTCACTGCAAAATTGAGGTGTGACCACGTCGCGTTTTGCGCCGTTTCCTGTCGTGGGCACTAGGCCGACCCCCACAAGTGAGGTACCATTTTTCTCGTAGGACTTTGGGGAATGCGGGGTGGGTGGAAATTTGTGGATCCACGCAGATTCCAGAACTTTCCATCACAGAAATGTGGGGAAAATGTGTTTTTTTTGTCAATGTTTTACGTTTGCAAGGGATTCTGGGTAACAGACCATGGTGGGAGGCAGTCAAGTCACCCCATCCTGGATTCCCCTGGGTGTCTAGTTTTCAAAAATGTATAGGTTTGCTACGTTTCCTTAGGTGCCGGCAGGGCTAGGGTTTAAAAACTACAGCTCATCACTTTGCCAAAAAAGGGTCATTTTTCACTGCAAAATTGAGGTGTGACCACGTTGCGTTTTGCGCCGTTTCCTGTCGCGGGCACTATGCCGACCCGCACAAGTGAGGTACCATTTTTCTCGTAGGACTTTGGGGATCGCGGGGTGGGTGGAAATTTGTAGATCCACGCAGATTCCAGAACTTTCCATCACAGAAATGTGGGGAAAATGTGTTTTTTTTGTCAATTTTTTACGTTTGCAAGGGATTCTGGGTAACAGACCATGGTGGGAGGCAGTCAAGTCACCCCATCCTGGATTCCCCTGGGTGTCTAGTTTACAAAAATGTATAGGTTTGCTAGGTTTCCCTAGGTGCCGGCAGGGCTAGGGTTCAAAAACTACAGCTAGTCACTTTGCCAAAAAAGGGTCAATTTTCACTGCAAAATTGAGGTGTGACCACGTCGCGTTTTGCGCCGTTTCCTGTCGCGGGCACTAGGCCGACCCGCACAAATGAGGTACCATTTTTCTCGTAGGACTTTGGGGAACGCGGGGTGGGTGGAAATTTGCGGATCCACGCAGATTTCAGAACTTTCCATCACAGAAATGTGGGGAAAATGTGTTTTTTTTGTCAATTTTTTACGTTTGCAAGGGATTCTGGGTAACAGACCATGGTGGGAGGCAGTCAAGTCACCCCATCCTGGATTCCCCTGGGTGTCTGGTTTTCAAAAATGTATAGGTTTGCTAGGTTTTCCTAGGTGCCGGCAGGGCTAGGGTTCAAAAACTACAGCTCGTCACTTTGCCAAAAAAGGGTCATTTTTCACTGCAAAATTGAGGTGTGACCACGTTGCGTTTTGCGCCGTTTCCTGTCGCGGGCACTATGCCGACCCGCACAAGTGAGGTACCATTTTTCTCGTAGGACTTTGGGGAACGCGGGGTGGGTGGAAATTTGTGGATCCACGCAGATTCCAGAACTTTCCATCACAGAAATGTGGGGAAAATGTGTTTTTTTTGTCAATTTTTTTACGTTTGCAAGGGATTCTGGGTAACAGACCATGGTGGGAGGCAGTAAAGTCACCCCATCCTGGATTCCCCTGGGTGTCTAGTTTTCAAAAATGTATAGGTTTGCTAGGTTTCCCTAGGTACCGGCAGGGCTAGGGTTCAAAAACTACAGCTCGTCACTTTGCCAAAAAAGGGTCATTTTTCACTGCAAAATTGAGGTGTGACCACGTTGCGTTTTGCGCCGTTTCCTGTCGCGGGCACTATGCCGACCCGCACAAGTGAGGTACCATTTTTCTCGTAGGACTTTGGGGAACGTGGGGTGCGTGGAAATTTGTGGATCCACGCAGATTCCAGAACTTTCCATCACAGAAATGTGGGGAAAATGTGTTTTTTTTGTCAATTTTTTACGTTTGCAAGGGATTCTGGGTAACAGACCATGGTGGGAGGCAGTCAAGTCACCCCATCCTGGACTCCCCTGGGTGTCTAGTTTTCAAAAATGTATAGGTTTGCTAGGTTTCCCTAGGTGCCGGCAGGGCTAGGGTTCAAAAACTACAGCTAGTCACTTTGCCAAAAAAGGGTCATTTTTCACTGCAAAATTGAGGTGTGACCACGTTGCGTTTTGCGCCGTTTCCTGTCGCGGGCACTAGGCCGACCCGCACAAGTGAGGTACCATTTTTCTTGTAGGACTTTGGGGAACGTGGGGTGGGTGGAAATTTGTGGATCCACGCAGATTCCAGAACTTTCCAACACAGAAATGTGGGGAAAATGTGTTTTTTTTGTCAATTGTTTACGTTTGCAAGGGATTCTGGGTAACAAACCATGGTGGGAGGCAGTCAAATCACCCCATCCTGGATTCCCCTGGGTGTCTAGTTTTCAAAAATGTATAGGTTTGCTAGGTTTCTCTAGGTGCCGGCAGGGCTAGGGTTAAAAAACTACAGCTCATCACTTTGCCAAAAAAGGGTCATTTTTCACTGCAAAATTGAGGTGTGACCACGTTGCGTTTTGCGCCGTTTCCAGTCGCGGGCACTATGCCGACCCGCACAAGTGAGGTACCATTTTTCTTGTAGGACTTTGGGGAACGCGGGGTGCATGGAAATTTGTGGATCCACGCAGATTCCAGAACTTTCCATCACAGAAATGTGGGAAAAATGTGTTTTTTTTGTCAATTGTTTACGTTTGCAAGGGATTCTGGGTAACAGACCATGGTGGGAGGCAGTCAAGTCACCCCATCCTGGATTCCCCTGGGTGTCTAGTTTTCAAAAATGTATAGGTTTGCTAGGTTTCCCTAGGTGCCGGCAGGGCTAGGGTTCAAAAACTACAGCTCGTCACTTTGCCAAAAAAGGGTCATTTTTCACTGCAAAATTGAGGTGTGACCACGTTGCGTTTTGCGCCGTTTCCTGTCACGGGCACTAGGCCGACCCGCACAAGTAAGGTACCATTTTTCTCGTAGGACTTTGGGGAACGTGGGGTGGGTGGAAATTTGTGGATCCACGCAGATTCCAGAACTTTCCAACACAGAAATGTGGGGAAAATGTGTTTTTTTTGTCAATTGTTTACGTTTGCAAGGGATTCTGGGTAACAGACCATGGTGGGAGGCAGTCAAGTCACCCCATCCTGGATTCCCCTGGGTGCCTAGTTTACAGAAATGTATAGGTTTGCTAGGTTTCCCTAGGTGCCGGCAGGGCTAGGGTTCAAAAACTACAGCTCGTCACTTTGCCAAAAGAGGGTCATTTTTCACTGCAAAATTGAGGTTTGACCACGTCGCGTTTTGCGCCGTTTCCTGTCGTGGGCACTAGGCCGACCCCCACAAGTGAGGTACCATTTTTCTCGTAGGACTTTGGGGAATGCGGGGTGGGTGGAAATTTGTGGATCCACGCAGATTCCAGAACTTTCCATCACAGAAATGTGGGGAAAATGTGTTTTTTTTGTCAATGTTTTACGTTTGCAAGGGATTCTGGGTAACAGACCATGGTGGGAGGCAGTCAAGTCACCCCATCCTGGATTCCCCTGGGTGTCTAGTTTTCAAAAATGTATAGGTTTGCTACGTTTCCTTAGGTGCCGGCAGGGCTAGGGTTTAAAAACTACAGCTCATCACTTTGCCAAAAAAGGGTCATTTTTCACTGCAAAATTGAGGTGTGACCACGTTGCGTTTTGCGCCGTTTCCTGTCGCGGGCACTATGCCGACCCGCACAAGTGAGGTACCATTTTTCTCGTAGGACTTTGGGGAACGCGGGGTGAGTGGAAATTTGTGGATCCACGCAGATTCCAGAACTTTCCATCACAGAAATGTGGGGAAAATGTGTTTTTTTTGTCAATGTTTTACGTTTGCAAGGGATTCTGGGTAACAGACCATGGTGGGAGGCAGTCAAGTCACCCCATCCTGGATTCCCCTGGGTGTCTAGTTTACAAAACATGTATAGGTTTGCTAGGTTTCCCTTGGTGCCGGCAGGGCTAGGGTTCAAAAACTACAGCTAGTCACTTTGCCAAAAAAGGGTCATTTTTCACTGCAAAATTGAGGTGTGACCACGTCGCGTTTTGCGCCGTTTCCTGTCGCGGGCTCTAGGCCGACCCGCACAAGTGAGGTACCATTTTTCTCGTAGGACTTTGGGGAACGCGGTGTGGGTGGAAATTTGTGGATCCACGCAGATTCCAGAACTTTCCATCACAGAAATGTGGGGAAAATGTGTTTTTTTTGTCAATGTTTTACGTTTGCAAGGGATTCTGGGTAACAGACCATGGTGGGAGGCAGTCAAGTCACCCCATCCTGGATTCCCCTGGTTGTCTAGTTTTCAAAAATGTATAGGTTTGCTAGGTTTACCTAGGTGCCGGCAGGGCTAGGGTTCAAAAACTACAGCTCGTCACTTTGCCAAAAAAGGGTCATTTTTCACTGCAAAATTGAAGTGTGATCACGTTGCGTTTTGCGCCGTTTCCTGTCGCGGGCACTATGCCGACCCGCACAAGTGAGGTACCATTTTTCTCGTAGGACTTTGGGGATCGCGGGGTGGGTGGAAATTTGTAGATCCACGCAGATTCCAGAACTTTCCATCACAGAAATGTGGGGAAAATGTGTTTTTTTTGTCAATTTTTTACGTTTGCAAGGGATTCTGGGTAACAGACCATGGTGGGAGGCAGTCAAGTCACCCCATCCTGGATTCCCCTGGGTGTCTAGTTTACAAAAATGTATAGGTTTGCTAGGTTTCCCTAGGTGCCGGCAGGGCTAGGGTTAAAAAACTACAGCTCGTCACTTTGCCAAAAAAGGGTCAATTTTCACTGCAAAATTGAGGTGTGACCACGTCGCGTTTTGCGCCGTTTCCTGTCGCGGGCACTAAGCCGACCCGCACAAATGAGGTACCATTTTTCTTGTAGGACTTTGGGGAACGCGGGGTGGGTGGAAATTTGCGGATCCACGCAGATTTCAGAACTTTCCATCACAGAAATGTGGGGAAAATGTTTTTTTTTTTTGTCAATTTTTTACGTTTGCAAGGGATTCTGGGTAACAGACCATGGTGGGAGGCAGTCAAGTCACCCCATCCTGGATTCCCCTGGGTGTCTGGTTTTCAAAAATGTATAGGTTTGCTAGGTTTTCCTAGGTGCCGGCAGGGCTAGGGTTCAAAAACTACAGCTCGTCACTTTGCCAAAAAAGGGTCATTTTTCACTGCAAAATTGAGGTGTGACCACGTTGCGTTTTGCGCCGTTTCCTGTCGCGGGCACTATGCCGACCCGCACAAGTGAGGTACCATTTTTCTCGTAGGACTTTGGGGAACGCGGGGTGGGTGGAAATTTGTGGATCCACGCAGATTCCAGAACTTTCCATCACAGAAATGTGGGGAAAATGTGTTTTTTTTGTCAATTTTTTACGTTTGCAAGGGATTCTGGGTAACAGACCATGGTGGGAGGCAGTCAAGTCACCCCATCCTGGATTCCCCTGGGTGTCTAGTTTTCAAAAATGTATAGGTTTGCTAGGTTTCCCTAGGTGCCGGCAGGGCTAGGGTTCAAAAACTACAGCTAGTCACTTTGCCAAAAAAGGGTCATTTTTCACTGCAAAATTGAGGTGTGACCACGTTGCGTTTTGCGCCGTTTCCTGTCGCGGGCACTAGGCCGACCCGCACAAGTGAGGTACCATTTTTCTTATAGGACTTTGGGGAACGTGGGGTGGGTGGAAATTTGTGGATCCACGCAGATTCCAGAACTTTCCAACACAGAAATGTAGGGAAAATGTGTTTTTTTTGTCAATTGTTTACGTTTGCAAGGGATTCTGGGTAACAAACCATGGTGGGAGGCAGTCAAATCACCCCATCCTGGATTCCCCTGGGTGTCTAGTTTTCAAAAATGTATAGGTTTGCTAGGTTTCTCTAGGTGCCGGCAGGGCTAGGGTTAGAAAACTACAGCTCATCACTTTGCCAAAAAAGGGTCATTTTTCACTGCAAAATTGAGGTGTGACCACGTTGCGTTTTGCGCCGTTTCCAGTCGCGGGCACTATGCCGACCCGCACAAGTGAGGTACCATTTTTCTTGTAGGACTTTGGGGAACGCGGGGTGCATGGAAATTTGTGGATCCACGCAGATTCCAGAACTTTCCATCACAGAAATGTGGGAAAAATGTGTTTTTTTTGTCAATTGTTTACGTTTGCAAGGGATTCTGGGTAACAGACCATGGTGGGAGGCAGTCAAGTCACCCCATCCTGGATTCCCCTGGGTGTCTAGTTTTCAAAAATGTATAGGTTTGCTAGGTTTCCCTAGGTGCCGGCAGGGCTAGGGTTCAAAAACTACAGCTCGTCACTTTGCCAAAAAAGGGTAATTTTTCACTGCAAAATTGAGGTGTGACCACGTTGCGTTTTGCGCCGTTTCCTGTCACGGGCACTAGGCCGACCCGCACAAGTGAGGTACCATTTTTCTCGTAGGACTTTGGGGAACGCGGGGTGGGTGGAAATTTGTGGATCCACGCAGATTCCAGAACTTTCCATCACAGAAATGTGCGGAAAATGTGTTTTTTTTGTCAATTTTTTACGTTTGCAAGGGATTCTGGATAACAGACCATGGTGGGAGGCAGTCAAGTCACCCCATCCTGGATTCCCCTGGGTGTCTAGTTTACAAAAATGTATAGGTTTGCTAGGTTTCCCTAGGTGCCGGCAGGGCTAGGGTTAAAAAAACTACAGCTCGTCACTTTGCCAAAAAAGGGTCATTTTTCACTGCAAAATTGAGGTGTGACCACGTCGTGTTTTACGCCGTTTCCTGTCGTGGGCACTAGGCCGACCCACACAAGTGAGGTACCATTTTTCTCGTAGGACTTTGGGTAACGTGGGGTGGGTGGAAATTTGTGGATCCACGCAGATTCCAGAACTTTCCAACACAGAAATGTGGGGAAAATGTGTTTTTTTTGTCAATTGTTTACGTTTGCAAGGGATTCTGGGTAACAAACCATGGTGGGAGGCAGTCAAATCACCCCATCCTGGATTCCCCTGGGTGTCTAGTTTTCAAAAATGTAGAAGTTTTCTAGGTTTCCCTAGGTGCCGGCAGGGCTAGGGTTAAAAAACTACAGCTCGTCACTTTGCCAAAAAAGGGTCATTTTTCACTGCAAAATTGAAGTGTGACCACGTTGCGTTTTGCGCCGTTTCCTGTCGCGGGCACTATGCCGACCCGCACAAGTGAGGTACCATTTTTCTCGTAGGACTTTGGGGATCGCGGGGTGGGTGGAAATTTGTAGATCCACGCAGATTCCAGAACTTTCCATCACAGAAATGTGGGAAAAATGTGTTTTTTTTGTCAATTGTTTACGTTTGCAAGGGATTCTGGGTAACAGACCATGGTGGGAGGCAGTCAAGTCACCCCATCCTGGATTCCCCTGGGTGTCTAGTTTTCAAAAATGTATAGGTTTGCTAGGTTTCCCTAGGTGCCGGCAGGGCTAGGGTTCAAAAACTACAGCTCGTCACTTTGCCAAAAAAGGGTAATTTTTCACTGCAAAATTGAGGTGTGACCACGTTGCGTTTTGCGCCGTTTCCTGTCACGGGCACTAGGCCGACCCGCACAAGTGAGGTACCATTTTTCTCGTAGGACTTTGGGGAACGCGGGGTGGGTGGAAATTTGTGGATCCACGCAGATTCCAGAACTTTCCATCACAGAAATGTGCGGAAAATGTGTTTTTTTTGTCAATTTTTTACGTTTGCAAGGGATTCTGGATAACAGACCATGGTGGGAGGCAGTCAAGTCACCCCATCCTGGATTCCCCTGGGTGTCTAGTTTACAAAAATGTATAGGTTTGCTAGGTTTCCCTAGGTGCCGGCAGGGCTAGGGTTAAAAAAACTACAGCTCGTCACTTTGCCAAAAAAGGGTCATTTTTCACTGCAAAATTGAGGTGTGACCACGTCGTGTTTTACGCCGTTTCCTGTCGTGGGCACTAGGCCGACCCACACAAGTGAGGTACCATTTTTCTCGTAGGACTTTGGGTAACGTGGGGTGGGTGGAAATTTGTGGATCCACGCAGATTCCAGAACTTTCCATCACAGAAATGTGGGGAAAATGTGTTTTTTTTGTCAATTTGTTATGTTTGCAAGGGATTCTGGGTTACAGACCATGGTGGGAGGCAGTCAAGTCACCCCATCCTAGATTCCCCTGGGTGTCTAGTTTTCAAAAATGTATAGGTTTGCTAGGTTTCCCTAGGTGCCGGCAGGGCTAGGGTTCAAAACCTACAGCTCGTCACTATGCCAAAAAAGGGTCATTTTTCACTGCAAAATTGAGGTGTGACCACGTTGCGTTTTGCGCCGTTTCCTGTTGCGGGCACTAGGCCGACCCGCACAAGTGAGGTACCATTTTTCTCGTAGGACTTTGGGGATCGCGGGGTGGGTGGAAATTTGTAGATCCACGCAGATTCCAGAACTTTCCATCACAGAAATGTGGGGAAAATGTGTTTTTTTTGTCAATTTTTTACGTTTGCAAGGGATTCTGGGTAACACACCATGGTGGGTGTGAGAAGTTGGCCTGGTATATGATACTCACTAGTTAAAGTGATCACCTTGTACCATGCCAAGCAACCCTTATGGTGTGGTTGTAAGTCAACCTTTTCGGACTAGCTGCCCTAGTGGTAGCGTAGGCTAAGCAGTCTTTGAGGCTAAACTCGTGATGCGTGTTAAGCAAGCTGTTTTACCAATAGTAACCCCCTTTTATACCAATGAAAGGACACCACACAGATATATATTCAAAATATATATGTATTTATTTCTCAAAGTAACCCCTAGTCTCTTTATGAGCACAGGAGCACAAATCGTCAAACAAGATTATCACAGAATACACAGAAGTTGCACTTTATATGGATAGGCCCTGGTGGCCACTCGAACCATATACTAAAATAGTGGTATAAGTACCACGAACAGAAAAGGGAAAAGGCCTAGGGCCTCTAGAATCGCTGGGCCTACAAGGAGCTAACGTCAGTTAGTGACCAGGAGGTCCACGGGTGGCGTGTGCAGAGCAAATAGTCACACGCGTGCTCCCATAGGTTTCAATGGGTGCGTAAAAAGTACAAAGTTACTGCAAAAGGAATCTTCCGGATGGACTAGGAACTCAAGATTTGGAACACAGGCACTAGAGATGTAATACTACACTTGGGCACAGGTGTGCCAGCTTTACCTCACCCACAGGAAGCGGGTGCATAGGCCTCGAAGTGCGTCGGGTTGCTTCTATCTGTTCCGTGGAGCTTGAAGACAAAGATGCTGCAGGCGGTCGGTCCGGGAGAGATGCAGTGGATCCAAGAGTGGATCGGAGATGTTGAAGACCTGTAAGCAGAGGGGACAGTGTTCACAGTCACTAGCCAGTGACCAGCGTGGCACCAGGTGGGTACCAGGCGATGTCGGGTGCAAACAGGTGATGAGGGGTAGCTTGTCTCCGCAGCCACGTGGTCCCTGAAGGTCGACGACGTCCAGGAGTCGGCTCACGAGCTGTCCCACGCAGGCTCTCGCTGTCGGCGGTGTCGGCGACTTGATCGAAGCAAACAAGCCTTGGCAAAAGCAATTGCAGGAGGATTCGGAAATCAGCTGTTGGTTCTGACCAGCAAGGTCAGAGGGATTGCTCCTTTGGTGTGGAGCAAGGGCCAGTCTGGAGCAACCAGACCAGCGGTGTTTGTCGTAGATTTCGTCGCCAAGATGGCCACTAGCCAGCGGGCCAGCAACCGGTTAGGCGCGTCGAGTGGCAAAATGCAGAAGGGCCCCACGCAGATCGTGGAGATACTGGAGGGCTCACCTTTGGTGCAGATGCTGCTCGAGGGTTGGGCTTCTCAGGACCCAAAGCACAACTTGGAGGGAGCCTCGGTTGTTGCACTGGTCAGCTTGTCGTAGTCGTTCCAAGATGGCTGGCTCCACGTGTCTCGGTGCCTCCACGGGTCTCCTCTTTGCAGGGACTGTGGATCGGGCGGTGAGAGGTCTGGAGGTCCAGGTCTTGTCAGTCTCTGGGCTCGGGCTCCGGCGGGAGGCGGCGGCAAAGCAGACGTTGATTCGCTGGATGGTGCTTGCGTTAGCAAGGTGGTCACTCCCTGACCACAGGGGAGATTTTCTTCAGTCTTCTGTGCAGCAGAATGTCGAAGTTCCCGTCTTCTTCTTAGTTTCAAGTTGATTCCAGGATGTCTAAAGTCTTAGGACACAGCTCCTACCTTTATTCGGATTCTAGGGGCCGGACTACCTGCTAGGTCCCTCCCTATGGGTGGGACCAGGAAGGGGGGTGGTTACACCCCCAATCCTTTGTCCAGCTCGCCCCAGGCCCGGGACTGGTGTGCCCCAGGACCGGTTTGAACTGGCATATGCCCCGAGGCTCCTTGTGAGCCACAGGCATGTCTGGTTTCTTTCAAGCCCTACCTGACCAATACACAAAATCCTGTCTGGGGTGGTGCATGCACCTCCCCTGGCAGGAAACCCTTTGTCCACACCTCCCAAGCTGGAAGGACTCCCAGCAGCAGGAGGGCAGACTTGTGTCTGTGGTGGCAGCATCCATTTTGTGGAGCTGAGGCTATGTCTGATTTTACCCGGGTTTCAGGCACTGTACATGTCGTGTCCCTCTAGAAGGGTGGAATGCTAACCCCGTCGCCAGAATTGGCGAGGGGTTAGTATTCCAATTCGTATGACACCTTACTCGACATGTTTTGATAAAGCCAAACCAAAGATAGCATTTAACCGCGAGGTTCATAATGCACTTAAGAGTATATGGTATGACGATATCTGGAAACAGTAGAAGGAAGTTGTTCCGACCACTGCAGACAGGCTCAGCTCATGCCAGAGCACCATCTCACATGGAACCAAGCACTCTGCCTTCAGGATTGTTAAGGCCTGCCATAGGAGTGACTTATAGGTTACCAGGTGTCCCATTTAAGTTTAGGTATAGGTATACTACACCTAAGTAAGAGGTGATTACACCAACTTACCCCAGCTGAGTGATCAGCCAGTTGTGTCAGATTGTTAGGCCAAGCCTGGGGTGGCATAATACATGCTTCAGCCCCTGGCAGGCCTTGGATACACCAATGCCCTGGGTACCTAGTGTACACTGGTACAGGGGCTGACAGGGTGATCCAACCAATTGGGTATGTACCTAGGGTACATGGAGTCCATTTTACAGAGAGAGCAGATAGCCTGAGAGCCTGAATGGCAGGATCTCAGGCCAACTAAGTCGAAAAACCAGCTAGACACTAGGCAAAAATTTGGGGGTAACCATAGTCAGATATCCACCTTCCTACAGTGGGAGGCAGTCAAGTCACCCCATCCTGGATTCCCCTGGGTGTCTAGTTTTCAAAAATGTATAGGTTTGCTAGGTTTCCCTAGGTGCCGGCAGGGCTAGGGTTCAAAAACTACAGCTAGTCACTTTGCCAAAAAGGGTCATTTTTCACTGCAAAATTGAGGTGTGACCACGTTGCGTTTTGCGCCGTTTCCTGTCGCGGGCACTAGGCCGACCCGCACAAGTGAAGTACCATTTTTCTCGTAGGACTTTGGGGAATGTGGGGTGGGTGGAAATTTGTGGATCCACGCAGATTCCAGAACTTTCCAACACAGAAATGTGGGGAAAATGTGTTTTGTCAATTGTTTACGTTTGCAAGGGATTCTGGGTAACAAACCATGGTGGGAGGCAGTCAAATCACCCCATCCTGGATTCCCCTGGGTGTCTAGTTTTCAAAAATGTATAGGTTTGCTAGGTTTCCCTAGGTGCCGGCAGGGCTAGGGTTCAAAAACTACAGCTAGTCACTTTGCCAAAAAGGGGTCATTTTTCACTGCAAAATTGAGGTGTGACCACGTTGCGTTTTGCGCCGTTTCCTGTCGCGGGCACTATGCCGACCCGCACAAGTGAGGTACCATTTTTCTCGTAGGACTTTGGGGAACGCGGGGTGTGTGGAAATTTGTGGATCCACGCAGATTCCAGAACTTTCCATCACAGAAATGTGGGGAAAATGTGTTTTTTTTGTCAATTTTTTACGTTTGCAAGGGATTCTGGGTAACAGACCATGGTGGGAGGCAGTCAAGTCACCCCGTCCTGGATTCCCCTGGGTGTCTAGTTTTCAAAACTGTATAGGTTTGCTAGGTTTCCCTAGGTGCCGGCAGGGCTAGGGTTCAAAAACTACAGCTAGTCACTTTGCCAAAAAAGGGTCATTTTTCACTGCAAAATTGAGGTGTGACCACGTCGTGTTTTACGCCGTTTCCTGTCGTGGGCACTAGGCCGACCCACACAAGTGAGGTACCATTTTTCTCGTAGGACTTTGGGGAACGTGGGGTGGGTGGAAATTTGTGGATCCACGCAGATTCCAGAACTTTCCAACACAGAAATGTGGGGAAAATGTGTTTTTTTTGTCAATTGTTTACGTTTGCAAGGGATTCTGGGTAACAAACCATGGTGGGAGGCAGTCAAATCACCCCATCCTGGATTCCCCTGGGTGTCTAGTTTTAAAAAATGTATAGGTTTGCTAGGTTTCTCTAGGTGCCGGCAGGGCTAGGGTTAAAAAACTACAGCTCATCACTTTGCCAAAAAAGGGTCATTTTTCACTGCAAAATTGAGGTGTGACCACGTTGCGTTTTGCGCCGTTTCCAGTCGCGGGCACTATGCCGACCCGCACAAGTGAGGTACCATTTTTCTTGTAGGACTTTGGGGAACGCGGGGTGCATGGAAATTTGTGGATCCACGCAGATTCCAGAACTTTCCATCACAGAAATGTGGGAAAAATGTGGTTTTTTTGTCAATTGTTTACGTTTGCAAGGGATTCTGGGTAACAGACCATGGTGGGAGGCAGTCAAGTCACCCCATCCTGGATTCCCCTGGGTGTCTAGTTTTCAAAAATGTATAGGTTTGCTAGGTTTCCCTAGGTGCCGGCAGGGCTAGGGTTCAAAAACTACAGCTTGTCACTTTGCCAAAAAAGGGTCATTTTTCACTACAAAATTGAGGTGTGACCACGTTGCGTTTTGCGCCGTTTCCTGTCACGGGCACTAGGCCGACCCGCACAAGTGAGGTACCATTTTTCTCGTAGGACTTTGGGGAACGCGGGGTGGGTGGAAATTTGAGGATCCACGCAGATTCCAGAACTTTCCATCACAGAAATGTGGGGAAAATGTGTTTTTTTTGTCAATTTTTTACGTTTGCAAGGGATTCTGGATAACAGACCATGGTGGGAGGCAGTCAAGTCACCCCATCCTGGATTCCCCTTGGTGTCTAGTTTACAAAAATGTATAGGTTTGCTAGGTTTCCCTAGGTGCCGGCAGGGCTAGGGTTCAAAAACTACAGCTAGTCACTTTGCCAAAAAAGGGTCATTTTTCACTGCAAAATTGAGGTGTGACCACGTTGCGTTTTGCGCCGTTTCCTGTCGCGGGCACTATGCCGACCCGCACAAGTGAGGTACCATTTGTCTTGTAGGACTTTGGGGAACGCGGGGTGGGTGGAAATTTGTGGATCCACGCAGATTCCAGAACTTTCCATCACAGAAATGTGGGGAAAATGTGTTTTTTTTATCAATTTTTTACGTTTGCAAGGGATTCTGGGTAACCGACCATGGTGGGATGCAATCAAGTCACCCCATCCTGGGTTCCCCTCGGTGTCTAGTTTACAAAAATGTATAGGTTTGCTAGGTTTCCCTAGGTGCCGGCAGGGCTAGGGTTCAAAACCTACAGCTCGTCACTTTGCCAAAAAAGGGTCATTTTTCACTGCAAAATTGAGGTGTGACCACGTTGCGTTTTGCGCCGTTTCCTGTCGCGGGCACTAGGCCGACCCGCACAAGTGAGGTACCATTTTTCTCATAGGCATTTGGGGAACGTGGGTTGGGTGGAAATTTGTGGATCCACGCAGATTCCAGAACTTTCCATCACAGAAATGTGGGGAAAATGTGTTTTTTTTGTCAATTTTTTACGTTTGCAAGGGATTCTGGGTAACCGACCATGGTGGGATGCAGTCAAGTCACCCCATCCTGGATTCCCCTCGGTGTCTAGTTTACAAAAATGTATAGGTTTGCTAGGTTTCCCTAGGTGCCGGCAGGGCTAGGGTTCAAAACCTACAGCTCGTCACTTTGCCAAAAAAGGGTCATTTTTCACTGCAAAATTGAGGTGTGACCACGTTGCGTTTTGCGCCGTTTCCTGTCGCGGGCACTAGGCCGACCCGCACAAGTGAGGTACCATTTTTCTCGTAGGACTTTGGGGATCGCGGGGTGGGTGGAAATTTGTGGATCCACGCAGATTCCAGAACTTTCCAACACAGAAATGTGGGGAAAATGTGTTTTTTTTGTCAATTGTTTACGTTTGCAAGGGATTCTGGGTAACAGACCATGGTGGGAGGCAGTCAAGTCACCCCATCCTGGATTCCCCTGGGTGCCTAGTTTACAAAAATGTATAGGTTTGCTAGGTTTCCCTAGGTGCCGGCAGGGCTAGGGTTCAAAAACTACAGCTCGTCACTTTGCCAAAAAAGGGTCATTTTTCACTGCAAAATTGAGGTGTGACCACGTCGCGTTTTGCGCCGTTTCCTGTCGTGGGCACTAGGCCGACCCCCACAAGTGAGGTACCATTTTTCTCGTAGGACTTTGGGGAATGCGGGGTGGGTGGAAATTTGTGTATCCACGCAGATTCCAGAACTTTCCATCACAGAAATGTGGGGAAAATGTGTTTTTTTTGTCAATGTTTTATGTTTGCAAGGGATTCTGGGTAACAGACCATGGTGGGAGGCAGTCAAGTCACCCCATCCTGGATTCCCCTGGGTGTCTAGTTTTCAAAAATGTATAGGTTTGCTACGTTTCCCTAGGTGCCGGCAGGGCTAGGGTTCAAAAACTACAGCTCATCACTTTGCCAAAAAAGGGTCATTTTTCACTGCAAAATTGAGGTGTGACCACGTTGCGTTTTGCGCCGTTTCCTGTCGCGGGCACTATGCCGACCCGCACAAGTGAGGCACCATTTTTCTCGTAGGACTTTGGGGAACGCGGGGTGAGTGGAAATTTGTGGATCCACGCAGATTCCAGAACTTTCCATCACAGAAATGTGGGGAATATGTGTTTTTTTGTCAATTTTTTACGTTTGCAAGGGATTCTGGGTATCAGACCATGGTGGGAGGCAGTCAAGTCACCCCATCCTGGATTCCCCTGGGTGTCTAGTTTACAAAAATGTATAGGTTTGCTAGGTTTCCCTTGGTGCCGGCAGGGCTAGGGTTAAAAAACTACAGCTAGTCACTTTGCCAAAAAAGGGTCATTTTTCACTGCAAAATTGAGGTGTGACCATGTCGCGTTTTGCGCCGTTTCCTGTCGCGGGCACTAGGCCGACCCGCACAAGTGAGGTACCATTTTTCTCGTAGGACTTTGGGGAACGCGGTGTGGGTGGAAATTTGTGGATCCACACAGATTCCAGAACTTTCCATCACAGAAATGTGGGGAAAATGTGTTTTTTTTGTCAATGTTTTACGTTTGCAAGGGATTCTGGGTAACAGACCATGGTGGGAGGCAGTCAAGTCACCCCATCCTGGATTTCCCTGGGTGTCTAGTTTTCAAAAATGTATAGGTTTGCTAGGTTTCCCTAGGTGCCGGCAGGGCTAGGGTTCAAAAACTACAGCTCGTCACTTTGCCAAAAAAGGGTCATTTTTCACTGCAAAATTGAAGTGTGACCACGTTGCGTTTTGCGCCGTTTCCTGTCGCGGGCACTATGCCGACCCGCACAAGTGAGGTACAATTTTTCTCGTAGGACTTTGGGGAACGCGGGGTGGGTGGAAATTTGTGGATCCACGCAGATTCCAGAACTTTCCATCACAGAAATGTGGGGAAAATATGTTTTTTTTGTCAATTTTTTTACGTTTGCAAGGGATTCTGGGTAACAGACCATGGTGGGAGGCAGTCAAGTCACCCCATCCTGGATTCCCCTGGGTGTCTAGTTTTCAAAAATGTATAGGTTTGCTAGGTTTCCCTAGGTGCCGGCAGGGCTAGAGTTCAAAAACTACAGCTCGTCACTTTGCCAAAAAAGGGTCATTTTTCACTGCAAAATTGAGGTGTGACCACGTTGCGTTTTGCGCCGTTTCCTGTCGCGGGCACTATGCCGACCCGCACAAGTGAGGTACCATTTTTCTCGTAGGACTTTGGGGAACGTGGGGTGCGTGGAAATTTGTGGATCCACGCAGATTCCAGAACTTTCCATCACAGAAATGTGGGGAAAATGTGTTTTTTTTGTCAATTTTTTACGTTTGCAAGGGATTCTGGGTAACAGACCATGGTGGGAGGCAGTCAAGTCACCCCATCCTGGATTCCCCTGGGTGTCTAGTTTTCAAAAATGTATAGGTTTGCTAGGTTTCCCTAGGTGCCGGCAGGGCTAGGGTTCAAAAACTACAGCTAGTCACTTTGCCAAAAAAGGGTCATTTTTCACTGCAAAATTGAGGTGTGACCACGTTGCGTTTTGCGCCGTTTCCTGTCGCGGGCACTAGGCCGACCCGCACAAGTGAGGTACCATTTTTCTTGTAGGACTTTGGGGAACGTGGGGTGGGTGGAAATTTGTGGATCCACGCAGATTCCAGAACTTTCCAACACAGAAATGTGGGGAAAATGTGTTTTTTTTGTCAATTGTTTACGTTTGCAAGGGATTCTGGGTAAGAAACCATGATGGGAGGCAGTCAAATCACCCCATCCTGGATTCCCCTGGGTGTCTAGTTTTCAAAAATGTATAGGTTTGCTAGGTTTCTCTAGGTGCCGGCAGGGCTAGGGTTAAAAAACTACAGCTCATCACTTTGCCAAAAAAGGGTCATTTTTCACTGCAAAATTTAGGTGTGACCACGTTGCGTTTTGCGCCGTTTCCAGTCGCGGGCACTATGCCGACCCGCACAAGTGAGGTACCATTTTTCTTGTAGGACTTTGGGGAACGCGGGGTGCATGGAAATTTGTGGATCCACGCAGATTCCAGAACTTTCCATCACAGAAATGTGGGAAAAATGTGGTTTTTTTGTCAATTGTTTACGTTTGCAAGGGATTCTGGGTAACAGACCATGGTGGGAGGCAGTCAAGTCACCCCATCCTGGATTCCCCTGGGTGTCTAGTTTTCAAAAATGTATAGGTTTGCTAGGTTTCCCTAGGTGCCGGCAGGGCTAGGGTTCAAAAACTACAGCTCGTCACTTTGCCAAAAAAGGGTCATTTTTCACTGCAAAATTGAGGTGTGACCACGTTGCGTTTTGCGCCGTTTCCTGTCACGGGCACTAGGCCGACCCGCACAAGTGAGGTACCATTTTTCTCGTAGTACTTTGGGGAACGCGGGGTGGGTGGAAATTTGTGGATCCACGCAGATTCCAGAACTTTCCATCACAGAAATGTGGGGAAAATGTGTTTTTTTTGTCAATTTTTTACGTTTGCAAGGGATTCTGGATAACAGACCATGGTGGGAGGCAGTCAAGTCACCCCATCCTGGATTCCCCTGGGTGTCTAGTTTACAAAAATGTATAGGTGTGCTAGGTTTCCCTAGGTGCCGGCAGGGTTTAGGGTTCAAAAACTACAGCTAGTCACTTTGCCAAAAAAGGGTCATTTTTCACTGCAAAATTGAGGTGTGACCACGTTGCGTTTTGCGCCGTTTCCTGTTGCGGGCACTATGCCGACCCGCACAAGTGAGGTACCATTTGTCTTGTAGGACTTTGGGGAACGCGGGGTGGGTGGAAATTTGTGGATCCACGCAGATTCCAGAACTTTCCATCACAGAAATGTGGGGAAAATGTGTTTTGTTTGTCAATTTTTTACGTTTGCAAGGGATGCTGGGTAACCGACCATGGTGGGATGCAGTCAAGTCACCCCATCCTGGATTCCCCTCGGTGTCTAGTTTACAAAAATGTATAGTTTTGCTAGGTTTCCCTAGGTGCCGGCAGGGCTAGGGTTCAAAACCTACAGCTCGTCACTTTGCCAAAAAAGGGTCATTTTTCACTGCAAAATTGAGGTGTGACCACGTTGCGTTTTGCGCCGTTTCCTGTCGCGGGCACTAGGCCGACCCGCACAAGTGAGGTACCATTTTTCTCGTAGGACTTTGGGGATCGCGGGGTGGGTGGAAATTTGTGGATCCACGCAGATTCCAGAACTTTCCAACACAGAAATGTGGGGAAAATGTGTTTTTTTTGTCAATTGTTTACGTTTGCAAGGGATTCTGGGTAACAGACCATGGTGGGAGGCAGTCAAGTTACCCCATCCTGGATTCCCCTGGGTGCCTAGTTTACAAAAATGTATAGGTTTGCTAGGTTTCCCTAGGTGCCGGCAGGGCTAGGGTTCAAAAACTACAGCTCGTCACTTTGCCAAAAAAGGGTCATTTTTCACTGCAAAATTGAGGTGTGACCACGTCTCGTTTTGCGCCGTTTCCTGTCGTGGGCACTAGGCCGACCCCCACAAGTGAGGTACCATTTTTCTCGTAGGACTTTGGGGAACGCGGGGTGGGTGGAAATTTGTGGATCCACGCAGATTCCAGAACTTTCCATCACAGAAATGTGGGGAAAATGTGTTTTTTTTGTCAATGTTTTACGTTTGCAAGGGATTCTGGGTAACAGACCATGGTGGGAGGCAGTCAAGTCACCCCATCCTGGATTCCCCTGGGTGTCTAGTTTTCAAAAATGTATAGGTTTGCTACGTTTCCCTAGGTGCCGGCAGGGCTAGGGTTCAAAAACTACAGCTAGTCACTTTGCCAAAAAGGGGTCATTTTTCACTGCAAAATTGAGGTGTGACCACGTTGCGTTTTGCGCCGTTTCCCGTCGCGGGCACTATGCCGACCCGCACAAGTGAGGTACCATTTTTCTTGTAGGACTTTGGGGAACGTGGGGTGGGTGGAAATTTGTGGATCCACGCAGATTCCAGAACTTTCCAACACAGAAATGTGGGGAAAATGTGTTTTTTTTGGCAATTGTTTACGTTTGCAAGGGATTCTGGGTAACAGACCATGGTGGGAGGCAGTCAAGTCACCCCATCCTGGATTCCCCTGGGTGCCTAGTTTACAAAAATATATAGGTTTGCTAGGTTTCCCTAGGTGCCGGCAGGGCTAGGGTTCAAAAACTACAGCTCGTCACTTGTCCAAAAAAGGGTCATTTTTCACTGCAAAATTGAGGTGTGACCACGTCGCGTTTTGCGCCGTTTCCTGTCGCGGGCACTAGGCCGACCCCCACAAGTGTGATACCATTTTTCTCGTAGGACTTTGGGGAACGCGGGGTGGGTGGAAATTTGTGGATCCACGCAGATTCCAGAACTTTCCATCACAGAAATGTGGGGAAAATGTGTTTTTTTTGTCAATTTTTTACGTTTGCAAGGGATTCTGGGTAACAGACCATGGTGGGAGGCAGTCAAGTCACCCCATCCTGGATTCCCCTGGGTGTCTAGTTTTCAAAAATGTATAGGTTTGCTAGGTTTCCCTAGGTGCCGGCAGGGCTAGGGTTAAAAAACTACAGCTCATCACTTTGCCAAAAAAGGGTCATTTTTCACTGCAAAATTGAGGTGTGACCACGTTGTGTTTTGCGCCGTTTCCTGTCGCGGGCACTATGCCGACCCGCACAAGTGAGGTACCATTTTTCTCGTAGGACTTTGGGGAACGCGGGGTGAGTGGAAATTTGTGGATCCACGCAGATTCCAGAACTTTCCATCACAGAAATGTGGGGAATATGTGTTTTTTTGTCAATTTTTTACGTTTGCAAGGGATTCTGGGTAACAGACCATGGTGGGAGGCAGTCAAGTCACCCCATCCTGGATTCCCCTGGGTGTCTAGTTTACAAAAATGTATAGGTTTGCTAGGTTTCCCTTGGTGCCGGCAGGGCTAGGGTTCAAAAACTACAGCTAGTCACTTTGCCAAAAAAGGGTCATTTTTCACTGCAAAATTGAGGTGTGACCACGTCGCGTTTTGCGCCGTTTCCTGTCGCGGGCACTAGGCCGACCCGCACAAGTGAGGTACCATTTTTCTCGTAGGACTTTGGGGAACGCGGTGTGGGTGGAAATTTGTGGATCCACGCAGATTCCAGAACTTTCCATCACAGAAATGTGGGGAAAATTCGTTTTTTTTGTCAATGTTTTACGTTTGCAAGGGATTCTGGGTAACAGACCATGGTGGGAGGCAGTCAAGTCACCCCATCCTGGATTCCCCTGGGTGTCTAGTTTTCAAAAATGTATAGGTTTGCTAGGTTTCCCTAGGTGCCGGCAGGGCTAGGGTTCAAAAACTACAGCTCGTCACTTTGCCAAAAAAGGGTCATTTTTCACTGCAAAATTGAAGTGTGACCACGTTGCGTTTTGCGCCGTTTCCTGTCGCGGGCACTATGCCGACCCGCACAAGTGAGATACCATTTTTCTCGTAGGACTTTGGGGATCGCGGGGTGGGTGGAAATTTGTAGATCCACGCAGATTCCAGAACTTTCCATCACGGAAATGTGGGGAAAATGTGTTTTTTTTGTCAATTTTTTACGTTTGCAAGGGATTCTGGGTAACCGACCATGGTGGGATGCAGTCAAGTCACCCCATCCTGGATTCCCCTCGGTGTCTAGTTTACAAAAATGTATAGGTTTGCTAGGTTTCCCTAGGTGCCGGCAGGGCTAGGGTTAAAAAACTACAGCTCGTCACTTTGCCAAAAAAGGGTCATTTTTCACTGCAAAATTGAGGTGTGACCACGTCGTGTTTTACGCCGTTTCCTGTCGTGGGCACTAGGCCGACCCGCACAAGTGAGGTACCATTTTTCTCGTAGGACTTTGGGTAACGCGGGGTGGGTGGAAATTTGTGGATCCACGCAGATTCCAGAACTTTCCATCACAGAAATGTGGGGAAAATGTGTTTTTTTTGTCAATTTGTTATGTTTGCAAGGGATTCTGGATTACAGACCATGGTGGGAGGCAGTCAAGTCACCCCATCCTGGATTCCCCTGGGTGTCTAGTTTACAAAAATGTATAGGTTTGCTAGGTTTCCCTAGGTGCCGGCAGGGCTAGGGTTCAAAAACTACAGCTCGACACTTTGCCAAAAAAGGGTCAATTTTCACTGCAAAATTGAGGTGTGACCACGTCGCGTTTTGCGCCGTTTCCTGTCGCGGGCACTAGGCCGACCCACACAAGTAAGGTACCATTTTCTCGTAGGACTTTGGGGAACGCGGGGTGGGTGGAAATTTGTGGATCCACGCAGATTCCAGAACTTTCCATCACAGAAATGTGGGGAAAATGTGTTTTTTTTGTCAATTTTTTACGTTTGCAAGGGATCCTGGATAACAGACCATGGTGGGAGGCAGTCAAGTCACCCCATCCTGGATTCCCCTGGGTGTCTAGTTTACAAAAATGTATAGGTTTGCTAGGTTTCCCTAGGTGCCGGCAGAGCTAGGGTTCAAAAACTACAGCTAGTCACTTTGCCAAAAAAAGGTCATTTTTCACTGCAAAATTGAGGTGTGACCACGTTGCGTTTTGCGCCGTTTCCTGTCGCGGGCACTATGCCGACCCGCACAAGTGAGGTACAATTTTTCTCGTAGGACTTTGGGGAACGCGGGGTGCATGGAAATTTGTGGATCCACGCAGATTCCAGAACTTTCCATCACAGAAATGTGGGGAAAATGTGGTTTTTTTTGTCAATTTTTTACGTTTGCAAGGGATTCTGGGTAACAGACCATGGTGGGAGGCAGTCAAGTCACCCCATCCTGGATTCCCCTGGGTGTCTAGTTTACAAAAATGTATAGGTTTGCTAGGTTTCCCTAGGTGCCGGCAGGGCTAGGGTTAAAAAACTACAGCTAGTCACTTTGCCAAAAAAGGGTCATTTTTCACTGCAAAATTGAGGTGTGACCACGTTGCGTTTTGCGCCGTTTCCTGTCGCGGGCACTATGCCGACCCGCACAAGTGAGGTACCATTTGTCTTGTAGGACTTTGGGGAACGCGGGGTGGGTGGAAATTTGTGGATCCACGCAGATTCCAGAACTTTCCATCACAGAAATGTGGGGAAAATGTGTTTTTTTTGTCAATTTTTTACGTTTGCAAGGGATTCTGGGTAACCGACCATGGTGGGATGCAGTCAAGTCACCCCATCCTGGATTCCCCTCGGTGTCTAGTTTACAAAAATGTATAGGTTTGCTAGGTTTCCCTAGGTGCCGGCAGGGCTAGGGTTCAAAAACTACAGCTCGTCACTTTGCCAAAAAAGGGTCATTTTTCACTGCAAAATTGAGGTGTGACCACGTTGCGTTTTGCGCCGTTTCCTGTCGCGGGCACTAGGCCGACCCGCACAAGTGAGGTACCATTTTTCTCATAGGACTTTGGGGATCGCGGGGTGGGTGGAAATTTGTAGATCCACGCAGATTCCAGAACTTTCCATCACAGAAATGTGGGGAAAATGTGGTTTTTTTGTCAATTTTTTACGTTTGCAAGGGATTCTGGGTAACAGACCATGGTGGGAGGCAGTCAAGTCACCCCATCCTGGATTCCCCTGGGTGTCCAGTTTACAAAAATGTATAGGTTTGCTAGGTTTCCCTAGGTGCCGGCAGAGCTAGGGTTCAAAAACTACAGCTAGTCACTTTGCCAAAAAAGGGTCATTTTTCACTGCAAAATTGAGGTGTGACCACGTTGCGTTTTGCGCCGTTTCCTGTCGTGGGCACTATGCCGACCCGCACAAGTGAGGTACAATTTTTCTCGTAGGACTTTGGGGAACGCGGGGTGGGTGGAATTTGTGGATCCACGCAGATTCCAGAACTTTCCATCACAGAAATGTGGGGAAAATGTTTTTTTTGTCAATATTTTACGTTTGCAAGGGATTCTGGGTAACAGACCATGGTGGGAGGCAGTCAAGTCACCCCATCCTGGATTCCCCTGGGTGTCTAGTTTTCAAAAATGTATAGGTTTGCTAGGTTTCCCTAGGTGCCGGCAGGGCTAGGGTTCAAAAACTACAGCTAGTCACTTTGCCAAAAAAGGGTCATTTTTCACTGCAAAATTGAGGTGTGACCACGTTGCGTTTTGCGCCGTTTCCTGTCGCGGGCACTAGGCCGACCCGCACAAGTGAGGTACCATTTTTCTCGTAGGACTTTGGGGAACGTGGGGTGGGTGGAAATTTGTGGATCCACGCAGATTCCAGAACTTTCCAACACAGAAATGTGGGGAAAATGTGTTTTTTTTGTCAATTGTTTACGTTTGCAAGGGATTCTGGGTAACAAACCATGGTGGGAGGCAGTCAAATCACCCCATCCTGGATTCCCCTGGGTGTCTAGTTTTCAAAAATGTATAGGTTTGCTAGGTTTCCCTAGGTGCCGGCAGGGCTAGGGTTCAAAACCTACAGCTCGTCACTTTGCCAAAAAAGGGTCATTTTTCACTGCAAAATTGAGGTGTGACCACGTTGCGTTTTGCGCCGTTTCCTGTCGCGGGCACTAGGCCGACCCGCACAAGTGAGGTACCATTTTTCTCGTAGGACTTTGGGGATCACGGGGTGGGTGGAAATTTGTAGATCCACGCAGATTCCAGAACTTTCCATCACAGAAATGTGGGGAAAATGTGTTTTTTTTGTCAATTTTTTACGTTTGCAAGGGATTCTGGGTAACAGACCATGGTGGGAGGCAGTCAAGTCACCCCATCCTGGATTCCCCTGGGTGTCTAGTTTACAAAAATGTATAGGTTTGCTAGGTTTCCCTAGGTGCCGGCAGGGCTAGGGTTCAAAAACTACAGCTCGACACTTTGCCAAAAAAGGGTCAATTTTCACTGCAAAATTGAGGTGTGACCACGTCGCGTTTTGCGCCGTTTCCTGTCGCGGGCACTAGGCCGACCCGCACAAGTGAGGTACCATTTTTCTGGCAGGACTTTGGGGAACGCGGGGTGGGTGGAAATTTGTGGATCCACGCAGATTCCAGAACTTTCCATCACAGAAATGTGGGGAAAATGTGTTTTTTTTGTCAATATTTTACGTTTGCAAGGGATTCTGGGTAACAGACCATGGTGGGAGGCAGTCAAGTCACCCCATCCTGGATTCCCCTGGGTGTACAGTTTTCAAAAATGTATAGGTTTGCTAGGTTTCCCTAGGTGCCGGCAGGGCTAGGGTTCAAAAACTACAGCTAGTCACTTTGCCAAAAAAGGGTCATTTTTCACTGCAAAATTGAGGTGTGACCACGTTGCGTTTTGCGCCGTTTCCTGTCGCCGGCACTAGGCCGACCCGCACAAGTGAGGTACCATTTTTCTCGTAGGACTTTGGGGAATGTGGGGTGGGTGGAAATTTGTGGATCCACGCAGATTCCAGAACTTTCCAACACAGAAATGTGGGGAAAATGTGTTTTTTTTGTCAATTGTTTACGTTTGCAAGGGATTCTGGGTAACAAACCATGATGGGAGGCAGTCAAATCACCCCATCCTGGATTCCCCTGGGTGTCTAGTTTTCAAAAATGTATAGGTTTGCTAGGTTTCCCTAGGTGCCGGCAGGGCTAGGGTTCAAAAACAACAGCTAGTCACTTTGCCAAAAAGGGGTCATTTTTCACTGCAAAATTGAGGTGTGACCACGTTGCGTTTTGCGCCGTTTCCTGTCGCGGGCACTATGCCGACCCGCACAAGTGAGGTACCATTTTTCTCGTAGGACTTTGGGGAACGCGGGGTGCGTGGAAATTTGTAGATCCACGCAGATTCCAGAAGTTTCCATCACAGAAATGTGGGGAAAATGTGTTTTTTTTGTCAATTTTTTACGTTTGCAAGGGATTCTGGGTAACAGACCATGGTGGGAGGCAGTCAAGTCACCCCATCCTGGATTCCCCTGTGTAGGAGAGTAGGGTCTGCTATCCTATGGTCACCCCAAATTTTTGCTTTTTGCTTCACTGGTTTTTGACATATTGAGGCTGTGGGCCTGCCAATCAGACCCCCAGCCTGCTGTTCTCTCTACTAAATTAAAACTATGCACCCTAGGTGCATAACCAATTGGAAGTGGATCACCCTGTCAGCCCCTGTACCAGTGTACACTAGGTACCCAGGGCATTGGTGTACCCAAGGCCTGCCAGGGGCTGCAGCATGTATTATGCCACCCCAGGCTTGGCCTAACAATTCGACACAACTGGCTGATCACTCAGCTGGGGTAAGTTGGTGTAATCACCTCTTACTTAGGTGTAGTATACCTATACCTAACCTTGAATGGGACACCTGGTAACCTATAAGTCACTCCTATGGCAGGCCTTAACAATCCTGAAGGCAGAGTGCTTGGTTCCATGTGAGATGGTGCTCTGGCATGAGCTGAGCGTGTCTGCAGTGGTCGGAACAACTTCCTTCTACTGTTTCCAGATATCGTCATACCATATACTCTTAAGTGCATTATGAACCTCGCGGTTAAATGCTATCTTTGGTTTGGCTTTATCAAAACATGTCGAGTAAGGTGTCATACGAATTGGAATACTAACCCCTCGCCAATTCTGGCGATGGGGTTAGCATTCCACCCTTCTAGAGGGACACGACATGTACAGTACCTGAAACCCGGGTAAAATCAGACATAGCCTCAGCTCCACAAAATGGATGCTGCCACCACAGACACAAGTCTGCCCTCCTGCTGCTGGGAGTCCTTCTAGTTTGGGAGGTGTGGACAAAGGGTTTCCTGCCAGGGGAGGTGCGTGCACCACCCCAGACAGGATTTTGTGTATTGGTCAGGTAGGGCTTGAAAGAAACCAGACATGCCTGTGGCTCACAAGGAGCCTCGGTGCATATGCCAGTTCAAACCGGTCCTGGGGCACACCAGTCCCAGGCCTGGGGCGAGCTGGACAAAGGATTGGGGGTGTAACCACCCCCCTTCCTGGTCCCACCCATAGGGAGGGACCTAGCAGGTAGTCCGGCCCCTAGAATCCGCTTAAAGGTAGGAGCTCTGTCCTAAGACTTCAGACATCCTGGAATCAACTTAACACTAAGAAGAAGACGGGAACTTCGACGCTCTGCCGCACAGAGGACTGAAGAAAATCTCCCCTGTGGTCAGGGAGTGACCACCTTGCTAACGCAAGCACCATCCAGCGAATCAACATCTGCTTTGCCGCCGCCTCCCGCCGGAGCCCGAGCCCAGAGACTGACAAGACCTGGACCTCCAGACCTCTCACCGCCCGATCCACAGTCCCTGAAAAGAGGAGACCCGTGGAGGCACCGAGACACGTGGAGCCAGCCATCTTGAAACGACCACGACAAGCTGACAAGTGCAACAACCGAGGCTCCCTCCAAGTTGTGCTTTGGGATCTGAGAAGCCCAACACCCGAGCAGCATCTGCACCAAAGGTGAGCCCTCCAGCATCTCCACGATCTGCGTGGGGCCCTTCTGAATTTTGCCACTCGACGCGCCTAACCGGTTGCTGGCCCGCTGGCTAGTAGCCATCTTGGCGACGAACTCTACAAAATACACCACTGGTCTGGTTGCTCCAGACTGGCCCTTGCTCCCCTCCAAAGGAGCAGTCCTTCTGACCTTGCTGGTCAGAACCATCAGCTTATTTCATCTCCTACAACAATTGCTTTTGCCAAGGCTTGTTTGCTTCGATCAAGTCGCCGTCACCGCCGACAGCGAGAGCCTGCGTGGGACAGCTCGTGAACCGACTCCTGGACGTCGTCGACCTCCAGGGACCACGTGGCTGCAGAGACAAGCTACACCTTTCTTCCTGTTTGCACCCGACATTGCCTGGTACCCACCTGGTGCCACGCTGGTCACTGGCTAGTGACTGTGAACGCTGTCCACTCTGCTTACAGGTCTTCAACATCTCCGATCCACTCTTGGATCCACTGCATCTCTCCCGGACCGACCGCCTGCAGCATCTTTGTCTTCAGGCTCCACTGAACAGATAGAAGAAACCCGACGCACTTCGAGGCCTATGCACCCGCTTCCTGTGGGTGAGGTAAAGCTGGCACACCTGTGCCCAAGTGTAGTAATACATCACTAGTGCCTGTGTTCCAAATCTTGAGTTCCTAGTCCATCCGGAAGATCCTCTTTGCAGTAACTTTGTACTTTTTACGCACCCATTGAAACCTATGGGAGCACGCGTGTGACTATTTGCTCTGCACACGCCACCCGTGGACCTCCTGGTCACTAACTGAAGTTAGCTCCTTGTAGGCCCAGCGATTCTAGAGGCCCTAGGCCTTTTCCCTTTTCTGTTCGTGGTACTTATACCACTATTTTAGTATATGGTTTGAGCGGCCACCAGGGCCTATCCATATAAAGTGCAACTTCTGTGTATTCTACTGTAATCTTGTTTGACGATTTGTGCTCCTGTGCTCATAAAGAGACTAGGGGTTACTTTGAGAAATAAATACATATATATTTTGAATATATATCTGTGTGGTGACCTTTCATTGGTATAAAAGGGGGTTGCATTTGGTAAAACAGCTGGCTTAACACGCTTCACGAGTTTAGCCCCAAAGACTGCTTAACCTACGCTACCACTAGGGCAGCTAGTCCGAAAAGGTTGACTTACAACCACACCATAAGGGTTGCTTGGCATGGTACAAGGTGATCACTTTAACTAGTGAGCATCATATACCAGGCCAACTTCTCACATTGGTGAGCAGCGGTTGGATTTGAGCTTGCTGTGTTTTACCATTGTAATCTCTTGGTTACCAATTGAAAGATCACATAGGTACCTGTAGGTACATATAAAAAAAGATTAGATATACATAAGTTCTACTGAACTTAGTTGTTGTAGAGCAAAGGGAGTAGCACACCCTGACTACAACTACTAGATAGGTTTAGTAGGTAAACCCAAGTGTAGGTAGATTGCAACACATCCACCCACACTTAAGAGCAATGGCCGGGGCAGAGGGGTCCACTGTACCTGTAGGAGAGTAGGGTCTGCTATCCTATGGTCACCCCAAATTTTTGCTTTTTGCTTCACTGGTTTTTGACATATTGAGGCTGTGGGCCTGCCAATCAGACCCCCAGCCTGCTGTTCTCTCTACTAAATTAAAACTATGCACCCTAGGTGCATAACCAATTGGAAGTGGATCACCCTGTCAGCCCCTGTACCAGTGTACACTAGGTACCCAGGGCATTGGTGTACCCAAGGCCTGCCAGGGGCTGCAGCATGTATTATGCCACCCCAGGCTTGGCCTAACAACCTGACACAACTGGCTGATCACTCAGCTGGGGTAAGTTGGTGTAATCACCTCTTACTTGGGTGTAGTATACCTATACCTAACCTTAAATGGGACACCTGGTAACCTATAAGTCACTCCTATGGCAGGCCTTAACAATCCTGAAGGCAGAGTGCTTGGTTCCATGTGAGATGGTGCTCTGGCATGAGCTGAGCCTGTCTGCAGTGGTCGGAACAACTTCCTTCTACTGTTTCCAGATATCGTCATACCATATACTCTTAAGTGCATTATGAACCTCGCGGTTAAATGCTATCTTTGGTTTGGCTTTATCAAAACATGTCGAGTAAGGTGTCATACGAATTGGAATACTAACCCCTCGCCAATTCTGGCGACGGGGTTAGCATTCCACCCTTCTAGAGGGACACGACATGTACAGTACCTGAAACCCGGGTAAAATCAGACATAGCCTCAGCTCCACAAAATGGATGCTGCCACCACAGACACAAGTCTGCCCTCCTGCTGCTGGGAGTCCTTCCAGCTTGGGAGGTGTGGACAAAGGGTTTCCTGCCAGGGGAGGTGCGTGCACCACCCCAGACAGGATTTTGTGTATTGGTCAGGTAGGGCTTGAAAGAAACCAGACATGCCTGTGGCTCACAAGGAGCCTCGGTGCATATGCCAGTTCAAACCGGTCCTGGGGCACACCAGTCCCGGGCCTGGGGCGAGCTGGACAAAGGATTGGGGGTGTAACCACCCCCCTTCCTGGTCCCACCCTTAGGGAGGGACCTAGCAGGTAGTCCGGCCCCTAGAATCCGCTTAAAGGTAGGAGCTGTGTCCTAAGACTTCAGACATCCTGGAATCAACTTGAAACTAAGAAGAAGACGGGAACTTCGACATTCTGCTGCACAGAAGACTGAAGAAAATCTCCCCTGTGGTCAGGGAGTGACCACCTTGCTAACGCAAGCACCATCCAGCGAATCAACGTCTGCTTTGCCGCCGCCTCCCGCCGGAGCCCGAGCCCAGAGACTGACAAGACCTGGACCTCCAGACCTCTCACCGCCCGATCCACAGTCCCTGCAAAGAGGAGACCCGTGGAGGCACCGAGACACGTGGAGCCAGCCATCTTGGAACGACTACGACAAGCTGACCAGTGCAACAACCGAGGCTCCCTCCAAGTTGTGCTTTGGGTCCTGAGAAGCCCAACCCTCGAGCAGCATCTGCACCAAAGGTGAGCCCTCCAGCATCTCCACGATCTGCGTGGGGCCCTTCTGCATTTTGCCACTCGACGCGCCTAACCGGTTGCTGGCCCGCTGGCTAGTGGCCATCTTGGCGACGAAATCTACGACAAACACCGCTGGTCTGGTTGCTCCAGACTGGCCCTTGCTCCCCTCCAAAGGAGCAATCCCTCTGACCTTGCTGGTCAGAACCAACAGCTGATTTCCGAATCCTCCTGCAATTGCTTTTGCCAAGGCTTGTTTGTTTCGATCAAGTCGCCGACACCGCCGACAGCGAGAGCCTGCGTGGGACAGCTCGTGAGCCGACTCCTGGACGTCGTCGACCTTCAGGGACCACGTGGCTGCGGAGACAAGCTACCCCTCATCACCTGTTTGCACCCGACATCGCCTGGTACCCACCTGGTGCCACGCTGGTCACTGGCTAGTGACTGTGAACACTGTCCCCTCTGCTTACAGGTCTTCAACATCTCCGATCCACTCTTGGATCCACTGCATCCCTTCCCGACCGACCGCCTGCAGCATCTTTGTCCCAGGCTCAACGGAACAGATAGAAGAAACCCGACGCACTTTGAGGCCTATGCACCCGCTTCCTGTGGGTGAGGTAAAGCTGGTACTCCGGTGCCCATGTGTAGTAATACATCTCTAGTGCCTGTGTTCCAAATCTTAAGTTCCTAGGTCATCCGGAAGATTCCTTTTGCAGTAACTTTGTACTTTTTACGCACCCATTGAAACCTATGGGAGCACGCGTGTGACTATTTGCGCTGCACACGCCACCCGGGGACCTCCTGGTCACTAACTGACGTTAGCTCCTTGTAGGCCCAGCGATTCTAGAGGCCCTAGGCCTTTTCCCTTTTCTGTTCGTGGTACTTATACCACTATTTTAGTATATGGTTTGAGTGGCCACCAGGGCCTACCCATATAAAGTGCAACTTCTGTGTATTCTGTGATAATCTTGTTTGACGATTTGTGCTCCTGTGCTCATAAAGAGACTAGGGGTAACTTTGATAAATAAATACATATATATTTTGAATATATATCTGTGTGGTGTCCTTTCATTGGTATAAAAGGGGGTTGCATTTGGTAAAACAGCTGGCTTAACACGCTTCACGAGTTTAGCCTCAAAGACTGCTTAGCCTACGCTACCACTAGGGCAGCTAGTCCGAAAAGGTTGACTTACAACCACACCATAAGGGTTGCTTGGCATGGTACAAGGTGGTCACTAGAACTAGTGAACAGCATATACCAGGCCAACTTCTCACATTGGTGAGCAGCGGTGGGATTTGAGCTTGCTGTGTTTTACCATTGTAATCTCTTGGTTACCAATTGAAAGATCACATAGGTACCTGTAGGTACATATAAAACAAGATTAGATATACATAAGTTCTACTGAACTTAGTTGTTGTAGAGCAAAGGGAGTAGCACACCCTGACTACAACTACTAGATAGGTTTAGTAGGTAAACCCAAGTGTAGGTAGATTGCAACACATCCACCCACACTTAAGAGCAATGGCCGGGGCAGAGGGGTCCACTGTACCCATCTCTGTTGAGAGTGACCCCCAGAGGGCACCATCCAGCTTTGCTACCCTTAATCAGAATGAGCTCAGGCATTTGGCAACTCTTAGAGGCCTTAAACAGCCCAAGAACCCAAACTCTGCTGAGCTCAGAGAGCTCTTACAGAATGATGAGAATCAGAGAGCACTCAAGAAAGCTTCCCAGTTAGCCCCCTTAGGGACAGGAACAGGAGGCCCCCCTTCTGAAGATGCCACTGAAGTACCCCTTCCCAATAGTCACCCCTTAGATGGGATGCCTACCACAGAGGAAGAAAGTGAAAAGGATACTGACAGTAGTGAGGATGAAGGGAGAACTAGCCCAGTGCCAAGTATTATACTTGGCCCAGCTAAACCAAGGCTATTGGGGACTGACAGTGGGTTCAACCCACTGGATCTCCCCAGTGGACTTAGCACAGGGCTTGGAAGGCAAAGGAATCGCTCAGGTGACTCCAATGCTTCCCATGGCTCTAGAGGCTCTCAAGGTCACTCCAGGAAAAGGATGACCACCCCTCAGAGGAGGGAACATGAGGCCAGAATGCAGGAAGCCCAGCTGAGGATCAGGAAGCAGGAGCTAGAAGTAGCCCTGATGGAAGAAAAACTGAACAAGGCTAGGCAACCTAGAGAGAGTGGGTCTATACCCACTGGTGGCAGCATTGTCCCTAAGGACAAAGATAGGGTCTTTGACAATAGGAACCTGTCTAAGGTTGTGCCCCCCTACAAAAGTGGGGATGACATCCACAAATGGATAACTGCTCTTGAGAGAGCCTGCAAAGTACAGCAGGTTCCTGAAGACCAGTGGGCAGCAATCCTCTGGCTCTCCTTTGAAGGAAGAGGCAGAGACAGACTCCTCACTGTTAGAGAAGAGGATGTCAGAAACTACAGAGTCCTGAAGAGTGTTCTGGTAGATGGGTTAGGCTTAACCACTGAACAGTACAGGTTAATGTTCAGAGACACCCAAAAGACACAGACTCAGGACTGGTCTGAATACATTGAATGTGCCACTAAGGCTTTGGAGGGTTGGTTGCTGGGAAGTAAGGTATCTGATTTTACAGGATTGTATAATTTGATGATGAGAGAACAGATTTTAAATAACTGTCAAAACCAGCAACTGCATCAACACTTGGTTGACTCTGATCTGACCTCTCCCCAAGAATTGGGAAAGAAGGCAGACAAATGGGTCAGAACCAGGGTTAAGCAAAAGAACCAGAACCAGGGCCAAGGGGGTGATCAGAAGAAAACAGACCAAAAGGGTGGAGATCAGAAACCTAAAGACCAGAAGTCTTCAACAGGGCCCCAAACTACTACTAAGGAGGGTGGGTCCCAACAGTCCAAAAAGAAGAAAGAAGGTCAGAAGAAACCCTGGTGCAATCATTGTAAAAATACAACTCACTGGACTAGTGATTGCAAAAAGGGTGGAGCCCCCAACACTGTTGCCCCTAAGGCACCTGCTCCCAGTACTACTGTTAGCAGTGTTGGTCCCCAGACAAAGGGTGTAGTGGGAATCACTATGGGAACTGAAGGAGATTCTGACTTAGACAGAACCCTTACACAGGCAGTCTTGATCTGTGATGGGGACATTGATTTGTCCCTGACTGTGAGCCCCAGTAACCTGGGCAAGTACAGACAGACTCCTTTAATTAATGACAAAGTGGCTCAAGCCTACAGGGACACATGTGCCAGTGTCACTATGGTGACACCAGGCTTTGTGGATCCTGGACAGTACATACCAGGTGAGAACTACCTGGTGACCAATGCCAGCAATGCCACTACTTCACATAGTGTGGCAGTTGTTAACTTCTCATGGGGAGGGGTAACTGGCCTCAAAAGGGTTGTGGTTAGTGCAGACCTCCCAGTAGAATGTTTGTTGGGCAATGACCTAGAGAGTTCTCTATGGTCAGAAGTGGAGTACAGGACTCATGCAGAGATGTTAGGTATATCATCACATGTCCTTGCTGTGACCAGGTCACAGGCCAAAAAGTGCCTCACTGAACCACAGGTCTTGGATCCTGGAACAATGGACCAAGCACCTACCAAGAAGAAGAACAGGAGGGTCAAGGCTGTGCCTTCCCCCCTGCCTCAGAGTGATGATCAGCCTTCCCAGGAAGCTGATCTAGAGGACCCTGAAGGAACTGTCCCTGAAGAGCTTGAACCTGATCAGGTTGAGTTTCTGGGGACAGGGGGACCTTCAAGGGCTGACTTGAGGCAGGCTCAGTTATCCTGTCCCTCTCTTGAACCCCTCAGACAGCTGGCTGCTGCTGAGGCTGCTGGGAATGCTCAAGGTACCCATAAAGTGTATTGGGATGAAGGGCTCCTTTATTCAGAGGCTAGAGACCCCAAGCCTGGTGCAACCAGGAGGTTGGTTATACCTCTGCAATTTAGGGGCTTCCTTCTTACCTTGGCCCATGACATTCCTTTAGCAGGACACCTAGGCCAGAATAAGACCTGGGACAGACTTGTCCCTCACTTTCACTGGCCTCATATGAATGAAGATACAAAGGAGTTTTGTCGCTCCTGTGTTACCTGCCAAGCCAGTGGCAAATCAGGTGGCACAACAAAGGCCCCCCTGATACCACTACCTGTGGTGGGGGTTCCCTTTGAAAGAGTGGGAATAGACATAGTGGGTCCCATGGATCCTCCCACTGCATCTGGGCACAGATTTATACTGGTGGTAGTGGATCATGCCACCAGGTACCCAGAGGCAATTCCCCTTAGGACCACTACAGCTCCTGTTGTGGCCAGGGCCCTGCTGGGAGTATTCTCCAGAGTGGGGTTTCCTAAGGAGGTAGTATCTGACAGAGGTACCAACTTTATGTCAGGATACTTGACAGCTATGTGGAAGGAATGTGGTGTCAACTACAAGTTCACCACCCCTTATCACCCACAATGCAATGGGCTTGTTGAGAGATTCAACAAGACCCTAAAGGGTATGATCAAAGGATTACCTGAAAAGCTCAGGCGAAGATGGGATATCCTTCTACCCTGCCTTCTGTTTGCTTACAGAGAGGTCCCACAAAAAGGAGTTGGCTACAGCCCCTTTGAATTGTTGTTTGGGCACCCTGTGAGAGGCCCACTGTGTTTGGTGAAGGAAGGATGGGAGTTACCTCTCAAAAAGCCTAAGCTAGACATAGCGGACTATGTACTTGGTCTCCGCTCCAGGATGGCTGAGTATATGGAGAAGGCATCTAAAAACCTTGAGGCAAGCCAGGCCTTACAGAAAGCTTGGCATGACCAAAAGGCTGTCTTGGTTGAGTATCAGCCAGGACAGAAGGTATGGGTGTTGGAGCCAGTGGCCCCAGCAGCACTCCAAGACAAATGGTCTGGACCCCATACAATCCTGGAAAAGAAGGGAGAGGTCACCTACTTGGTCGACCTAGGAACTCCCAGGAGTCCCCACAGGGTACTCCATGTTAACAGGCTTAAAGCATATGTTGACAGGGCAGACATGGGCTTGCTCATGGCTACAGATGAGGGACAGGAGGAAGAGAGTGACCCTCTCCCAGACCTGTTGTCTCAGAACCCTGAAGATGGCTCAGTTGAAGGAGTGACCCTTGGAGGCAACCTCACTGCCCATCAGCAGACTGAATGTAGACAGGTTCTACAATCATTTTCACATATGTTTTCCTTGATACCTAGTCAAACTGACTGGTGTACCCATGTTGTGGACACTGGTGACAGTCTGCCTGTAAAGAACAAACTTTACAGACAACCTGACCACGTCAGGGACTGTATAAAGGCTGAGGTACATAAAATGCTGGAATTAGGTGTCATTGAACCCTCAGAGAGCCCCTGGGCTAGCCCAGTGGTTCTGGTCCCCAAACCTCACACCAAAGATGGCAAGAGAGAGATGAGGTTCTGTGTGGATTACAGAGGACTCAATGCTGTCACCAGGACAGATGCACACCCTATTCCAAGGGCAGATGAGCTCATAGACAAACTAGCTTCTGCAAAGTTTTTGAGCACATTTGACTTGACAGCTGGCTATTGGCAAATCAGGTTAGCTGAGGAGTCTAAGGCCAAAACAGCATTCTCAACCCCAGGTGGGCATTATCAGTTTGTGGTGATGCCCTTTGGTCTGAAGAATGCACCTGCCACCTTCCAAAGGCTGGTGAACCAAGTCCTTACTGGGTTGGATGACTTTTGCGCAGCATATCTTGATGACATTGCTGTCTTTAGTTCCACCTGGGAGGATCACCTGATCCACCTGAAGAAGGCTCTTGAGGCTCTGCAAAGGGCAGGCCTCACTATCAAGGCTACTAAGTGCCAGATAGGGCAGAGTAAGGTTGTGTATTTGGGCCACCTTGTAGGTGGGGGCCAAGTTCAACCACTGGAGAGTAAGATACAGTCCATCAAGGATTGGTCCCCTCCAACCACCCAGACTCAAGTTCGAGCTTTCTTGGGCTTGACTGGGTATTACAGGAAGTTTGTTAAGAACTATGGGTCCATTGTGACTCCTCTTAATGATCTGACATCCAAGAAGATGCCCAAAAAGGTTCAGTGGACAGTAAGCTGTCAAAAGGCATTTGATGACCTGAAGGAGGCCATGTGCTCTGCACCTATCCTGAAAAGTCCTGACTACTCCAAAGAGTTTATTGTCCAAACAGATGCTTCTGAGTTGGGTGTGGGAGCTGTGCTGTCACAACTTAATGTAGATGGTCAAGACCAACCCATTGCTTTTATTAGCAGAAGGTTGACCCCCAGAGAGAAGAATTGGTCAGCTATTGAGAGGGAGGCCTTTGCTGTGGTGTGGGCCCTGAAGAAGCTGAGGCCATACTTGTTTGGCACTCACTTCAAGATTCAGACCGACCATAAGCCCCTCTTGTGGCTAAATCAGATGAAGGGTGAAAACCCCAAACTGCTTAGGTGGTCCATTTCCCTACAGGGGATGGACTTTACAGTGGAGCACCGGCCAGGTACTGACCATGGGAATGCAGATGGTCTCTCCAGGTACTTCCACTTAGGACATGAAGACGAGACTGGTCAAGGCTAGTTTAATGTCCCAGCGTTTGGGGGGGGGTTGTGTAGGAGAGTAGGGTCTGCTATCCTATGGTCACCCCAAATTTTTGCTTTTTGCTTCACTGGTTTTTGACATATTGAGGCTGTGGGCCTGCCAATCAGACCCCCAGCCTGCTGTTCTCTCTACTAAATTAAAACTATGCACCCTAGGTGCATAACCAATTGGAAGTGGATCACCCTGTCAGCCCCTGTACCAGTGTACACTAGGTACCCAGGGCATTGGTGTACCCAAGGCCTGCCAGGGGCTGCAGCATGTATTATGCCACCCCAGGCTTGGCCTAACAACCTGACACAACTGGCTGATCACTCAGCTGGGGTAAGTTGGTGTAATCACCTCTTACTTGGGTGTAGTATACCTATACCTAACCTTAAATGGGACACCTGGTAACCTATAAGTCACTCCTATGGCAGGCCTTAACAATCCTGAAGGCAGAGTGCTTGGTTCCATGTGAGATGGTGCTCTGGCATGAGCTGAGCCTGTCTGCAGTGGTCGGAACAACTTCCTTCTACTGTTTCCAGATATCGTCATACCATATACTCTTAAGTGCATTATGAACCTCGCGGTTAAATGCTATCTTTGGTTTGGCTTTATCAAAACATGTCGAGTAAGGTGTCATACGAATTGGAATACTAACCCCTCGCCAATTCTGGCGACGGGGTTAGCATTCCACCCTTCTAGAGGGACACGACATGTACAGTACCTGAAACCCGGGTAAAATCAGACATAGCCTCAGCTCCACAAAATGGATGCTGCCACCACAGACACAAGTCTGCCCTCCTGCTGCTGGGAGTCCTTCCAGCTTGGGAGGTGTGGACAAAGGGTTTCCTGCCAGGGGAGGTGCGTGCACCACCCCAGACAGGATTTTGTGTATTGGTCAGGTAGGGCTTGAAAGAAACCAGACATGCCTGTGGCTCACAAGGAGCCTCGGTGCATATGCCAGTTCAAACCGGTCCTGGGGCACACCAGTCCCGGGCCTGGGGCGAGCTGGACAAAGGATTGGGGGTGTAACCACCCCCCTTCCTGGTCCCACCCTTAGGGAGGGACCTAGCAGGTAGTCCGGCCCCTAGAATCCGCTTAAAGGTAGGAGCTGTGTCCTAAGACTTCAGACATCCTGGAATCAACTTGAAACTAAGAAGAAGACGGGAACTTCGACATTCTGCTGCACAGAAGACTGAAGAAAATCTCCCCTGTGGTCAGGGAGTGACCACCTTGCTAACGCAAGCACCATCCAGCGAATCAACGTCTGCTTTGCCGCCGCCTCCCGCCGGAGCCCGAGCCCAGAGACTGACAAGACCTGGACCTCCAGACCTCTCACCGCCCGATCCACAGTCCCTGCAAAGAGGAGACCCGTGGAGGCACCGAGACACGTGGAGCCAGCCATCTTGGAACGACTACGACAAGCTGACCAGTGCAACAACCGAGGCTCCCTCCAAGTTGTGCTTTGGGTCCTGAGAAGCCCAACCCTCGAGCAGCATCTGCACCAAAGGTGAGCCCTCCAGCATCTCCACGATCTGCGTGGGGCCCTTCTGCATTTTGCCACTCGACGCGCCTAACCGGTTGCTGGCCCGCTGGCTAGTGGCCATCTTGGCGACGAAATCTACGACAAACACCGCTGGTCTGGTTGCTCCAGACTGGCCCTTGCTCCCCTCCAAAGGAGCAATCCCTCTGACCTTGCTGGTCAGAACCAACAGCTGATTTCCGAATCCTCCTGCAATTGCTTTTGCCAAGGCTTGTTTGTTTCGATCAAGTCGCCGACACCGCCGACAGCGAGAGCCTGCGTGGGACAGCTCGTGAGCCGACTCCTGGACGTCGTCGACCTTCAGGGACCACGTGGCTGCGGAGACAAGCTACCCCTCATCACCTGTTTGCACCCGACATCGCCTGGTACCCACCTGGTGCCACGCTGGTCACTGGCTAGTGACTGTGAACACTGTCCCCTCTGCTTACAGGTCTTCAACATCTCCGATCCACTCTTGGATCCACTGCATCCCTTCCCGACCGACCGCCTGCAGCATCTTTGTCCCAGGCTCAACGGAACAGATAGAAGAAACCCGACGCACTTTGAGGCCTATGCACCCGCTTCCTGTGGGTGAGGTAAAGCTGGTACTCCGGTGCCCATGTGTAGTAATACATCTCTAGTGCCTGTGTTCCAAATCTTAAGTTCCTAGGTCATCCGGAAGATTCCTTTTGCAGTAACTTTGTACTTTTTACGCACCCATTGAAACCTATGGGAGCACGCGTGTGACTATTTGCGCTGCACACGCCACCCGGGGACCTCCTGGTCACTAACTGACGTTAGCTCCTTGTAGGCCCAGCGATTCTAGAGGCCCTAGGCCTTTTCCCTTTTCTGTTCGTGGTACTTATACCACTATTTTAGTATATGGTTTGAGTGGCCACCAGGGCCTACCCATATAAAGTGCAACTTCTGTGTATTCTGTGATAATCTTGTTTGACGATTTGTGCTCCTGTGCTCATAAAGAGACTAGGGGTAACTTTGATAAATAAATACATATATATTTTGAATATATATCTGTGTGGTGTCCTTTCATTGGTATAAAAGGGGGTTGCATTTGGTAAAACAGCTGGCTTAACACGCTTCACGAGTTTAGCCTCAAAGACTGCTTAGCCTACGCTACCACTAGGGCAGCTAGTCCGAAAAGGTTGACTTACAACCACACCATAAGGGTTGCTTGGCATGGTACAAGGTGGTCACTAGAACTAGTGAACAGCATATACCAGGCCAACTTCTCACAGTACCCATCTCTGTTGAGAGTGACCCCCAGAGGGCACCATCCAGCTTTGCTACCCTTAACCAGAATGAGCTCAGGCATTTGGCAACTCTTAGAGGCCTTAAACAGCCCAAGAACCCCACCTCTGCTGAGCTCAGAGAACTCTTGCAAAATGATGAGAATCAGAGAGAACTCAGGAAAGCTTCCCAGTTAGCCCCCTTAGGGTCAGGAACAGGAGGCCCCCCTTCTGAAGATGCTACAGAGGTACCCAGTTCCAATATCCATCCCTTAGATGAGAATCATACTACAGGGGAGGAAAGTGGTGAGGATACAGAAAGTAGTGAGGATGAAGGGAGAACTAGCCCAGTGCCAAGTGTTATACTTGGCCCAGCTAAACTAAGGCTACTGGGGATTGACAGTGGGTTTACCCCATTGGATCTCCCCAGTGGACTTAACACAGGGCTTGGGAGGCAAAGGAATCGCTCAGGTGACTCCAATGCTTCCCATGGCTCTAGAGGCTCTCAAGGTCACTCCAGGAAAAGGATGACCACCCCTCAGAGGAGGGAACATGAGGCCAGAATGCAGGAAGCCCAGCTGAGGATCAGGAAGCAGGAGCTAGAAGTAGCCCTGATGGAAGAAAAACTGAACAAGGCTAGGCAACCTAGAGAGAGTGGGTCTATACCCACTGGTGGCAGCATTGTCCCTAAGGACAAAGATAGGGTCTTTGATAATAGGAACCTGTCTAAGGTTGTGCCCCCCTACAAAAGTGGGGATGACATCCACAAATGGATAACTGCTCTTGAGAGAGCCTGCAAAGTACAGCAGGTTCCTGAAGACCAGTGGGCAGCAATCCTCTGGCTCTCCTTTGAAGGAAGAGGCAGAGACAGACTCCTCACTGTTAGAGAAGAGGATGTCAGAAATTACAGAGTCCTGAAGAGTGTTCTGGTAGATGGGTTAGGCTTAACCACTGAACAGTACAGGTTAATGTTCAGAGACACCCAAAAGACACAGACTCAGGACTGGTCTGAATATGTTGAATGTGCCACTAAGGCTTTGGAGGGTTGGTTGCTGGGAAGTAAGGTATCTGATTTTACAGGATTGTATAATTTGATGATGAGAGAACAGATTTTAAATAACTGTCAAAACCAGCAACTGCATCAACACTTGGTTGACTCTGATCTGACCTCTCCCCAAGAATTGGGAAAGAAGGCAGACAAATGGGTCAGAACCAGGGTTAAGCAAAAGAACCAGAACCAGGGCCAAGGGGGTGATCAGAAGAAAACAGACCAAAAGGGTGGAGATCAGAAACCTAAAGACCAGAAGTCTTCAACAGGGCCCCAAACTACTGCTAAGGAGGGTGGGTCCCAACAGTCCAAAAAGAAGAAAGAAGGTCAAAAGAAACCCTGGTGCAATCATTGCAAAAATACAACTCACTGGACTAGTGATTGCAAAAAGGGTGGAGCCCCCAACACTGTTGCCCCTAAGGCACCTGCTCCCAGTACTACTGTTAGCAGTGTTGGTCCCCAGACAAAGGGTGTAGTGGGAATCACTATGGGAACTGAAGGAGATTCTGACTTAGACAGAACCCTGACACAGGCAGTCTTGATCTGTGATGGGGACATTGATTTGTCCCTGACTGTGAGCCCCAGTAACCTGGGCAAGTACAGACAGACTCCTTTAATAAATGAAAAAGTGGCTCAAGCCTACAGGGACACATGTGCCAGTGTCACTATGGTGACACCAGGCTTTGTGGACCCTGGACAGTACATACCAGGTGAGAACTACCTGGTGACCAATGCCAGCAATGCCACTACTTCACATAGTGTGGCAGTTGTTAACTTCTCATGGGGAGGGGTAACTGGCCTCAAAAGGGTTGTGGTTAGTGCAGACCCCCCAGTAGAATGTTTGTTGGGCAATGACCTAGAGAGTTCTCTATGGTCAGAAGTGGAGTACAGGACTCATGCAGAGATGTTAGGTATATCATCACATGTCCTTGCTGTGACCAGGTCACAGGCCAAAAAGTGCCTCACTGAACCTCAGGTCTTGGATCCTGGAACAATGGACCAAGCACCTACCAAGAAGAAGAACAGGAGGGTCAAGGCTGTGCCTTCCCCCTGCCTCAGAGTGATGATCAGCCTTCCCAGGAAGCTGATCTAGAAGACCCTGAAGGAACTGTCCCTGAAGAGCTTGAACCTGATCAGGTTGAGTTTCTGGGGACAGGGGGACCTTTAAGGGCTGACTTGAGGCAGGCTCAGTTATCCTGTCCCTCTCTTGAACCCCTCAGACAGCTGGCTGCTGCTGAGGCTGCTGGGAATGCTCAAGGTACCCATAAAGTGTATTGGGATGAAGGGCTCCTTTATTCAGAGGCTAGAGACCCCAAGCCTGGTGCTACCAGGAGGTTGGTTATACCTCTGCAATTTAGGGGCTTCCTTCTCACCTTGGCCCATGATATTCCTTTAGCAGGACACTTAGGCCAGAACAAGACTTGGGACAGGCTTGTCCCTCACTTTCACTGGCCTCATATGAATGAAGATACAAAGGAGTGTTGTCGCTCCTGTGTGACCTGCCAAGCCAGTGGCAAATCAGGTGGCACAACAAAGGCCCCCCTAATACCACTACCTGTGGTGGGGGTCCCCTTTGAAAGAGTGGGAATAGACATAGTGGGTCCCATGGATCCTCCCACTGCATCTGGGCACAGATTTATACTGGTGGTAGTGGATCATGCCACCAGGTATCCAGAGGCAATTCCCCTTAGGACCACTACAGCTCCTGTTGTGGCCAGGGCCCTGCTGGGAGAATTCTCCAGAGTGGGGTTTCCTAAGGAGGTAGTATCTGACAGAGGTACCAACTTTATGTCAGGATACTTGACAGCTATGTGGAAGGAATGTGGTGTCAACTACAAGTTCACCACCCCTTATCACCCACCATGCAATGGGCTTGTTGAGAGATTCAACAAGACCCTAAAGGGTATGATCAAAGGATTACCTGAAAAGCTCAGGCGAAGATGGGACATCCTTCTACCCTGCCTTCTGTTTGCTTACAGAGAGGTCCCACAAAAAGGAGTTGGCTACAGCCCCTTTGAATTGTTGTTTGGGCACCCTGTGAGAGGCCCACTGTGTTTGGTGAAGGAAGGATGGGAGTTACCTCTCAAAAAGCCTAAGCTAGACATAGTGGACTATGTACTTGGTCTCCGCTCCAGGATGGCTGAGTATATGGAGAGGGCATCCAAAAACCTTGAGGCAAGCCAGGCCTTACAGAAAGCTTGGCATGACCAAAAGGCTGTCTTGGTTGAGTTTCAGCCAGGACAGAAGGTATGGGTGTTGGAGCCAGTGGCCCCAGCAGCACTCCAAGACAAATGGTCTGGACCCCATACAATCCTGGAAAAGAAGGGAGAGGTCACCTACTTGGTCGACCTAGGAACTCCCAGGAGTCCCCACAGGGTACTCCATGTTAACAGGCTTAAAGCATATGTTGACAGGGCAGACATGGGCTTGCTCATGGCTACAGATGAGGGACAGGAGGAAGAGAGTGACCCTCTCCCAGACCTGTTGTCTCAGAACCCTGAAGATGGCTCAGTTGAAGGAGTGACCCTTGGAGGCAACCTCACTGCCCATCAGCAGACTGAATGTAGACAGGTTCTACAATCATTTTCACATATGTTTTCCTTGATACCTAGTCAAACTGACTGGTGTACCCATGTGGTGGACACTGGTGACAGTCTGCCTGTAAAGAACAAGCTTTCAGACAACCAGACCACGTCAGGGACTGTATAAAGGCTGAGGTACATAAAATGCTGGAATTAGGTGTCATTGAACCCTCAGAGAGCCCCTGGGCTAGCCCAGTGGTTCTGGTCCCCAAACCTCACACCAAAGATGGCAAGAGAGAGATGAGGTTCTGTGTGGACTACAGGGGTCTCAATGCTGTCACCAGGACAGATGCACACCCTATTCCAAGGGCAGATGAGCTCATAGACAAACTAGCTTCTGCAAAGTTTTTGAGCACATTTGACTTAACAGCTGGCTATTGGCAAATCAGATTAGCTGAGGAGTCTAAGGCCAAAACAGCATTCTCAACCCCAGGTGGGCACTACCAGTTTGTGGTGATGCCCTTTGGTCTGAAGAATGCACCTGCCACCTTCCAAAGGCTGGTGAACCAAGTCCTTACTGGGTTGGATGACTTTTGCGCAGCATATCTTGATGACATTGCTGTCTTTAGCTCCACCTGGGAGGATCACCTGATCCACCTGAAGAAGGCTCTTGAGGCTCTGCAAAGGGCAGGCCTCACTATCAAGGCTACTAAGTGCCAGATAGGGCAGAGTAAGGTTGTGTATTTGGGCCACCTTGTAGGTGGAGGCCAAGTTCAACCACTGGAGAGTAAGATACAATCCATCAAGGACTGGTCCCCTCCAACCACCCAGACTCAAGTTCGAGCTTTCTTGGGCTTGACTGGGTACTACAGGAAGTTTGTTAAGAACTATGGGTCCATTGTGACTCCTCTTAATGATCTAACATCCAAGAAGATGCCCAAAAAGGTTCAGTGGACAGTAAGCTGTCAAAAGGCATTTGATGACCTGAAGGAGGCCATGTGCTCTGCACCTATCCTGAAAAGTCCTGACTACTCCAAAGAGTTTATTGTCCAAACAGATGCTTCTGAGTTGGGTGTGGGAGCTGTGCTGTCACAACTTAATGTAGATGGTCAAGACCAACCCATTGCTTTTATTATCAGAAGGTTGACCCCCAGAGAGAAGAATTGGTCAGCTATTGAGAGGGAGGCCTTTGCTGTGGTGTGGGCCCTGAAGAAGCTGAGGCCATACTTGTTTGGCACTCACTTCAAGATTCAGACCGACCATAAGCCCCTCTTGTGGCTAAATCAGATGAAGGGTGAAAATCCCAAACTGCTTAGGTGGTCCATTTCCCTACAGGGGATGGACTTTACAGTGGAGCACCGGCCAGGTACTGACCATGGGAATGCAGATGGTCTCTCCAGGTACTTTCACTTAGGACATGAAGACGAGACTGGTCAAGGCTAGTTTAATGTCCCAGCATTTGGGGGGGGGGGGGTTGTGTAGGAGAGTAGGGTCTGCTATCCTATGGTCACCCCAAATTTTTTATTTTTGCTTCACTGGTTTTTGACATATTGAGGCTGTGGGCCTGCCAATCAGACCCCCAGCCTGCTGTTCTCTCTACTAAATTAAAACTATGCACCCTAGGTGCATAACCAATTGGAAGTGGATCACCCTGTCAGCCCCTGTACCAGTGTACACTAGGTACCCAGGGCATTGGTGTACCCAAGGCCTGCCAGGGGCTGCAGCATGTATTATGCCACCCCAGGCTTGGCCTAACAATTCGACACAACTGGCTGATCACTCAGCTGGGGTAAGTTGGTGTAATCACCTCTTACTTAGGTGTAGTATACCTAACCTTAAATGGGACACCTGGTAACCTATAAGTCACTCCTATGGCAGGCCTTAACAATCTTGAAGGCAGAGTTCTTGGTTCCATGTGAGATGGTGCTCTGGCATAAGCTGAGCCTGTCTGCAGTGGTCGGAACAACTTCCTTCTACTGTTTCCAGATATCGTCATACCATATACTCTTAAGTGCATTATGAACCTCGCGGTTAAATGCTATCTTTGGTTTGGCTTTATCAAAACATGTTGAGTAAGGTGTCATACAAATTGGAATACTAACCCCTCGCCAATTCTGGCGACGGGGTTAGCATTCCACCCTTATAGAGGGACACGACATGTACAGTACCTGAAACCCGGGTAAAATCAGACATAGCCTCAGCTCCACAAAATGGATGCTGCCACCACAGACACAAGTCTGCCCTCCTGCTGCTGGGAGTCCTTCCAGCTTGGGAGGTGTGGACAAAGGGTTTCCTGCCAGGGGAGGTGCGTGCACCACCCCAGACAGGATTTTGTGTATTGGTCAGGTAGGGCTTGAAAGAAACCAGACATGCCTGTGGCTCACAAGGAGCCTCGGTGCATATGCCAGTTCAAACCGGTCCTGGGGCACACCAGTCCCGGGCCTGGGGCGAGCTGGACAAAGGATTGGGGGTGTAACCACCCCCCTTCCTGGTCCCACCCATAGGGAGGGACCTAGCAGGTAGTCCGGCCCCTAGAATCCGCTTAAAGGTAGGAGCTCTGTCCTAAGACTTCAGACATCCTGGAATCAACTTAACACTAAGAAGAAGACGGGAACTTCGACGCTCTGCCGCACAGAGGACTGAAGAAAATCTCCCCTGTGGTCAGGGTGTGAACACCTTGCTAACGCAAGCACCATCCAGCGAATCAACGTCTGCTTTGCCGCCGCCTCCCGCCGGAGCCCGAGCCCAGAGACTGACAAGACCTGGACCTCCAGACCTCTCACCGCCCGATCCACAGTCCCTGAAAAGAGGAGACCCGTGGAGGCACCGAGACACGTGGAGCCAGCCATCTTGAAACGACCACGACAAGCTGACAAGTGCAACAACCGAGGCGCCCTCCAAGTTGTGCTTTGGGATCTGAGAAGCCCAACACCCGAGCAGCATCTGCACCAAAGGTGAGCCCTCCAGCATCTCCACGATCTGCGTGGGGCCCTTCTGCATTTTGCCACTCGACGCGCCTAACCGGTTGCTGGCCCGCTGGCTAGTAGCCATCTTGGCGACGAACTCTACGAAATACACCACTGGTCTGGTTGCTCCAGACTGGCCCTTGCTCCCCTCCAAAGGAGCAGTCCTTCTGACCTTGCTGGTCAGAACCATCAGCTTATTTCATCTCCTACAACAATTGCTTTTGCCAAGGCTTGTTTGCTTCGATCAAGTCGCCGACACTGCCGACAGCAAGAGCCTGCGTGGGACAGCTCGTGAACCGACTCCTGGACGTCGTCGACCTCCAGGGACCACGTGGCTGCAGAGACAAGCTACACCTTTCTTCCTGTTTGCACCCGACATTGCCTGGTACCCACCTGGTGCCACGCTGGTCACTGGCTAGTGACTGTGAACACTGTCCCCTCTGCTTACAGGTCTTCAACATCTCTGATCCACTCTTGGATCCACTGCATCTCTCCCGGACCGACCGCCTGCAGCATCTTTGTCTTCAGGCTCCACGGAACAGATAGAAGAAACCCGACGCACTTCGAGGCCTATGCACCCGCTTCCTGTGGGTGAGGTAAAGCTGGCACACCTGTGCCCAAGTGTAGTAATACATCTCTAGTGCCTGTGTTCCAAATCTTGAGTTCCTAGTCCATCCGGAAGATCCTCTTTGCAGTAACTTTGTACTTTTTACGCACCCATTGAAACCTATGGGAGCACGCGTGTGACTATTTGCTCTGCACACGCCACCCGTGGACCTCCTGGTCACTAACTGAAGTTAGCTCCTTGTAGGCCCAGCGATTCTAGAGGCCCTAGGCCTTTTCCCTTTTCTGTTCGTGGTACTTATACCACTATTTTAGTATATGGTTTGAGCGGCCACCAGGGCCTATCCATATAAAGTGCAACTTCTGTGTATTCTACTGTAATCTTGTTTGACGATTTGTGCTCCTGTGCTCATAAAGAGACTAGGGGTTACTTTGAGAAATAAATACATATATATTTTGAATATATATCTGTGTGGTGACCTTTCATTGGTATAAAAGGGGGTTGCATTTGGTAAAACAGCTGGCTTACCACGCTTCACGAGTTTAGCCCCAAAGACTGCTTAGCCTACGCTACCACTAGGGCAGCTAGTCCGAAAAGGTTGACTTACAACCACACCATAAGGGTTGCTTGGCATGGTACAAGGTGATCACTTTAACTAGTGAGCATCATATACCAGGCCAACTTCTCACACCCTGGGTGTCTAGTTTACAAAAATGTATAGGTTTGCTAGGTTTCCCTAGGTGCCGGCAGGGCTAGGGTTCAAAAACTACAGCTCGTCACTTTGCCAAAAAAGGGTCAATTTTCACTGCAAAATTGAGGTGTGACCACGTCGCGTTTTGCGCCGTTTCCTGTCGCGGGCACTAAGCCGACCCACACAAATGAGGTACCATTTTTCTCGTAGGACTTTGGGGAACGCGGGGTGGGTGGAAATTTGCGGATCCACGCAGATTCCAGAACTTTCCATCACAGAAATGTGGGGAAAATGTGTTTTTTTTGTCAATTTTTTTACGTTTGCAAGGGATTCTGGGTAACAGACCATGGTGGGAGGCAGTCAAGTCACCCCATCCTGGATTCCCCTGGGTGTCTAGTTTTCAAAAATGTATAGGTTTGCTAGGTTTCCCTAGGTGCCGGCAGGGCTAGGGTTCAAAAACTACAGCTCGTCACTTTGCAAAAAAGGGTCATTTTTCACTGCAAAATTGAGGTGTGACCACGTTGCGTTTTGCGCCGTTTCCTGTCGCGGGCACTATGCCGACCCGCACAAGTGAGGTACCATTTGTCTTGTAGGACTTTGGGGAACGCGGGGTGGGTGGAAATTTGTGGATCCACGCAGATTCCAGAACTTTCCATCACAGAAATGTGGGGAAAATGTGTTTTTTTTGTCAATTTGTTATGTTTGCAAGGGATACTGTGCTACAGACCATCGTGGGAGGCAGTCAAGTCACCCCATCCTGGATTCCCCTTGGTGTCTAGTTTTCAAAAATGTATAGGTTTGCTAGGTTTCCCTAGGTGCCGGCAGGGCTAGGGTTCAAAACCTACAGCTCGTCACTTTGCCAAAAAAGGGTCATTTTTCACTGCAAAATTGAGGTGTGACCACGTTGCGTTTTGTGCCGTTTCCTGTCGCGGGCACTAGGCTGACCCGCACAAGTGAGGTACCATTTTTCTCGTAGGACTTTGGGGATCGCGGGGTGGGTGGAAATTTGTAGATCCACGCAGATTCCAGAACTTTCCATCACAGAAATGTGGGGAAAATGTGTTTTTTTGTCAATTTTTTACGTTTGCAAGGGATTCTGGATAACAGACCATGGTGGGAGGCAGTCAAGTCACCCCATCCTGGATTCCCCTGGGTGTCTAGTTTACAAAAATGTATAGGTTTGCTAGGTTTCCCTAGGTGCCGGCAGGGCTAGGGTTAAAAAACTACAGCTCGTCACTTTGCCAAAAAAGGGTCATTTTTCACTGCAAAATTGAGGTGTGACCACGTTGCGTTTTGCGCCGTTTCCTGTCGCGGGCACTAGGCCGACCCGCACAAGTGAGGTACCATTTTTCTCGTAGGACTTTGGGGAATGTGGGGTGGGTGGAAATTTGTGGATCCACGCAGATTCCAGAACTTTCCAACACAGAAATGTGGGGAAAATGTGTTTTTTTTGTCAATTGTTTACGTTTGCAAGGGATTCTGGGTAACAAACCATGGTGGGAGGCAGTCAAATCACCCCATCCTGGAATCCCCTGGGTGTCTAGTTTTCAAAAATGTATAGGTTTGCTAGGTTTCCCTAGGTGCCGGCAGTGCTAGGGTTCAAAACCTACAGCTCGTCACTTTGCCAAAAAAGGGTCATTTTTCACTGCAAAATTGAGGTGTGACCACGTTGCGTTTTGCGCCGTTTCCTGTCGCGGGCACTAGGCCGACCCGCACAAGTGAGGTACCATTTTTCTCGTAGGACTTTGGGGAACGCGGGGTGGGTGGAAATTTGTGGATCCACGAAGATTCCAGAACTTTCCATCACAGAAATGTGGGGAAAATGTGTTTTTTTTGTCAATTTTTTACATTTGCAAGGGATTCTGGGTAACAGACCATGGTGGGAGGCAGTCAAGTCACCCCATCCTGGATTCCCCTGGGTGTCTAGTTTACAAAAATGTATAGGTTTGCTAGGTTTCCCTAGGTGCCGGCAGGGCTAGGGTTAAAAAACTACAGCTAGTCACTTTGCCAAAAAAGGGTCATTTTTCACTGCAAAATTGAGGTGTGACCACGTTGCGTTTTGCGCCGTTTCCTGTCGCGGGCACGATGACGACCCGCACAAGTGAGGTACCATTTGTCTTGTAGGACTTTGGGGAACGCGGGGTGGGTGGAAATTTGTGGATCCACGCAGATTCCAGAACTTTCCATCACAGAAATGTGGGGAAAATGTGTTTTTTTTGTCAATTTTTTACGTTTGCAAGGGATTCTGGGTAACCGACCATGGTGGGATGCAGTCAAGTCACCCCATCCTGGTTTCCCCTGGGTGTCTAGTTTACAAAAATGTATAGGCTTGCTAGGTTTCCCTAGGTGCCGGCAGGGCTAGGGTTAAAAAACTACAGCTCGTCACTTTGCCAAAAAAGGGTCATTTTTCACTGCAAAATTGAGGTGTGACCATGTTGCATTTTTCGCCGTTTCCTGTCGCGGGCACTAGGCCGACCCGCACAAGTGAGGTACCATTTTTCTCGTAGGACTTTGGGGATCGCGGGGTGGGTGGAAATTTGTAGATCCACACAGATTCCAGAACTTTCCATCACAGAAATGTGGGGAAAATGTGTTTTTTTTGTCAATTTTTTACGTTTGCAAGGGATTCTGGGTAACAGACCATGGTGGGAGGCAGTCAAGTCACCCCATCCTGGATTCCTCTGGGTGTCTAGTTTACAAAAATGTATAGGTTTGCTAGGTTTCCCTAGGTGCCGGCAGGGCTAGGGTTCAAAAACTACAGCTCGACACTTTGCCAAAAAAGGGTCAATTTTCACTGCAAAATTGAGGTGTGACCACGTCGCGTTTTGTGCCGTTTCCTGTCGGGGGCACTAGGCCGACCCGCACAAGTGAGGTACCATTTTTCTCGTAGGACTTTGGGGAACGCGGGGTGGGTGGAAATTTGTGGATCCACGCAGATTCCAGAACTTTCCATCACAGAAATGTGGGGAAAATGTTTTTTTTGTCAATATTTTACGTTTGCAAGGGATTCTGGGTAACAGACCATGGTGGGAGGCAGTCAAGTCACCCCATCCTGGATTCCCCTGGGTGTCTAGTTTTCAAAAATGTATAGGTTTGCTAGGTTTCCCTAGGTGCCGGCAGGGCTAGGGTTCAAAAACTACAGCTAGTCACTTTGCCAAAAAAGGGTCATTTTTCACTGCAAAATTGAGGTGTGACCACGTTGCGTTTTGCGCCGTTTCCTGTCGCGGGCACTAGGCCGACCCGCACAAGTGAGGTACCATTTTTCTTGTAGGACTTTGGGAAACGTGGGGTGGGTGGAAATTTGTGGATCCACGCAGATTCCAGAACTTTCCAACACAGAAATGTGGGGAAAATGTGTTTTTTTTGTCAATTGTTTCCGTTTGCAAGGGATTCTGGGTAACAAACCATGGTGGGAGGCAGTCAAATCACCCCATCCTGGATTCCCCTGGGTGTCTAGTTTTCAAAAATGTATAGGTTTGCTAGGTTTCCCTAGGTGCCGGCAGGGCTAGGGTTCAAAACCTACAGCTCGTCACTTTGCCAAAAAAGGGTCATTTTTCACTGCAAAAATGAGGTGTGACCACGTTGCGTTTTGCGCCGTTTCCTGTCGCGGGCACTAGGCCGACCCGCACAAGTGAGGTACCATTTTTCTCGTAGGACTTTGGGGATCGCGGGGTGGGTGGAAATTTGTAGATCCACGCAGATTCCAGAACTTTCCATCACAGAAATGTGGGGAAAATGTGTTTTTTTTGTCAATTTTTTACGTTTGCAAGGGATTCTGGGTAACAGACCATGGTGGGAGGCAGTCAAGTCACCCCATCCTGGATTCCCCTGGGTGTCTAGTTTACAAAAATGTATAGGTTTGCTAGGTTTCCCTAGGTGCCGGCAGGGCTAGGGTTCAAAAACTACAGCTCGACACTTTGCCAAAAAAGGGTCAATTTTCACTGCAAAATTGAGGTGTGACCACGTCGCGTTTTGCGCCGTTTCCTGTCGCGGGCACTAGGCCGACCCGCACAAGTGAGGTACCATTTTTCTCGAAGGACTTTGGGGAACGCGGGGTGGGTGGAAATTTGTGGATCCACACAGATTCCAGAACTTTCCATCACAGAAATGTGGGGAAAATGTGTTTTTTTTGTCAATATTTTACGTTTGCAAGGGATTCTGGGTAACAGACCATGGTGGGAGGCAGTCAAGTCACCCCATCCTGGATTCCCCTGGGTGTCTAGTTTTCAAAAATGTATAGGTTTGCTAGGTTTCCCTAGGTGCCGGCAGGGCTAGGGTTCAAAAACTACAGCTAGTCACTTTGCCAAAAAAGGGTCATTTTTCACTGCAAAATTGAGGTGTGACCACGTTGCGTTTTGCGCCGTTTCCTGTCGCGGGCACTAGGCCGACCCGCACAAGTGAGGTACCATTTTTCTCGTAGGACTTTGGGGAATGTGGGGTGGGTGGAAAATTGTGGATCCACGCAGATTCCAGAACTTTCCAACACAGAAATGTGGGGAAAATGTGTTTTTTTTGTCAATTGTTTACATTTGCAAGGGATTCTGGGTAACAAAACATGGTGGGAGGCAGTCAAATCACCCCATCCTGGATTCCCCTGGGTGTCTAGTTTTCAAAAATGTATAGGTTTGCTAGGTTTCCCTAGGTGCCGGCAGGGCTAGGGTTCAAAAACTACAGCAAGTCACTTTGCCAAAAAGGGGTCATTTTTCACTGCAAAATTGAGGTGTGACCACGTTGCGTTTTGCGCCGTTTCCTGTCGCGGGCACTATGCCGACCCGCACAAGTGAGGTACCATTTTTCTCGTAGGACTTTGGGGAACGCGGGGTGCGTGGAAATTTGTGGATCCACGCAGATTCCAGAACTTTCCATCACAGAAATGTGGGGAAAATGTGTTTTTTTTGTCAATTTGTTATGTTTGCAAGGGATTCTGGGTAACAGACCATGGTGGGAGGCAGTCAAGTCACCCCATCCTGGATTCCCCTGGGTGTCTAGTTTTCAAAAATGTAAAGGTTTGCTAGGTTTCTCTAGGTGCCGGCAGGGCTAGGGTTAAAAAACTACAGCTCATCACTTTGCCAAAAAAGGGTCATTTTTCACTGCAAAATTGAGGTGTGACCACGTTGCGTTTTGCGCCGTTTCCAGTCGCGGGCACTATGCCGACCCGCACAAGTGAGGTACCATTTTTCTTGTAGGACTTTGGGGAACGCGGGGTGCATGGAAATTCGTGGATCCACGCAGATTCCAGAACTTTCCATCACAGAAATGTGGGAAAAATGTGTTTTTTTTGTCAATTGTTTACGTTTGCAAGGGATTCTGGGTAACAGACCATGGTGGGAGGCAGTCAAGTCACCCCATCCTGGATTCCCCTGGGTGTCTAGTTTTCAAAAATGTATAGGTTTGCTAGGTTTCCCTAGGTGCCGGCAGGGCTAGGGTTCAAAAACTACAGCTAGTCACTTTGCCAAAAAAGGGTCATTTTTCACTGCAAAATTGGGGTGTGACCATGTTGCGTTTTGCGCCGTTTCCTGTCGCGGGCACTAGGCCGACCCGCACAAGTGAGGTACAATTTTTCTCGTAGGACTTTGGGGAATGTGGGGTGGGTGGAAATTTGTGGATCCACGCAGATTCCAGAACTTTCCAACACAGAAATGTGGGGAAAATGTGTTTTTTTTGTCAATTGTTTACGTTTGCAAGGGATTCTGGGTAACAAACCATGGTGGGAGGCAGTCAAATCATCCCATCCTGGTTTCCCCTGGGTGTCTAGTTTTCAAAAACGTATAGGTTTGCTAGGTTTCCCTAGGTGCCGGCAGGGCTAGGGTTCAAAAACTACAGCTCGTCACTTTGCCAAAAAAGGGTCATTTTTCACTGCAAAATTGAGGTGTGACCACGTTGCGTTTTGCGCCGTTTCCTGTCGCGGGCACTAGGCCGACCCGCACAAGTGAGGTACCATTTTTCTCGTAGGACTTTGGGGAACGCGGGGTGGGTGGAAATTTGTGGATCCACGCAGATTCCAGAACTTTCCATCACAGAAATGTGGGGAAAATGTGTTTTTTTTGTCAATTTTTTACATTTGCAAGGGATTCTGGGTAACAGATCATGGTGGGAGGCAGTCAAGTCACCCCATCCTGGATTCCCCTGGGTGTCTAGTTTACAAAAATGTATAGGTTTGCTAGGTTTCCCTAGGTGCCGGCAGGGCTAGGGTTCAAAAACTACAGCTAGTCACTTTGCCAAAAAAGGGTCATTTTTCACTGCAAAATTGAGGTGTGACCACGTTGCGTTTTGCGCCGTTTCCTGTCGCGGGCACTATGCCGACCCGCACAAGTGAGGTACCATTTGTCTTGTAGGACTTTTGGGAACGCGGGGTGGGTGGAAATTTGTGGATCCACGCAGATTCCAGAACTTTCCATCACAGAAATGTGGGGAAAATGTGTTTTTTTTGTCAATTTTTTACGTTTGCAAGGGATTCTGGGTAACCGACCATGGTGGGATGCAGTCAAGTCACCCCATCCTGGATTCCCCTGGGTGTCTAGTTTACAAAAATGTATAGGTTTGCTAGGTTTCCCTAGGTGCCGGCAGGGCTAGGGTTCAAAAACTACAGCTCGTCACTTTGCCAAAAAAGGGTCATTTTTCACTGCAAAATTGAGGTGTGACCATGTTGCGTTTTGCGCCGTTTCCTGTCGCGGGCACTAGGCCGACCCGCACAAGTGAGGTACCATTTTTCTCGTAGGACTTTGGGGATCGCGGGGTGGGTGGAAATTTGTAGATCCACGCAGATTCCAGAACTTTCCATCACAGAAATGTGGGGAAAATGTGTTTTTTTTGTCAATTTTTTACGTTTGCAAGGGATTCTGGGTAACAGACCATGGTGGGAGGCAGTCAAGTCACCCCATCCTGGATTCCCCTGGGTGTCTAGTTTACAAAAATGTATAGGTTTGCTAGGTTTCCCTAGGTGCCGGCAGGGCTAGGGTTCAAAAACTACAGCTAGTCACTTTGCCAAAAAAGGGTCATTTTTCACTGCAAAATTGAGGTGTGACCACGTTGCGTTTTGCGCCGTTTCCTGTCGCGGGCACTAGGCCGACCCGCACAAGTGAGGTACCATTTTTCTCGTAGGACTTTGGGGAATGTGGGGTGGGTGGAAATTTGTGGATCCACGCAGATTCCAGAACTTTCCAACACAGAAATGTGGGGAAAATGTGTTTTTTTTGTCAATTGTTTACGTTTGCAAGGGATTCTGGGTAACAAACCATGGTGGGAGGCAGTCAAATCACCCCATCCTGGATTCCCCTGGGTGTCTAGTTTTCAAAAATGTATAGGTTTGCTAGGTTTCCCTAGGTGCCGGCAGGGCTAGGGTTCAAAAACTACAGCTAGTCACTTTGCCAAAAAGGGGTCATTTTTCACTGCAAAATTGAGGTGTGACCACGTTGCGTTTTGCGCCGTTTCCTGTCGCGGGCACTATGCCGACCCGCACAAGTGAGGTACCATTTTTCTCATAGGACTTTGGGGAACGCGGGGTGCGTGGAAATTTGTGGATCCACGCAGATTCCAGAACTTTCCATCACAGAAATGTGGGGAAAATGTTTTTTTTTTGTCAATTTTTTATGTTTGCAAGGGATTCTGGGTAACAGACCATGGTGGGAGGCAGTCAAGTCACCCCATCCTGGATTCCCCTGGGTGTCTAGTTTTCAAAAATGTATAGGTTTGCTAGGTTTCCCTAGGTGCCGGCAGGGCTAGGGTTCAAAAACTACAGCTAGTCACTTTGCCAAAAAAGGGTCATTTTTCACTGCAAAATTGAGGTGTGACCACGTTGCGTTTTGCGCCGTTTCCTGACGCGGGCACTAGGCCGACCCGCTCAAGTGAGGTACCATTTTTCTTGTAGGACTTTGGGGAACGTGGGGTGGGTGGAAATTTGTGGATCCACGCAGATTCCAGAACTTTCCAACACAGAAATGTGGGGAAAATGTGTTTTTTTTGTCAATTGTTTACGTTTGCAAGGGATTCTGGGTAACAAACCATGGTGGGAGGCAGTCAAATCACCCCATCCTGGATTCCCCTGGGTGTCTAGTTTTCAAAAATGTAAAGGTTTGCTAGGTTTCTCTAGGTGCCGGCAGGGCTAGGGTTAAAAAACTACAGCTCATCACTTTGCCAAAAAAGGGTCATTTTTCACTGCAAAATTGAGGTGTGACCACGTTGCGTTTTGCGCCGTTTCCAGTCGCGGGCACTATGCCGACCCGCACAAGTGAGGTACCATTTTTCTTGTAGGACTTTGGGGAACGCGGGGTGCATGGAAATTCGTGGATCCACGCAGATTCCAGAACTTTCCATCACAGAAATGTGGGAAAAATGTGTTTTTTTTGTCAATTGTTTACGTTTGCAAGGGATTCTGGGTAACAGACCATGGTGGGAGGCAGTCAAGTCACCCCATCCTGGATTCCCCTGGGTGTCTAGTTTTCAAAAATGTATAGGTTTGCTAGGTTTCCCTAGGTGCCGGCAGGGCTAGGGTTCAAAAACTACAGCTAGTCACTTTGCCAAAAAAGGGTCATTTTTCACTGCAAAATTGAGGTGTGACCACGTTGCGTTTTGCGCCGTTTCCTGTCGCGGGCACTAGGCCGACCCGCACAAGTGAGGTACCATTTTTCTTGTAGGACTTTGGGAAACGTGGGGTGGGTGGAAATTTGTGGATCCACGCAGATTCCAGAACTTTCCAACACAGAAATGTGGGGAAAATGTGTTTTTTTTGTCAATTGTTTCCGTTTGCAAGGGATTCTGGGTAACAAACCATGGTGGGAGGCAGTCAAATCACCCCATCCTGGATTCCCCTGGGTGTCTAGTTTTCAAAAATGTATAGGTTTGCTAGGTTTCCCTAGGTGCCGGCAGGGCTAGGGTTCAAAACCTACAGCTCGTCACTTTGCCAAAAAAGGGTCATTTTTCACTGCAAAAATGAGGTGTGATCACGTTGCGTTTTGCGCCGTTTCCTGTCGCGGGCACTAGGCCGACCCGCACAAGTGAGGTACCATTTTTCTCGTAGGACTTTGGGGAACGCGGGGTGGGTGGAAATTTGTGGATCCACACAGATTCCAGAACTTTCCATCACAGAAATGTGGGGAAAATGTGTTTTTTTTGTCAATATTTTACGTTTGCAAGGGATTCTGGGTAACAGACCATGGTGGGAGGCAGTCAAGTCACCCCATCCTGGATTCCCCTGGGTGTCTAGTTTTCAAAAATGTATAGGTTTGCTAGGTTTCCCTAGGTGCCGGCAGGGCTAGGGTTCAAAAACTACAGCTAGTCACTTTGCCAAAAAAGGGTCATTTTTCACTGCAAAATTGAGGTGTGACCACGTTGCGTTTTGCGCCGTTTCCTGTCGCGGGCACTAGGCCGACCCGCACAAGTGAGGTACCATTTTTCTCGTAGGACTTTGGGGAATGTGGGGTGGGTGGAAATTTGTGGATCCACGCAGATTCCAGAACTTTCCAACACAGAAATGTGGGGAAAATGTGTTTTTTTTGTCAATTGTTTACGAATGCAAGGGATTCTGGGTAACAAAACATGGTGGGAGGCAGTCAAATCACCCCATCCTGGATTCCCCTGGGTGTCTAGTTTTCAAAAATGTATAGGTTTGCTAGGTTTCCCTAGGTGCCGGCAGGGCTAGGGTTCAAAAACTACAGCAAGTCACTTTGCCAAAAAGGGGTCATTTTTCACTGCAAAATTGAGGTGTGACCACGTTGCGTTTTGCGCCGTTTCCTGTCGCGGGCACTATGCCGACCCGCACAAGTGAGGTACCATTTTTCTCGTAGGACTTTGGGGAACGCGGGGTGCGTGGAAATTTGTGGATCCACGCAGATTCCAGAACTTTCCATCACAGAAATGTGGGGAAAATGTGTTTTTTTTGTCAATTTGTTATGTTTGCAAGGGATTCTGGGTAACAGACCATGGTGGGAGGCAGTCAAGTCACCCCATCCTGGATTCCCCTGGGTGTCTAGTTTTCAAAAATGTAAAGGTTTGCTAGGTTTCTCTAGGTGCCGGCAGGGCTAGGGTTAAAAAACTACAGCTCATCACTTTGCCAAAAAAGGGTCATTTTTCACTGCAAAATTGAGGTGTGACCACGTTGCGTTTTGCGCCGTTTCCAGTCGCGGGCACTATGCCGACCCGCACAAGTGAGGTACCATTTTTCTTGTAGGACTTTGGGGAACGCGGGGTGCATGGAAATTCGTGGATCCACGCAGATTCCAGAACTTTCCATCACAGAAATGTGGGAAAAATGTGTTTTTTTTGTCAATTGTTTACGTTTGCAAGGGATTCTGGGTAACAGACCATGGTGGGAGGCAGTCAAGTCAACCCATCCTGGATTCCCCTGGGTGTCTAGTTTTCAAAAATGTATAGGTTTGCTAGGTTTCCCTAGGTGCCGGCAGGGCTAGGGTTCAAAAACTACAGCTCGTCACTTTGCCAAAAAAGGGTCATTTTTCACTGCAAAATTGAGGTGTGACCACGTTGCGTTTTGCGCCGTTTCCTGTCGCGGGCACTAGGCCGACCCGCACAAGTGAGGTACCATTTTTCTCGTAGGACTTTGGGGAACGCGGGGTGGGTGGAAATTTGTGGATCCACGCAGATTCCAGAACTTTCCATCACAGAAATGTGGGGAAAATGTGGTTTTTTTGTCAATTTTTTACATTTGCAAGGGATTCTGGGTAACAGACCATGGTGGGAGGCAGTCAAGTCACCCCATCCTGGATTCCCCTGGGTGTCTAGTTTACAAAAATGTATAGGTTTGCTAGGTTTCCCTAGGTGCCGGCAGGGCTAGGGTTCAAAAACTACAGCTAGTCACTTTGCCAAAAAAGGGTCATTTTTCACTGCAAAATTGGGGTGTGACCATGTTGCGTTTTGCGCCGTTTCCTGTCGCGGGCACTAGGCCGACCCGCACAAGTGAGGTACAATTTTTCTCGTAGGACTTTGGGGAATGTGGGGTGGGTGGAAATTTGTGGATCCACGCAGATTCCAGAACTTTCCAACACAGAAATGTGGGGAAAATGTGTTTTTTTTGTCAATTGTTTACGTTTGCAAGGGATTCTGGGTAACAAACCATGGTGGGAGGCAGTCAAATCATCCCATCCTGGTTTCCCCTGGGTGTCTAGTTTTCAAAAACGTATAGGTTTGCTAGGTTTCCCTAGGTGCCGGCAGGGCTAGGGTTCAAAAACTACAGCTCGTCATTTTGCCAAAAAAGGGTCATTTTTCACTGCAAAATTGAGGTGTGACCACGTTGCGTTTTGCGCCGTTTCCTGTCGCGGGCACTAGGCCGACCCGCACAAGTGAGGTACCATTTTTCTCGTAGGACTTTGGGGAACACGGGGTGGGTGGAAATTTGTGGATCCACGCAGATTCCAGAACTTTCCATCACAGAAATGTGGGGAAAATGTGTTTTTTTTGTCAATTTTTTACATTTGCAAGGGATTCTGGGTAACAGACCATGGTGGGAGGCAGTCAAGTCACCCCATCCTGGATTCCCCTGGGTGTCTAGTTTACAAAAATGTATAGGTTTGCTAGGTTTCCCTAGGTGCCGGCAGGGCTAGGGTTCAAAAACTACAGCTAGTCACTTTGCCAAAAAAGGGTCATTTTTCACTGCAAAATTGAGGTGTGACCACGTTGCGTTTTGCGCCGTTTCCTGTCGCGGGCACTATGCCAACCCGCACAAGTGAGGTACCATTTGTCTTGTAGGACTTTGGGGAACGCGGGGTGGGTGGAAATTTGTGGATCCACGCAGATTCCAGAACTTTCCATCACAGAAATGTGGGGAAAATGTGTTTTTTTTGTCAATTTTTTACGTTTGCAAGGGATTCTGGGTAACCGACCATGGTGGGATGCAGTCAAGTCACCCCATCCTGGATTCCCCTGGGTGTCTAGTTTACAAAAATGTATAGGTTTGCTAGGTTTCCCTAGGTGCCGGCAGGGCTAGGGTTCAAAAACTACAGCTCGTCACTTTGCCAAAAAAGGGTCATTTTTCACTGCAAAATTGAGGTGTGACCATGTTGCGTTTTGCGCCGTTTCCTGTCGCGGGCACTAGGCCGACCCGCACAAGTGAGGTACCATTTTTCTCGTAGGACTTTGGGGATCGCGGGGTGGGTGGAAATTTGTAGATCCACGCAGATTCCAGAACTTTCCATCACAGAAATGTGGGGAAAATGTGTTTTTTTTGTCAATTTTTTACGTTTGCAAGGGATTCTGGGTAACAGACCATGGTGGGAGGCAGTCAAGTCACCCCATCCTGGATTCCCCTGGGTGTCTAGTTTACAAAAATGTATAGGTTTGCTAGGTTTCCCTAGGTGACGGCAGGGCTAGGGTTCAAAAACTACAGCTCGACACTTTGCCAAAAAAGGGTCAATTTTCACTGCAAAATTGAGGTGTGACCACGTCGCGTTTTGCGCCGTTTCCTGTCGCGGGCACTAGGCCGACCCGCACAAGTGAGGTACCATTTTTCTCGTAGGACTTTGGGGAACGCGGGGTGGGTGGAAATTTGTGGATCCACACAGATTCCAGAACTTTCCATCACAGAAATGTAGGGAAAATGTGTTTTTTTTGTCAATATTTTACGTTTGCAAGGGATTCTGGGTAACAGACCATGGTGGGAGGCAGTCAAGTCACCCCATCCTGGATTCCCCTGGGTGTCTAGTTTTCAAAGATGTATAGGTTTGCTAGGTTTCCCTAGGTGCCGGCAGGGCTAGGGTTCAAAAACTACAGCTAGTCACTTTGCCAAAAAAGGGTCATTTTTCACTGCAAAATTGAGGTGTGACCACGTTGCGTTTTGCGCCGTTTCCTGTCGCGGGCACTAGGCCGACCCGCACAAGTGAGGTACCATTTTTCTCGTAGGACTTTGGGGAATGTGGGGTGGGTGGAAATTTGTGGATCCACGCAGATTCCAGAACTTTCCAACACAGAAATGTGGGGAAAATGTGTTTTTTTTGTCAATTGTTTACGTTTGCAAGGGATTCTGGGTAACAAACCATGGTGGGAGGCAGTCAAATCACCCCATCCTGGATTCCCCTGGGTGTCTAGTTTTCAAAAATGTATAGGTTTGATAGGTTTCCCTAGGTGCCGGCAGGGCTAGGGTTCAAAAACTACAGCTAGTCACTTTGCCAAAAAGGGGTCATTTTTCACTGCAAAATTGAGGTGTGACCACGTTGCGTTTTGCGCCGTTTCCTGTCGCGGGCACTATGCCGACCCGCACAAGTGAGGTACCATTTTTCTCATAGGACTTTGGGGAACGCGGGGTGCGTGGAAATTTGTGGATCCACGCAGATTCCAGAACTTTCCATCACAGAAATGTGGGGAAAATGTTTTTTTTTTGTCAATTTTTTATGTTTGCAAGGGATTCTGGGTAACAGACCATGGTGGGAGGCAGTCAAGTCACCCCATCCTGGATTCCCCTGGGTGTCTAGTTTTCAAAAATGTATAGGTTTGCTAGGTTTCCCTAGGTGCCGGCAGGGCTAGGGTTCAAAAACTACAGCTAGTCACTTTGCCAAAAAAGGGTCATTTTTCACTGCAAAATTGAGGTGTGACCACGTTGCGTTTTGCGCCGTTTCCTGACGCGGGCACTAGGCCGACCCGCACAAGTGAGGTACCATTTTTCTTGTAGGACTTTGGGGAACGTGGGGTGGGTGGAAATTTGTGGATCCACGCAGATTCCAGAACTTTCCAACACAGAAATGTGGGAAAAATGTGTTTTTTTTGTCAATTGTTTACGTTTGCAAGGGATTCTGGGTAACAGACCATGGTGGGAGGCAGTCAAGTCACCCCATCCTGGATTCCCCTGGGTGTCTAGTTTTCAAAAATGTATAGGTTTGCTAGGTTTCCCTAGGTGCCGGCAGGGCTAGGGTTCAAAAACTACAGCTCGTCACTTTGCCAAAAAAGGGTCATTTTTCACTGCAAAATTGAGGTGTGACCACGTTGCGTTTTGCGCCGTTTCCTGTCGCGGGCACTAGGCCGACCCGCACAAGTGAGGTACCATTTTTCTCGTAGGACTTTGGGGAACGCGGGGTGGGTGGAAATTTGTGGATCCACGCAGATTCCAGAACTTTCCATCACAGAAATGTGGGGAAATGTGTTTTTTTTGTCAATTTTTTACATTTGCAAGGGATTCTGGGTAACAGACCATGGTGGGAGGCAGTCAAGTCACCCCATCCTGGATTCCCCTGGGTGTCTAGTTTACAAAAATGTATAGGTTTGCTAGGTTTCCCTAGGTGCCGGCAGGGCTAGGGTTCAAAAACTACAGCTAGTCACTTTGCCAAAAAAGGGTCATTTTTCACTGCAAAATTGAGGTGTGACCACGTTGCGTTTTGCGCCGTTTCCTGTCGCGGGCACTATGCCGACCCGCACAAGTGAGGTACCATTTGTCTTGTAGGACTTTGGGGAACGCGGGGTGGGTGGAAATTTGTGGATCCACGCAGATTCCACAACTTTCCATCACAGAAATGTGGGGAAAATGTGTTTTTTTTGTCCATTTTTTACGTTTGCAAGGGATTCTGGGTAACCGACCATGGTGGGATGCAGTCAAGTCACCCCATCCTGGATTCCCCTCGGTGTCTAGTTTACAAAAATGTATAGGTTTGCTAGGTTTCCCTAGGTGCCGGCAGGGCTAGGGTTCAAAACCCACAGCTCGTCACTTTGCCAAAAAAGGGTCAATTTTCACTGCAAAATTGAGGTGTGACCACGTCGCGTTTTGCGCCGTTTCCTGTCGCGGGCACTAGGCCGACCCGCACAAGTGAGGTACCATTTTTCTCGTAGGACTTTGGGGAACGCGGGGTGGGTGGAAATTTGTGGATCCACGCAGATTCCAGAACTTTCCATCACAGAAATGTGGGGAAAATGTGTTTTTTTTGTCAATTTTTTACGTTTGCAAGGGATTCTGGATAACAGACCATGGTGGGAGGCATTCAAGTCACCCCATCCTGGATTCCCCTGCGTGTCTAGTTTACAAAAATGTATAGGTTTGCTAGGTTTCCCTAGGTGCCGGCAGAGCTAGGGTTCAAAAACTACAGCTAGTCACTTTGCCAAAAAAGGGTCATTTTTCACTGCAAAATTGAGGTGTGACCACGTTGCGTTTTGCGCCGTTTCCTGTCGTGGGCACTATGCCGACCCGCACAAGTGAGGTACAATTTTTCTCGTAGGACTTTGGGGAACGCGGGGTGGGTGGAATTTTGTGGATCCACGCAGATTCCAGAACTTTCCATCACAGAAATGTGGGGAAAATGTTTTTTTTGTCAATATTTTATGTTTGCAAGGGATTCTGGGTAACAGACCATGGTGGGAGGCAGTCAAGTCACCCCATCCTGGATTCCCCTGGGTGTCTAGTTTTCAAAAATGTATAGGTTTGCTAGGTTTCCCTAGGTGCCGGCAGGGCTAGGGTTCAAAAACTACAGCTAGTCACTTTGCCAAAAAAGGGTCATTTTTCACTGCAAAATTGAGGTGTGACCACGTTGCGTTTTGCGCCGTTTCCTGTCGCGGGCACTAGGCCGACCCGCACAAGTGAGGTACCATTTTTCTCGTAGGACTTTGGGGAACGTGGGGTGGGTGGAAATTTGTGGATCCACGCGGATTCCAGAACTTTCCAACACAGAAATGTGGGGAAAATGTGTTTTTTTTGTCAATTGTTTACGTTTGCAAGGGATTCTGGGTAACAAACCATGGTGGGAGGCAGTCAAATCACCCCATCCTGGATTCCCCTGGGTGTCTAGTTTTCAAAAATGTATAGGTTTGCTAGGTTTCCCTAGGTGCCGGCAGGGCTAGGGTTCAAAAACTACAGCTAGTCACTTTGCCAAAAAGGGGTCATTTTTCACTGCAAAATTGAGGTGTGACCACGTTGCGTTTTGCGCCGTTTCCTGTCGCGGGCACTATGCCGACCCGCACAAGTGAGGTACCATTTTTCTCATAGGACTTTGGGGAACGCGGGGTGCGTGGAAATTTGTGGATCCACGCAGATTCCAGAACTTTCCATCACAGAAATGTGGGGAAAATGTGTTTTTTTTGTCAATTTTTTAAGTTTGCAAGGGATTCTGGGTAACAGACCATGGTGGGAGGCAGTCAAGTCACCCCATCCTAAATTCCCCTGGGTGTCTAGGTTTCAAAAATGTATAGGTTTGCTAGGTTTCCCTAGGTGCCGGCAGGGCTAGGGTTCAAAAACTACAGCTAGTCACTTTGCCTTAAAGGGTCATTTTTCACTGCAAAATTGAGGTGTGACCACGTTGCGTTTTGCGATGTTTCCTGTCGCGGGCACTAGGCCGACCCGCACAAGTGAGGTACCATTTTTCTCGTAGGACTTTGGGGATCGCGGGGTGGGTGGAAATTTGTAGATCCACGCAGATTCCAGAACTTTCCATCACAGAAATGTGGGGAAAATGTGTTTTTTTTGTCAATTCTTTACGTTTGCAAGGGATTCTGGGTAACAGACCATGGTGGGAGGTAGTCAAGTCACCCCATCCTGGATTCCCCTGGGTGTCTAGTTTACAAAAATGTATAGGTTTGCTAGGTTTCCCTAGGTGCCGGCAGAGCTAGGGTTCAAAAACTACAGCTAGTCACTTTGCCAAAAAAGGGTCATTTTTCACTGCAAAATTGAGGTGTGACCACGTTGCGTTTTGCGCCGTTTCCTGTCGTGGGCACTATGCCGACCCGCACAAGTGAGGTACAATTTTTCTCGTAGGACTTTGGGGAACGCGGGGTGGGTGGAAATTTGTGGATCCACGCAGATTCCAGAACTTTCCATCACAGAAATGTGGGGAAAATGTTTTTTTTGTCAATATTTTATGTTTGCAAGGGATTCTGGGTAACAGACCATGGTGGGAGGCAGTCAAGTCACCCCATCCTGGATTCCCCTGCGTGTCTAGTTTTCAAAAATGTATAGGTTTGCTAGGTTTCCCTAGGTGCCGGCAGGGCTAGGGTTCAAAAACTACAGCTAGTCACTTTGCCAAAAAAGGGTCATTTTTCACTGCAAAATTGAGGTGTGACCACGTTGCGTTTTGCGCCGTTTCCAGTCGCGGGCACTAGGCCGACCCGCACAAGTGAGGTACCATTTTTCTCGTAGGACTTTGGGGAACGTGGGGTGGGTGGAAATTTGTGGATCCACGCGGATTCCAGAACTTTCCAACACAGAAATGTGGGGAAAATGTGTTTTTTTTGTCAATTGTTTACGTTTGCAAGGGATTCTGGGTAACAAACCATGGTGGGAGGCAGTCAAATCACCCCATCCTGGATTTCCCTGGGTGTCTAGTTTTCAAAAATGTATAGGTTTGCTAGGTTTCCCTAGGTGCCGGCAGGGCTAGGGTTCAAAAACTACAGCTAGTCACTTTGCCAAAAAGGGGTCATTTTTCACTGCAAAATTGAGGTGTGACCACGTTGCGTTTTGCGCCGTTTCCTGTCGCGGGCACTATGCCGACCCGCACAAGTGAGGTACCATTTTTCTCATAGGACTTTGGGGAACGCGGGGTGCGTGGAAATTTGTCGATCCACGCAGATTCCAGAACTTTCCATCACAGAAATGTGGGGAAAATGTGTTTTTTTTGTCAATTGTTTACGTTTGCAAGGGATTCTGGGTAACAAACCATGGTGGGAGGCAGTCAAATCACCCCATCCTGGATTCCCCTGGGTGTCTAGTTTTCAAAAATTTATAGGTTTGCTAGGTTTCTCTAGGTGCCGGCAGGGCTAGGGTTAAAAAACTACAGCTCATCACTTTGCCAAAAAAGGGTCATTTTTCACTGCAAAATTGAGGTGTGACCACGTTGCGTTTTGCGCCGTTTCCAGTCGCGGGCACTATGCCGACCCGCACAAGTGAGGTACCATTTTTCTTGTAGGACTTTGGGGAACGTGGGGTGCATGGAAATTTGTGGATCCACGCAGATTCCAGAACTTTCCATCACAGAAATGTGGGGAAAATGTGTTTTTTTTGTCAATTGATTATGTTTGCAAGGGATTCTGGGTAACAGACCATGGTGGGAGGCAGTCAAGTCACCCCATCCTGGATTCCCCTGGGTGTCTAGTTTTCAAAAATGTATAGGTTTGCTAGGTTTCCCTAGGTGCCGGCAGAGCTAGGGTTCAAAAACTACAGTTTGTCACTTTGCCAAAAAAGGGTCATTTTTCACTGCAAAATTGAGGTGTGACCACGTTGCGTTTTGTGCCGTTTCCTGTCGCGGGCACTAGGCCGACCCGCACACGTGAGGTACCATTTTTCTCGTAGGACTTTGGGGAATGCGGGGTGGGTGGAAATTTGTGGATCCACGCAGATTCCAGAACTTTCCATCACAGAAATGTGGGGAAAATGTGTTTTTTTTGTCAATTTTTTACGTTTGCAAGGGATTCTGGATAACAGACCATGGTGGGAGGCAGTCAAGTCACCCCATCCTGGATTCCCCTGGTTGTCTAGTTTATAAAAATGTATAGGTTTGCTAGGTTTCCCTAGGTGCCGGCAGGGCTAGGGTTCAAAAACTACAGCTAGTCACTTTGCCAAAAAAGGGTCATTTTTCACTGCAAAATTGAGGTGTGACCACGTTGCGTTTTGCGCCGTTTCCTGTCGCGGGCACTATGCCGACCCGCACAAGTGAGGTACCATTTTTCTCGTAGGACTTTGGGGAACGCGGGGTGGGTGGAAATTTGTGGATCCACGCAGATTCCAGAACTTTCCATCACAGAAATGTGGGGAAAATGTTTTTTTTGTCAATATTTTACGTTTGCAAGGTATTCTGGGTAACAGACCATGGTGGGAGGCAGTCAAGTCACCCCATCCTGGATTCCCCTGGGTGTCTAGTTTTCAAAAATGTATAGGTTTGCTAGGTTTCCCTAGGTGCCGGCAGGGCTAGGGTTCAAAAACTACAGCTCGTCATTTTGCCAAAAAAGGGTCATTTTTCACTGCAAAATTGAGGTGTGACCACGTTGCGTTTTGCGCCGTTTCCTGTCGCGGGCACTATGCCGACCCGCACAAGTGAGGTACCATTTTTCTCCTAGGACTTTGGGGAACGCAGGGTGGGTGGAAATTTGTGGATCTACGCAGATTCCAGAACTTTCCATCACAGAAATGTGGGTAAAATGTGTTTTTTTTGTCAATTTTTTACGTTTGCAAGGGATTCTGGATAACAGACCATGGTGGGAGGCAGTCAAGTCACCCCATCCTGGATTCCCCTCGGTGTCTAGTTTACAAAAATGTATAGGTTTGCTAGGTTTCCCTAGGTGCCGGCAGAGCTAGGGTTAAAAAACTACAGCTAGTCACTTTGCCAAAAAAGGGTCATTTTTCACTGCAAAATTGAGGTGTGACGACGTTGCGTTTTGCGCCGTTTCCTGTCGCGGGCACTATGCCGACCCGCACAAGTGAAATACAATTTTTCTCGTAGGACTTTGGGGAACGCGGGGTGGGTGGAAATTTGTGGATCCACGCAGATTCCAGAACTTTCCATCACAGAAATGTGGGGAAAATGTTTTTTTTGTCAATATTTTACGTTTGCAAGGGATTCTGGGTAACAGACCATGGTGGGAGGCAGTCAAGTCACCCCATCCTGGATTCCCCTGGGTGTCTAGTTTTCAAAAATGTATAGGTTTGCTAGGTTTCCCTAGGTGCCGGCAGGGCTAGGGTTCAAAAACTACAGCTAGTCACTTTGCCAAAAAGGGGTCATTTTTCACTGCAAAATTGAGGTGTGACCACGTTGCGTTTTGCGCCGTTTCCTGTCGCGGGCACTATACCGACCCGCACAAGTGAGGTACCATTTTTCTCGTAGGACTTTGGGGAACGCGGGGTGCGTGGAAATTTGTGGATCCACGACGATTCCAGAACTTTCCATCACAGAAATGTGGGGAAAATGTGTTTTTTTTGTCAATTTTTTACGTTTGCAAGGGATTCTGGGTAACAGACCATGGTGGGAGGCAGTCAAGTCACCCCATCCTGGATTTCCCTGGGTGTCTAGTTTTCAAAAATGTATAGGTTTGCTAGGTTTCCCTAGGTGCCGGCAGGGCTAGGGTTCAAAAACTACAGCTAGTCACTTTGCCAAAAAAGGGTAATTTTTCACTGCAAAATTGAGGTGTGACCACGTTGCGTTTTGCGCCGTTTCCTGTCGCGGGCACTAGGCCGACCCGCACAAGTGAGGTACCATTTTTCTTGTAGGACTTTGGGGAACGTGGGGTGGGTGGAAATTTGTGGAGCCACGCAGATTCCAGAACTTTCCAACACAGAAATGTGGGGAAAATGTGTTTTTTTTGTCAATTGTTTACGTTTGCAAGGTATTCTGGGTAACAAACCATGGTGGGAGGCAGTCAAATCACCCCATCCTGAATTCCCCTGGGTGTCTAGTTTTCAAAAATGTATAGGTTTGCTAGGTTTCTCTAGGTGCCGGCAGGGCTAGGGTTAAAAAACTACAGCTCATCACTTTGCCAAAAAAAGTGTCATTTTTCACTGCAAAATTGAGGTGTGACCACGTAGCGTTTTACGCCGTTTCCTGTCGCGGGCACTATGCCCACCCGCACAAGTGAGGTAGCATTTTTCTCGTAGGACTTTGGGGAACACGGGGTGGGTGGAAATTTGTGGATCCACGCAGATTCCAGAACTTTCCATCACAGAAATGTGGGGAAAATGTTTTTTTTGTCAATATTTTACGTTTGCAAGGTATTCTGGGTAACAGACCATGGTGGGAGGCAGTCAAGTCACCCCATCCTGGATTCCCCTGGGTGTCTAGTTTTCAAAAATGTATAGGTTTGCTAGGTTTCCCTAGGTGCTGGCAGGGCTAGGGTTCAAAAACTACAGCTCGTCATTTTGCCAAAAAAGGGTCATTTTTCACTGAAAAATTGAGGTGTGACCACGTTGCGTTTTGCGCCGTTTCCTGTCGCGGGCACTATGCCGACCCGCACAAGTGAGGTACCATTTTTCTCATAGGACATTGGGGAACGCGGGGTGGGTGGAAATTTGTGGATCCACGCAGATTCCAGAACTTTCCATCACAGAAATATGGGGAAAATGTGTTTTTTTTGTCAATTTTTTACGTTTGCAAGGGATTCTGGGTAACAGACCATGGTGGGAGGCAGTCAAGTCACCCCATCCTGGATTCCCCTGGGTGTCTAGTTTTCAAAAATGTATAGGTTTGCTAGGTTTCCCTAGGTGCCGGCAGGGCTAGGGTTCAAAACCTACAGCTCGTCACTTTGCCAAAAAAGGGTCATTTTTCACTGCAAAATTGAGGTGTGACCACGTTGCGTTTTGCGCCGTTTCCTGTCGCGGGCACTAGGCCGACCCGCACAAGTGAGGTACCATTTTTCTCGTAGGACTTTGGGGATCGCGGGGTGGGTGGAAATTTGTAGATCCACGCAGATTCCAGAACTTTCCATCACAGAGATGTGGGGAAAATGTGTTTTTTTTGTCAATTTTTTACGTTTGCAAGGGATTCTGGGTAACAGACCATGGTGGGAGGCAGTCAAGTCACCCCATCCTGGATTCCCCTGGGTGTCTAGTTTACAAAAATGTATAGGTTTGCTAGGTTTCCCTAGGTGCCGGCAGGGCTAGGGTTTAAAAACTACAGCTCGACACTTTGCCAAAAAAGGGTCAATTTTCACTGCAAAATTGAGGTGTGACCACGTCGCGTTTTGCGCCGTTTCCTGTCGCGGGCACTAGGCCGACCCGCACAAGTGAGGTACCATTTTTCTCGTAGGACTTTGGGGAACGCAGGGTGGGTGGAAATTTGTGGATCCACGCAGATTCCAGAACTTTCCATCACAGAAATGTGGGGAAAATGTGTTTTTTTTGTCAATTTTTTACGTTTGCAAGGGATTCTGGATAACAGACCATGGTGGGAGGCAGTCAAGTCACCCCATCCTGGATTCCCCTGGGTGTCTAGTTTACAAAAATGTATAGGTTTGCTAGGTTTCCCTAGGTGCCGGCAGAGCTAGGGTTAAAAAACTACAGCTAGTCACTTTGCCAAAAAAGGGTCATTTTTCACTGCAAAATTGAGGTGTGACGACGTTGCGTTTTGCGCCGTTTCCTGTCGCGGGCACTATGCCGACCCGCACAAGTGAAATACAATTTTTCTCGTAGGACTTTGGGGAACGCGGGGTGGGTGGAAATTTGTGGATCCACGCAGATTCCAGAACTTTCCATCACAGAAATGTGGGGAAAATGTTTTTTTTGTCAATATTTTACGTTTGCAAGGGATTCTGGGTAACAGACCATGGTGGGAGGCAGTCAAGTCACCCCATCCTGGATTCCCCTGGGTGTCTAGTTTTCAAAAATGTATAGGTTTGCTAGGTTTCCCTAGGTGCCGGCAGGGCTAGGGTTCAAAAACTACAGCTAGTCACTTTGCCAAAAAAGGGTCATTTTTCACTGCAAAATTGAGGTGTGACCACGTTGCGTTTTGCGCCGTTTCCTGTCGCGGGCACTAGGCCGACCCACACAAGTGAGGTACCATTTTTCTCGTAGGACTTTAGGGAATGTGGGGTGGGTGGAAATTTGTGGATCCACGCAGATTCCAGAACTTTCCAACACAGAAATGTGGGGAAAATGTGTTTTTTTTGTCAATTGTTTACGTTTGCAAGGGATTCTGGGTAACAAACCATGGTGGGAGGCAGTCAAATCACCCCATCCTGGATTCCCCTGGGTGTCTAGTTTTCAAAAATGTATAGGTTTGCTAGGTTTCCCTAGGTGCCGGCAGGGCTAGGGTTCAAAAACTACAGCTAGTCACTTTGCCAAAAAGGGGTCATTTTTCACTGCAAAATTGAGGTGTGACCACGTTGCGTTTTGCGCCGTTTCCTGTCGCAGGCACTATGCCGACCCGCACAAGTGAGGTACCATTTTTCTCGTAGGACTTTGGGGAACGCGGGGTGCATGGAAATTTGTGGATCCACGACGATTCCAGAACTTTCCATCACAGAAATGTGGGGAAAATGTGTTTTTTTTGTCAATTTTTTACGTTTGCAAGGGATTCTGGGTAACAGACCATGGTGGGAGGCAGTCAAGTCACCCCATCCTGGATTCCCCTGGGTGTCTAGTTTTCAAAAATGTATAGGTTTGCTAGGTTTCCCTAGGTGCCGGCAGGGCTAGGGTTCAAAAACTACAGCTAGTCACTTTGCCAAAAAAGGGTAATTTTTCACTGCAAAATTGAGGTGTGACCACGTTGCGTTTTGCGCGGTTTCCTGTCGCGGGCACTAGGCCGACCCGCACAAGTGAGGTACCATTTTTCTTGTAGGACTTTGGGGAACGTGGGGTGGGTGGAAATTTGTGGAGCCACGCAGATTCCAGAACTTTCCAACACAGAAATGTGGGGAAAATGTTTTTTTTGTCAATATTTTACGTTTGCAAGGGATTCTGGGTAACAGACCATGGTGGGAGGCAGTCAAGTCACCCCATCCTGGATTCCCCTGGGTGTCTAGTTTTCAAAAATGTATAGGTTTGCTAGGTTTCCCTAGGTGCCGGCAGGGCTAGGGTTCAAAAACTACAGCTAGTCACTTTGCCAAAAAAGGGTCATTTTTCACTGCAAAATTGAGGTGTGACCACGTTGCGTTTTGCGCCGTTTCCTGTCGCGGGCACTAGGCCGACCCACACAAGTGAGGTACCATTTTTCTCGTAGGACTTTAGGGAATGTGGGGTGGGTGGAAATTTGTGGATCCACGCAGATTCCAGAACTTTCCAACACAGAAATGTGGGGAAAATGTGTTTTTTTTGTCAATTGTTTACGTTTGCAAGGGATTCTGGGTAACAAACCATGGTGGGAGGCAGTCAAATCACCCCATCCTGGATTCCCCTGGGTGTCTAGTTTTCAAAAATGTATAGGTTTGCTAGGTTTCCCTAGGTGCCGGCAGGGCTAGGGTTCAAAAACTACAGCTAGTCACTTTGCCAAAAAGGGGTCATTTTTCACTGCAAAATTGAGGTGTGACCACGTTGCGTTTTGCGCCGTTTCCTGTCGCAGGCACTATGCCGACCCGCACAAGTGAGGTACCATTTTTCTCGTAGGACTTTGGGGAACGCGGGGTGCATGGAAATTTGTGGATCCACGACGATTCCAGAACTTTCCATCACAGAAATGTGGGGAAAATGTGTTTTTTTTGTCAATTTTTTACGTTTGCAAGGGATTCTGGGTAACAGACCATGGTGGGAGGCAGTCAAGTCACCCCATCCTGGATTCCCCTGGGTGTCTAGTTTTCAAAAATGTATAGGTTTGCTAGGTTTCCCTAGGTGCCGGCAGGGCTAGGGTTCAAAAACTACAGCTAGTCACTTTGCCAAAAAAGGGTAATTTTTCACTGCAAAATTGAGGTGTGACCACGTTGCGTTTTGCGCGGTTTCCTGTCGCGGGCACTAGGCCGACCCGCACAAGTGAGGTACCATTTTTCTTGTAGGACTTTGGGGAACGTGGGGTGGGTGGAAATTTGTGGAGCCACGCAGATTCCAGAACTTTCCAACACAGAAATGTGGGGAAAATGTGTTTTTTTTGTCAATTGTTTACGTTTGCAAGGGATTCTGGGTAACAAACCATGGTGGGAGGCAGTCAAATCACCCCATCCTGAATTCCCCTGGGTGTCTAGTTTTCAAAAATGTATAGGTTTGCTAGGTTTCTCTAGGTGCCGGCAGGGCTAGGGTTAAAAAACTACAGCTCATCACTTTGCCAAAAAAGGGTCATTTTTCACTGCAAAATTGAGGTGTGACCACGTTGCGTTTTGCGCCGTTTCCAGTCGCGGGCACTATGCCGACCCGCACAAGTGAGGTACCATTTTTCTTGTAGGACTTTGGGGAACGCGGGGTGCATGGAAATTTGTGGATCCACGCAGATTTCAGAACTTTCCATCACAGAAATGTGGGAAAAATGTGTTTTTTTTGTCAATTGTTTACGTTTGCAAGGGATTCTGGGTAACAGACCATGGTGGGAGGCAGTCAAGTCACCCCATCCTGGATTCCCCTGGGTGTCTAGTTTTCAAAAATGTATAGGTTTGCTAGGTTTCCCTAGGTGCCGGCAGGGCTAGGGTTCAAAAACTACAGCTCGTCACTTTGCCAAAAAAGGGTCATTTTTCACTGCAAAATTGAGGTGTGACCACGTTGCGTTTTGCGCCGTTTCCTGTCGCGGGCACTAGGCCGACCCGCACAAGTGAGGTACCATTTTTCTTGTAGGACTTTGGGGAACGCGGGGTGGGTGGACATTTGTGGATCCACGCAGATTCCAGAACTTTCCATCACAGAAATGTGGGGAAAATGTGTTTTTTTTGTCAATTTTTTACGTTTGCAAGGGATTCTGGGTAACAGACCATGGTGGGAGGCAGTCAAGTCACCCCATCCTGGATTCCCCTGGGTGTCTAGTTTACAAAAATATATAGGTTTGCTAGGTTTCCTGTGAGAAGTTGGCCTGGTATATGATGCTCACTAGTTAAAGTGATCACCTTGTACCATGCCAAGCAACCCTTATGGTGTGGTTGTAAGTCAACCTTTTCGGACTAGCTGCCCTAGTGGTAGCGTAGGCTAAGCAGTCTTTGAGGCTAAACTCGTGAAGCGTGTTAAGCCAGCTGTTTTACCAAATGCAACCCCCTTTTATACCAATGAAAGGACACCACACAGATATATATTCGAAATATATATGTATTTATTTCTCAAAGTAACCCCTAGTCTCTTTATGAGCACAGGAGCACAAATCGTCAAACAAGATTATCACAGAATACACAGAAGTTGCACTTTATATGGATAGGCCCTGGTGGCCACTCGAACCATATACTAAAATAGTGGTATAAGTACCACGAACAGAAAAGGGAAAAGGCCTAGGGCCTCTAGAATCGCTGGGCCTACAAGGAGCTAACGTCAGTTAGTGACCAGGAGGTCCACGGGTGGCGTGTGCAGAGCAAATAGTCACACGCGTGCTCCCATAGGTTTCAATGGGTGCGTAAAAAGTACAAAGTTACTGCAAAGAGGATCTTCCGGATGGACTAGGAACTCAAGATTTGGAACACAGGCACTAGAGATGTAATACTACACTTGGGCACAGATGTGCCAGCTTTACCTCACCCACAGGAAGCGGGTGCATAGGCCTCGAAGTGCGTCGGGTTTCTTCTATCTGTTCCGTGGAGCCTGAAGACAAAGATGCTGCAGGCGGTCGGTCCGGGAGAGATGCAGTGGATCCAAGAGTGGATCGGAGATGTTGAAGACCTGTAAGCAGAGGGGACAGTGTTCACAGTCACTAGCCAGTGACCAGCGTGGCACCAGGTGGGTACCAAGCAATGTCGGGTGCAAACAGGGAGAAAGGTGTAGCTTGTCTCTGCAGCCACGTGGTCCCTGGAGGTCGACGACGTCCAGGAGTCGAGTCACGAGCTGTCCCACGCAGGCTCTCGCTGTCGGCGGTGTCGGCAACTTGATCGAAGCAAACAAGCCTTGGCAAAAGCAATTGTTGTAGGAAAAGGAAATAAGCTGATGGTTCTGACCAGCAAGGTCAGAAGGACTGCTCCTTTGGAGGGGAGCAAGGGCTAGTCTGGAGCAACCAGACCAGCGGTGTATTTCTTGAAGTTCGTCGCCAAAATGGCTACTAGCCAGCGGGCCAGTAACCGGTTAGGCGCATCGAGTGGCAAAATGCAGAAGGGCCCCACGCAGATCGTGGAGATGCTGGAGGGCTCACCTTTGGTGCAGATGCTGCTCGGGTGTTGGGCTTCTCATATCCCAAAGCACAACTTGGAGGGAGCCTCGGTTGTTGCACTTGTCAGCTTGTCGTAGTCGTTCCAAGATGGCCGGCTCCACGTGTCTCGGTGCCTCCACGGGTCTCCTCTTTTCAGGGACTGTGGATCGGGCGGTGAGAGGTCTGGAGGTCCAGGTCTTGTCAGTCTCTGGGCATCGGGCTCCGGCGGGAGGCGGCGGCAAAGCAGACGTTGATTCGCTGGATGGTGCTTGCGTTAGCAAGGTGGTCACTCCCTGACCACAGGGGAGATTGGCTTCAGTCCTCTGTGCAGCAGAGCGTCGAAGTTCCCGTCTTCTTCTTAGTTTTAAGTTGATTCCTGGATGTCTGAAGTCTTAGGACACAGCTCCTACCTTTAAGCGGATTCTAGGGGCCGGACTACCTGCTAGGTCCCTCCCTATGGGTGGTACCAGGAAGGGGGGTGGTTACACCCCCAATCCTTTGTCCAGCTCGCCCCAGGCCCGGGACTGGTGTGCCCCAGGACCGGTTTGAACTGAAATATGCACCGAGGCTCCTTGTGAGCCACAGGCATGTCTGGTTTCTTTCAAGCCCTACCTGACCAATACACAAAATCCTGTCTGGGGTGGTGCACGCACCTCCCCTGGCAGGAAACCCTTTGTCCACACCTCCCAAGCTGGAAGGACTCCCAGCAGCAGGAGGGCAGACTTGTGTCTGTGGTGGCAGCATCCATTTTGTGGAGCTGAGGCTATGTCTGATTTTACCCGGGTTTCAGGCACTGTACATGTCGTGTCCCTCTAGAAGGGTGGAATGCTAACCCCGTCGCCAGAATTGGCGAGGGGTTAGTATTCCAATTCGTATGACACCTTACTCGACATGTTTTGATAAAGCCAAACCAAAGATAGCATTTAACCGCGAGGTTCATAATGCACTTAAGAGTATATGGTATGACGATATCTGGAAACAGTAGAAGGAAGTTGTTCCGACCACTGCAGACAGGCTCAGCTCGTGCCAGAGCACCATCTCAAATGGAACCACGCACTCTGCCTTCAGGATTGTTAAGGCCTGCCATAGGAGTGACTTATAGGTTACCAGGTGTCCCATTTAAGGTTAGGTATAGGTATACTACACCTAAGTAAGAGGTGATTACACCAACTTACCCCAGCTGAGTGATCAGCCAGTTGTGTCAAATTGTTAGGCCAAGCCTGGGGTGGCATAATACATGCTTCAGCCCCTGGCAGGCCTTGGGTACACCAATGCCCTGGGTACCTAGTGTACACTGGTACAGGGGCTGACAGGGTGATCCACTTCCAATTGGTTATGCACCTAGGGTGCATAGTTTTAATTTAGTAGAGAGAACAGCAGGCTGGGGGTCTGATTGGCAGGCCCACAGCCTCAATATGTCAAAAACCAGTGAAGCAAAAAGCAAAAATTTGGGGTGACCATAGGATAGCAAACCCTACTCTCCTACATTTTCCTAGGTGCCGGCAGGGCTAGGGTTCAAAAACTACAGCTAGTCACTTTGCCAAAAAAGGGTCATTTTTCAATGCAAAATTGAGGTGTGACCACGTTGCGTTTTGCGCCGTTTCCTGTCGCGGGCACTATGCCGACCCGCACAAGTGAGGTACCATTTGTCTTGTAGGACTTTGGAGAACGCGGGGTGGGTGGAAATTTGTGGATCCACGCAGATTCCAGAACTTTCCATCACAGAAATGTGGGGAAAATGTGTTTTTTTGTCAATTTTTTACGTTTGCAAGGGATTCTGGGTAACCGACCATGGTGGGATGCAGTCAAGTCACCCCATCCTGGATTCCCCTCGGTGTCTAATTTACAAAAATGTATAGGTTTGCTAGGTTTCCCTAGGTGCCGGCAGGGCTAGGGTTCAAAACCTACAGCTCGTCACGTTGCCAAAAAAGGGTCATTTTTCACTGCAAAATTGAGGTGTGACCACGTTGCGTTTTGCGCCGTTTCCTGTCGCGGGCACTAGGCCGACCCGCACAAGTGAGGTACCATTTTTCTCCTAGGACTTTGGGGATCGCGGGGTGGGTGGAAATTTGTAGATCCATGCAGATTCCAGAACTTTCCATCACAGAAATGTGGGGAAAATGTGGTTTTTTTGTCAATCTTTTACGTTTGCAAGGGATTCTGGGTAACAGACCATGGTGGGAGGCAGTCAAGTCGCCCCATCCTGGATTCCCCTGGGTGTCTAGTTTACAAAAATGTACAGGTTTGCTAGGTTTCCCTAGGTGCCGGCAGGGCTAGGGTTCAAAAACTACAGCTCGACACTTTGCCAAAAAAGGGTCAATTTTCACTGCAAAATTGAGGTGTGACCACGTCGCGTTTTGCGCCGTTTCCTGTCGCGGGCACTAGGCCGACCCGCACAAGTGAGGTACCATTTTTCTCGTAGGACTTTGGGGAACGCGGGGTGGGTGGAAATTTGTGGATCCACGCAGATTCCAGAACTTTCCATCACAGAAATGTGGGGAAAATGTGTTTTTTTTGTCAATTTTTTACGTTTGCAAGGGATTCTGGATAACAGACCATGGTGGGAGGCAGTCAAGTCACCCCATCCTGGATTCCCCTGGGTGTCTAGTTTACAAAAATGTATAGGTTTGCTAGGTTTCCCTAGGTGCCGGCAGAGCTAGGGTTCAAAAACTACAGCTAGTCACTTTGCCAAAAAAGGGTCATTTTTCACTGCAAAATTGAGGTGTGACCACGTTGCGTTTTGCGCCGTTTCCTGTCGTGGGCACTATGCCGACCCGCACAAGTGAGGTACAATTTTTCTCGTAGGACTTTGGGGAACGCGGGGTGGGTGGAAATTTGTGGATCCACGCAGATTCCAGAACTTTCCATCACAGAAATATGGGGAAAATGTTTTTTTTGTCAATATTTTACGTTTGCAAGGGATTCTGGGTAACAGACCATGGTGGGAGGCAGTCAAGTCACCCCATCCTGGATTCCCCTGGGTGTCTAGTTTTCAAAAATGTATAGGTTTGCTAGGTTTCCCTAGGTGCCGGCAGGGCTAGGGTTCAAAAACTACAGCTAGTCACTTGGCCAAAAAAGGGTCATTTTTCACTGCAAAATTGAGGTGTGACCACGTTGCGTTTTGCGCTGTTTCCTGTCGCGGGCACTAGGCCGACCCGCACAAGTGAGGTACCATTTTTCTCGTAGGACTTTGGGGAACGTGGGGTGGGTGGAAATTTGTGGATCCACGCAGATTCCAGAACTTTCCAACACAGAAATGTGGGGAAAATGTGTTTTTTTTGTCAATTTTTTACGTTTGCAAGGGATTCTGGGTAACAGACCATGGTGGGAGGCAGTCAAGTCACCCCATCCTGGATTCCCCTGGGTGTCTAGTTTTCAAAAATGTATAGGTTTGCTAGGTTTTCCTAGGTGCCGGCAGGGCTAGGGTTCAAAAACTACAGCTAGTCACTTTGCCAAAAAAGGGTCATTTTTCACTGCAAAATTGAGGTGTGACCACGTTGCGTTTTGCGCCGTTTCCTGTCGCGGGCACTAGGCCGACCCGCACAAGTGAGGTACCATTTTTCTCGTAGGACTTTGGGGAACGTGGGGTGGGTGGAAATTTGTGGATCCACGCAGATTCCAGAACTTTCCAACACAGAAATATGGGGAAAATGTGTTTTTTTTGTCAATTGTTTACGTTTGCAAGGGATTCTGGGTAACAAACCATGGTGGGAGGCAGTCAAATCACCCCATCCTGGATTCCCCTGGGTGTCTAGTTTTCAAAAATGTATAGGTTTGCTAGGTTTCTCTAGGTGCCGGCAGGGCTAGGGTTAAAAAACTACAGCTCATCACTTTGCCAAAAAAGGGTCATTTTTCACTGCAAAATTGAGGTGTGACCACGTTGCGTTTTGCGCCGTTTCCAGTCGCGGGCACTATGCCGACCCGCACAAGTGAGGTACCATTTTTCTTGTAGGACTTTGGGGAACGCAGGGTGCATGGAAATTTGTGGATCCACGCAGATTCCAGAACTTTCCATCACAGAAATGTGGGGAAAATGTGTTTTTTTTGTCAATTGTTTACGTTTGCAAGGGATTCTGGGTAACAGACCATGGTGGGAGGCAGTCAAGTCACCCCATCCTGGATTCCCCTGGGTGTCTAGTTTACAAAAATGTATAGGTTTGCTAGGTTTCCCTAGGTGCCGGCAGGGCTAGGGTTCAAAAACTACAGCTAGTCACTTTGCCAAAAAAGGGTCATTTTTCACTGCAAAATTGAGGTGTGACCACGTTGCGTTTTGCGCCGTTTCCTGTCGCGGGCACTATGCCGCCCCGCACAAGTGAGGTACCATTTTTCTTGTAGGACTTTGGGGAACGCGGGGTGGGTGGAAATTTGTGGATCCACGCAGATTCCAGAACTTTCCATCACAGAAATGTGGGGAAAATATTTTTTTTGTCAATATTTTACGTTTGCAAGGTATTCTGGGTAACAGACCATGGTGGGAGGCAGTCAAGTCACCCCATCCTGGATTCCCCTGGGTGTCTAGTTTTCAAAAATGTATAGGTTTGCTAGGTTTCCCTAGGTGCCGGCAGGGCTAGGGTTCAAAAACTACAGCTAGTCACTTGGCCAAAAAAGGGTCATTTTTCACTGCAAAATTGAGGTGTGACCACGTTGCGTTTTGCGCTGTTTCCTGTCGCGGGCACTAGGCCGACCCGCACAAGTGAGGTACCATTTTTCTCGTAGGACTTTGGGGAACGTGGGGTGGGTGGAAATTTGTGGATCCACGCAGATTCCAGAACTTTCCAACACAGAAATGTGGGGAAAATGTGTTTTTTTTGTCAATTTTTTACGTTTGCAAGGGATTCTGGGTAACAGACCATGGTGGGAGGCAGTCAAGTCACCCCATCCTGGATTCCCCTGGGTGTCTAGTTTTCAAAAATGTATAGGTTTGCTAGGTTTTACTAGGTGCCGGCAGGGCTAGGGTTCAAAAACTACAGCTAGTCACTTTGGCAAAAAAGGGTCATTTTTCACTGCAAAATTGAGGAGTGACCACGTTGCGTTTTGCGCCGTTTCCAGTCGCGGGCACTATGCCGACCCGCACAAGTGAGGTACCATTTTTCTTGTAGGACTTTGGGGAATGCAGGGTGCATGGAAATTTGTGGATCCACGCAGATTCCAGAACTTTCCATCACAGAAATGTGGGGAAAATGTGGTTTTTTTGTCAATTGTTTACGTTTGCAAGGGATTCTGGGTAACAGACCATGGTGGGAGGCAGTCAAGTCACCCCATCCTGGATTCCCCTGGGTGTCTAGTTTTCAAAAATGTATAGGTTTGCTACGTTTCCCTAGGTGCCGGCAGGGCTAGGGTTCAAAAACTACAGCTCGTCACTTTGCCAAAAAAGGGTCATTTTTCACTGCAAAATTGAGGTGTGACCACGTTGCGTTTTGTGCCGTTTCCTGTCGCGGGCACTAGGCCGACCCGCACAAGTGAGGTACCATTTTTCTCGTAGGACTTTGGGGAATGCGGGGTGGTTGGAAATTTGTGGATCCACGCAGATTCCAGAACTTTCCATCACAGAAATGTGGGGAAAATGTGTTTTTTTTGTCAATTTTTTACGTTTGCAAGGGATTCTGGATAACAGACCATGGTGGGAGGCAGTCAAGTCACCCCATCCTGGATTCCCCTGGTTGTCTAGTTTACAAAAATGTATAGGTTTGCTAGGTTTCCCTAGGTGCCGGCAGGGCTAGGGTTCAAAAACTACAGCTAGTCACTTTGCCAAAAAAGGGTCATTTTTCACTGCAAAATTGAGGTGTGACCACGTTGCGTTTTGCGCCGTTTCCTGTCGCGGGCACTATGCCGACCCGCACAAGTGAGGTACCATTTTTCTCGTAGGACTTTGGGGAACGCGGGGTGGGTGGAAATTTGTGGATCCACGCAGATTCCAGAACTTTCCATCACAGAAATGTGGGGAAAATATTTTTTTTGTCAATATTTTACGTTTGCAAGGTATTCTGGGTAACAGACCATGGTGGGAGACAGTCAAGTCACCCCATCCTGGATTCCCCTGGGTGTCTAGTTTTCAAAAATGTATAGGTTTGCTAGGTTTCCTGTAGGAAGGTGGATATCTGACTATGGTTACCCCCAAATTTTTGCCTAGTGTCTAGCTGGTTTTTCGACTTAGTTGGCCTGAGATCCTGCCATTCAGGCTCTCAGGCTATCTGCTCTCTCTGTAAAATGGACTCCATGTACCCTAGGTACATACCCAATTGGTTGGATCACCCTGTCAGCCCCTGTACCAGTGTACACTAGGTACCCAGGGCATTGGTGTATCCAAGGCCTGCCAGGGGCTGAAGCATGTATTATGCCACCCCAGGCTTGGCCTAACAATCTGACACAACTGGCTGATCACTCAGCTGGGGTAAGTTGGTGTAATCACCTCTTACTTAGGTGTAGTATACCTATACCTAAACTTAAATGGGACACCTGGTAACCTATAAGTCACTCCTATGGCAGGCCTTAACAATCCTGAAGGCAGAGTGCTTGGTTCCATGTGAGATGGTGCTCTGGCATGAGCTGAGCCTGTCTGCAGTGGTCGGAACAACTTCCTTCTACTGTTTCCAGATATCGTCATACCATATACTCTTAAGTGCATTATGAACCTCGCGGTTAAATGCTATCTTTGGTTTGGCTTTATCAAAACATGTCGAGTAAGGTGTCATACGAATTGGAATACTAACCCCTCGCCAATTCTGGCGACGGGGTTAGCATTCCACCCTTCTAGAGGGACACGACATGTACAGTACCTGAAACCCGGGTAAAATCAGACATAGCCTCAGCTCCACAAAATGGATGCTGCCACCACAGACACAAGTCTGCCCTCCTGCTGCTGGGAGTCCTTCCAGCTTGGGAGGTGTGGACAAAGGGTTTCCTGCCAGGGGAGGTGCATGCACCACCCCAGACAGGATTTTGTGTATTGGTCAGGTAGGGCTTGAAAGAAACCAGACATGCCTGTGGCTCACAAGGAGCCTCGGTGCATATGCCAGTTCAAACCGGTCCTGGGGCACACCAGTCCCGGGCCTGGGGCGAGCTGGACAAAGGATTGGGGGTGTAACCACCCCCCTTCCTGGTCCCACCCATAGGGAGGGACCTAGCAGGTAGTCCGGCCCCTAGAATCCGAATAAAGGTAGGAGCTGTGTCCTAAGACTTCAGACATCCTGGAATCAACTTGAAACTAAGAAGAAGACGGGAACTTCGACATTCTGCTGCACAGAAGACTGAAGAAAATCTCCCCTGTGGTCAGGGAGTGACCACCTTGCTAACGCAAGCACCATCCAGCGAATCACCGTCTGCTTTGCCGCCGCCTCCCGCCGGAGCCCGAGCCCAGAGACTGACAAGACCTGGACCTCCAGACCTCTCACCGCCCGATCCACAGTCCCTGAAAAGAGGAGACCCGTGGAGGCACCGAGACACGTGGAGCCAGCCATCTTGGAACGACTACGACAAGCTGACCAGTGCAACAACCGAGGCTCCCTCCAAGTTGTGCTTTGGGTCCTGAGAAGCCCAACCCTCGAGCAGCATCTGCACCAAAGGTGAGCCCTCCAGCATCTCCACGATCTGCGTGGGGCCCTTCTGCATTTTGCCACTCGACGCGCCTAACCGGTTGCTGGCCCGCTGGCTAGTGGCCATCTTGGCGACGAAATCTACGACAAACACCGCTGGTCTGGTTGCTCCAGACTGGCCCTTGCTCCCCTCCAAAGGAGCAATCCCTCTGACCTTGCTGGTCAGAACCAACAGCTGATTTCCGAATCCTCCTGCAATTGCTTTTGCCAAGGCTTGTTTGCTTCGATCAAGTCGCCGACACCGCCGACAGCGAGAGCCTGCGTGGGACAGCTCGTGAGCCGACTCCTGGACGTCGTCGACCTTCAGGGACCACGTGGCTGCGGAGACAAGCTACCCCTCATCACCTGTTTGCACCCGACATCGCCTGGTACCCACCTGGTGCCACGCTGGTCACTGGCTAGTGACTGTGAACACTGTCCCCTCTGCTTACAGGTCTTCAACATCTCCGATCCACTCTTGGATCCACTGCATCTCTTCCCGACCGACCGCCTGCAGCCTCTTTGTCCCAGGCTCAACGGAACAGATAGAAGAAACCCGACGCACTTTGAGGCCTATGCACCCGCTTCCTGTGGGTGAGGTAAAGCTGGCACTCCGGTGCCCATGTGTAGTAATACATCTCTAGTGCCTGTGTTCCAAATCTTAAGTTCCTAGGTCATCCGGAAGATTCCTTTTGCAGTAACTTTGTACTTTTTACGCACCCATTGAAATCTATGGGAGCCCGCGTGTGACTATTTGCTCTGCACACGCCACCCGTGGACCTCCTGGTCACTAACTGACGTTAGCTCCTTGTAGGCCCAGCGATTCTAGAGGCCCTAGGCCTTTTCCCTTTTCTGTTCGTGGTACTTATACCACTATTTTAGTATATGGTTCGAGTGGCCACCAGGGCCTATCCATATAAAGTGCAACTTCTGTGTATTCTGTGATAATCTTGTTTGACGATTTGTGCTCCTGTGCTCATAAAGAGACTAGGGGTTACGTTGAGAAATAAATACATATATATTTTGAATATATATCTGTGTGGTGTCCTTTCATTGGTATAAAAGGGGGTTACTATTGGTAAAACAGCTTGCTTAACACGCATCACGAGTTTAGCCTCAAAGACTGCTTAGCCTACGCTACCACTAGGGCAGCTAGTCCAAAAAGGTTGACTTACAACCACACCATAAGGGTTGCTTGGCATGGTACAAGGTGGTCACTAGAACTAGTGAACAGCATATACCAGGCCAACTTCTCACATTGGTGGCAGCGGTGGGATTTGAGCTTGCTGTGTTTTACCATTGTAATCTCTTGGTTACCAATTGAAAGATCACATAGGTACCTGTAGGTACATATAAAACAAGATTAGATATACTTAAGTTCTACTGAACTTAGTTGTTGTAGAGCAAAGGGAGTAGCACACCCTGACTACAACTACTAGATAGGTTTAGTAGGTAAACCCAAGTGTAGGTAGATTGCAACACATCCACCCACACTTAAGAGCAATGGCCGGGGCAGAGGGGTCCACTGTACCCATCTCTGTTGAGAGTGACCCCCAGAGGGCACCATCCAGCTTTGCTACCCTTAATCAGAATGAGCTCAGGCATTTGGCAACTCTTAGAGGCCTTAAACAGCCCAAGAACCCAAACTCTGCTGAGCTCAGAGAGCTCTTACAGAATGATGAGAATCAGAGAGCACTCAAGAAAGCTTCCCAGTTAGCCCCCTTAGGGACAGGAACAGGAGGCCCCCCTTCTGAAGATGCCACTGAAGTACCCCTTCCCAATAGTCACCCCTTAGATGGGATGCCTACCACAGAGGAAGAAAGTGATGGGGATACAGATGTGAGTGGGGATGAAGGGAGAACTAGCCCAGTGCCAAGTGTTATACTTGGCCCAGCTAAACTAAGGCTATTGGGGACTGACAGTGGGTTCACCCCATTGGATCTCCCCAGTGGACTTAACACAGGGCTTGGAAGGCAAAGGAATCGCTCAGGTGACTCCAATGCTTCCCATGGCTCTAGAGGCTCTCAAGGTCACTCCAGAAGGAGACTGACCACCCCTCAGAGGAGGGAACATGAGGCCAGAATGCAGGAAGCCCAGCTGAGGATCAGGAAGCAGGAGCTAGAAGTAGCCCTGATGGAAGAAAAACTGAGCAAGGCTAGGCAGCATAGAGAGAGTGGGTCTATACCCACTGGTGGCAGCAATGTCCCTAGGGACAAAGATAGGGTCTTTGACAATAGGAACCTGTCCAAGATTGTGCCCCCCTACAAAAGTGGGGATGACATCCACAAATGGATGACTGCTCTTGAGAGAGCCTGCAAAGTGCAGCAGGTTCCTGAAGACCAGTGGGCAGCAATCTTATGGCTCTCCTTTGAGGGGAGAGGCAGAGATAGACTCCTCACTGTTAGAGAAGAGGATGTCAGAAATTACAGAGTCCTGAAGAGTGTCCTAGTTGATGGGTTAGGCTTAACCACTGAACAGTACAGGTTAATGTTCAGAGACACCCAGAAGACACAGACTCAGGACTGGTCTGAATATGTGGAATGTGCCACTAAGGCTTTGGAGGGTTGGTTGCTGGGAAGTAAGGTGTCTGATTATACAGGATTGTACAATTTGATGATGAGAGAGCAGATTTTAAGTAATTGTCAAAACCAGCTTCTCCATCAACACCTGGTAGACTCAGATTTGACCTCTCCCCAAGAATTGGGAAAGAGGGCAGATAAATGGGTCAGGACCAGGATCAGGCCTAAAAACCAGGGTGGTGACCAAAAGAAAGATACCACCAAGCCTCAAGAGAAGGGTGGGGATAAAGAAAAAGAGAAACCGTCCTCAGGGCCCCAAAACTCCACACAGGGTGGTGGGTCCCAAGCTCCCTCCTCTACCACAGCTAAAAAGCCCTACTGCCATGAGTGTAAAACTCCTGGGCATTGGAAAACTGACAGCGGTTGCCCAAGGGCTAAAAACAAAACTGTTCCTCCAATTACTCCTGTCACACCACCTATTACTGTCAGCAGTAATCCCCCAGGTGGTGGGAGTGCCCCCAGAAATCTGGGTGGGTTTACTTGGGGAACACAGGGGGACCCTGGCTTAGCCAATTCCCCTACAGCAACCACTCTTGTCTGTGATGGTGGCATGGGGTTTGCCAACTTCACTGCCTGTCCCAACACTTTGGGTAGGTACAGACAGGAGCCCTACATCAATGGTACAAAAGCTGAGGCCTACAGAGACACTGGGGCTAGCATCACAATGGTGGCCCATTGGCTAGTTCCCTCTGAGCAGCTTTTGCCCGGTTTCTCCTACCAGGTGACTAACATTGATGGCAAACAGAACAGTCATCCCATGGCAGAGGTATGTCTCAGCTGGGGAGGGGTCACTGGCCCTAAAAGGGTAGCAGTGTCCCCAACCTTGCCTGTAGACTGCTTACTGGGGAATGACTTAGAACTCTCAGCTTGGGCTGGAGTTGAACAAGACACCCATTCTAAAATGGTAGGCCTTTCACAAAAGGGTAGGGGGGTTGTGCCATTCACAACCCCTGTCCAAATAGATTTCCTCCCTGAAAAGGTTGGAAGGGCAGTGGTAGCCACAGCCCAGGCACAGACAGACTTCCCTGTAGGGACTGGCAGAGCTGTGACAGTCACAGCTCAAACACAAACTGAGTGCCCCCCTGAAAAGGTTGGCAAGGCTGTAATGGTCTCAGCCTATACTCAGACTGACATAGGTGTAGTGAAGCCTGAAACAATGGATCACTCCACACAAACTGAGAGTAGTGGGGAGGAAGAAAAGTCTCCCTCTCCCCAGACATTAGGAAAAGGTCAGCCTCCTCAGGGATCTGACCTCACCCCTTGTGAAGGAACTGCCCCAGAGGTAGCCAGGCCTGGCCTGGCAGAGCCTCTGATGTCAGTGGCCCCTTCCAAGGTGGGATCCAGTCTGGTGCAGGTAGCCTGCCTCTCTCTACCCTGCCTCAGTCAGCCCAGGGCTGCAGAGGTCAGGGAGGCCAGTGGACCCCCAGAGGGCCCCTGTCCACAAGAACCCCCCCATCAAAAGAATGAGGATTGCCTGGCTAGTAGCCCTAGTCAGGTGATGGGTAAAAACATTCCTGAGGGATCTCCTTTACAGGTAGTTAGGGACCTCCCCCAGGGGGATTCTGTTGGGCACAGGCAAACATGGGACCTTAGGGCCCCAAACCTGACCTGTCCCTCCAGTAAGCCCACAAAAGGGACCCAGCCTCCAGCTTTAGGTAGCCAGAGGCTGACCCTGAGAGCACAGTGCAACTCAGTTAAAGAAAGAAAGGCATCCATGGTGGAGGATGATTGGAGGAAGCTGAGGCCTCACTTTGAGGACACTCACTTCAGTACTCCATCTCAACACCAGCCTTTTACTTTGCCAAGACACACCACAGGTAGAGATTCCCTATGGTGGAGACCCTCTGATACCCTTAGGGTGAGGGATTGCTTAGTGGACCATGAGACAGGGGGTAACCATGCCAGTGCTGGTTCCTCCTTATATGGCCACTTGGGCAATATAGGCTTACCTGGTCAAGGTCAGCCTTATCTCCCTTCGTTTGGGGGGGGGTTGTGTAGGAAGGTGGATATCTGACTATGGTTACCCCCAAATTTTTGCCTAGTGTCTAGCTGGTTTTTCGACTTAGTTGGCCTGAGATCCTGCCATTCAGGCTCTCAGGCTATCTGCTCTCTCTGTAAAATGGACTCCATGTACCCTAGGTACATACCCAATTGGTTGGATCACCCTGTCAGCCCCTGTACCAGTGTACACTAGGTACCCAGGGCATTGGTGTATCCAAGGCCTGCCAGGGGCTGAAGCATGTATTATGCCACCCCAGGCTTGGCCTAACAATCTGACACAACTGGCTGATCACTCAGCTGGGGTAAGTTGGTGTAATCACCTCTTACTTAGGTGTAGTATACCTATACCTAAACTTAAATGGGACACCTGGTAACCTATAAGTCACTCCTATGGCAGGCCTTAACAATCCTGAAGGCAGAGTGCTTGGTTCCATGTGAGATGGTGCTCTGGCATGAGCTGAGCCTGTCTGCAGTGGTCGGAACAACTTCCTTCTACTGTTTCCAGATATCGTCATACCATATACTCTTAAGTGCATTATGAACCTCGCGGTTAAATGCTATCTTTGGTTTGGCTTTATCAAAACATGTCGAGTAAGGTGTCATACGAATTGGAATACTAACCCCTCGCCAATTCTGGCGACGGGGTTAGCATTCCACCCTTCTAGAGGGACACGACATGTACAGTACCTGAAACCCGGGTAAAATCAGACATAGCCTCAGCTCCACAAAATGGATGCTGCCACCACAGACACAAGTCTGCCCTCCTGCTGCTGGGAGTCCTTCCAGCTTGGGAGGTGTGGACAAAGGGTTTCCTGCCAGGGGAGGTGCATGCACCACCCCAGACAGGATTTTGTGTATTGGTCAGGTAGGGCTTGAAAGAAACCAGACATGCCTGTGGCTCACAAGGAGCCTCGGTGCATATGCCAGTTCAAACCGGTCCTGGGGCACACCAGTCCCGGGCCTGGGGCGAGCTGGACAAAGGATTGGGGGTGTAACCACCCCCCTTCCTGGTCCCACCCATAGGGAGGGACCTAGCAGGTAGTCCGGCCCCTAGAATCCGAATAAAGGTAGGAGCTGTGTCCTAAGACTTCAGACATCCTGGAATCAACTTGAAACTAAGAAGAAGACGGGAACTTCGACATTCTGCTGCACAGAAGACTGAAGAAAATCTCCCCTGTGGTCAGGGAGTGACCACCTTGCTAACGCAAGCACCATCCAGCGAATCACCGTCTGCTTTGCCGCCGCCTCCCGCCGGAGCCCGAGCCCAGAGACTGACAAGACCTGGACCTCCAGACCTCTCACCGCCCGATCCACAGTCCCTGAAAAGAGGAGACCCGTGGAGGCACCGAGACACGTGGAGCCAGCCATCTTGGAACGACTACGACAAGCTGACCAGTGCAACAACCGAGGCTCCCTCCAAGTTGTGCTTTGGGTCCTGAGAAGCCCAACCCTCGAGCAGCATCTGCACCAAAGGTGAGCCCTCCAGCATCTCCACGATCTGCGTGGGGCCCTTCTGCATTTTGCCACTCGACGCGCCTAACCGGTTGCTGGCCCGCTGGCTAGTGGCCATCTTGGCGACGAAATCTACGACAAACACCGCTGGTCTGGTTGCTCCAGACTGGCCCTTGCTCCCCTCCAAAGGAGCAATCCCTCTGACCTTGCTGGTCAGAACCAACAGCTGATTTCCGAATCCTCCTGCAATTGCTTTTGCCAAGGCTTGTTTGCTTCGATCAAGTCGCCGACACCGCCGACAGCGAGAGCCTGCGTGGGACAGCTCGTGAGCCGACTCCTGGACGTCGTCGACCTTCAGGGACCACGTGGCTGCGGAGACAAGCTACCCCTCATCACCTGTTTGCACCCGACATCGCCTGGTACCCACCTGGTGCCACGCTGGTCACTGGCTAGTGACTGTGAACACTGTCCCCTCTGCTTACAGGTCTTCAACATCTCCGATCCACTCTTGGATCCACTGCATCTCTTCCCGACCGACCGCCTGCAGCCTCTTTGTCCCAGGCTCAACGGAACAGATAGAAGAAACCCGACGCACTTTGAGGCCTATGCACCCGCTTCCTGTGGGTGAGGTAAAGCTGGCACTCCAGTGCCCATGTGTAGTAATACATCTCTAGTGCCTGTGTTCCAAATCTTAAGTTCCTAGGTCATCCGGAAGATTCCTTTTGCAGTAACTTTGTACTTTTTACGCACCCATTGAAATCTATGGGAGCCCGCGTGTGACTATTTGCTCTGCACACGCCACCCGTGGACCTCCTGGTCACTAACTGACGTTAGCTCCTTGTAGGCCCAGCGATTCTAGAGGCCCTAGGCCTTTTCCCTTTTCTGTTCGTGGTACTTATACCACTATTTTAGTATATGGTTCGAGTGGCCACCAGGGCCTATCCATATAAAGTGCAACTTCTGTGTATTCTGTGATAATCTTGTTTGACGATTTGTGCTCCTGTGCTCATAAAGAGACTAGGGGTTACGTTGAGAAATAAATACATATATATTTTGAATATATATCTGTGTGGTGTCCTTTCATTGGTATAAAAGGGGGTTACTATTGGTAAAACAGCTTGCTTAACACGCATCACGAGTTTAGCCTCAAAGACTGCTTAGCCTACGCTACCACTAGGGCAGCTAGTCCAAAAAGGTTGACTTACAACCACACCATAAGGGTTGCTTGGCATGGTACAAGGTGGTCACTAGAACTAGTGAACAGCATATACCAGGCCAACTTCTCACATTTCCCTAGGTGCCGGCAGGGCTAGGGTTCAAAAACTACAGCTCGTCATTTTGCCAAAAAAGGGTCATTTTTCACTGCAAAATTGAGGTGTGACCACGTTGCGTTTTGCGCCGTTTCCTGTCGCGGGCACTATGCCGACCCGCACAAGTGAGGTACCATTTTTCTCATAGGACATTGGGGAACGCCGGGTGGGTGGAAATTTGTGGATCCACGCAGATTCCAGAACTTTCCATCACAGAAATATGGGGAAAATGTGTTTTTTTTGTCAATTTTTTACGTTTGCAAGGGATTCTGGGTAACAGACCATGGTGGGAGGCAGTCAAGTCACCCCATCCTGGATTCCCCTGGGTGTCTAGTTTTCAAAAATGTATAGGTTTGCTAGGTTTCCGTAGGTGCCGGCAGGGCTAGGGTTCAAAAACTACAGCTAGTCACTTTGCAAAAAAGGGGTCATTTTTCACTGCAAAATTGAGGTGTGACCCCGTTGCGTTTTGCGCCGTTTCCTGTCGCGGGCACTATGCCGACCCGCACAAGTGAGGTACCATTTTTCTCGTAGGACTTTGGGGTCGCGGGGTGCGTGGAAATTTGTGGATCCACGCAGATTCCAGAACTTTCCATCACAGAAATGTGGGGAAAATGTGTTTTTTTTGTCAATTTTTTACGTTTGCAAGGGATTCTGGGTAACAGACCATGGTGGGAGGCAGTCAAGTCACCCCATCCTGGATGCCCCTGGGTGTCTAGTTTTCAAAAATGTATAGGTTTGCTAGGTTTCCCTAGGTGCCGGCAGGGCTAGGGTTCAAAAACTACAGCTAGTCACTTTGCCAAAAAGGGTCATTTTTCACTGCAAAATTGAGGTGTGACCACGTTGCGTTTTGCGCCGTTTCCTGTCGCGGGCACTAGGCCGACCCGCACAAGTGAGGTACCATTTTTCTCGTAGGACTTTGGGGAACGTGGGGTGGGTGGAAATTTGTGGATCCACGCAGATTCTAGAACTTTCCAACACAGAAATGTGGGGAAAATGTGTTTTTTTTGTCAATTGTTTACGTTTGCAAGGGATTCTGGGTAACAAACCATGGTGGGAGGCAGTCAAATCACCCCATCCTGGATTCCCCTGGGTGTCTAGTTTTCAAAAATGTATAGGTTTGCTAGGTTTCCCTAGGTGCCGGCAGGGCTAGGGTTAAAAAACTACAGCTCATCACTTTGCCAAAAAAGGGTCATTTTTCACTGCAAAATTGAGGTGTGACCACGTTGCGTTTTGCGCCGTTTCCAGTCGCGGGCACTATGCCGACCCGCACAAGTGAGGTACCATTTTTCTCGTAGGACATTGGGGAACGCGGGGTGGGTGGAAAATTGTGGATCCACGCAGATTCCAGAACTTTCCATCACTGAAATAGGGGGAAAATGTGTTTTTTTTGTCAATTGTTTACGTTTGCAAGGGATTCTGGGTAACAGACCATGGTGGGAGGCAGTCAAGTCACCCCATCCTGGATTCCCCTGGGTGTCTAGTTTTCAAAAATGTATAGGTTTGCTAGGTTTCCCTAGGTGCCGGCAGGGCTAGGGTTCAAAAACTACAGCTAGTCACTTTGCCAAAAAAGGGTAATTTTTCACTGCAAAATTGAGGTGTGACCACGTTGCGTTTTGCGCCGTTTCCTGTCACGGGCACTAGGCCGACCCGCACAAGTGAGGTACCATTTTTCTTGTAGCACTTTGGGGAACGCGGGGTGGGTTGAAATTTGTGGATCCACGCAGATTCCAGAACTTTCCATCACAGAAATGTGGGGAAAATGTGTTTTTTTTGTCAATTTTTTACGTTTGCAAGGGATTCTGGGTAACAAACCATGGTGGGAGGCAGTCAAGTCACCCCATCCTGGATTCCCCTGGGTGTCTAGTTTACAAAAATGTATAGGTTTGCTAGGTTTCCCTAGGTGCCGGCAGGGCTAGGGTTCAAAAACTACAGCTAGTCACTTTGCCAAAAAAGGGTCATTTTTCACTGCAAAATTGAGGTGTGACCACGTTGCGTTTTGCGCCGTTTCCTGTCGCGGGCACTATGCCGACCCGCACAAGTGAGGTACCATTTGTCTTGTAGGACTTTGGGGAACGCGGGGTGGGTGGAAATTTGTGGATCCACGCAGATTCCAGAACTTTCCATCACAGAAATGTGGGGAAAATGTGGTTTTTTTGTCAATTTTTTACGTTTGCAAGGGATTCTGGGTAACCGACCATGGTGGGATGCAGTCAAGTCACCCCATCCTGGATTCCCCTCGGTGTCTAGTTTACAAAAATGTATAGGTTTGCTAGGTTTCCCTAGGTGCCGGCAGGGCTAGGGTTCAAAACCTACAGCTCGTCACGTTGCCAAAAAAGGGTCATTTTTCACTGCAAAATTGAGGCGTGACCACGTTGCGTTTTGCGCCGTTTCCTGTCGCGGGCATTAGGCCGACCCGCACAAGTGAGGTACCATTTTTCTCCTAGGACTCTGGGGATCGCGGGGTGGGTGGAAATTTGTAGATCCACGCAGATTCCAGAACTTTCCATCACAGAAATGTGGGGAAAATGTGGTTTTTTTGTCAATCTTTTACGTTTGCAAGGGATTCTGGGTAACAGACCATGGTGGGAGGCAGTCAAGTCACCCCATCCTGGATTCCCCTGGGTGTCTAGTTTACAAAAATGTATAGGTTTGCTAGGTTTCCCTAGGTGCCGGCAGGGCTAGGGTTCAAAAACTACAGCTCGACACTTTGCCAAAAAAGGGTCAATTTTCACTGCAAAATTGAGGTGTGACCACGTCGCGTTTTGCGCTGTTTCCTGTCGCGGGCACTAGGCCGACCCGCACAAGTGAGGTACCATTTTTCTCGTAGGACTTTGGGGAACGCGGGGTGGGTGGAAATTTGTGGATCCACGCAGATTCCAGAACTTTCCATCACAGAAATGTGGGGAAAATGTGTTTTTTTTGTCAATTTTTTACGTTTGCAAGGGATTCTGGATAACAGACCATGGTGGGAGGCAGTCAAGTCACCCTATCCTGGATTCCCCTGGGTGTCTAGTTTTCAAAAATGTATAGGTTTACTAGGTTTCCCTAGGTGCCGGCAGGGCTAGGGTTCAAAAACTACAGCTCGTCACTTTGCCAAAAAAGGGTCATTTTTCACTGCAAAATTGAGGTGTGACCACGTTGCGTTTTGCGCCGTTTCCTGTCGCGGGCACTAGGCCGACCCGCACAAGTGAGGTACCATTTTTCTTGTAGGACTTTGGGGAACGCGGGGTGGGTGGAAATTTGTGGATCCACGCAGATTCCAGAACTTTCCATCACAGAAATGTGGGGAAAATGTGTTTTTTTTGTCAATTTTTTACGTTTGCAAGGGATTCTGGGTAACAGACCATGGTGGGAGGCAGTCAAGTAACCCCATCCTGGATTCCCCTGGGTGTCTAGTTTACAAAAATGTATAGGATTGCTAGGTTTCCTGTGAGAAGTTGGCCTGGTATATGATGCTCACTAGTTAAAGTGATCACCTTGTACCATGCCAAGCAACCCTTATGGTGTGGTTGTAAGTCAACCTTTTCGGACTAGCTGCCCTAGTGGTAGCGTAGGCTAAGCAGTCTTTGAGGCTAAACTCGTGAAGCGTGTTAAGCCAGCTGTTTTACCAAATGCAACCCCCTTTTATACCAATGAAAGGACACCACACAGATATATATTCGAAATATATATGTATTTATTTCTCAAAGTAACCCCTAGTCTCTTTATGAGCACAGGAGCACAAATCGTCAAACAAGATTATCACAGAATACACAGAAGTTGCACTTTATATGGATAGGCCCTGGTGGCCACTCGAACCATATACTAAAATAGTGGTATAAGTACCACAAACAGAAAAGGGAAAAGGCCTAGGGCCTCTAGAATCGCTGGGCCTACAAGGAGCTAACGTCAGTTAGTGACCAGGAGGTCCACGGGTGGCGTGTGCAGAGCAAATAGTCACACGCGTGCTCCCATAGGTTTCAATGGGTGCGTAAAAAGTACAAAGTTACTGCAAAGAGGATCTTCCGGATGGACTAGGAACTCAAGATTTGGAACACAGGCACTAGAGATGTAATACTACACTTGGGCACAGATGTGCCAGCTTTACCTCACCCACAGGAAGCGGGTGCATAGGCCTCGAAGTGCGTCGGGTTTCTTCTATCTGTTCCGTGGAGCCTGAAGACAAAGATGCTGCAGGCGGTCGGTCCGGGAGAGATGCAGTGGATCCAAGAGTGGATCGGAGATGTTGAAGACCTGTAAGCAGAGGGGACTGTGTTCACAGTCACTAGCCAGTGACCAGCGTGGCACCAGGTGGGTACCAAGCAATGTCGGGTGCAAACAGGGAGAAAGGTGTAGCTTGTCTCTGCAGCCACGTGGTCCCTGGAGGTCGACGACGTCCAGGAGTCGAGTCACGAGCTGTCCCACGCAGGCTCTCGCTGTCGGCGGTGTCGGCAACTTGATCGAAGCAAACAAGCCTTGGCAAAAGCAATTGTTGTAGGAAAAGGAAATAAGCTGATGGTTCTGACCAGCAAGGTCAGAAGGACTGCTCCTTTGGAGGGGAGCAAGGGCTAGTCTGGAGCAACCAGACCAGCGGTGTATTTCTTGAAGTTCGTCGCCAAAATGGCTACTAGCCAGCGGGCCAGTAACCGGTTAGGCGCGTCGAGTGGCAAAATGCAGAAGGGCCCCACGCAGATCGTGGAGATGCTGGAGGGCTCACCTTTGGTGCAGATGCTGCTCGGGTGTTGGGCTTCTCATATCCCAAAGCACAACTTGGAGGGAGCCTCGGTTGTTGCACTTGTCAGCTTGTCATAGTCGTTCCAAGATGGCCGGCTCCACGTGTCTCCGTGCCTCCACGGGTCTCCTCTTTTCAGGGACTGTGGATCGGGCGGTGAGAGGTCTGGAGGTCCAGGTCTTGTCAGTCTCTGGGCTCGGGCTCCGGCGGGAGGCAGCGGCAAAGCAGACGTTGATTCGCTGGATGGTGCTTGCGTTAGCAAGGTGGTCACTCCCTGACCACAGGGGAGATTGGCTTCAGTCCTCTGTGCAGCAGAGCGTCGAAGTTCCCGTCTTCTTCTTAGTTTTAAGTTGATTCCAGGATGTCTGAAGTCTTAGGACACAGCTCCTACCTTTAAGCGGATTCTAGGGGCCGGACTACCTGCTAGGTCCCTCCCTATGGGTGGTACCAGGAAGGGGGGTGGTTACACCCCCAATCCTTTGTCCAGCTCGCCCCAGGCCCAGGACTGGTGTGCCCCAGGACCGGTTTGAACTGAAATATGCACCGAGGCTCCTTGTGAGCCACAGGCATGTCTGGTTTCTTTCAAGCCCTACCTGACCAATACACAAAATCCTGTCTGGGGTGGTGCACGCACCTCCCCTGGCAGGAAACCCTTTGTCCACACCTCCCAAGCTGGAAGGACTCCCAGCAGCAGGAGGGCAGACTTGTGTCTGTGGTGGCAGCATCCATTTTGTGGAGCTGAGGCTATGTCTGATTTTACCCGGGTTTCAGGCACTGTACATGTCGTGTCCCTCTAGAAGGGTGGAATGCTAACCCCGTCGCCAGAATTGGGTACACCAATGCCCTGGGTACCTAGTGTACACTGGTACAGGGGCTGACAGGGTGATCCACTTCCAATTGGTTATGCACCTAGGGTGCATAGTTTTAATTTAGTAGAGAGAACAGCAGGCTGGGGGTCTGATTGGCAGGCCCACAGCCTCAATATGTCAAAAACCAGTGAAGCAAAAAGCAAAAATTTGGGGTGACCATAGGATAGCAGACCCTACTCTCCTACATTTCCCTAGGTGCCGGCAGGGCTAGGGTTCAAAAACTACAGCTAGTCACTTTGCCAAAAAAGGGTCATTTTTCACTGCAAAATTGAGGTGTGACCACGTTGCGTTTTGCGCCGTTTCCTGTCGCGGGCACTATGCCGACCCGCACAAGTGAGGTACCATTTGTCTTGTAGGACTTTGGGGAACGCGGGGTGGGTGGAAATTTGTGGATCCACGCAGATTCCAGAACTTTCCATCACAGAAATGTGGGGAAAATGTGTTTTTTTGTCAATTTTTTACGTTTGCAAGGGATTCTGGGTAACCGACCATGGTGGGATGCAGTCAAGTCACCCCATCCTGGATTCCCCTCGGTGTCTAGTTTACAAAAATGTATAGGTTTGCTAGGTTTCCCTAGGTGCCGGCAGGGCTAGGGTTCAAAACCTACAGCTCGTCACGTTGCCAAAAAAGGGTCATTTTTCACTGCAAAATTGAGGTGTGACCACGTTGCGTTTTGCGCCGTTTCCTGTCGCGGGCACTAGGCCGACCCGCACAAGTGAGGTACCATTTTTCTCCTAGGACTTTGGGGATCGCGGGGTGGGTGGAAATTTGTAGATCCATGCAGATTCCAGAACTTTCCATCACAGAAATGTGGGGAAAATGTGGTTTTTTTGTCAATCTTTTACGTTTGCAAGGGATTCTGGGTAACAGACCATGGTGGGAGGCAGTCAAGTCGCCCCATCCTGGATTCCCCTGGGTGTCTAGTTTACAAAAATGTATAGGTTTGCTAGGTTTCCCTAGGTGCCGGCAGGGCTAGGGTTCAAAAACTACAGCTCGACACTTTGCCAAAAAAGGGTCAATTTTCACTGCAAAATTGAGGTGTGACCACGTCGCGTTTTGCGCCGTTTCCTGTTGCGGGCACTAGGCCGACCCGCACAAGTGAGGTACCATTTTTCTCGTAGGACTTTGGGGAACGCGGGGTGGGTGGAAATTTGTGGATCCACGCAGATTCCAGAACTTTCCATCACAGAAATGTGGGGAAAATGTGTTTTTTTTGTCAATTTTTTACGTTTGCAAGGGATTCTGGATAACAGACCATGGTGGGAGGCAGTCAAGTCACCCCATCCTGGATTCCCCTGGGTGTCTAGTTTACAAAAATGTATAGGTTTGCTAGGTTTCCCTAGGTGCCGGCAGGGCTAGGGTTCAAAAACTACAGCTCGACACTTTGCCAAAAAAGGGTCAATTTTCACTGCAAAATTGAGGTGTGACCACGTCGCGTTTTGCGCCGTTTCCTGTTGCGGGCACTAGGCCGACCCGCACAAGTGAGGTACCATTTTTCTCGTAGGACTTTGGGGAACGCGGGGTGGGTGGAAATTTGTGGATCCACGCAGATTCCAGAACTTTCCATCACAGAAATGTGGGGAAAATGTGTTTTTTTTGTCAATTTTTTACGTTTGCAAGGGATTCTGGATAACAGACCATGGTGGGAGGCAGTCAAGTCACCCCATCCTGGATTCCCCTGGGTGTCTAGTTTACAAAAATGTATAGGTTTGCTAGGTTTCCCTAGGTGCCGGCAGAGCTAGGGTTCAAAAACTACAGCTAGTCACTTTGCCAAAAAAGGGTCATTTTTCACTGCAAAATTGAGGTGTGACCACGTTGCGTTTTGCGCCGTTTCCCGTCGTGGGCACTATGCCGACCCGCACAAGTGAGGTACAATTTTTCTCGTAGGACTTTGGGGAACGCGGGGTGGGTGGAAATTTGTGGATCCACGCAGATTCCAGAACTTTCCATCACAGAAATGTGGGGAAAATGTTTTTTTTGTCAATATTTTACGTTTGCAAGGGATTCTGGGTAACAGACCATGGTGGGAGGCAGTCAAGTCACCCCATCCTGGATTCCCCTGGGTGTCTAGTTTTCAAAAATGTATAGGTTTGCTAGGTTTCCCTAGGTGCCGGCAGGGCTAGGGTTCAAAAACTACAGCTAGTCACTTGGCCAAAAAAGGGTCATTTTTCACTGCAAAATTGAGGTGTGACCACGTTGCGTTTTGCGCTGTTTCCTGTCGCGGGCACTAGGCCGACCCGCACAAGTGAGGTACCATTTTTCTCGTAGGACTTTGGGGAACGTGGGGTGGGTGGAAATTTGTGGATCCACGCAGATTCCAGAACTTTCCAACACAGAAATGTGGGGAAAATGTGTTTTTTTTGTCAATTTTTTACGTTTGCAAGGGATTCTGGGTAACAGACCATGGTGGGAGGCAGTCAAGTCACCCCATCCTGGATTCCCCTGGGTGTCTAGTTTTTAAAAATGTATAGGTTTGCTAGGTTTTCCTATGTGCCGGCAGGGCTAGGGTTCAAAAACTACAGCTAGTCACTTTGCCAAAAAAGGGTCATTTTTCACTGCAAAATTGAGGTGTGACCACGTTGCGTTTTGCGCCGTTTCCTGTCGCGGGCACTAGGCCGACCCGCACAAGTGAGGTACCATTTTTCTCGTAGGACTTTGGGGAACGTGGGGTGGGTGGAAATTTGTGGATCCACGCAGATTCCAGAACTTTCCAACACAGAAATGTGGGGAAAATGTGTTTTTTTTGTCAATTGTTTACGTTTGCAAGGGATTCTGGGTAACAAACCATGGTGGGAGGCAGTCAAATCACCCCATCCTGGATTCCCCTGGGTGTCTAGTTTTCAAAAATGTATAGGTTTGCTAGGTTTCTCTAGGTGCCGGCAGGGCTAGGGTTAAAAAACTACAGCTCATCACTTTGCCAAAAAAGGGTCATTTTTCACTGCAAAATTGAGGTGTGACCACGTTGCGTTTTGCGCCGTTTCCAGTCGCGGGCACTATGCCGACCCGCACAAGTGAGGTACCATTTTTCTTGTAGGACTTTGGGGAACGCAGGGTGCATGGAAATTTGTGGATCCACGCAGATTCCAGAACTTTCCATCACAGAAATGTGGGGAAAATGTGGTTTTTTTGTCAATTGTTTACGTTTGCAAGGGATTCTGGGTAACAGACCATGGTGGGAGGCAGTCAAGTCACCCCATCCTGGATTCCCCTGGGTGTCTAGTTTTCAAAAATGTATAGGTTTGCTACGTTTCCCTAGGTGCCGGCAGGGCTAGGGTTCAAAAACTACAGCTCGTCACTTTGCCAAAAAAGGGTCATTTTTCACTGCAAAATTGAGGTGTGACCACGTTGCGTTTTGTGCCGTTTCCTGTCGCGGGCACTAGGCCGACCCGCACAAGTGAGGTACCATTTTTCTCGTAGGACTTTGGGGAATGCGGGGTGGGTGGAAATTTGTGGATCCACGCAGATTCCAGAACTTTCCATCACAGAAATGTGGGGAAAATGTGTTTTTTTTGTCAATTTTTTACGTTTGCAAGGGATTCTGGATAACAGACCATGGTGGGAGGCAGTCAAGTCACCCCATCCTGGATTCCCCTGGTTGTCTAGTTTACAAAAATGTATAGGTTTGCTAGGTTTCCCTAGGTGCCGGCAGGGCTAGGGTTAAAAAACTACAGCTAGTCACTTTGCCAAAAAAGGGTCATTTTTCACTGCAAAATTGAGGTGTGACCACGTTGCGTTTTGCGCCGTTTCCTGTCGCGGGCACTATGCCGCCCCGCACAAGTGAGGTACCATTTTTCTCGTAGGACTTTGGGGAACGCGGGGTGGGTGGAAATTTGTGGATCCACGCAGATTCCAGAACTTTCCATCACAGAAATGTGGGGAAAATATTTGTTTTGTCAATATTTTACGTTTGCAAGGTATTCTGGGTAACAGACCATGGTGGGAGGCAGTCAAGTCACCCCATCCTGGATTCCCCTGGGTGTCTAGTTTTCAAAAATGTATAGGTTTGCTAGGTTTCCCTAGGTGCCGGCAGGGCTAGGGTTCAAAAACTACAGCTAGTCACTTGGCCAAAAAAGGGTCATTTTTCAGTGCAAAATTGAGGTGTGACCACGTTGCGTTTTGCGCTGTTTCCTGTCGTGGGCACTAGGCCGACCCGCACAAGTGAGGTACCATTTTTCTCGTAGGACTTTGGGGAACGTGGGGTGGGTGGAAATTTGTGGATCCACGCAGATTCCAGAACTTTCCAACACAGAAATGTGGGGAAAATGTGTTTTTTTGTCAATTTTTTACGTTTGCAAGGGATTCTGGGTAACAGACCATGGTGGGAGGCAGTCAAGTCACCCCATCCTGGATTCCCCTGGGTGTCTAGTTTTCAAAAATGTATAGGTTTGCTAGGTTTTCCTAGGTGCCGGCAGGGCTAGGGTTCAAAAACTACAGCTAGTCACTTTGCCAAAAAAGGGTCATTTTTCACTGCAAAATTGAGGTGTGACCACGTTGCGTTTTGCGCCGTTTCCTGTCGCGGACACTAGGCCGACCCGCACAAGTGAGGTACCATTTTTCTCGTAGGACTTTGGGGAACGTGGGGTGGGTGGAAATTTGTGGATCCACGCAGATTCCAGAACTTTCCAACACAGAAATGTGGGGAAAATGTGTTTTTTTTGTCAATTGTTTACGTTTGCAAGGGATTCTGGGTAACAAACCATGGTGGGAGGCAGTCAAATCACCCCATCCTGGATTCCCCTGGGTGTCTAGTTTTCAAAAATGTATAGGTTTGCTAGGTTTCTCTAGGTGCCGGCAGGGCTAGGGTTAAAAAACTACAGCTCATCACTTTGCCAAAAAAGGGTCATTTTTCACTGCAAAATTGAGGTTTGACCACGTTGCGTTTTGCGCCGTTTCCAGTCGCGGGCACTATGCCGACCCGCACAAGTGAGGTACCATTTTTCTTGTAGGACTTTGGGGAACGCAGGGTGCATGGAAATTTGTGGATCCACGCAGATTCCAGAACTTTCCATCACAGAAATGTGGGGAAAATGTGGTTTTTTTGTCAATTGTTTACGTTTGCAAGGGATTCTGGGTAACAGACCATGGTGGGAGGCAGTCAAGTCACCCCATCCTGGATTCCCCTGGGTGTCTAGTTTTCAAAAATGTATAGGTTTGCTACGTTTCCCTAGGTGCCGGCAGGGCTAGGGTTCAAAAACTACAGCTCGTCACTTTGCCAAAAAAGGGTCATTTTTCACTGCAAAATTGAGGTGTGACCACGTTGCGTTTTGTGCCGTTTCCTGTCGCGGGCACTAGGCCGACCCGCACAAGTGAGGTACCATTTTTCTCGTAGGACTTTGGGGAATGCGGGGTGGGTGGAAATTTGTGGATCCACGCAGATTCCAGAACTTTCCATCACAGAAATGTGGGGAAAATGTGTTTTTTTTGTCAATTTTTTACGTTTGCAAGGGATTCTGGATAACAGACCATGGTGGGAGGCAGTCAAGTCACCCCATCCTGGATTCCCCTGGTTGTCTAGTTTACAAAAATGTATAGGTTTGCTAGGTTTCCCTAGGTGCCGGCAGGGCTAGGGTTCAAAAACTACAGCTCGTCATTTTGCCAAAAAAGGGTCATTTTTCACTGCAAAATTGAGGTGTGACCACGTTGCGTTTTGCGCCGTTTCCTGTCGCGGGCACTATGCCGACCCGCACAAGTGAGGTACCATTTTTCTCATAGGACATTGGGGAACGCCGGGTGGGTGGAAATTTGTGGATCCACGCAGATTCCAGAACTTTCCATCACAGAAATATGGGGATAATGTGTTTTTTTTGTCAATTTTTTATGTTTGCAAGGGATTCTGGGTAACAGACCATGGTGGGAGGCAGTCAAGTCACCCCATCCTGGATTCCCCTGGGTGTCTAGTTTTCAAAAATGTATAGGTTTGCTAGGTTTCCCTAGGTGCCGGCAGGGCTAGGGTTCAAAAACTACAGCTAGTCACTTTGCCAAAAAGGGGTCATTTTTCACTGCAAAATTGAGGTGTGACCACGTTGCGTTTTGCGCCGTTTCCTGTCGCGGGCACTATGCCGACCCGCACAAGTGAGGTACCATTTTTCTCGTAGGAATTTGGGGTCCCGGGGTGCGTGGAAATTTGTGGATCCACGCAGATTCCAGAACTTTCCATCACAGAAATGTGGGGAAAATGTGTTTTTTTTGTCAATTTTTTACGTTTGCAAGGGATTCTGGGTAACAGACCATGGTGGGAGGCAGTCAAGTCACCCCATCCTGGATGCCCCTGGGTGTCTAGTTTTCAAAAATGTATAGGTTTGCTAGGTTTCCCTAGGTGCCGGCAGGGCTAGGGTTCAAAAACTACAGCTAGTCACTTTGCCAAAAAGGGTCATTTTTCACTGCAAAATTGAGGTGTGACCACGTTGCGTTTTGCGCCGTTTCCTGTCGCGGGCACTAGGCCGACCCGCACAAGTGAGGTACCATTTTTCTCGTAGGACTTTGGGGAACGTGGGGTGGGTGGAAATTTGTGGATCCACGCAGATTCTAGAACTTTCCAACACAGAAATGTGGGGAAAATGTGTTTTTTTTGTCAATTGTTTACAATTGCAAGGGATTCTGGGTAACAAACCATGGTGGGAGGCAGTCAAATCACCCCATCCTGGATTCCCCTGGGTGTCTAGTTTTCAAAAATGTATAGGTTTGCTAGGTTTCCCTAGGTGCCGGCAGGGCTAGGGTTAAAAAACTACAGCTCATCACTTTGCCAAAAAAGGGTCATTTTTCACTGCAAAATTGAGGTGTGACCACGTTGCGTTTTGCGCCGTTTCCAGTCGCGGGCACTATGCCGACCCGCACAAGTGAGGTACCATTTTTCTCGTAGGACATTGGGGAACGCGGGGTGGGTGGAAAATTGTGGATCCACGCAGATTCCAGAACTTTCCATCACTGAAATAGGGGGAAAATGTGTTTTTTTTGTCAATTGTTTACGTTTGCAAGGGATTCTGGGTAACAGACCATGGTGGGAGGCAGTCAAGTCACCCCATCCTGGATTCCCCTGGGTGTCTAGTTTTCAAAAATGTATAGGTTTGCTAGGTTTCCCTAGGTGCCGGCAGGGCTAGGGTTCAAAAACTACAGCTAGTCACTTTGCCAAAAAAGGGTAATTTTTCACTGCAAAATTGAGGTGTGACCACGTTGCGTTTTGCGCCGTTTCCTGTCGCGGGCACTAGGCCGACCCGCACAAGTGAGGTACCATTTTTCTTGTAGGACTTTGGGGAACGCGGGGTGGGTGGAAATTTGTGGATCCACGCAGATTCCAGAACTTTCCATCACAGAAATGTGGGGAAAATGTGTTTTTTTTGTCAATTTTTTACGTTTGCAAGGGATTCTGGGTAACAGACCATGGTGGGAGGCAGTCAAGTCACCCCATCCTGGATTCCCCTGGGTGTCTAGTTTACAAAAATGTATAGGTTTGCTAGGTTTCCCTAGGTGCCGGCAGGGCTAGGGTTCAAAAACTACAGCTAGTCACTTTGCCAAAAAAGGGTCATTTTTCACTGCAAAATTGAGGTGTGACCACGTTGCGTTTTGCGCCGTTTCCTGTCGCGGGCACTATGCCGACCCGCACAAGTGAGGTACCATTTTTCTCGTAGGACTTTGGGGAACGCGGGGTGGGTGGAAATTTGTGGATCCACGCAGATTCCAGAACTTTCCATCACAGAAATGTGGGGAAAATATTTTTTTTGTCAATATTTTACGTTTGCAAAGTATTCTGGGTAACAGACCATGGTGGGAGGCAGTCAAGTCACCCCATCCTGGATTCCCCTGGGTGTCTAGTTTTCAAAAATGTATAGGTTTGCTAGGTTTCCCTAGGTGCCGGCAGGGCTAGGGTTCAAAAACTACAGCTCGTCATTTTGCCAAAAAAGGGTCATTTTTCACTGCAAAATTGAGGTGTGACCACGTTGCGTTTTGCGCCGTTTCCTGTCGCGGGCACTATGCCGACCCGCACAAGTGAGGTACCATTTTTCTCATAGGACATTGGGGAACGCCGGGTGGGTGGAAATTTGTGGATCCACGCAGATTCCAGAACTTTCCATCACAGAAATATGGGGATAATGTGTTTTTTTTGTCAATTTTTTACGTTTGCAAGGGATTCTGGGTAACAGACCATGGTGGGAGGCAGTCAAGTCACCCCATCCTGGATTCCCCTGGGTGTCTAGTTTTCAAAAATGTATAGGTTTGCTAGGTTTCCCTAGGTGCCCGCAGGGCTAGGGTTCAAAAACTACAGCTAGTCACTTTGCCAAAAAGGGTTCATTTTTCACTGCAAAATTGAGGTGTGACCACGTTGCGTTTTGCGCCGTTTCCTGTCGCGGGCACTATGCCGACCCGCACAAGTGAGGTACCATTTTTCTCGTAGGACTTTGGGGTTCCGGGGTGCGTGGAAATTTGTGGATCCACGCAGATTCCAGAACTTTCCATCACAGAAATGTGGGGAAAATGTGTTTTTTTTGTCAATTTTTTACGTTTGCAAGGGATTCTGGGTAACAGACCATGGTGGGAGGCAGTCAAGTCACCCCATCCTGGATGCCCCTGGGTGTCTAGTTTTCAAAAATGTATAGGTTTGCTAGGTTTCCCTAGGTGCCGGCAGGGCTAGGGTTCAAAAACTACAGCTAGTCACTTTGCCAAAAAGGGTCATTTTTCACTGCAAAATTGAGGTGTGACCACGTTGCGTTTTGCGCCGTTTCCTGTCGCGGGCACTAGGCCGATCCGCACAAGTGAGGTACCATTTTTCTCGTAGGACTTTGGGGAACGTGGGGTGGGTGGAAATTTGTGGATCCACGCAGATTCTAGAACTTTCCAACACAGAAATGTGGGGAAAATGTGTTTTTTTTGTCAATTGTTTACAATTGCAAGGGATTCTGGGTAACAAACCATGGTGGGAGGCAGTCAAATCACCCCATCCTGGATTCCCCTGGGTGTCTAGTTTTCAAAAATGTATAGGTTTGCTAGGTTTCCCTAGGTGCCGGCAGGGCTAGGGTTAAAAAACTACAGCTCATCACTTTGCCAAAAAAGGGTCATTTTTCACTGCAAAATTGAGGTGTGACCACGTTGCGTTTTGCGCCGTTTCCAGTCGCGGGCACTATGCCGACCCGCACAAGTGAGGTACCATTTTTCTCGTAGGACATTGGGGAACGCGGGGTGGGTGGAAAATTGTGGATCCACGCAGATTCCAGAACTTTCCATCACTGAAATAGGGGGAAAATGTGTTTTTTTTGTCAATTTTTTACGTTTGCAAGGGATTCTGGGTAACAGACCATGGTGGGAGGCAGTCAAGTCACCCCATCCTGGATTCCCCTGGGTGTCTAGTTTACAAAAATGTATAGGTTTGCTAGGTTTCCCTAGGTGCCGGCAGGGCTAGGGTTCAAAAACTACAGCTAGTCACTTTGCCAAAAAAGGGTCATTTTTCACTGCAAAATTGAGGTGTGACCACGTTGCGTTTTGCGCCGTTTCCTGTCGCGGGCACTATGCCGACCCGCACAAGTGAGGTACCATTTGTCTTGTAGGACTTTGGGGAACGCGGGGTGGGTGGAAATTTGTGGATCCACGCAGATTCCAGAACTTTCCATCACAGAAATGTGGGGAAAATGTGTTTTTTTTGTCAATTTTTTACGTTTGCAAGGGATTCTGGGTAACCGACCATGGTGGGATGCAGTCAAGTCACCCCATCCTGGATTCCCCTCGGTGTCTAGTTTACAAAAATGTATAGGTTTGCTAGGTTTCCCTAGGTGCCGGCAGGGCTAGGGTTCAAAACCTACAGCTCGTCACGTTGCCAAAAAAGGGTCATTTTTCACTGCAAAATTGAGGCGTGACCACGTTGCGTTTTGCGCCGTTTCCTGTCGCGGGCACTAGGCCGACCCGCACAAGTGAGGTACCATTTTTCTCCTAGGACTCTGGGGATCACGGGGTGGGTGGAAATTTGTAGATCCACGCAGATTCCAGAACTTTCCATCACAGAAATGTGGGGAAAATGTGTTTTTTTTGTCAATTTTTTACGTTTGCAAGGGATTCTGGGTAACCGACCATGGTGGGATGCAGTCAAGTCACCCCATCCTGGATTCCCCTCGGTGTCTAGTTTACAAAAATGTATAGGTTTGCTAGGTTTCCCTAGGTGCCGGCAGGGCTAGGGTTCAAAACCTACAGCTCGTCACGTTGCCAAAAAAGGGTCATTTTTCACTGCAAAATTGAGGCGTGACCACGTTGCGTTTTGCGCCGTTTCCTGTCGCGGGCACTAGGCCGACCCGCACAAAAGTGAGGTACCATTTTTCTCCTAGGACTCTGGGGATCGCGGGGTGGGTGGAAATTTGTAGATCCACGCAGATTCCAGAACTTTCCATCACAGAAATGTGGGGAAAATGTGGTTTTTTTGTCAATCTTTTACGTTTGCAAGGGATTCTGGGTAACAGACCATGGTGGGAGGCAGTCAAGTCACCCCATCCTGGATTCCCCTGGGTGTCTAGTTTACAAAAATGTATAGGTTTGCTAGGTTTCCCTAGGTGCCGGCAGGGCTAGGGTTAAAAAACTACAGCTCGACACTTTGCCAAAAAAGGGTCAATTTTCACTGCAAAATTGAGGTGTGACCACGTCGCGTTTTGCGCTGTTTCCTGTCGCGGGCACTAGGCCGACCCGCACAAGTGAGGTACCATTTTTCTCGTAGGACTTTGGGGAACGCGGGGTGGGTGGAAATTTGTGGATCCACGCAGATTCCAGAACTTTCCATCACAGAAATGTGGGGAAAATGTGTTTTTTTTGTCAATTTTTTACGTTTGCAAGGGATTCTGGATAACAGACCATGGTGGGAGGCAGTCAAGTCACCCTATCCTGGATTCCCCTGGGTGTCTAGTTTACAAAAATGTATAGGTTTGCTAGGTTTCCCTAGGTGCCGGCAGAGCTAGGGTTCAAAAACTACAGCTAGTCACTTTGCCAAAAAAGGGTCATTTTTCACTGCAAAATTGAGGTGTGACCACGTTGCGTTTTGCGCCGTTTCCTGTCGTGGGCACTATGCCGACCCGCACAAGTGAGGTACAATTTTTCTCGTAGGACTTTGGGGAACGCGGGGTGGGTGGAAATTTGTGGATCCACGCAGATTCCAGAACTTTCCATCACAGAAATGTGGGGAAAATGTTTTTTTTGTCAATATTTTACGTTTGCAAGGGATTCTGGGTAACAGACCATGGTGGGAGGCAGTCAAGTCACCCCATCCTGGATTCCCCTGGGTGTCTAGTTTTCAAAAATGTATAGGTTTGCTAGGTTTCCCTAGGTGCCGGCAGGGCTAGGGTTCAAAAACTACAGCTCGTCATTTTGCCAAAAAAGGGTCATTTTTCACTGCAAAATTGAGGTGTGACCACGTTGCGTTTTGCGCCGTTTCCTGTCGCGGGCACTATGCCGACCCGCACAAGTGAGGTACCATTTTTCTCATAGGACATTGGGGAACGCCGGGTGGGTGGAAATTTGTGGATCCACGCAGATTCCAGAACTTTCCATCACAGAAATATGGGGATAATGTGTTTTTTTTGTCAATTTTTTACGTTTGCAAGGGATTCTGGGTAACAGACCATGGTGGGAGGCAGTCAAGTCACCCCATCCTGGATTCCCCTGGGTGTCTAGTTTTCAAAAATGTATAGGTTTGCTAGGTTTCCCTAGGTGCCGGCAGGGCTAGGGTTCAAAAACTACAGCTAGTCACTTTGCCAAAAAGGGGTCATTTTTCACTGCAAAATTGAGGTGTGACCACGTTGCGTTTTGCGCCGTTTCCTGTCGCGGGCACTATGCCGACCCGCACAAGTGAGGTACAATTTTTCTCGTAGGACTTTGGGGAACGTGGGGTGGGTGGAAATTTGTGGATCCACGCAGATTCCAGAACTTTCCATCACAGAAATGTGGGGAAAATGTTTTTTTTGTCAATATTTTACGTTTGCAAGGGATTCTGGGTAACAGACCATGGTGGGAGGCAGTCAAGTCACCCCATCCTGGATTCCCCTGGGTGTCTAGTTTTCAAAAATGTATAGGTTTGCTAGGTTTCCCTAGGTGCCGGCAGGGCTAGGGTTCAAAAACTACAGCTCGTCATTTTGCCAAAAAAGGGTCATTTTTCACTGCAAAATTGAGGTGTGACCACGTTGCGTTTTGCGCCGTTTCCTGTCGCGGGCACTATGCCGACCCGCACAAGTGAGGTACCATTTTTCTCATAGGACATTGGGGAACGCCGGGTGGGTGGAAATTTGTGGATCCACGCAGATTCCAGAACTTTCCATCACAGAAATATGGGGATAATGTGTTTTTTTTGTCAATTTTTTACGTTTGCAAGGGATTCTGGGTAACAGACCATGGTGGGAGGCAGTCAAGTCACCCCATCCTGGATTCCCCTGGGTGTCTAGTTTTCAAAAATGTATAGGTTTGCTAGGTTTCCCTAGGTGCCGGCAGGGCTAGGGTTCAAAAACTACAGCTAGTCACTTTGCCAAAAAGGGGTCATTTTTCACTGCAAAATTGAGGTGTGACCACGTTGCGTTTTGCGCCGTTTCCTGTCGCGGGCACTATGCCGACCCGCACAAGTGAGGTACCATTTTTCTCGTAGGACTTTGGGGTCCCGGGGTGCGTGGAAATTTGTGGATCCACGCAGATTCCAGAACTTTCCATCACAGAAATGTGGGGAAAATGTGTTTTTTTTGTCAATTTTTTACGTTTGCAAGGGATTCTGGGTAACAGACCATGGTGGGAGGCAGTCAAGTCACCCCATCCTGGATGCCCCTGGGTGTCTAGTTTTCAAAAATGTATAGGTTTGCTAGGTTTCCCTAGGTGCCGGCAGGGCTAGGGTTCAAAAACTACAGCTAGTCACTTTGCCAAAAAGGGTCATTTTTCACTGCAAAATTGAGGTGTGACCACGTTGCGTTTTGCGCCGTTTCCTGTCGCGGGCACTAGGCCGACCCGCACAAGTGAGGTACCATTTTTCTCGTAGGACTTTGGGGAACGTGGGGTGGGTGGAAATTTGTGGATCCACGCAGATTCTAGAACTTTCCAACACAGAAATGTGGGGAAAATGTGTTTTTTTTGTCAATTGTTTACAATTGCAAGGGATTCTGGGTAACAAACCATGGTGGGAGGCAGTCAAATCACCCCATCCTGGATTCCCCTGGGTGTCTAGTTTTCAAAAATGTATAGGTTTGCTAGGTTTCCCTAGGTGCCGGCAGGGCTAGGGTTAAAAAACTACAGCTCATCACTTTGCCAAAAAAGGGTCATTTTTCACTGCAAAATTGAGGTGTGACCACGTTGCGTTTTGCGCCGTTTCCAGTCGCGGGCACTATGCCGACCCGCACAAGTGAGGTACCATTTTTCTCGTAGGACATTGGGGAACGCGGGGTGGGTGGAAAATTGTGGATCCACGCAGATTCCAGAACTTTCCATCACTGAAATAGGGGGAAAATGTGTTTTTTTTGTCAATTGTTTACGTTTGCAAGGGATTCTGGGTAACAGACCATGGTGGGAGGCAGTCAAGTCACCCCATCCTGGATTCCCCTGGGTGTCTAGTTTTCAAAAATGTATAGGTTTGCTAGGTTTCCCTAGGTGCCGGCAGGGCTAGGGTTCAAAAACTACAGCTAGTCACTTTGCCAAAAAAGGGTAATTTTTCACTGCAAAATTGAGGTGTGACCACGTTGCGTTTTGCGCCGTTTCCTGTCGCGGGCACTAGGCCGACCCGCACAAGTGAGGTACCATTTTTCTTGTAGGACTTTGGGGAACGTGGGGTGGGTGGAAATTTGTGGATCCACGCAGATTCCAGAACTTTCCATCACAGAAATGTGGGGAAAATGTGTTTTTTTTGTCAATTTTTTACGTTTGCAAGGGATTCTGGGTAACAGACCATGGTGGGAGGCAGTCAAGTCACCCCATCCTGGATTCCCCTGGGTGTCTAGTTTACAAAAATGTATAGTTTTGCTAGGTTTCCCTAGGTGCCGGCAGGGCTAGGGTTCAAAAACTACAGCTAGTCACTTTGCCAAAAAAGGGTCATTTTTCACTGCAAAATTGAGGTGTGACCACGTTGCGTTTTGCGCCGTTTCCTGTCGCGGGCACTATGCCGACCCGCACAAGTGAGGTACCATTTGTCTTGTAGGACTTTGGGGAACGCGGGGTGGGTGGAAATTTGTGGATCCACGCAGATTCCAGAACTTTCCATCACAGAAATGTGGGGAAAATGTGTTTTTTTTGTCAATTTTTTACGTTTGCAAGGGATTCTGGGTAACCGACCATGGTGGGATGCAGTCAAGTCACCCCATCCTGGATTCCCCTCGGTGTCTAGTTTACAAAAATGTATAGGTTTGCTAGGTTTCCCTAGGTGCCGGCAGGGCTAGGGTTCAAAACCTACAGCTCGTCACGTTGCCAAAAAAGGGTCATTTTTCACTGCAAAATTGAGGCGTGACCACGTTGCGTTTTGCGCCGTTTCCTGTCGCGGGCACTAGGCCGACCCGCACAAGTGAGGTACCATTTTTCTCCTAGGACTCTGGGGATCGCGGGGTGGGTGGAAATTTGTAGATCCACGCAGATTCCAGAACTTTCCATCACAGAAATGTGGGGAAAATGTGGTTTTTTTGTCAATCTTTTACGTTTGCAAGGGATTCTGGGTAACAGACCATGGTGGGAGGCAGTCAAGTCACCCCATCCTGGATTCCCCTGGGTGTCTAGTTTACAAAAATGTATAGGTTTGCTAGGTTTCCCTAGGTGCCGGCAGGGCTAGGGTTAAAAAACTACAGCTCGACACTTTGCCAAAAAAGGGTCAATTTTCACTGCAAAATTGAGGTGTGACCACGTCGCGTTTTGCGCTGTTTCCTGTCGCGGGCACTAGGCCGACCCGCACAAGTGAGGTACCATTTTTCTCGTAGGACTTTGGGGAACGCGGGGTGGGTGGAAATTTGTGGATCCACGCAGATTCCAGAACTTTCCATCACAGAAATGTGGGGAAAATGTGGTTTTTTTGTCAATTTTTTACGTTTGCAAGGGATTCTGGATAACAGACCATGGTGGGAGGCAGTCAAGTCACCCTATCCTGGATTCCCCTGGGTGTCTAGTTTACAAAAATGTATAGGTTTGCTAGGTTTCCCTAGGTGCCGGCAGAGCTAGGGTTAAAAAACTACAGCTAGTCACTTTGCCAAAAAAGGGTCATTTTTCACTGCAAAATTGAGGTGTGACCACGTTGCGTTTTGCGCCGTTTCCTGTCGTGGGCACTATGCCGACCCGCACAAGTGAGGTACAATTTTTCTCGTAGGACTTTGGGGAACGCGGGGTGGGTGGAAATTTGTGGATCCACGCAGATTCCAGAACTTTCCATCACAGAAATGTGGGGAAAATGTTTTTTTTGTCAATATTTTACGTTTGCAAGGGATTCTGGGTAACAGACCATGGTGGGAGGCAGTCAAGTCACCCCATCCTGGATTCCCCTGGGTGTCTAGTTTTCAAAAATGTATAGGTTTGCTAGGTTTCCCTAGGTGCCGGCAGGGCTAGGGTTCAAAAACTACAGCTAGTCACTTTGCCAAAAAAGGGTCATTTTTCACTGCAAAATTGAGGTGTGACCACGTTGCGTTTTGCGCTGTTTCCTGTCGCGGGCACTAGGCCGACCCGCACAAGTGAGGTACCATTTTTCTCGTAGGACTTTGGGGAACGTGGGGTGGGTGGAAATTTGTGGATCCACGCAGATTCCAGAACTTTCCAACACAGAAATGTGGGGAAAATGTGTTTTTTTTGTCAATTTTTTACGTTTGCAAGGGATTCTGGGTAACAGACCATGGTGGGAGGCAGTCAAGTCACCCCATCCTGGATTCCCCTCGGTGTCTAGTTTACAAAAATGTATAGGTTTGCTAGGTTTCCCTAGGTGCCGGCAGGGCTAGGGTTCAAAACCTACAGCTCGTCACGTTGCCAAAAAAGGGTCATTTTTCACTGCAAAATTGAGGTGTGACCACGTTGCGTTTTGCGCCGTTTCCTGTCGCGGGCACTAGGCCGACCCGCACAAGTGAGGTACCATTTTTCTCCTAGGACTTTGGGGATCGCGGGGTGGGTGGAAATTTGTAGATCCACGCAGATTCCAGAACTTTCCATCACAGAAATGTGGGGAAAATGTGGTTTTTTTGTCAATCTTTTACGTTTGCAAGGGATTCTGGGTAACAGACCATGGTGGGAGGCAGTCAAGTCACCCCATCCTGGATTCCCCTGGGTGTCTAGTTTACAAAAATGTATAGGTTTGCTAGGTTTCCCTAGGTGCCGGCAGGGCTAGGGTTCAAAAACTACAGCTCGACACTTTGCCAAAAAAGGGTCAATTTTCACTGCAAAATTGAGGTGTGACCACGTCGCGTTTTGCGCTGTTTCCTGTCGCGGGCACTAGGCCGACCCGCACAAGTGAGGTACCATTTTTCTCGTAGGACTTTGGGGAACGCGGGGTGGGTGGAAATTTGTGGATCCACGCAGATTCCAGAACTTTCCATCACAGAAATGTGGGGAAAATGTGTTTTTTTTGTCAATTTTTTACGTTTGCAAGGGATTCTGGGTAACAGACCATGGTGGGAGGCAGTCAAGTCACCCCATCCTGGATTCCCCTGGGTGTCTAGTTTACAAAAATGTATAGGTTTGCTAGGTTTCCCTAGGTGCCGGCAGAGCTAGGGTTAAAAAACTACAGCTAGTCACTTTGCCAAAAAAGGGTCATTTTTCTCTGCAAAATTGAGATGTGACCACGTTGCGTTTTGCGCCGTTTCCTGTTGTGGGCACTTTGCCGACCCGCACAAGTGAGGTACAATTTTTCTCGTAGGACTTTGGGGAACGCGGGGTGGGTGGAAATTTGTGGATCCACGCAGATTCCAGAACTTTCCATCACAGAAATGTGGGGAAAATGTTTTTTTTGTCAATATTTTACGTTTGCAAGGGATTCTGGGTAACAGACCATGGTGGGAGGCAGTCAAGTCACCCCATCCTGGATTCCCCTGGGTGTCTAGTTTTCAAAAATGTATAGGTTTGCTAGGTTTCCCTAGGTGCCGGCAGGGCTAGGGTTCAAAAACTACAGCTCGTCATTTTGCCAAAAAAGGGTCATTTTTCACTGCAAAATTGAGGTGTGACCACGTTGCGTTTTGCGCCGTTTCCTGTCGCGGGCACTATGCCGACCCGCACAAGTGAGGTACCATTTTTCTCATAGGACATTGGGGAACGCGGGGTGGGTGGAAATTTGTGGATCCACGCAGATTCCAGAACTTTCCATCACAGAAATATGGGGAAAATGTGTTTTTTTTGTCAATTTTTTACGTTTGCAAGGGATTCTGGGTAACAGACCATGGTGGGAGGCAGTCAAGTCACCCCATCCTGGATTACCCTGGGTGTCTAGTTTTCAAAAATGTATAGGTTTGCTAGGTTTCCCTAGGTGCCGGCAGGGCTAGGGTTCAAAAACTACAGCTAGTCACTTTGCCAAAAAGGGGTCATTTTTCACTGCAAAATTGAGGTGTGACCACGTTGCGTTTTGCGCCGTTTCCTGTCGCGGGCACTATGCCGACCCGCACAAGTGAGGTACCATTTTTCTCGTAGGACTTTGGGGAACGCGGGGTGCGTGGAAATTTGTGGATCCACGCAGATTCCAGAACTTTCCATCACAGAAATGTGGGGAAAATGTGTTTTTTTTGTCAATTTTTTACGTTTGCAAGGGATTCTGGGTAACAGACCATGGTGGCAGGCAGTCAAGTCACCCCATCCTGGATGCCCCTGGGTGTCTAGTTTTCAAAAATGTATAGGTTTGCTAGGTTTCCCTAGGTGCCGGCAGGGCTAGGGTTCAAAAACTACAGCTAGTCACTTTGCCAAAAAGGGTCATTTTTCACTGCAAAATTGAGGTGTGACCACGTTGCGTTTTGCGCCGTTTCCTGTCGCGGGCACTAGGCCGACCCGCACAAGTGAGGTACCATTTTTCTCGTAGGACTTTGGGGAACGTGGGGTGGGTGGAAATTTGTGGATCCACGCAGATTCTAGAACTTTCCAACACAGAAATGTGGGGAAAATGTGTTTTTTTTGTCAATTGTTTACGTTTGCAAGGGATTCTGGGTAACAAACCATGGTGGGAGGCAGTCAAATCACCCCATCCTGGATTCCCCTGGGTGTCTAGTTTTCAAAAATGTATAGGTTTGCTAGGTTTCCCTAGGTGCCGGCAGGGCTAGGGTTAAAAAACTACAGCTCATCACTTTGCCAAAAAAGGGTCATTTTTCACTGCAAAATTGAGGTGTGACCACGTTGCATTTTGCGCCGTTTCCAGTCGCGGGCACTATGCCGACCCGCACAAGTGAGGTACCATTTTTCTCGTAGGACATTGGGGAACGCGGGGTGGGTGGAAAATTGTGGATCCACGCAGATTCCAGAACTTTCCATCACTGAAATAGGGGGAAAATGTGTTTTTTTTGTCAATTTTTTACGTTTGCAAGGGATTCTGGGTAACAGACCATGGTGGGAGGCAGTCAAGTCACCCCATCCTGGATTCCCCTGGGTGTCTAGTTTTCAAAAATGTATAGGTTTGCTAGGTTTCCCTAGGTGCCGGCAGGGCTAGGGTTCAAAAACTACAGCTAGTCACTTTGCCAAAAAAGGGTAATTTTTCACTGCAAAATTGAGGTGTGACCACGTTGCGTTTTGCGCCGTTTCCTGTCGCGGGCACTAGGCCGACCCGCACAAGTGAGGTACCATTTTTCTCCTAGGACTCTGGGGATCGCGGGGTGGGTGGAAATTTGTAGATCCACGCAGATTCCAGAACTTTCCATCACAGAAATGTGGGGAAAATGTGGTTTTTTTGTCAATCTTTTACGTTTGCAAGGGATTCTGGGTAACAGACCATGGTGGGAGGCAGTCAAGTCACCCCATCCTGGATTCCCCTGGGTGTCTAGTTTACAAAAATTTATAGGTTTGCTAGGTTTCCCTAGGTGCCGGCAGGGCTAGGGTTCAAAAACTACAGCTCGACACTTTGCCAAAAAAGGGTCAATTTTTACTGCAAAATTGAGGTGTGACCAAGTCGCGTTTTGCGCTGTTTCCTGTCGCGGGCACTAGGCCGACCCGCACAAGTGAGGTACCATTTTTCTCGTAGGACTTTGGGGAACGCGGGGTGGGTGGAAATTTGTGGATCCACGCAGATTCCAGAACTTTCCATCACAGAAATGTGGGGAAAATGTGTTTTTTTTGTCAATGTTTTACGTTTGCAAGGGATTCTGGATAACAGACCATGGTGGGAGGCAGTCAAGTCACCCTATCCTGGATTCCCCTGGGTGTCTAGTTTACAAAAATGTATAGGTTTGCTAGGTTTCCCTAGGTGCCGGCAGAGCTAGGGTTCAAAAACTACAGCTAGTCACTTTGCCAAAAAAGGGTCATTTTTCACTGCAAAATTGAGGTGTGACCACGTTGCGTTTTGCGCCGTTTCCTGTCGCGGGCACTAGGCCGACCCGCACAAGTGAGGTACCATTTTTCTCCTAGGACTCTGGGGATCGCGGGGTGGGTGGAAATTTGTAGATCCACGCAGATTCCAGAACTTTCCATCACAGAAATGTGGGGAAAATGTGTTTTTTTTGTCAATCTTTTATGTTTGCAAGGGATTCTGGGTAACAGACCATGGTGGGAGGCAGTCAAGTCACCCCATCCTGGATTCCCCTGGGTGTCTAGTTTACAAAAATGTATAGGTTTGCTAGGTTTCCCTAGGTGCCGGCAGGGCTAGGGTTCAAAAACTACAGCTCGACACTTTGCCAAAAAAGGGTCAATTTTCACTGCAAAATTGAGGTGTGACCACGTCGCGTTTTGCGCTGTTTCCTGTCGCGGGCACTAGGCCGACCCGCACAAGTGAGGTACCATTTTTTTCGTAGGACTTTGGGGAACGCGGGGTGGGTGGAAATTTGTGGATCCACGCAGATTCCAGAACTTTCCATCACAGAAATGTGGGGAAAATGTGTTTTTTTTGTCAATTTTTTACGTTTGCAAGGGATTCTGGATAACAGACCATGGTGGGAGGCAGTCAATTCACCCTATCCTGGATTCCCCTGGGTGTCTAGTTTACAAAAATGTATAGGTTTGCTAGGTTTCCCTAGGTGCCGGCAGAGCTAGGGTTCAAAAACTACAGCTAGTCACTTTGCCAAAAAAGGGTCATTTTTCACTGCAAAATTGAGGTGTGACCACGTTGCGTTTTGCGCCGTTTCCTGTCGTGGGCACTATGCCGACCCGCACAAGTGAGGTACAATTTTTCTCGTAGGACTTTGGGGAACGCGGGGTGGGTGGAAATTTGTGGATCCACGCAGATTCCAGAACATTCCATCACAGAAATGTGGGGAAAATGTTTTTTTTGTCAATATTTTACGTTTGCAAGGGATTCTGGGTAACAGACCATGGTGGGAGGCAGTCAAGTCACCCCATCCTGGATTCCCCTGGGTGTCTAGTTTTCAAAAATGTATAGGTTTGCTAGGTTTCCCTAGGTGCCGGCAGGGCTAGGGTTCAAAAACTACAGCTAGTCACTTTGCCAAAAAAGGGTCATTTTTCACTGCAAAATTGAGGTGTGACCACGTTGCGTTTGCGCTGTTTCCTGTCGCGGGCACTAGGCCGACCCGCACAAGTGAGGTACCATTTTTCTCGTAGGACTTTGGGGAACGTGGGGTGGGTGGAAATTTGTGGATCCACGCAGATTCCAGAACTTTCCAACACAGAAATGTGGGGAAAATGTGTTTTTTTTGTCAATTTTTTACGTTTGCAAGGGATTCTGGGTAACAGACCATGGTGGGAGGCAGTCAAGTCACCCCATCCTGGATTCCCCTCGGTGTCTAGTTTACAAAAATGTATAGGTTTGCTAGGTTTCCCTAGGTGCCGGCAGGGCTAGGGTTCAAAACCTACAGCTCGTCACGTTGCCAAAAAAGGGTCATTTTTCACTGCAAAATTGAGGTGTGACCAAGTTGCGTTTTGCGCCGTTTCCTGTCGCGGGCACTAGGCCGACCCGCACAAGTGAGGTACCATTTTTCTCCTAGGACTTTGGGGATCGCGGGGTGGGTGGAAATTTGTAGATCCACGCAGATTCCAGAACTTTCCATCACAGAAATGTGGGGAAAATGTGGTTTTTTTGTCAATCTTTTACGTTTGCAAGGGATTCTGGGTAACAGACCATGGTGGGAGGCAGTCAAGTCACCCCATACTGGATTCCCCTGGGTGTCTAGTTTACAAAAATGTATAGGTTTGCTAGGTTTCCTTAGGTGCCGGCAGGGCTAGGGTTCAAAAACTACAGCTCGACACTTTGCCAAAAAAGGGTCAATTTTCACTGCAAAATTGAGGTGTGACCACGTCGAGTTTTGCGCTGTTTCCTGTCGCGGGCACTAGGCCGACCCGCACAAGTGAGGTACCATTTTTCTCGTAGGACTTTGGGGAACGCGGGGTGGGTGGAAAATTGTGGATCCACGCAGATTCCAGAACTTTCCATCACAGAAATGTGGGGAAAATGTGTTTTTTTTGTCAATTTTTTACGTTTGCAAGGGATTCTGGGTAACAGACCATGGTGGGAGGCAGTCAAGTCACCCCATCCTGGATTCCCCTGGGTGTCTAGTTTACAAAAATGTATAGGTTTGCTAGGTTTCCCTAGGTGCCGGCAGAGCTAGGGTTAAAAAACTACAGCTAGTCACTTTGCCAAAAAAGGGTCATTTTTCACTGCAAAATTGAGGTGTGACCACGTTGCGTTTTGCGCCGTTTCCTGTCGTGGGCACTTTGCCGACCCGCACAAGTGAGGTACAATTTTTCTCGTAGGACTTTGGGGAACGCGGGGTGGGTGGAAATTTGTGGATCCACGCAGATTCCAGAACTTTCCATCACAGAAATGTGGGGAAAATGTTTTTTTTGTCAATATTTTACGTTTGCAAGGGATTCTGGGTAACAGACCATGGTGGGAGGCAGTCAAGTCACCCCATCCTGGATTCCCCTGGGTGTCTAGTTTTCAAAAATGTATAGGTTTGCTAGGTTTCCCTAGGTGCCGGCAGGGCTAGGGTTCAAAAACTACAGCTCGTCATTTTGCCAAAAAAGGGTCATTTTTCACTGCAAAATTGAGGTGTGACCACGTTGCGTTTTGCGCCGTTTCCTGTCGCGGGCACTATGCCGACCCGCACAAGTGAGGTACCATTTTTCTCATAGGACATTGGGGAACGCGGGGTGGGTGGAAATTTGTGGATCCACGCAGATTCCAGAACTTTCCATCACAGAAATATGGGGAAAATGTGTTTTTTTTGTCAATTTTTTACGTTTGCAAGGGATTCTGGGTAACAGACCATGGTGGGAGGCAGTCAAGTCACCCCATCCTGGATTACCCTGGGTGTCTAGTTTTCAAAAATGTATAGGTTTGCTAGGTTTCCCTAGGTGCCGGCAGGGCTAGGGTTCAAAAACTACAGCTAGTCACTTTGCCAAAAAGGGGTCATTTTTCACTGCAAAATTGAGGTGTGACCACGTTGCGTTTTGCGCCGTTTCCTGTCGCGGGCACTATGCCGACCCGCACAAGTGAGGTACCATTTTTCTCGTAGGACTTTGGGGAACGCGGGGTGCATGGAAATTTGTGGATCCACGCAGATTCCAGAACTTTCCATCACAGAAATGTGGGGAAAATGTGTTTTTTTTGTCAATTTTTTACGTTTGCAAGGGATTCTGGGTAACAGACCATGGTGGGAGGCAGTCAAGTCACCCCATCCTGGATGCCCCTGTGTGTCTAGTTTTCAAAAATGTATAGGTTTGCTAGGTTTCCCTAGGTGCCGGCAGGGCTAGGGTTCAAAAACTACAGCTAGTCACTTTGCCAAAAAGGGTCATTTTTCACTGCAAAATTGAGGTGTGACCACGTTGCGTTTTGCGCCGTTTCCTGTCGCGGGCACTAGGCCGACCCGCACAAGTGAGGTACCATTTTTCTCGTAGGACTTTGGGGAACGTGGGGTGGGTGGAAATTTGTGGATCCACGCAGATTCTAGAACTTTCCAACACAGAAATGTGGGGAAAATGTGTTTTTTTTGTCAATTGTTTACGTTTGCAAGGGATTCTGGGTAACAAACCATGGTGGGAGGCAGTCAAATCACCCCATCCTGGATTCCCCTGGGTGTCTAGTTTTCAAAAATGTATAGGTTTGCTAGGTTTCCCTAGGTGCCGGCAGGGCTAGGGTTAAAAAACTACAGCTCATCACTTTGCCAAAAAAGGGTCATTTTTCACTGCAAAATTGAGGTGTGACCACGTTGCGTTTTGCGCCGTTTCCAGTCGCGGGCACTATGCCGACCCGCACAAGTGAGGTACCATTTTTCTCGTAGGACATTGGGGAACGCGGGGTGGGTGGAAAATTGTGGATCCACGCAGATTCCAGAACTTTCCATCACTGAAATAGGGGGAAAATGTGTTTTTTTTGTCAATTGTTTACGTTTGCAAGGGATTCTGGGTAACAGACCATGGTGGGAGGCAGTCAAGTCACCCCATCCTGGATTCCCCTGGGTGTCTAGTTTTCAAAAATGTATAGGTTTGCTAGGTTTCCCTAGGTGCCGGCAGGGCTAGGGTTCAAAAACTACAGCTAGTCACTTTGCCAAAAAAGGGTAATTTTTCACTGCAAAATTGAGGTGTGACCACGTTGCGTTTTGCGCCGTTTCCTGTCGCGGGCACTAGGCCGACCCGCACAAGTGAGGTACCATTTTTCTTGTAGGACTTTGGGGAACGCGGGGTGGGTGGAAATTTGTGGATCCACGCAGATTCCAGAACTTTCCATCACAGAAATGTGGGGAAAATGTGTTTTTTTTGTCAATTTTTTACTTTTGCAAGGGATTCTGGGTAACCGACCATGGTGGGATGCAGTCAAGTCACCCCATCCTGGATTCCCCTCGGTGTCTAGTTTACAAAAATGTATAGGTTTGCTAGGTTTCCCTAGGTGCCGGCAGGGCTAGGGTTCAAAACCTACAGCTCGTCACGTTGCCAAAAAAGGGTCATTTTTCACTGCAAAATTGAGGTGTGACCACGTTGCGTTTTGCGCCGTTTCCTGTCACGGGCACTAGGCCGACCCGCACAAGTGAGGTACCATTTTTCTCCTAGGACTCTGGGGATCGCGGGGTGGGTGGAAATTTGTAGATCCACGCAGATTCCAGAACTTTCCATCACAGAAATGTGGGGAAAATGTGGTTTTTTTGTCAATCTTTTACGTTTGCAAGGGATTCTGGGTAACAGACCATGGTGGGAGGCAGTCAAGTCACCCCATCCTGGATTCCCCTGGGTGTCTAGTTTACAAAAATGTATAGGTTTGCTAGGTTTCCCTAGGTGCCGGCAGGGCTAGGGTTCAAAAACTACAGCTCGACACTTTGCCAAAAAAGGGTCAATTTTCACTGCAAAATTGAGGTGTGACCACGTCGCGTTTTGCGCTGTTTCCTGTCGCGGGCACTAGGCCGACCCGCACAAGTGAGGTACCATTTTTCTCGTAGGACTTTGGGGAACGCGGGGTGGGTGGAAATTTGTGGATCCACGCAGATTCCAGAACTTTCCATCACAGAAATGTGGGGAAAATGTGTTTTTTTTGTCAATTTTTTACGTTTGCAAGGGATTCTGGATAACAGACCATGGTGGGAGGCAGTCAAGTCACCCTATCCTGGATTCCCCTGGGTGTCTAGTTTACAAAAATGTATAGGTTTGCTAGGTTTCCCTAGGTGCCGGCAGAGCTAGGGTTCAAAAACTACAGCTAGTCACTTTGCCAAAAAAGGGTCATTTTTCACTGCAAAATTGAGGTGTGACCACGTTGCGTTTTGCGCCGTTTCCTGTCGTGGGCACTATGCCGACCCGCACAAGTGAGGTACCATTTTTCTTGTAGGACTTTGGGGAACGCGGGGTGGGTGGAAATTTGTGGATCCACGCAGATTCCAGAACTTTCCATCACAGAAATGTGGGGAAAATGTGTTTTTTTTGTCAATTTTTTACGTTTGCAAGGGATTCTGGGTAACCGACCATGGTGGGATGCAGTCAAGTCACCCCATCCTGGATTCCCCTCGGTGTCTAGTTTACAAAAATGTATAGGTTTGCTAGGTTTCCCTAGGTGCCGGCAGGGCTAGGGTTCAAAACCTACAGCTCGTCACGTTGCCAAAAAAGGGTCATTTTTCACTGCAAAATTGAGGTGTGACCACGTTGCGTTTTGCGCCGTTTCCTGTCGCGGGCACTAGGCCGACCCGCACAAGTGAGGTACCATTTTTCTCCTAGGACTCTGGGGATCGCGGGGTGGGTGGAAATTTGTAGATCCACGCAGATTCCAGAACTTTCCATCACAGAAATGTGGGGAAAATGTGGTTTTTTTGTCAATCTTTTACGTTTGCAAGGGATTCTGGGTAACAGACCATGGTGGGAGGCAGTCAAGTCACCCCATCCTGGATTCCCCTGGGTGTCTAGTTTACAAAAATGTATAGGTTTGCTAGGTTTCCCTAGGTGCCGGCAGGGCTAGGGTTCAAAAACTACAGCTCGACACTTTGCCAAAAAAGGGTCAATTTTCACTGCAAAATTGAGGTGTGACCACGTCGCGTTTTGCGCTGTTTCCTGTCGCGGGCACTAGGCCGACCCGCACAAGTGAGGTACCATTTTTCTCGTAGGACTTTGGGGAACGCGGGGTGGGTGGAAATTTGTGGATCCACGCAGATTCCAGAACTTTCCATCACAGAAATGTGGGGAAAATGTGTTTTTTTTGTCAATTTTTTACGTTTGCAAGGGATTCTGGATAACAGACCATGGTGGGAGGCAGTCAAGTCACCCTATCCTGGATTCCCCTGGGTGTCTAGTTTACAAAAATGTATAGGTTTGCTAGGTTTCCCTAGGTGCCGGCAGAGCTAGGGTTCAAAAACTACAGCTAGTCACTTTGCCAAAAAAGGGTCATTTTTCACTGCAAAATTGAGGTGTGACCACGTTGCGTTTTGCGCCGTTTCCTGTCGTGGGCACTATGCCGACCCGCACAAGTGAGGTACAATTTTTCTCGTAGGACTTTGGGGAACGCGGGGTGGGTGGAAATTTGTGGATCCACGCAGATTCCAGAACTTTCCATCACAGAAATGTGGGGAAAATATGTTTTTTTTGTCAATTTTTTACGTTTGCAAGGGATTCTGGGTAACAGACCATGGTGGGAGGCAGTCAAGTCACCCCATCCTGGATTCCCCTCGGTGTCTAGTTTACAAAAATGTATAGGTTTGCTAGGTTTCCCTAGGTGCCGGCAGGGCTAGGGTTCAAAACCTACAGCTCGTCACGTTGCCAAAAAAGGGTCATTTTTCACTGCAAAATTGAGGTGTGACCACGTTGCGTTTTGCGCCGTTTCCTGTCGCGGGCACTAGGCCGACCCGCACAAGTGAGGTACCATTTTTCTCCTAGGACTTTGGGGATCGCGGGGTGGGTAGAAATTTGTAGATCCACGCAGATTCCAGAACTTTCCATCACAGAAATGTGGGGAAAATGTGTTTTTTTTGTCAATCTTTTACGTTTGCAAGGGATTCTGGGTAACAGACCATGGTGGGAGGCAGTCAAGTCACCCCATCCTGGATTCCCCTGGGTGTCTAGTTTACAAAAATGTATAGGTTTGCTAGGTTTCCCTAGGTGCCGGCAGGGCTAGGGTTCAAAAACTACAGCTCGACACTTTGCCAAAAAAGGGTCAATTTTCAATGCAAAATTGAGGTGTGACCACGTTGCGTTTTGCGCTGTTTCCTGTCGCGGGCACTAGGCCGACCCGCACAAGTGAGGTACCATTTTTCTAGTAGGACTTTGGGGAACGCGGGGTGGGTGGAAATTTGTGGATCCACGCAGATTCCAGAACTTTCCATCACAGAAATGTGGGGAAAATGTGTTTTTTTTGTCAATTTTTTACGTTTGCAAGGGATTCTGGATAACAGACCATGGTGGGAGGCAGTCAAGTCACCCTATCCTGGATTCCCCTGGGTGTCTAGTTTACAAAAATGTATAGGTTTGCTAGGTTTCCCTAGGTGCCGGCAGAGCTAGGGTTAAAAAACTACAGCTAGTCACTTTGCCAAAAAAGGGTCATTTTTCACTGCAAAATTGAGGTGTGACCACGTTGCGTTTTGCGCCGTTTCCTGTCGTGGGCACTTTGCCGACCCGCACAAGTGAGGTACAATTTTTCTCGTAGGACTTTGGGGAACGCGGGGTGGGTGGAAATTTGTGGATCCACGCAGATTCCAGAACTTTCCATCACAGAAATGTGGGGAAAATGTTTTTTTTGTCAATATTTTACGTTTGCAAGGGATTCTGGGTAACAGACCATGGTGGGAGGCAGTCAAGTCACCCCATCCTGGATTCCCCTGGGTGTCTAGTTTTCAAAAATGTATAGGTTTGCTAGGTTTCCCTAGGTGCCGGCAGGGCTAGGGTTCAAAAACTACAGCTAGTCACTTTGCCAAAAAAGGGTCATTTTTCACTGCAAAATTGAGGTGTGACCACGTTGCGTTTTGCGCTGTTTCCTGTCGCGGGCACTAGGCCGACCCGCACAAGTGAGGTACCATTTTTCGCGTAGGACTTTGGGGAACGTGGGGTGGGTGGAAATTTGTGGATCCACGCAGATTCCAGAACTTTCCAACACAGAAATGTGGGGAAAATGTGTTTTTTTTGTCAATTTTTTACGTTTGCAAGGGATTCTGGGTAACAGACCATGGTGGGAGGCAGTCAAGTCACCCCATCCTGGATTCCCCTGGGTGTCTAGTTTTTAAAAATGTATAGGTTTGCTAGGTTTTCCTAGGTGCCGGCAGGGCTAGGGTTCAAAAACTACAGCTAGTCACTTTGCCAAAAAAGGGTCATTTTTCACTGCAAAATTGAGGTGTGACCACGTTGCGTTTTGCGCCGTTTCCTGTCGCGGGCACTAGGCCGACCCGCACAAGTGAGGTACCATTTTTCTCGTAGGACTTTGGGGAACGTGGGGTGGGTGGAAATTTGTGGATCCACGCAGATTCCAGAACTTTCCAACACAGAAATGTGGGGAAAATGTGTTTTTTTTGTCAATTGTTTACGTTTGCAAGGGATTCTGGGTAACAAACCATGGTGGGAGGCAGTCAAATCACCCCATACTGGATTCCCCTGGGTGTCTAGTTATCAAAAATGTATAGGTTTGCTAGGTTTCTCTAGGTGCCGGCAGGGCTAGGGTTAAAAAACTACAGCTCATCACTTTCCTAAAAAAGGGTCATTTTTCACTGCAAAATTGAGGTGTGACCACGTTGCGTTTTGCGCCGTTTCCAGTCGCGGGCACTATGCCGACCCGCACAAGTGAGGTACCATTTTTCTTGTAGGACTTTGGGGAACGCGGGGTGCATGGAAATTTGTGGATCCACGCAGATTCCAGAACTTTCCATCACAGAAATGTGGGGAAAATGTGGTTTTTTTGTCAATTGTTTACGTTTGCAAGGGATTCTGGGTAACAGACCATGGTGGGAGGCAGTCAAGTCACCCCATCCTGGATTCCCCTGGGTGTCTAGTTTTCAAAAATGTATAGGTTTGCTAGGTTTCCCTAGGTGCCGGCAGGGCTAGGGTTCAAAAACTACAGCTCGTCACTTTGCCAAAAAAGGGTCATTTTTCACTGCAAAATTGAGGTGTGACCACGTTGCGTTTTGTGCCGTTTCCTGTCGCGGGCACTAGGCCGACCCGCACAAGTGAGGTACCATTTTTCTCGTAGGACTTTGGGGAACGCGGGGTGGGTGGAAATTTGTGGATCCACGCAGATTCCAGAACTTTCCATCACAGAAATGTGGGGAAAATATTTTTTTGTCAATATTTTACGTTTGCAAGGTATTCTGGGTAACAGACCATGGTGGGAGGCAGTCAAGTCACCCCATCCTGGATTCCCCTGGGTGTCTAGTTTTCAAAAATGTATAGGTTTGCTAGGTTTCCCTAGGTGCCGGCAGGGCTAGGGTTAAAAAACTACAGCTCGTCATTTTGCCAAAAAGGGTCATTTTTCACTGCAAAATTGAGGTGTGACCACGTTGCGTTTTGCGCCGTTTCCTGTCGCGGGCACTATGCCGACCCGCACAAGTGAGGTACCATTTTTCTCATAGGACATTGGGGAACGCGGGGTGGGTGGAAATTTGTGGATCCACGCAGATTCCAGAACTTTCCATCACAGAAATATGGGGAAAATGTGTTTTTTTTGTCCATTTTTTACGTTTGCAAGGGATTCTGGGTAACAGACCATGGTGGGAGGCAGTCAAGTCACCCCATCCTGGATTCCCCTGGGTGTCTAGTTTTCAAAAATGTATAGGTTTGCTAGGTTTCCCTAGGTGCCGGCAGGGCTAGGGTTCAAAAACTACAGCTAGTCACTTTGCCAAAAAGGGGTCATTTTTCACTGCAAAATTGAGGTGTGACCACGTTGCGTTTTGCGCCGTTTCCTGTCGCGGGCACTATGCCGACCCGCACAAGTGAGGTACCATTTTTCTCGTAGGACTTTGGGGAACGCGGGGTGCATGGAAATTTGTGGATCCACGCAGATTCCAGAACTTTCCATCACAGAAATGTGGGGAAAATGTGTTTTTTTGGTCAATTGTTTACGTTTGCAAGGGATTCTGGGTAACAGACCATGGTGGGAGGCAGTCAAGTCACCCCATCCTGGATGCCCCTGGGTGTCTAGTTTTCAAAAATGTATAGGTCTGCTAGGTTTCCCTAGGTGCCGGCAGGGCTAGGGTTCAAAAACTACAGCTAGTCACTTTGCCAAAAAGGGTCATTTTTCACTGCAAAATTGAGGTGTGACCACGTTGCGTTTTGCGCCGTTTCCTGTCGCGGGCACTAGGCCGACCCGCACAAGTGAGGTACCATTTTTCTCGTAGGACTTTGGGGAACGTGGGGTGGGTGGAAATTTGTGGATCCACGCAGATTCTAGAACTTTCCAACACAGAAATGTGGGGAAAATGTGTTTTTTTAGTCAATTGTTTACGTTTGCAAGTGATTCTGGGTAACAAACCATGGTGGGAGGCAGTCAAATCACCCCATCCTGGATTCCCCTGGGTGTCTAGTTTTCAAAAATGTATAGGTTTGCTAGGTTTCCCTAGGTGCCGGCAGGGCTAGGGTTAAAAAACTACAGCTCATCACTTTGCCAAAAAGGGTCATTTTTCACTGCAAAATTGAGGTGTGACCACGTTGCGTTTTGCGCCGTTTCCAGTCGCGGGCACTAGGCCGACCCGCACAAGTGAGGTACCATTTTTCTCGTAGGACTTTGGGGAACGCGGGGTGGGTGGAAATTTGTGGATCCACGCAGATTCCAGAACTTTCCATCACAGAAATGTGGGGAAAATATTTTTTTGTCAATATTTTACGTTTGCAAGGTATTCTGGGTAACAGACCATGGTGGGAGGCAGTCAAGTCACCCCATCCTGGATTCCCCTGGGTGTCTAGTTTTCAAAAATGTATAGGTTTGCTAGGTTTCCCTAGGTGCCGGCAGGGCTAGGGTTAAAAAACTACAGCTCGTCATTTTGCCAAAAAGGGTCATTTTTCACTGCAAAATTGAGGTGTGACCACGTTGCGTTTTGCGCCGTTTCCTGTCGCGGGCACTATGCCGACCCGCACAAGTGAGGTACCATTTTTCTCATAGGACAGTGGGGAACGCGGGGTGGGTGGAAATTTGTGGATCCACGCAGATTCCAGAACTTTCCATCACAGAAATATGGGGAAAATGTGTTTTTTTTGTCCATTTTTTACGTTTGCAAGGGATTCTGGGTAACAGACCATGGTGGGAGGCAGTCAAGTCACCCCATCCTGGATTCCCCTGGGTGTCTAGTTTTCAAAAATGTATAGGTTTGCTAGGTTTCCCTAGGTGCCGGCAGGGCTAGGGTTCAAAAACTACAGCTAGTCACTTTGCCAAAAAGGGGTCATTTTTCACTGCAAAATTGAGGTGTGACCACGTTGCGTTTTGCGCCGTTTCCTGTCGCGGGCACTATGCCGACCCGCACAAGTGAGGTACCATTTTTCTCGTAGGACTTTGGGGAACGCGGGGTGCATGGAAATTTGTGGATCCACGCAGATTCCAGAACTTTCCATCACAGAAATGTGGGGAAAATGTGTTTTTTTGGTCAATTGTTTACGTTTGCAAGGGATTCTGGGTAACAGACCATGGTGGGAGGCAGTCAAGTCACCCCATCCTGGATGCCCCTGGGTGTCTAGTTTTCAAAAATGTATAGGTCTGCTAGGTTTCCCTAGGTGCCGGCAGGGCTAGGGTTCAAAAACTACAGCTAGTCACTTTGCCAAAAAGGGTCATTTTTCACTGCAAAATTGAGGTGTGACCACGTTGCGTTTTGCGCCGTTTCCTGTCGCGGGCACTAGGCCGACCCGCACAAGTGAGGTACCATTTTTCTCGTAGGACTTTGGGGAACGTGGGGTGGGTGGAAATTTGTGGATCCACGCAGATTCTAGAACTTTCCAACACAGAAATGTGGGGAAAATGTGTTTTTTTAGTCAATTGTTTACGTTTGCAAGTGATTCTGGGTAACAAACCATGGTGGGAGGCAGTCAAATCACCCCATCCTGGATTCCCCTGGGTGTCTAGTTTTCAAAAATGTATAGGTTTGCTAGGTTTCCCTAGGTGCCGGCAGGGCTAGGGTTAAAAAACTACAGCTCATCACTTTGCCAAAAAGGGTCATTTTTCACTGCAAAATTGAGGTGTGACCACGTTGCGTTTTGCGCCGTTTCCAGTCGCGGGCACTATGCCGACCCGCACAAGTGAGGTACCATTTTTCTCGTAGGACATTGGGGAACGCGGGGTGGGTGGAAAATTGTGGATCCACGCAGATTCCAGAACTTTCCATCACAGAAATAGGGGGAAAATGTGTTTTTTTTGTCAATTGTTTACGTTTGCAAGGGATTCTGGGTAACAGACCATGGTGGGAGGCAGTCAAGTCACCCCATCCTGGATTCCCCTGGGTGTCTAGTTTTCAAAAAAGTATAGGTTTGCTAGGTTTCCCTAGGTGCCGGCAGGGCTAGGGTTCAAAAACTACAACTAGTCACTTTGCCAAAAAGGAGTCATTTTTCACTGCAAAATTGAGGTGTGACCACGTTGCGTTTTGCGCCGTTTCCTGTCGCGGGCACTATGCCAACCCGCACAAGTGAGGTACCATTTTTCTTGTAGGACTTTGGGGAACGCGGGGTGCGTGGAAATTTGTGGATCCACGCAGATTCCAGAACTTTCCATCACAGAAATGTGGGGAAAATGTGTTTTTTTTGTCAATTTTTTACGTTTGCAAGGGATTCTGGATAACAGACCATGGTGGGAGGCAATCAAGTCACCCCATCCTCGATTCCCCTGGGTGTCTAGTTTACAAAAATGTATAGGTTTGCTAGGTTTCCCTAGGTGCCGGCAGGGCTAGGGTTCAAAAACTACAGCTCGTCACTTTGCCAAAAAAGGGTCATTTTTCACTGCAAAATTGAGGTGTGACCACGTCGCGTTTTGCGCCATTTCCTGTCGTGGGCACTAGGCCGACCCCCACAAGTGAGGTACCATTTTTCTCGTAGGACTTTCGGGAACGCGGGGTGGGTGGAAATTTGTGGATCCACGCAGATTCCAGAACTTTCCATCACAGAAATGTGGGGAAAATGTGTTTTTTTTGTCAATTTTTTACGTTTGCAAGGAATTCTGGGTAACAGACCATGGTGGGAGGCAGTCAAGTCACCCCATCCTGGATTTCCCTGGGTGTCTAGTTTTCAAAAATGTATAGGTTTGCTAGGTTTCCCTAGGTGCCGGCAGGGCTAGGGTTCAAAAACTACAGCTAGTCACTTTGCCAAAAAGGGGTCATTTTTCACTGCAAAATTGAGGTGTGACCACGTTGCGTTTTGCGCCGTTTCCTGTCGCGGGAACTATGCCGACCCGCACAAGTGAGGTACCATTTTTCTTGTAGGACTTTGGGGAACGTGGGGTGGGTGGAAATTTGTGGATCCACGCAGATTCCAGAACTTTCCAACACAGAAATGTGGGGAAAATGTGTTTTTTTTGTCAATTGTTTACGTTTGCAAGGGATTCTGGGTAACAGACCATGGTGGGAGGCAGTCAAGTCACCCCATCCTGGATTCCCCTGGGTGCCTAGTTTACAAAAATGTATAGGTTTGCTAGGTTCCCTAGGTGCCGGCAGGGCTAGTGTTCAAAAACTACAGCTCGTCACTTTGCCAAAAAAGGGTCATTTTTCACTGCAAAATTGAGGTGTGACCACGTCGCGTTTTGCGCCATTTCCTGTCGTGGGCACTAGGCCGACCCCCACAAGTGAGGTACCATTTTTCTCGTAGGACTTTCGGGAACGCGGGGTGGGTGGAAATTTGTGGATCCACGCAGATTCCAGAACTTTCCATCACAGAAATGTGGGGAAAATGTGTTTTTTTTGTCAATTTTTTACGTTTGCAAGGGATTCTGGGTAACAGACCATGGTGGGAGGCAGTCAAGTCACCCCATCCTGGATTCCCCGGGGTGTCTAGTTTTCAAAAATGTATAGGTTTGCTAGGTTTCCCTAGGTGCCGGCAGGGCTAGGGTTCAAAAACTACAGCTAGTCACTTTGCCAAAAAGGGGTCATTTTTCACTGCAAAATTGAGGTGTGACCACGTTGCGTTTTGCGCCGTTTCCTGTCGCGGGAACTATGCCGACCCGCACAAGTGAGGTACCATTTTTCTTGTAGGACTTTGGGGAACGTGGGGTGGGTGGAAATTTGTGGATCCACGCAGATTCCAGAACTTTCCAACACAGAAATGTGGGGAAAATGTGTTTTTTTTGTCAATTGTTTACGTTTGCAAGGGATTCTGGGTAACAGACCATGGTGGGAGGCAGTCAAGTCACCCCATCCTGGATTCCCCTGGGTGCCTAGTTTACAAAAATGTATAGGTTTGCTAGGTTCCCTAGGTGCCGGCAGGGCTAGTGTTCAAAAACTACAGCTCGTCACTTTGCCAAAAAAGGGTCATTTTTCACTGCAAAATTGAGGTGTGACCACGTCGCGTTTTGCGCCGTTTCCTGTCGCGGGCACTAGGCCGACTCCCACAAGTGAGGTACCATTTTTCTCGTAGGACTTTGGGGAACACGGGGTGGGTGGAAATTTGTGGATCCACGCAGATTCCAGAACTTTCCATCACAGAAATGTGGGGAAAATGTGTTTTTTTGTCAATTTTTTACGTTTGCAAGGGATTCTGGGTAACAGACCATGGTGGGAGGCAGTCAAGTCACCCTATCCTGGATTCCCCTGGGTGTCTAGTTTTCAAAAATGTATAGGTTTGCTAGGTTTCCCTAGGTGCCGGCAGGGCTAGGGTTCAAAAACTACAGCTCATCACTTTGCCAAAAAAGGGTCATTTTTCACTGCAAAATTGAGGTGTGACCACGTTGCGTTTTGCGCCGTTTCCTGTCGCGGGCACTATGCCGACCCGCACAAGTGAGATACCATTTTTCTCGTAGGACTTTAGGGAACGCGGGGTGGGTGGAAATTTGTGGATCCACGCAGATTCCAGAACTTTCCATCACAGAAATGTGGGGAATATGTGTTTTTTTGTCAATATTTTACGTTTGCAAGGGATTCTGGGTAACAGACCATGGTGGGAGGCAGTCAAGTCACCCTATCCTGGATTCCCCTGGGTGTGTAGTTTACAAAAATGTATAGGTTTGCTAGGTTTCCTGTTAGAAATGGCGATTTCTGGTTGGCTAGGGCTTGCGCCAAAGCCAGGCAGAAACCACCACTCTAGTCAGGGCTGGGGAGTTACACGCCAAAGATAACCCCTGCTCACCCCCTTGGTAGCTTGGCACGAGCAGTCAGGCTTATCCCTGAGGCGATGTGTAAAGCGTTTGCGCGCCCACCCAGCAACAACACCCAAGGCCCACCACAAAGGAAACTCCACACAAGGTATTCTATAAAAATAGCCTTTGTATTATACACAACACATTAGATAAAAACACACACTCTACAATGTGCCAACAGGCACGGGCAGAATTTACAAGGGATTATATATACAGGGGACAGGGCCACCTGGACCGCTGTCCGGAATTAGCACTCTTAGAACATAGGAATAATACTGTAGTATAAAATAACATATGTAGCACACAACCAGTAACTACTGGTATCAGGTAAGTACCACCTACGCAACCCTAACCACCTTAGGAAAATATTGCGCAGGGAATCAGGACCTCACTAGCACCACCTGTACTAGGAGAAAAGCAACCACCTTAGTATCACAATACCGGTAGGGGTCTAAGCACATAAACACATGATGCATAACATTCAGAGGTGTAGGGAAGGAACACACATGATGCATAAAAACATTCAGCGGTGTAAAACAAGGCACATGACGCATAACAATACATTCAGAGGTGCAGGGAAACACAATTGCGCCAGAACTCACATAAGCCACCACCTGTGGCAGTCCCTAGGCCACTGGCCTTGAAGGGGCAAGGACGCCCTGTGTCCCAATGTCAGGGCAAGGCTGCACAAGCCAAAGTGCACAGGGGCACAACCTAAACGTGGCAGCTGCCCACTAAGTGCTGGGCAGCTGTAGGGACTGAGGCCTGGGCACCTCTGGGCCCTTAGAACAATTGTGGCCTACGTTGGAGCCTCGCTGGGCTCTGAACTAATATGCCCCCGTGGAGCCTCGTGGGCTCGAGAAATATTGCCCCCAGCGTGGGAGTCCCTCTGGACTTTGAGCAATGTGCCGTCGTTCGAGTCCCGCTCGGGGGACTCGAAAGCGCCAAAAGAAATGCCCCCGGGGAGCCTTCTAGGCTCGAACAACGTGCCTTTCTTGTGGAGCCTTCAGGCTCTAGATCCAAGAGTGGGGGCCAATGTTGGAGCGGCCCGCTGCCTTCCGGGGCCGCTCTTCTCCGAAAAACAACTGCCCCCGTATGTTGGAGCGCCACTAGCGCTCTCAGCTATAAAGGCCTCTGCGGGGGCGGACGGGCGCTCTCGTGAGTGCAGCCCCCATCGGAGCAGCCCGCAACTGCTGCGCCGCTGCGGGGGACGGGGGGGCAAAGACCACTACCACAGGGAGTCCCGCTTACCTGGGACTCCCGCGTTGCCTCCGCTCTCCGCTGGCTCTTCAGGGACCGGCAGCACTCCGATCGGGCAGCCGCGACGCTGCTTGGACGTCTCCGGTGGTGGCGGCGTTTCTTTACTCGGCGCGGGGCTTCCCTCGATCCGGAAGTCCCGCCCACGGAGTCCTTGCCTTCCGGGTCGCGCTGGGCAGCGGCCCGGAGGGAATCCTATGCGCTGCTCGGGCCGCGGCGGTGATTCCCCGGCCGTAAGAGGGGTAGGCTCCCTCAGAATCACCACCACTAAGCGGGGTGGGCACCCGCCGGCTAATTACACAAATAAGCGGGGTGGGCACCCGCCAACGAGCACACCATGCGGGGTGGGCTCCCGCCTTACAACCGGCAAAAGCGGGGGAATCCCTATGTCGGGGATCCCTTGCAGCTTGTGGTAGAGCCGCGCTACGGGCCAAATTGACGGCGCTCTGCAGGGAAAGCGCCTCTCGGTGCTTGGGCCACAACCAGAGCACTTCTAGCGCTATAAGTGAAATAAAAGCGCTTCCAAGCGCCTAGGGACACAGATAGAGCACTCCCAGCGCTCCAGCCCAAAAAGCACCACAAAGTCCAACAAAGTTCTTCCCTGCATGCAGCAGGGCAGGGGTGGGGGCAAGGCTGGACCCAGAGCCAGCTCACTGGGCCTCCAGGCAGGGAGGTAGTCCAGGTGGCGGTCCTCTGGTCCAGCAGCAGCAGCAGCCCCCCCTCAGGTAAGATCCTGGCAGAGAACAGTTTCTGTGGGGACACAGCCCCATTGTTATACAGGCAAACCCTTTGTTCTGGGTTCAGGGTGAGGGGGAAAACCAGTCGCAGCTGGTTGGGGAGCACCCTTGATGTGCTCAGCCCCTCACTCTATTCACTGGCAGGGCTAGGGTCGTCAGTCGCACCACAGGGGGCGGGGCCAGCATTGTGTGTGGAAAACCCTGTCCTATTCAGGACCCAGGTGTACTCCTCCCACCCATCTAGCTGCTGATCTCCCCATTCACCACTGGGTGACTCATCCTGACTCTGGGGAATCCCTAGCCCGTCACCTGACATGACCAGCCAATCACGCGACAGACACACTGCACACAGAAGTGCCCACTTCTAGAAGTGGCACTTCCACACTAGGTACATGCACGCCGCACACATCATCGCGTAACATTCACTCCCACGAGTCCGCACATACCAAACTCGGGCCTGCACACCCCACGCATCAGGAACTACTAGGGACACATACACTCCCCATGCATTCCTATGGGAGGGCAGGCCTATCTCACCACATGCACTCAGAGCACGCACGCACTTTACCCTGGGACACAGGGAAAGTGCGCAGAAACCAAGAAAATTACCACACCAAGTCACCAATAAAAAGCCAAAAAGTCCAGGGGTGAACCTGCCAGAAGGGCCAAGTCCAACACAACCCCCTTCCAGCCAAAACGCAGGGCAGACCAATCACCACCGTGATGGACTTCCCTGCTTGGGGCGATAGAACACAGACGCGGGCCCGCAACTGCAGGGACACCCTCCGGTTCTACGCCACGGTGAACCCATGGAATTCTTTCTAACACCACTGTCTGGACCAACTGGGCTACCCCACTGGTACTCCCAAGCTGTCCGCGGCCAAGACCAGGCCCTAGGCCACCCAGGTGCCACTGGTCTTTGCCTAACCACAGAGTGGGGGGTAGTAACCCCTGGCACATAGCGGCCATTCTCCACTCTTCCTCTCTGCAAGACAGGACTAGACTGCCACTGGTTCTCCAGCCTAGGGTCTACACCCTCAGGCGGACCAGGAGTCTCAGGGAAGGCTCTCCTCACCCTACCTCTTCTCCTAGGGTTCCTCCTCCTCTGGCGAGGGGTACACCTAGAACGCCATTCCAACCCAGGGTTTAACCCCTCAGGTTGTACCGGGGCCAGAGGTGGGCTCTCCCACCCTCTGCACCCCCTTCCAGAACCCTGCTCCCTACCAACTGGGGCGGTACCTCTGGAAGAAGAACCGGTCGGGACGCTGATTACAGACGTCCCACCCTTCAGGTCAGGCTGATCCCGAACCTGGCCTTCCAACCTCCGGCCTAGAACCTTTGGTGGAATAATTGCCTGGCACTCCAGGACTTCTGGGGATTTACACTCCATCCCCCTGAGGCTATCAAATGACACATATGTCGAGCGACTGTCTGTCTGGCGCTGATCTCCCGTCCCCTGTCCACCTGACAGTGCGCGGAGATCCCCCAGAACAGAAGTGGTGCCACCCTGATTACTACACGGGATCCTAGCCCAACTGGGTAGTCCCTGACCCACAGGCTCCTCCACTGGGGAACTCATCCCCCAATCACTCACGCTGGACTCCTGTACCCTCCCTACCGGAGCGGTACTGCCAGACTCCAGAACCACAGGAGCCCTGGTTACAGGTGCTCTAGGTCCTCTACTCACCAGGAGATCTTCCTCAAATGGGCTAACAGGACAGCCTAGGTCCCCAACTTGGTGTTCCCTCATGGAACCATCCAAGTCCTGAGGCAGGGTTTCGTACGTCCGGGGACCCTCGGTCACCCTCTCACTCCTGCTCCACTGAGCCAGGCAGTGAGCCCCTACACCCTCCTCGCTATCATGGGACCTAGCTGGGCTACACTGAGCCTCTTCCACCACACTGGGCTGGAAGATACCTGACCCACTACTTTTGGAGTCACTCCCTAATGACTCTAGAGAACCTCTAGCCCTTTCCCAGCGCTCTGCCTCATCCGCAAGGTCAAATGGCTCAGACAATCCACACCCCAACAGGTGTTGGCGCAACCGCGGCACACAACAACTGAGCAGGTGTTCTTTGAGAACCAGATCAAACAGTTTATCAAAATCAGTTTCTGCGGGAATTCTTATCCAATCAGCCAGTGCATCCTCACATTTATCCACAAACTCCTCCCAAGACTGGTGAGACAGTTTCCTACTGCCCCTGAATTTCAACCTTAACTCCTCCTCCTGGGAAACAGGTACCAGGCTGGGGGAACTGGGACTGGGATTTCCTACACTGGAATCTATCTGGCTGCTACCACTGGACTCAACCCTCCCTGGGGAGCCCAGAAAATTAAAACTGCGCGCAGGGGATAGTCTACCCTCCAGAGCTACTTTGCCTCTGGTGGAGGCCCTCTCAGCCTCCTCTACCCTCTCCCGCGCCAAGACCCACTCAGTCTCTCGCTGTTGCTTCCTGGCCTCCAGCTGCGCCATAGCCTGAGCATGCTCTAACCTGAGCTTCTCTAACGCCAGCTGGTGCTCCCTTTCTTTCCTCCTATCTTCCCACTCCTCTGGGGACAGGGAAAGGGATGAGGCGCTGCCTCCTACGCTGGACCCAGCAAGGGACGCCCTACCTATGGGGTCCTCACTCTCTACTGGCGTCCAGGTATTGTCATCCTCTACCTCCTCTTCTGAATCTTCAGGGCTCCCCACAGACCCACCACCCTCCAGGTGTGAGGCCCGGGCCCTTTCCATACTGTGCTCAAGATCCCATGGACCCTTTTGCCATAGGACCAGGTGGTCCTGAAGTTCATACAGAGTGTCGGACTCTCCCTCTGTACAGTACCTTTCTAACTCCTGCCTCTGGCGCCAAGCTAGCTCATAGGGATCACAAGCAGGCTCCATTCTGGCGGACGTTTATGGTAAAAATTATACAGGGAACCTAGGGGTCTGAGTTTCACACAGGAGCACACAATTCACAAAAAGATTCAGCAAGCTCTCTAACCCAGAGAACTCACACTCACTGGCCTAGTGCCACTCACCACTCATCCACACACAACCCTCCCCTCGGACTGGTAAGGCAGTTTCTACCACCCCTGATTCCTCAACCTGACCACCACGTGACACAGGTACCAACTCTGGGCGCAGGGCGGGGGACAAATGTACAGGACACTATTACGCTGCCACCACTGGATCCCACCCTCTGGTGAATCCAGAAAACACAATGCACTAAGGGGGATGATCTACCCTCCCGAGCTAGGGACACCTAACTCACAGTGCACAAAACCACATTTCCAAAGAAATGACAATTAAAAACAACCTTAGAACAATAATCCCTATACCATGGAATTTATCTAAATGCAGAGTTTTGTAGTGCGGCCAGTTGCCGCTGCGGTACAGCGCAAACGCAAGTCCAAATCCCACCGCTGATCACCAATGTTAGAAATGGCGATTTCTGGTTGGCTAGGGCTTGCGCCAAAGCCAGGCAGAAACCACCACTCTAGTCAGGGCTGGGGAGTTACACGCCAAAGATAACCCCTGCTCACCCCCTTGGTAGCTTGGCACGAGCAGTCAGGCTTATCCCTGAGGCGATGTGTAAAGCGTTTGCGCGCGCACCAAGCAACAACACCCAAGGCCCACCACAAAGGAAACTCCACACAAGGTATTCTATAAAAATAGCCTTTGTATTATACACAACACATTAGATAAAAACACACACTCTACAATGTGCCAACAGGCACGGGCAGAATTTACAAGGGATTATATATACAGGGGACAGGGCCACCTGGACCGCTGTCTGGAATTAGCACTCTTAGAACATAGGAATAATACTGTAGTATAAAATAACATATGTAGCACACAACCAGTAACTACTGGTATCAGGTAAGTACCACCTACGCAACCCTAACCACCTTAGGAAAATATTGCGCAGGGAATCAGGACCTCACTAGCACCACCTGTACTAGGAGAAAAGCAACCACCTTAGTATCACAATACCGGTAGGGGTCTAAGCACATAAACACATGATGCATAACATTCAGAGGTGTAGGGAAGGAACACACATGATGCATAAAAACATTCAGCGGTGTAAAACAAGGCACATGACGCATAACAACACATTCAGAGGTGCAGGGAAACACAATTGCGCCAGAACTCACATAAGCCACCACCTGTGGCAGTCCCTAGGCCACTGGCCTTGAAGGGGCAAGGACGCCCTGTGTCCCAATGTCAGGGCAAGGCTGCGCAAGCCAAAGTGCACAGGGGCACAACCTAAACGTGGCAGCTGCCCACTAAGTGCTGGGCAGCTGTAGGGACTGAGGCCTGGGCACCTCTGGGCCCTTAGAACAATTGTGGCCTACGTTGGAGCCTCGCTGGGCTCTGAACTAATATGCCCCCGTGGAGCCTCGTGGGCTCGAGAAATATTGCCCCCAGCGTGGGAGTCCCTCTGGACTTTGAGCAATGTGCCGTCGTTCGAGTCCCGCTCGGGGGACTCGAAAGCGCCAAAAGAAATGCCCCCGGGGAGCCTTCTAGGCTCGAACAACGTGCCTTTCTTGTGGAGCCTTCAGGCTCTAGATCCAAGAGTGGGGGCCAATGTTGGAGCGGTCCGCTGCCTTCCGGGGCCGCTCTTCTCCGAAAAACAACTGCCCCCGTATGTTGGAGCGCCACTAGCGCTCTCAGCTATAAAGGCCTCTGCGGGGGCGGACGGGCGCTCTCGTGAGTGCAGCCCCCGTCGGAGCAGCCCGCAACTGCTGCGCCGCTGCAGGGGACGGGGGGGCAGAGACCACTACCACAGGGAGTCCCGCTTACCTGGGACTCCCGCGTTGCCTCCGCTCTCCGCTGGCTCTTCAGGGACCGGCAGCACTCCGATCGGGCAGCCGCGACGCTGCTTGGACGTCTCCGGTGGTGGCGGCGTTTCTTTACTCGGCGCGGGGCTTCCCTCGATCCGGAAGTCCCGCCCACGGAGTCCTTGCCTTCCGGGTTGCGCTGGGCAGCGGCCCGGAGGGAATCCTATGCGCTGCTCGGGCCGCGGCGGTGATTCCCCGGCCGTAAGAGGGGTAGGCTCCCTCAGAATCACCACCACTAAGCGGGGTGGGCACCCGCCGGCTAATTACACAAATAAGCGGGGTGGGCACCCGCCAACGAGCACACCATGCGGGGTGGGCTCCCGCCTTACAACCGGCAAAAGCGGGGGAATCCCTATGTCGGGGTTCCCTTGCAGCTTGTCGTAGAGCCGCGCTACGGGCCAAATTGACGGCGCTCTGCAGGGAAAGCGCCTCTCGGTGCTTGGGCCACAACCAGAGCACTTCTAGCGCTATAAGTGAAATAAAAGCGCTTCCAAGCGCCTAGGGACACAGATAGAGCACTCCCAGCGCTCCAGCCCAAAAAGCACCACAAAGTCCAACAAAGTTCTTCCCTGCATGCAGCAGGGCAGGGGTGGGGGCAAGGCTGGACCCAGAGCCAGCTCACTGGGCCTCCAGGCAGGGAGGTAGTCCAGGTGGCGGTCCTCTGGTCCAGCAGCAGCAGCAGCCACCCCTCAGGTAAGATCCTGGCAGAGAACAGTTTCTGTGGGGACACAGCCCCATTTTTATACAGGCAAACCCTTTGTTCTGGGTTCAGGGTGAGGGGGAAAACCAGTCGCAGCTGGTTGGGGAGCACCCTTGATGTGCTCAGCCCCTCACTCTATTCACTGGCAGGGCTAGGGTCGTCAGTCGCACCACAGGGGGCGGGGCCAGCATTGTGTGTGGAAAACCCTGTCCTATTCAGGACCCAGGTGTACTCCTCCCACCCATCTAGCTGCTGATCTCCCCATTCACCACTGGGTGACTCATCCTGACTCTGGGGAATCCCTAGCCCGTCACCTGACATGACCAGCCAATCACGCGACAGACACACTGCACACAGAAGTGCCCACTTCTAGAAGTGGCACTTCCACACTAGCTACATGCACGCCGCACACATCATCGCGCAGCATTCACTCCCACGAGTCCGCACATACCAAACTCGGGCCTGCACACCCCACGCATCAGGAACTACTAGGGACACATACACTCCCCATGCATTCCTATGGGAGGGCAGGCCTATCTCACCACATGCACTCAGAGCACGCACGCACTTTACCCTGGGACACAGGGAAAGTGCGCAGAAACCAAGAAAATTACCGCACCAAGTCACCAATAAAAAGCCAAAAAGTCCAGGGGTGAACCTGCCAGAAGGGCCAAGTCCAACATTTCCCTTGGTGCCGGCAGGGCTAGGGTTCAAAAACTACAGCTAGTCACTTTGCCAAAAAAGGGTCATTTTTCACTGCAAAATTGAGGTGTGACCACGTCGCTTTTTGCGCCGTTTTCTGTCGCGGGCACTAGGCCGACCCGCACAAGTGAGGTACCATTTTTCTCGTAGGACTTTGGGGAACGCGGGGTGGGTGGAAATTTGTGGATCCACGCAGATTCCAGAACTTTCCATCACAGAAATGTGGGGAAAATGTGTTTTTTTTGTCAATGTTTTACGTTTGCAAGGGATTCTGGGTAACAGACCATGGTGGGAGGCAGTCAAGTCACCCCATCCTGGATTCCCCTGGGTGTCTAGTTTTCAAAAATGTATAGGTTTGCTAGGTTTCCCTAGGTGCCGGCAGGGCTAGGGTTCAAAAACTACAGCTCGTCACTTTGCCAAAAAAGGGTCATTTTTCACTGCAAAATTGAAGTGTGACCACGTTGCGTTTTGCGCCGTTTCCTGTCGCGGGCACTATGCCGACCCGCACAAGTGAGGTACCATTTTTCTCGTAGGACTTTGAGGAACGCGGGGTGGGTGGAAATTTGTGGATCCACGCAGATTCCAGAACTTTCCATCACAGAAATGTGGGGAAAATATGTTTTTTTTGTCAATTTTTTACGTTTGCAAGGGATTCTGGGTAACAAACCATGGTGGGAGGCAGTCAAATCACCCCATCCTGGATTCCCCTGGGTGTCTAGTTTTCAAAAATGTATAGGTTTGCTAGTTTTCCCTAGGTGCCGGCAGGGCTAGGGTTAAAAAACTACAGCTCGTCACTTTGCCAAAAAAGGGTCATTTTTCACTGCAAAATTGAGGTGTGACCACGTTGCGTTTTGCGCCGTTTCCAGTCGTGGGCACTATGCCGACCCGCACAAGTGAGGTACGATTTTTCTCGTAGGACATTGGGGTACGCGGGGTGGGTGGAAAATTGTGGATCCACGCAGATTCCAGAACTTTCCATCACAGAAATATGGGGAAAATGTGTTTTTTTTGTCAATTTTTTACGTTTGCAAGGGATTCTGGGTAACAGACCATGGTGGGAGGCAGTCAAGTCACCCCATCCTGGATTCCCCTGGGTGTGTAGTTTTCAAAAATGTATAGGTTTGCTAGGTTTCCCCTAGGAGCCGGCAGGGCTAGGGTTCAAAAACTACAGCTAGTCACTTTGCCAAAAAGGGGTCATTTTTCACTGCAAAATTGAGGTGTGACCACGTTGCGTTTTGCGCCGTTTCCTGTCGCGGGCACTATGCCGACCCGCACAAGTGAGGTACCATTTTTCTTGTAGGACTTTGGGGAACGCCGGGTGCGTGGAAATTTGTGGATCCACGCAGATTCCAGAACTTTCCATTACAGAAATGTGGGGAAAATTTGGTTTTTTTGTCAATTGTTTACGTTTGCAAGGGATTCTGGGTAACAGACCATGGTGGGAGGCAGTCAAGTCACGCCATCCTGGATTCCCCTGGGTGTCTAGTTTTCAAAAATGTATAAGTTTGCTAGGTTTCCCTAGGTGCCGGCAGGGCTAGGGTTCAAAACCTACAGCTCGTCACTTTGCCAAAAAAGGGTCATTTTTCACTGCAAAATTGAGGTGTGACCACATTGCGTTTTGCGCCGTTTCCTGTCGCGGGCACTAGGCCGACCCGCACAAGTGAGGTACCATTTTTCTCGTAGGACTTTGGGGATCGTGGGGTGGGTGGAAATTTGTAGATCCACGCAGATTCCAGAACTTTCCATCACAGAAATTTGGGGAAAATGTGTTTTTTTTGTCAATTTTTTACGTTTCTAAGGGATTCTGGGTAACAGACCATGGTGGGAGGCAGTCAAGTCACCCCATCCTGGATTCCCCTGGGTGTCTAGTTTACAAAAATGTATAGGTTTGCTAGGTTTCCCTAGGTGCCGGCAGGGCTAGGGTTCAAAAACTACAGCTCGTCACTTTGCCAAAAAAGGGTCAATTTTCACTGCAAAATTGAGGTGTGACCACGTCGCGTTTTGCACCGTTTCCTGTCGCGGGCACTAGGCCGACCCGCACAAATGAGGTACCATTTTTCTCGTAGGACTTTGGGGAACGCGGGGTGGGTGGAAATTTGCGGATCCACGCAGATTCCAGAACTTTCCATCACAGAAATGTGGGGAAAATGTGTTTTTTTTGTCAATTTTTTACGTTTGCAAGGGATTCTGGGTAACAGACCATGGTGGGAGGCAGTCAAGTCACCCCATCCTGGATTACCCTGGGTGTCTGGTTTTCAAAAATGTATAGGTTTGCTAGGTTTTCCTAGGTGCCGGCAGGGCTAGGGTTCAAAAACTACAGCTCGTCACTTTGCCAAAAAAGGGTCATTTTTCACTGCAAAATTGAGGTGTGACCACGTTGCGTTTTGCGCCGTTTCCTGTCGCGGGCACTATGCCGACCCGCACAAGTGAGGTACCATTTTTCTCGTAGGACTTTGGGGAACGCGGGGTGGGTGGAAATTTGTGGATCCACGCAGATTCCAGAACTTTCCATCACAGAAATGTGGGGAAAATGTGTTTTTTTTTGTCAATTCTTTTGCGTTTGCAAGGGATTCTGGGTAACAGACCATGGTGGGAGGCAGTCAAGTCACCCCATCCTGGATTCCCCTGGGTGTCTAGTTTTCAAAAATGTATAGGTTTGCTAGGTTTCCCTAGGTGCCGGCAGGGCTAGGGTTCAAAAACTACAGCTCGTCACTTTGCCAAAAAAGGGTCATTTTTCACTGCAAAATTGAGGTGTGACCACGTTGCGTTTTGCGCCGTTTCCTGTCGCGGGCACTATGCCGACCCGCACAAGTGAGGTACCATTTGTCTTGTAGGACTTTGGGGGACGCGGGGTGGGTGGAAATTTGAGGATCCACGCAGATTCCAGAACTTTCCATCACAGAAATATGGGGAAAATGTGTTTTTTTTGTCAATTGTTTACGTTTGCAAGGGATTCTGGGTAACAAACCATGGTGGGAGGCAGTCAAATCACCCCATCCTGGATTCCCCTGGGTGTCTAGTTTTCAAAAATGTATAGGTTTGCTAGGTTTCCCTAGGTGCCGGCAGGGCTAGGGTTCAAAAACTACAGCTCGTCACTTTGCCAAAAAGGGGTCATTTTTCACTGCAAAATTGAGGTGTGACCACGTTGCGTTTTGCGCCGTTTCCTGTCGCGGGCACTATGCCGACCAGCACAAGTGAGGTACCATTTTTCTCGTAGGACTTTGGGGAACGCGGGGTGTGTGGAAATTTGTGGATCCACGCAGATTCCAGAACTTTCCATCACAGAAATGTGGGGAAAATGTGTTTTTTTTGTCAATTTTTTACGTTTGCAAGGGATTCTGGGTAACAGACCATGGTGGGAGGCAGTCAAGTCACCCCATCCTGGATTCCCCTGGGTGTCTAGTTTTCAAAAATGTATAGGTTTGCTAGGTTTCCCTAGGTGCCGGCAGGGCTAGGGTTCAAAAACTACAGCTAGTCACTTTGCCAAAAAAGGGTAATTTTTCACTGCAAAATTGAGGTGTGACCACGTTGCGTTTTGCGCCGTTTCCTGTCGCGGGCACTAGGCCGACCCGCACAAGTGAGGTACCATTTTTCTCGTAGGACTTTGGGGAAAGTGGGGTGCGTGGAAATTTGTGGATCCACGCAGATTCCAGAACTTTCCAACACAGAAATGTGGGGAAAATGTGTTTTTTTTGTCAATTGTTTACGTTTGCAAGGGATTCTGGGTAACAAACCATGGTGGGAGGCAGTCAAATCACCCCATCCTGGATTCCCCTGGGTGTCTAGTTTTCAAAAATGTATAGGTTTGCTAGGTTTCTCTAGGTGCCGGCAGGGCTAGTGTAGGAGAGTAGGGTCTGCTATCCTATGGTCACCCCAAAGTTTTGCTTTTTGCTTCACTGGTTTTTGACATATTGAGGCTGTGGGCCTGCCAATCAGACCCCCAGCCTGCTGTTCTCTCTACTAAATTAAAACTATGCACCCTAGGTGCATAACCAATTGGAAGTGGATCACCCTGTCAGCCCCTGTACCAGTGTAAACTAGGTACCCAGGGCATTGGTGTACCCAAGGCCTGCCAAGGGCTGAAGCATGTATTATGCCACCCCAGGCTTGGCCTAACAATTTGACACAACTGGCTGATCACTCAGCTGGGGTAAGTTGGTGTAATCACCTCTTACTTAGGTGTAGTATACCTATACCTAACCTTAAATGGGACACCTGGTAACCTATAAGTCACTCCTATGGCAGGCCTTAACAATCCTGAAGGCAGAGTGCTTGGTTCCATGTGAGATGGTGCTCTGGCATGAGTTGAGCCTGTCTGCAGTGGTCGGAACAACTTCCTTCTACTGTTTCCAGATATCGTCATACCATATACTCTTAAGTGCATTATGAACCTCGCGGTTAAATGCTATCTTTGGTTTGGCTTTATCAAAACATGTCGAGTAAGGTGTCATACGAATTGGAATACTAACCCCTCACCAGTTCTGGCGACGGGGTTAGCATTCCACCCTTCTAGAGGGACACGACATGTACAGTACCTGAAACCCGGGTAAAATCAGACATAGCCTCAGCTCCACAAAATGGATGCTGCCACCACAGACACAAGTCTGCCCTCCTGCTGCTGGGAGTCCTTCCAGCTTGGGAGGTGTGGACAAAGGGTTTCCTGCCAGGGGAGGTGCGTGCACCACCCCAGACAGGATTTTGTGTATTGGTCAGGTAGGGCTTGAAAGAAACCAGACATGCCTGTGGCTCACAAGGAGCCTCGGTGCATATGCCAGTTCAAACCGGTCCTGGGGCACACCAGTCCCGGGGCGAGCTGGACAAAGGATTGGGGGTGTAACCACCCCCCTTCCTGGTCCCACCCATAGGGAGGGACCTAGCAGGTAGTCCGGCCCCTAGAATCCGCTTAAAGGTAGGAGCTGTGTCCTAAGACTTCAGACATCCTGGAATCAACTTAACACTAAGAAGAAGACGGGAACTTCGACGCTCTGCTGCACAGAGGACTGAAGCCAATCTCCCCTGTGGTCAGGGAGTGACCACCTGGCTAACGCAAGCACCATCCAGCGAATCAACATCTGCTTTGCCGCCGCCTCCCGCCGGAGCCCGAGCCCAGAGACTGACAAGACCTGGACCTCCAGACCTCTCACCGCCCGATCCACAGTCCCTGAAAAGAGGAGACCCGTGGAGGCACCGAGACATGTGGAGCCAGCCATCTTGGAACGACTACGACAAGCTGACAAGTGCAACAACCGAGGCTCCCTCCAAGTTGTGCTTTGGGATCTGAGAAGCCCAACACCCGAGCAGCATCTGCACCAAAGTTGAGCCCTCCAGCATCTCCACGATCTGCGTGGGGCCCTTCTGCATTTTGCCACTCGACGCGCCTAACCGGTTGCTGGCCCGCTGGCTAGTAGCCATCTTGGCAACGAACTTCAAGAAATACACCGCTGGTCTGGTTGCTCCAGACTGGCCCTTGCTCCCCTCCAAAGGAGCAGTCCCTCTGACCTTGCTGGTCAGAACCATCAGCTTATTTCATCTCCTACAACAATTGCTTTTGCCAAGGCTTGTTTGCATCGATCAAGTCGCCGACACCGCCGACAGCGAGAGCCTGCGTGGGACAGCTCGTGAACCGACTCCTGGACGTCGTCGACCTCCAGGGACCACGTGGCTGCAGAGACAAGCTACACCTTCCTTCCTGTTTGCACCCGACATTGCCTGGTACCCACCTGGTGCCACGCCGGTCACTGGCTAGTGACTGTGAACACTGTCCCTTCTGCTTACAGGTCTTCAACATCTCTGATCCACTCTTGGATCCACTGCATCTCTCCCGGACCGACCGCCTGCAGCATCTTTGTCTTCAAGCTCCACGGAACAGATAGAAGAAACCCGACGCACTTCGAGGCCTATGCACCCGCTTCCTGTGGGTGAGGTAAAGCTGGCACACCTGTGCCCAAGTGTAGTATTACATCTCTAGTGCCTGTGTTCCAAATCTTGAGTTCCTAGTCCATCCGGAAGATCCTCTTTGCAGTAACTTTGTACTTTTTACGCACCCATTGAAACCTATGGGAGCACGCGTGTGACTATTTGCTCTGCACACGCCACCCGTGGACCTCCTGGTCACTAACTGAAGTTAGCTCCTTGTAGGCCCAGCGATTCTAGAGGCCCTAGGCCTTTTCCCTTTTCTGTTCGTGGTACTTATACCACTATTTTAGTATATGGTTCGAGTGGCCACCAGGGCCTATCCATATAAAGTGCAACTTCTGTGTATTCTACTGTAATCTTGTTTGACGATTTGTGCTCCTGTGCTCATAAAGAGACTAGGGGTTACTTTGAGAAATAAATACATATATATTTTGAATATATATCTGTGTGGTGTCCTTTCATTGGTATAAAAGGGGGTTGCATTTGGTAAAACAGCTGGCTTAACACGCTTCACGAGTTTAGCCTCAAAGACTGCTTAGCCTACGCTACCACTAGGGCAGCTAGTCCGAAAAGGTTGACTTACAACCACACCATAAGGGTTGCTTGGCATGGTACAAGGTGATCACTTCAACTAGTGAGCATCATATACCAGGCCAACTTCTCACATTGGTGAGCAGCGGTTGGATTTGAGCTTGCTGTGTTTTACCATTGTAATCTCTTGGTTACCAATTGAAAGATCACATAGGTACCTGTAGGTACATATAAAACAAGATTAGATATACATAAGTTCTACTGAACTTAGTTGTTGTTGAGCAAAGGGAGTAGCACACCCTGACTACAACTACTAGATAGGTTTAGTAGGTAAACACAAGTGTAGGTAGATTGCAACACATCCACCCACACTTAAGAGCAATGGCCGGGGCAGAGGGGTCCACTGTACCCATCTCTGTTGAGAGTGACCCCCAGAGGGCACCATCCAGCTTTGCTACCCTTAATCAGAATGAGCTCAGGCATTTGGCAACTCTTAGAGGCCTTAAACAGACCAAGAACCCTACCTCTGCTGAGCTCAGAGAACTCTTACAGAATGATGAGAATCAGAGAGAACTCAGGAAAGCCTCCCAGTTAGCCCCCTTAGGGTCAGGAACAGGAGGCCCCCCTTCTGAAGATGCTACAGAGGTACCCAGTTCCAATAGCCATCCCTTAGATGAGAATCATACTACAGGGGAGGAAAGTGGTGAGGATACAGAAAGTAGTGATGATGAAGGGAGAACTAGCCCAGTGCCAAGTGTTATACTTGGCCCAGCTAAACTAAGGCTATTGGGGATTGACAGTGGGTTTACCCCATTGGATCTCCCCAGTGGACTTAACACAGGGCTTGGGAGGCAAAGGAATCGCTCAGGTGACTCCAATGCTTCCCATGGCTCTAGAGGCTCTCAAGGTCACTCCAGGAAAAGGATGACCACCCCTCAGAGGAGGGAACATGAGGCCAGAATGCAGGAAGCCCAGCTGAGGATCAGGAAGCAGGAGCTAGAAGTAGCCCTGATGGAAGAAAAACTGAACAAGGCTAGGCAACCTAGAGAGAGTGGGTCTATACCCACTGGTGGCAGCATTGTCCCTAAGGACAAAGATAGGGTCTTTGATAATAGGAACCTGTCTAAGGTTGTGCCCCCCTACAAAAGTGGGGATGACATCCACAAATGGATAACTGCTCTTGAGAGAGCCTGCAAAGTACAGCAGGTTCCTGAAGACCAGTGGGCAGCAATCCTCTGGCTCTCCTTTGAAGGAAGAGGCAGAGACAGACTCCTCACTGTTAGAGAAGAGGATGTCAGAAATTACAGAGTCCTGAAGAGTGTTCTGGTAGATGGGTTAGGCTTAACCACTGAACAGTACAGGTTAATGTTCAGAGACACCCAAAAGACACAGACTCAGGACTGGTCTGAATATATTGAATGTGCCACTAAGGCTTTGGAGGGTTGGTTGCTGGGAAGTAAAGTATCTGATTTTACAGGATTGTATAATTTGATGATGAGAGAACAGATTTTAAATAACTGTCAAAACCAGCAACTGCATCAACACTTGGTTGACTCTGATCTGACCTCTCCCCAAGAATTGGGAAAGAAGGCAGACAAATGGGTCAGAACCAGGGTTAAGCAAAAGAACCAGAACCAGGGCCAAGGGGGTGATCAGAAGAAAACAGACCAAAAGGGTGGAGATCAGAAATCTAAAGACCAGAAGTCTTCAACAGGGCCCCAAACTACTGCTAAGGAGGGTGGGTCCCAACAACAGTCCAAAAAGAAGAAAGAAGGTCAAAAGAAACCCTGGTGCAATCATTGCAAAAATACAACTCACTGGACTAGTGATTGCAAAAAGGGTGGAGCCCCCAACACTGTTGCCCCTAAGGCACCTGCTCCCAGTACTACTGTTAGCAGTGTTGGTCCCCAGACAAAGGGTGTAGTGGGAATCACTATGGGAACTGAAGTAGATTCTGACTTAGACAGAACCCTGACACAGGCCGTCTTGATCTGTGAGGGGGACATTGATTTGTCCCTGACTGTGAGCCCCAGTAACCTGGGCAAGTACAGACAGACTCCTTTAATTAATGACAAAGTGGCTCAAGCCTACAGGGACACATGTGCCAGTGTCACTATGGTGACACCAGGCTTTGTGGACCCTGGACAGTACATACCAGGTGAGAACTACCTGGTGACCAATGCCAGCAATGCCACTACTTCACATAGTGTGGCAGTTGTTAACTTCTCATGGGGAGGGGTAACTGGCCTCAAAAGGGTTGTGGTTAGTGCAGACCTCCCAGTAGAATGTTTGTTGGGCAATGACCTAGAGAGTTCTCTATGGTCAGAAGTGGAGTACAGGACTCATGCAGAGATGTTAGGTATATCATCACATGTCCTTGCTGTGACCAGGTCACAGGCCAAAAAGTGCCTCACTGAACCTCAGGTCTTGGATCCTGGAACAATGGACCAAGCACCTACCAAGAAGAAGAACAGGAGGGTCAAGGCTGTGCCTTCCCCCCTGCCTCAGAGTGATGATCAGCCTTCCCAGGAAGCTGATCTAGAGGACCCTGAAGGAACTGTCCCTGAAGAGCTTGAACCTGATCAGGTTGAGTTTCTGGGGACAGGGGGACCTTCAAGGGCTGACTTGAGGCAGGCTCAGTTATCCTGTCCCTCTCTTGAACCCCTCAGACAGCTGGCTGCTGCTGAGGCTGCTGGGAATGCTCAAGGTACCCATAAAGTGTATTGGGATGAAGGGCTCCTTTATTCAGAGGCTAGAGACCCCAAGCCTGGTGCTACCAGGAGGTTGGTTATACCTCTGCAATTTAGGGGCTTCCTTCTTACCTTGGCCCATGACATTCCTTTAGCAGGACACTTAGGCCAGAACAAGACTTGGGACAGACTTGTCCCTCACTTTCACTGGCCTCACATGAATGAAGATACAAAGGAGTTTTGTCGCTCCTGTGTGACCTGCCAAGCCAGCGGCAAATCAGGTGGCACAACAAAGGCCCCCCTAATACCACTACCTGTGGTGGGGGTCCCCTTTGAAAGAGTGGGAATAGACATAGTGGGTCCCATGGATCCTCCCACTGCATCTGGGCACAGATTTATACTGGTGGTAGTGGATCATGCCACCAGGTATCCAGAGGCAATTCCCCTTAGGACCACTACAGCTCCTGTTGTGGCCAGGGCCCTGCTGGGAGTATTCTCCAGAGTGGGGTTTCCTAAGGAGGTAGTATCTGACAGAGGTACCAACTTTATGTCAGGGTACTTGACAGCTATGTGGAAGGAATGTGGTGTCAACTACAAGTTCACCACCCCTTATCACCCACAATGCAATGGGCTTGTTGAGAGATTCAACAAGACCCTAAAGGGTATGATCAAAGGATTACCTGAAAAGCTCAGGTGAAGATGGGACATCCTTCTACCCTGCCTTCTGTTTGCTTACAGAGAGGTCCCACAAAAAGAAGTTGGCTACAGCCCCTTTGAATTGTTGTTTGGGCACCCTGTGAGAGGCCCACTGTGTTTGGTGAAGGAAGGATGGGAGTTACCTCTCAAAAAGCCTAAGCTAGACATAGTGGACTATGTACTTGGTCTCCGCTCCAGGATGGCTGAGTATATGGAGAAGGCATCCAAAAACCTTGAGGCAAGCCAGGCCTTACAGAAAGCTTGGCATGACCAAAAGGCTGTCTTGGTTGAGTTTCAGCCAGGACAGAAGGTATGGGTGTTGGAGCCAGTGGCCCCAGCAGCACTCCAAGACAAATGGTCTGGACCCCATACAATCCTGGAAAAGAAGGGAGAGGTCACCTATTTGTTCGACCTAGGAACTCCCAGGAGTCCCCACAGGGTACTCCATGTTAACAGGCTTAAAGCATATGTTGACAGGGCAGACATGGGCTTGCTCATGGCTACAGATGAGGGACAGGAGGAAGAGAGTGACCCTCTCCCAGACCTGTTGTCTCAGAACCCTGAAGATGGCTCAGTTGAAGGAGTGACCCTTGGAGGCAACCTCACTGCCCATCAGCAGACTGAATGTAGACAGGTTCTACAATCATTTTCACATATGTTTTCCTTGATACCTAGTCAAACTGACTGGTGTACCCATGTGGTGGACACTGGTGACAGTCTGCCTGTAAAGAACATGCTTTACAGACAACCTGACCACGTCAGGGACTGTATAAAGGCTGAGGTACATAAAATGCTGGAATTAGGTGTCATTGAACCCTCAGAGAGCCCCTGGGCTAGCCCAGTGGTTCTGGTCCCCAAACCTCACACCAAAGATGGCAAGAGAGAGATGAGGTTCTGTGTGGACTACAGAGGACTCAATGCTGTCACCAGGACAGATGCACACCCTATTCCAAGGGCAGATGAGCTCATAGACAAACTAGCTTCTGCAAAGTTTTTGAGCACATTTGACTTAACAGCTGGCTATTGGCAAATCAGATTAGCTGAGGAGTCTAAGGCCAAAACAGCATTCTCAACCCCAGGTGGGCACTACCAGTTTGTGGTGATGCCCTTTGGTCTGAAGAATGCACCTGCCACCTTCCAAAGGCTGGTGAACCAAGTCCTTACTGGGTTGGATGACTTTTGCGCAGCATATCTGGATGACATTGCTGTCTTTAGCTCCACCTGGGAGGATCACCTGATCCACCTGAAGAAGGCTCTTGAGGCTCTGCAAAGGGCAGGCCTCACTATCAAGGCTACTAAGTGCCAGATAGGGCAGAGTAAGGTTGTATATTTGGGCCACCTTGTGGGTGGAGGCCAAGTTCAACCACTGGAGAGTAAGATACAATCCATCAAGGACTGGTGCCCTCCAACCACCCAGACTCAAGTTCGAGCTTTCTTGGGCCTGACTGGGTACTACAGGAAGTTTGTTAAGAACTATGGGTCCATTGTGACTCCTCTTAATGATCTGACATCCAAGAAGATGCCCAAAAAGGTTCAGTGGACAGTAAGCTGTCAAAAGGCATTTGATGACCTGAAGGAGGCCATGTGCTCTGCACCTATCCTGAAAAGTCCTGACTACTCCAAAGAGTTTATTGTCCAAACAGATGCTTCTGAGTTGGGTGTGGGAGCTGTGCTGTCACAACTTAATGTAGATGGTCAAGACCAACCCATTGCTTTTATTAGCAGAAGGTTGACCCCCAGAGAGAAGAATTGGTCAGCTATTGAGAGGGAGGCCTTTGCTGTGGTGTGGGCCCTGAAGAAGCTGAGGCCATACTTGTTTGGCACTCACTTCAAGATTCAGACCGACCATAAGCCCCTCTTGTGGCTAAATCAGATGAAGGGTGAAAACCCCAAACTGCTTAGGTGGTCCATTTCCCTACAGGGGATGGACTTTACAGTGGAGCACCGGCCAGGTACTGACCATGGGAATGCAGATGGTCTCTCCAGGTACTTCCACTTAGGACATGAAGACGAGACTGGTCAAGGCTAGTTTAATGTCCCAGCGTTTGGGGGGGGTTGTGTAGGAGAGTAGGGTCTGCTATCCTATGGTCACCCCAAATTTTTGCTTTTTGCTTCACTGGTTTTTGACATATTGAGGCTGTGGGCCTGCCAATCAGACCCCCAGCCTGCTGTTCTCTCTACTAAATTAAAACTATGCACCCTAGGTGCATAACCAATTGGAAGTGGATCACCCTGTCTGCCCCTGTACCAGTGTACACTAGGTACCCTGGGCATTGGTGTACCCAAGGCCTGCCAAGGGCTGAAGCATGTATTATGCCACCCCAGGCTTGGCCTAACAATTTGACACAACTGGCTGATCACTCAGCTGGGGTAAGTTGGTGTAATCACCTCTTACTTAGGTGTAGTATACCTATACCTAACCTTAAATGGGACACCTGGTAACCTATAAGTCACTCCTATGGCAGGCCTTAACAATCCTGAAGGCAGAGTGCTTGGTGCCATGTGAGATGGTGCTCTGGCATGAGCTGAGCCTGTCTGCAGTGGTCGGAACAACTTCCTTCTACTGTTTCCAGACATCGTCATACCATATACTCTTAAGTGCATTATGAACCTCGCGGTTAAATGCTATCTTTGGTTTGGCTTTATCAAAACATGTCGAGTAAGGTGTCATACGAATTGGAATACTAACCCCTCGCCAGTTCTGGCGACGGGGTTAGCATTCCACCCTTCTAGAGGGACACGACATGTACAGTACCTGAAACCCGGGTAAAATCAGACATGGCCTCAGCTCCACAAAATGGATGCTGCCACCACAGACACAAGTCTGCCCTCCTGCTGCTGGGAGTCCTTCCAGCTTGGGAGGTGTGGACAAAGGGTTTCCTGCCAGGGGAGGTGCGTGCACCACCCCAGACAGGATTTTGTGTATTGGTCAGGTAGGGCTTGAAAGAAACCAGACATGCCTGTGGCTCACAAGGAGCCTCGGTGCATATGCCAGTTCAAACCGGTCCTGGGGCACACCAGTCCCGGGCCTGGGGCGAGCTGGACAAAGGATTGGGGGTGTAACCACCCCCCTTCCTGGTCCCACCCATAGGGAGGGACCTAGCAGGTAGTCCGGCCCCTAGAATCCGCTTAAAGGTAGGAGCTGTGTCCTAAGACTTCAGACATCCTGGAATCAACTTAACACTAAGAAGAAGACGGGAACTTCGACGCTCTGCTGCACAGAGGACTGAAGCCAATCTCCCCTGTGGTCAGGGAGTGACCACCTTGCTAACGCAAGCACCATCCAGCGAATCAACGTCTGCTTTGCCGCCGCCTCCCGCCGGAGCCCGAGCCCAGAGACTGACAAGACCTGGACCTCCAGACCTCTCACCGCCCGATCCACAGTCCCTGAAAAGAGGAGACCCGTGGAGGCACCGAGACACGTGGAGCCAGCCATCTTGGAACGACTACGACAAGCTGACAAGTGCAACAACCGAGGCTCCCTCCAAGTTGTGCTTTGGGATCTGAGAAGCCAAACACCCGAGCAGCATCTGCACCAAAGGTGAGCCCTCCAGCATCTCCACGATCTGCGTGGGGCCCTTCTGCATTTTGCCACTCGACGTGCCTAACCGGTTGCTGGCCCGCTGGCTAGTAGCTATCTTGGCGACAAACTTCAAGAAATACACTGCTGGTCTGGTTGCTCAAGACTGGCCCTTGCTCCCCTCCAAAGGAGCAGTCCCTCTGACCTTGCTGGTCAGAACCATCAGCTTATTTCATCTCCTACAACAATTGCTTTTGCCAAGGCTTGTTTGCATCGATCAAGTCGCCGACACCGCCGACAGCGAGAGCCTGCTTGGGACAGCTCGTGAACCGACTCCTGGACGTCGTCCAACTCCAGGGACCACGTAGCTGCAGAGACAAGCTACACCTTCCTTCCTGTTTGCACCCGACATTGCCTGGTACCCACCTGGTGCCACGCCGGTCACTGGCTAGTGACTGTGAACACTGTCCCCTCTGCTTACAGGTCTTCAACATCTCCGATCCACTCTTGGATCCACTGCATCTCTCCCGGACCGACCGCCTGCAGCATCTTTGTCTTCAAGCTCCACGAAACAGATAGAAGAAACCCGACGCACTTCGAGGCCTATGCACCCGCTTCCTGTGGGTGAGGTAAAGCTGGCACACCTGTGCCCAAGTGTAGTATTACATCTCTAGTGCCTGTGTTCCAAATCTTGAGTTCCTAGTCCATCCGGAAGATCCTCTTTGCAGTAACTTTGTACTTTTTACGCACCCATTGAAACCTATGGGAGCACGCGTGTGACTATTTGCTCTGCACACGCCACCCGTGGACCTCCTGGTCACTAACTGAAGTTAGCTCCTTGTAGGCCCAGTGATTCTAGAGGCCCTAGGCCTTTTCCCTTTTCTGTTCGTGGTACTTATACCACTATTTTAGTATATGGTTCGAGTGGCCACCAGGGCCTATCCATATAAAGTGCAACTTCTGTGTATTCTACTGTAATCTTGTTTGACGATTTGTGCTCCTGTGCTCATAAAGAGACTAGGGGTTACTTTGAGAAATAAATACATATATATTTTGAATATATATCTGTGTGGTGTCCTTTCATTGGTATAAAAGGGGGTTGCATTTGGTAAAACAGCTGGCTTAACACGCTTCACGAGTTTAGCCTCAAAGACTGCTTAGCCTACGCTACCACTAGGGCAGCTAGTCCGAAAAGGTTGACTTACAACCACACCATAAGGGTTGCTTGGCATGGTACAAGGTGATCACTTCAACTAGTGAGCATCATATACCAGGCCAACTTCTCACAGCTAGGGTTAAAAAACTACAGCTCATCACTTTGCCAAAAAAGGGTCATTTTTCACTGCAAAATTGAGGTGTGACCACGTTGCGTTTTGCGCCGTTTCCAGTCGCGGGCACTATGCCGACCCGCACAAGTGAGGTACCATTTTTCTTGTAGGACTTTGGGGAACGCGGGGTGCATGGAAATTTGTGGATCCACGCAGATTCCAGAACTTTCCATCACAGAAATGTGGGGAAAATGTGGTTTTTTTGTCAATTGTTTATGTTTGCAAGGGATTCTGGGTAACAGACCATGGTGGGAGGCAGTCAAGTCACCCCATCCTGGATTCCCCTGGGTGTCTAGTTTTCAAAAATGTATAGGTTTGCTAGGTTTCCCTAGGTGCCGGCAGGGCTAGGGTTAAAAAACTACAGCTCGTCATTTTGGCAAAAAAGGGTCATTTTTCACTGCAAAATTGAGGTGTGACCACGTTTCGTTTTGCGCCGTTTCCTGTCGCGGGCACTATGCCGACCCGCACAAGTGAGGTACCATTTTTCTCGTAGAACATTGGGGAACGCGGGGTGGGTGGAAATTTGTGGATCCACGCAGATTCCAGAACTTTCCATCACAGAAATATGGGGAAAATGTGTTTTTTTTGTCAATTTTTTAGGTTTGCAAGGGATTCTGGGTAACAGACCATGGTGGGAGGCAGTCAAGTCACACCATACTGGATTCCCCTTGGTGTCTAGTTTTCAAAAATGTATAGGTTTGCTAGGTTTCCCTAGGTGCCGGCAGGGCTAGGGTTCAAAAACTACAGCTAGTCACTTTGCCAAAAAGGGGTGATTTTTCACTGCAAAATTGAGGTGTGACCACGTTGCGTTTTGCGCCGTTTCCTGTCGCGGGCACTATGCCGACCCACACAAGTGAGGTACCATTTTTCTCGTAGGACTTTGGGGAACGCTGTGTGCGTGGAAATTTGTGGATCCACGCAGCTTCCAGAACTTTCCATCACAGAAATGTGGGGAAAATGTGTTATTTTTGTCAATTTTTTACGTTTGCAAGGGATTCTGGGTAACAGACCATGGTGGGAGGCAGTCAAGTCACCCCATCCTGGATTCCCCTGGGTGTCTAGTTTTCAAAAATGTATAGGTTTGCTAGGTTTCCCTAGGTGCCGGCAGGGCTAGGGTTCAAAAACTACAGCTAGTCACTTTGCCAAAAAAGGGTCATTTTTCACTGCAAAATTGAGATGTGACCACGTTGCGTTTTGCGCCGTTTCCTGTCGCGGGCACTAGGCCGACCCGCACAAGTGAGGTACCATGTTTCTCGTAGGACTTTGGGGAACGTGGGGTGGGTGGAAATTTGTGGATCCACGCAGATTCCAGAACTTTCCAACACATAAATGTGGGGAAAATGTGTTTTTTTTGTCAATTGTTTACGTTTGCAAGGGATTCTGGGTAACAGACCATGGTGGGAGGCAGTCAAGTCACCCCATCCTGGATTCCCCTGGGTGTCTAGTTTTCAAAAATGTATAGGTTTGCTAGGTTTCCCAAGGTGCCGGCAGGGCTAGGGTTCAAAAACTACAGCTCGTCATTTTGCCAAAAAAGGGTCATTTTTCACTGCAAAATTGAGGTGTGACCACGTTGCGTTTTGCGCCGTTTCCTGTCGCGGGCACTATGCCGACCCGCACAAGTGAGGTACCATTTTTCTCGTAGAACATTGGGGAACGCGGGGTGGGTGGAAATTTGTGGATCCACGCAGATTCCAGAACTTTCCATCACAGAAATATGGGGAAAATGTGTTTTTTTTGTCAATTTTTAGGTTTGCAAGGGATTCTGGGTCACAGACCATGGTGGGAGGCAGTCAAGTCACCCCATCCTGGATTCCCCTGGGTGTCTAGTTTTCAAAAATGTATAGGTTTGATAAGGTTTCCCTAGGTGCCGGCAGGGCTAGGGTTCAAAAACTACAGCTAGTCACTTTGCCAAAAAGGGGTCATTTTTCACTGCAAAATTGAGGTGTGACCACGTTGCGTTTTGCGCCGTTTCCTGTCGCGGGCACTATGCCGACCCGCACAAGTGAGGTACCATTTTTCTCGTAGGACTTTGGGGAACGCGGTGTGCATGGAAATTTGTGGATCCACGCAGCTTCCAGAACTTTCCATCACAGAAATGTGGGGAAAATGTGTTTTTTTTGTCAATTTTTTACATTTGCAAGGGATTCTGGGTAACAGACCATGGTGGGAGGCAGTCAAGTCACCCCATCCTGGATTTCCCTGGGTGTCTAGTTTTCAAAAATGTATAGGTTTGCTAGGTTTCCCTAGGTGCCGGCAGGGCTAGGGTTCAAAAACTACAGCTAGTCACTTTGCCAAAAAAGGGTCATTTTTCACTGCAAAATTGAGATGTGACCACGTTGCGTTTTGCGCCGTTTCCTGTCGCGGGCACTATGCCGACCCGCACAAGTGAGGTACCATTTTTCTCGTAGGACTTTGGGGAACGTGGGGTGGGTGGAAATTTGTGGATCCACGCAGATTCCAGAACTTTCCAACACAGAAATGTGGGGAAAATGTGTTTTTTTTGTCAATTGTTTACGTTTGCAAGGGATTCTGGGTAACAAACCATGGTGGGAGGCAGTCAAATCACCCCATCCTGGATTCCCCTGGGTGTCTAGTTTTCAAAAATGTATAGGTTTGCTAGGTTTCTCTAGGTGCCGGCAGGGCTAGGGTTCAAAAACTACAGCTAGTCACTTTGCCAAAAAAGGGTCATTTTTCACTGCAAAATTGAGGTGTGACCACGTTGCGTTTTGCGCCGTTTCCAGTCGCGGGCACTATGCCAACCCGCACAAGTGAGGTACCATTTTTCTCGTAGGACATTGGGGAACGCGGGGTGGGTGGAAAATTGTGGATCCACGCAGATTCCAGAACTTTCCATCACAGAAATATGGGGAAAATGTGTTTTTTTTGGCATTTGTTTGTGTTTGCAAGGGATTCTGGATAACAGACCATGGTGGGAGGCAGTCAAGTCACCCCATCCTGGATTCCCCTGGGTGTCTAGTTTTTAAAAATGTATAGGTTTGCTAGGTTACCCTAGGTGCCGGCAGGGCTAGGGTTCAAAAACTACAGCTAGTCACTTTGCCAAAAAGGGGTCATTTTTCACTGCAAAATTGAGGTGTGACCACGTTGCGTTTTGCGCCGTTTCCTGTCGCGGGCACTATGCCGACCCGCACAAGTGAGGTACCATTTTTCTTGTAGGACTTTGGGGAATGCGGGGTACGTGGAAATTTGTGGATCCACGCAGATTCCAGAACTTTCCATCACAGAAATATGGGGAAAATGTTTTTATTGTCAATATTTTACGTTTGCAAGGGATTCTGGGTAACAGACCATGGTGGGAGGCAGTCAAGTCACCCCATCCTGGATTACCCTGGGTGTCTGGTTTTCAAAAATGTATAGGTTTGCTAGGTTTTCCTAGGTGCCGGCAGGGCTAGGGTTCAAAAACTACAGCTCGTCACTTTGCCAAAAAAGGGTCATTTTTCACTGCAAAATTGAGGTGTGACCACGTTGCGTTTTGCGCCGTTTCCTGTCGCGGGCACTATGCCGACCCGCACAAGTGAGGTACCATTTTTCTCGTAGGACTTTGGGGAACGCGGGGTGGGTGGAAATTTGTGGATCCACGCAGATTCCAGAACTTTCCATCACAGAAATGTGGGGAAAATGTGTTTTTTTTTGTCAATTCTTTTGCGTTTGCAAGGGATTCTGGGTAACAGACCATGGTGGGAGGCAGTCAAGTCACCCCATCCTGGATTCCCCTGGGTGTCTAGTTTTCAAAAATGTATAGGTTTGCTAGGTTTCCCTAGGTGCCGGCAGGGCTAGGGTTCAAAAACTACAGCTCGTCACTTTGCCAAAAAAGGGTCATTTTTCACTGCAAAATTGAGGTGTGACCACGTTGCGTTTTGAGCCGTTTCCTGTCGCGGGCACTATGCCGACCCGCACAAGTGAGGTACCATTTTTCTCGTAGGACTTTGGGGAACGTGGGTTGGTGGAAATTTGTGGATCCACGCTGATTCCAGAACTTTCCAATACAGAAATGTGGGGAAAATGTGTTTTTTTTGTCAATTGTTTACGTTTGCAAGGGATTCTGGGTAACAGACCATGGTGGGAGGCAGTCAAGTCACCCCATCCTGGATTCCCCTGGGTGTCTAGTTTTCAAAAATGTATAGGTTTGCTAGGTTTCCCTAGGTGCCGGCAGGGCTAGGGTTAAAAAACTACAGCTCATCACTTTGCCAAAAAAGGGTCATTTTTCACTGCAAAATTGAGGTGTGACCACGTTGCGTTTTGCGCCGTTTCCAGTCGCGGGCACTATGCCGACCCGCACAAGTGAGGTACCATTTTTCTCGTAGGTACATTGGGGAACGCGGGGTGGGTGGAAAATTGTGGATCCACGCAGATTCCAGAACTTTCCATCACAGAAATATGGGGAAAATGTGTTTTTTTTGTCAATTGTTTACGTTTGCAAGGGATTCTGGGTAACAGACCATGGTGGGAGGCAGTCAAGTCACCCCATCCTGGATTCCCCTGGGTGTCTAGTTTTCAAAAATGTATAGGTTTGCTAGGTTTCCCTAGGTGCCGGCAGGGCTAGGGTTCAAAAACGACAGCTAGTCACTTTGTGAAAGAGGGGTCATTTTTCACTGCAAAATTGAGGTGTGACCACGTTGCGTTTTGCGCCGTTTCCTGTCGCGGGCACTATGCCGACCCGCACAAGTGAGGTACCATTTTTCTCGTAGGACTTTGGGGAACGCGGTGTGCATGGAAATTTGTGGATCCACGCAGCTTCCAGAACTTTCCATCACAGAAATGTGGGGAAAATGTGTTTTTTTTGTCAATTTTTTACGTTTGCAAGGGATTCTGGGTAACAGACCATGGTGGGAGGCAGTCAAGTCACCCCATCCTGGATTCCCCTGAGTGTCTAGTTTTTAAAAATGTATAGGTTTGCTAGGTTTCCCTAGGTGCCGGCAGGGCTAGGGTTCAAAAACTACAGCTAGTCACTTTGCCAAAAAAGGGTCATTTTTCACTGCAAAATTGAGATGTGACCACGTTGCGTTTTGCACCGTTTCCTGTCGCGGGCACTATGCCGACCCGCACAAGTGAGGTACCATTTTTCTCGTAGGACTTTAGGGAACGTGGGGTGGGTGGAAATTTGTGGATCCACGCAGATTCCAGAACTTTCCAACACAGAAATGTGGGGAAAATGTGTTTTTTTTGTCAATTGTTTATGTTTGCAAGGGATTCTGGGTAACAGACCATGGTGGGAGGCAGTCAAATCACCCCATCCTGGATTCCCCTGGGTGTCTAGTTTTCAAAAATGTATAGGTTTGCTAGGTTTCTCTAGGTGCCGGCAGGGCTAGGGTTCAAAAACTACAGCTAGTCACTTTGCCAAAAAAGGGTCATTTTTCACTGCAAAATTGAGGTGTGACCATGTTGCGTTTGCGCCGTTTCCAGTCGCGGGCACTATGCCAACCCGCACAAGTGAGGTACCATTTTTCTCGTAGGACATTGGGGAACGCGGGGTGGGTGGAAAATTGTGGATCCACGCAGATTCCAGAACTTTCCATCACAGAAATATGGGGAAAATGTGTTTTTTTTGTCAATTGTTTGTGTTTGCAAGGGATTCTGGGTAACAGACCATGGTGGGAGGCAGTCAAGTCACCCCATCCTGGATTCCCCTGGGTGTCTAGTTTTTAAAAATGTATAGGTTTGCTAGGTTTCCCTAGGTGCCGGCAGGGCTAGGGTTCAAAAACTACAGCTAGTCACTTTGCGAAAGAGGGGTCATTTTTCACTGCAAAATTGAGGTGTGACCACGTTGCGTTTTGCGCCGTTTCCTGTCGCGGTCACTATGCCGACCCGCACAAGTGAGGTACCATTTTTCTCGTAGGACTTTGGGGAACGCGGTGTGCATGGAAATTTGTGGATCCACGCAGCTTCCAGAACTTTCCATCACAGAAATGTGGAGAAAATGTGGTTTTTTTGTCAATTTTTTACGTTTGCAAGGGATTCTGGGTAACAGACCATGGTGGGAGGCAGTCAAGTCACCCCATCCTGGATTCCCCTGGGTGTCTAGTTTTCAAAAATGTATAGGTTTGCTAGGTTTCCCTAGGTGCCGGCAGGGCTAGGGTTCAAAAACTACAGCTAGTCACTTTGCCAAAAAAGGGTCATTTTTCACTGCAAAATTGAGATGTGACCATGTTGCGTTTTGCGCCGTTTCCTGTCGCGGGCACTATGCCGACCCGCACAAGTGAGGTACCATTTTTCTCGTAGGACTTTGGGGAATGTGGGGTGGGTGGAAATTTGTGGATCCACGCAGATTCCAGAACTTTCCAACACAGAAATGTGGGGAAAATGTGTTTTTTTTGTCAATTGTTTACGTTTGCAAGGGATTCTGGGTAACAAACCATGGTGGGAGGCAGTCAAATCACCCCATCCTGGATTCCCCTGGGTGTCTAGTTTTCAAAAATGTATAGGTTTGCTAGGTTTCCCTAGGTGCCGGCAGGGCTAGGGTTCAAAAACTACAGCTAGTCACTTTGCCAAAAAAGGGTCATTTTTCACTGCAAAATTGAGGTGTGACCACGTTGCGTTTTGCGCCGTTTCCAGTCGCGGGCACTATGCCAACCCGCACAAGTGAGGTACCATTTTTCTCATAGGACATTGGGGAACGCGGGGTGGGTGGAAAATTGTGGATCCACGCAGATTCCAGAACTTTCCATCACAGAAATATGGGGAAAATGTGTTTTTTTTGTCAATTGTTTGTGTTTGCAAGGGATTCTGGGTAACAGACCATGGTGGGAGGCAGTCAAGTCACCCCATCCTGGATTCCCCTGGGTGTCTAGTTTTTAAAAATGTATAGGTTTGCTAGGTTTCCCTAGGTGCCGGCAGGGCTAGGGTTCAAAAACTACAGCTAGTCACTTTGCCAAAAAGGGGTCATTTTTCACTGCAAAATTGAGGTGTGACCACGTTGCGTTTTGCGCCGTTTCCTGTCGCGGGCACTATGCCGACCCGCACAAGTGAGGTACCATTTTTCTCGTAGGACTTTGGGGAACGCGGTGTGCATGGAAATTTGTGGATCCACGCAGCTTCCAGAACTTTCCATCACAGAAATGTGGGGAAAATGTGTTTTTTTTGTCAATTTTTTACATTTGCAAGGGATTCTGGGTAACAGACCATGGTGGGAGGCAGTCAAGTCACCCCATCCTGGATTCCCCTGGGTGTCTAGTTTTCAAAAATGTATAGGTTTGCTAGGTTTCCCTAGGTGCCGGCAGGGCTAGGGTTCAAAAACTACAGCTAGTCACTTTGCCAAAAAAGGGTCATTTTTCACTGCAAAATTGAGATGTGACCACGTTGCGTTTTGCGCCGTTTCCTGTCGCGGGCACTATGCCGACCCGCACAAGTGAGGTACCATTTTTCTCATAGGACTTTGGGGAACGTGGGGTGGGTGGAAATTTGTGGATCCACGCAGATTCCAGAACTTTCCAACACAGAAATGTGGGGAAAATGTGTTTTTTTTGTCAATTGTTTACGTTTGCAAGGGATTCTGGGTAACAAACCATGGTGGGAGGCAGTCAAATCACCCCATCCTGGATTCCCCTGGGTGTCTAGTTTTCAAAAATGTATAGGTTTGCTAGGTTTCTCTAGGTGCCGGCAGGGCTAGGGTTCAAAAACTACAGCTAGTCACTTTGCCAAAAAAGGGTCATTTTTCACTGCAAAATTGAGGTGTGACCACGTTGCGTTTTGCGCCGTTTCCAGTCGCGGGCACTATGCCAACCCGCACAAGTGAGGTACCATTTTTCTCGTAGGACATTGGGGAACGCGGGGTGGGTGGAAAATTGTGGATCCACGCAGATTCCAGAACTTTCCATCACAGAAATATGGGGAAAATGTGTTTTTTTTGGCAATTGTTTGTGTTTGCAAGGGATTCTGGATAACAGACCATGGTGGGAGGCAGTCAAGTCACCCCATCCTGGATTCCCCTGGGTGTCTAGTTTTTAAAAATGTATAGGTTTGCTAGGTTACCCTAGGTGCCGGCAGGGCTAGGGTTCAAAAACTACAGCTAGTCACTTTGCCAAAAAGGGGTCATTTTTCACTGCAAAATTGAGGTGTGACCACGTTGCGTTTTGCGCCGTTTCCTGTCGCGGGCACTATGCCGACCCGCACAAGTGAGGTACCATTTTTCTTGTAGGACTTTGGGGAATGCGGGGTACGTGGAAATTTGTGGATCCACGCAGATTCCAGAACTTTCCATCACAGAAATATGGGGAAAATGTGGTTTTTTTGTCAATTATTTACGTTTGCAAGGGATTCTGGGTAACAGACCATGGTGGGAGGCAGTCAAGTCACCCCATCCTGGATTCCCCTGGGTGTCTAGTTTTCAAAAATGTATAGGTTTGCTAGGTTTCCCTAGGTGCCGGCAGGGCTAGGGTTCAAAAACTACAGCTCGTCACTTTGCCAAAAAAGGGTCATTTTTCACTGCAAAATTGAGGTGTGACCACGTTGCGTTTTGAGCCGTTTCCTGTCGCGGGCACTATGCCGACCCGCACAAGTGAGGTACCATTTTTCTCGTAGGACTTTGGGGAACGTGGGTTGGTGGAAATTTGTGGATCCACGCTGATTCCAGAACTTTCCAACACAGAAATGTGGGGAAAATGTGTTTTTTTTGTCAATTGTTTACGTTTGCAAGGGATTCTGGGTAACAGACCATGGTGGGAGGCAGTCAAGTCACCCCATCCTGGATTCCCCTGGGTGTCTAGTTTTCAAAAATGTATAGGTTTGCTAGGTTTCCCTAGGTGCCGGCAGGGCTAGGGTTAAATAACTACAGCTCATCACTTTGCCAAAAAAGGGTCATTTTTCACTGCAAAATTGAGGTGTGACCACGTTGCGTTTTGCGCCGTTTCCAGTCGCGGGCACTATGCCGACCCGCACAAGTGAGGTACCATTTTTCTCGTAGGTACATTGGGGAACGCGGGGTGGGTGGAAAATTGTGGATCCACGCAGATTCCAGAACTTTCCATCACAGAAATATGGGGAAAATGTGTTTTTTTTGTCAATTGTTTACGTTTGCAAGGGATTCTGGGTAACAGACCATGGTGGGAGGCAGTCAAGTCACCCCATCCTGGATTCCCCTGGGTGTCTAGTTTTCAAAAATGTATAGGTTTGCTAGGTTTCCCTAGGTGCCGGCAGGGCTAGGGTTCAAAAACGACAGCTAGTCACTTTGCGAAAGAGGGGTCATTTTTCACTGCAAAATTGAGGTGTGACCACGTTGCGTTTTGCGCCGTTTCCTGTCGCGGGCACTATGCCGACCCGCACAAGTGAGGTACCATTTTTCTCGTAGGACTTTGGGGAACGCGGTGTGCATGGAAATTTGTGGATCCACGCAGCTTCCAGAACTTTCCATCACAGAAATGTGGGGAAAATGTGTTTTTTTTGTCAATTTTTTACGTTTGCAAGGGATTCTGGGTAACAGACCATGGTGGGAGGCAGTCAAGTCACCCCATCCTGGATTCCCCTGAGTGTCTAGTTTTTAAAAATGTATAGGTTTGCTAGGTTTCCCTAGGTGCCGGCAGGGCTAGGGTTCAAAAACTACAGCTAGTCACTTTGCCAAAAAAGGGTCATTTTTCACTGCAAAATTGAGATGTGACCACGTTGCGTTTGGCACCGTTTCCTGTCGCGGGCACTATGCCGACCCGCACAAGTGAGGTACCATTTTTCTCGTAGGACTTTAGGGAACGTGGGGTGGGTGGAAATTTGTGGATCCACGCAGATTCCAGAACTTTCCAACACAGAAATGTGGGGAAAATGTGTTTTTTTTGTCAATTGTTTACGTTTGCAAGGGATTCTGGGTAACAGACCATGGTGGGAGGCAGTCAAATCACCCCATCCTGGATTCCCCTGGGTGTCTAGTTTTCAAAAATGTATAGGTTTGCTAGGTTTCTCTAGGTGCCGGCAGGGCTAGGGTTCAAAAACTACAGCTAGTCACTTTGCCAAAAAAGGGTCATTTTTCACTGCAAAATTGAGGTGTGACCATGTTGCGTTTGCGCCGTTTCCAGTCGCGGGCACTATGCCAACCCGCACAAGTGAGGTACCATTTTTCTCGTAGGACATTGGGGAACGCGGGGTGGGTGGAAAATTGTGGATCCACGCAGATTCCAGAACTTTCCATCACAGAAATATGGGGAAAATGTGTTTTTTTTGTCAATTGTTTGTGTTTGCAAGGGATTCTGGGTAACAGACCATGGTGGGAGGCAGTCAAGTCACCCCATCCTGGATTCCCCTGGGTGTCTAGTTTTTAAAAATGTATAGGTTTGCTAGGTTTCCCTAGGTGCCGGCAGGGCTAGGGTTCAAAAACTACAGCTAGTCACTTTGCGAAAGAGGGGTCATTTTTCACTGCAAAATTGAGGTGTGACCACGTTGCGTTTTGCGCCGTTTCCTGTCGCGGTCACTATGCCGACCCGCACAAGTGAGGTACCATTTTTCTCGTAGGACTTTGGGGAACGCGGTGTGCATGGAAATTTGTGGATCCACGCAGCTTCCAGAACTTTCCATCACAGAAATGTGGAGAAAATGTGTTTTTTTTGTCAATTTTTTACGTTTGCAAGGGATTCTGGGTAACAGACCATGGTGGGAGGCAGTCAAGTCACCCCATCCTGGATTCCCCTGGGTGTCTAGTTTTCAAAAATGTATAGGTTTGCTAGGTTTCCCTAGGTGCCGGCAGGGCTAGGGTTCAAAAACTACAGCTAGTCACTTTGCCAAAAAAGGGTCATTTTTCACTGCAAAATTGAGATGTGACCATGTTGCGTTTTGCGCCGTTTCCTGTCGCGGGCACTATGCCGACCCGCACAAGTGAGGTACCATTTTTCTCGTAGGACTTTGGGGAATGTGGGGTGGGTGGAAATTTGTGGATCCACGCAGATTCCAGAACTTTCCAACACAGAAATGTGGGGAAAATGTGTTTTTTTTGTTAATTGTTTACGTTTGCAAGGGATTCTGGGTAACAAACCATGGTGGGAGGCAGTCAAATCACCCCATCCTGGATTCCCCTGGGTGTCTAGTTTTCAAAAATGTATAGGTTTGCTAGGTTTCCCTAGGTGCCGGCAGGGCTAGGGTTCAAAAACTACAGCTAGTCACTTTGCCAAAAAAGGGTCATTTTTCACTGCAAAATTGAGGTGTGACCACGTTGCGTTTTGCGCCGTTTCCAGTCGCGGGCACTATGCCAACCCACACAAGTGAGGTACCATTTTTCTCGTAGGACATTGGGGAACGCGGGGTGGGTGGAAAATTGTGGATCCACGCAGATTCCAGAACTTTCCATCACAGAAATATGGGGAAAATGTGTTTTTTTTGTCAATTGTTTGTGTTTGCAAGGGATTCTGGGTAACAGACCATGGTGGGAGGCAGTCAAGTCACCCCATCCTGGATTCCCCTGGGTGTCTAGTTTTTAAAAATGTATAGGTTTGCTAGGTTTCCCTAGGTGCCGGCAGGGCTAGGGTTCAAAAACTACAGCTAGTCACTTTGCCAAAAAGGGGTCATTTTTCACTGCAAAATTGAGGTGTGACCACGTTGCGTTTTGCGCCGTTTCCTATCGCGGGCACTATGCCGACCCGCACAAGTGAGGTACCATTTTTCTTGTAGGACTTTGGGGAATGCGGGGTGCGTGGAAATTTGTGGATCCACGCAGATTCCAGAACTTTCCATCACAGAAATATGGGGAAAATGTGTTTTTTTTGTCAATTGTTTACGTTTGCAAGGGATTCTGGGTAACAGACCATGGTGGGAGGCAGTCAAGTCACCCCATCCTGGATTCCCCTGGGTGTCTAGTTTTCAAAAATGTATAGGTTTGCTAGGTTTCCCTAGGTGCCGGCAGGGCTAGGGTTCAAAAACTACAGCTCGTCACTTTGCCAAAAAAGGGTCATTTTTCACTGCAAAATTGAGGTGTGACCACGTTGCGTTTTGAGCCGTTTCCTGTCGCGGGCACTAGGCCGACCCACACAAGTGAGGTACCATTTTTCTCGTAGGACTTTGGGGAACATGGGGTGGGTGGAAATTTGTGGATCCACGCTGATTCCAGAAGTTTCCAACACAGAAATGTGGGGAAAATGTGTTTTTTTTGTCAATTGTTTACGTTTGCAAGGGATTCTGGGTAACAGACCATGGTGGGAGGCAGTCAAGTCACCCCATCCTGGATTCCCCTGGGTGTCTAGTTTTCAAAAATGTATAGGTTTGCTAGGTTTCCCTAGGTGCCGGCAGGGCTAGGGTTAAAAAACTACAGCTCATCACTTTGCCAAAAAAGGGTCATTTTTCACTGCAAAATTGAGGTGTGACCACGTTGCGTTTTGCGCCGTTTCCAGTCGCGGGCACTATGCCGACCCGCACAAGTGAGGTACCATTTTTCTCGTAGGTACATTGGGGAACGCGGGGTGGGTGGAAAATTGTGGATCCACGCAGATTCCAGAACTTTCCATCACAGAAATATGGGGAAAATGTGTTTTTTTTGTCAATTGTTTACGTTTGCAAGGGATTCTGGGTAACAGACCATGGTGGGAGGCAGTCAAGTCACCCCATCCTGGATTCCCCTGGGTGTCTAGTTTTCAAAAATGTATAGGTTTGCTAGGTTTCCCTAGGTGCCGGCAGGGCTAGGGTTCAAAAACTACAGCTAGTCACTTTGCGAAAGAGGGGTCATTTTTCACTGCAAATTTGAGGTGTGACCACGTTGCGTTTTGCGCCGTTTCCTGTCGCGGGCACTATGCCGACCCGCACAAGTGAGGTACCATTTTTCTCGTAGGACTTTGGGGAACGCGGTGTGCATGGAAATTTGTGGATCCACGCAGCTTCCAGAACTTTCCATCACAGAAATGTGGAGAAAATGTGTTTTTTTTGTCAATTTTTACCGTTTGCAAGGGATTCTGGGTAACAGACCATGGTGGGAGGCAGTCAAGTCACCCCATTCTGGATTCCCCTGGGTGTCTAGTTTTCAAAAATGTATAGGTTTGCTAGGTTTCCCTAGGTGCCGGCAGGGCTAGGGTTCAAAAACTACAGCTAGTCACTTTGCCAAAAAAGGGTCATTTTTCACTGCAAAATTGAGGTGTGACCACGTTGCGTTTTGCGCCGTTTCCTGTCGCGGGCACTATGCCGACCCGCACAAGTGAGGTACCATTTTTCTCGTAGGACTTTGGGGAACGTGGGGTGGGTGGAAATTTGTGGATCCACGCAGATTCCAGAACTTTCCAACACAGAAATGTGGGGAAAATGTGTTTTTTTTGTCAATTGTTTACGTTTGCAAGGGATTCTGGGTAACAAACCATGGTGGGAGGCAGTCAAATCACCCCATCCTGGATTCCCCTGGGTGTATAGTTTTCAAAAATGTATAGGTTTGCTAGGTTTCCCTAGGTGCCGGCAGGGCTAGGGTTCAAAAACTACAGCTAGTCACTTTGCCAAAAAAGGGTCATTTTTCACTGCAAAATTGAGGTGTGACCACGTTGCGTTTTGCGCCGTTTCCAGTCGCGGGCACTATGCCAACCCGCACAAGTGAGGTACCATTTTTCTCGTAGGACATTGGGGAACGCGGGGTGGGTGGAAAATTGTGGATCCACGCAGATTCCAGAACTTTCCATCACAGAAATATGGGGAAAATGTGTTTTTTTTGTCAATTGTTTGTGTTTGCAAGGGATTCTGGGTAACAGACCATGGTGGGAGGCAGTCAAGTCACCCCATCCTGGATTCCCCTGGGTGTCTAGTTTTTAAAAATGTATAGGTTTGCTAGGTTTCCCTAGGTGCCGGCAGGGCTAGGGTTCAAAAACTACAGCTAGTCACTTTGCGAAAGAGGGGTCATTTTTCACTGCAAAATTGAGGTGTGACCACGTTGCGTTTTGCGCCGTTTCCTGTCGCGGGCACTATGCCGACCCGCACAAGTGAGGTACCATTTTTCTTGTAGGACTTTGGGGAACGCGGGGTGCGTGGAAATTTGTGGATCCACGCAGATTCCAGAACTTTCTATCACAGAAATGTGGGGAAAATGTGTTTTTTTTTTCAATTGTTTACGTTTGCAAGGGATTCTGGGTAACAGACCATGGTGGGAGGCAGTCAAGTCACCCCATCCTGGATTCCCCTGGGTGTCTAGTTTTCAAAAATGTATAGGTTTGCTAGGTTTCCCTAGGTGCCGGCAGGGCTAGGGTTCAAAAACTACAGCTCGTCACTTTGCCAAAAAAGGGTCATTTTTCACCGCAAAATTGAGGTGTGACCACGTTGCGTTTTGCGCCATTTCCTGTCGCGGGCACTATGCCGACCCGCACAAGTGAGGTACCATTTTTCTCTTAGGACTTTGGGGAACGCGGGGTGGGTGGAAATTTGTGGATCCACGCAGATTCCAGAACTTTCCATCACAGAAATGTGGGGAAAATGTGTTTTTTTTGTCAATTGTTTACGTTTGCAAGGGATTCTGGGAAACAGACCATGGTGGGAGGCAGTAAAGTCACCCCATCCTGGATTCCCCTGGGTGTCTAGTTTTCAAAAATGTATAGGTTTGCTAGGTTTCCCTAGGTGCCGGCAGGGCTAGGGTTCAAAAACTACAGCTCGTCATTTTGCCAAAAAAGGGTCATTTTTCACTGCAAAATTGAGGTGTGACCACGTTGCGTTTTGCGCCGTTTCCTGTCGCGGGCACTATGTCGACCCGCACAAGTGAGGTACCATTTTTCTCGTAGAACATTGGGGAACGCGGGGTGGGTGGAAATTTGTGGATCCACGCAGATTCCAGAACTTTCCATCACAGAAATATGGGGAAAATGTGTTTTTTTTGTCAATTTTTTAGGTTTGCAAGGGATTCTGGGTAACAGACCATGGTGGGAGGCAGTCAAGTCACCCCATCCTAGATTCCCCTGGGTGTCTAGTTTTCAAAAATATATAGGTTTGCTAGGTTTCCCTAGGTGCCGGCAGGGCTAGGGTTCAAAAACTACAGCTAGTCACTTTGCCAAAAAAGGGTCATTTTTCACTGCAAAATTGAGATGTGACCACGTTGCGTTTTGCGCCGTTTCCTGTCGCGGGCACCATGCCGACCCGCACAAGTGAGGTACCATTTTTCTCGTAGGACTTTGGGGAACGTGGGGTGGGTAGAAATTTGTGGATCCACGCAGATTCCAGAACTTTCCAACACAGAAATGTGGGGAAAATGTGTTTTTTTTTGTCAATTGTTTACGTTTGCAAGGGATTCTGGGTAACAAACCATGGTGGGAGGCAGTCTAATCACCCCATCCTGGATTCCCCTGGGTGTCTAGTTTTCAAAAATGTATAGGTTTGCTAGGTTTCCCTAGGTGCCGGCAGGGCTAGGGTTCAAAAACTACAGCTAGTCACTTTGCCAAAAAAGGGTCATTTTTCACTGCAAAATTGAGGTGTGACCACGTTGCGTTTTGCGCCGTTTCCAGTCGCGGGCACTATGCCAACCCGCACAAGTGAGGTACCATTTTTCTCGTAGGACATTGGGGAACGCGGGGTGGGTGGAAAATTGTGGATCCACGCAGATTCCAGAACTTTCCATCACAGAAATATGGGGAAAATGTGTTTTTTTTGTCAATTGTTTACGTTTGCAAGGGATTCTGAGTAACAGACCATGGTGGGAGGCAGTCAAGTCACCCCATCCTGGATTCCCCTGGGTGTCTAGGTTTTAAAAATGTATAGGTTTGCTAGGTTTCCCTAGGTGCCGGCAGGGCTAGGGTTCAAAAACTACAGCTAGTCACTTTGCCAAAAAGGGGTCATTTTTCACTGCAAAATTGAGGTGTGACCACGTTGCGTTTTGCGCCGTTTCCTGTCGCGGGCACTATGCCGACCCGCACAAGTGAGGTACCATTTTTCTTGTAGGACTTTGGGGAATGCGGGGTGCGTGGAAATTTGTGGATCCACGCAGATTCCAGAACTTTCCATCACAGAAATGTGGGGAAAATGTGGTTTTTTTGTCAATTGTTTACGTTTGCAAGGGATTCTGGGTAACAGACCATGGTGGGAGGCAGTCAAGTCACCCCATCCTGGATTCCCCTGGGTGTCTAGTTTTCAAAAATGTATAGGTTTGCTAGGTTTCCCTAGGTGCTGGCAGGGCTAGGGTTCAAAAACTACAGCTCGTCACTTTGCCAAAAAAGGGTCATTTTTCACTGCAAAATTGAGGTGTGACCACGTTGCGTTTTGAGCTGTTTCCTGTCGCGGGCACTAGGCCGACCCGCACAAGTGACATACCATTTTTCTCGTAGGACTTTGGGGAACGTGGGGTGGGTGGAAATTTGTGGATCCACGCTGATTCCAGAACTTTCCAACACAGAAATGTGGGGAAAATGTGTTTTTTTTGTCAATTGTTTACGTTTGCAAGGGATTCTGGGTAACAGACCATGGTGGGAGGCAGTCAAGTCACCCCATCCTGGATTCCCCTGGGTGTCTAGTTTTCAAAAATGTATAGGTTTGCTAGGTTTCCCTAGGTGCAGGCAGGGCTAGGGTTAAAAAACTACAGTTCATCACTTTGCCAAAAAAGGGTCATTTTTCACTGCAAAATTGAGGTGTGACCACGTTGCGTTTTGCGCCGTTTCCAGTCGCGGGCACTATGCCGACCCGCACAAGTGAGGTACCATTTTTCTCGTAGGTACATTGGGGAACGCGGGGTGGGTGGAAAATTGTGGATCCACGCAGATTCCAGAACTTTCCATCACAGAAATGTGGGGAAAATGTGTTTTTTTTGTCAATTGTTTACGTTTGCAAGGGATTCTGGGTAACAGACCATGGTGGGAGGCAGTCAAGTCACCCCATCCTGGATTCCCCTGGGTGTCTAGTTTTCAAAAATGTATAGGTTTGCTAGGTTTCCCTAGGTGCCGGCAGGGCTAGGGTTCAAAAACTACAGCTAGTCACTTTGCGAAAGAGGGGTCATTTTTCACTGCAAAATTGAGGTGTGACCACGTTGCGTTTTGCGCCGTTTCCTGTCGCGGGCACTATGCCGACCCGCACAAGTGAGGTACCATTTTTCTTGTAGGACTTTGGGGAACGCGGGGTGCGTGGAAATTTGTGGATCCACGCAGATTCCAGAACTTTCCATCACAGAAATGTGGGGAAAATGTGTTTTTTTTGTCAATTGTTTACGTTTGCAAGGGATTCTGGGTAACAGACCATGGTGGGAGGCAGTCAAGTCACCCCATCCTGGATTCCCCTGGGTGTCTAGTTTTCAAAAATGTATAGGTTTGCTAGGTTTCCCTAGGTGCCGGCAGGGCTAGGGTTAAAAAACTACAGCTCGTCATTTTGGCAAAAAAGGGTCATTTTTTACTGCAAAATTGAGGTGTGACCACGTTTCCTTTTGCGCCGTTTCCTGTCGCGGGCACTATGCCGACCCGCACAAGTGAGGTACCATTTTTCTCGTAGAACATTGGGGAAAGCGGGGTGGGTGGAAATTTGTGGATCCACGCAGATTCCAGAACTTTCCATCACAGAAATATGGGGAAAATGTGTTTTTTTTGTCAATTTTTTAGGTTTGCAAGGGATTCTGGGTAACAGACCATGGTGGGAGGCAGTCAAGTCACACCATACTGGATTCCCCTTGGTGTCTAGTTTTCAAAAATGTATAGGTTTGCTAGGTTTCCCTAGGTGCCGGCAGGGCTAGGGTTCAAAAACTACAGCTAGTCACTTTGCCAAAAAGGGGTCATTTTTCACTGCAAAATTGAGGTGTGACCACGTTGCGTTTTGCGCCGTTTCCTGTCGCGGGCACTATGCCGACCCGCACAAGTGAGGTACCATTTTTCTCGTAGGACTTTGGGGAACGCGGTGTGCATGGAAATTTGTGGATCCACGCAGCTTCCAGAACTTTCCATCACAGAAATGTGGGGAAAATGTGTTTTTTTTGTCAATTTTTTACGTTTGCAAGGGATTCTGGGTAACAGACCATGGTGGGAGGCAGTCAAGTCACCCCATCCTGGATTCCCCTGGGTGTCTAGTTTTCAAAAATGTATAGGTTTGCTAGGTTTCCCTAGGTGCCGGCAGGGCTAGGGTTCAAAAACTACAGCTAGTCACTTTGCCAAAAAAGGGTCATTTTTCACTGCAAAATTGAGATGTGACCACGTTGCGTTTTGCGCCGTTTCCTGTCGCGGGCACTAGGCCGACCCGCACAAGTGAGGTACCATTTTTCTCGTAGGACTTTGGGGAACGTGGGGTGGGTGGAAATTTGTGGATCCACGCAGATTCCAGAACTTTCCAACACAGAAATGTGGGGAAAATGTGTTTTTTTTGTCAATTGTTTATGTTTGCAAGGGATTCTGGGTAACAGACCATGGTGGGAGGCAGTCAAGTCACCCCATCCTGGATTCCCCTGGGTGTCTAGTTTTCAAAAATGTATAGGTTTGCTAGGTTTCCCTAGGTGCCGGCAGGGCTAGGGTTCAAAAACTACAGCTAGTCACTTTGCCAAAAAAGGGTCATTTTTCACTGCAAAATTGAGGTGTGACCACGTTGCGTTTTGCGCCGTTTCCAGTCGCGGGCACTATGCCAACCCGCACAAGTGAGGTACCATTTTTCTCGTAGGACATTGGGGAACGCGGGGTGGGTGGAAAATTGTGGATCCACGCAGATTCCAGAACTTTCCATCACAGAAATATGGGTAAAATGTGTTTTTTTTGTCAATTGTTTACGTTTGCAAGGGATTCTGAGTAACAGACCATGGTGGGAGGCAGTCAAGTCACCCCATCCTGGATTCCCCTGGGTGTCTAGGTTTTAAAAATGTATAGGTTTGCTAGGTTTCCCTAGGTGCCGGCAGGGCTAGGGTTCAAAAACTACAGCTAGTCACTTTGCCAAAAAGGGGTCATTTTTCACTGCAAAATTGAGGTGTGACCACGTTGCGTTTTGCGCCGTTTCCTGTCACGGGCACTATGCCGACCCGCACAAGTGAGGTACCATTTTTCTTGTAGGACTTTGGGGAATGCGGGGTGCGTGGAAATTTGTGGATCCACGCAGATTCCAGAACTTTCCATCACAGAAATGTGGGGAAAATGTGGTTTTTTTGTCAATTGTTTACGTTTGCAAGGGATTCTGGGTAACAGACCATGGTGGGAGGCAGTCAAGTCACCCCATCCTGGATTCCCCTGGGTGTCTAGTTTTCAAAAATGTATAGGTTTGCTAGGTTTCCCTAGGTGCCGGCAGGGCTAGGGTTAAAAAACTACAGCTCGTCACTTTGCCAAAAAAGGGTCATTTTTCACTGCAAAATTGAGGTGTGACCACGTTGCGTTTTGAGCTGTTTCCTGTCGCGGGCACTAGGCCGACCCGCACAAGTGAGGTACCATTTTTCTCGTAGGACGTTGGGGAACGTGGGGTGGGTGGAAATTTGTGGATCCACGCTGATTCCAGAACTTTCCAACACAGAAATGTGGGGAAAATGTGTTTTTTTTGTCAATTGTTTACGTTTGCAAGGGATTCTGGGTAACAGACCATGGTGGGAGGCAGTCAAGTCACCCCATCCTGGATTCCCCTGGGTGTCTAGTTTTCAAAAATGTATAGGTTTGCTAGGTTTCCCTAGGTGCCGGCAGGGCTAGGGTTAAAAAACTACAGCTCATCACTTTGCCAAAAAAGGGTCATTTTTCACTGCAAAATTGAGGTGTGACCACGTTGCGTTTTGCGCCGTTTCCAGTCACGGGCACTATGCCGACCCGCACAAGTGAGGTACCATTTTTCTCGTAGGTACATTGGGGAACGCGGGGTGGGTGGAAAATTGTGGATCCACGCAGATTCCAGAACTTTCCATCACAGAAATGTGGGGAAAATGTGTTTTTTTTGTCAATTGTTTACGTTTGCAAGGGATTCTGGGTAACAGACCATGGTGGGAGGCAGTCAAGTCACCCCATCCTGGATTCCCCTGGGTGTCTAGTTTTCAAAAATGTATAGGTTTGCTAGGTTTCCCTAGGTGCCGGCAGGGCTAGGGTTCAAAAACTACAGCTAGTCACTTTGCGAAAGAGGGGTCATTTTTCACTGCAAAAGTGAGGTGTGACCACGTTGCGTTTTGCGCCGTTTCCTGTCGCGGGACCTATGCCGACCCGCACAAGTGAGGTACCATTTTTCTTGTAGGACTTTGGGGAACGCGGGGTGCGTGGAAATTTGTGGATCCACGCAGATTCCAGAACTTTCCATCACAGAAATGTGGGGAAAATGTGTTTTTTTTGTCAATTGTTTACGTTTGCAAGGGATTCTGGGTAACAGACCATGGTGGGAGGCAGTCAAGTCACCCCATCCTGGATTCCCCTGGGTGTCTAGTTTTCAAAAATGTATAGGTTTGCTAGGTTTCCCTAGGTGCCGGCAGGGCTAGGGTTAAAAAACTACAGCTCGTCATTTTGGCAAAAAAGGGTCATTTTTTACTGCAAAATTGAGGTGTGACCACGTTTCGTTTTGCGCCGTTTCCTGTCGCGGGCACTATGCCGACCCGCACAAGTGAGGTACCATTTTTCTCGTAGAACATTGGGGAACGCGGGGTGGGTAGAAATTTGTGGATCCACGCAGATTCCAGAACTTTCCATCACAGAAATATGGAGAAAATGTGTTTTTTTTGTCAATTTTTTAGGTTTGCAAGGGATTCTGGGTAACAGACCATGGTGGGAGGCAGTCAAGTCACACCATACTGGATTCCCCTTGGTGTCTAGTTTTCAAAAATGTATAGGTTTGCTAGGTTTCCCTAGGTGCCGGCAGGGCTAGGGTTCAAAAACTACAGCTAGTCACTTTGCCAAAAAGGGGTCATTTTTCACTGCAAAATTGAGGTGTGACCACGTTGCGTTTTGCGCCGTTTCCTGTCGCGGGCACTATGCCGACCCGCACAAGTGAGGTACCATTTTTCTCGTAGGACTTTGGGGAACGCGGTGTGCGTGGAAATTTGTGGATCCACGCAGCTTCCAGAACTTTCCATCACAGAAATGTGGGGAAAATGTGTTTTTTTTGTCAATTTTTTACGTTTGCAAGGGATTCTGGGTAACAGACCATGGTGGGAGGCAGTCAAGTCACCCCATCCTGGATTCCCCTGGGTGTCTAGTTTTCAAAAATGTATAGGTTTGCTAGGTTTCCCTAGGTGCCGGCAGGGCTAGGGTTCAAAAACTACAGCTAGTCACTTTGCCAAAAAAGGGTCATTTTTCACTGCAAAATTGAGATGTGACCACGTTGCGTTTTGCGCCGTTTCCTGTCGCGGGCACTAGGCCGACCCGCACAAGTGAGGTACCATTTTTCTCGTAGGACTTTGGGGAACGTGGGGTGGGTGGAAATTTGTGGATCCACGCAGATTCCAGAACTTTCCAACACAGAAATGTGGGGAAAATGTGTTTTTTTTGTCAATTGTTTACGTTTGCAAGGGATTCTGGGTAACAGACCATGGTGGGAGGCAGTCAAGTCACCCCATCCTGGATTCCCCTGGGTGTCTAGTTTTCAAAAATGTATAGGTTTGCTAGGTTTCCCAAGGTGCCGGCAGGGCTAGGGTTCAAAAACTACAGCTCGTCATTTTGCCAAAAAAGGGTCATTTTTCACTGCAAAATTGAGGTGTGACCACGTTGCGTTTTGCGCCGTTTCCTGTCGCGGGCACTATGCCGACCCGCACAAGTGAGGTACCATTTTTCTCGTAGAACATTGGGGAACGCGGGGTGGGTGGAAATTTGTGGATCCACGCAGATTCCAGAACTTTCCATCACAGAAATATGGGGAAAATGTGTTTTTTTTGTCAATTTTTTAGGTTTGCAAGGGATTCTGGGTAACAGACCATGGTGGGAGGCAGTCAAGTCACCCCATCCTGGATTCCCCTGGGTGTCTAGTTTTCAAAAATGTATAGGTTTGATAAGGTTTCCCTAGGTGCCGGCAGGGCTAGGGTTCAAAAACTACAGCTAGTCACTTTGCCAAAAAGGGGTCATTTTTCACTGCAAAATTGAGGTGTGACCACGTTGCGTTTTGCGCCGTTTCCTGTCGCGGGCACTATGCCGACCCGCACAAGTGAGGTACCATTTTTCTCGTAGGACTTTGGGGAACGCGGTGTGCATGGAAATTTGTGGATCCACGCAGCTTCCAGAACTTTCCATCACAGAAATGTGGGGAAAATGTGTTTTTTTTGTCAATTTTTTACATTTGCAAGGGATTCTGGGTAACAGACCATGGTGGGAGGCAGTCAAGTCACCCCATCCTGGATTCCCCTGGGTGTCTAGTTTTCAAAAATGTATAGGTTTGCTAGGTTTCCCTAGGTGCCGGCAGGGCTAGGGTTCAAAAACTACAGCTAGTCACTTTGCCAAAAAAGGGTCATTTTTCACTGCAAAATTGAGATGTGACCACGTTGCGTTTTGCGCTGTTTCCTGTCGCGGGCACTATGCCGACCCGCACAAGTGAGGTACCATTTTTCTCGTAGGACTTTGGGGAACGTGGGGTGGGTGGAAATTTGTGGATCCACGCAGATTCCAGAACTTTCCAACACAGAAATGTGGGGAAAATGTGTTTTTTTTGTCAATTGTTTACGTTTGCAAGGGATTCTGGGTAACAAACCATGGTGGGAGGCAGTCAAATCACCCCATCCTGGATTCCCCTGGGTGTCTAGTTTTCAAAAATGTATAGGTTTGCTAGGTTTCTCTAGGTGCCGGCAGGGCTAGGGTTCAAAAACTACAGCTAGTCACTTTGCCAAAAAAGGGTCATTTTTCACTGCAAAATTGAGGTGTGACCACGTTGCGTTTTGCGCCGTTTCCAGTCGCGGGCACTATGCCAACCCGCACAAGTGAGGTACCATTTGTCTCGTAGGACATTGGGGAACGCGGGGTGGGTGGAAAATTGTGGATCCACGCAGATTCCAGAACTTTCCATCACAGAAATATGGGGAAAATGTGTTTTTTTTGGCAATTGTTTGTGTTTGCAAGGGATTCTGGATAACAGACCATGGTGGGAGGCAGTCAAGTCACCCCATCCTGGATTCCCCTGGGTGTCTAGTTTTTAAAAATGTATAGGTTTGCTAGGTTACCCTAGGTGCCGGCAGGGCTAGGGTTCAAAAACTACAGCTAGTCACTTTGCCAAAAAGGGGTCATTTTTCACTGCAAAATTGAGGTGTGACCACGTTGCGTTTTGCGCCGTTTCCTGTCGCGGGCACTATGCCGACCCGCACAAGTGAGGTACCATTTTTCTTGTAGGACTTTGGGGAATGCGGGGTACGTGGAAATTTGTGGATCCACGCAGATTCCAGAACTTTCCATCACAGAAATATGGGGAAAATATGGTTTTTTTGTCAATTATTTACGTTTGCAAGGGATTCTGGGTAACAGACCATGGTGGGAGGCAGTCAAGTCACCCCATCCTGGATTCCCCTGGGTGTCTAGTTTTCAAAAATGTATAGGTTTGCTAGGTTTCCTTAGGTGCCGGCAGGGCTAGGGTTCAAAAACTACAGCTCGTCACTTTGCCAAAAAAGGGTCATTTTTCACTGCAAAATTGAGGTGTGACCACGTTGCGTTTTGAGCCGTTTCCTGTCGCGGGCACTATGCCGACCCGCACAAGTGAGGTACCATTTTTCTCGTAGGACTTTGGGGAACGTGGGTTGGTGGAAATTTGTGGATCCACGCTGATTCCAGAACTTTCCAACACAGAAATATGGGGAAAATGTGTTTTTTTTGTCAATTGTTTACGTTTGCAAGGGATTCTGGGTAACAGACCATGGTGGGAGGCAGTCAAGTCACCCCATCCTGGATTCCCCTGGGTGTCTAGTTTTCAAAAATGTATAGGTTTGCTAGGTTTCCCTAGGTGCCGGCAGGGCTAGGGTTAAAAAACTACAGCTCGTCATTTTGGCAAAAAAGGGTCATTTTTCACTGCAAAATTGAGGTGTGACCACGTTTCGTTTTGCGCCGTTTCCTGTCGCGGGCACTATGCCGACCCGCACAAGTGAGGTACCATTTTTCTCGTAGAACATTGGGGAACGCGGGGTGGGTGGAAATTTGTGGATCCACGCAGATTCCAGAACTTTCCATCACAGAAATATGGGGAAAATGTGTTTTTTTTGTCAATTTTTTAGGTTTGCAAGGGATTCTGGGTAACAGACCATGGTGGGAGGCAGTCAAGTCACACCATACTGGATTCCCCTTGGTGTCTAGTTTTCAAAAATGTATAGGTTTGCTAGGTTTCCCTAGGTGCCGGCAGGGCTAGGGTTCAAAAACTACAGCTAGTCACTTTGCCAAAAAAGGGTCATTTTTCACTGCAAAATTGAGGTGTGACCACGTTGCGTTTTGCGCCGTTTCCTGTCGCGGGCACTATGCCGACCCGCACAAGTGAGGTACCATTTTTCTCGTAGGACTTTGGGGAACGCGGTGTGCGTGGAAATTTGTGGATCCACGCAGCTTCCAGAACTTTCCATCACAGAAATGTGGGGAAAATGTGTTTTTTTTGTCAATTTTTTACGTTTGCAAGGGATTCTGGGTAACAGACCATGGTGGGAGGCAGTCAAGTCACCCCATCCTGGATTCCCCTGGGTGTCTAGTTTTCAAAAATGTATAGGTTTGCTAGGTTTCCCTAGGTGCCGGCAGGGCTAGGGTTCAAAAACTACAGCTAGTCACTTTGCCAAAAAAGGGTCATTTTTCACTGCAAAATTGAGATGTGACCACGTTGCGTTTTGCGCCGTTTCCTGTCGCGGGCACTAGGCCGACCCGCACAAGTGAGGTACCATTTTTCTCGTAGGACTTTGGGGAACGTGGGGTGGGTGGAAATTTGTGGATCCACGCAGATTCCAGAACTTTCCAACACAGAAATGTGGGGAAAATGTGTTTTTTTTGTCAATTGTTTACGTTTGCAAGGGATTCTGGGTAACAGACCATGGTGGGAGGCAGTCAAGTCACCCCATCCTGGATTCCCCTGGGTGTCTAGTTTTCAAAAATGTATAGGTTTGCTAGGTTTCCCAAGGTGCCGGCAGGGCTAGGGTTCAAAAACTACAGCTCGTCATTTTGCCAAAAAAGGGTCATTTTTCACTGCAAAATTGAGGTGTGACCACGTTGCGTTTTGCGCCGTTTCCTGTCGCGGGCACTATGCCGACCCGCACAAGTGAGGTACCATTTTTCTCGTAGAACATTGGGGAACGCGGGGTGGGTGGAAATTTGTGGATCCACGCAGATTCCAGAACTTTCCATCACAGAAATATGGGGAAAATGTGTTTTTTTTGTCAATTTTTTAGGTTTGCAAGGGATTCTGGGTAACAGACCATGGTGGGAGGCAGTCAAGTCACCCCATCCTGGATTCCCCTGGGTGTCTAGTTTTCAAAAATGTATAGGTTTGATAAGGTTTCCCTAGGTGCCGGCAGGGCTAGGGTTCAAAAACTACAGCTAGTCACTTTGCCAAAAAGGGGTCATTTTTCACTGCAAAATTGAGGTGTGACCACGTTGCGTTTTGCGCCGTTTCCTGTCGCGGGCACTATGCCGACCCGCACAAGTGAGGTACCATTTTTCTCGTAGGACTTTGGGGAACGCGGTGTGCATGGAAATTTGTGGATCCACGCAGCTTCCAGAACTTTCCATCACAGAAATGTGGGGAAAATGTGTTTTTTTTGTCAATTTTTTACATTTGCAAGGGATTCTGGGTAACAGACCATGGTGGGAGGCAGTCAAGTCACCCCATCCTGGATTCCCCTGGGTGTCTAGTTTTCAAAAATGTATAGGTTTGCTAGGTTTCCCTAGGTGCCGGCAGGGCTAGGGTTCAAAAACTACAGCTAGTCACTTTGCCAAAAAAGGGTCATTTTTCACTGCAAAATTGAGATGTGACCACGTTGCGTTTTGCGCCGTTTCCTGTCGCGGGCACTATGCCGACCCGCACAAGTGAGGTACCATTTTTCTCGTAGGACTTTGGGGAACGTGGGGTGGGTGGAAATTTGTGGATCCACGCAGATTCCAGAACTTTCCAACACAGAAATGTGGGGAAAATGTGTTTTTTTTGTCAATTGTTTACGTTTGCAAGGGATTCTGGGTAACAAACCATGGTGGGAGGCAGTCAAATCACCCCATCCTGGATTCCCCTGGGTGTCTAGTTTTCAAAAATGTATAGGTTTGCTAGGTTTCTCTAGGTGCCGGCAGGGCTAGGGTTCAAAAACTACAGCTAGTCACTTTGCCAAAAAGGGGTCATTTTTCACTGCAAAATTGAGGTGTGACCACGTTGCGTTTTGCGCCGTTTCCTGTCGCGGGCACTATGCCGACCCGCACAAGTGAGGTACCATTTTTCTTGTAGGACTTTGGGGAATGCGGGGTACGTGGAAATTTGTGGATCCACGCAGATTCCAGAACTTTCCATCACAGAAATATGGGGAAAATATGGTTTTTTTGTCAATTATTTACGTTTGCAAGGGATTCTGGGTAACAGACCATGGTGGGAGGCAGTCAAGTCACCCCATCCTGGATTCCCCTGGGTGTCTAGTTTTCAAAAATGTATAGGTTTGCTAGGTTTCCTTAGGTGCCGGCAGGGCTAGGGTTCAAAAACTACAGCTTGTCACTTTGCCAAAAAAGGGTCATTTTTCACTGCAAAATTGAGGTGTGACCACGTTGCGTTTTGAGCCGTTTCCTGTCGCGGGCACTATGCCGACCCGCACAAGTGAGGTACCAATTTTCTCGTAGGACTTTGGGGAACGTGGGTTGGTGGAAATTTGTGGATCCACGCTGATTCCAGAACTTTCCAACACAGAAATATGGGGAAAATGTGTTTTTTTTGTCAATTGTTTACGTTTGCAAGGGATTCTGGGTAACAGACCATGGTGGGAGGCAGTCAAGTCACCCCATCCTGGATTCCCCTGGGTGTCTAGTTTTCAAAAATGTATAGGTTTGCTAGGTTTCCCTAGGTGCCGGCAGGGCTAGGGTTAAAAAACTACAGCTCGTCATTTTGGCAAAAAAGGGTCATTTTTCACTGCAAAATTGAGGTGTGACCACGTTTCGTTTTGCGCCGTTTCCTGTCGCGGGCACTATGCCGACCCGCACAAGTGAGGTACCATTTTTCTCGTAGAACTTTGGGGAACGCGGGGTGGGTGGAAATTTGTGGATCCACGCAGATTCCAGAACTTTCCATCACAGAAATATGGGGAAAATGTGTTTTTTTTGTCAATTTTTTAGGTTTGCAAGGGATTCTGGGTAACAGACCATGGTGGGAGGCAGTCAAGTCACACCATACTGGATTCCCCTTGGTGTCTAGTTTTCAAAAATGTATAGGTTTGCTAGGTTTCCCTAGGTGCCGGCAGGGCTAGGGTTCAAAAACTACAGCTAGTCACTTTGCCAAAAAGGGGTCATTTTTCACTGCAAAATTGAGGTGTGACCACGTTGCGTTTTGCGCCGTTTCCTGTCGCGGGCACTATGCCGACCCGCACAAGTGAGGTACCATTTTTCTCGTAGGACTTTGGGGAACGCGGTGTGCGTGGAAATTTGTGGATCCACGCAGCTTCCAGAACTTTCCATCACAGAAATGTGGGGAAAATGTGTTTTTTTTGTCAATTTTTTACGTTTGCAAGGGATTCTGGGTAACAGACCATGGTGGGAGGCAGTCAAGTCACCCCATCCTGGATTCCCCTGGGTGTCTAGTTTTCAAAAATGTATAGGTTTGCTAGGTTTCCCTAGGTGCCGGCAGGGCTAGGGTTCAAAAACTACAGCTAGTCACTTTGCCAAAAAAGGGTCATTTTTCACTGCAAAATTGAGATGTGACCACGTTGAGTTTTGCGCCGTTTCCTGTCGCGGGCACTAGGCCGACCCGCACAAGTGAGGTACCATGTTTCTCGTAGGACTTTGGGGAACGTGGGGTGGGTGGAAATTTGTGGATCCACGCAGATTCCAGAACTTTCCAACACAGAAATGTGGGGAAAATGTGTTTTTTTTGTCAATTGTTTACGTTTGCAAGGGATTCTGGGTAACAGACCATGGTGGGAGGCAGTCAAGTCACCCCATCCTGGATTCCCCTGGGTGTCTAGTTTTCAAAAATGTATAGGTTTGCTAGGTTTCCCAAGGTGCCGGCAGGGCTAGGGTTCAAAAACTACAGCTCGTCATTTTGCCAAAAAAGGGTCATTTTTCACTGCAAAATTGAGGTGTGACCACGTTGCGTTTTGCGCCGTTTCCTGTCGCGGGCACTATGCCGACCCGCACAAGTGAGGTACCATTTTTCTCGTAGAACATTGGGGAATGCGGGGTGGGTGGAAATTTGTGGATCCACGCAGATTCCAGAACTTTCCATCACAGAAATGTGTTTTTTTTGTCAATTTTTTAGGTTTGCAAGGGATTCTGGGTAACAGACCATGGTGGGAGGCAGTCAAGTCACCCCATCCTGGATTCCCCTGGGTGTCTAGTTTTCAAAAATGTATAGGTTTGATAAGGTTTCCCTAGGTGCCGGCAGGGCTAGGGTTCAAAAACTACAGCTAGTCACTTTGCCAAAAAGGGGTCATTTTTCACTGCAAAATTGAGGTGTGACCACGTTGCGTTTTGCGCCGTTTCCTGTCGCGGGCACTATGCCGACCCGCACAAGTGAGGTACCATTTTTCTCGTAGGACTTTGGGGAACGCGGTGTGCATGGAAATTTGTGGATCCACGCAGCTTCCAGAACTTTCCATCACAGAAATGTGGGGAAAATGTGTTTTTTTTGTCAATTTTTTACATTTGCAAGGGATTCTGGGTAACAGACCATGGTGGGAGGCAGTCAAGTCACCCCATCCTGGATTCCCCTGGGTGTCTAGTTTTCAAAAATGTATAGGTTTGCTAGGTTTCCCTAGGTGCCGGCAGGGCTAGGGTTCAAAAACTACAGCTAGTCACTTTGCCAAAAAAGGGTCATTTTTCACTGCAAAATTGAGATGTGACCACGTTGCGTTTTGCGCCGTTTACTGTCGCGGGCACTATGCCGACCCGCACAAGTGAGGTACCATTTTTCTCGTAGGACTTTGGGGAACGTGGGGTGGGTGGAAATTTGTGGATCCACGCAGATTCCAGAACTTTCCAACACAGAAATGTGGGGAAAATGTGTTTTTTTTGTCAATTGTTTACGTTTGCAAGGGATTCTGGGTAACAAACCATGGTGGGAGGCAGTCAAATCACCCCATCCTGGATTCCCCTGGGTGTCTAGTTTTCAAAAATGTATAGGTTTGCTAGGTTTCTCTAGGTGCCGGCAGGGCTAGGGTTCAAAAACTACAGCTAGTCACTTTGCCAAAAAAGGGTCATTTTTCACTGCAAAATTGAGGTGTGACCACGTTGCGTTTTGCGCCGTTTCCAGTCGCGGGCACTATGCCAACCCGCACAAGTGAGGTACCATTTTTCTCGTAGGACATTGGGGAACGCGGGGTGGGTGGAAAATTGTGGATCCACGCAGATTCCAGAACTTTCCATCACAGAAATATGGGGAAAATGTGTTTTTTTTGGCAATTGTTTGTGTTTGCAAGGGATTCTGGATAACAGACCATGGTGGGAGGCAGTCAAGTCACCCCATCCTGGATTCCCCTGGGTGTCTAGTTTTTAAAAATGTATAGGTTTGCTAGGTTACCCTAGGTGCCGGCAGGGCTAGGGTTCAAAAACTACAGCTAGTCACTTTGCCAAAAAGGGGTCATTTTTCACTGCAAAATTGAGGTGTGACCACGTTGCGTTTTGCGCCGTTTCCTGTCGCGGGCACTATGCCGACCCGCACAAGTGAGGTACCATTTTTCTTGTAGGACTTTGGGGAATGCGGGGTACGTGGAAATTTGTGGATCCACGCAGATTCCAGAACTTTCCATCACAGAAATATGGGGAAAATGTGGTTTTTTTGTCAATTATTTACGTTTGCAAGGGATTCTGGGTAACAGACCATGGTGGGAGGCAGTCAAGTCACCCCATCCTGGATTCCCCTGGGTGTCTAGTTTTCAAAAATGTATAGGTTTGCTAGGTTTCCCTAGGTGCCGGCAGGGCTAGGGTTCAAAAACTACAGCTCGTCACTTTGCCAAAAAAGGGTCATTTTTCACTGCAAAATTGAGGTGTGACCACGTTGCGTTTTGAGCCGTTTCCTGTCGCGGGCACTATGCCGACCCGCACAAGTGAGGTACCATTTTTCTCGTAGGACTTTGGGGAACGTGGGTTGGTGGAAATTTGTGGATCCACGCTGATTCCAGAACTTTCCAACACAGAAATGTGGGGAAAATGTGTTTTTTTTGTCAATTGTTTACGTTTGCAAGGGATTCTCGGTAACAGACCATGGTGGGAGGCAGTCAAGTCACCCCATCCTGGATTCCCCTGGGTGTCTAGTTTTTAAAAATGTATAGGTTTGCTAGGTTTCCCTAGGTGCCGGCAGGGCTAGGGTTAAAAAACTACAGCTCATCACTTTGCCAAAAAAGGGTCATTTTTCACTGCAAAATTGAGGTGTGACCACGTTGCGTTTTGCGCCGTTTCCAGTCGCGGGCACTATGCCGACCCGCACAAGTGAGGTACCATTTTTCTCGTAGGTACATTGGGGAACGCGGGATGGGTGGAAAATTGTGGATACACGCAGATTCCAGAACTTTCCATCACAGAAATATGGGGAAAATGTGTTTTTTTTGTCAATTGTTTACGTTTGCAAGGGATTCTGGGTAACAGACCATGGTGGGAGGCAGTCAAGTCACCCCATCCTGGATTCCCCTGGGTGTCTAGTTTTCAAAAATGTATAGGTTTGCTAGGTTTCCCTAGGTGCCGGCAGGGCTAGGGTTCAAAAACGACAGCTAGTCACTTTGCGAAAGAGGGGTCATTTTTCACTGCAAAATTGAGGTGTGACCACGTTGCGTTTTGCGCCGTTTCCTGTCGCGGGCACTATGCCGACCCGCACAAGTGAGGTACCATTTTTCTCGTAGGACTTTGGGGAACGCGGTGTGCATGGAAATTTGTGGATCCACGCAGCTTCCAGAACTTTCCATCACAGAAATGTGGGGAAAATGTGTTTTTTTTGTCAATTTTTTACGTTTGCAAGGGATTCTGGGTAACAGACCATGGTGGGAGGCAGTCAAGTCACCCCATCCTGGATTCCCCTGAGTGTCTAGTTTTTAAAAATGTATAGGTTTGCTAGGTTTCCCTAGGTGCCGGCAGGGCTAGGGTTCAAAAACTACAGCTAGTCACTTTGCCAAAAAAGGGTCATTTTTCACTGCAAAATTGAGATGTGACCACGTTGCGTTTTGCACCGTTTCCTGTCGCGGGCACTATGCCGACCCGCACAAGTGAGGTACCATTTTTCTCGTAGGACTTTGGGGAACGTGGGGTGGGTGGAAATTTGTGGATCCACGCAGATTCCAGAACTTTCCAACACAGAAATGTGGGGAAAATGTGTTTTTTTTGTCAATTGTTTACGTTTGCAAGGGATTCTGGGTAACAGACCATGGTGGGAGGCAGTCAAGTCACCCCATCCTGGATTCCCCTGGGTGTCTAGTTTTCAAAAATGTATAGGTTTGCTAGGTTTCCCTAGGTGCCGGCAGGGCTAGGGTTAAAAAACTACAGCTCGTCACTTTGCCAAAAAAGGGTCATTTTTCACCGCAAAATTGAAGTGTGACCACGTTGCGTTTTGCGCCGTTTCCTGTCGCGGGCACTAGGCCGACCCGCACAAGTGAGGTACCATTTTTCTCGTAGGACATTGGGGAACGCGGGGTGGGTGGAAAATTGTGGATCCACGCAGATTCCAGAACTTTCCATCACAGAAATATGGGGAAAATGTGTTTTTTTTGGCAATTGTTTGTGTTTGCAAGGGATTCTGGATAACAGACCATGGTGGGAGGCAGTCAAGTCACCCCATCCTGGATTCCCCTGGGTGTCTAGTTTTTAAAAATGTATAGGTTTGCTAGGTTACCCTAGGTGCCGGCAGGGCTAGGGTTCAAAAACTACAGCTAGTCACTTTGCCAAAAAGGGGTCATTTTTCACTGCAAAATTGAGGTGTGACCACGTTGCGTTTTGCGCCGTTTCCTGTCGCGGGCACTATGCCGACCCGCACAAGTGAGGTACCATTTTTCTTGTAGGACTTTGGGGAATGCGGGGTACGTGGAAATTTGTGGATCCACGCAGATTCCAGAACTTTCCATCACAGAAATATGGGGAAAATGTGGTTTTTTTGTCAATTATTTACGTTTGCAAGGGATTCTGGGTAACAGACCATGGTGGGAGGCAGTCAAGTCACCCCATCCTGGATTCCCCTGGGTGTCTAGTTTTCAAAAATGTATAGGTTTGCTAGGTTTCCCTAGGTGCCGGCAGGGCTAGGGTTCAAAAACTACAGCTAGTCACTTTGCCAAAAAGGGGTCATTTTTCACTGCAAAATTGAGGTGTGACCACGTTGCGTTTTGCGCCGTTTCCTGTCGCGGGCACTATGCCGACCCGCACAAGTGAGGTACCATTTTTCTCGTAGGACTTTGGGGAACGTGGGTTGGTGGAAATTTGTGGATCCACGCTGATTCCAGAACTTTCCAACACAGAAATGTGGGGAAAATGTGTTTTTTTTGTCAATTGTTTACGTTTGCAAGGGATTCTCGGTAACAGACCATGGTGGGAGGCAGTCAAGTCACCCCATCCTGGATTCCCCTGGGTGTCTAGTTTTTAAAAATGTATAGGTTTGCTAGGTTTCCCTAGGTGCCGGCAGGGCTAGGGTTAAAAAACTACAGCTCATCACTTTGCCAAAAAAGGGTCATTTTTCACTGCAAAATTGAGGTGTGACCACGTTGCGTTTTGCGCCGTTTCCAGTCGCGGGCACTATGCCGACCCGCACAAGTGAGGTACCATTTTTCTCGTAGGTACATTGGGGAACGCGGGATGGGTGGAAAATTGTGGATACACGCAGATTCCAGAACTTTCCATCACAGAAATATGGGGAAAATGTGTTTTTTTTGTCAATTGTTTACGTTTGCAAGGGATTCTGGGTAACAGACCATGGTGGGAGGCAGTCAAGTCACCCCATCCTGGATTCCCCTGGGTGTCTAGTTTTCAAAAATGTATAGGTTTGCTAGGTTTCCCTAGGTGCCGGCAGGGCTAGGGTTCAAAAACGACAGCTAGTCACTTTGCGAAAGAGGGGTCATTTTTCACTGCAAAATTGAGGTGTGACCACGTTGCGTTTTGCGCCGTTTCCTGTCGCGGGCACTATGCCGACCCGCACAAGTGAGGTACCATTTTTCTCGTAGGACTTTGGGGAACGCGGTGTGCATGGAAATTTGTGGATCCACGCAGCTTCCAGAACTTTCCATCACAGAAATGTGGGGAAAATGTGTTTTTTTTGTCAATTTTTTACGTTTGCAAGGGATTCTGGGTAACAGACCATGGTGGGAGGCAGTCAAGTCACCCCATCCTGGATTCCCCTGAGTGTCTAGTTTTTAAAAATGTATAGGTTTGCTAGGTTTCCCTAGGTGCCGGCAGGGCTAGGGTTCAAAAACTACAGCTAGTCACTTTGCCAAAAAAGGGTCATTTTTCACTGCAAAATTGAGATGTGACCACGTTGCGTTTTGCACCGTTTCCTGTCGCGGGCACTATGCCGACCCGCACAAGTGAGGTACCATTTTTCTCGTAGGACTTTGGGGAACGTGGGGTGGGTGGAAATTTGTGGATCCACGCAGATTCCAGAACTTTCCAACACAGAAATGTGGGGAAAATGTGTTTTTTTTGTCAATTGTTTACGTTTGCAAGGGATTCTGGGTAACAGACCATGGTGGGAGGCAGTCAAGTCACCCCATCCTGGATTCCCCTGGGTGTCTAGTTTTCAAAAATGTATAGGTTTGCTAGGTTTCCCTAGGTGCCGGCAGGGCTAGGGTTAAAAAACTACAGCTCGTCACTTTGCCAAAAAAGGGTCATTTTTCACCGCAAAATTGAAGTGTGACCACGTTGCGTTTTGCGCCGTTTCCTGTCGCGGGCACTAGGCCGACCCGCACAAGTGAGGTACCATTTTTCTCGTAGGACTTTGGGGAACGCGGGGTGGGTGGAAATTTGTGGATCCACGCAGATTCCAGAACTTTCCATCACAGAAATGTGGGGAAAATGTGTTTTGTTTGTCAATTTTTTACGTTTGCAAGGGATTCTGGATAACAGACCATGGTGGGAGGCAGTCAAGTCACCCCATCCTGGATTCCCCTGGGTGTCTAGTTTACAAAAATGTATAGGTTTGCTAGGTTTCCCTAGGTGCCGGCAGGGATAGGGTTCAAAAACTACAGCTAGTCACTTTGCCAAAAAAGGGTCATTTTTCACTGCAAAATTGAGGTGTGACCACGTTGCGTTTTGCGCCGTTTCCTGTCGCGGGCACTATGCCGACCCGCACAAGTGAGGTACCATTTTTCTCTTAGGACTTTGGGGAACGCGGGGTGGGTGGAAATTTGTGGATCCACGCAGATTCCAGAACTTTCCATCACAGAAATGTGGGGAAAATGTGTTTTTTTTGTCAATTGTTTACGTTTGCAAGGGATTCTGGGTAACAGACCATGGTGGGAGGCAGTCAAGTCACCCCATCCTGGATTCCCCTGGGTGTCTAGTTTTCAAAAATGTATAGGTTTGCTAGGTTTCCCTAGGTGCCGGCAGGGCTAGGGTTCAAAAACTACAGCTCGTCACTTTGCCAAAAAAGGGTCATTTTTCACTGCAAAATTGAGGTGTGACCATGTTGCGTTTTGCGCCGTTTCCTGTCACGGGCACTATGCCGACCCACACAAGTAAGGTACCATTTTTCTCGTAGGACTATGGGGAACGCGGGGTGGGTGGAAATTTGTGGATCCACGCAGATTCCAGAACTTTCCATCACAGAAATGTGGGGAAAATGTTTTTATTGTCAATATTTTACGTTTGCAAGGGATTCTGGGTAACAGACCATGGTGGGAGGCAGTCAAGTCACCCCATCCTGGATTCCCCTGGGGGTCTAGTTTTCAAAAATATATAGGTTTGCTAGGTTTCCCTAGGTGCCGGCAGGGCTAGGGTTCAAAACCTACAGCTCGTCACTTTGCCAAAAAAGGGTCATTTTTCACTGCAAAATTGAGATGTGACCACGTTGCGTTTTGCGCCGTTTCCTGTCCCGGGCACTAGGCCGACCCGCACAAGTGAGGTACCATTTTTCTCGTAGGACTTTGGGGAACGTGGGGTGGGTGGAAAATTGTGGATCCACGCAGATTCCAGAACTTTCCATCACAGAAATATGGGGAAAATGTGTTTTTTTTGGCAATTGTTTGTGTTTGCAAGGGATTCTGGATAACAGACCATGGTGGGAGGCAGTCAAGTCACCCCATCCTGGATTCCCCTGGGTGTCTAGTTTTTAAAAATGTATAGGTTTGCTAGGTTACCCTAGGTGCCGGCAGGGCTAGGGTTCAAAAACTACAGCTAGTCACTTTGCCAAAAAGGGGTCATTTTTCACTGCAAAATTGAGGTGTGACCACGTTGCGTTTTGCGCCGTTTCCTGTCGCGGGCACTATGCCGACCCGCACAAGTGAGGTACCATTTTTCTTGTAGGACTTTGGGGAATGCGGGGTACGTGGAAATTTGTGGATCCACGCAGATTCCAGAACTTTCCATCACAGAAATATGGGGAAAATGTGTTTTTTTTGTCAATTATTTACGTTTGCAAGGGATTCTGGGTAACAGACCATGGTGGGAGGCAGTCAAGTCACCCCATCCTGGATTCCCCTGGGTGTCTAGTTTTCAAAAATGTATAGGTTTGCTAGGTTTCCCTAGGTGCCGGCAGGGCTAGGGTTCAAAAACTACAGCTCGTCACTTTGCCAAAAAAGGGTCATTTTTCACTGCAAAATTGAGGTGTGACCACGTTGCGTTTTGAGCCGTTTCCTGTCGCGGGCACTATGCCGACCCGCACAAGTGAGGTACCATTTTTCTCGTAGGACTTTGGGGAACGTGGGTTGGTGGAAATTTGTGGATCCACGCTGATTCCAGAACTTTCCAACACAGAAATAGGGGGAAAATGTGTTTTTTTTGTCAATTGTTTACGTTTGCAAGGGATTCTGGGTAACAGACCATGGTGGGAGGCAGTCAAGTCACCCCATCCTGGATTCCCCTGGGTGTTTAGTTTTCAAAAATGTATAGGTTTGCTAGGTTTCCCTAGGTGCCGGCAGGGCTAGGGTTAAAAAACTACAGCTCGTCATTTTGGCAAAAAAGGGTCATTTTTCACTGCAAAATTGAGGTGTGACCACGTTTCGTTTTGCGCCGTTTCCTGTCGCGGGCACTATGCCGACCCGCACAAGTGAGGTACCATTTTTCTCGTAGAACATTGGGGAACGCGGGGTGGGTGGAAATTTGTGGATCCACGCAGATTCCAGAACTTTCCATCACAGAAATATGGGGAAAATGTGTTTTTTTTGTCAATTGTTTAGGTTTGCAAGGGATTCTGGGTAACAGACCATGGTGGGAGGCAGTCAAGTCACACCATACTGGATTCCCCTTGGTGTCTAGTTTTCAAAAATGTATAGGTTTGCTAGGTTTCCCTAGGTGCCGGCAGGGCTAGGGTTCAAAAACTACAGCTAGTCACTTTGCCAAAAAGGGGTCATTTTTCACTGCAAAATTGAGGTGTGACCACGTTGCGTTTTGCGCCGTTTCCTGTCGCGGGCACTATGCCGACCCGCACAAGTGAGGTACCATTTTTCTCGTAGGACTTTGGGGAACGCGGTGTGCGTGGAAATTTGTGGATCCACGCAGCTTCCAGAACTTTCCATCACAGAAATGTGGGGAAAATGTGTTTTTTTTGTCAATTTTTTACGTTTGCAAGGGATTCTGGGTAACAGACCATGGTGGGAGGCAGTCAAGTCACCCCATCCTGGATTCCCCTGGGTGTCTAGTTTTCAAAAATGTATAGGTTTGCTAGGTTTCCCTAGGTGCCGGCAGGGCTAGGGTTCAAAAACTACAGCTAGTCACTTTGCCAAAAAAGGGTCATTTTTCACTGCAAAATTGAGATGTGACCACGTTGCGTTTTGCGCCGTTTCCTGTCGCGGGCACTAGGCCGACCCGCACAAGTGAGGTACCATGTTTCTCGTAGGACTTTGGGGAACGTGGGGTGGGTGGAAATTTGTGGATCCACGCAGATTCCAGAACTTTCCAACACAGAAATGTGGGGAAAATGTGTTTTTTTTGTCAATTGTTTACGTTTGCAAGGGATTCTGGGTAACAGACCATGGTGGGAGGCAGTCAAGTCACCCCATCCTGGATTCCCCTGGGTGTCTAGTTTTCAAAAATGTATAGGTTTGCTAGGTTTCCCAAGGTGCCGGCAGGGCTAGGGTTCAAAAACTACAGCTCGTCATTTTGCCAAAAAAGGGTCATTTTTCACTGCAAAATTGAGGTGTGACCACGTTGCGTTTTGCGCCGTTTCCTGTCGCGGGCACTATGCCGACCCGCACAAGTGAGGTACCATTTTTCTCGTAGAACATTGGGGAACGCGGGGTGGGTGGAAATTTGTGGATCCACGCAGATTCCAGAACTTTCCATCACAGAAATATGGGGAAAATGTGTTTTTTTTGTCAATTTTTTAGGTTTGCAAGGGATTCTGGGTAACAGACCATGGTGGGAGGCAGTCAAGTCACCCCATCCTGGATTCCCCTGGGTGTCTAGTTTTCAAAAATGTATAGGTTTGATAAGGTTTCCCTAGGTGCCGGCAGGGCTAGGGTTCAAAAACTACAGCTAGTCACTTTGCCAAAAAGGGGTCATTTTTCACTGCAAAATTGAGGTGTGACCACGTTGCGTTTTGCGCCGTTTCCTGTCGCGGGCACTATGCCGACCCGCACAAGTGAGGTACCATTTTTCTCGTAGGACTTTGGGGAACGCGGTGTGCATGGAAATTTGTGGATCCACGCAGCTTCCAGAACTTTCCATCACAGAAATGTGGGGAAAATGTGTTTTTTTTGTCAATTTTTTACATTTGCAAGGGATTCTGGGTAACAGACCATGGTGGGAGGCAGTCAAGTCACCCCATCCTGGATTCCCCTGGGTGTCTAGTTTTCAAAAATGTATAGGTTTGCTAGGTTTCCCTAGGTGCCGGCAGGGCTAGGGTTCAAAAACTACAGCTAGTCACTTTGCCAAAAAAGGGTCATTTTTCACTGCAAAATTGAGATGTGACCACGTTGCGTTTTGCGCCGTTTCCTGTCGCGGGCACTATGCCGACCCGTACAAGTGAGGTACCATTTTTCTCGTAGGACTTTGGGGAACGTGGGGTGGGTGGAAATTTGTGGATCCACGCAGATTCCAGAACTTTCCAACACAGAAATGTGGGGAAAATGTGTTTTTTTTGTCAATTGTTTACGTTTGCAAGGGATTCTGGGTAACAAACCATGGTGGGAGGCAGTCAAATCACCCCATCCTGGATTCCCCTGGGTGTCTAGTTTTCAAAAATGTATAGGTTTGCTAGGTTTCTCTAGGTGCCGGCAGGGCTAGGGTTCAAAAACTACAGCTAGTCACTTTGCCAAAAAAGGGTCATTTTTCACTGCAAAATTGAGGTGTGACCACGTTGCGTTTTGCGCCGTTTCCAGTCGCGGGCACTATGCCAACCCGCACAAGTGAGGTACCATTTTTCTCGTAGGACATTGGGGAACGCGGGGTGGGTGGAAAATTGTGGATCCACGCAGATTCCAGAACTTTCCATCACAGAAATATGGGGAAAATGTGTTTTTTTTGGCAATTGTTTGTGTTTGCAAGGGATTCTGGATAACAGACCATGGTGGGAGGCAGTCAAGTCACCCCATCCTGGATTCCCCTGGGTGTCTAGTTTTTAAAAATGTATAGGTTTGCTAGGTTACCCTAGGTGCCGGCAGGGCTAGGGTTCAAAAACTACAGCTAGTCACTTTGCCAAAAAGGGGTCATTTTTCACTGCAAAATTGAGGTGTGACCACGTTGCGTTTTGCGCCGTTTCCTGTCGCGGGCACTATGCCGACCCGCACAAGTGAGGTACCATTTTTCTTGTAGGACTTTGGGGAATGAGGGGTACGTGGAAATTTGTGGATCCACGCAGATTCCAGAACTTTCCATCACAGAAATATGGGGAAAATGTGGTTTTTTTGTCAATTATTTACGTTTGCAAGGGATTCTGGGTAACAGACCATGGTGGGAGGCAGTCAAGTCACCCCATCCTGGATTCCCCTGGGTGTCTAGTTTTCAAAAATGTATAGGTTTGCTAGGTTTCCCTAGGTGCCGGCAGGGCTAGGGTTCAAAAACTACAGCTCGTCACTTTGCCAAAAAAGGGTCATTTTTCACTGCAAAATTGAGGTGTGACCACGTTGCGTTTTGAGCCGTTTCCTGTCGCGGGCACTATGCCGACCCGCACAAGTGAGGTACCATTTTTCTCGTAGGACTTTGGGGAACGTGGGTTGGTGGAAATTTGTGGATCCACGCTGATTCCAGAACTTTCCAACACAGAAATGTGGGGAAAATGTGTTTTTTTTGTCAATTGTTTACGTTTGCAAGGGATTCTCGGTAACAGACCATGGTGGGAGGCAGTCAAGTCACCCCATCCTGGAGTCCCCTGGGTGTCTAGTTTTCAAAAATGTATAGGTTTGCTAGGTTTCCCTAGGTGCCGGCAGGGCTAGGGTTCAAAAACGACAGCTAGTCACTTTGCGAAAGAGGGGTCATTTTTCACTGCAAAATTGAGGTGTGACCACGTTGCGTTTTGCGCCGTTTCCTGTCGCGGGCACTATGCCGACCCGCACAAGTGAGGTACCATTTTTCTCGTAGGACTTTGGGGAACGCGGTGTGCATAGAAATTTGTGGATCCACGCAGCTTCCAGAACTTTCCATCACAGAAATGTGGGGAAAATGTGTTTTTTTTGTCAATTTTTTACGTTTGCAAGGGATTCTGGGTAACAGACCATGGTGGGAGGCAGTCAAGTCACCCCATCCTGGATTCCCCTGAGTGTCTAGTTTTTAACCCCTTCCCTGCTCATGACGGAACCGTTCCGTCATGAGCCACGGTTGTCGTGTGCTCATGACGGAACGGTTCCGTCATGACAATCCTGCCGGCGGCCGCTCCGCCTGCGCGGCGCTGTTTCCCCGCCTGTGCGGGGCGACAACGCAAATGGGCGGAGTCATGACGGAACCGTTCCGTCATGAGCACAGCTCAACTGTGGCTCATGACGGAGCGGCTCCGTCATGAGCACAGGCCCGCCGCGCTGCCCCCCTGCCCCCCCCAGCGCTGCAGCGGAATGTCCGCAGCAGCGAAGGGGTTAAAAATGTATAGGTTTGCTAGGTTTCCCTAGGTGCCGGCAGGGCTAGGGTTCAAAAACTACAGCTAGTCACTTTGCCAAAAAAGGGTCATTTTTCACTGCAAAATTGAGATGTGACCACGTTGCGTTTTGCACCGTTTCCTGTCGCGGGCACTATGCCGACCCGCACAAGTGAGGTACCATTTTTCTCGTAGGACTTTGGGGAACGTGGGGTGGGTGGAAATTTGTGGATCCACGCAGATTCCAGAACTTTCCAACACAGAAATGTGGGGAAAATGTGTTTTTTTTGTCAATTTTTTACGTTTGCAAGGGATTCTGGATAACAGACCATGGTGGGAGGCAGTCAAGTCACCCCATCCTGGATTCCCCTGGGTGTCTAGTTTACAAAAATGTATAGGTTTGCTAGGTTTCCCTAGGTGCCGGCAGGGATAGGGTTCAAAAACTACAGCTAGTCACTTTGCCAAAAAAGGGTCATTTTTCACTGCAAAATTGAGGTGTGACCACGTTGCGTTTTGCGCCGTTTCCTGTCGCGGGCACTATGCCGACCCGCACAAGTGAGGTACCATTTTTCTCTTAGGACTTTGGGGAACGCGGGGTGGGTGGAAATTTGTGGATCCACGCAGATTCCAGAACTTTCCATCACAGAAATGTGGGGAAAATGTGGTTTTTTTGTCAATTGTTTACGTTTGCAAGGGATTCTGGGTAACAGACCATGGCGGGAGGCAATCAAGTCACCCCATCCTGGATTCCCCTGGGTGTCTAGTTTTCAAAAATGTATAGGTTTGCTAGGTTTCCCTAGGTGCCGGCAGGGCTAGGGTTCAAAAACTACAGCTCGTCACTTTGCCAAAAAAGGGTCATTTTTCACTGCAAAATTGAGGTGTGACCATGTTGCGTTTTGCGCCGTTTCCTGTCACGGGCACTATGCCGACCCACACAAGTAAGGTACCATTTTTCTCGTAGGACTTTGGGGAACGCGGGGTGGGTGGAAATTTGTGGATCCACGCAGATTCCAGAACTTTCCATCACAGAAATGTGGGGAAAATGTTTTTATTGTCAATATTTTACGTTTGCAAGGGATTCTGGGTAACAGACCATGGTGGGAGGCAGTCAAGTCACCCCATCCTGGATTCCCCTGGGGGTCTAGTTTTCAAAAATGTATAGGTTTGCTAGGTTTCCCTAGGTGCCGGCAGGGCTAGGGTTCAAAAACTACAGCTCGTCATTTTGCCAAAAAAGGGTCATTTTTCCCTGCAAAATTGAGGTGTGACCACGTTGCGTTTTGCGCCGTTTCCTGTCGCGGGCACTATGCCGACCCGCACAAGTGAGGTACCATTTTTCTCGTAGGACATTGGGGAACGCGGGGTGCGTGGAAATTTGTGGATCCACGCAGATTTCAGAACTTTCCATCACAGAAATATGGGGAAAATGTGTTTTTTTTGTCAATTTTTTAGGTCTGCAAGGGATTCTGGGTAACAGACCATGGTGGGAGGCAGTCAAGTCACCCCATCCTGGATTCCCCTGGGTGTCTAGTTTTTAAAAATGTATAGGTTTGCTAGGTTTCCCTAGGTGCCGGCAGGGCTAGGGTTCAAAACCTACAGCTCGTCACTTTGCCAAAAAAGGGTCATTTTTCACTGCAAAATTGAGATGTGACCACGTTGCGTTTTGCGCCGTTTTCTGTCGCGGGCACTAGGCCGACCCGCACAAGTGAGGTACCATTTTTCTCGTAGGACTTTGGGGAACGTGGGGTGGGTGGAAATTTGTGGATCCACGCAGATTCCAGAACTTTCCAACACAGAAATGTGGGGAAAATGTGTTTTTTTTGTCAATTGTTTACGTTTGCAAGGGATTCTGGGTAACAGACCATGGTGGGAGGCAGTCAAGTCACCCCATCCTGGATTCCCCTGGGTGTCTAGTTTTCAAAAATGTATAGGTTTGCTAGGTTTCCCTAGGTGCCGGCAGGGCTAGGGATAAAAAACTACAGCTCATCACTTTGCCAAAAAAGGGTCATTTTTCACTGCAAAATTGAGGTGTGACCACGTTGCGTTTTGCGCCGTTTCCAGTTGCGGGCACTATGCCGACCCGCACAAGTGAGGTACCATTTTTCTCGTAGGACATTGAGGAACGCGGGGTGGGTGGAAAATTGTGGATCCACGCAGATTCCAGAACTTTCCATCACAGAAATATAGGGAAAATGTGTTTTTTTTGTCAATTGTTTACGTTTGCAAGGGATTCTGGGTAACAGACCATGGTGGGAGGCAGTCAAGTCACCCCATCCTCGATTCCCCTGGGTGTCTAGTTTTTAAAAATGTATAGGTTTGCTAGGTTTCCCTAGGTGCCGGCAGGGCTAGGGTTCAAAAACTACAGCTAGTCACTTTGCGAAAGAGGGGTCATTTTTCACTGCAAAATTGAGGTGTGACCACGTTGCGTTTTGCGCCGTTTCCTGTCGCGGGCACTATGCCGACCCGCACAAGTGAGGTACCATTTTTCTTGTAGGACTTTGGGGAACGCGGGTTGCGTGGAAATTTGTGGATCCACGCAGATTCCAGAACTTTCCATCACAGAAATGTGGGGAAAATGTGTTTTTTTTGTCAATTGTTTACGTTTGCAAGGGATTCTGGGTAACAGACCATGGTGGGAGGCAGTCAAGTCACCCCATCCTGGATTCCCCTGGGTGTCTAGTTTTCAAAAATGTATAGGTTTGCTAGGTTTCCCTAGGTGCCAGCAGGGCTAGGGTTAAAAAACTACAGCTCGTCACTTTGCCAAAAAAGGGTCATTTTTCACCGCAAAATTGAAGTGTGACCACGTTGCGTTTTGCGCCGTTTCCTGTCGCGGGCACTAGGCCGACCCGCACAAGTGAGGTACCATTTTTCTCGTAGGACTTTGGGGAACGCGGGGTGGGTGGAAATTTGTGGATCCACGCAGATTCCAGAACTTTCCATCACAGAAATGTGGGGAAAATGTGTTTTGTTTGTCAATTTTTTACGTTTGCAAGGGATTCTGGATAACAGACCATGGTGGGAGGCAGTCAAGTCACCCCATCCTGGATTCCCCTGGGTGTCTAGTTTTCAAAAATGTATAGGTTTGCTAGGTTTCCCTAGGTGCCGGCAGGGCTAGGGTTAAAAAACTACAGCTCATCACTTTGCCAAAAAAGGGTCATTTTTCACTGCAAAATTGAGGTGTGACCACGTTGCGTTTTGCGCCGTTTCCAGTCGCGGGCACTATGCCGACCCGCACAAGTGAGGTACCATTTTTCTCGTAGGACATTGAGGAACGCCGGGTGGGTGGAAAATTGTGGATCCACGCAGATTCCAGAACTTTCCATCACAGAAATATAGGGAAAATGTGTTTTTTTTGTCAATTGTTTACGTTTGCAAGGGATTCTGGGTAACAGACCATGGTGGGAAGCAGTCAAGTCACCCTGTGAGAAGTTGACACTAGGCAAAAATTTGGGGGTAACCATAGTCAGATATCCACCTTCCTACACACCCCATCCTGGATTCCCCTGGGTGTCTAGTTTACAAAAATGTATAGGTTTGCTAGGTTTCCCTAGGTGCCGGCAGGGCTAGGGATCAAAAACTACAGCTAGTCCCTTTGCCAAAAAAGGGTCATTTTTCACTGCAAAATTGAGGTGTGACCACGTTGCGTTTTGCGCCGTTTCCTGTCGCGGGCACTATGCCGACCCGCACAAGTGAGGTACCATTTTTCTCGTAGGACATTGGGGAACGCGGGGTGGGTGGAAATTTGTGGATCCACGCAGATTCCAGAACTTTCCATCACAGAAATGTGGGGAAAATTTTTTTTTTTTGTCAATTTTTTACGTTTGCAAGGGATTCTGGGTAACAGACCATGGTGGGAGGCAGTCAAGTCACCCCATCCTGGATTCCCCTGGGTGTCTAGTTTACAAAAATGTATAGGTTTGCTAGGTTTCCCTAGGTGCCGGCAGGGCTAGGGTTCAAAAACTACAGCTCGTCACTTTGCCAAAAAAGGGTCAATTTTCACTGCAAAATTGAGGTGTGACCACGTCGCATTTTGCGCCGTTTCCTGTCGCGGGCACTATGCCGACCCGCACAAGTGAGGTACCATTTTTCTCGTAGGACATTGGAGAACGCGGGGTGGGTGGAAATTTGTGGATCCACGCAGATTCCAGAACTTTCCATCACAGAAATATGGGGAAAATGTGTTTTTTTTGTCAATTTTTTAGGTTTGCAAGGGATTCTGGGTAACAGACCATGGTGGGAGGCAGTCAAGTCACCCCATCCTGGATTCCCCTGGGTGTCTAGTTTTCAAAAATGTATAGGTTTGCTAGGTTTCCCTAGGTGCCGGCAGGGCTAGGGTTAAAAAACTACAGCTAGTCACTTTGCCAAAAAGGGGTCATTTTTCACTGCAAAATTGAGGTGTGACCACGTTGCGTTTTGCGCCGTTTCCTGTCGCGGGCACTATGCCGACCCGCACAAGTGAGGTACCATTTTTCTTGTAGGACTTTGGGGAACGCGGGGTGCCTGGAAATTTGTGGATCCACGCAGCTTCCAGAACTTTCCAACACAGAAATGTGGGGAAAATGTGTTTTTTTTGTCAATTGTTTATGTTTGCAAGGGATTCTGGGTAACAGACCATGGTGGGAGGCAGTCAAGTGTCCCCATCCTGGATTCCCCTGGGTGTCTAGTTTTTAAAAATGTATAGGTTTGCTAGGTTTCCCTAGGTGCCGGCAGGGCTAGGGTTAAAAAACTACAGCTCATCACTTTGCCAAAAAAGGGTCATTTTTTCACTGCAAAATTGAGGTGTGACCACGTTGCGTTTTGCGCCGTTTCCAGTCGCGGGCACTATGCCAACCCGCACAAGTGAGGTACCATTTTTCTCGTAGGACTTTGGGGAACGCGGGGTGCGTGGAAATTTGTGGATCCACGCAGATTCCAGAACTTTCCATCACAGAAATATTGGGAAAATGTGGTTTTTTTGTCAATTGTTTACGTTTGCAAGGGATTCTGGGTAACAGACCATGGTGGGAGGCAGTCAAGTCACCCCATCCTGGATTCCCCTGGGTGTCTAGTTTTCAAAAATGTATAGGTTTGTTAGGTTTCCCTAGGTGCCGGCAGGGCTAGGGTTCAAAAACTACAGCTAGTCACTTTGCCAAAAAGGGGTCATTTTTCACTGCAAAATTGAGGTGTGACCACGTTGCGTTTTGCGTCGTTTCCTGTCGCGGGCACTATGCCGACCCGCACAAGTGAGGTACCATTTTTCTCGTAGGACTTTGGGGAACGCGGGGTGGGTGGAAATTTGTGGATCCACGCAGATTCCAGAACTTTCCATCACAGAAATGTGGGGAAAATGTTTTTTTTGTCAATATTTTACGTTTGCAAGGGATTCTGGGTAACAGACCATGGTGGGAGGCAGTCAAGTCACCCCATCCTGGATTCCCCTGGGTGTCTAGTTTTCAAAAATGTATAGGTTTGCTAGGTTTCCCTAGGTGCCGGCAGGGCTAGGGTTCAAAAACTACAGCTCGTCATTTTGCCAAAAAAGGGTCATTTTTCACTGCAAAATTGAGGTGTGACCACGTTGCGTTTTGCGCCGTTTCCTGTCGCGGGCACTATGCCGACCCGCACAAGTGAAGTACCATTTTTCTCGTAGGACATTGGGGAACGCGGGGTGGGTGGAAATTTGTGGATCCACGCAGATTCCAGAACTTTCCATCACAGAAATATGGGGAAAATGTGTTTTTTTTGTCAATTTTTTAGGTTTGCAAGGGATTCTGGGTAACAGACCATGGTGGGAGGCAGTCAAGTCACCCCATCCTGGATTCCCCTGGGTGTCTAGTTTTCAAAAATGTATAGGTTTGCTAGGTTTTCCTAGGTGCCGGCAGGGCTAGGGTTAAAAAACTACAGCTAGTCACTTTGCCAAAAAGGGGTCATTTTTCACTGCAAAATTGAGGTGTGACCATGTTGCGTTTTGCGCCGTTTCCTGTCGCGGGCACTATGCCGACCCGCACAAGTGAGGTACCATTTTTCTCGTAGGACTTTGGGGAACGCGGGGTGGGTGGAAATTTGTGGATCCACGCAGATTCCAGAACTTTCCATCACAGAAATGTGGGGAAAATGTTTTTTTGTCAATATTTTATGTTTGCAAGGGATTCTGGGTAACAGACCATGGTGGGAGGCAGTCAAGTCACCCCATCCTGGATTCCCCTGGGTGTCTAGTTTTCAAAAATGTATAGGTTTGCTAGGTTTCCCTAGGTGCCGGCAGGGCTAGGGTTCAAAAACTACAGCTCGTCATTTTGCCAAAAAAGGGTCATTTTTCACTGCAAAATTGAGGTGTGACCACGTTGCGTTTTGCGCCGTTTCCTGTCGCGGGCACTATGCCGACCCGCACAAGTGAGGTACCATTTTTCTCGTAGGACTTTGGGGACGCGGGGTGCGTGGAAATTTGTGGATCCACGCAGCTTCCAGAACTTTCCATCACAGAAATGTGGGGAAAATGTGTTTTTTTTGTCAATTTTTTACGTTTGCAAGGGATTCTGGGTAACAGACCATGGTGGGAGGCAGTCAAGTCACCCCATCCTGGATTCCCCTGGGTGTCTAGTTTTCAAAAATGTATAGGTTTGCTAGGTTTCCCTAGGTGCCAGCAGGGCTAGGGTTAAAAAACTACAGCTCATCACTTTGCCAAAAAAGGGTCATTTTTCACTGCAAAATTGAGGTGTGACCACGTTGCGTTTTGCGCCGTTTCCAGTCGCGGGCACTATGCCGACCCCACAAGTGAGGTACCATTTTTCTCGTAGGACATTGAGGAACGCGGGGTGGGTGGAAAATTGTGGATCCACGCAGATTCCAGAACTTTCCATCACAGAAATATAGGGAAAATGTGTTTTTTTTGTCAATTGTTTACGTTTGCAAGGGATTCTGGGTAACAGACCATGCTGGGAGGCAGTCAAGTCACCCCATCCTGGATTCCCCTGGGTGTCTAGTTTTTAAAAATGTATAGGTTTGCTAGGTTTCCCTAGGTGCCGGCAGGGCTAGGGTTCAAAAACTACAGCTAGTCACTTTGCGAAAGAGGGGTCATTTTTCACTGCAAAATTGAGCTGTGACCACGTTGCGTTTTGCGCCGTTTCCTGTCGCGGGCACTATGCCGACCCGCACAAGTGAGGTACCATTTTTCTTGTAGGACTTTGGGGAACGCGGGGTGCGTGGAAATTTGTGGATCCACGCAGATTCCAGAACTTTCCATCACAGAAATGTGGGGAAAATGTGTTTTTTTTGTCAATTGTTTACGTTTGCAAGGGATTCTGGGTAACAGACCATGGTGGGAGGCAGTCAAGTCACCCCATCCTGGATTCCCCTGGGTGTCTAGTTTTCAAAAATGTATAGGTTTGCTAGGTTTCCCTAGGTGCCGGCAGGCCTAGGGTTAAAAAACTACAGCTCGTCACTTTGCCAAAAAAGGGTCATTTTTCACCGCAAAATTGAAGTGTGACCACGTTGTGTTTTGCGCCGTTTCCTGTCGCGGGCACTAGGCCGACCCGCACAAGTGAGGTACCATTTTTCTCGTAGGACATTGGGGAACGCGGGGTGGGTGGAAATTTGTGGATCCACGCAGATTCCAGAACTTTCCATCCCAGAAATATGGGGAAAATGTGTTTTTTTTGTCAATTTTTTAGGTTTGCAAGGGATTCTGGGTAACAGACCATGGTGGGAGGCAGTCAAGTCACCCCATCCTGGATTCCCCTGGGTGTCTAGTTTTCAAAAATGTATAGGTTTGCTAGGTTTCCCTAGGTGCCGGCAGGGCTAGGGTTCAAAAACTACAGCTAGTCACTTTGCCAAAAATGGGTCATTTTTCACTGCAAAATTGAGGTGTGACCACGTTGCGTTTTGCGCCGTTTCCTGTCGCGGGCACTATGCCGACCCGCACAAGTGAGGTACCATTTTTCTCGTAGGACTTTGGGGAACGCGGGGTGCGTGGAAATTTGTGGATCCACGCAGCTTCCAGAACTTTCCATCACAGAAATGTGGGGAAAATGTGTTTTTTTTGTCAATTTTTTACGTTTGCAAGGGATTCTGGGTAACAGACCATGGTGGGAGGCAGTCAAGTCACCCCATCCTGGATTCCCCTGGGTGTCTAGTTTTCAAAAATGTATAGGTTTGCTAGGTTTCCCTAGGTGCCGGCAGGTCTAGGGTTAAAAAACTACAGCTCATCACTTTGCCAAAAAAGGGTCATTTTTCACTGCAAAATTGAGGTGTGACCACGTTGCGTTTTGCGCCGTTTCCAGTCGCGGGCACTATGCCGACCCGCACAAGTGAGGTACCATTTTTCTCGTAGGACATTGAGGAACGCGGGGTGGGTGGAAAATTGTGGATCCACGCAGATTCCAGAACTTTCCATCACAGAAATATAGGGAAAATGTGTTTTTTTTGTCAATTGTTTACGTTTGCAAGGAATTCTGGGTAACAGACCATGGTGGGAGGCAGTCAAGTCACCCCATCCTGGATTCCCCTGGGTGTCTAGTTTTTAAAAATGTATAGGTTTGCTAGGTTTCCCTAGGTGCCGGCAGGGCTAGGGTTCAAAAACTACAGCTAGTCACTTTGCGAAAGAGGGGTCATTTTTCACTGCAAAATTGAGGTGTGACCACGTTGCGTTTTGCGCCGTTTCCTGTCGCGGGCACTATGCCGATCCGCACAAGTGAGGTACCATTTTTCTTGTAGGACTTTGGGGAACGCGGGGTGCGTGGAAATTTGTGGATCCACGCAGATTCCAGAACTTTCCATCACAGAAATGTGGGGAAAATGTGTTTTTTTTGTCAATTGTTTACGTTTGCAAGGGATTCTGGGTAACAGACCATGGTGGGAGGCAGTCAAGTCACCCCATCCTGGATTCCCCTGGGTGTCTAGTTTTCAAAAATGTATAGGTTTGCTAGGTTTCCCTAGGTGCCGGCAGGGCTAGGGTTAAAAAACTACAGCTCGTCACTTTGCCAAAAAAGGGTCATTTTTCACCGCAAAATTGAAGTGTGACCACGTTGCGTTTTGCGCCGTTTCCTGTCGCGGGCACTAGGCCGACCCGCACAAGTGAGGTACCATTTTTCTCGTAAGACTTTGGGGAACGCGGGGTGGGTGGAAATTTGTGGATCCACGCAGATTCCAGAACTTTCCATCACAGAAATGTGGGGAAAATGTGTTTTTTTTGTCAATTGTTTACGTTTGCAAGGGATTCTGGGTAACAGACCATGGTGGGAGGCAGTCAAGTCACCCCATCCTGGATTCCCCTGGGTGTCTAGTTTTCAAAAATGTATAGGTTTGCTAGGTTTCCCTAGGTGCCGGCAGGGCTAGGGTTCAAAAACTACAGCTCGTCACTTTGCCAAAAAAGGGTCATTTTTCACTGCAAAATTGAGGTGTGACCATGTTGCGTTTTGCGCCGTTTCCTGTCGCGGGCACTATGCCGACCCGCACAAGTAAGGTACCATTTTTCTCGTAGGACTTTGGGGAATGCGGGGTGGGTGGAAATTTGTGGATCCACGCAGATTCCAGAACTTTCCATCACAGAAATGTGGGGAAAATGTGTTTTTTTTGTCAATTATTTACGTTTGCAAGGGATTCTGGGTAACAGACCATGGTGGGAAGCAGTCAAGTTACCCCATCCTGGATTCCCCTGGGTGTCTAGTTTACAAAAATGTATAGGTTTGCTAGGTTTCCCTAGATGCCGGCAGGGCTAGGGTTCAAAAACTACAGCTCGTCACTTTGCCAAAAAAGGGTCAATTTTCACTGCAAAATTGAGGTGTGACCACGTCGCGTTTTGCGCCGTTTCCTGTCGCGGGCACTATGCCGACCCGCACAAGTGAGGTACCATTTTTCTTGTAGGACTTTGGGGAACGCGGGGTGGGTGGAAATTTGTGGATCCACGCAAATTCCAGAACTTTCCATCACAGAAATGTGGGGAAAATGTGTTTTTTTTGTCAATTTTTTACTTTTGCAAGGGATTCTGGATAACAGACAATGGTGGGAGGCAGTCAAGTCCCCCATCCTGGATTCCCCTGGGTGTCTAGTTTACAAAAATGTATAGGTTTGCTAGGTTTCCCTAGGTGCCGGCAGGGCTAGGGTTCAAAAACTACAGCTAGTCCCTTTGCCAAAAAAGGGTCATTTTTCACTGCAAAATTGAGGTGTTACCACGTTGCGTTTTGTGCCGTTTCCTGTCGCGGGCACTATGCCGACCCGCACAAGTGAGGTACCATTTTTCTCGTAGGACTTTGGGGAACGCGGGGTGCGTGGAAATTTTTGGATTCACGCAGCTTCCAGAACTTTCCATCACAGAAATGTGGGGAAAATGTGTTTTTTTTGTCAATTTTTTACGTTTGCAAGGGATTCTGGGTAACAGACCATGGTGGGAGGCAGTCAAGTCACCCCATCCTGGATTCCCCTGGGTGTCTAGTTTTCAAAAATGTATAGGTTTGCTAGGTTTCCTTAGGTGCTGGCAGGGCTAGGGTTCAAAAACTACAGCTCGTCATTTTGCCAAAAAAGGGTAATTTTTCACTGCAAAATTGAGGTGTGACCACGTTGCGTTTTGCGCCGTTTCCTGTCGCGGGCACTATGCCGACCCGCACAAGTGAGGTACCATTTTTCTCGTAGGACATTGGGGAACGCGGGGTGGGTGGAAATTTGTGGATCCATGCAGATTCCAGAACTTTCCATCACAGAAATATGGGGAAAATGTGTTTTTTTTGTCAATTTTTTAGGTTTGCAAGGGATTCTGGGTAACAGGCCATGGTGGGAGGCAGTCAAGTCACCCCATCCTGGATTCCCCTGGGTGTCTAGTTTTTAAAAATGTATAGGTTTGCTAGGTTTCCCTAGGTGCCGGCAGGGCTAGGGTTCAAAACCTACAGCTCGTCACTTTGCCAAAAAAGGGTCATTTTTCACTGCAAAATTGAGGTGTGACCACGTTGCGTTTTGCGCCGTTTCCTGTCGCGGGCACTAGGCCGACCCGCATAAGTGAGGTACCATTTTTCTCGTAGGACTTTGGGGATCGCGGGGTGGGTTGAAATTTGTAGATCCACGCAGATTCCAGAACTTTCCATCACAGAAATGTGGGGAAAATGTGTTTTTTTTGTCAATTATTTACGTTTGCAAGGGATTCTGGGTAACAGACCATGGTGGGAAGCAGTCAAGTTACCCCATCCTGGATTCCCCTGGGTGTCTAGTTTACAAAAATGTATAGGTTTGCTAGGTTTCCCTAGATGCCGGCAGGGCTAGGGTTCAAAAACTACAGCTCGTCACTTTGCCAAAAAAGGGTCAATTTTCACTGCAAAATTGAGGTGTGACCACGTCGCGTTTTGCGCCGTTTCCTGTCGCGGGCACTAGGCCGACCCGCACAAGTGAGGTACCATTTTTCTTGTAGGACTTTGGGGAACGCGGGGTGGGTGGAAATTTGTGGATCCACGCAAATTCCAGAACTTTCCATCACAGAAATGTGGGGAAAATGTGTTTTTTTTGTCAATTTTTTACTTTTGCAAGGGATTCTGGATAACAGACAATGGTGGGAGGCAGTCAAGTCCCCCATCCTGGATTCCCCTGGGTGTCTAGTTTACAAAAATGTATAGGTTTGCTAGGTTTCCCTAGGTGCCGGCAGGGCTAGGGTTCAAAAACTACAGCTAGTCCCTTTGCCAAAAAAGGGTCATTTTTCACTGCAAAATTGAGGTGTTACCACGTTGCGTTTTGTGCCGTTTCCTGTCGCGGGCACTATGCCGACCCGCACAAGTGAGGTACCATTTTTCTCGTAGGACTTTGGGGAACGCGGGGTGCGTGGAAATTTGTGGATTCACGCAGCTTCCAGAACTTTCCATCACAGAAATGTGGGGAAAATGTGTTTTTTTTGTCAATTTTTTACGTTTGCAAGGGATTCTGGGTAACAGACCATGGTGGGAGGCAGTCAAGTCACCCCATCCTGGATTCCCCTGGGTGTCTAGTTTTCAAAAATGTATAGGTTTGCTAGGTTTCCTTAGGTGCTGGCAGGGCTAGGGTTCAAAAACTACAGCTCGTCATTTTGCCAAAAAAGGGTAATTTTTCACTGCAAAATTGAGGTGTGACCACGTTGCGTTTTGCGCCGTTTCCTGTCGCGGGCACTATGCCGACCCGCACAAGTGAGGTACCATTTTTCTCGTAGGACATTGGGGAACGTGGGGTGGGTGGAAATTTGTGGATCCACGCAGATTCCAGAACTTTCCATCACAGAAATATGGGGAAAATGTGTTTTTTTTGTCAATTTTTTAGGTTTGCAAGGGATTCTGGGTAACAGACCATGGTGGGAGGCAGTCAAGTCACCCCATCCTGGATTCCCCTGGGTGTCTAGTTTTCAAAAATGTATAGGTTTGTTAGGTTTCCCTAGGTGCCGGCAGGGCTAGGGTTCAAAAACTACAGCTAGTCACTTTGCCAAAAAGGGGTCATTTTTCACGGCAAAATTGAGGTGTGACCACGTTGCGTTTTGCGTCGTTTCCTGTCGCGGGCACTATGCCGACCCGCACAAGTGAGGTACCATTTTTCTTGTAGGACTTTGGGGAACGCGGGGTGCGTGGAAATTTGTGGATCCACGCAGCTTCCAGAACCTTCCAACACAGAAATGTGGGGAAAATGTGTTTTTTTGTCAATTTTTTACGTTTGCAAGGGATTCTGGGTAACAGACCATGGTGGGAGGCAGTCAAGTCACCCCATCCTGGATTCCCCTGGGTGTCTAGTTTTCAAAAATGTATAGGTTTGCTAGGTTTCCCTAGGTGCCAGCAGGGCTAGGGTTAAAAAACTACAGCTCATCACTTTGCCAAAAAAGGGTCATTTTTCACTGCAAAATTGAGGTGTGACCACGTTGCGTTTTGCGCCGTTTCCAGTCGCGGGCACTATGCCGACCCGCACAAGTGAGGTACCATTTTTCTCGTAGGACATTGAGGAACGCGGGGTGGGTGGAAAATTGTGGATCCACGCAGATTCCAGAACTTTCCATCACAGAAATATAGGGAAAATGTGTTTTTTTTGTCAATTGTTTACGTTTGCAAGGGATTCTGGGTAACAGACCATGCTGGGAGGCAGTCAAGTCACCCCATCCTGGATTCCCCTGGGTGTCTAGTTTTTAAAAATGTATAGGTTTGCTAGGTTTCCCTAGGTGCCGCCAGAGCTAGGGTTCAAAAACTACAGCTAGTCACTTTGCGAAAGAGGGGTCATTTTTCACTGCAAAATTGAGCTGTGACCACGTTGCGTTTTGCGCCGTTTCCTGTCGCGGGCACTATGCCGACCCGCACAAGTGAGGTATCATTTTTCTTGTAGGACTTTGGGGAACGCGGGGTGCGTGGAAATTTGTGGATCCACGCAGATTCCAGAACTTTCCATCACAGAAATGTGGGGAAAATGTGTTTTTTTTGTCAATTGTTTACGTTTGCAAGGGATTCTGGGTAACAGACCATGGTGGGAGGCAGTCAAGTCACCCCATCCTGGATTCCCCTGGGTGTCTAGTTTTCAAAAATGTATAGGTTTGCTAGGTTTCCCTAGGTGCCGGCAGGGCTAGGGTTAAAAAACTACAGCTCGTCACTTTGCCAAAAAAGGGTCATTTTTCACCGCAAAATTGAAGTGTGACCACGTTGTGTTTTGCGCCGTTTCCTGTCGCGGGCACTAGGCCGACCCGCACAAGTGAGGTACCATTTTTCTCGTAGGACATTGGGGAACGCGGGGTGGGTGGAAATTTGTGGATCCACGCAGATTCCAGAACTTTCCATCCCAGAAATATGGGGAAAATGTGTTTTTTTTGTCAATTTTTTAGGTTTGCAAGGGATTCTGGGTAACAGACCATGGTGGGAGGCAGTCAAGTCACCCCATCCTGGATTCCCCTGGGTGTCTAGTTTTCAAAAATGTATAGGTTTGCTAGGTTTCCCTAGGTGCCGGCAGGGCTAGGGTTCAAAAACTACAGCTAGTCACTTTGCCAAAAATGGGTCATTTTTCACTGCAAAATTGAGGTGTGACCACGTTGCGTTTTGCGCCGTTTCCTGTCGCGGGCACTATGCCGACCCGCACAAGTGAGGTACCATTTTTCTCGTAGGACTTTGGGGAACGCGGGGTGCGTGGAAATTTGTGGATCCACGCAGCTTCCAGAACTTTCCATCACAGAAATGTGGGGAAAATGTGTTTTTTTTGTCAATTTTTTACGTTTGCAAGGGATTCTGGGTAACAGACCATGGTGGGAGGCAGTCAAGTCACCCCATCCTGGATTCCCCTGGGTGTCTAGTTTTCAAAAATGTATAGGTTTGCTAGGTTTCCCTAGGTGCCGGCAGGTCTAGGGTTAAAAAACTACAGCTCATCACTTTGCCAAAAAAGGGTCATTTTTCACTGCAAAATTGAGGTGTGACCACGTTGCGTTTTGCGCCGTTTCCAGTCGCGGGCACTATGCCGACCCGCACAAGTGAGGTACCATTTTTCTCGTAGGACATTGAGGAACGCGGGGTGGGTGGAAAATTGTGGATCCACGCAGATTCCAGAACTTTCCATCACAGAAATATAGGGAAAATGTGTTTTTTTTGTCAATTGTTTACGTTTGCAAGGAATTCTGGGTAACAGACCATGGTGGGAGGCAGTCAAGTCATCCCATCCTGGATTCCCCTGGGTGTCTAGTTTTTAAAAATGTATAGGTTTGCTAGGTTTCCCTAGGTGCCGGCAGGGCTAGGGTTCAAAAACTACAGCTAGTCACTTTGCGAAAGAGGGGTCATTTTTCACTGCAAAATTGAGGTGTGACCACGTTGCGTTTTGCGCCGTTTCCTGTCGCGGGCACTATGCCGACCCGCACAAGTGAGGTACCATTTTTCTTGTAGGACTTTGGGGAACGCGGGGTGCGTGGAAATTTGTGGATCCACGCAGATTCCAGAACTTTCCATCACAGAAATGTGGGGAAAATGTGTTTTTTTTGTCAATTGTTTACGTTTGCAAGGGATTCTGGGTAACAGACCATGGTGGGAGGCAGTCAAGTCACCCCATCCTGGATTCCCCTGGGTGTCTAGTTTTCAAAAATGTATAGGTTTGCTAGGTTTCCCTAGGTGCCGGCAGGGCTAGGGTTAAAAAACTACAGCTCGTCACTTTGCCAAAAAAGGGTCATTTTTCACCGCAAAATTGAAGTGTGACCACGTTGCGTTTTGCGCCGTTTCCTGTCGCGGGCACTAGGCCGACCCGCACAAGTGAGGTACCATATTTCTCGTAAGACTTTGGGGAACGCGGGGTGGGTGGAAATTTGTGGATCCACGCAGATTCCAGAACTTTCCATCACAGAAATGTGGGGAAAATGTGTTTTGTTTGTCAATTTTTTACGTTTGCAAGGGATTCTGGATAACAGACCATGGTGGGAGGCAGTCAAGTCACCCCATCCTGGATTCCCCTGGGTGTCTAGTTTACAAAAATGTATAGGTTTGCTAGGTTTCCCTAGGTGCCGGCAGGGCTAGGGTTCAAAAACTACAGCTAGTCACTTTGCCAAAAAAGGGTCATTTTTCACTGCAAAATTGAGGTGTGACCACGTTGCGTTTTGCGCCGTTTCCTGTCGCGGGCACTATGCCGACCCGCACAAGTGAGGTACCATTTTTCTCTTAGGACTTTGGGGAACGCGGGGTGGGTGGAAATTTGTGGATCCACGCAGATTCCAGAACTTTCCATCACAGAAATGTGGGGAAAATGTGTTTTTTTTGTCAATTGTTTACGTTTGCAAGGGATTCTGGGTAACAGACCATGGTGGGAGGCAGTCAAGTCACCCCATCCTGGATTCCCCTGGGTGTCTAGTTTTCAAAAATGTATAGGTTTGCTAGGTTTCCCTAGGTGCCGGCAGGGCTAGGGTTCAAAAACTACAGCTCGTCACTTTGCCAAAAAAGGGTCATTTTTCACTGCAAAATTGAGGTGTGACCATGTTGCGTTTTGCGCCGTTTCCTGTCGCGGGCACTATGCCGACCCGCACAAGTAAGGTACCATTTTTCTCGTAGGACTTTGGGGAATGCGGGGTGGGTGGAAATTTGTGGATCCACACAGATTCCAGAACTTTCCATCACAGAAATGTGGGGAAAATGTTTTTATTGTCAATATTTTACGTTTGCAAGGGATTCTGGGTAACAGACCATGGTGGGAGGCAGTCAAGTCACCCCATCCTGGATTCCCCTGGGTGTCTAGTTTTCAAAAATGTATAGGTTTGCTAGGTTTCCCTAGGTGCCGGCAGGGCTAGGGTTAAAAAACTACAGCTCGTCATTTTGCCAAAAAAGGGTCATTTTTCCCTGCAAAATTGAGGTGTGACCACGTTGCGTTTTGCGCCGTTTCCTGTCGCGGGCACTATGCCGACCCGCACAAGTGAGGTACCATTTTTCTCGTAGGACATTGGGGAACGCGGGGTGGGTGGAAATTTGTGGATCCATGCAGATTCCAGAACTTTCCATCACAGAAATATGGGGAAAATGTGTTTTTTTTGTCAATTTTTTAGGTTTGCAAGGGATTCTGGGTAACAGACCATGGTGGGAGGCAGTCAAGTCACCCCATCCTGGATTCCCCTGGGTGTCTAGTTTTTAAAAATGTATAGGTTTGCTAGGTTTCCCTAGGTGCCGGCAGGGCTAGGGTTCAAAACCTACAGCTCGTCACTTTGCCAAAAAAGGGTCATTTTTCACTGCAAAATTGAGGTGTGACCACGTTGCGTTTTGCGCCGTTTCCTGTCGCGGGCACTAGGCCGACCCGCATAAGTGAGGTACCATTTTTCTCGTAGGACTTTGGGGGTCGCGGGGTGGGTTGAAATTTGTAGATCCACGCAGATTCCAGAACTTTCCATCACAGAAATGTGGGGAAAATGTGTTTTTTTTGTCAATTATTTACGTTTGCAAGGGATTCTGGGTAACAGACCATGGTGGGAGGCAGTCAAGTTACCCCATCCTGGATTCCCCTGGGTGTCTAGTTTACAAAAATGTATAGGTTTGCTAGGTTTCCCTAGATGCCGGCAGGGCTAGGGTTCAAAAACTACAGCTCGTCACTTTGCCAAAAAAGGGTCAATTTTCACTGCAAAATTGAGGTGTGACCACGTCGCGTTTTGCGCCGTTTCCTGTCGCGGGCACTAGGCCGACCCGCATAAGTGAGGTACCATTTTTCTCGTAGGACTTTGGGGATCGCGGGGTGGGTTGAAATTTGTAGATCCACGCAGATTCCAGAACTTTCCATCACAGAAATGTGGGGAAAATGTGTTTTTTTGGTCAATTATTTACGTTTGCAAGGGATTCTGGGTAACAGACCATGGTGGGAGGCAGTCAAGTTACCCCATCCTGGATTCCCCTGGGTGTCTAGTTTACAAAAATGTATAGGTTTGCTAGGTTTCCCTAGATGCCGGCAGGGCTAGGGTTCAAAAACTACAGCTCGTCACTTTGCCAAAAAAGGGTCAATTTTCACTGCAAAATTGAGGTGTGACCACGTCGCGTTTTGCGCCGTTTCCTGTCGCGGGCACTAGGCCGACCCGCACAAGTGAGGTACCATTTTTCTTGTAGGACTTTGGGGAACGCGGGTTGGGTGGAAATTTGTGGATCCACGCAAATTCCAGAACTTTCCATCACAGAAATGTGGGGAAAATGTGTTTTTTTTGTCAATTTTTTACTTTTGCAAGGGATTCTGGATAACAGACAATGGTGGGAGGCAGTCAAGTCACCCCATCCTGGATTCCCCTGGGTGTCTAGTTTACAAAAATGTATAGGTTTGCTAGGTTTCCCTAGGTGCCGGCAGGGCTAGGGTTCAAAAACTACAGCTAGTCCCTTTGCCAAAAAAGGGTCATTTTTCACTGCAAAATTGAGGTGTTACCACGTTGCGTTTTGTGCCGTTTCCTGTCGCGGGCACTATGCCGACCCGCACAAGTGAGGTACCATTTTTCTCGTAGGACTTTGGGGAACGCGGGGTGCGTGGAAATTTGTGGATTCACGCAGCTTCCAGAACTTTCCATCACAGAAATGTGGGGAAAATGTGTTTTTTTTGTCAATTTTTTACGTTTGCAAGGGATTCTGGGTAACAGACCATGGTGGGAGGCAGTCAAGTCACCCCATCCTGGATTCCCCTGGGTGTCTAGTTTTCAAAAATGTATAGGTTTGCTAGGTTTCCCTAGGTGCCGGCAGGGCTAGGGTTCAAAAACTACAGCTCGTCATTTTGCCAAAAAAGGGTAATTTTTCACTGCAAAATTGAGGTGTGACCACGTTGCGTTTTGCGCCGTTTCCTGTCGCGGGCACTATGCCGACCCGCACAAGTGAGGTACCATTTTTCTCGTAGGACATTGGGGAACGCGGGGTGGGTGGAAATTTGTGGATCCACGCAGATTCCAGAACTTTCCATCACAGAAATATGGGGAAAATGTGTTTTTTTTGTCAATTTTTTAGGTTTGCAAGGGATTCTGGGTAACAGACCATGGTGGGAGGCAGTCAAGTCACCCCATCCTGGATTCCCCTGGGTGTCTAGTTTTCAAAAATGTATAGGTTTGTTAGGTTTCCCTAGGTGCCGGCAGGGCTAGGGTTCAAAAACTACAGCTAGTCACTTTGCCAAAAAGGGGTCATTTTTCACGGCAAAATTGAGGTGTGACCATGTTGCGTTTTGCGTCGTTTCCTGTCGCGGGCACTATGCCGACCCGCACAAGTGAGGTACCATTTTTCTTGTAGGACTTTGGGGAACGCGGGGTGCGTGGAAATTTGTGGATCCACGCAGCTTCCAGAACCTTCCAACACAGAAATGTGGGGAAAATGTGTTTTTTTGTCAATTTTTTACGTTTGCAAGGGATTCTGGGTAACAGACCATGGTGGGAGGCAGTCAAGTCACCCCATCCTGGATTCCCCTGGGTGTCTAGTTTTCAAAAATGTATAGGTTTGCTAGGTTTCCCTAGGTGCCGGCAGGGCTAGGGTTAAAAAACTACAGCTCGTCACTTTGCCAAAATGTCAAGAATTCCTGTCATACAAGGGAAACACGCCCTTATGTAAACAGGAGAGCTGTTACATAACTCAAGGGAAACACGCCCTTATGTAAACAGGAGAGCTGTTACATAACTCAAGGGAAACACGCCCTTATGTAAACAGGAGAGCTGTTACATAACTCAAGGGAAACACGCCCTTATGTAAACAGGAGAGCTGTTACATAACTCAAGGAAAACACGCCCTATAAAGGGAGGAACCAGGAGGTACAAGGCTGTCGGATATTGTGTTTACACCGACGTACCTGCTTCGTGAAGAGCAGTGTTCAGGAGTGGTGCTCCAGTAAGGCAAGAACGGAGGTAGGTCGAGTCGTTACTCCCTGGGCCGTGTCTTGCCCCATCGTCACCTGTGAAGGACCCGGAAGCTCTACCGGTCAACCATTGAGCTTCGCTTTTTGACTCGGCTGAGTCCAAGCGCAGTGGCGCTTTTGCTGGTTGGAGTCGTAACTCCCAGCCCGACCAGAGACACAGGGACTGCCAGCTGTAACGCACACCAGGAGGTGTTTGCCGCGTTACAGACTCGGAATTCCACAGGATCGATCGAGCGGCTGCTCTCGGTTCAGTCTTCTTGCTTGTGATTGGGGTATCGGTGACGCATCACCAGGAGGTGACTCCGCGTCCCGGTGCAGTCTGAGGAAGAGGTTGAGCGGCTGCTCCCTTCAGGTAGAGACCCCGGCTGGGTGTTTCCCTGACTCCTCGATTCTCCCCAACACTCTTCGTGCCCCTCACAGCCTACCGATTGGCATTGTCGGCCATTTCATTTCTGCCCTCTGTTGGCATACGCCGGGATCGGCGTATATGCAGAGGACGGTTAGGACCATCCGTGCTGTGGGCTGGTAACGTACTTAGCCTGGAGGATTCCAGTGACTATAACTTTTGTTTGTTCTTTGTATTTTATTTGCCTTCATTAAAAGAACTAACCCTTCACAAGTGGTTGCGTCCTCATTGTCGTGTCTGTTAAACGATCCTGAGATGTTCAGGGCGTTACACAAAAAAGGGTCATTTTTCACCGCAAAATTGAAGTGTGACAACGTTGCGTTTTGCGCCGTTTCCTGTCGCGGGCACTAGGCCGACCCGCACAAGTGAGGTACCATTTTTCTCGTAGGACTTTGGGGAACGCGGGGTGGGTGGAAATTTGTGGATCCACGCAGATTCCAGAACTTTCCATCACAGAAATGTGGGGAAAATGTGTTTTGTTTGTCAATTTTTTACGTTTGCAAGGGATTCTGGATAACAGACCATGGTGGGAGGCAGTCAAGTCACCCCATCCTGGATTCCCCTGGGTGTCTAGTTTACAAAAATGTATAGGTTTGCTAGGTTTCCCTAGGTGCCGGCAGGGCTAGGGTTCAAAAACTACAGCTAGTCACTTTGCTAAAATAGGGTCATTTTTCACTGCAAAATTGAGGTGTGACCACGTTGCGTTTTGCGCCGTTTCCTGTCGCGGGCACTATGCCGACCCGCACAAGTGAGGTACCATTTTTCTCTTAGGACTTTGGGGAACGCGGGGTGGGTGGAAATTTGTGGATGCACGCAGATTCCAGAACTTTCCATCACAGAAATGTGGGGAAAATGTGTTTTTTTTGTCAATTGTTTACGTTTGCAAGGGATTCTGGGTAACAGACCATGGTGGGAGGCAGTCAAGTCACCCCATCCTGGATTCCCCTGGGTGTCTAGTTTTCAAAAATGTATAGGTTTGCTAGGTTTCCCTAGGTGCCGGCAGGGCTAGGGTTAAAAAACTACAGCTCGTCACTTTGCCAAAAAAGGGTCATTTTTCACCGCAAAATTGAAGTGTGACCACGTTGCGTTTTGCGCCGTTTCCTGTCGCGGGCACTAGGCCGACCCGCACAAGTGAGGTACCATTTTTCTCGTAAGACTTTGGGGAACGCGGGGTGGGTGGAAATTTGTGGATCCACGCAGATTCCAGAACTTTCCATCACAGAAATGTGGGGAAAATGTGTTTTGTTTGTCAATTTTTTACGTTTGCAAGGGATTCTGGATAACAGACCATGGTGGGAGGCAGTCAAGTCACCCCATCCTGGATTCCCCTGGGTGTCTAGTTTACAAAAATGTATAGGTTTGCTAGGTTTCCCTAGGTGCCGGCAGGGCTAGGGTTCAAAAACTACAGCTAGTCACTTTGCCAAAAAAGGGTCATTTTTCACTGCAAAATTGAGGTGTGACCACGTTGCGTTTTGCGCCGTTTCCTGTCGCGGGCACTATGCCGACCCGCACAAGTGAGGTACCATTTTTCTCTTAGGACTTTGGGGAACGCGGGGTGGGTGGAAATTTGTGGATCCACGCAGATTCCAGAACTTTCCATCACAGAAATGTGGGGAAAATGTGTTTTTTTTGTCAATTGTTTACGTTTGCAAGGGATTCTGGGTAACAGACCATGGTGGGAGGCAGTCAAGTCACCCCATCCTGGATTCCCCTGGGTGTCTAGTTTTCAAAAATGTATAGGTTTGCTAGGTTTCCCTAGGTGCCGGCAGGGCTAGGGTTCAAAAACTACAGCTCGTCACTTTGCCAAAAAAGGGTCATTTTTCACTGCAAAATTGAGGTGTGACCATGTTGCGTTTTGCGCCGTTTCCTGTCGCGGGCACTATGCCGACCCGCACAAGTAAGGTACCATTTTTCTCGTAGGACTTTGGGGAATGCGGGGTGGGTGGAAATTTGTGGATCCACGCAGATTCCAGAACTTTCCATCACAGAAATGTGGGGAAAATGTTTTTATTGTCAATATTTTACGTTTGCAAGGGATTCTGGGTAACAGACCATGGTGGGAGGCAGTCAAGTCACCCCATCCTGGATTCCCCTGGGTGTCTAGTTTTCAAAAATGTATAGGTTTGCTAGGTTTCCCTAGGTGCCGGCAGGGCTAGGGTTCAAAAACTACAGCTCGTCATTTTGCCAAAAAAGGGTCATTTTTCCCTGCAAAATTGAGGTGTGACCACGTTGCGTTTTGCGCCGTTTCCTGTCGCGGGCACTATGCCGACCCGCACAAGTGAGGTACCATTTTTCTCGTAGGACATTGGGGAACGCGGGGTGGGTGGAAATTTGTGGATCCATGCAGATTACAGAACTTTCCATCACAGAAATATGGGGAAAATGTGTTTTTTTTGTCAATTTTTTAGGTTTGCAAGGGATTCTGGGTAACAGACCATGGTGGGAGGCAGTCAAGTCACCCCATCCTGGATTCCCCTGGGTGTCTAGTTTTTAAAAATGTATAGGTTTGCTAGGTTTCCCTAGGTGCCGGCAGGGCTAGGGTTCAAAACCTACAGCTCGTCACTTTGCCAAAAAAGGGTCATTTTTCACTGCAAAATTGAGGTGTGACCACGTTGCGTTTTGCGCCGTTTCCTGTCGCGGGCACTAGGCCGACCCGCATAAGTGAGGTACCATTTTTCTCGTAGGACTTTGGGGATCGCGGGGTGGGTTGAAATTTGTAGATCCACGCAGATTCCAGAACTTTCCATCACAGAAATGTGGGGAAAATGTGTTTTTTTTGTCAATTATTTACGTTTGCAAGGGATTCTGGGTAACAGACCATGGTGGGAGGCAGTCAAGTTACCCCATCCTGGATTCCCCTGGGTGTCTAGTTTACAAAAATGTATAGGTTTGCTAGGTTTCCCTAGATGCCGGCAGGGCTAGGGTTCAAAAACTACAGCTCGTCACTTTGCCAAAAAAGGGTCAATTTTCACTGCAAAATTGAGGTGTGACCACGTCGCGTTTTGCGCCGTTTCCTGTCACGGGCACTAGGCCGACCCGCACAAGTGAGGTACCATTTTTCTTGTAGGACTTTGGGGAACGCGGGGTGGGTGGAAATTTGTGGATCCACGCAAATTCCAGAACTTTCCATCACAGAAATGTGGGGAAAATGTGTTTTTTTTGTCAATTTTTTACTTTTGCAAGGGATTCTGGATAACAGACAATGGTGGGAGGCAGTCAAGTCACCCCATCCTGGATTCCCCTGGGTGTCTAGTTTACAAAAATGTATAGGTTTGCTAGGTTTCCCTAGGTGCCGGCAGGGCTAGGGTTCAAAAACTACAGCTAGTCCCTTTGCCAAAAAAGGGTCATTTTTCACTGCAAAATTGAGGTGTTACCACGTTGCGTTTTGTGCCGTTTCCTGTCGCGGGCACTATGCCGACCCGCACAAGTGAGGTACCATTTTTCTCGTAGGACTTTGGGGAATGCGGGGTGCGTGGAAATTTGTGGATTCACGCAGCTTCCAGAACTTTCCATCACAGAAATGTGGGGAAAATGTGTTTTTTTTGTCAATTTTTTACGTTTGCAAGGGATTCTGGGTAACAGACCATGGTGGGAGGCAGTCAAGTCACCCCATCCTGGATTCCCCTGGGTGTCTAGTTTTCAAAAATGTATAGGTTTGCTAGGTTTCCCTAGGTGCCGGCAGGGCTAGGGTTCAAAAACTACAGCTCGTCATTTTGCCAAAAAAGGGTAATTTTTCACTGCAAAATTGAGGTGTGACCACGTTGCGTTTTGCGCCGTTTCCTGTCGCGGGCACTATGCCGACCCGCACAAGTGAGGTACCATTTTTCTCGTAGGACATTGGGGAACGCGGGGTGAGTGGAAATTTGTGGATCCACGCAGATTCCAGAACTTTCCATCACAGAAATATGGGGAAAATGTGTTTTTTTTGTCAATTTTTTAGGTTTGCAAGGGATTCTGGGTAACAGACCATGGTGGGAGGCAGTCAAGTCACCCCATCCTGGATTCCCCTGGGTGTCTAGTTTTCAAAAATGTATAGGTTTGTTAGGTTTCCCTAGGTGCCGGCAGGGCTAGGGTTCAAAAACTACAGCTAGTCACTTTGCCAAAAAGGGGTCATTTTTCACGGCAAAATTGAGGTGTGACCACGTTGCGTTTTGCGTCGTTTCCTGTCGCGGGCACTATGCCGACCCGCACAAGTGAGGTACCATTTTTCTTGTAGGACTTTGGGGAACGCGGGGTGCGTGGAAATTTGTGGATCCACGCAGCTTCCAGAACCTTCCAACACAGAAATGTGGGGAAAATGTGTTTTTTTGTCAATTTTTTACGTTTGCAAGGGATTCTGGGTAACAGACCATGGTGGGAGGCAGTCAAGTCACCCCATCCTGGATTCCCCTGGGTGTCTAGTTTTCAAAAATGTATAGGTTTGCTAGGTTTCCCTAGGTGCCGGCAGGGCTAGGGTTAAAAAACTACAGCTCATCACTTTGCCAAAATGTCAAGAATTCCTGTCATACAAGGGAAACACGCCCTTATGTAAACAGGAGAGCTGTTACATAACTCAAGGGAAACACGCCCTTATGTAAACAGGAGAGCTGTTACATAACTCAAGGGAAACACGCCCTTATGTAAACAGGAGAGCTGTTACATAACTCAAGGGAAACACGCCCTTATGTAAACAGGAGAGCTGTTACATAACTCAAGGAAAACACGCCCTATAAAGGGAGGAACCGGGAGGTACAAGGCTGTCGGATATTGTGTTTACACCGACGTACCTGCTTCGTGAAGAGCAGTGTTCAGGAGTGGTGCTCCAGTAAGGCAAGAACGGAGGTAGGTCGAGTCGTTACTCCCTGGGCCGTGTCTTGCCCCATCGTCACCTGTGAAGGAGCCGGAAGCTCTACCGGTCAACCATTGAGCTTCGCTTTTTGACTCGGCTGAGTCCAAGCGCAGTGGCGCTTTTGCTGGTTGGAGTCGTAACTCCCAGCCCGACCAGAGACACAGGGACTGCCAGCTGTAACGCACACCAGGAGGTGTTTGCCGCGTTACAGACTCGGAATTCCACAGGATCGATCGAGCGGCTGCTCTCGGTTCAGTCTTCTTGCTTGTGATTGGGGTATCGGTGACTGTTAGAACCGGCGGTCTCTAGTTGGCAGAGGTATACACTTCTGACAAATAGGGACCTACCAACTCTAGTCAGGGCAAGGGGATTACACACTCAGATAACCCCTGCTACCCCCTTGGTAGCTTGGCAGAGCAGACAGGCTTATCCCAGAGGCAGTGTGTTAAGCATTTATGACCACATACAGTAATAAAGTGAATACACTACAGATGGACACGACACAGAAGTTATTATAAAAATAGGATTTTTATATAAGGTTTAGCACAAGACCAAATAACGACAAAAATATACCACAGTCTTAATAAATACTCTTTGGAAGGAAAAATAATAGTTCAAGTAAGGTTTCTTCTTGGCAAATAGTTCTTTAGCAACGAAATTAAGTATTCTTCTGAGCACAGTTCTTTGGCAACAATGTAACCCCCACAGGAGTCACACGACGTCGAGTCTACTATATTCCCAAGGTTCGGCGTCGACCGCGAGGAGCGCTACGTCGAGCCTGGAGTTGCAACAGACCCCACAAGTACAGTACCTTTGGGAATGAAGAAAACGATGATCCACGGCGTCGAGGTCGGCGTCGATCGTGCCTTGGATTCGGGTCGATCCGCAGCGGCGTCGAGGGATGTCGGGCCGGAGCAGCGCTCACGGCGTCGAGAAGGGCGTCGAGTCGATGCGATCAGCAGCGGCGTCGGGACGGGGTCGCTTGGAGGTGGAGCCGATACTCACTCCTCACTGGCGTCGATACCGGCGTCGAGACGGGATCACTTGGAGCCGGGGCCGATACCCACTGCTCACTGGCGTTGCTGCTGGCGTCGATCGGGCCCGGCGGCCGGCGTCGAAGGCTCGGGACACTGGAGCCGTTACTCACGATGTCGAGCTGGATTCGGCGGCGTCGGCGGCGTCGAGACTGCAGATTTTCCCTTGTGTACTGGAAACAACACTTTCCAGCAATTCAGCAATTCAGTAGATGGTGAAGTCCTTTGGCCCTGTGACTTCAACAGGAGACTGGCACTCTTCCAGTCCTTGGAGATTTCCTAGCAAGTGTTCAGAGAGTACACACCAAGTTCCTCTCTCCTTGTTCCTTGGCAAAAATAAAGAAGCAGCTTTCAGGTTCCTCCACAGCAAAACAGCACTCTGGCAGAAAGGGGAGGCAAGTCCTTAGATCAGCAGGCTTCTTGTCCTTGGTACAGGTTTCCTTGTCAGAAGTGATCTGAGTTCTTGGTTCAGGGGTCCTTCTCTTATACCCCTTTTCTCCTTTGTTCCCTTTGTCCAAGCAGGGAAATTCCCACCATCTCAGGTTTGTTGTGGGTGTTGCCAGGCAGAGGCACCTGGCCTATTCACTGAGCAGGGCAGAGTCCTCAGCCGCCCAGCAGGAGGCGGAGCCAGTATTGTCACTGGCAGGAGCAGGGCTATCAGTCGCCCAGCAGGAGGCGGGGCCAGTATTGTGTCAGGCAGGGCAGGCTACTCTTCCCTCACTCTACGTGTAAACGCCCCATTCACCCCACACTGACTCACTCAGACCTCTGGAGCCACCCAGCCCCTGACACACACACCAAACCAGCAGAGACCGGTAGATGGTTGGACAAGAAAATAGCCACTTTCTAAAAGTGCTATTTTCAAACATAGAATTTAAAAACCATCCATCCTAAAGGGTGTGTTATTAAATTCTGAGTTCAGGGATACTAAACTCGACTTGCTACCATGCTCCCTGAGTCAGATAGATTATAGTGGAGTTAATAATCAGTCTGCCCAGTCTGGCCTATTGGAGGCAGGTAGCCCTTCAATAGTGAAAAACGAAAATGGCTGTAATTCACTATTAGGTCATGCCACACACATCAGGGCATGACCTACCTTTTACCAACAATGCACCCTGCCCTAGGGCCTACCATAGGGGTGTCTGAAATGTGGCAAAGTGAAGGTTTAGAGACTGGTAAGTAGGTTTCCTTACCAAGTCGACATGGCAGTCAGGGACTGCACGCAGGCGCCGCGGTGGCAGGCCTGAGACACATTATGCACGCTGCTTCTGTGGGTGGCACAACCAGTGCTGCAAGCCCACCAGCAGCAGTTAGCTTACACGCCCTTGGCACACTCAGTGCACTAGACTAGGGACTGAACAGTAAGTCAACCAAGCCAATCATGGTAACACCAATCAATGTAACAATTTAACATAGGGAGCACTTGCACTGTGGCACTGATCAGCAGTGGCACAGTGCCCAAAGCAATAAACCAGCAAAAACATCGTAAACAGAGGAGGCAAACAGTAAAAAAAATGGAGGAGAGACTCATGCCAATGATGCCAGGTCTAACACGTGTCCCCTCCAGCTGAAATGTGGGGAGAACTACCCTTCACCCAGGGAGTCCTCATCACTAAGGCGGAAAAATCTGGACAGACCATCAGCATTGGCGTGATCTGTACCAGGGCGGTGTTCCACCGTAAAGTCCATCCCCTGTAGGGAAATGGACCACCTCAACAGCTTTGGGTTCTCACCCCTCATCTGCATTAACCATCTGAGGGGCCTGTGGTCTGTCTGAACCCGGAAGTGAGACCCAAACAAGTAGGGTCTTAGCTTCTTCAGCGCCCAGACCACAGCAAATGCCTCACGCTCTATCGCACTCCACCTTTGTTCCCTGGGAAGTAACCTCCGGCTGATGAAGGCTACAGGTAAGTCTCGGCCCTCCTCATTCATCTGTGCTAGAACAGCCCCCACACCATGCTCTGAAGCGTCTGTCTGGACAATGAATTCTTTTGAAAAGTCGGGTGCCTGGAGGACCGGTGCTGTACACATTGCAGTTTTCAGGGTGTCAAAGGCTTTCTGACAGGCGTCAGTCCAGATCACAAGTCTCGGCTGCTTCCGGGAAGTCAGCGAGGTCAAGGGGTGCACAATGTTGCCATACCCCTTGACAAACCTCCTGTAGTAACCCGTGAGACCCAAGAAGGCTCTCACCTGAGTCTGGGTTTTGGGCGGTTCCCAAGCCAGGATGGTATCTATCTTGGGTTGCAGGGGGGCCACCTTGCCGCTCCCTACTTGGTGCCCCAAGTACACCACTGAACCCTGCCCAATCTGGCACTTACTAGCCTTGATTGTGAGGCCTGCTCTGCGCAGGGCCAACAACACTTCCTGGAGGTGGCGCAAGTGTTCCTCCCAGCTGGCGCTGAACACTGCTATATCGTCCAGGTAGGCGGCGCTGAAATCTTCCAGCCCGGCCAATACCTGGTTAACCAACCTCTGGAATGTGGCAGGGGCATTCTTCATCCCAAAGGGCATCACACGGAACTGGTAGTGCCCATCTGGTGTGGAGAATGCAGACCTCTCTTTTGCCCCATCAGTCAAGGCGATCTGCCAGTACCCAGACGTTAGATCAAACGTACTAAGGTACCGGGCAGCCCCCAACCGATCGATGAGCTCATCAGCTCTGGGGATGGGGTGCGCGTCAGTCTTGGTGACCGAATTGAGTCCTCGGTAATCCACACAGAACCGAAGTTCTGGTGAAGCACCAGGCGCGGCAGCCTTTGGGACCAAGACCACTGGGCTGGCCCAAGGACTGCTAGAGGACTCAACCACCCCTAAGGCAAACATCTTGGAGACCTCCTCCTTGATATATGCTCTGACCTTTTCAGTCACCCTGTAGGCCTTGTGCCTCACAGGAGTGCTGTCCCCAGTGTCCACATCGTGGACACACCACTGAGTGACACCAGGGATTAAGGAGAACAGATCAGGGAATTGTACCAACAGATGGCGACAATCTTGCTGCTGCTCGGGGGTCAGTGTGTCAGAGAGGACAACACCATCCACTGACCCATCTTTTTCTTTTGCACACAGGAGGTCAGGAAGAGGCTCACTCTCCTCCTCCATCCCAGCATCTGTGGCAAGGAGCAGGCCCACTTCGGACCTTTCTAAGTGGGGCGTTAACCGGTTGACATGCAGGACCCTTAAGGGGTTCCTGGGAGATTTCAAGTCCACCAAGTAGGTGACATCGCTCTTCTTCTCCACAACCTCAAATGGTCCAGTCCACCTGTCCTTGAGCGCACAAGGTTCCACAGGGGCCATGACCCAAACTTTCTGACCAGGTTGAAGCTCAACCAGAGTGGCATTCTGATCGTACCACCGCTTCATCTCTTCCTGGCTGGCCTCCAGATTTGCCTGAGCAAGATCTCTGAAGCGCCGAGTCTGGTTCCTGAAGGCCAGCATGTAACTATATACATCCTGGGGAGGTTTCCTGGGAGATTGCTCCCAGCCTTCTTTGACCAGACTCAAAGGTCCTCTTACCGGGTGACCATACAAAAGCTCAAAGGGGCTGAACCCTAGAGACTTCTGTGGCACCTCACGGTAAGCAAACAGCAGGCATGGCAAGAGGACGTCCCATTTACGGCTCATCGGTTCTTCAAGACCCATGATCATGCCTTTTAGGGTCCGGTTGAATCTCTCAACCAGCCCATTACCTTGAGGGTGGTAAGGAGTGGTAAACTTGTAGGTTACCCCACACTCCTTCCACAGAGACTTCATATAATTCGAAATGAAGTTGGTGCCCCGGTCTGACACCACCTCTCTGGGGAACCCCATGCGGGAGAAAACACCCATCAGTGCCCGTCCCACCACGGGGGCCGTCACTGTTCGGAGAGGGATGGCTTCCGGGTACCGGGTGGCATGGTCCACCAAGACCAGGATAAACCTGTTGCCCATGGCTGTCTTGGGGTCCAGTGGCCCCACAATGTCAATTCCCACTCGCTCAAAGGGGGTACTGACGACGGGAAAAGGTTGGAGGGGAGCCTTCTGCTTCCGCCCACTTTTCCCACTTGCCTGGCAAGTTTGACAGGTCCTACAATGGATATCTGAATCCCTTCTCATCTGGGGCCAATAAAAATGGGTGACAAGCCTGTCATAGGTCTTGTCCTGCCCCAGATGTCCAGCTAACGGAACGTCATGAGCCAACCCCAGTAGGAAGGCTCTGAAGCGCTGGGGTACCACCAGCACACGGGCTGACCCAGGCTCAGCAGCTTTAGGCTCGCTATACAGGAGGTCGTTCTCCCAGTAGACCCAATGTGATCCTGACTGATCACCTGTCGTTTGGGCTGAGGCCTGCTGCCTCATACCCACAAGAGAAGGGCACACTTTCTGCTCAGCACAAAATTCCTCCCTGGAGGGACCACCATCCTGCTGCCAATGGGTCAGCTCGGGCAGGTCTCCCAGTTCGGCCACTTGTTCTCCTGTCGGTTCCAGGGCATCCCCCTCAGGGTCTGCTCCCTCCTGGACCGCGGGAACGATGGGGGACGGTTTCCCGCGCCCCCTGCCTCTTCTCTTCACGGTTGGGACCTGGGCCATACTTTCAGGCTCCGGGCCCCCATCAACACCCTTACTGACTGACATGGACCGGGTGGTCGCACACACCCACTCAGGCAGACCCAACATTTCCAGATGCGCTTTTCTCTCCACCTTAGCCCAAGGGGAGTCCTCCAAATCATTGCCCAAGAGACAATCAACAGGCATGGCGGGCCTCACAGCAACCTGAAGAGTACCTGAGACCCCCCCCCACTCAAAGGGAACTTGAGCTACCTCACACTGACTCTGTGAGTTGTCAGCAGCTACAACGGGGTAGAATGCATGAGGGACCACCTGCTCTCTGGACACCAAGTGACACTTGACAGCTGTCACACTCGCTCCGGTGTCTCTGAGAGCTTCCACCCTATGGCCATTAATGGTCACCCACTGCCTATATTTCTTAGTGTTACTAGGCAGAGGGGTTGGAGGGACCATTTCCACGTCTCCTAAAGAGACCAGGGACATTTCTGCGGGACCCCACCCACCGGGGGCACCCATCTCCTCCCCTCCCAGGGCTACACTCGCTACCTGACGAGGGGGTGCACGCGGCGGTGCATTCGAATCCTTCATGGGACACTGGGGATCATAATAACGGTGTCCCACCTGCTTACAGGCATAGCAGGTCATGGGGCCCCTGTGAACAGGTTTACCTGTCGGGGCCTCTGGCTTCTTTCCAGGGGGAGGCTGGGAACCCTTCCCTTGGTTCCCTTGGGGATTACTTTGGGGCCCTTTCTGAAACTCCCTCTGTTTACCCCTGTCCCCCCCACTCTTCTGCTGGGGACCCTGCCCACCTTTGGCTGAGTCTCCCACGGGACCCTTGTGGACCCTGGTACTGACCCAGCGGTCCGCCTCCTCAGCAAGTTTTCTAGGGTTAGATAGCTTGCTATCAACAAGGTGCTGGCGTAGCTCTGGAAAACAGTTATTAGACAAGTGCTCCCAAGCAAACAAATCATAAAGAGCATCATAACTATCAACCTTGCTACCCTTTATCCAACCATCCATGGTTCTGCAGAAAAAAGACACATATTCAACCCACGTAGTACCAGGCAACTTCTTACATTCTCTAAAGGTTTGTCTGTACTTTTCTGGGGTTAAGCCATATCTCAGCATTAAAGCATCTTTCATATGAGTATAAGACATCCTATCCTCAGCAGGAAGGCTCAACAAGGTATCTCTCCCCTCGTTTGTAAAGCGGCTCCACAACCCCGTTCCCCAATCCTTCTCAGGGACCCGGTGGGCCAACAATGCTAACTCATACGCTTTAAACCATTGGCTAATATCTTCATTCTTACTGTAATCTTTGATCACATCCTTAGGAAAATAAAACCTACTTTCTGCAGGCACGGATGGAGTGCTGCCACCAGAGGGATTCAACTCTAAACTCTTAGTTTTAAGCTCCATCTCCCTCACCATCTTCTCACGTTCAAACGCTAATTTCTCTCTCTCAAAATCTAATCTTTTGCTCTCCATTTCAGCTTCTCTCTTGCTTCTCGCATTCTCTAATTCCAACTGCCCTCCTAATTTAAGTTTCGCCATTTCTAACTTGTACCCCCTCTCCTTCTCCCTGTCTTCTAATTCTTCGGGGGAAAGGCTCCTAGAGGACGCACTACTGCCTGGAGATGACACTGGCCCACCTGTGGGCTCTTCCTCTTCCTCTTCCTCTTCCGGTACCACCACCGGATCAGAGGGATTTCTGGCCTCTAACCAGGCCTTCAGCGCTTTGAGGAAGCCCTCTTTCTTGGAGACACCTGTGGTAGGAACTTTAAACTGCTTGCAAAATCCTTTTAGATCTTTTAGCGTGTAGGAATCTATCTTCTCCTTATCGAATTCCCCCACAACATTCTCCACAGGTGTAGCAGCTCCGGCATTCTCCATGGTCAAAACTGGCAGTGTTTAAGAAAATAAGCTCCAGGAAAGCGGAGAACAAAAATAGAATATCCTACCAAACAGACTGTGGCTGCGTTATGGTCTGCTTTCCCTATGTAGCGCACACTAATCACTGCACATGAGTCATAAATGCAAAGTTCAATCCTCACCGCTGACCACCAATGTTAGAACCGGCGGTCTCTAGTTGGCAGAGGTATACACTTCTGACAAATAGGGACCTACCAACTCTAGTCAGGGCAAGGGGATTACACACTCAGATAACCCCTGCTACCCCCTTGGTAGCTTGGCAGAGCAGACAGGCTTATCCCAGAGGCAGTGTGTTAAGCATTTATGACCACATACAGTAATAAAGTGAATACACTACAGATGGACACGACACAGAAGTTATTATAAAAATAGGATTTTTATATAAGGTTTAGCACAAGACCAAATAACGACAAAAATATACCACAGTCTTAATAAATACTCTTTGGAAGGAAAAATAATAGTTCAAGTAAGGTTTCTTCTTGGCAAATAGTTCTTTAGCAACGAAATTAAGTATTCTTCTGAGCACAGTTCTTTGGCAACAATGTAACCCCCACAGGAGTCACACGACGTCGAGTCTACTATATTCCCAAGGTTCGGCGTCGACCGCGAGGAGCGCTACGTCGAGCCTGGAGTTGCAACAGACCCCACAAGTACAGTACCTTTGGGAATGAAGAAAACGATGATCCACGGCGTCGAGGTCGGCGTCGATCGTGCCTTGGATTCGGGTCGATCCGCAGCGGCGTCGAGGGATGTCGGGCCGGAGCAGCGCTCACGGCGTCGAGAAGGGCGTCGAGTCGATGCGATCAGCAGCGGCGTCGGGACGGGGTCGCTTGGAGGTGGAGCCGATACTCACTCCTCACTGGCGTCGATACCGGCGTCGAGACGGGATCACTTGGAGCCGGGGCCGATACCCACTGCTCACTGGCGTTGCTGCTGGCGTCGATCGGGCCCGGCGGCCGGCGTCGAAGGCTCGGGACACTGGAGCCGTTACTCACGATGTCGAGCTGGATTCGGCGGCGTCGGCGGCGTCGAGACTGCAGATTTTCCCTTGTGTACTGGAAACAACACTTTCCAGCAATTCAGCAATTCAGTAGATGGTGAAGTCCTTTGGCCCTGTGACTTCAACAGGAGACTGGCACTCTTCCAGTCCTTGGAGATTTCCTAGCAAGTGTTCAGAGAGTACACACCAAGTTCCTCTCTCCTTGTTCCTTGGCAAAAATAAAGAAGCAGCTTTCAGGTTCCTCCACAGCAAAACAGCACTCTGGCAGAAAGGGGAGGCAAGTCCTTAGATCAGCAGGCTTCTTGTCCTTGGTACAGGTTTCCTTGTCAGAAGTGATCTGAGTTCTTGGTTCAGGGGTCCTTCTCTTATACCCCTTTTCTCCTTTGTTCCCTTTGTCCAAGCAGGGAAATTCCCACCATCTCAGGTTTGTTGTGGGTGTTGCCAGGCAGAGGCACCTGGCCTATTCACTGAGCAGGGCAGAGTCCTCAGCCGCCCAGCAGGAGGCGGAGCCAGTATTGTCACTGGCAGGAGCAGGGCTATCAGTCGCCCAGCAGGAGGCGGGGCCAGTATTGTGTCAGGCAGGGCAGGCTACTCTTCCCTCACTCTACGTGTAAACGCCCCATTCACCCCACACTGACTCACTCAGACCTCTGGAGCCACCCAGCCCCTGACACACACACCAAACCAGCAGAGACCGGTAGATGGTTGGACAAGAAAATAGCCACTTTCTAAAAGTGCTATTTTCAAACATAGAATTTAAAAACCATCCATCCTAAAGGGTGTGTTATTAAATTCTGAGTTCAGGGATACTAAACTCGACTTGCTACCATGCTCCCTGAGTCAGATAGATTATAGTGGAGTTAATAATCAGTCTGCCCAGTCTGGCCTATTGGAGGCAGGTAGCCCTTCAATAGTGAAAAACGAAAATGGCTGTAATTCACTATTAGGTCATGCCACACACATCAGGGCATGACCTACCTTTTACCAACAATGCACCCTGCCCTAGGGCCTACCATAGGGGTGTCTGAAATGTGGCAAAGTGAAGGTTTAGAGACTGGTAAGTAGGTTTCCTTACCAAGTCGACATGGCAGTCAGGGACTGCACGCAGGCGCCGCGGTGGCAGGCCTGAGACACATTATGCACGCTGCTTCTGTGGGTGGCACAACCAGTGCTGCAAGCCCACCAGCAGCAGTTAGCTTACACGCCCTTGGCACACTCAGTGCACTAGACTAGGGACTGAACAGTAAGTCAACCAAGCCAATCATGGTAACACCAATCAATGTAACAATTTAACATAGGGAGCACTTGCACTGTGGCACTGATCAGCAGTGGCACAGTGCCCAAAGCAATAAACCAGCAAAAACATCGTAAACAGAGGAGGCAAACAGTAAAAAAAATGGAGGAGAGACTCATGCCAATGATGCCAGGTCTAACAGTGACGCATCACCAGGAGGTGACTCCGCGTCCCGGTGCAGTCTGAGGAAGAGGTTGAGCGGCTGCTCCCTTCAGGTAGAGACCCCGGCTGGGTGTTTCCCTGACTCCTCGATTCTCCCCAACACTCTTCGTGCCCCTCACAGCCTACCGATTGGCATTGTCGGCCATTTCATTTCTGCCCTCTGTTGGCATACGCCGGGATCGGCTTATATGCAGAGGACGGTTAGGACCATCCGTGCTGTGGGCTGGTAACGTACTTAGCCTGGAGGATTCCAGTGACTATAACTTTTGTTTGTTCTTTGTATTTTATTTGCCTTCATTAAAAGAACTAACCCTTCACAAGTGGTTGCGTCCTCATTGTCGTGTCTGTTAAACGATCCTGAGACGTTCAGGGCGTTACACAAAAAAGGGTCATTTTTCACCGCAAAATTGAAGTGTGACAACGTTGCGTTTTGCGCCGTTTCCTGTCGCGGGCACTAGGCCGACCCGCACAAGTGAGGTACCATTTTTCTCGTAGGACTTTGGGGAACGCGGGGTGGGTGGAAATTTGTGGATCCACGCAGATTCCAGAACTTTCCATCACAGAAATGTGGGGAAAATGTGTTTTGTTTGTCAATTTTTTACGTTTGCAAGGGATTCTGGATAACAGACCATGGTGGGAGGCAGTCAAGTCACCCCATCCTGGATTCCCCTGGGTGTCTAGTTTACAAAAATGTATAGGTTTGCTAGGTTTCCCTAGGTGCCGGCAGGGCTAGGGTTCAAAAACTACAGCTAGTCACTTTGCTAAAATAGGGTCATTTTTCACTGCAAAATTGAGATGTGACCACGTTGCGTTTTGCGCCGTTTCCTGTCGCGGGCACTATGCCGACCCGCACAAGTGAGGTACCATTTTTCTCTTAGGACTTTGGGGAACGCGGGGTGGGTGGAAATTTGTGGATGCACGCAGATTCCAGAACTTTCCATCACAGAAATGTGGGGAAAATGTGGTTTTTTTGTCAATTGTTTACGTTTGCAAGGGATTCTGGGTAACAGACCATGGTGGGAGGCAGTCAAGTCACCCCATCCTGGATTCCCCTGGGTGTCTAGTTTTCAAAAATGTATAGGTTTGCTAGGTTTCCCTAGGTGCCGGCAGGGCTAGGGTTAAAAAACTACAGCTCGTCACTTTGCCAAAAAAGGGTCATTTTTCACCGCAAAATTGAAGTGTGACCACGTTGCGTTTTGCGCCGTTTCCTGTCGCGGGCACTAGGCCGACCCGCACAAGTGAGGTACCATTTTTCTCGTAAGACTTTGGGGAACGCGGGGTGGGTGGAAATTTGTGGATCCACGCAGATTCCAGAACTTTCCATCACAGAAATGTGGGGAAAATGTGTTTTGTTTGTCAATTTTTTACGTTTGCAAGGGATTCTGGATAACAGACCATGGTGGGAGGCAGTCAAGTCACCCCATCCTGGATTCCCCTGGGTGTCTAGTTTACAAAAATGTATAGGTTTGCTAGGTTTCCCTAGGTGCCGGCAGGGCTAGGGTTCAAAAACTACAGCTAGTCACTTTGCCAAAAAAGGGTCATTTTTCACTGCAAAATTGAGGTGTGACCACGTTGCGTTTTGCGCCGTTTCCTGTCGCGGGCACTATGCCGACCCGCACAAGTGAGGTACCATTTTTCTCTTAGGACTTTGGGGAACGCGGGGTGGGTGGAAATTTGTGGATCCACGCAGATTCCAGAACTTTCCATCACAGAAATGTGGGGAAAATGTGTTTTTTTTGTCAATTGTTTACGTTTGCAAGGGATTCTGGGTAACAGACCATGGTGGGAGGCAGTCAAGTCACCCCATCCTGGATTCCCCTGGGTGTCTAGTTTTCAAAAATGTATAGGTTTGCTAGGTTTCCCTAGGTGCCGGCAGGGCTAGGGTTCAAAAACTACAGCTCGTCACTTTGCCAAAAAAGGGTCATTTTTCACTGCAAAATTGAGGTGTGACCATGTTGCGTTTTGCGCCGTTTCCTGTCGCGGGCACTATGCGGACCCGCACAAGTAAGGTACCATTTTTCTCGTAGGACTTTGGGGAATGCGGGGTGGGTGGAAATTTGTGGATCCACGCAGATTCCAGAACTTTCCATCACAGAAATGTGGGGAAAATGTTTTTATTGTCAATATTTTACGTTTGCAAGGGATTCTGGGTAACAGACCATGGTGGGAGGCAGTCAAGTCACCCCATCCTGGATTCCCCTGGGTGTCTAGTTTTCAAAAATGTATAGGTTTGCTAGGTTTCCCTAGGTGCCGGCAGGGCTAGGGTTCAAAAACTACAGCTCGTCATTTTGCCAAAAAAGGGTCATTTTTCCCTGCAAAATTGAGGTGTGACCACGTTGCGTTTTGCGCCGTTTCCTGTCGCGGGCACTATGCCGACCCGCACAAGTGAGGTACCATTTTTCTCGTAGGACATTGGGGAACGCGGGGTGGGTGGAAATTTGTGGATCCATGCAGATTCCAGAACTTTCCATCACAGAAATATGGGGAAAATGTGTTTTTTTTGTCAATTTTTTAGGTTTGCAAGGGATTCTGGGTAACAGACCATGGTGGGAGGCAGTCAAGTCACCCCATCCTGGATTCCCCTGGGTGTCTAGTTTTTAAAAATGTATAGGTTTGCTAGGTTTCCCTAGGTGCCGGCAGGGCTAGGGTTCAAAACCTACAGCTCGTCACTTTGCCAAAAAAGGGTCATTTTTCACTGCAAAATTGAGGTGTGACCACGTTGCGTTTTGCGCCGTTTCCTGTCGCGGGCACTAGGCCGACCCGCATAAGTGAGGTACCATTTTTCTCGTAGGACTTTAGGGATCGCGGGGTGGGTTGAAATTTGTAGATCCACGCAGATTCCAGAACTTTCCATCACAGAAATGTGGGGAAAATGTGTTTTTTTTGTCAATTATTTACGTTTGCAAGGGATTCTGGGTAACAGACCATGGTGGGAGGCAGTCAAGTTACCCCATCCTGGATTCCCCTGGGTGTCTAGTTTACAAAAATGTATAGGTTTGCTAGGTTTCCCTAGATGCCGGCAGGGCTAGGGTTCAAAAACTACAGCTCGTCACTTTGCCAAAAAAGGGTCAATTTTCACTGCAAAATTGAGGTGTGACCACGTCGCGTTTTGCGCCGTTTCCTGTCGCGGGCACTAGGCCGACCCGCACAAGTGAGGTACCATTTTTCTTGTAGGACTTTGGGGAACGCGGGGTGGGTGGAAATTTGTGGATCCACGCAAATTCCAGAACTTTCCATCACAGAAATGTGGGGAAAATGTGTTTTTTTTGTCAATTTTTTACATTTGCAAGGGATTCTGGATAACAGACAATGGTGGGAGGCAGTCAAGTCACCCCATCCTGGATTCCCCTGGGTGTCTAGTTTACAAAAATGTATAGGTTTGCTAGGTTTCTCTAGGTGCCGGCAGGGCTAGGGTTCAAAAACTACAGCTAGTCCCTTTGCCAAAAAAGGGTCATTTTTCACTGCAAAATTGAGGTGTTACCACGTTGCGTTTTGTGCCGTTTCCTGTCGCGGGCACTATGCCGACCCGCACAAGTGAGGTACCATTTTTCTCGTAGGACTTTGGGGAACGCGGGGTGCGTGGAAATTTGTGGATTCACGCAGCTTCCAGAACTTTCCATCACAGAAATGTGGGGAAAATGTGTTTTTTTTGTCAATTTTTTACGTTTGCAAGGGATTCTGGGTAACAGACCATGGTGGGAGGCAGTCAAGTCACCCCATCCTGGATTCCCCTGGGTGTCTAGTTTTAAAAAATGTATAGGTTTGCTAGGTTTCCCTAGGTGCCGGCAGGGCTAGGGTTCAAAAACTACAGCTCGTCACTTTGCCAAAAAAGGGTCATTTTTCACCGCAAAATTGAAGTGTGACAGTGTTGCGTTTTGCGCCGTTTCCTGTCGCGGGCACTAGGCCGACCCACACAAGTGAGGTACCATTTTTCTCGTAGGACTTTGGGGAACGCGGGGTGGGTGGAAATTTGTGGATCCACGCAGATTCCAGAACTTTCCATCACAGAAATGTGGGGAAAATGTGTTTTGTTTGTCAATTTTTTACGTTTGCAAGGGATTCTGGATAACAGACCATGGTGGGAGGCAGTCAAGTCACCCCATCCTGGATTCCCCTGGGTGTCTAGTTTACAAAAATGTATAGGTTTGCTAGGTTTCCCTAGGTGCCGGCAGGGCTAGGGTTCAAAAACTACAGCTAGTCACTTTGCTAAAATAGGGTCATTTTTCACTGCAAAATTGAGGTGTGACCACGTTGCGTTTTGCGCCGTTTCCTGTCGCGGGCACTATGCCGACCCGCACAAGTGAGGTACCATTTTTCTCTTAGGACTTTGGGGAACGCGGGGTGGGTGGAAATTTGTGGATGCACGCAGATTCCAGAACTTTCCATCACAGAAATGTGGGGAAAATGTGGTTTTTTTGTCAATTGTTTACGTTTGCAAGGGATTCTGGGTAACAGACCATGGTGGGAGGCAGTCAAGTCACCCCATCCTGGATTCCCCTGGGTGTCTAGTTTTCAAAAATGTATAGGTTTGCTAGGTTTCCCTAGGTGCCGGCAGGGCTAGGGTTCAAAAACTACAGCTCGTCACTTTGCCAAAAAAGGGTCATTTTTCACTGCAAAATTGAGGTGTGACCATGTTGCGTTTTGCGCCGTTTCCTGTCGCGGGCACTATGCCGACCCGCACAAGTAAGGTACCATTTTTCTCGTAGGACTTTGGGGAACGCGGGGTGGGTGGAAATTTGTGGATCCACGCAGATTCCAGAACTTTCCATCACAGAAATGTGGGGAAAATGTTTTTATTGTCAATATTTTACGTTTGCAAGGGATTCTGGGTAACAGACCATGGTGGGAGGCAGTTAAGTCACCCCATCCTGGATTCCCCTGGGTGTCTAGTTTTCAAAAATGTATAGGTTTGCTAGGTTTCCCTAGGTGCCGGCAGGGCTAGGGTTCAAAAACTACAGCTCGTCATTTTGCCAAAAAAGGGTAATTTTTCCCTGCAAAATTGAGGTGTGACCACGTTGCGTTTTGCGCCGTTTCCTGTCGCGGGCACTATGCCGACCCGCACAAGTGAGGTACCATTTTTCTCGTAGGACATTGGGGAACGCGGGGTGGGTGGAAATTTGTGGATCCACGCAGATTCCAGAACTTTCCATCACAGAAATATGGGGAAAATGTGTTTTTTTTGTCAATTTTTTAGGTTTGCAAGGGATTCTGGGTAACAGACCATGGTGGGAGGCAGTCAAGTCACCCCATCCTGGATTCCCCTGGGTGTCTAGTTTTTAAAAATGTATAGGTTTGCTAGGTTTCCCTAGGTGCCGGCAGGGCTAGGGTTCAAAACCTACAGCTCGTCACTTTGCCAAAAAAGGGTCATTTTTCACTGCAAAATTGAGGTGTAACCACGTTGCGTTTTGTGCCGTTTCCTGTCGCGGGCACTAGGCCGACCCGCATAAGTGAGGTACCATTTTTCTCGTAGGACTTTGGGGATCGCGGGGTGGGTGGAAATTTGTAGAGCCACGCAGATTCCAGAACTTTCCATCACAGAAATGTGGGGAAAATGTGTTTTTTTTGTCAATTATTTACGTTTGCAAGGGATTCTGGGTAACAGACCATGGTGGGAGGCAGTCAAGTCACCCCATCCTGGATTCCCCTGGGTGTCTAGTTTACAAAAATGTATAGGTTTGCTAGGTTTCCCTAGGTGCCGGCAGGGCTAGGGTTCAAAAACTACAGCTCGTCACTTTGCCAAAAAAGGGTCAATTTTCACTGCAAAATTGAGGTGTGACCACGTCGCGTTTTGCGCCGCTTCCTGTCGCGGGCACTAGGCCGACCCGCACAAGTGAGGTACCATTTTTCTTGTAGGACTTTGGGGAACGCGGGGTGGGTGGAAATTTGTGGATCCACGCAAATTCCAGAACTTTCCATCACAGAAATGTGGGGAAAATGTGTTTTTTTTGTCAATTTTTTACTTTTGCAAGGGATTCTGGATAACAGACAATGGTGGGAGGCAGTCAAGTCACCCCATCCTGGATTCCCCTGGGTGTCTAGTTTTCAAAAATGTATAGGTTTGCTAGGTTTCCCTAGGTGCCGGCAGGGCTAGGGTTAAAAAACTACAGCTCGTCACTTTGCCAAAAAAGGGTCATTTTTCACCGCAAAATTGAAGTGTGACAACGTTGCGTTTTGCGCCGTTTCCTGTCGCGGGCACTAGGCCGACCCACACAAGTGAGGTACCATTTTTCTCGTAGGACTTTGGGGAACGCGGGGTGGGTGGAAATTTGTGGATCCACGCAGATTCCAGAACTTTCCATCACAGAAATGTGGGGAAAATGTGTTTTGTTTGTCAATTTTTTACGTTTGCAAGGGATTCTGGATAACAGACCATGGTGGGAGGCAGTCAAGTCACCCCATCCTGGATTCCCCTGGGTGTCTAGTTTACAAAAATGTATAGGTTTGCTAGGTTTCCCTAGGTGCCGGCAGGGCTAGGGTTAAAAAACTACAGCTAGTCACTTTGCCAAAAAAGGGTCATTTTTCACTGCAAAATTGAGGTGTGACCACGTTGCGTTTTGCGCCGTTTCCTGTCGCGGGCACTATGCCGACCCGCACAAGTAAGGTACCATTTTTCTCGTAGGACTTTGGGGAACGCGGGGTGGGTGGAAATTTGTGGATCCACGCAGATTCCAGAACTTTCCATCACAGAAATGTGGGGAAAATGTTTTTATTGTCAATATTTTACGTTTGCAAGGGATTCTGGGTAACAGACCATGGTGGGAGGCAGTCAAGTCACCCCATCCTGGATTCCCCTGGGTGTCTAGTTTTCAAAAATGTATAGGTTTGCTAGGTTTCCCTAGGTGCCGGCAGGGCTAGGGTTCAAAAACTACAGCTCGTCATTTTGCCAAAAAAGGGTCATTTTTCCCTGCAAAATTGAGGTGTGACCACGTTGCGTTTTGCGCCGTTTCCTGTCGCGGGCACTATGCCGACCCGCACAAGTGAGGTACCATTTTTCTCGTAGGACATTGGGGAACGCGGGGTGGGTGGAAATTTGTGGATCCACGCAGATTCCAGAACTTTCCATCACAGAAATATGGGGAAAATGTGTTTTTTTTGTCAATTTTTTAGGTTTGCAAGGGATTCTGGGTAACAGACCATGGTGGGAGGCAGTCAAGTCACCCCATCCTGGATTCCCCTGGGTGTCTAGTTTTTAAAAATGTATAGGTTTGCTAGGTTTCCCTAGGTGCCGGCAGGGCTAGGGTTCAAAACCTACAGCTCGTCACTTTGCCAAAAAAGGGTCATTTTTCACTGCAAAATTGAGGTGTGACCACGTTGCGTTTTGCGCCGTTTCCTGTCGCGGGCACTAGGCCGACCCGCATAAGTGAGGTACCATTTTTCTCGTAGGACTTTGGGGATCGCGGGGTGGGTGGAAATTTGTAGATCCACGCAGATTCCAGAACTTTCCTTCACAGAAATGTGGGGAAAATGTGTTTTTTTTGTCAATTATTTACGTTTGCAAGGGATTCTGGGTAACAGACCATGGTGGGAGGCAGTCAAGTCACCCCATCCTGCATTCCCCTGGGTGTCTAGTTTACAAAAATGTATAGGTTTGCTAGGTTTCCTGTTAGAAATGGGATTTCTGGTTGGCTGAGGCTTGCGCCAAAGCCAGGCAGAAACCACCACTCTAGTCAGGGCTGGGGAGTTACACGCCAAAGATAACCCCTGCTCACCCCCTTGGTAGCTTGGCACGAGCAGACAGGCTTATCCCTGAGGCGATGTGTAAAGCGTTTGCGCGCGCACCCAGCAACAACACCCAAGGCCCACCACAAAGGAAACTCCACACAAGGTATTCTATAAAAATAGCCTTTGTATTATACACAACACATCAGATAAAAACACACACTTTACAATGTGCCAACAGGCACGGGCAGAATTTACAAGGGATTATATATACAGGGGACAGGGCCACATGGACCACTGTCAGGAATTAGCACTTAGAACATAGCACAAATCACCAATGGTAAACATAGAACATAACACAGAGTAACTGTAGAGCACAACCAGTCTCTACTGGCGCAACAATGACCTCAGCGTCATCACACTAGCATCAGGTATAAAACCTATCCTGTATCTATCACAGGGGCATAAATCACATTATGCAATTCTCATTGGTCTAACTCATTAGACCTAACCACCTAGCTATAACTATACTAGGGGCGCACATCGCACAGGGAAGTACATTCTCCCTACCATCAACCTAAGCAGGTAAAACAACCTTCTAGGCAGAAATAACCACATTTAGAGGTATCAGACACAGGGTGCGCAAAACATGCTATATACAATACATTTCCTAGCACCCAAAAGCACATTAGCATGAATCGCAATAACACCTCAATCCCATTAGAGTCCAGGACGCACCAGAACCTAAACGTAGCAGCTGCCCACTACTTGCTGGGCAGCTGGGGACAAACACAGGGCCTAAACGCTGCAGCTGGCACTAAGTGCTGCGCAGCTGTGGAAGGTAAATAGGGGCCTGGGCTCTCAAATGGCCCATGACACAATGTCACAACGTGGGAGCCCTCTAGGCTCTAGAAACAACATGTCCCCAAGTCCCCCTGGGACTTCTAAATATCACATGGCCCCCTGAAACGTAGAGCGCACGGGCGCTTTAAACTAAGCATGTCCCCAAATTGGAGCCTCTCTGGGCTCTAGAATAATCATGTTCCCACACGAGGAACTGGCACCCGTCGTGGGAGCGCAGGAGCGCTCTAAAACAAATCAGTCCCCCACGTGGGAGCCCCGCAGGCTCGGGAACCAACTGTGCCCCGCATTGGAGCGCCCTGGTGAAAATAGTACTGGCACTACGTGTGCTATGAGAATCCCACTCCGGGACTCCGGGATTCCTGGCCCAGCAACGTTGGAGCAGCCCCCTATCAGGCGGGGGCTGCTCAGCACATGGGGAGTGACTCTGTGCCTCAACCGGCACACCCAACACCAACGGAGCCCGCCCCCCAGCCCTGCTTCACTCACCGGGCTTCGGGCAGGACTCTCCATCACTCGCGGTGGGGGCAGGCACCGGCAATGTGCCTCGAGCCCCCTCCGCCTCTCCTTCCTACTCGTGGGCGCCGGTGGGGCTCTCCCCAGTCATGGGAGCCCCATACGAGTCAGCGCCAGGCTTCTCTTCGGGCCGGGACTTCGAAGTGGAGCCTCGCAAGCTCCAGGCGGCCGCCTCCCATCAAAATGGCGGCACTTCCGCTTCCGTCCCGCGGCCCCGCCCACAACCAGGCGGGCCGCGGACTCGGCGGCGGTTTTTAAATGCAGCTCGGGCCGCGGTGGTGATTCCTGTGGCGGGCAAAGTGCGGGGTGGGCACCCGTCATTTTAAATAAGTAAATAAGCGGGGTAGGCACCCGTATTACTCCTCCTCCTAGCACAAAGACGCAGGGTGGGCACCTGCACACCCAAGGCAAACAGATAAGCGGGGTGGGCACCCGCAAGGCACATATCAAGGGGGAATCCCTACGCTGGGGATTCCCTCTCTCGCTCGCAGCAGCGCTGTGCTGTGAGGCCCACGCGCTCCCAGGGCGCTTGGCAGGCTAACAAGCCTTGGTAAAGCAAAAGGAGAAAACGGTCCCAGATGTCCTTACATACAGAAATGGAGCAGAAAAGCTCCCAGCAAAGAGGCCTTCAGAAAGTAAGGGGCAAGGGCAAAAAGAATGGTCCCAGAAGTCCTCCAGCGTCCAGGGCATCCAGGGGCTGGGCAGGGCCCAGGGAGGCAAGCCCTCCCCTGGGCCCCAGCAGCAGCACGCCCCTGGTAGATTCGAGTTGGAACAAGAACATTTTGTAAGGGGACACAGCCCCTTTTTATACACCAAATCCCTTTGTCTGGGTTCAGGGTGAGGGGGAAAACCAGTCGCAGCTGGTTGGGGAGCACCCTTGATGTGCTCAGCCCCTCACTCTATTCATTGGCAGGGCTAGGGTCGTCAGTCGCACCACAGGGGGCGGAGCCAGCAGTGTGTGGGGAAAACCCTGCCCTATTCAGGTCCAAGGTGCACTCCTCCCCAGCCATCAGCATGCTAATCTCACACTCACCACTGGGGCAGACCCAACCAGACTCCTGGAGCCAGGCTCACCAGCCAGCTCCAGCCAATCACACGCCAGACGCACTGCACACAGAAGTGCCCACTTCTAGAAGTGGCACTTCCACACTAGGTACATGCACGCCGCACACATCATCGCGCAGCATTCACTCCCACGAGTCCGCACATACCAAACTCGGGCCTGCACACCCCACGCATCAGGAACTACTAGGGACACATACATTCCCCATGCATTCCTATGGGAGGGCAGGCCTATCTCACCACATGCACTCAGAGCACGCACGCACTTTACCCTGGGACACAGGGAAAGTGCGCAGGAACCAAACAAATCACCACACCAAGTCACCAATAAAAAGCAAAAAGTTCAGGGGTGAACCTGCCAGAAGGGCCAAGTCCAACACAACCCCCTTCCAGCCAAAACGCAGGGCAGACCAATCACCACCGTGATGGTCTTCCCTGCTTGGGGCGATAGAACACGGACGCAGGCCCGCACTGCAGGGACACTCTCCGGTTCTACGCCATTCTCAATCAACATGGTTCCATCTGAAAAAAAAACAACCGCAAAGAACTCAGGCCCAACTAGGCTACCCCACTGGTACTACCTAGTTGTCCACGGCCAGGACCAGGCCCTAGGCCACCCAGATACCACTGGTCCTTGCTAAACCCAGAGTGGGGGGTAGTAACCCCTGGCATACAAGCCATTCTCCACTCTCCCTCTCAGTGTAGTTCCCAACTACCACTGATCCTTCAACCTAGGGTCCGCACCCTCAGGCTGACCAGAGGTCACGGGCAAGAATGCCCCACCCTACCTCTACTTCTGGGGTTCCGCACCCTCCCAGGGAAGCACCCACCAGAACACAACTCTCCCACCAGTTTAGGACCTCTCTCCACCAACTGGTCTACCACCTGGGATCCAAGGGGTCAGAGGCGAGGACTCCCTCCCTCTGCACCCCCTTCCACTGTAGAGCAGGGTCTCTTCACTTAAGATGAGCCCTACCTGCCCTCAGGACTACAGCTGCCCTTACGTCCAGATGCGGAAACACCGACTACTGGCTCCCCAACCGAGGGACGTACCCTTTGGTCAGATGCCTGGCGAACCAGGACTTAACGAGGGTGACCCATAACTAATGGGTCGTGTGACAGTCTGCCTGGCGCTGATCTCACGACCTCCTGTCCATCTGACAGTGCGTGCAGACCCCCAGGACAGAAGTGGTGACACCACGGTCACTCAGTGGCGACACAGCCCTCCCGGCTGGTCCCTGACCTACTGGTTCCCACTGGGGAATCCCTCCCCCTCTCACCCCTCCCTCTGGACTTCCGCACCCTCCCAACTGGAGCGGTACCGCCAGACACCAGGACTACTGGAGCTCTGATTACAGACGCTCCACGTCCTCTAGACACTGGGAGATCCTCCTCAAGTGACCTATTGGTACAGCCTAGGCCCCCGACCTGATGTTCCCTAAAGAAACCATCCAGGCCCTGACACTGGGTTTCGGGCACCTGGAGACACGCAGTCCCACCCACTCCTTCTCCGCAGAGACAGGCCGTGAGCCCCTACACCGAGACCTAGCTGGGCTACTCTGAACCTCTTCCACCACGCTGGGCTGGAAGACACCTCAGCCACTACTTTTGGAATCACTCCCCAATGCAAGCTCCCTATCCCAGATAACTCACACCCAATCAACCAGCAAGCTCCTTATTTCAGAGAACTCACACCATTCATCCACACACACACCCCCCAGACTAGTAAGACAGTTTCTACCGCCCCTGATTTCTCAACCTGACCACCACGTGACACAGGTACTATTACTCTGGGAACTGGGAATGGGACATTCACATTCATCCAGCGCATTACACATTCATCCCCAAACCCCTCCCAAGACTGGTAAGACAGTTTCTACCGCCCCTGATTTCTCAACCTGACCACCACGTGACACAGGTACCACTACCCCGGGAACTGGGAATGGGAATACATGCACTGGACACACATCTGCTGCCACCACTGGATCCCACCCTCTGGTGAATCCAGAAAACACAACGCACTAAGGGGGATGATCTACCCTCCCGAGCTAGGGACACCTAACTCACAGTGCACAAGAACACATTTCCAAAGAAATGACATTTAAAAGCAAACTTTAAAACAATAATCCCTATACCATGTGATTTATCTAAATGCAGAGTTTTGTAGTGCGGCCAGTTGCTGCTGCGGTACAGCGCAAATGCAAGTCCAAATCCCACCGCTGATCACCAATGTTAGAAATGGGATTTCTGGTTGGCTGAGGCTTGCACCAAAGCCAGGCAGAAACCACCACTCTAGTCAGGGCTGGGGAGTTACACGCCAAAGATAACCCCTGCTCACCCCCTTGGTAGCTTGGCACGAGCAGACAGGCTTATCCCTGAGGCGATGTGTAAAGCGTTTGCGCGCGCACCCAGCAACAACACCCAAGGCCCACCACAAAGGAAACTCCACACAAGGTATTCTATAAAAATAGCCTTTGTATTATACACAACACATCAGATAAAAACACACACTTTACAATGTGCCAACAGGCACGGGCAGAATTTACAAGGGATTATATATACAGGGGACAGGGCCACATGGACCACTGTCAGGAATTAGCACTTAGAACATAGCACAAATCACCAATGGTAAACGTAGAACATAACACAGAGTAACTGTAGAGCACAACCAGTCTCTACTGGCGCAACAATGACCTCAGCGTCATCACACTAGCATCAGGTATAAAACCTATCCTGTATCTATCACAGGGGCATAAATCACATTATGCAATTCTCATTGGTCTAACTCATTAGACCTAACCACCTAGCTATAACTATACTAGGGGCGCACATCGCACAGGGAAGTACATTCTCCCTACCATCAACCTAAGCAGGTAAAACAACCTTCTAGGCAGAAATAACCACATTTAGAGGTATCAGACACAGGGTGCGCAAAACATGCTATATACAATACATTTCCTAGCACCCAAAAGCACATTAGCATGAATCGCAATAACACCTCAATCCCATTAGAGTCCAGGACGCACCAGAACCTAAACGTAGCAGCTGCCCACTACTTGCTGGGCAGCTGGGGACAAACACAGGGCCTAAACGCTGCAGCTGGCACTAAGTGCTGCGCAGCTGTGGAAGGTAAATAGGGGCCTGGGCTCTCAAATGGCCCATGACACAATGTCACAACGTGGGAGCCCTCTAGGCTCTAGAAACAACATGTCCCCAAGTCCCCCTGGGACTTCTAAATATCACATGGCCCCCTGAAACGTAGAGCGCACGGGCGCTTTAAACTAAGCATGTCCCCAAATTGGAGCCTCTCTGGGCTCTAGAATAATCATGTTCCCACACGAGGAACTGGCACCCGTCGTGGGAGCGCAGGAGCGCTCTAAAACAAATCAGTCCCCCACGTGGGAGCCCCGCAGGCTCGGGAACCAACTGTGCCCCGCATTGGAGCGCCCTGGTGAAAATAGTACTGGCACTACGTGTGCTATGAGAATCCCACTCCGGGACTCCGGGATTCCTGGCCCAGCAACGTTGGAGCAGCCCCCTATCAGGCGGGGGCTGCTCAGCACATGGGGAGTGACTCTGTGCCTCAACCGGCACACCCAACACCAACGGAGCCCGCCCCCCAGCCCTGCTTCACTCACCGGGCTTCGGGCAGGACTCTCCATCACTCGCGGTGGGGGCAGGCACCGGCAATGTGCCTCGAGCCCCCTCCGCCTCTCCTTCCTACTCGTGGGCGCCGGTGGGGCTCTCCCCAGTCATGGGAGCCCCATACGAGTCAGCGCCAGGCTTCTCTTCGGGCCGGGACTTCGAAGTGGAGCCTCGCAAGCTCCAGGCGGCCGCCTCCCATCAAAATGGCGGCACTTCCGCTTCCGTCCCGCGGCCCCGCCCACAACCAGGCGGGCCGCGGACTCGGCGGCGGTTTTTAAATGCAGCTCGGGCCGCGGTGGTGATTCCTGTGGCGGGCAAAGTGCGGGGTGGGCACCCGTCATTTTAAATAAGTAAATAAGCGGGGTAGGCATCCGTATTACTCCTCCTCCTAGCACAAAGACGCAGGGTGGGCACCTGCACACCCAAGGCAAACAGATAAGCGGGGTGGGCACCCGCAAGGCACATATCAAGGGGGAATCCCTACGCTGGGGATTCCCTCTCTCGCTCGCAGCAGCGCTGTGCTGTGAGGCCCACGCGCTCCCAGGGCGCTTGGCAGGCTAACAAGCCTTGGTAAAGCAAAAGGAGAAAACGGTCCCAGATGTCCTTACATACAGAAATGGAGCAGAAAAGCTCCCAGCAAAGAGGCCTTCAGAAAGTAAGGGGCAAGGGCAAAAAGAATGGTCCCAGAAGTCCTCCAGCGTCCAGGGCATCCAGGGGCTGGGCAGGGCCCAGGGAGGCAAGCCCTCCCCTGGGCCCCAGCAGCAGCACGCCCCTGGTAGATTCGAGTTGGAACAAGAACATTTTGTAAGGGGACACAGCCCCTTTTTAAACACCAAATCCCTTTGTCTGGGTTCAGGGTGAGGGGGAAAACCAGTTGCAGCTGGTTGGGGAGCACCCTTGATGTGCTCAGCCCCTCACTCTATTCATTGGCAGGGCTAGGGTCGTCAGTCGCACCACAGGGGGCGGAGCCAGCAGTGTGTGGAGAAAACCCTGCCCTATTCAGGTCCAAGGTGCACTCCTCCCCAGCCATCAGCATGCTAATCTCACACTCACCACTGGGGCAGACCCAACCAGACTCCTGGAGCCAGGCTCACCAGCCAGCTCCAGCCAATCACACGCCAGACGCACTGCACACAGAAGTGCCCACTTCTAGAAGTGGCACTTCCACACTAGGTACATGCACGCCGCACACATCATCGCGCAGCATTCACTCCCACGAGTCCGCACATACCAAACTCGGGCCTGCACACCCCACGCATCAGGAACTACTAGGGACACATACATTCCCCATGCATTCCTATGGGAGGGCAGGCCTATCTCACCACATGCACTCAGAGCACGCACGCACTTTACCCTGGGACACAGGGAAAGTGCGCAGGAACCAAACAAATCACCACACCAAGTCACCAATAAAAAGCAAAAAGTTCAGGGGTGAACCTGCCAGAAGGGCCAAGTCCAACATTTCCCTTACTTTTGCAAGGGATTCTGGATAACAGACAATGTTGGGAGGCAGTCAAGTCACCCCATCCTGGATTCCCCTGGGTGTCTAGTTTACAAAAATGTATAGGTTTGCTAGGTTTCCCTAGGTGCCGGCAGGGCTAGGGTTCAAAAACTACAGCTAGTCCCTTTGCCAAAAAAGGGTCATTTTTCACTGCAAAATTGAGGTGTGACCACTTTGCGTTTTGCGCCGTTTCCTGTCGCGGGCACTATGCCGACCCGCACAAGTGAGGTACCATTTTTCTCGTAGGACTTTGGGGAACGCGGGGTGCATGGAAATTTGTGGATTCACGCAGCTTCCAAAACTTTCCATCACAGAAATGTGGGGAAAATGTGTTTTTTTTGTCAATTTTTTACGTTTGCAAGGGATTCTGGGTAACAGACCATGGTGGGAGGCAGTCAAGTCACCCCATCCTGGATTCCCCTGGGTGTCTAGTTTTCAAAAATGTATAGGTTTGCTAGGTTTCCCTAGGTGCCGGCAGGGCTAGGGTTCAAAAACTACAGCTCGTCATTTTGCCAAAAAAGGGTAATTTTTCACTGCAAAATTGAGGTGTGACCACGTTGCGTTTTGCGCCGTTTCCTGTCGCGGGCACTATGCCGACCCGCACAAGTGAGGTACCATTTTTCTCGTAGGACATTGGGGAACGCGGGGTGGGTGGAAATTTGTGGATCCACGCAGATTCCAGAACTTTCCATCACAGAAATGTGGGGAAAATGTGTTTTTTTTGTCAATTTTTTAGGTTTGCAAGGGATTCTGGGTAACAGACCATGGTGGGAGGCAGTCAAGTCACCCCATCCTGGATTCCCCTGGGTGTCTAGTTTTCAAAAATGTATAGGTTTGCTAGGTTTCCCTAGGTGCCGGCAGGGCTAGGGTTCAAAAACTACAGCTAGTCACTTTGCCAAAAAGGGGTCATTTTTCACTGCAAAATTGAGGTGTGACCACGTTGCGTTTTGCGCCGTTTCCTGTCGCGGGCACTATGCCGACCCGCACAAGTGAGGTACCATTTTTCTTGTAGGACTTTGGGGAACGTGGGGTGGGTCGAAATTTGTGGATCCACGCAGGTTCCAGAACTTTCCAACACAGAAATGTGGGGAAAATGTGTTTTTTTTGTCAATTGTTTACGTTTGCAAGGGATTCTGGGTAACAGACCATGGTGGGAGGCAGTCAAGTCAACCCATCCTGGATTCCCCTGGGTGTCTAGTTTTCAAAAATGTATAGGTTTGCTAGGTTTCCCTAGGTGCCGGCAGGGCTAGGGTTCAAAAACTACAGCTAGTCACTTTGCCAAAAAGGGGTCATTTTTCACTGCAAAATTGAGGTGTGACCACGTTGCGTTTTGCGTCGTTTCCTGTCGCGGGCACTATGCCGACCCGCACAAGTGAGGTACCATTTTTCTTGTAGGACTTTGGGGAACGCGGGGTGCGTGGAAATTTGTGGAGCCACGCAGCTTCCAGAACTTTCCAACACAGAAATGTGGGGAAAATGTGTTTTTTTTGTCAATTTTTTACGTTTGCAAGGGATTCTGGGTAACAGACCATGGTGGGAGGCAGTCAAGTCACCCCATCCTGGATTCCCCTGGGTGTCTAGTTTTCAAAAATGTATAGGTTTGCTAGGTTTCCCTAGGTGCCGGCAGGGCTAGGGTTAAAAAACTACAGCTCGTCACTTTGCCAAAAAAGGGTCATTTTTCACCGCAAAATTGAAGTGTGACAACGTTGCGTTTTGCGCCGTTTCCTGTCGCGGGCACTAGGCCGACCCGCACAAGTGAGGTACCATTTTTCTCGTAGGACTTTGGGGAACGCGGGGTGGGTGGAAATTTGTGGATCCACGCAGATTCCAGAACTTTCCATCACAGAAATGTGGGGAAAATGTGTTTTGTTTGTCAATTTTTTACGTTTGCAAGGGATTCTGGATAACAGACCATGGTGGGAGGCAGTCAAGTCACCCCATCCTGGATTCCCCTGGGTGTCTAGTTTACAAAAATGTATAGGTTTGCTAGGTTTCCCTAGGTGCCGGCAGGGCTAGGGTTCAAAAACTACAGCTAGTCACTTTGCCAAAATAGGGTCATTTTTCACTGCAAAATTGAGGTGTGACCACGTTGCGTTTTGCGCCGTTTCCTGTCGCGGGCACTATGCCGACCCGCACAAGTGAGGTACCATTTTTCTCTTAGGACTTTGGGGAACGCGGGGTTGGTGGAAATTTGTGGATCCACGCAGATTCCAGAACTTTCCATCACAGAAATGTGGGGAAAATGTGGTTTTTTTGTCAATTGTTTATGTTTGCAAGGGATTCTGGGTAACAGACCATGGTGGGAGGCAGTCAAGTCACCCCATCCTGGATTCCCCTGGGTGTCTAGTTTTCAAAAATGTATAGGTTTGCTAGGTTTCCCTAGGTGCCGGCAGGGCTAGGGTTCAAAAACTACAGCTCGTCACTTTGCCAAAAAAGGGTCATTTTTCACTGCAAAATTGAGGTGTGACCATGTTGCGTTTTGCGCCGTTTCCTGTCGCGGGCACTATGCCGACCCGCACAAGTAAGGTACCATTTTTCTCGTAGGACTTTGGGGAACGCGGGGTGGGTGGAAATTTGTGGATCCACGCAGATTCCAGAACTTTCCATCACAGAAATGTGGGGAAAATGTTTTTATTGTCAATATTTTACGTTTGCAAGGGATTCTGGGTAACAGACCATGGTGGGAGGCAGTCAAGTCACCCCATCCTGGATTCCCCTGGGTGTCTAGTTTTCAAAAATGTATAGGTTTGCTAGGTTTCCCTAGGTGCCGGCAGGGCTAGGGTTCAAAAACTACAGCTCGTCATTTTGCCAAAAAAGGGTCATTTTTCCCTGCAAAATTGAGGTGTGACCACGTTGCGTTTTGCGCCGTTTCCTGTCGCGGGCACTATGCCGACCCGCACAAGTGAGGTACCATTTTTCTCGTAGGACATTGGGGAACGCGGGGTGGGTGGAAATTTGTGGATCCACGCAGATTCCAGAACTTTCCATCACAGAAATATGGGGAAAATGTGTTTTTTTTGTCAATTTTTTAGGTTTGCAAGGGATTCTGGGTAACAGACCATGGTGGGAGGCAGTCAAGTCACCCCATCCTGGATTCCCCTGGGTGTCTAGTTTTTAAAAATGTATAGGTTTGCTAGGTTTCCCTAGGTGCCGGCAGGGCTAGGGTTCAAAACCTACAGCTCGTCACTTTGCCAAAAAAGGGTCATTTTTCACTGCAAAATTGAGGTGTGACCACGTTGCGTTTTGCGCCGTTTCCTGTCGCGGGCACTAGGCCGACCCGCATAAGTGAGGTACCATTGTTCTCGTAGGACTTTGGGGATCGCGGGGTGGGTGGAAATTTGTAGATCCACGCAGATTCCAGAACTTTCCATCACAGAAATGTGGGGAAAATGTGGTTTTTTTGTCAATTATTTACGTTTGCAAGGGATTCTGGGTAACAGACCATGGTGGGAGGCAGTCAAGTCACCCCATCCTGGATTCCCCTGGGTGTCTAGTTTACAAAAATGTATAGGTTTGCTAGGTTTCCCTAGGTGCCGGCAGGGCTAGGGTTCAAAAACTACAGCTCGTCACTTTGCCAAAAAAGGGTCAATTTTCACTGCAAAATTGAGGTGTGACCACGTTGCGTTTTGCGCCGCTTCCTGTCGCGGGCACTAGGCCGACCCGCACAAGTGAGGTACCATTTTTCTTGTAGGACTTTGGGGAACGCGGGGTGGGTGGAAATTTGTGGATCCACGCAAATTCCAGAACTTTCCATCACAGAAATGTGGGGAAAATGTGTTTTTTTTGTCAATTTTTTACTTTTGCAAGGGATTCTGGATAACAGACAATGGTGGGAGGCAGTCAAGTCACCCCATCCTGGATTCCCCTGGGTGTCTAGTTTTCAAAAATGTATAGGTTTGCTAGGTTTCCCTAGGTGCCGGCAGGGCTAGGGTTAAAAAACTACAGCTCGTCACTTTGCCAAAAAAGGGTCATTTTTCACCGCAAAATTGAAGTGTGACAACGTTGCGTTTTGCGCCGTTTCCTGTCGCGGGCACTAGGCCGACCCGCACAAGTGAGGTACCATTTTTCTCGTAGGACTTTGGGGAACGCGGGGTGGGTGGAAATTTGTGGATCCACGCAGATTCCAGAACTTTCCATCACAGAAATGTGGGGAAAATGTGTTTTGTTTGTCAATTTATTACGTTTGCAAGGGATTGTGGATAACAGACCATGGTGGGAGGCAGTCAAGTCACCCCATCCTGGATTCCCCTGGGTGTCTAGTTTACAAAAATGTATAGGTTTGCTAGGTTTCCCTAGGTGCCGGCAGGGCTAGGGTTCAAAAACTACAGCTAGTCACTTTGCCAAAAAAGGGTCATTTTTCACTGCAAAATTGAGGTGTGACCACGTTGCGTTTTGCGCCGTTTCCTGTCGCGGGCACTATGCCGACCCGCATAAGTGAGGTACCATTTTTCTCTTAGGACTTTGGGGAATGCGGGGTGGGTGGAAATTTGTGGATCCACGCAGATTCCAGAACTTTCCATCACAGAAATGTGGGGAAAATGTGTTTTTTTTGTCAATTGTTTACGTTTGCAAGGGATTCTAGGTAACAGACCATGGTGGGAGGCAGTCAAGTCACCCCATCCTGGATTCCCCTGGGTGTCTAGTTTTCAAAAATGTATAGGTTTGCTAGGTTTCCCTAGTGCCGGCAGGGCTAGCGTTCAAAAACTACAGCTCGTCACTTTGCCAAAAAAGGGTCATTTTTCACTGCAAAATTGAGGTGTGACCATGTTGCGTTTTGCGCCGTTTCCTGTCGCGGGCACTATGCCGACCCGCACAAGTAAGGTACCATTTTTCTCGTAGGACTTTGGGGAACGCGGGGTGGGTGGAAATTTGTGGATCCACGCAGATTCCAGAACTTTCCATCACAGAAATGTGGGGAAAATGTTTTTATTGTCAATATTTTACGTTTGCAAGGGATTCTGGGTAACAGACCATGGTGGGCGGCAGTCAAGTCACCCCTTCCTGGATTCCCCTGGGTGTCTAGTTTTCAAAAATGTATAGGTTTGCTAGGTTTCCCTAGGTGCCGGCAGGGCTAGGGATCAAAAACTACAGCTCGTCATTTTGCCAAAAAAGGGTCATTTTTCCCTGCAAAATTGAGGTGTGACCACGTTGCGTTTTGCGCCGTTTCCTGTCGCGGGCACTATGCCGACCCGCACAAGTGAGGTACCATTTTTCTCGTAGGACATTGGGGAACGCGGGGTGGGTGGAAATTTGTGGATCCACGCAGATTCCAGAACTTTCCATCACAGAAATATGGGGAAAATGTGTTTTTTTTGTCAATTTTTTAGGTTTGCAAGGGATTCTGGGTAACAGACCATGGTGGGAGGCAGTCAAGTCACCCCATCCTGGATTCCCCTGGGTGTCTAGTTTTTAAAAATGTATAGGTTTGCTAGGTTTCCCTAGGTGCCGGCAGGGCTAGGGTTCAAAACCTACAGCTCGTCACTTTGCCAAAAAAGGGTCATTTTTCACTGCAAAATTGAGGTGTGACCACGTTGCGTTTTGCGCCGTTTCCTGTCGCGGGCACTAGGCCGACCCGCATAAGTGAGGTACCATTTTTCTCGTAGGACTTTGGGGATCGCGGGGTGGGTGGAAATTTGTAGATCCACGCAGATTCCAGAACTTTCCATCACAGAAATGTGGGGAAAATGTGTTTTTTTTGTCAATTATTTACGTTTGCAAGGGATTCTGGGTAACAGACCATGGTGGGAGGCAGTCAAGTCACCCCATCCTGGATTCCCCTGGGTGTCTAGTTTACAAAAATGTATAGGTTTGCTAGGTTTCCCTAGGTGCCGGCAGGGCTAGGGTTCAAAAACTACAGCTCGTCACTTTGCCAAAAAAGGGTCCATTTTCACTGCAAAATTGAGGTGTGACCACGTCGCGTTTTGCGCCGTTTCCTGTCGCGGGCACTAGGCCGACCCGCACAAGTGAGGTACCATTTTTCTTGTAGGACTTTGGGGAACGCGGGGTGGGTGGAAATTTGTGGATCCACGCAAATTCCAGAACTTTCCATCACAGAAATATGGGGAAAATGTGGTTTTTTTGTCAATTTTTTAGGTTTGCAAGGGATTCTGGGTAACAGACCATGGTGGGAGGCAGTCAAGTCACCCCATCCTGGATTCCCCTGGCTGTCTAGTTTTCAAAAATGTATAGGTTTGCTAGGTTTCCCTAGGTGCCGGCAGGGCTAGGGTTCAAAAACTACAGCTAGTCACTTTGCCAAAAATGGGTCATTTTTCACTGCAAAATTGAGGTGTGACCACGTTGCGTTTTGCGCCATTTCCTGTCGCGGGCACTATGCCGACCCGCACAAGTGAGGTACCATTTTTCTCGTAGGACTTTGGGGAACGCGGGGTGCGTGGAAATTTGTGGATCCACGCAGCTTCCAGAACTTTCCATCACAGAAATGTGGGGAAAATGTGTTTTTTTTGTCAATTTTTTATGTTTGCAAGGGATTCTGGGTAACAGACCATGGTGGGAGGCAGTCAAGTCACCCCATCCTGGATTCCCCTGGGTGTCTAGTTTTTAAAAATGTATAGGTTTGCTAGGTTTCCCTAGGTGCCGGCAGGGCTAGGGTTCAAAAACTACAGCTAGTCACTTTGCCAAAAAAGGGTCATTTTTCACTGCAAAATTGAGATGTGACCACGTTGCGTTTTGCGCCGTTTCCTGTCGCGGGCACTAGGCCGACCCGCACAAGTGAGGTACCATTTTTCTCGTAGGACTTTGGGGAACGTGGGGTGGGTGGAAATTTGTGGATCCACGCAGATTCCAGAACTTTCCATCACAGAAATGTGGGGAAAATGTTTTTTTTGTCAATATTTTACGTTTGCAAGGGATTCTGGGTAACAGACCATGGTGGGAGGCAGTCAAGTCACCCCATCCTGGATTCCCCTGGGTGTCTAGTCTTTAAAAATGTATAGGTTTGCTAGGTTTCCCTAGGTGCCGGCAGGGCTAGGGTTCAAAAACTACAGCTAGTCACTTTGCCAAAAAGGGGTCATTTTTCACTGCAAAATTGAGGTGTGACCACGTTCCGTTTTGCGCCGTTTCCTGTCGCGGGCACTATGCTGACCCGCACAAGTGAGGTACCATTTTTCTTGTAGGACTTTGGGGAACACGGGGTGCGTGGAAATTTGTGGATCCACGCAGATTCCAGAACTTTCCATCACAGAAATGTGGGGAAAATGTGTTTTTTTTGTCAATTGTTTACGTTTGCAAGGGATTCTGGGTAACAGACCATGGTGGGAGGCAGTCAAGTCACCCCATCCTGGATTCCCCTGGGTGTCTAGTTTTCAAAAATGTATAGGTTTGCTAGGTTTCCCTAGGTGCCGGCAGGGCTAGGGTTCAAAAACTACAGCTCATCACTTTGCCAAAAAAGGGTCATTTTTCACTGCAAAATTGAGGTGTGACCACGTTGCGTTTTGCGCCGTTTCCTGTCGCGGGCACTAGGCCGACCCGCACAAGTGAGGTACCATTTTTCTCGTAGGACTTTGGGGAACGTGGGGTGGGTGGAAATTTGTGCATCCACGCTGATTCCAGAACTTTCCATCACAGAAATGTGGGGAAAATGTTTTTTTTGTCAATATTTTACGTTTGCAAGGGATTCTGGGTAACAAACCATGGTGGGAGGCAGTCAAATCACCCCATCCTGGATTCCCCTGGGTGTCTAGTTTTCAAAAATGTATAGGTTTGCTAGGTTTCTCTAGGTGCCGGCAGGGCTAGGGTTAAAAAACTACAGCTCATCACTTTGCCAAAAAAGGGTCATTTTTCACTGCAAAATTGAGGTGTGACCACGTTGCGTTTTGCGCCGTTTCCAGTCGCGGGCACTATGCCGACCCGCACAAGTGAGGTACCATTTTTCTTGTAGGACTTTGGGGAACGCGGGGTGCATGGAAATTTGTGGATCCACGCAGATTCCAGAACTTTCCATCACAGAAATGTGGGGAAAATGTGTTTTTTTTGTCAATTGTTTACATTTGCAAGGGATTCTGGGTAACAGACCATGGTGGGAGGCAGTCAAGTCACCCCATCCTGGATTCCCCTGGGTGTCTAGTTTTCAAAAATGTATAGGTTTGCTAGGTTTCCCTAGGTGCCGGCAGGGCTAGGGTTCAAAAACTACAGCTCGTCACTTTGCCAAAAAAGGGTCATTTTTCACGGCAAAATTGAGGTGTGACCACGTTGCGTTTTGTGCCGTTTCCTGTCGCGGGCACTAGGCCGACCCGCACAAGTGAGGTACCATTTTTCTCGTAGGACTTTGGGGAATGCGGGGTGGGTGGAAATTTGTGGATCCACGCAGATTCCAGAACTTTCCATCACAGAAATGTGGGAAAAATGTGTTTTTTTTGTCAATTTTTTACGTTTGCAAGGGATTCTGGATAACAGACCATTGTGGGAGGCAGTCAAGTCACCCCATCCTGGATTCCCCTGGTTGTCTAGTTTACAAAAATGTATAGGTTTGCTAGGTTTCCCTAGGTGCCGGCAGGGCTAGGGTTCAAAAACTACAGCTCGTCATTTTGCCAAAAAAGGGTCATTTTTCACTGCAAAATTGAGGTGTGACCACGTTGCGTTTTGCGCCGTTTCCTGTCGCGGGCTGTGAGAAGTTGGCCTGGTATATGATGCTCACTAGTTAAAGTGATCACCTTGTACCATGCCAAGCAACCCTTATGGTGTGGTTGTAAGTCAACCTTTTCGGACTAGCTGCCCTAGTGGTAGCGTAGGCTAAGCAGTCTTTGAGGCTAAACTCGTGAAGCGTGTTAAGCCAGCTGTTTTACCAAATGTAACCCCCTTTTATACCAATGAAAGGACACCACACAGATATATATTCAAAATATATATGTATTTAATTCTCAAAGTAACCCCTAGTCTCTTTATGAGCACAGGAGCACAAATCGTCAAACAAGATTACAGTAGAATACACAGAAGTTGCACTTTATATGGATAGGCCCTGGTGGCCGCTCAAACCATATACTAAAATAGTGGTATAAGTACCACGAACAGAAAAGGGAAAAGGCCTAGGGCCTCTAGAATCGCTGGGCCTACAAGGAGCTAACTTCAGTTAGTGACCAGGAGGTCCACGGGTGGCGTGTGCAGAGCAAATAGTCACACGCGTGCTCCCATAGGTTTCAATGGGTGCGTAAAAAGTACAAAGTTACTGCAAAGAGGATGTTCCGGATGGACTAGGAACTCAAGATTTGGAACACAGGCACTAGAGATGTAATACTACACTTGGGCACAGGTGTGCCAGCTTTACCTCACCCACAGGAAGCGGGTGCATAGGCCTCGAAGTGCGTCGGGTTTCTTCTATCTGTTCCGTGGAGCCTGAAGACAAGGATGCTGCAGGCGGTCGGTCCGGGAGAGATGCAGTGGATCCAAGAGTGGATCGGAGATGTTGAAGACCTGTAAGCAGAGGGGACAGTGTTCACAGTCACTAGCCAGTGACCAGCGTGGCACCAGGTGGGTACCAGGCAATGTCGGGTGCAAACAGGAAGAAAGGTGTAGCTTGTCTCTGCAGCCACGTGGTCCCTGGAGGTCGACGACATCCAGGAGTCGGTTCACGAGCTGTCCCACGCAGGCTCTCGCTGTCGGCGGTGTCGGCGACTTGATCGAAGCAAACAAGCCTTGGCAAAAGCAATTGTTGTAGGAGATGAAATAAGCTGATGGTTCTGACCAGCAAGGTCAGAAGGTCTGCTCCTTTGGAGGGGAGCAAGGGCCAGTCTGGAGCAACCAGACCAGCAGTGTATTTTGTAGAGTTCGTCGCCAAGATGGCTACTAGCCAGCGGGCCAGCAACCGGTTAGGCGCGTCGAGTGGCAAAATGCAGAAGGGCCCCACGCAGATCGTGGAGATGCTGGAGGGCTCACCTTTGGTGCAGATGCTGCTCGGGGGTTGGGCTTCTCAGATCCCAAAGCACAACTTGGAGGGAGCCTCGGTTGTTGCACTTGTCAGCTTGTCGTGGTCGTTTCAAGATGGCTGGCTCCACGTGTCTCGGTGCCTCCACGGGTCTCCTCTTTTCAGGGACTGTGGATCGGGCGGTGAGAGGTCTGGAGGTCCAGGTCTTGTCAGTCTCTGGGCTCGGGCTCCGGCGGGAGGCGGCGGCAAAGTAGACGTTGATTCGCTGGATGGTGCTTGCGTTAGCAAGGTGGTCACTCCCTGACCACAGGGGAGATTGGCTTCAGTCCTCTGTGCAGCAGAGCGTCGAAGTTCCCGTCTTCTTCTTAGTGTTAAGTTGATTCCAGGATGTCTGAAGTCTTAGGACACAGCTCCTACCTTTAAGCGGATTCTAGGGGCCGGACTACCTGCTAGGTCCCTCCCTATGGGTGGGACCAGGAAGGGGGGTGGTTACACCCCCAATCCTTTGTCCAGCTCGCCCCAGGCCCAGGACTGGTGTGCCCCAGGACCGGTTTGAACTGGCATATGCACCGAGGCTCCTTGTGAGCCACAGGCATGTCTGGTTTCTTTCAAGCCCTACCTGACCAATACACAAAATCCTGTCTGGGGTGGTGCACGCACCTCCCCTGGCAGGAAACCCTTTGTCCACACCTCCCAAGCTGGAAGGACTCCCAGCAGCAGGAGGGCAGACTTGTGTCTGTGGTGGCAGCATCCATTTTGTGGAGCTGAGGCTATGTCTGATTTTACCCGGGTTTCAGGTACTGTACATGTCGTGTCCCTCTAGAAGGGTGGAATGCTAACCCCGTCGCCAGAATTGGCGAGGGGTTAGTATTCCAATTCGTATGACACCTTACTCGACATGTTTTGATAAAGCCAAACCAAAGATAGCATTTAACCGCGAGGTTCATAATGCACTTAAGAGTATATGGTATGACGATATCTGGAAACAGTAGAAGGAAGTTGTTCCGACCACTGCAGACAGGCTCAGCTCATGCCAGAGCACCATCTCACATGGAACCAAGCACTCTGCCTTCAGGATTGTTAAGGCCTGCCATAGGAGTGACTTATAGGTTACCAGGTGTCCCATTTAAGGTTAGGTATAGGTATACTACACCTAAGTAAGAGGTGATTACACCAACTTACCCCAGCTGAGTGATCAGCCAGTTGTGTCAAATTGTTAGGCCAAGCCTGGGGTGGCATAATACATGCTTCAGCCCTTGGCAGGCCTTGGGTACACCAATGCCCTGGGTACCTAGTGTACACTGGTACAGGGGGTGACAGGGTGATCCACTTCCAATTGGTTATGCACCTAGGGTGCATAGTTTTAATTTAGTAGAGAGAACAGCAGGCTGGGGGTCTGATTGGCAGGCCCACAGCCTCAATATGTCAAAAACCAGTAAAGCAAAAAGCAAAAATTTGGGGTGACCATAGGATAGCAGACCCTACTCTCCTACACAACCCCCCCCCAAACGCTGGGACATTAAACTAGCCTTGACCAGTCTCGTCTTCATGTCCTAAGTGGAAGTACCTGGAGAGACCATCTGCATTCCCATGGTCAGTACCTGGCCGGTGCTCCACTGGAAAGTCCATCCCCTGTAGGGAAATGGACCACCTAAGCAGTTTGGGGTTTTCACCCTTCATCTGATTTAGCCACAATAGGGGCTTATGGTCGGTCTGAATCTTGAAGTGAGTGCCAAACAAGTATGGCCTCAGCTTCTTCAGGGCCTACACCACAGCAAAGGCCTCCCTCTCAATAGCTGACCAATTCTTCTCTCTGGGGGTCAACCTTCTGCTAATAAAAGCAATGGGTTGGTCTTGACCATCTACATTAAGTTGTGACAGCACAGCTCCCACACCCAACTCAGAAGCATCTGTTTGGACAATAAACTCTTTGGAGTAGTCAGGACTTTTCAGGATAGGTGCAGAGCACATGGCCTCCTTCAGGTCATCAAATGCCTTTTGACAGCTTACTGTCCACTGAACCTTTTTGGGCATCTTCTTGGATGTCAGATCATTAAGAGGAGTCACAATGGACCCATAGTTCTTAACAAACTTCCTGTAGTACCCAGTCAAGCCCAAGAAAGCTCGAACTTGAGTCTGGGTGGTTGGAGGGGACCAGTCCTTGATGGATTGTATCTTACTCACCAGTGGTTGAACTTGGCCTCCACCTACAAGGTGGCCCAAATATACAACCTTACTCTGCCCTATCTGGCACTTAGTAGCCTTGATAGTGAGGCCTGCCCTTTGCAGAGCCTCAAGAGCCTTCTTCAGGTGGATCAGGTGATCCTCCCAGGTGGTGCTGAAGACAGCAATGTCATCAAGATATGCTGCGCAAAAGTCATCCAACCCAGTAAGGACTTGATTCACCAGCCTTTGGAAGGTGGCAGGTGCATTCTTCAGACCAAAGGGCATCACCACAAACTGGTAGTGCCCACCTGGGGTTGAGAATGCTGTTTTGGCCTTAGACTCCTCAGCTAATCTGATTTGCCAATAGCCAGCTGTTAAGTCAAATGTGCTCAAAAACTTTGCAGAAGCTAGTTTGTCTATGAGCTCATCTGCCCTTGGAATAGGGTGTGCATCTGTCCTGGTGACAGCATTGAGTCCTCTGTAATCCACACAGAACCTCATCTCTCTCTTGCCATCTTTGGTGTGAGGTGTGGGGACCAGAACCACTGGGCTAGCCCAGGGGCTCTCTGAGGGTTCAATGACACCTAATTCCAGCATTTTATGTACCTCAGCCTTTATACAGTCCCTGACGTGGTCAGGTTGTCTGTAAAGCTTGTTCTTTACAGGCAGACTGTCACCAGTGTCCACCACATGGGTACACCAGTCAGTTTGACTAGGTATCAAGGAAAACATATGTGAAAATGATTGTAGAACCTGTCTACATTCAGTCTGCTGATGGGCAGTGAGGTTGCCTCCAAGGGTCACTCCTTCAACTGAGCCATCTTCAGGGTTCTGAGACAACAGGTCTGGGAGAGGGTCACTCTCTTCCTCCTGTCCCTCATCTGTAGCCATGAGCAAGCCCATGTCTGCCCTGTCAACATATGCTTTAAGCCTGTTAACATGGAGTACCCTGTGGGGACTCCTGGGAGTTCCTAGGTCGACCAAGTAGGTGACCTCTCCCTTCTTTTCCAGGATTGTATGGGGTCCAGACCATTTGTCTTGGAGTGCTGCTGGGGCCACTGGCTCCAACACCCATACCTTCTGTCCTGGCTGAAACTCAACCAAGACAGCCTTTTGGTCATGCCAAGCTTTCTGTAAGGCCTGGCTTGCCTCAAGGTTTTTGGATGCCTTCTCCATATACTCAGCCATCCTGGAGCGGAGACCAAGTACATAGTCCACTATGTCTAGCTTAGGCTTTTTGAGAGGTAACTCCCATCCTTCCTTCACCAAACACAGTGGGCCTCTTACAGGGTGCCCAAACAACAATTCAAAGGGGCTGTAGCCAACTCCTTTTTGTGGGACCTCTCTGTAAGCAAACAGAAGGCAGGGTAGAAGGATGTCCCATCTTCGCCTGAGCTTTTCAGGTAATCCTTTGATCATACCCTTTAGGGTCTTGTTGAATCTCTCAACAAGCCCATTGCATTGTGGGTGATAAGGGGTGGTGAATTTGTAGTTGACACCACATTCCTTCCACATAGCTGTCAAGTATCCTGACATAAAGTTGGTACCTCTGTCAGATACTACCTCCTTAGGAAACCCCACTCTGGAGAATACTCCCAGCAGGGCCCTGGCCACAACAGGAGCTGTAGTGGTCCTAAGGGGAATTGCCTCTGGATACCTGGTGGCATGATCCACTACCACCAGTATAAATCTGTGCCCAGATGCAGTGGGAGGATCCATGGGACCCACTATGTCTATTCCCACTCTTTCAAAGGGGACCCCCACCACAGGTAGTGGTATTAGGGGGGCCTTTGTTGTGCCACCTGATTTGCCACTGGCTTGGCAGGTCACACAGGAGCGACAAAACTCCTTTGTATCTTCATTCATATGAGGCCAGTGAAAGTGAGGGACAAGCCTGTCCCAAGTCTTGTTCTGGCCTAAGTGTCCTGCTAAAGGAATATCATGGGCCAAGGTAAGAAGGAAGCCCCTAAATTGCAGAGGTATAACCAACCTCCTGGTAGCACCAGGCTTGGGGTCTCTAGCCTCTGAATAAAGGAGCCCTTCATCCCAATACACTTTATGGGTACCTTGAGCATTCCCAGCAGCCTCAGCAGCAGCCAGCTGTCTGAGGGGTTCAAGAGAGGGACAGGATAACTGAGCCTGCCTCAAGTCAGCCCTTGAAGGTCCCCCTGTCCCCAGAAACTCAACCTGATCAGGTTCAAGCTCTTCAGGGACAGTTCCTTCAGGGTCCTCTAGATCAGCTTCCTGGGAAGGCTGATCATCACTCTGAGGCAGGGGGGAAGGCACAGCCTTGACCCTCCTGTTCTTCTTCTTGGTAGGTGCTTGGTCCATTGTTCCAGGATCCAAGACCTGAGGTTCAGTGAGGAACTTTTGGGCCTGTGACCTAGTCACAGCAAGGACATGTGATGATATACCTAACATCTCTGCATGAGTCCTGTACTCCACTTCTGACCATAGAGAACTCTCTAGGTCATTGCCCAACAAACATTCTACTGGGAGGTCTGCACTAACCACAACCCTTTTGAGGCCAGTTACCCTTCCCCATGAGAAGTTAACAACTGCCACACTATGTGAAGTAGTGGCATTGCTGGCATTGGTCACCAGGTAGTTCTCACCTGGTATGTACTGTCCAGGGTCCACAAAGCCTGGTGTCACCATAGTGACACTGGCACATGTGTCCCTGTAGGCTTGAGCCACTTTGTCATTAATTAAAGGAGTCTGTCTGTACTTGCCCAGGTTACTGGGGCTCACAGTCAGGGACAAATCAATGTCCCCATCACAGATCAAGACTGCCTGTGTCAGGGTTCTGTCTAAGTCAGAATCTCCTTCAGTTCCCATAGTGATTCACACTACACCCTTTGTCTGGGGACCAACACTGCTAACAGTAGTACTGGGAGCAGGTGCCTTAGGGGCAACAGTGTTGGGGGCTCCACCCTTTTTGCAATCACTAGTCCAGTGAGTTGTATTTTTGCAATGATTGCACCAGGGTTTCTTTTGACCTTCTTTCTTCTTTTTGGACTGTTGTTGGGACCCACCCTCCTTAGCAGTAGTTTGGGGCCCTGTTGAAGACTTCTGGTCTTTAGATTTCTGATCTCCACCCTTTTGGTCTGTTTTCTTCTGATCACCCCCTTGGCCCTGGTTCTGGTTCTTTTGCTTAACCCTGGTTCTGACCCATTTGTCTGCCTTCTTTCCCAATTCTTGGGGAGAGGTCAGATCAGAGTCAACCAAGTGTTGATGCAGTTGCTGGTTTTGACAGTTATTTAAAATCTGTTCTCTCATCATCAAATTATACAATCCTGTAAAATCAGATACCTTACTTCCCAGCAACCAACCCTCCAAAGCCTTAGTGGCACATTCAACATATTCAGACCAGTCCTGAGTCTGTGTCTTTTGGGTGTCTCTGAACATTAACCTGTACTGTTCAGTGGTTAAGCCTAACCCATCTACCAGAACACTCTTCAGGACTCTGTAATTTCTGACATCCTCTTCTCTAACAGTGAGGAGTCTGTCTCTGCCTCTTCCTTCAAAGGAGAGCCAGAGGATTGCTGCCCACTGGTCTTCAGGAACCTGCTGTACTTTGCAGGCTCTCTCAAGAGCAGTTATCCATTTGTGGATGTCATCCCCACTTTTGTAGGGGGGCACAACCTTAGACAGGTTCCTATTATCAAATACCCTATCTTTGTCCTTAGGGACAATGCTGCCACCAGTGGGTATAGGCCCACTCTCTCTAGGTTGCCTAGCCTTGTTCAGTTTTTCTTCCATCAGGGCTACCTCTAGCTCCTGCTTCCTGATCCTCAGCTGGGCTTCCTGCATTCTGGCCTCATGTTCCCTCCTCTGAGGGGTGGTTATCCTTTTCCTGGAGTGACTTTGAGAGCCTCTAGAGCCATGGGAAGCATTGGAGTCACCTGAGCGATTCTTTTGCCTCCCAAGCCCTGTGTTAAGTCCACTGGGGAGATCCAATGGGGTAAACCCACTGTCAATCCCCAATAGCCTTAGTTTAGCTGGGCCAAGTATAACACTTGGCACTGGGCTAGTTCTCCCTTCATCATCACTACTTTCTGTATCCTCACCACTTTCCTCCCCTGTAGTATGATTCTCATCTAAGGGATAGCTATTGGAACTGGGTACCTCTGTAGCATCTTCAGAAGGGGGGCCTCCTGTTCCTGACCCTAAGGGGGCTAACTGGGAAGCTTTCCTGAGTTCTCTCTGATTCTCATCATTTTGTAAGAGTTCTCTGAGCTCAGCAGAGGTAGGGTTCTTGGGCTGTTTAAGGCCTCTACGAGTTGCCAAATGCCTGAGCTCATTCTGGTTAAGGGTAGCAAAGCTGGATGGTGCCCTCTGGGGGTCACTCTCAACAGAGATGGGTACAGTGGACCCCTCTGCCCCGGCCATTGCTCTTAAGTGTGGGTGGATGTGTTGCAATCTACCTACACTTGGGTTTACCTACTAAACCTATCTAGTAGTTGTAGTCAGGGTGTGCTACTCCCTTTGCTCTACAACAACTAAGTTCAGTAGAACTTATGTATATCTAATCTTGTTTTATATGTACCTACAGGTACCTATGTGATCTTTCAATTGGTAACCAAGAGATTACAATGGTAAAACACAGCAAGCTCAAATCCAACCGCTGCTCACCAATGTGAGAAGTTGGCCTGGTATATGATGCTCACTAGTTAAAGTGATCACCTTGTACCATGCCAAGCAACCCTTATGGTGTGGTTGTAAGTCAACCTTTTCGGACTAGCTGCCCTAGTGGTAGCGTAGGCTAAGCAGTCTTTGAGGCTAAACTCGTGAAGCGTGTTAAGCCAGCTGTTTTACCAAATGTAACCCCATTTTATACAAATGAAAGGACACCACACAGATATATATTCAAAATATATATGTGTGAGAAGTTGGCCTGGTATATGATGCTCACTAGTTAAAGTGATCACCTTGTACCATGCCAAGCAACCCTTATGGTGTGGTTGTAAGTCAACCTTTTCGGACTAGCTGCCCTAGTGGTAGCGTAGGCTAAGCAGTCTTTGAGGCTAAACTCGTGAAGCGTGTTAAGCCAGCTGTTTTACCAAATGCAACCCCCTTTTATACCAATGAAAGGACACCACACAGATATATATTCAAAATATATATGTATTTATTTCTCAAAGTAACCCCTAGTCTCTTTATGAGCACAGGAGCACAAATCGTCAAACAAGATTATCACAGAATACACAGAAGTTGCACGTTATATGGATAGGCCCTGGTGGCCACTCAAACCATATACTAAAATAGTGGTATAAGTACCACGAACAGAAAAGGGAAAAGGCCTAGGGCCTCTAGAATCGCTGGGCCTACAAGGAGCTAACGTCAGTTAGTGACCAGGAGGTCCACGGGTGGCGTGTGCAGAGCAAATAGTCACACGCGTGCTCCCATAGGTTTCAATGGGTGCGTAAAAAGTACAAAGTTACTGCAAAGAGGATCTTCCGGATGGACTAGGAACTCAAGATTTGGAACACAGGCACTAGAGATGTAATACTACACTTGGGCACAGGTGTGCCAGCTTTACCTCACCCACAGGAAGCGGGTGCATAGGCCTCGAAGTGCGTCGGGTTTCTTCTATCTGTTCCGTGGAGCTTGAAGACAAAGATGCTGCAGGCGGTCGGTCCGGGAGAGATGCAGTGGATCCAAGAGTGGATCGGAGATGTTGAAGACCTGTAAGCAGAGGGGACAGTGTTCACAGTCACTAGCCAGTGACCAGCGTGGCACCAGGTGGGTACCAGGCAATGTCGGGTGCAAACAGGAAGAAAGGGGTAGCTTGTCTCTGCAGCCACGTGGTCCCTGGAGGTCGACGACGTCCAGGAGTCAAGTCACAAGCTGTCCCACGCAGGATCTCGCTGTCGGCGGTGTCGGCGACTTGATCGAAGCAAACAAGCCTTGGCAAAAGCAATTGTTGTAGGAAAAGGAAATAAGCTGATGGTTCTGACCAGCAAGGTCAGAAGGACTGCTCCTTTGGAGGGGAGCAAGGGCCAGTCTGGAGCAACCAGACCAGCGGTGTATTTCTTGAAGTTCGTCGCCAAGATGGCTACTAGCCAGCGGGCCAGCAACCGGTTAGGCGCGTCGAGTGGCAAAATGCAGAAGGGCCCCACGCAGATCATGGAGATGCTGGAGGGCTCACCTTTGGTGCAGATGCTGCTCGGGTGTTGGGCTTCTCAGATCCCAAAGCACAACTTGGAGGGAGCCTCGGTTGTTGCACTTGTCAGCTTGTCGTAGTCGTTCCAAGATGGCTGGCTCCACGTGTCTCGGTGCCTCCACGGGTCTCCTCTTTTCAGGGACTGTGGATCGGGCGGTGAGAGGTCTGGAGGTCCAGGTCTTGTCAGTCTCTGGGCTCGGGCTCCGGCGGGAGGCGGCAGCAAAGCAGACGTTGATTCGCTGGATGGTGCTTGCGTTAGCAAGGTGGTCACTCCCTGACCACAGGGGAGATTGGCTTCAGTCCTCTGTACAGCAGAGCGTCGAAGTTCCCGTCTTCTTCTTAGTTTTAAGTTGATTCCAGGATGTCTGAAGTCTTAGGACACAGCTCCTACCTTTAAGCGGATTCTAGGGGCCGGACTACCTGCTAGGTCCCTCCCTATGGGTGGGACCAGGAAGGGGGGTGGTTACACCCCCAATCCTTTGTCCAGCTCGCCCCAGGCCCAGGACTGGTGTGCCCCAGGACCGGTTTGAACTGGCATATGCACCGAGGCTCCTTGTGAGCCACAGGCATGTCTGGTTTCTTTCAAGCCCTACCTGACCAATACACAAAATCCTGTCTGGGGTGGTGCACGCACCTCCCCTGGCAGGAAACCCTTTGTCCACACCTCCCAAGCTGGAAGGACTCCCAGCAGCAGGAGGGCAGACTTGTGTCTGTGGTGGCAGCATCCATTTTGTGGAGCTGAGGCTATGTCTGATTTTACCCGGGTTTCAGGCACTGTACATGTCGTGTCCCTCTAGAAGGGTGGAATGCTAACCCCGTCGCCAGAATTGGCGAGGGGTTAGTATTCCAATTCGTATGACACCTTACTCGACATGTTTTGATAAAGCCAAACCAAAGTTAGCATTTAACCGCGAGGTTCATAATGCACTTAAGAGTATATGGTATGACGATATCTGGAAACAGTAGAAGGAAGTTGTTCTGACCACTGCAGACAGGCTCAGCTCATGCCAGAGCACCATCTCACATGGAACCAAGCACTCTGCCTTCAGGATTGTTAAGGCCTGCCATAGGAGTGACTTATAGGTTACCAGGTGTCCCATTTAAGGTTAGGTATAGGTATACTACACCTAAGTAAGAGGTGATTACACCAACTTACCCCAGCTGAGTGATCAGCCAGTTGTGTCAGATTGTTAGGCCAAGCCTGGGGTGGCATAATACATGCTGCAGCCCCTGGCAGGCCGTGGGTACACCAATGCCCTGGGTACCTAGTGTACACTGGTACAGGGGCTGACAGGGTGATCCACTTCCAATTGGTTATGCACCTAGGGTGCATAGTTGTAATTTAGTAGAGAGAACAGCAGGCTGGGGGTCTGATTGGCAGGCCCACAGCCTCAATATGTCAACAACCAGTGAAGCAAAAAGCAAAAATTTGGGGTGACCATAGGATAGCAGACCCTACTCTCCTACACAACCCCCCCCCCCAAATGCTGGGACATTAAACTAGCCTTGACCAGTCTCGTCTTCATGTCCTAAGTGGAAGTACCTGGAGAGACCATCTGCATTCCCATGGTCAGTACCTGGCCGGTGCTCCACTGTAAAGTCCATCCCCTGTAGGGAAATGGACCACCTAAGCAGTTTGGGGTTTTCACCCTTCATCTGATTTAGCCACAAGAGGGGCTTATGGTCGGTCTGAATCTTGAAGTGAGTGCCAAACAAGTATGGCCTCAGCTTCTTCAGGGCCCACACCACAGCAAAGGCCTCCCTCTCAATAGCTGACCAATTCTTCTCTCTGGGGGTCAACCTTCTGCTAATAAAAGCAATGGGTTGGTCTTGACCATCTACATTAAGTTGTGACAGCACAGCTCCCACACCCAACTCAGAAGCATCTGTTTGGACAATAAACTCTTTGGAGTAGTCAGGACTTTTCAGGATAGGTGCAGAGCACATGGCCTCCTTCAGGTCATCAAATGCCTTTTGACAGCTTACTGTCCACTGAACCTTTTTGGGCATCTTCTTGGATGTCAGATCATTAAGAGGAGTCACAATGGACCCATAGTTCTTAACAAACTTCCTGTAGTACCCAGTCAAGCCCAAGAAAGCTCGAACTTGAGTCTGGGTGGTTGGAGGGGACCAGTCCTTGATGGATTGTATCTTACTCTCCAGTGGTTGAACTTGGCCTCCACCTACAAGGTGGCCCAAATATACAACCTTACTCTGCCCTATCTGGCACTTAGTAGCCTTGATAGTGAGGCCTGCCCTCTGCAGGGCCTCAAGAGCCTTCTTCAGGTGGATCAGGTGATCCTCCCAGGTGGAGCTAAAGACAGCAATGTCATCAAGATATGCTGCACAAAAGTCATCCAACCCAGTAAGGACTTGGTTCACCAGCCTTTGGAAGGTGGCAGGTGCATTCTTCAGACCAAAGGGCATCACCACAAACTGGTAGTGCCCACCTGGGGTTGAGAATGCTGTTTTGGCCTTAGACTCCTCAGCTAATCTGATTTGCAAATAGCCAGCTGTTAAGTCAAATGTGCTCAAAAACTTTGCAGAAGCTAGTTTGTCTATGAGCTCATCTGCCCTTGGAATAGGGTGTGCATCTGTCCTGGTGACAGCATTGAGTCCTCTGTAATCCACACAGAACCTCATCTCTCTCTTGCCATCTTTGGTGTGAGGTTTGGGGACCAGAACCACTGGGCTAGCCCAGGGGCTCTCTGAGGGTTCAATGACACCTAATTCCAGCATTTTATGTACCTCAGCCTTTATACAGTCCCTGACGTGGTCAGGTTGTCTGTAAAGCTTGTTCTTTACAGGCAGACTGTCACCAGTGTCCACCACATGGGTACACCAGTCAGTTTGACTAGGTATCAAGGAAAACATATGTGAAAATGATTGTAGAACCTGTCTACATTCAGTCTGCTGATGGGCAGTGAGGTTGCCTCCAAGGGTCACTCCTTCAACTGAGCCATCTTCAGGGTTCTGAGACAACAGGTCTGGGAGAGGGTCACTCTCTTCCTCCTGTCCCTCATCTGTAGCCATGAGCAAGCCCATGTCTGCCCTGTCAACATATGCTTTGAGCCTGTTAACATGGAGTACCCGGTGGGGACTCCTGGGAGTTCCTAGGTCGACCAAGTAGGTGACCTCTCCCTTCTTTTCCAGGATTGTATGGGGTCCAGACCATTTGTCTTGGAGTGCTGCTGGGGCCACTGGCTCCAACACCCATACCTTCTGTCCTGGCTGAAACTCAACCAAGACAGCCTTTTGGTCATGCCAAGCTTTCTGTAAGGCCTGGCTTGCCTCAAGGTTTTTGGATGCCTTCTCCATATACTCAGCCATCCTGGAGCGGAGACCAAGTACATAGTCCACTATGTCTAGCTTAGGCTTTTTGAGAGGTAACTCCCATCCTTCCTTCACCAAACACAGTGGGCCTCTCACAGGGTGCCCAAACAACAATTCAAAGGGGCTGTAGCCAACTCCTTTTTGTGGGACCTCTCTGTAAGCAAACAGAAGGCAGGGTAGAAGGATATCCCATCTTCACCTGAGCTTTTCAGGTAATCCTTTGATCATACCTAGGCTGTCTGGTTTTAGGTTTAAACCTATAATAACTGATAAAACCCCACCGAAAGGCAAATAGCCATCACTGGTGTAAACATATAAACACTGAAAAAACACCTTTGCAACCACAAACTAAGTGTCATTCAAAGAAAGGAAAAGATGAGTGAAAGAGCCATTTTTATTTCATCCTGAAGGGGCCAATACAATGTAACTTTGTTATACAAGGTAACATAAAAAAAAGACTAGGCTAACTTTATTCTGCTTGAGTTTTGTTGTTTAGGGATGTCACTAAAACATTGTCTCTTCTTCCTTCTGCTTTTTTTTAAAGTTTTGTGGTCTTTGGTCTAAAGATGCAGTGTTTAGAAGCATGTTTTAGGTCTTATTTAGGTATTTTATAAACTGTAGAGAATCTGGAAATATCAAAATCATATTTGATATTTTGGTTACATTTAGCTGGTTTCATGAGAATCTTTCTTAATTTGTACCATCACATTTACCCACAGACAGAGAATGGGTGAAATTCTTTGGTACATCAGCCCCCTTCACTAGTGAGTCATTGTTGATTGCAAGTGAATTGCCAAACACCCCAAGCTTCAAACAATCAATGAAAGATGTAGTGACAGGTATATGTGAAAAAAATTTTTGTCACCAAGCATCTGAGATAGTGGTGAAAACATAACACCAGAAGTTTGATAAAAATGGAAGGCAGTGTCGCTTGGAATTCTGCTGAAAAAAGTTCCTACCAAGTTCAATAAAGATTGGAGTGATATTGTTTCTATTTGCAGTAATTCAGATACGTATGTCAAAAAGTTGTATGATGGTCTGTCAAAATCGATACTTGAGCTGAAGTGCTTCCCTGTAAGAGATCCTTGTCACTTGCTAGACGGTATGGTGAAAGCATCTTTATAATCCTCACAGTTATTGAAGAATGCTATTGACTCTGTAGTTCATTCTGGTGCAGTAAAAATGTATTTGGACCTCATATACCTCATTAGTGCAGAAAGCAAGCAATAATTAAAATTAAATTAAAATTTCATAAACACCGGAAAAACACAGTTTCTTTTGTTTTTAATGGCGTGAAAATGTGTAACCACTGATAACCACTGTTTTTTAAGGAATTGAAAAAACTGAAAAAACCCCACCAGAATTTACCAAAAATAGAAACTGAAAACAGGAAAGCCTAATCATACCCTTTAGGGTCTTGTTGAATCTCTCAACAAGCCCATTGCATTGTGGGTGATAAGGGGTGGTGAACTTGTAGTTGACACCACATTCCTTCCACATAGCTGTCAAGTATCCTGACATAAAGTTGGTACCTCTGTCAGATACTACCTCCTTAGGAAACCCCACTCTGGAGAATACTCCCAGCAGGGCCCTGGCCACAACAGGTGCTGTAGTGGTCCTAAGGGGAATTGCCTCTGGGTACCTGGTGGCATGATCCACTACCACCAGTATAAATCTGTGCCCAGATGCAGTGGGAGGATCCATGGGACCCACTATATCTATTCCCACTCTTTCAAAGGGGACCCCCACCACAGGTAGTGGTATCAGGGGGGCCTTTGTTGTGCCACCTGATTTGCCACTGGCTTGGCAGGTAACACAGGAGCGACAAAACTCCTTTGTATCTTCATTCATATGAGGCCAGTGAAAGTGAGGGACAAGTCTGTCCCAGGTCTTATTCTGGCCTAGGTGTCCTGCTAAGGGAATATCATGGGCCAAGGTAAGAAGGAAGCCCCTAAATTGCAGAGGTATAACCAACCTCCTGGTTGCACCAGGCTTGGGGTCTCTAGCCTCTGAATAAAGGAGCCCTTCATCCCAATACTCTTTATGGGTACCTTGAGCATTCCCAGCAGCCTCAGCAGCAGCCAGCTGTCTGAGGGGTTCAAGAGAGGGACAGGATAACTGAGCCTGCCTCAAGTCAGCCCTTGAAGGTCCCCCTGTCCCCAGAAACTCAACCTGATCAGGTTCAAGCTCTTCAGGGACAGTTCCTTCAGGGTCCTCTAGATCAGCTTCCTGGGAAGGCTGATCATCACTCTGAGGCAGGGGGGAAGGCACAGCCTTGACCCTCCTGTTCTTCTTCTTGGTAGGTGCTTGGTCCATTGTTCCAGGATCCAAGACCTGAGGTTCAGTGAGGCACTTTTTGGCCTGTGACCTGGTCACAGCAAGGACATGTGATGATATACCTAACATCTCTGCATGAGTCCTGTACTCCACTTCTGACCATAGAGAACTCTCTAGGTCATTGCCCAACAAACATTCTACTGGGAGGTCTGCACTAACCACAACCCTTTTGAGGCCAGTTACCCCTCCCCATGAGAAGTTAACAACTGCCACACTGTGTGAAGTAGTGGCATTGCTGGCATTGGTCACCAGGTAGTTCTCACCTGGTATGTACTGTCCAGGGTCCACAAAGCCTGGTGTCACCATAGTGACACTGGCACATGTGTCCCTGTAGGCTTGAGCCACTTTGTCATTAATTAAAGGAGTCTGTCTGTACTTGCCCAGGTTACTGGGGCTCACAGTCAGGGACAAATCAATGTCCCCATCACAGATAAAGACTGCCTGTGTCAGGGTTCTGTCTAAGTCAGAATCTCCTTCAGTTCCCATAGTGATTCCCACTACACCCTTTGTCTGGGGACCAACACTGCTAACAGTAGTACTGGGAGCAGGTGCCTTAGGGGCAACAGTGTTGGGGGCTCCACCCTTTTTGCAATCACTAGTCCAGTGAGTTGTATTTTTGCAATGATTGCACCAGGGTTTCTTTTGACCTTCTTTCTTCTTTTTGGACTGTTGTTGGGGCCCACCCTCCTTAGCAGTAGTTTGGGGCCCTGTTGAAGACTTCTGGTCTTTAGATTTCTGATCTCCACCCTTTTGGTCTGTTTTCTTCTGATCACCCCCTTGGCCCTGGTTCTGGTTCTTTTGCTTAACCCTGGTTCTGACCCATTTGTCTGCCTTCTTTCCCAATTCTTGGGGAGAGGTCAGATCAGAGTCAACCAAGTGTTGATGCAGTTGCTGGTTTTGACAGTTGTTTAAAATCTGTTCTCTCATCATCAAATTATACAATCCTGTAAAATCAGATACCTTACTTCCCAGCAACCAACCCTCCAAAGCCTTAGTGGCACATTCAACATATTCAGACCAGTCCTGAGTCTGTGTCTTTTGGGTGTCTCTGAACATTAACCTGTACTGTTCAGTGGTTAAGCCTAACCCATCCACCAGAACACTCTTCAGGACTCTGTAGTTTCTGACATCCTCTTCTCTAACAGTGAGGAGTCTGTCTCTGCCTCTTCCTTCAAAGGAGAGCCAGAGGATTGCTGCCCACTGGTCTTCAGGAACCTGCTGTACTTTGCAGGCTCTCTCAAGAGCAGTTATCAATTTGTGGATGTCATCCCCACTTTTGTAGGGGGGCACAACCTTAGACAGGTTCCTATTATCAAAGACCCTATCTTTGTCCTTAGGGACAATGCTGCCACCAGTGGGTATAGACCCACTCTCTCTAGGTTGCCTAGCCTTGTTCAGTTTTTCTTCCATCAGGGCTACTTCTAGCTCCTGCTTCCTGATCCTCAGCTGGGCTTCCTGCATTCTGGCCTCATGTTCCCTCCTCTGAGGGGTGGTCAGTCTCCTTCTGGAGTGACCTTGAGAGCCTCTAGAGCCATGGGAAGCATTGGAGTCACCTGAGCGATTCCTTTGCCTTCCAAGCCCTGTGTTAAGTCCACTGGGGAGATCCAATGGGGTGAACCCACTGTCAGTCCCCAATAGCCTTAGTTTAGCTGGGCCAAGTATAACACTTGGCACTGGGCTAGTTCTCCCTTCATCCCCACTCACATCTGTATCCCCATCACTTTCTTCCTCTGTGGTAGGCATCCCATCTAAGGGGTGACTATTGGAAGGGGGTACCTCTGTGGCATCTTCAGAAGGGGGGCCTCCTGTTCCTGTCCCTAAGGGGGCTAACTGGGAAGCTTTCTTGAGTTCTCTCTGATTCTCATCATTCTGTAAGAGTTCTCTGAGCTCAGCAGAGTTAGGGTTCTTGGGCTGTTTAAGGCCTCTAAGAGTTGCCAAATGCCTGAGCTCATTCTGATTAAGGGTAGCAAAGCTGGATGGTGCCCTCTGGGGGTCACTCTCAACAGAGATGGGTACAGTGGACCCCTCTGCCCCGGCCATTGCTCTTAAGTGTGGGTGGATGTGTTGCAATCTACCTACACTTGGGTTTGCCTACTAAACCTATCTAGCAGTTGTAGTCAGGGTGTGCTACTCTCTTTGCTCTACAACAACTAAGTTCAGTAGAACTTATGTATATCTAATCTTGTTTTATATGTACCTACAGGTACCTATGTGATCTTTCAATTGGTAACCAAGAGATTACAATGGTAAAACACAGCAAGCTCAAATCCAACCGCTGCTCACCAATGTGAGAAGTTGGCCTGGTATATGATGCTCACTAGTTAAAGTGATCACCTTGTACCATGCCAAGCAACCCTTATGGTGTGGTTGTAAGTCAACCTTTTCGGACTAGCTGCCCTAGTGGTAGCGTAGGCTAAGCAGTCTTTGAGGCTAAACTTGTGAAGCGTGTTAAGCCAGCTGTTTTACCAAATGCAACCCCCTTTGATACCAATGAAAGGACACCACACAGATATATATTCAAAATATATATGTATTTATTTCTCAAAGTAACCCCTAGTCTCTTTATGAGCACAGGAGCACAAATCGTCAAACAAGATTATCACAGAATACACAGAAGTTGCACGTTATATGGATAGGCCCTGGTGGCCACTCAAACCATATACTAAAATAGTGGTATAAGTACCACGAACAGAAAAGGGAAAAGGCCTAGGGCCTCTAGAATCGCTGGGCCTACAAGGAGCTAACGTCAGTTAGTGACCAGGAGGTCCACGGGTGGCGTGTGCAGAGCAAATAGTCACACGCGTGCTCCCATAGGTTTCAATGGGTGCGTAAAAAGTACAAAGTTACTGCAAAGAGGATCTTCCGGATGGACTAGGAACTCAAGATTTGGAACACAGGCACTAGAGATGTAATACTACACTTGGGCACAGGTGTGCCAGCTTTACCTCACCCACAGGAAGCGGGTGCATAGGCCTCGAAGTGCGTCGGGTTTCTTCTATCTGTTCCGTGGAGCTTGAAGACAAAGATGCTGCAGGCGGTCGGTCCGGGAGAGATGCAGTGGATCCAAGAGTGGATCGGAGATGTTGAAGACCTGTAAGCAGAGGGGACAGTGTTCACAGTCACTAGCCAGTGACCAGCGTGGCACCAGGTGGGTACCAGGCAATGTCGGGTGCAAACAGGAAGAAAGGGGTAGCTTGTCTCTGCAGCCACGTGGTCCCTGGAGGTCGACGACGTCCAGGAGTCGAGTCACGAGCTGTCCCACGCAGGCTCTCGCTGTCGGCGGTGTCGGTGACTTGATCGAAGCAAACAAGCCTTGGCAAAAGCAATTGTTGTAGGAAAAGGAAATAAGCTGATGGTTCTGACCAGCAAGGTCAGAAGGACTGCTCCTTTGGAGGGGAGCAAGGGCCAGTCTGGAGCAACCAGACCAGCGGTGTATTTCTTGAAGTTCGTCGCCAAGATGGCTACTAGCCAGCGGGCCAGCAACCGGTTAGGCGCGTCGAGTGGCAAAATGCAGAAGGGCCCCACGCAGATCGTGGAGATGCTGGAGGGCTCACCTTTGGTGCAGATGCTGCTCGGGTGTTGGGCTTCTCAGATCCCAAAGCACAACTTGGAGGGAGCCTCGGTTGTTGCACTTGTCAGCTTTTCGTAGTCGTTCCAAGATGGCTGGCTCCACGTGTCTCGGTGCCTCCACGGGTCTCCTCTTTTCAGGGACTGTGGATCGGACGGTGAGAGGTCTGGAGGTCCAGGTCTTGTCAGTCTCTGGGCTCGGGCTCCGGCGGGAGGCGGCGGCAAAGCAGACGTTGATTCGCTGGATGGTGCTTGCGTTAGCAAGGTGGTCACTCCCTGACCACAGGGGAGATTGGCTTCAGTCCTCTGTGCAGCAGAGCGTCGAAGTTCCCGTCTTCTTCTTAGTTTTAAGTTGATTCCAGGATGTCTGAAGTCTTAGGACACAGCTCCTACCTTTAAGCGGATTCTAGGGGCTGGACTACCTGCTAGGTCCCTCCCTATGGGTGGGACCAGGAAGGGGGGTGGTTACACCCCCAATCCTTTGTCCAGCTCGCCCCAGGCCCGGGACTGGTGTGCCCCAGGACCGGTTTGAACTGGCATATGCACCGAGGCTCCTTGTGAGCCACAGGCATGTCTGGTTTCTTTCAAGCCCTACCTGACCAATACACAAAATCCTGTCTGGGGTGGTGCACGCACCTCCCCTGGCAGGAAACCCTTTGTCCACACCTCCCAAGCTGGAAGGACTCCCAGCAGCAGGAGGGCAGACTTGTGTCTGTGGTGGCAGCATCCATTTTGTGGAGCTGAGGCTATGTCTGATTTTACCCGGGTTTCAGGCACTGTACATGTCGTGTCCCTCTAGAAGGGTGGAATGCTAACCCCGTCGCCAGAATTGGCGAGGGGTTAGTATTCCAATTCGTATGACACCTTACTCGACATGTTTTGATAAAGCCAAACCAAAGTTAGCATTTAACCGCGAGGTTCATAATGCACTTAAGAGTATATGGTATGACGATATCTGGAAACAGTAGAAGGAAGTTGTTCCGACCACTGCAGACAGGCTCAGCTCATGCCAGAGCACCATCTCACATGGAACCAAGCACTCTGCCTTCAGGATTGTTAATGCCTGCCATAGGAGTGACTTATAGGTTACCAGGTGTCCCATTTAAGGTTAGGTATAGGTATACTACACCTAAGTAAGAGGTGATTACACCAACTTACCCCAGCTGAGTGATCAGCCAGTTGTGTCAGATTGTTAGGCCAAGCCTGGGGTGGCATAATACATGCTGCAGCCCCTGGCAGGCCTTGGGTACACCAATGCCCTGGGTACCTAGTGTACACTGGTACAGGGGCTGACAGGGTGATCCACTTCCAATTGGTTATGCACCTAGGGTGCATAGTTGTAATTTAGTAGAGAGAACAGCAGGCTGGGGGTCTGATTGGCAGGCCCACAGCCTCAATATGTCAAAAACCAGTGAAGCAAAAAGCAAAAATTTGGGGTGACCATAGGATAGCAGACCCTACTCTCCTACAATATGTATTTAATTCTCAAAGTAACCCCTAGTCTCTTTATGAGCACAAGAGCACAAATCGTCAAACAAGATTACAGTAGAATACACAGAAGTTGCACTTTATATGGAGAGGCCCTGGTGGCCGCTCAAACCATATACTAAAATAGTGGTATAAGTACCACGAACAGAAAATGGAAAAGGCCTAGGGCCTCTAGAATCGCTGGGCCTACAAGGAGCTAACTTCAGTTAGTGACCAGGAGGTCCACGGGTGGCGTGTGCAGAGCAAATAGTCACACGCGTGCTCCCATAGGTTTCAATGGGTGCGTAAAAAGTACAAAGTTACTGCAAAGAGGATCTTCCGGATGGACTAGGAACTCAAGATTTGGAACACAGGCACTAGAGATGTAATACTACACTTGGGCACAGGTGTGCCAGCTTTACCTCACCCACAGGAAGCGGGTGCATAGGCCTCGAAGTGCGTCGGGTTTCTTCTATCTGTTCCGTGGAGCCTGAAGACAAGGATGCTGCAGGCGGTCGGTCCGGGAGAGATGCAGTGGATCCAAGAGTGGATCGGAGATGTTGAAGACCTGTAAGCAGAGGGGACAGTGTTCACAGTCACTAGCCAGTGACCAGCGTGGCACCAGGTGGGTACCAGGCAATGTCGGGTGCAAACAGGAAGAAAGGTGTAGCTTGTCTCTGCAGCCACGTGGTCCCTGGAGGTCGACGACGTCCGGGAGTTGGTTCACGAGCTGTCCCACGTAGGCTCTCACTGTCGGCGGTGTCGGCGACTTGATCGAAGCAAACAAGCCTTGGCAAAAGCAATTGTTGTAGGAGATGAAATAAGCTGATGGTTCTGACCAGCAAGGTCAGAAGGTCTGCTCCTTTGGAGGGGAGCAAGGGCCAGTCTGGAGCAACCAGACCAGCAGTGTATTTTGTAGAGTTCGTCGCCAAGATGGCTACTAGCCAGCGGGCCAGCAACCGGTTAGGCGCGTCGAGTGGCAAAATGCAGAAGGGCCCCACGCAGATCGTGGAGATGCTGGAGGGCTCACCTTTGGTGCAGATGCTGCTCGGGGGTTGGGCTTCTCAGATCCCAAAGCACAACTTGGAGGGAGCCTCAGTTGTTGCACTTGTCAGCTTGTCGTGGTCGTTTCAAGATGGCTGGCTCCACGTGTCTCGGTGCCTCCACGGGTCTCCTCTTTTCAGGGACTGTGGATCGGGCGGTGAGAGGTCTGGAGGTCCAGGTCTTGTCAGTCTCTGGGCTCAGGCTCCGGCGGGAGGCGGCGGCAAAGCAGACGTTGATTCGCTGGATGGTGCTTGTGTTAGCAAGGTGGTCACTCCCTGACCACAGGGGAGATTGGCTTCAGTCCTCTGTGCAGCAGAGCGTCGAAGTTCCCGTCTTCTTCTTAGTGTTAAGTTGATTCCAGGATGTCTGAAGTCTTAGGACACAGCTCCTACCTTTAAGCGGATTCAAGGGCCGGACTACCTGCTAGGTCCCTCCCTATGGGTGGGACCAGGAAGGGGGGTGGTTACACCCCCAATCCTTTGTCCAGCTCGCCCCAGGCCCGGGACTGGTGTGCCCCAGGACCGGTTTGAACTGGCATATGCACCGAGGCTCCTTGTGAGCCACAGGCATGTCTGGTTTCTTTCAAGCCCTACCTGACCAATACACAAAATCCTGTCTGGGGTGGTGCACGCACCTCCCCTGGCAGGAAACCCTTTGTCCACACCTCCCAAGCTGGAAGGACTCCCAGCAGCAGGAGGGCAGACTTGTGTCTGTGGTGGCAGCATCCATTTTGTGGAGCTGAGGCTATGTCTGATTTTACCCGGGTTTCAGGTACTGTACATGTCGTGTCCCTCTAGAAGGGTGGAATGCTAACCCCGTCGCCAGAATTGGCGAGGGGTTAGTATTCCAATTCGTATGACACCTTACTCGACATGTTTTGATAAAGCCAAACCAAAGATAGCATTTAACCGCGAGGTTCATAATGCACTTAAGAGTATATGGTATGACGATATCTGGAAACAGTAGAAGGAAGTTGTTCCGACCACTGCAGACAGGCTCAGCTCATGCCAGAGCACCATCTCACATGGAACCAAGCACTCTGCCTTCAGGATTGTTAAGGCCTGCCATAGGAGTGACTTATAGGTTACCAGGTGTCCCATTTAAGGTTAGGTATAGGTATACTACACCTAAGTAAGAGGTGATTACACCAACTTACCCCAGCTGAGTGATCAGCTTGTTGTGTCAAATTGTTAGGCCAAGCCTGGGGTGGCATAATACATGCTTCAGCCCTTGGCAGGCCTTGGGTACACCAATGCCCTGGGTACCTAGTGTACACTGGTACAGGGGCTGACAGGGTGATCCACTTCCAATTGGTTATGCACCTAGGGTGCATAGTTTTAATTTAGTAGAGAGAACAGCAGGCTGGGGGTCTGATTGGCAGGCCCACAGCCTCAATATGTCAAAAACCAGTGAAGCAAAAAGCAAAAATTTGGGGTGACCATAGGATAGCAGACCCTACTCTCCTACACGGGCACTATGCCGACCCGCACAAGTGAGGTACCATTTTTCTCATAGGACATTGGGGAACGCGGGGTGGGTGGAAATTTGTGGATCCACGCAGATTCCAGAACTTTTGTCACAGAAAAATGGGGAAAATGTGTTTTTTTTGTCAATTGTTTATGTTTGCAAGGGATTCTGGGTAACAAACCATGGTGGGAGGCAGTCAAATCACCCCATCCTGGATTCCCCTGGGTGTCTAGTTTTCAAAAATGTATAGGTTTGCTAGGTTTCCCTAGGTGCCGGCAGGGCTAGGGTTCAAAAACTACAGCTAGTCACTTTGCCAAAAAGGGGTCATTTTTCACTGCAAAATTGAGGTGTGACCACGTTGCGTTTTGCGCCGTTTCCTGTCGCGGGCACTAGGCTGACCCGCACAAGTGAGGTACCATTTTTCTCGTAGGACTTTGTGTAACGCGGGGTGGGTGGAAATTTGTGGATCCACGCAGATTCCAGAACTTTCAATCACAGAAATGTGGGGAAAATGTGTTTTTTTTGTCAATTTGTTATGTTTGCAAGGGATTCTGGGTTACAGACCATGGTGGGAGGCAGTCAAGTCACCCCATCCTGGATTCCCCTGGGTGTCTAGTTTTCAAAAATGTATAGGTTTTCTAGGTTTCCCTAGGTGCCGGCAGGGCTAGGGTTCAAAACCTACAGCTCGTCACTTTGCCAAAAAAGGGTCATTTTTCACTGCAAAATTGAGGTGTGACCACGTTGCGTTTTGCGCCGTTTCCTGTCGCGGGCACTAGGCCGACCCGCACAAGTGAGGTACCATTTTTCTCGTAGGACCTTGGGGATCGCGGGGTGGGTGGAAATTTGTAGATCCACGCAGATTCCAGAACTTTCCATCACAGAAATGTGGGGAAAATGTGTTTTTTTTCTCAATTTTTTACGTTTGCAAGGGATTCTGGGTAACAGACCATGGTGGGAGGCAGTCAAGTCACCCCATCCTGGATTCCCCTGGGTGTCTAGTTTACAAAAATGTATAGGTTTGCTAGGTTTCCCTAGGTGCCGGCAGGGCTAGGGTTCAAAAACTACAGCTCGACACTTTGCCAAAAAAGGGTCAATTTTCACTGCAAAATTGAGGTGTGACCACGTCGCGTTTTGCGCCGTTTCCTGTCGCGGGCACTAGGCCGACCCACACAAGTGAGGTACCATTTTTCTCGTAGGACTTTGGAGAACGCGGGGTGGGTGGAAATTTGTGGATCCACGCAGATTCCAGAACTTTCCATCACAGAAATGTGGGGAAAATGTGTTTTTTTTGTCAATTTTTTATGTTTGCAAGGGATTCTGGATAACAGACCATGGTGGGAGGCAGTCAAGTCACCCCATCCTGGATTCCCCTGGGTGTCTAGTTTACAAAAATGTATAGGTTTTCTAGGTTTCCCTAGTTGCCGGCAGAGCTAGGGTTCAAAAACTACAGCTAGTCACTTTGCCAAAAAAGGGTCATTTTTCACTGCAAAATTGAGGTGTGACCACGTTGCGTTTTGCGCCGTTTCCTGTCGCGGGCACTATGCCGACCCGCACAAGTGAGGTACAATTTTTCTCGTAGGACTTTGGGGAACGCGGGGTGGGTGGAAATTTGTGGATCCACGCAGATTCCAGAACTTTCCATCACAGAAATGTGGGGAAAATGTTTTTTTTGTCAATATTTTATGTTTGCAAGGGATTCTTGGTAACAGACCATGGTGGGAGGCAGTCAAGTCACCCCATCCTGGATTCCCCTGGGTGTCTAGTTTTCAAAAATGTATAGGTTTGCTAGGTTTCCCTAGGTGCCGGCAGGGCTAGGGTTAAAAAACTACAGCTAGTCACTTTGCCAAAAAAGGGTCATTTTTCACTGCAAAATTGAGGTGTGACCACGTTGCGTTTTGCGCCGTTTCCTGTCGCGGGCACTAGGCCGACCCGCACAAGTGAGGTACCATTTTTCTCGTAGGACTTTGGGGAATGTGGGGTGGGTGGACATTTGTGGATCCACGCAGATTCCAGAACTTTCCAACACAGAAATGTGGGGAAAATGTGTTTTTTTTGTCAATTGTTTACGTTTGCAAGGGATTCTGGGTAACAAACCATGGTGGGAGGCAGTCAAATCACCCCATCCTGGATTCCCCTGGGTGTCTAGTTTTCAAAAATGTATAGGTTTGCTAGGTTTCCCTAGGTGCCGGCAGGGCTAGGGTTCAAAAACTACAGCTAGTCACTTTGCCAAAAGTGGGTCATTTTTCACTGCAAAATTGAGGTGTGACCACGTTGCGTTTTGCGCCGTTTCCTGTCGCGGGCGCTATGCCGACCCGCACAAGTGAGGTACCATTTTTCTCGTAGGACTTTGGGGAACGCGGGGTGCGTGGAAATTTGTGGATCCACACAGATTCCAGAACTTTCCATCACAGAAATGTGGGGAAAATGTGTTTTTTTTGTCAATTTTTTACGTTTGCAAGGGATTCTGGGTAACAGACCATGGTGGGAGGCAGTCAAGTCACCCCATCCTGGATTCCCCTGGGTGTCTAGTTTTCAAAAATGTATAGGTTTGCTAGGTTTCCCTAGGTGCCGGCAGGGCTAGGGTTCAAAAACTACAGCTAGTCACTTTGCCAAAAAAGGGTCATTTTTCACTGCAAAATTGAGGTGTGACTAGGGGTGGGCGGAATTTGCGGAATTGCGTTACGCAAATCTCCGCGAAACGGTAAAAAATCTCCGCGAACACGCAGAAATTCCGCAAACACGCGGAATTGCTTGTTCGCGATGCTTTTTTCCTGTTCGCAATTGCTGTTTGCGTGCTCGAGGAGAAATATCTCGCGAACATGCATTTTGAGAACGCAAACAAGCAAAAATTGCGCGAAATCGCGGAAAGCAGACTTTGAGCAATTTCGCGTTCTCCGCGGAACGCGAAATTCCGCAAATTCCGCAAATTCCGCGAGCGGAACGGAATTTGCCGCCCAGGCCTAGGTGTGACCACGTTGCGTTTTGCGCCGTTTCCTGTCGCAGGCACTAGGCCGACCCGCACAAGTGAGGTACCATTTTTCTTGTAGGACTTTGGGGAACGTGGGGTGGGTGGAAATTTGTGGATCCACGCAGATTCCAGAACTTTCCAACACAGAAATGTGGGGAAAATGTGTTTTTTTTGTCAATTGTTTACGTTTGCAAGGGATTCTGGGTAACAATCCATGGTGGGAGGCAGTCAAATCACCCCATCCTGGATTCCCCTGGGTGTCTAGTTTTCAAAAATGTATAGGTTTGCTAGGTTTCTCTAGGTGCCGGCAGGGCTAGGGTTAAAAAACTACAGCTCATCACTTTGCCAAAAAAGGGTCATTTTTCACTGCAAAATTGAGGTGTGACCACGTTGCGTTTTGCGCCGTTTCCAGTCGCGGGCACTATGCCGACCCGCACAAGTGAGGTACCATTTTTCTTGTAGGACTTTGGGGAACGCGGGGTGCATGGAAATTTGTGGATCCACGCAGATTCCAGAACTTTCCATCACAGAAATGTGGGAAAAATGTGGTTTTTTTGTCAATTGTTTACGTTTGCAAGGGATTCTGGGTAACAGACCATGGTGGGAGGCAGTCAAGTCACCCCATCCTGGATTCCCCTGGGTGTCTAGTTTTCAAAAATGTATAGGTTTGCTAGGTTTCCCTAGGTGCCGGCAGGGCTAGGGTTCAAAAACTACAGCTCGTCACTTTGCCAAAAAAGGGTAATTTTTCACTGCAAAATTGAGGTGTGACCACGTTGCGTTTTGCGCCGTTTCCTGTCGCGGGCACTAGGCTGACCCGCACAAGTGAGGTACCATTTTTCTCATAGGACTTTGGGGAACGCGCGGTGGGTGGAAATTTGTGGATCCACGCAGATTCCAGAACTTTCCATCACAGAAATGTGGGGAAAATGTGTTTTTTTTGTCAATTTTTTATGTTTGCAAGGGATTCTGGGTAACCGACCATGGTGGGATGCAGTCAAGTCACCCCATCCTGGATTCCCCTCGGTGTCTAGTTTACAAAAATGTATAGGTTTGCTAGGTTTCCCTAGGTGCAGGCAGGGCTAGGGTTCAAAACCTACAGCTCGTCACTTTGCCAAAAAAGGGTCATTTTTCACTGCAAAATTGAGGTGTGACCACGTTGCGTTTTGCGCCGTTTCCTGTCGCGGGCACTAGGCCGACCCGCACAAGTGAGGTACCATTTTTCTCGTAGGACTTTGGGGATCGCGGGGTGGGTGGAAATTTGTAGATCCACACAGATTCCAGAACTTTCCATCACAGAAATGTGGGGAAAATGTGGTTTTTTTGTCAATTTTTTACGTTTGCAAGGGATTCTGGGTAACAGACCATGGTGGGAGGCAGTCAAGTCACCCCATCCTGGATTCCCCTGGGTGTCTAGTTTTCAAAAATGTATAGGTTTGCTAGGTTTCCCTAGGTGCCGGCAGGGCTAGGGTTCAAAAACTACAGCTAGTCACTTTGCCAAAAAAGGGTCATTTTTCACTGCAAAATTGAGGTGTGACTAGGGGTGGGCGGAATTTGCGGAATTGCGTTACGCAAATCTCCGCGAAACGGTAAAAAATCTCCGCGAACACGCAGAAATTCCGCAAACACGCGGAATTGCTTGTTCGCGATGCTTTTTTCCTGTTCGCAATTGCTGTTTGCGTGCTCGAGGAGAAATATCTCGCGAACATGCATTTTGAGAACGCAAACAAGCAAAAATTGCGCGAAATCGCGGAAAGCAGACTTTGAGCAATTTCGCGTTCTCCGCGGAACGCGAAATTACGCAAATTCCGCAAATTCCGCGAGCGGAACGGAATTTGCCGCCCAGGCCTAGGTGTGACCACGTTGCGTTTTGCGCCGTTTCCTGTCGCAGGCACTAGGCCGACCCGCACAAGTGAGGTACCATTTTTCTTGTAGGACTTTGGGGAACGTGGGGTGGGTGGAAATTTGTGGATCCACGCAGATTCCAGAACTTTCCAACACAGAAATGTGGGGAAAATGTGTTTTTTTTGTCAATTGTTTACGTTTGCAAGGGATTCTGGGTAACAATCCATGGTGGGAGGCAGTCAAATCACCCCATCCTGGATTCCCCTGGGTGTCTAGTTTTCAAAAATGTATAGGTTTGCTAGGTTTCTCTAGGTGCCGGCAGGGCTAGGGTTAAAAAACTACAGCTCATCACTTTGCCAAAAAAGGGTCATTTTTCACTGCAAAATTGAGGTGTGACCACGTTGCGTTTTGCGCCGTTTCCAGTCGCGGGCACTATGCCGACCCGCACAAGTGAGGTACCATTTTTCTTGTAGGACTTTGGGGAACGCGGGGTGCATGGAAATTTGTGGATCCACGCAGATTCCAGAACTTTCCATCACAGAAATGTGGGAAAAATGTGGTTTTTTTGTCAATTGTTTACGTTTGCAAGGGATTCTGGGTAACAGACCATGGTGGGAGGCAGTCAAGTCACCCCATCCTGGATTCCCCTGGGTGTCTAGTTTTCAAAAATGTATAGGTTTGCTAGGTTTCCCTAGGTGCCGGCAGGGCTAGGGTTCAAAAACTACAGCTCGTCACTTTGCCAAAAAAGGGTAATTTTTCACTGCAAAATTGAGGTGTGACCACGTTGCGTTTTGCGCCGTTTCCTGTCGCGGGCACTAGGCTGACCCGCACAAGTGAGGTACCATTTTTCTCATAGGACTTTGGGGAACGCGCGGTGGGTGGAAATTTGTGGATCCACGCAGATTCCAGAACTTTCCATCACAGAAATGTGGGGAAAATGTGTTTTTTTTGTCAATTTTTTATGTTTGCAAGGGATTCTGGGTAACCGACCATGGTGGGATGCAGTCAAGTCACCCCATCCTGGATTCCCCTCGGTGTCTAGTTTACAAAAATGTATAGGTTTGCTAGGTTTCCCTAGGTGCAGGCAGGGCTAGGGTTCAAAACCTACAGCTCGTCACTTTGCCAAAAAAGGGTCATTTTTCACTGCAAAATTGAGGTGTGACCACGTTGCGTTTTGCGCCGTTTCCTGTCGCGGGCACTAGGCCGACCCGCACAAGTGAGGTACCATTTTTCTCGTAGGACTTTGGGGATCGCGGGGTGGGTGGAAATTTGTAGATCCACACAGATTCCAGAACTTTCCATCACAGAAATGTGGGGAAAATGTGGTTTTTTTGTCAATTTTTTACGTTTGCAAGGGATTCTGGGTAACAGACCATGGTGGGAGGCAGTCAAGTCACCCCATCCTGGATTCCCCTGGGTGTCTAGTTTACAAAAATGTATAGGTTTGCTAGGTTTCCCTAGGTGCCGGCAGGGCTAGGGTTCAAAAACTACAGCTCGACACTTTGCCAAAAAAGGGTCAATTTTCACTGCAAAATTGAGGTGTGACCACGTCGCGTTTTGCGCCGTTTCCTGTCGCGGGCACTAGGCCGACCCGCACAAGTGAGGTACCATTTTTCTCGTAGGACTTTGGGGAACGCGGGGTGGGTGGAAATTTGTGGATCCACGCAGATTCCAGAACTTTCCATCACAGAAATGTGGGGAAAATGTGGTTTTTTTGTCAATTTTTTACGTTTGCAAGGGATTCTGGATAACAGACCATGGTGGGAGGCAGTCAAGTCACCCCATCCTGGATTCCCCTGGGTGTCTAGTTTACAAAAATGTATAGGTTTGCTAGGTTTCCCTTGGTGCCGGCAGAGCTAGGGTTCAAAAACTACAGCTAGTCACTTTGCCAAAAAAGGGTCATTTTTCACTGCAAAATTGAGGTGTGACCACGTTGCGTTTTGCGCCGTTTCCTGTCGTGGGCACTATGCCGACCCGCACAAGTGAGGTACAATTTTTCTCGTAGGACTTTGGGGAACGCGGGGTGGGTGGAAATTTGTGGATCCACGCAGATTCCAGAACTTTCCATCACAGAAATGTGGGGAAAATGTTTTTTTTGTCAATATTTTAAGTTTGCAAGGGATTCTGGGTAACAGACCATGGTGGGGGGCAGTCAAGTCACCCCATCCTGGATTCCCCTGGGTGTCTAGTTTTCAAAAATGTATAGGTTTGCTAGGTTTCCCTAGGTGCCGGCAGGGCTAGGGTTCAAAAACTACAGCTAGTCACTTTGCCAAAAAAGGGTCATTTTTCACTGCAAAATTGAGGTGTGACCACGTTGCGTTTTGCGCCGTTTCCTGTCGCGGGCACTAGGCCGACCCGCACAAGTGAGGTACCATTTTTCTCGTAGGACTTTGGGGAACGTGGGGTGGGTGGAAATTTGTGGATCCACGCAGATTCCAGAACTTTCCAACACAGAAATGTGGGGAAAATGTGTTTTTTTTGTCAATTGTTTACGTTTGCAAGGGATTCTGGGTAACAAACCATGGTGGGAGGCAGTCAAATCACCCCATCCTGGATTCCCCTGGGTGTCTAGTTTTCAAAAATGTATAGGTTTGCTAGGTTTCCCTAGGTGCCGGCAGGGCTAAGGTTCAAAAACTACAGCTAGTCACTTTGCCAAAAAGGGGTCATTTTTCACTGCAAAATTGAGGTGTGACCACGTTGCGTTTTGCGCCGTTTCCAGTCGCGGGCACTATGCCGACCCGCACAAGTGAGGTACCCTTTTTCTCGTAGGACTTTGGGGAACGCGGGGTGGGTGGGAATTTGTGGATCCACGCAGATTCCAGAACTTTCCATCACAGAAATGTGGGGAAAATGTTTTTTTTGTCAATATTTTACGTTTGCAAGGTATTCTGGGTAACAGACCATGGTGGGAGGCAGTCAAGTCACCCCATCCTGGATTCCCCTGGGTGTCTAGTTTTCAAAAATGTATAGGTTTGCTAGGTTTCCCTAGGTGCCGGCAGGGCTAGGGTTCAAAAACTACAGCTCGTCATTTTGCCAAAAAAGGGTCATTTTTCACTGCAAAATTGAGGTGTGACCACGTTGCGTTTTGCGCCGTTTCCTGTCGCGGGCACTATGCCGACCCGCACAAGTGAGGTACCATTTTTCTCATAGGACATTGGGGAACGTGGGGTGGGTGGTAATTTGTGGATCCACGCAGATTCCAGAACTTTCCATCACAGAAATGTGGGGAAAATGTGTTTTTGTTGTCAAGTTTTCACGTTTGCAAGGGATTCTGGGTAACAGACCATGGAGGGAGGCAGTCAAGTCACCCCATCCTGGTCGCCCCTGGGTGTCTAGTTTTCAAAAATGTATAGGTTTGCTAGGTTTCCCTAGGTGCCGGCAGGGCTAGGGTTCAAAAACTACAGCTAGTCACTTTGCCAAAAATGGTCATTTTTCACTGCAAAATTGAGGTGTGACCACGTTGCGTTTTGCGCCGTTTCCTGTCGCGGGCACTAGGCCGACCCGCACAAGTGAGGTACCATTTTTATCGTAGGACTTTGGGGAACGTGGGGTGGGTGGAAATTTGTGGATCCACGCAGATTCCAGAACTTTCCAACACAGAAATGTGGGGAAAATGTGTTTTTTTTGTCAATTGTTTACGTTTGCAAGGGATTCTGGGTAACAAACCATGGTGGGAGGCAGTCAAATCACCCCATCCTGGATTCCCCTGGGTGTCTAGTTTTCAAAAATGTATAGGTTTGCTAGGTTTCCCTAGGTGCCGGCAGGGCTAGGGTTAAAAAACTACAGCTCATCACTTTGCCGAAAAAGGGTCATTTTTCACTGCAAAATTGAGGTGTGACCACGTTGCGTTTTGCGCCGTTTCCAGTCGCGGGCACTATGCCGACCCGCACAAGTGAGGTACCATTTTTCTCGTAGGACATTGGGGAACGCGGGGTGGGTGGAAAATTGTGGATCCACGCAGATTCCAGAACTTTCCATCACAGAAATATGGGGGAAATGTGTTTTTTTTGTCAATTGTTTACGTTTGCAAGGGATTCTGGGTAACAGACCATGGTGGGAGGCAGTCAAGTCACCCCATCCTGGATTCCCCTGGGTGTCTAGTTTTCAAAAATGTATAGGTTTGCTAGGTTTCCCTAGGTGCCGGCAGGGCTAGGGTTCAAAAACTACAGCTCGTCACTTTGCCAAAAAAGGGTCATTTTTCACCGCAAAATTGAGGTGTGACCACGTTGCGTTTTGCGCCGTTTCCTGTCGCGGGCACTAGGCCGACCCGCACAAGTGAGGTACCATTTTTCTCGTAGGACTTTGGGGAAAGCGGGGTGGGTGGAAATTTGTGGATCCACGCAGATTCCAGACCTTTCCATCACAGAAATGTGGGGAAAATGTGTTTTTTTTGTCAATTTTTTATGTTTGCAAGGGATTCTGGGTAACCGACCATGGTGGGATGCAGTCAAGTCACCCCATCCTGGATTCCCCTCGGTGTCTAGTTTACAAAAATGTATAGGTTTGCTAGGTTTCCCTAGGTGCAGGCAGGGCTAGGGTTCAAAACCTACAGCTCGTCACTTTGCCAAAAAAGGGTCATTTTTCACTGCAAAATTGAGGTGTGACCACGTTGCGTTTTGCGCCGTTTCCTGTCGCGGGCACTAGGCCGACCCGCACAAGTGAGGTACCATTTTTCTCGTAGGACTTTGGGGATCGCGGGGTGGGTGGAAATTTGTAGATCCACACAGATTCCAGAACTTTCCATCACAGAAATGTGGGGAAAATGTGGTTTTTTTGTCAATTTTTTACGTTTGCAAGGGATTCTGGGTAACAGACCATGGTGGGAGGCAGTCAAGTCACCCCATCCTGGATTCCCCTGGGTGTCTAGTTTACAAAAATGTATAGGTTTGCTAGGTTTCCCTAGGTGCCGGCAGGGCTAGGGTTCAAAAACTACAGCTCGACACTTTGCCAAAAAAGGGTCAATTTTCACTGCAAAATTGAGGTGTGACCACGTCGCGTTTTGCGCCGTTTCCTGTCGCGGGCACTAGGCCGACCCGCACAAGTGAGGTACCATTTTTCTCGTAGGACTTTGGGGAACGCGGGGTGGGTGGAAATTTGTGGATCCACGCAGATTCCAGAACTTTCCATCACAGAAATGTGGGGAAAATGTGGTTTTTTTGTCAATTTTTTACGTTTGCAAGGGATTCTGGATAACAGACCATGGTGGGAGGCAGTCAAGTCACCCCATCCTGGATTCCCCTGGGTGTCTAGTTTACAAAAATGTATAGGTTTGCTAGGTTTCCCTTGGTGCCGGCAGAGCTAGGGTTCAAAAACTACAGCTAGTCACTTTGCCAAAAAAGGGTCATTTTTCACTGCAAAATTGAGGTGTGACCACGTTGCGTTTTGCGCCGTTTCCTGTCGTGGGCACTATGCCGACCCGCACAAGTGAGGTACAATTTTTCTCGTAGGACTTTGGGGAACGCGGGGTGGGTGGAAATTTGTGGATCCACGCAGATTCCAGAACTTTCCATCACAGAAATGTGGGGAAAATGTTTTTTTTGTCAATATTTTAAGTTTGCAAGGGATTCTGGGTAACAGACCATGGTGGGAGGCAGTCAAGTCACCCCATCCTGGATTCCCCTGGGTGTCTAGTTTTCAAAAATGTATAGGTTTGCTAGGTTTCCCTAGGTGCCGGCAGGGCTAGGGTTCAAAAACTACAGCTAGTCACTTTGCCAAAAAAGGGTCATTTTTCACTGCAAAATTGAGGTGTGACCACGTTGCGTTTTGCGCCGTTTCCTGTCGCGGGCACTAGGCCGACCCGCACAAGTGAGGTACCATTTTTCTCGTAGGACTTTGGGGAACGTGGGGTGGGTGGAAATTTGTGGATCCACGCAGATTCCAGAACTTTCCAACACAGAAATGTGGGGAAAATGTGTTTTTTTTGTCAATTGTTTACGTTTGCAAGGGATTCTGGGTAACAAACCATGGTGGGAGGCAGTCAAATCACCCCATCCTGGATTCCCCTGGGTGTCTAGTTTTCAAAAATGTATAGGTTTGCTAGGTTTCCCTAGGTGCCGGCAGGGCTAAGGTTCAAAAACTACAGCTAGTCACTTTGCCAAAAAAGGGTCATTTTTCACTGCAAAATTGAGGTGTGACCACGTTGCGTTTTGCGCCGTTTCCAGTCGCGGGCACTATGCCGACCCGCACAAGTGAGGTACCCTTTTTCTCGTAGGACTTTGGGGAACGCGGGGTGGGTGGGAATTTGTGGATCCACGCAGATTCCAGAACTTTCCATCACAGAAATGTGGGGAAAATGTTTTTTTTGTCAATATTTTACGTTTGCAAGGTATTCTGGGTAACAGACCATGGTGGGAGGCAGTCAAGTCACCCCATCCTGGATTCCCCTGGGTGTCTAGTTTTCAAAAATGTATAGGTTTGCTAGGTTTCCCTAGGTGCCGGCAGGGCTAGGGTTCAAAAACTACAGCTCGTCATTTTGCCAAAAAAGGGTCATTTTTCACTGCAAAATTGAGGTGTGACCACGTTGCGTTTTGCGCCGTTTCCTGTCGCGGGCACTATGCCGACCCGCACAAGTGAGGTACCATTTTTCTCATAGGACATTGGGGAACGTGGGGTGGGTGGTAATTTGTGGATCCACGCAGATTCCAGAACTTTCCATCACAGAAATGTGGGGAAAATGTGTTTTTGTTGTCAATTTTTCACGTTTGCAAGGGATTCTGGGTAACAGACCATGGAGGGAGGCAGTCAAGTCACCCCATCCTGGTCGCCCCTGGGTGTCTAGTTTTCAAAAATGTATAGGTTTGCTAGGTTTCCCTAGGTGCCGGCAGGGCTAGGGTTCAAAAACTACAGCTAGTCACTTTGCCAAAAATGGTCATTTTTCACTGCAAAATTGAGGTGTGACCACGTTGCGTTTTGCGCCGTTTCCTGTCGCGGGCACTAGGCCGACCCGCACAAGTGAGGTACCATTTTTATCGTAGGACTTTGGGGAACGTGGGGTGGGTGGAAATTTGTGGATCCACGCAGATTCCAGAACTTTCCAACACAGAAATGTGGGGAAAATGTGTTTTTTTTGTCAATTGTTTACGTTTGCAAGGGATTCTGGGTAACAAACCATGGTGGGAGGCAGTCAAATCACCCCATCCTGGATTCCCCTGGGTGTCTAGTTTTCAAAAATGTATAGGTTTGCTAGGTTTCCCTAGGTGCCGGCAGGGCTAGGGTTAAAAAACTACAGCTCATCACTTTGCCGAAAAAGGGTCATTTTTCACTGCAAAATTGAGGTGTGACCACGTTGCGTTTTGCGCCGTTTCCAGTCGCGGGCACTATGCCGACCCGCACAAGTGAGGTACCATTTTTCTCGTAGGACATTGGGGAACGCGGGGTGGGTGGAAAATTGTGGATCCACGCAGATTCCAGAACTTTCCATCACAGAAATATGGGGAAAATGTGTTTTTTTTGTCAATTGTTTACGTTTGCAAGGGATTCTGGGTAACAGACCATGGTGGGAGGCAGTCAAGTCACCCCATCCTGGATTCCCCTGGGTGTCTAGTTTTCAAAAATGTATAGGTTTGCTAGGTTTCCCTAGGTGCCGGCAGGGCTAGGGTTCAAAAACTACAGCTCGTCACTTTGCCAAAAAAGGGTCATTTTTCACCGCAAAATTGAGGTGTGACCACGTTGCGTTTTGCGCCGTTTCCTGTCGCGGGCACTAGGCCGACCCGCACAAGTGAGGTACCATTTTTCTCGTAGGACTTTGGGGAAAGCGGGGTGGGTGGAAATTTGTGGATCCACGCAGATTCCAGACCTTTCCATCACAGAAATGTGGGAAAAATGTGTTTTTTTTGTCAATTTTTTATGTTTGCAAGGGATTCTGGATAACAGACCATGGTGGGAGGCAGTCAAGTCACCCCATCCTGGATTCCCCTGGGTGTCTAGTTTTCAAAAATGTATAGGTTTGCTAGGTTTCCCTAGGTGCCGGCAGGGCTAGGGTTCAAAAACTACAGCTCGTCACTTTGCCAAAAAAGGGTCATTTTTCACCGCAAAATTGAGGTGTGACCACGTTGCGTTTTGCGCCGTTCCTGTCGCGGGCACTAGGCCGACCCGCACAAGTGAGGTACCATTTTTCTCGTAGGACTTTGGGGAAAGCGGGGTGGGTGGAAATTTGTGGATCCACGCAGATTCCAGACCTTTCCATCACAGAAATGTGGGGAAAATGTGTTTTTTTTGTCAATTTTTTACGTTTGCAAGGGATTCTGGATAACAGACCATGGTGGGAGGCAGTCAAGTCACCCCATCCTGGATTCCCCTGGGTGTCTAGTTTACAAAAATGTATAGGTTTGCTAGGTTTCCCTAGGTGCCGGCAGGGCTAGGGTTCAAAAACTACAGCTAGTCACTTTGCCAAAAAGGGGTCATATTTCACTGCAAAATTGAGGTGTGACCACGTTGCGTTTTGCGCCGTTTCCTGTCGCGGGCACTATGCCGACCCGCACAAGTGAGGTACCATTTTTCTTGTAGGACTTTGGGGAACGTGGGGTGGGTGGAAATTTGTGGATCCACGCAGATTCCAGAACTTTCCAACACAGAAATGTGGGGAAAATGTGTTTTTTTTGTCAATTGTTTACGTTTGCAAGGGATTCTGGGTAACAGACCATGGTGGGAGGCAGTCAAGTCACCCCATCCTGGATTCCCCTGGGTGCCTAGTTTAAAAAAATGTATAGGTTTGCTAGGTTTCTCTCTGTGCCGGCAGGGCTAGGGTTCAAAAACTACAGCTCGTCACTTTGCCAAAAAAGGGTCATTTTTCACTGCAAAATTGAGGTGTGACCACGTCGCGTTTTGCGCCGTTTCCTGTCGCGGGCACTAGGCCGACCCCCACAAGTGAGGTACCATTTTTCTCGTAGGACTTTGGGGAACGCGGGGTGGGTGGAAATTTATGGATCCACGCAGATTCCAGAACTTTCCATCACAGAAATGTGGGGAAAATGTGTTTTTTTGTCAATTTTTTACGTTTGCAAGGGATTCTGGGTAACAGACCATGGTGGGAGGCAGTCAAGTCACCCCATCCTGGATTCCCCTTGGTGTCTAGTTTTCAAAAATGTATAGGTTTGCTAGGTTTCCCTAGGTGCCGGCAGGGCTAGGGTTCAAAAACTACAGCTCGTCACTTTGCCAAAAAAGGGTAATTTTTCACTGCAAAATTGAGGTGTGACCTCGTTGCGTTTTGCGCCGTTTCCTGTCGCGGGCACTAGGCCGACCCGCACAAGTGAGGTACCATTTTTCTCATAGGACTTTGGGGAACGCGGGGTGGGTGGAAATTTATGGATCCACGCAGATTCCAGAACTTTCCATCACAGAAATGTGGGGAAAATGTGTTTTTTTTGTCAATTGTTTACGTTTGCAAGGGATTCTGGGTAACAGACCATGGTGGGAGGCAGTCAAGTCACCCCATCCTGGATTCCCCTGGGTGTCTAGTTTTCAAAAATGTATAGGTTTGCTAGGTTTCCCTAGGTGCCGGCAGGGCTAGGGTTCAAAAACTACAGCTCGTCACTTTGCCAAAAAAGGGTCATTTTTCACCGCAAAATTGAGGTGTGACCACGTTGCGTTTTGCGCCGTTTCCTGTCGCGGGCACTAGGCCGACCCGCACAAGTGAGGTACCATTTTTCTCGTAGGACTTTGGGGAAAGCGGGGTGGGTGGAAATTTGTGGATCCACGCAGATTCCAGACCTTTCCATCACAGAAATGTGGGGAAAATGTGTTTTTTTTGTCAATTTTTTACGTTTGCAAGGGATTCTGGATAACAGACCATGGTGGGAGGCAGTCAAGTCACCCCATCCTGGATTCCCCTGGGTGTCTAGTTTACAAAAATGTATAGGTTTGCTAGGTTTCCCTAGGTGCCGGCAGGGCTAGGGTTCAAAAACAACAGCTAGTCACTTTGCCAAAAAAGGGTCATTTTTCACTGCAAAATTGAGGTGTGACCACGTTGCGTTTTGCGCCGTTTCCTGTCGCGGGCACTATGCCGACCCGCACAAGTGAGGTACCATTTTTCTCGTAGGACATTGGGGAACGCGGGGTGGGTGGAAATTTGTGGATCCACGCAGATTCCAGAACTTTCCATGACAGAAATATGGGGAAAATGTGTTTTTTTTGGTAATTTTTTACGTTTGCAAGGGATTCTGGGTAACAGACCATGGTGGGAGGCAGTCAAGTCACCCCATCCTGGATTCCCCTGGGTGTCTAGTTTTCAAAAATGTATAGGTTTGCTAGGTTTCCCTAGGTGCCGGCAGGGCTAGGGTTACAAAAACTACAGCTCGTCACTTTGCCAAAAAAGGGTCATTTTTCACCGCAAAATTGAGGTGTGACCACGTTGCGTTTTGCGCCGTTTCCTGTCGCGGGCACTAGGCCGACCCGCACAAGTGAGGTACCATTTTTCTCGTAGGACTTTGGGGAAAGCGGGGTGGGTGGAAATTTGTGGATCCACGCAGATTCCAGACCTTTCCATCACAGAAAGGTGGGGAAAATGTGTTTTTTTTGTCAATTTTTTACGTTTGCAAGGGATTCTGGATAACAGACCATGGTGGGAGGCAGTCAAGTCACCCCATCCTGGATTCCCCTGGGTGTCTAGTTTACAAAAATGTATAGGTTTGCTAGGTTTCCCTAGGTGCCGGCAGGGCTAGGGTTCAAAAACTACAGCTAGTCACTTTGCCAAAAAGGGGTCATATTTCACTGCAAAATTGAGGTGTGACCACGTTGCGTTTTGCGCCGTTTCCTGTCGCGGGCACTATGCCGACCCGCACAAGTGAGGTACCATTTTTCTTGTAGGACTTTGGGGAACGTGGGGTGGGTGGAAATTTGTGGATCCACGCAGATTCCAGAACTTTCCAACACAGAAATGTGGGGAAAATGTGTTTTTTTTGTCAATTGTTTACGTTTGCAAGGGATTCTGGGTAACAGACCATGGTGGGAGGCAGTCAAGTCACCCCATCCTGGATTCCCCTGGGTGCCTAGTTTACAAAAATGTATAGGTTTGCTAGGTTTCCCTCGGTGCCGGCAGGGCTAGGGTTAAAAAACTACAGCTCGTCACTTTGCCAAAAAAGGGTCATTTTTCACTGCAAAATTGAGGTGTGACCACGTCGCGTTTTGCGCCGTTTCCTGTCGCGGGCACTAGGCCGACCCCCACAAGTGAGGTACCATTTTTCTCGTAGGACTTTGGGGAACGCGGGGTGGGTGGAAATTTGTGGATCCACGCAGATTCCAGAACTTTCCATCACAGAAATGTGGGGAAAATGTGTTTTTTTGTCAATTTTTTACGTTTGCAAGGGATTCTGGGTAACAGACCATGGTGGGAGGCAGTCAAGTCACCCCATCCTGGATTCCCCTGGGTGTCTAGTTTTCAAAAATGTATAGGTTTGCTAGGTTTCCCTAGGTGCCGGCAGGGCTAGGGTTCAAAAACTACAGCTCGTCACTTTGCCAAAAAAGGGTAATTTTTCACTGCAAAATTGAGGTGTGACCACGTTGCGTTTTGCGCCGTTTCCTGTCGCGGGCACTAGGCCGACCCGCACAAGTGAGGTACCATTTTTCTCATAGGACTTTGGGGAACGCGGGGTGGGTGGAAATTTGTGGATCCACGCAGATTCCAGAACTTTCCATCACAGAAATGAGGGGAAAATGTGTTTTTTTTGTCAATTTTTTATGTTTGCAAGGGATTCTGGGTAACCGACCATGGTGGGATGCAGTCAAGTCACCCCATCCTGGATTCCCCTCGGTGTCTAGTTTACAAAAATATATAGGTTTGCTAGGTTTCCCTAGGTGCCGGCAGGGCTAGGGTTCAAAAACTACAGCTAGTCACTTTGCCAAAAAGGGGTCATTTTTCACTGCAAAATTGAGGTGTGACCACGTTGCGTTTTGCGCCGTTTCCTGTCGCGGGCACTATGCCGACCCGCACAAGTGAGGTACCATTTTTCTTGTAGGACTTTGGGGAACGTGGGGTGGATGGAAATTTGTGGATCCACGCAGGTTCCAGAACTTTCCAACACAGAAATGTGGGGAAAATGTGTTTTTTTTGTCAATTGTTTACGTTTGCAAGGGATTCTGGGTAACAGACCATGGTGGGAGGCAGTCAAGTCACCCCATCCTGGATTTCCCTGGGTGCCTAGTTTACAAAAATGTATAGGTTTGCTAGGTTTCCCTAGGTGCCGGCAGGGCTAGGGTTCAAAAACTACAGCTCGTCACTTTGCCAAAAAAGGGTCATTTTTCACTGCAAAATTGAGGTGTGACCACGTCGCGTTTTGCGCTGTTTCCTGTCGTGGGCACTAGGCCGACCCCCACAAGTGAGGTACCATTTTTCTCGTAGGACTTTGGGGAACGCGGGGTGGGTGGAAATTTGTGGATCCACGCAGATTCCAGAACTTTCCATCACAGAAATGTGGGGAAAATGTGTTTTTTTTGTCAATTTTTTACGTTTGCAAGGGATTCTGGGTAACAGACCATGGTGGGAGGCAGTCAAGTCACCCCATCCTGGATTCCCCTGGGTGTCTAGTTTTCAAAAATGTATAGGTTTGCTAGGTTTCCCTAGGTGCCGGCAGGGCTAGGGTTCAAAAACTACAGGTCATCACTTTGCCAAAAAAGGGTCATTTTTCACTGCAAAATTGAGGTGTGACCACGTTGCGTTTTGCGCCGTTTCCTGTCGCGGGCACTATGCCGACCCGCACAAGTGAGGTACCATTTTTCTCGTAGGACTTTGGGGAACGCGGGGTGGGTGGAAATTTGTGGATCCACGCAGATTCCAGAACTTTCCATCACAGAAATGTGGGGAAAATGTGTTTTTTTTGTCAATTTTTTACGTTTGCAAGGGATTCTGGGTAACAGACCATGGTGGGAGGCACTCAAGTCACCCCATCCTGGATTCCCCTGGGTGTCTAGTTTTCAAAAATGTATAGGTTTGCTAGGTTTCCCTAGGTGCCGGCAGGGCTAGGGTTCAAAAACTACAGCTCGTCACTTTGCCAAAAAAGGGTCATTTTTCACTGCAAAATTGAAGTGTGACCACGTTGCGTTTTGCGCCGTTTCCTGTCGCGGGCACTATGCCGACCCGCACAAGTGAGGTACCATTTTTCTTGCAGGACTTTGGGGAACGCGGGGTGGGTGGAAATTTGTGGATCCACGCAGATTCCAGAACTTTCCATCACTGAAATGTGGGGAAAATATGTTTTTTTTGTCAATTTTTTACGTTTGCAAGGGATTCTGGGTAACAAACCATGGTGGGAGGCAGTCAAATCACCCCATCCTGGATTCCCCTGGGTGTCTAGTTTTCCAAAATGTATAGGTTTGCTAGGTTTCCCTAGGTGCCGGCAGGGCTAGGGTTAAAAAACTACAGCTCGTCACTTTGCCAAAAAAGGGTCATTTTTCACTGCAAAATTGAGGTGTGACCACGTTGCGTTTTGCGCCGTTTCCAGTCGCGGGCACTATGCCGACCCGCACAAGTGAGGTACGATTTTTCTCGTAGGACATTGGGGTACGCAGGGTGGGTGGACAATTGTGGATCCACGCAGATTCCAGAACTTTCCATCACAGAAATATGGGGAAAATGTGTTTTTTTTGTCAATTTTTTATGTTTGCAAGGGATTCTGGGTAACAGACCATGGTGGGAGGCAGTCAAGTCACCCCATCCTGGATTCCCCTGGGTGTCTAGTTTTCAAAAATGTATAGGTTTGCTAGGTTTCCCTAGGAGCCGGCAGGGCTAGGGTTCAAAAACTACAGCTAGTCACTTTGCCAAAAAGGGGTCATTTTTCACTGCAAAATTGAGGTGTGACCACGTTGCGTTTTGCGCCGTTTCCTGTCGCGGGCACTATGCCGACCCGCACAAGTGAGGTACCATTTTTCTTGTAGGACTTTGGGGAATGCCGGGTGCGTGGAAATTTGTGGATCCATGCAGATTCCAGAACTTTCCATTACAGAAATGTGGGGAAAATGTGTTTTTTTTGTCAATTTTTTACGTTTGCAAGGGATTCTGGGTAACAGACCATGGTGGGAGGCAGTCAAGTCACCCCATCCTGGATTCCCCTGGGTGTCTAGTTTTCAAAAATGTATAGGTTTGATAGGTTTCCCTAGGTGCCGGCAGGGCTAGGGTTAAAAAACTACAGCTCGTCACTTTGCCAAAAAAGGGTCATTTTTCACTGCAAAATTGAGGTGTGACCACGTTGAGTTTTGCGCCGTTTCCTGTCGCGGGCACTATGCCGACCCGTACAAGTGAGGTACCATTTGTCTTGTAGGACTTTGGGGAACGCGGGGTGGGTGGAAATTTGAGGATCCACGCAGATTCCAGAACTTTCCATCACAGAAATGTGGGGAAAATGTGTTTTTTTTGTCAATTTTTTACGTTTGCAAGGGATTCTGGGTAACCGACCATGGTGGGATGCAGTCAAGTCACCCCATCCTGGATTCCCCTCGGGGTCTAGTTTACAAAAATGTATAGGTTTGCTAGATTTCCCTAGGTGCTGGCAGGGCTAGGGTTCAAAACCTACAGCTCGTCACTTTGCCAAAAAAGGGTCATTTTTCACTGCAAAATTGAGGTGTGACCACGTTGCGTTTTGCGCCGTTTCCTGTCGCGGGCACTAGGCCGACCCGCACAAGTGAGGTACCATTTTTCTCGTAGGACTTTGGGGATCGCGGGGTGGGTGGAAATTTGTAGATCCACGCTGATTCCAGAACTTTCCATCACAGAAATGTGGGGAAAATGTGGTTTTTTTGTCAATTTTTTACGTTTGCAAGGGATTCTGGGTAACAGACCATGGTGGGAGGCAGTCAAGTCACCCCATCCTGGATTCCCCTGGGTGTCTTGTTTACAAAAATGTATAGGTTTGCTAGGTTTCCCTAGGTGCCGGCAGGGCTAGGGTTCAAAAACTACAGCTCGACACTTTGCCAAAAAAGGGTCAATTTTCACTGCAAAATTGAGGTGTGACCACGTCGCGTTTTGCGCCGTTTCCTGTCGCGGGCACTATGCCGACCCGCACAAGTGAGGTACCATTTTTCTTGTAGGACTTTGGGGAACGCGGGGTGCGTGGAAATTTGTGGATCCACGCAGATTCCAGAACTTTCCATCACAGAAATGTGGGGAAAATGTGGTTTTTTTGTCAATTGTTTACGTTTGCAAGGGATTCTGGGTAACAGACCATGGTGGGAGGCAGTCAAGTCACCCCATCCTGGATTCCCCTGGGTGTCTAGTTTTCAAAAATGTATAGGTTTGCTAGGTTTCCCTAGGTGCCGGCAGGGCTAGGGTTCAAAAACTACAGCTCGTTACTTTGCCAAAAAAGGGTCATTTTTCACCGCAAAATTGAGGTGTGACCACGTTGCGTTTTGCGCCGTTTCCTGTCGCGGGCACTAGGCCGACCCGCACAAGTGAGGTACCATTTTTCTCGTAGGACTTTGGGGAAAGCGGGGTGGGTGGAAATTTGTGGATCCACGCAGATTCCAGACCTTTCCATCACAGAAATGTGGGGAAAATGTGTTTTTTTTGGCAATTTTTTACGTTTGCAAGGGATTCTGGATAACAGACCATGGTGGGAGGCAGTCAAGTCACCCCATCCTGGATTCCCCTGGGTGTCTAGTTTACAAAAATGTATAGGTTTGCTAGGTTTCCCTAGGTGCCGGCAGGGCTAGGGTTCAAAAACAACAGCTAGTCACTTTGCCAAAAAAGGGTCATTTTTCACTGCAAAATTGAGGTGTGACCACGTTGCGTTTTGCGCCGTTTCCTGTCGCGGGCACTATGCCGACCCGCACAAGTGAGGTACCATTTTTCTCGTAGGACATTGGGGAACGCGGGGTGGGTGGAAATTTGTGGATCCACGCAGATTCCAGAACTTTCCATCACAGAAATATGGGGAAAATGTGTTTTTTTTGGTAATTTTTTACGTTTGCAAGGGATTCTGGGTAACAGACCATGGTGGGAGGCAGTCAAGTCACCCCATCCTGGATTCCCCTGGGTGTCTAGTTTTCAAAAATGTATAGGTTTGCTAGGTTTCCCTAGGTGCCGGCAGGGCTAGGGTTAAAAAACTACAGCTCGACACTTTGCCAAAAAGGGGTCATTTTTCACTGCAAAATTGAGGTGTGACCACGTTGCGTTTTGCGCCGTTTCCTGTCGCGGGCACTATGCCGACCCGCACAAGTGAGGTACCATTTTTCTTGTAGGACTTTGGGGAACGCGGGGTGCGTGGACATTTGTGGATCCACGCAGATTCCAGAACTTTCCATCACAGAAATGTGGGGAAAATGTTGTTTTTTTGTCAATTGTTTACGTTTGCAAGGGATTCTGGGTAACAGACCATGGTGGGAGGCAGTCAAGTCACCCCATCCTGGATTCCCCTGGGTGTCTAGTTTTCAAAAATGTATAGGTTTGCTAGGTTTCCCTAGGTGCCGGCAGGGCTAGGGTTCAAAAACTACAGCTCGTCACTTTGCCAAAAAAGGGTCATTTTTCACCGCAAAATTGAGGTGTGACCACGTTGCGTTTTGCGCCGTTTCCTGTCGCGGGCACTAGGCCGACCCGCACAAGTGAGGTACCATTTTTCTCGTAGGACTTTGGGGAAAGCGGGGTGGGTGGAAATTTGTGGATCCACGCAGATTCCAGACCTTTCCATCACAGAAATGTGGGGAAAATGTGTTTTTTTTGTCAATTTTTTACGTTTGCAAGGGATTCTGGATAACAGACCATGGTGGGAGGCAGTCAAGTCACCCCATCCTGGATTCCCCTGGGTGTCTAGTTTACAAAAATGTATAGGATTGCTAGGTTTCCCTAGGTGCCGGCAGGGCTAGGGTTCAAAAACTACAGCTAGTCACTTTGCCAAAATGGGTCATTTTTCACTGCAAAATTGAGGTGTGACCACGTTGCGTTTTGCGCCGTTTCCTGTCGCGGGCACTATGCCGACCCGCACAAGTGAGGTACCATTTTTCTCATAGGACATTGGGGAACGCGGGGTGGGTGGAAATTTGTGGATCCACGCAGATTCCAGAACTTTCCATCACAGAAATATGGGGAAAATGTGTTTTTTTTGTTAATTTTTTACGTTTGCAAGGGATTCTGGGTAACAGACCATGGTGGGAGGCAGTCAAGTCACCCCATCCTGGATTCCCCTAGGTGTCTAGTTTTAAAAAATGTATAGGTTTGCTAGGTTTCTCTAGGTGCCGGCAGGGCTAGGGTTCAAAAACTACAGCTAGTCACTTTGCCAAAAAGGGGTCATTTTTCACTGCAAAATTGAGGTGTGACCACGTTGCGTTTTGCGCCGTTTCCTGTCGCGGGCACTATGCCGACCCGCACAAGTGAGGTACCATTTTTCTTGTAGGACTTTGGGGAACGTGGGGTGGGTCGAAATTTGTGGATCCACGCAGGTTCCAGAACTTTCCAACACAGAAATGTGGGGAAAATGTGTTTTTTTTGTCAATTGTTTACGTTTGCAAGGGATTCTGGGTAACAGACCATGGTGGGAGGCAGTCAAGTCACCCCATCCTGGATTTCCCTGGGTGCCTAGTTTACAAAAATGTATAGGTTTGCTAGGTTTCCCTAGGTGCCGGCAGGGCTAGGGTTCAAAAACTACAGCTCGTCACTTTGCCAAAAAAGGGTCATTTTTCACTGCAAAATTGAGGTGTGACCACGTTGCGTTTTGCGCCGTTTCCTGTCGTGGGCACTAGGCCGACCCCCACAAGTGAGGTACCATTTTTCTCGTAGGACTTTGGGGAACGCGGGGTGGGTGGAAATTTGTGGATCCACGCAGATTTCAGAACTTTCCATCACAGAAATGTGGGGAAAATGTGTTTTTTTTGTCAATTTTTTACGTTTGCAATGGATTCTGGGTAACAGACCATGGTGGGAGGCAGTCAAGTCACCCCATCCTGGATTTCCCTGGGTGTCTAGTTTTCAAAAATGTATAGGTTTGCTAGGTTTCCCTAGGTGCCGGCAGGGCTAGGGTTCAAAAACTACAGCTAGTCACTTTGCCAAAAAGGGGTCATATTTCACTGCAAAATTGAGGTGTGACCACGTTGCGTTTTGCGCCGTTTCCTGTCGCGGGCACTATGCCGACCCGCACAAGTGAGGTACAATTTTTCTTGTAGGACTTTGGGGAACGTGGGGTGGGTGGAAATTTGTGGATCCACGCAGATTCCAGAACTTTCCAACACAGAAATGTGGGGAAAATGTGTTTTTTTTGTCAATTGTTTACGTTTGCAAGGGATTCTGGGTAACAGACCATGGTGGGAGGCAGTCAAGTCACCCCATCCTGGATTCCCCTGGGTGCCTAGTTTACAAAAATGTATAGGTTTGCTAGGTTTCCCTCGGTGCCGGCAGGGCTAGGGTTCAAAAACTACAGCTCGTCACTTTGCCAAAAAAGGGTCATTTTTCACTGCAAAATTGAGGTGTGACCACGTCGCGTTTTGCGCCGTTTCCTGTCGCGGGCACTGGGCCGACCCCCACAAGTGAGGTACCATTTTTCTCGTAGGACTTTGGGGAACGCGGGGTGGGTGGAAATTTGTGGATCCACGCAGATTCCAGAACTTTCCATCACAGAAATGTGGGGAAAATGTGTTTTTTTGTCAATTTCTTACGTTTGCAAGGGATTCTGGGTAACAGACCATGGTGGGAGGCAGTCAAGTCACCCCATCCTGGATTCCCCTGGGTGTCTAGTTTTCAAAAATGTATAGGTTTGCTAGGTTTCCCTAGGAGCCGGCAGGGCTAGGGTTCAAAAACTACAGCTAGTCACTTTGCCAAAAAGGGGTCATTTTTCACTGCAAAATTGAGGTGTGACCACGTTGCGTTTTGCGCCGTTTCCTGTCGCGGGCACTATGCCGACCCGCACAAGTGAGGTACCATTTTTCTTGTAGGACTTTGGGGAATGCCGGGTGCGTGGAAATTTGTGGATCCATGCAGATTCCAGAACTTTCCATTACAGAAATGTGGGGAAAATGTGTTTTTTTAGTCAATTTTTTACGTTTGCAAGGGATTCTGGGTAACATACCATGGTGGGAGGCAGTCAAGTCACCCCATCCTGGATTCCCCTGGGTGTCTAGTTTACAAAAATGTATAGGTTTGCTAGGTTTCCCTAGGTGCCGGCAGGGCTAGGGTTCAAAAACTACAGCTCGTCACTTTGCGAAAAAAGGGTCAATTTTCACTGCAAAATTGAGGTGTGACCACGTCGCGTTTTGCGCCGTTTCCTGTCGCGGGCACTAGGCCGACCCGCACAAATGAGGTACCACTTTTCTCGTAGGACTTTGGGGAACGCGGGGTGGGTGGAAATTTGCGGATCCACGCAGATTCCAGAACTTTCCATCACAGAAATATGGGGAAAATGTGTTTTTTTTGTCAATTCTTTTGCGTTTGCAAGGGATTCTGGGTAACAGACCATGGTGGGAGGCAGTCAAGTCACCCCATCCTGGATTCCCCTGGGTGTCTAGTTTTCAAAAATGTATAGGTTTGATAGGTTTCCCTAGGTGCCGGCAGGGCTAGGGTTAAAAAACTACAGCTCGTCACTTTGCCAAAAAAGGGTCATTTTTCACTGCAAAATTGAGGTGTGACCACGTTGCGTTTTGCGCCGTTTCCTGTCGCGGGCACTATGCCGACCCGTACAAGTGAGGTACCATTTGTCTTGTAGGACTTTGGGGAACGCGGGGTGGGTGGAAATTTGAGGATCCACGCAGATTCCAGAACTTTCCATCACAGAAATGTGGGGAAAATGTGTTTTTTTTGTCAATTTTTTACGTTTGCAAGGGATTCTGGGTAACCGACCATGGTGGGATGCAGTCAAGTCACCCCATCCTGGATTCCCCTCGGGGTCTAGTTTACAAAAATGTATAGGTTTGCTAGGTTTCCCTAGGTGCTGGCAGGGCTAGGGTTCAAAACCTACAGCTCGTCACTTTGCCAAAAAAGGGTCATTTTTCACTGCAAAATTGAGGTGTGACCACGTTGCGTTTTGCGCCGTTTCCTGTCGCGGGCACTAGGCCGACCCGCACAAGTGAGGTACCATTTTTCTCGTAGGACTTTGGGGATCGCGGGGTGGGTGGAAATTTGTAGATCCACGCTGATTCCAGAACTTTCCATCACAGAAATGTGGGGAAAATGTGTTTTTTTTGTCAATTTTTTACGTTTGCAAGGGATTCTGGGTAACAGACCATGGTGGGAGGCAGTCAAGTCACCCCATCCTGGATTCCCCTGGGTGTCTTGTTTACAAAAATGTATAGGTTTGCTAGGTTTCCCTAGGTGCCGGCAGGGCTAGGGTTCAAAAACTACAGCTCGACACTTTGCCAAAAAAGGGTCAATTTTCACTGCAAAATTGAGGTGTGACCACGTCGCGTTTTGCGCCGTTTCCTGTCGCGGGCACTATGCCGACCCGCACAAGTGAGGTACCATTTTTCTTGTAGGACTTTGGGGAACGCGGGGTGCGTGGAAATTTGTGGATCCACGCAGATTCCAGAACTTTCCATCACAGAAATGTGGGGAAAATGTGGTTTTTTTGTCAATTGTTTACGTTTGCAAGGGATTCTGGGTAACAGACCATGGTGGGAGGCAGTCAAGTCACCCCATCCTGGATTCCCCTGGGTGTCTAGTTTTCAAAAATGTATAGGTTTGCTAGGTTTCCCTAGGTGCCGGCAGGGCTAGGGTTCAAAAACTACAGCTCGTTACTTTGCCAAAAAAGGGTCATTTTTCACCGCAAAATTGAGGTGTGACCACGTTGCGTTTTGCGCCGTTTCCTGTCGCGGGCACTAGGCCGACCCGCACAAGTGAGGTACCATTTTTCTCGTAGGACTTTGGGGAAAGCGGGGTGGGTGGAAATTTGTGGATCCACGCAGATTCCAGACCTTTCCATCACAGAAATGTGGGGAAAATGTGTTTTTTTTGTCAATTTTTTACGTTTGCAAGGGATTCTGGATAACAGACCATGGTGGGAGGCAGTCAAGTCACCCCATCCTGGATTCCCCTGGGTGTCTAGTTTACAAAAATGTATAGGTTTGCTAGGTTTCCCTAGGTGCCGGCAGGGCTAGGGTTCAAAAACTACAGCTCGACACTTTGCCAAAAAAGGGTCAATTTTCACTGCAAAATTGAGGTGTGACCACGTCGCGTTTTGCGCCGTTTCCTGTCGCGGGCACTATGCCGACCCGCACAAGTGAGGTACCATTTTTCTTGTAGGACTTTGGGGAACGCGGGGTGCGTGGAAATTTGTGGATCCACGCAGATTCCAGAACTTTCCATCACAGAAATGTGGGGAAAATGTGGTTTTTTTGTCAATTGTTTACGTTTGCAAGGGATTCTGGGTAACAGACCATGGTGGGAGGCAGTCAAGTCACCCCATCCTGGATTCCCCTGGGTGTCTAGTTTTCAAAAATGTATAGGTTTGCTAGGTTTCCCTAGGTGCCGGCAGGGCTAGGGTTCAAAAACTACAGCTCGTTACTTTGCCAAAAAAGGGTCATTTTTCACCGCAAAATTGAGGTGTGACCACGTTGCGTTTTGCGCCGTTTCCTGTCGCGGGCACTAGGCCGACCCGCACAAGTGAGGTACCATTTTTCTCGTAGGACATTGGGGAACGCGGGGTGGGTGGAAATTTGTGGATCCACGCAGATTCCAGAACTTTCCATCACAGAAATATGGGGAAAATGTGTTTTTTTTGGTAATTTTTTACGTTTGCAAGGGATTCTGGGTAACAGACCATGGTGGGAGGCAGTCAAGTCACCCCATCCTGGATTCCCCTGGGTGTCTAGTTTTCAAAAATGTATAGGTTTGCTAGGTTTCCCTAGGTGCCGGCAGGGCTAGGGTTAAAAAACTACAGCTCGACACTTTGCCAAAAAGGGGTAATTTTTCACTGCAAAATTGAGGTGTGACCACGTTGCGTTTTGCGCCGTTTCCTGTCGCGGGCACTATGCCGACCCGCACAAGTGAGGTACCATTTTTCTTGTAGGACTTTGGGGAACGCGGGGTGCGTGGACATTTGTGGATCCACGCAGATTCCAGAACTTTCCATCACAGAAATGTGGGGAAAATGTTGTTTTTTTGTCAATTGTTTACGTTTGCAAGGGATTCTGGGTAACAGACCATGGTGGGAGGCAGTCAAGTCACCCCATCCTGGATTCCCCTGGGTGTCTAGTTTTCAAAAATGTATAGGTTTGCTAGGTTTCCCTAGGTGCCGGCAGGGCTAGGGTTCAAAAACTACAGCTCGTCACTTTGCCAAAAAAGGGTCATTTTTCACCGCAAAATTGAGGTGTGACCACGTTGCGTTTTGCGCCGTTTCCTGTCGCGGGCACTAGGCCGACCCGCACAAGTGAGGTACCATTTTTCTCGTAGGACTTTGGGGAAAGCGGGGTGGGTGGAAATTTGTGGATCCACGCAGATTCCAGACCTTTCCATCACAGAAATGTGGGGAAAATGTGTTTTTTTTGTCAATTTTTTACGTTTGCAAGGGATTCTGGATAACAGACCATGGTGGGAGGCAGTCAAGTCACCCCATCCTGGATTCCCCTGGGTGTCTAGTTTACAAAAATGTATAGGATTGCTAGGTTTCCCTAGGTGCCGGCAGGGCTAGGGTTCAAAAACTACAGCTAGTCACTTTGCCAAAATGGGTCATTTTTCACTGCAAAATTGAGGTGTGACCACGTTGCGTTTTGCGCCGTTTCCTGTCGCAGGCACTATGCCGACCCGCACAAGTGAGGTACCATTTTTCTCGTAGGACTTTGGGGAATGCGGGGTGCGTGGAAATTTGTGGATCCACGCAGATTCCAGAACTTTCCATCACAGAAATATGGGGAAAATGTGTTTTTTTTGGTAATTTTTTACGTTTGCAAGGGATTCTGGGTAACAGACCATGGTGGGAGGCAGTCAAGTCACCCCATCCTGGATTCCCCTGGGTGTCTAGTTTTCAAAAATGTATAGGTTTGCTAGGTTTCCCTAGGTGCCGGCAGGGCTAGGGTTAAAAAACTACAGCTCGACACTTTGCCAAAAAGGGGTCATTTTTCACTGCAAAATTGAGGTGTGACCACGTTGCGTTTTGCGCCGTTTCCTGTCGCGGGCACTATGCCGACCCGCACAAGTGAGGTACCATTTTTCTTGTAGGACTTTTGGGAACGCGGGGTCCGTGGACATTTGTGGATCCACGCAGATTCCAGAACTTTCCATCACAGAAATGTGGGGAAAATGTTGTTTTTTTGTCAATTGTTTACGTTTGCAAGGGATTCTGGGTAACAGACCATGGTGGGAGGCAGTCAAGTCACCCCATCCTGGATTCCCCTAGGTGTCTAGTTTTAAAAAATGTATAGGTTTGCTAGGTTTCCCTAGGTGCCGGCAGGGCTAGGGTTCAAAAACTACAGCTAGTCACTTTGCCAAAAAGGGGTCATTTTTCACTGCAAAATTGAGGTGTGACCACGTTGCGTTTTGCGCCGTTTCCTGTCGCGGGCACTATGCCGACCCGCACAAGTGAGGTACCATTTTTCTCGTAGGACATTGGGGAACGCGGGGTGGGTGGAAATTTGTGGATCCACGCAGATTCCAGAACTTTCCATCACAGAAATATGGGGAAAATGTGTTTTTTTTGTTAATTTTTTACGTTTGCAAGGGATTCTGGGTAACAGACCATGGTGGGAGGCAGTCAAGTCACCCCATCCTGGATTCCCCTAGGTGTCTAGTTTTAAAAAATGTATAGGTTTGCTAGGTTTCCCTAGGTGCCGGCAGGGCTAGGGTTCAAAAACTACAGCTAGTCACTTTGCCAAAAAGGGGTCATTTTTCACTGCAAAATTGAGGTGTGACCACGTTGCGTTTTGCGCCGTTTCCTGTCGCGGGCACTATGCCGACCCGCACAAGTGAGGTACCATTTTTCTTGTAGGACTTTGGGGAACGTGGGGTGGGTCGAAATTTGTGGATCCACGCAGGTTCCAGAACTTTCCAACACAGAAATGTGGGGAAAATGTGTTTTTTTTGTCAATTGTTTACGTTTGCAAGGGATTCTGGGTAACAGACCATGGTGGGAGGCAGTCAAGTCACCCCATCCTGGATTTCCCTGGGTGCCTAGTTTACAAAAATGTATAGGTTTGCTAGGTTTCCCTAGGTGCCGGCAGGGCTAGGGTTCAAAAACTACAGCTCGTCACTTTGCCAAAAAAGGGTCATTTTTCACTGCAAAATTGAGGTGTGACCACGTTGCGTTTTGCGCCGTTTCCTGTCGTGGGCACTAGGCCGACCCCCACAAGTGAGGTACCATTTTTCTCGTAGGACTTTGGAGAACGCGGGGTGGGTGGAAATTTGTGGATCCACGCAGATTCCAGAACTTTCCATCACAGAAATGTGGGGAAAATGTGTTTTTTTTGTCAATTTTTTACGTTTGCAAGGGATTCTGGGTAACAGACCATGGTGGGAGGCAGTCAAGTCACCCCATCCTGGATTTCCCTGGGTGTCTAGTTTTCAAAAATGTATAGGTTTGCTAGGTTTCCCTAGGTGCCGGCAGGGCTAGGGTTAAAAAACTACAGCTAGTCACTTTGCCAAAAAGGGGTCATATTTCACTGCAAAATTGAGGTGTGACCACGTTGCGTTTTGCGCCGTTTCCTGTCGCGGGCACTATGCCGACCCGCACAAGTGAGGTACAATTTTTCTTGTAGGACTTTGGGGAACGTGGGGTGGGTGGAAATTTGTGGATCCACGCAGATTCCAGAACTTTCCAACACAGAAATGTGGGGAAAATGTGTTTTTTTTGTCAATTGTTTACGTTTGCAAGGGATTCTGGGTAACAGACCATGGTGGGAGGCAGTCAAGTCACCCCATCCTGGATTCCCCTGGGTGCCTAGTTTACAAAAATGTATAGGTTTGCTAGGTTTCCCTCGGTGCCGGCAGGGCTAGGGTTCAAAAACTACAGCTCGTCACTTTGCCAAAAAAGGGTCATTTTTCACTGCAAAATTGGGGTGTGACCACGTCGCGTTTTGCGCCGTTTCCTGTCGCGGGCACTGGGCCGACCCCCACAAGTGAGGTACCATTTTTCTCGTAGGACTTTGGAGAACGCGGGGTGGGTGGAAATTTGTGGATCCACGCAGATTCCAGAACTTTCCATCACAGAAATGTGGGGAAAATGTGTTTTTTTGTCAATTTCTTACGTTTGCAAGGGATTCTGGGTAACAGACCATGGTGGGAGGCAGTCAAGTCACCCCATCCTGGATTCCCCTGGGTGTCTAGTTTTCAAAAATGTATAGGTTTGCTAGGTTTCCCTAGGTGCCGGCAGGGCTAGGGTTAAAAAACTACAGGTCATCACTTTGCCAAAAAAGGGTCATTTTTCACTGCAAAATTGAGGTGTGACCACGTTGCGTTTTGCGCCGTTTCCTGTCGCGGGCACTATGCCGACCCGCACAAGTGAGGTACCATTTTTCTCGTAGGACTTTGGGGAACGCGGGGTGGGTGGAAATTTGTGGATCCACGCAGATTCCAGAACTTTCCATCACAGAAATGTGGGGAAAATGTGTTTTTTTTGTCAATTTTTTACGTTTGCAAGGGATTCTGGGTAACAGACCATGGTGGGAGGCACTCAAGTCACCCCATCCTGGATTCCCCTGGCTGTCTAGTTTTCAAAAATGTATAGGTTTGCTAGGTTTCCCTAGGTGCCGGCAGGGCTAGGGTTCAAAAACTACAGCTCGTCACTTTGCCAAAAAAGGGTCATTTTTCACTGCAAAATTGAGGTGTGACCACGTTGCGTTTTGCGCCGTTTCCTGTCGCGGGCACTATGCCGACCCGCACAAGTGAGGTACCATTTTTCTCGTAGGACATTGGGGATTGCGGGGTGGGTGGAAATTTGTGGATCCACGCAGATTCCAGAACTTTCCATCACAGAAATATGGGGAAAATGTGTTTTTTTTGGTAATTTTTTACGTTTGCAAGGGATTCTGGGTAACAGACCATGGTGGGAGGCAGTCAAGTCACCCCATCCTGGATTCCCCTGGGTGTCTAGTTTTCAAAAATGTATAGGTTTGCTAGGTTTCCCTAGGTGCCGGCAGGGCTAGGGTTAAAAAACTACAGCTCGACACTTTGCCAAAAAGGGGTCATTTTTCACTGCAAAATTGAGGTGTGACCACGTTGCGTTTTGCGCCGTTTCCTGTCGCGGGCACTATGCCGACCCGCACAAGTGAGGTACCATTTTTCTTGTAGGACTTTTGGGAACGCGGGGTCCGTGGACATTTGTGGATCCACGCAGATTCCAGAACTTTCCATCACAGAAATGTGGGGAAAATGTTGTTTTTTTGTCAATTGTTTACGTTTGCAAGGGATTCTGGGTAACAGACCATGGTGGGAGGCAGTCAAGTCACCCCATCCTGGATTCCCCTAGGTGTCTAGTTTTAAAAAATGTATAGGTTTGCTAGGTTTCCCTAGGTGCCGGCAGGGCTAGGGTTCAAAAACTACAGCTAGTCACTTTGCCAAAAAGGGGTCATTTTTCACTGCAAAATTGAGGTGTGACCACGTTGCGTTTTGCGCCGTTTCCTGTCGCGGGCACTATGCCGACCCGCACAAGTGAGGTACCATTTTTCTCGTAGGACATTGGGGAACGCGGGGTGGGTGGAAATTTGTGGATCCACGCAGATTCCAGAACTTTCCATCACAGAAATATGGGGAAAATGTGTTTTTTTTGTTAATTTTTTACGTTTGCAAGGGATTCTGGGTAACAGACCATGGTGGGAGGCAGTCAAGTCACCCCATCCTGGATTCCCCTAGGTGTCTAGTTTTAAAAAATGTATAGGTTTGCTAGGTTTCCCTAGGTGCCGGCAGGGCTAGGGTTCAAAAACTACAGCTAGTCACTTTGCCAAAAAGGGGTCATTTTTCACTGCAAAATTGAGGTGTGACCACGTTGCGTTTTGCGCCGTTTCCTGTCGCGGGCACTATGCCGACCCGCACAAGTGAGGTACCATTTTTCTTGTAGGACTTTGGGGAACGTGGGGTGGGTCGAAATTTGTGGATCCACGCAGGTTCCAGAACTTTCCAACACAGAAATGTGGGGAAAATGTGTTTTTTTTGTCAATTGTTTACGTTTGCAAGGGATTCTGGGTAACAGACCATGGTGGGAGGCAGTCAAGTCACCCCATCCTGGATTTCCCTGGGTGCCTAGTTTACAAAAATGTATAGGTTTGCTAGGTTTCCCTAGGTGCCGGCAGGGCTAGGGTTCAAAAACTACAGCTCGTCACTTTGCCAAAAAAGGGTCATTTTTCACTGCAAAATTGAGGTGTGACCACGTTGCGTTTTGCGCCGTTTCCTGTCGTGGGCACTAGGCCGACCCCCACAAGTGAGGTACCAAATTTCTCGTAGGACTTTGGGGAACGCGGGGTGGGTGGAAATTTGTGGATCCACGCAGATTCCAGAACTTTCCATCACAGAAATGTGGGGAAAATGTGTTTTTTTTGTCAATTTTTTACGTTTGCAAGGGATTCTGGGTAACAGACCATGGTGGGAGGCAGTCAAGTCACCCCATCCTGGATTTCCCTGGGTGTCTAGTTTTCAAAAATGTATAGGTTTGCTAGGTTTCCCTAGGTGCCGGCAGGGCTAGGGTTCAAAAACTACAGCTAGTCACTTTGCCAAAAAGGGGTCATATTTCACTGCAAAATTGAGGTGTGACCACGTTGCGTTTTGCGCCGTTTCCTGTCGCGGGCACTATGCCGACCCGCACAAGTGAGGTACAATTTTTCTTGTAGGACTTTGGGGAACGTGGGGTGGGTGGAAATTTGTGGATCCACGCAGATTCCAGAACTTTCCAACACAGAAATGTGGGGAAAATGTGTTTTTTTTGTCAATTGTTTACGTTTGCAAGGGATTCTGGGTAACAGACCATGGTGGGAGGCAGTCAAGTCACCCCATCCTGGATTCCCCTGGGTGCCTAGTTTACAAAAATGTATAGGTTTGCTAGGTTTCCCTCGGTGCCGGCAGGGCTAGGGTTCAAAAACTACAGCTCGTCACTTTGCCAAAAAAGGGTCATTTTTCACTGCAAAATTGAGGTGTGACCACGTCGCGTTTTGCGCCGTTTCCTGTCGCGGGCACTGGGCCGACCCCCACAAGTGAGGTACCATTTTTCTCGTAGGACTTTGGGGAACGCGGGGTGGGTGGAAATTTGTGGATCCACGCAGATTCCAGAACTTTCCATCACAGAAATGTGGGGAAAATGTGTTTTTTTGTCAATTTTTTACGTTTGCAAGGGATTCTGGGTAACAGACCATGGTGGGAGGCACTCAAGTCACCCCATCCTGGATTCCCCTGGGTGTCTAGTTTTCAAAAATGTATAGGTTTTCTAGGTTTCCCTAGGTGCCGGCAGGGCTAGGGTTCAAAAACTACAGCTCGTCACTTTGCCAAAAAAGGGTCATTTTTCACTGCAAAATTGAAGTGTGACCACGTTGCGTTTTGCGCCGTTTCCTGTCGCGGGCACTATGCCGACCCGCACAAGTGAGGTACCATTTTTCTCGCAGGACTTTGGGGAACGCGGGGTGGGTGGAAATTTGTGGATCCACGCAGATTCCAGAACTTTCCATCACAGAAATGTGGGGAAAATATGTTTTTTTTGTCAATTTTTTACGTTTGCAAGGGATTCTGGGTAACAAACCATGGTGGGAGGCAGTCAAATCACCCCATCCTGGATTCCCCTGTGTGAGAAGTTGGCCTGGTATATGCTGTTCACTAGTTCTAGTGACCACCTTGTACCATGCCAAGCAACCCTTATGGTGTGGTTGTAAGTCAACCTTTTCGGACCAGCTGCCCTAGTGGTAGCGTAGGCTAAGCAGTCTTTGAGGCTAAACTCGTGAAGCGTGTTAAGCAAGCTGTTTTACCAATAGTAACCCCCTTTTATACCAATGAAAGGACACCACACAGATATATATTCAAAATATATATGTATTTATTTCTCAAAGTAACCCCTAGTCTCTTTATGAGCACAGGAGCACAAATCGTCAAACAAGATTACAGTAGAATACACAGAAGTTGCACTTTATATGGATAGGCCCTGGTGGCCACTCGAACCATATACTAAAATAGTGGTATAAGTACCACGAACAGAAAAGGGAAAAGGCCTAGGGCCTCTAGAATCGCTGGGCCTACAAGGAGCTAACGTCAGTTAGTGACCAGGAGGTCCACGGGTGGCGTGTGCAGAGCAAATAGTCACACGCGGGCTCCCATAGGTTTCAATGGGTGCGTAAAAAGTACAAAGTTACTGCAAAAGGAATCTTCCGGATGACCTAGGAACTTAAGATTTGGAACACAGGCACTAGAGATGTATTACTACACATGGGCACCGGAGTACCAGCTTTACCTCACCCACAGGAAGCGGGTGCATAGGTCTCAAAGTGCGTCGGGTTTCTTCTATCTGTTCCGTTGAGCCTGGGACAAAGATGCTGCAGGCGGTCGGTCGGGAAGAGATGCAGTGGATCCAAGAGTGGATCGGAGATGTTGAAGACCTGTAAGCAGAGGGGACAGTGTTCACAGTCACTAGCCAGTGACCAGCGTGGCACCAGGTGGGTACCAGGCGATGTCGGGTGCAAACAGGTGATGAGGGGTAGCTTGTCTCCGCAGCCACGTGGTCCCTGAAGGTCGACGACGTCCAGGAGTCGAGTCACGAGCTGTCCCACGCAGGCTCTCGCTGTCGGCGGTGTCGGCGACTTGATCGAAGCAAACAAGCCTTGGCAAAAGCAATTGTTGTAGGCAAGGAGTTTAAGCTGTTGGTTCTGACCAGCAAGGTCAGAGGGATTGCTCCTTTGGAGGGGAGCAAGAGCCAGTCTGGAGCAACCAGACCAGCGGTGTTTGTCGTAGATTTCGTCGCCAAGATGGCCACTAGCCAGCGGGCCAGCAACCGGTTAGGCGCGTCGAGTGGCAAAATGCAGAAGGGCCCCACGCAGATCGTGGAGATGCTGGAGGGCTCACCTTTGGTGCAGATGCTGCTCGAGGGTTGGGCTTCTCAGGACCCAAAGCACAACTTGGAGGGAGCCTCGGTTGTTGCACTGGTCAGCTTGTCGTAGTCGTTCCAAGATGGCTGGCTCCACGTGTCTCGGTGCCTCCACGGGTCTCCTCTTTGCAGGGACTGTGGATCGGGCGGTGAGAGGTCTGGAGGTCCAGGTCTTGTCAGTCTCTGGGCTCGGGCTCCGGCGGGAGGCGGCGGCAAAGCAGACGGTGATTCGCTGGATGGTGCTTGCGTTAGCAAGGTGGTCACTCCCTGACCACAGGGGAGATTTTCTTCAGTCTTCTGTGCAGCAGAATGTCGAAGTTCCCGTCTTCTTCTTAGTTTCAAGTTGATTCCAGGATGTCTGAAGTCTTAGGACACAGCTCCTACCTTTAAGCGGATTCTAGGGGCCGGACTACCTGCTAGGTCCCTCCCTAAGGGTGGGACCAGGAAGGGGGGTGGTTACACCCCCAATCCTTTGTCCAGCTCGCCCCAGGCCCGGGACTGGTGTGCCCCAGGACCGGTTTGAACTGGCATATGCACCGAGGCTCCTTGTGAGCCACAGGCATGTCTGGTTTCTTTCAAGCCCTACCTGACCAATACACAAAATCCTGTCTGGGGTGGTGCATGCACCTCCCCTGGCAGGAAACCCTTTGTCCACACCTCCCAAGCTGGAAGGACTCCCAGCAGCAGGAGGGCAGACTTGTGTCTGTGGTGGCAGCATCCATTTTGTGGAGCTGAGGCTATGTCTGATTTTACCCGGGTTTCAGGTACTGTACATGTCGTGTCCCTCTAGAAGGGTGGAATGCTAACCCCGTCGCCAGAATTGGCGAGGGGTTAGTATTCCAATTCGTATGACACCTTACTCGACATGTTTTGATAAAGCCAAACCAAAGATAGCATTTAACCGCGAGGTTCATAATGCACTTAAGAGTATATGGTATGACGATATCTGGAAACAGTAGAAGGAAGTTGTTCCGACCACTGCAGACAGGCTCAGCTCATGCCAGAGCACCATCTCACATGGAACCAAGCACTCTGCCTTCAGGATTGTTAAGGCCTGCCATAGGAGTGACTTATAGGTTACCAGGTGTCCCATTTAAGGTTAGGTATAGGTATACTACACCCAAGTAAGAGGTGATTACACCAACTTACCCCAGCTGAGTGATCAGCCAGTTGTGTCAGGTTGTTAGGCCAAGCCTGGGGTGGCATAATGCATGCTGCAGCCCCTGGCAGGCCTTGGGTACACCAATGCCCTGGGTACCTAGTGTACACTGGTACAGGGGCTGACAGGGTGATCCACTTCCAATTGGTTATGCACCTAGGGTGCATAGTTTTAATTTAGTAGAGAGAACAGCAGGCTGGGGGTCTGATTGGCAGGCCCACAGCCTCAATATGTCAAAAACCAGTGAAGCAAAAAGCAAAAATTTGGGGTGACCATAGGATAGCAGACCCTACTCTCCTACACAACCCCCCCCCAAACGCTGGGACATTAAACTAGCCTTGACCAGTCTCGTCTTCATGTCCTAAGTGGAAGTACCTGGAGAGACCATCTGCATTCCCATGGTCAGTACCTGGCCGGTGCTCCACTGTAAAGTCCATCCCCTGTAGGGAAATGGACCACCTAAGCAGTTTGGGGTTTTCACCCTTCATCTGATTTAGCCACAAGAGGGGCTTATGGTCGGTCTGAATCTTGAAGTGAGTGCCAAACAAGTATGGCCTCAGCTTCTTCAGGGCCCACACCACAGCAAAGGCCTCCCTCTCAATAGCTGACCAATTCTTCTCTCTGGGGGTCAACCTTCTGCTAATAAAAGCAATGGGTTGGTCTTGACCATCTACATTAAGTTGTGACAGCACAGCTCCCACACCCAACTCAGAAGCATCTGTTTGGACAATAAACTCTTTGGAGTAGTCAGGACTTTTCAGGATAGGTGCAGAGCACATGGCCTCCTTCAGGTCATCAAATGCCTTTTGACAGCTTACTGTCCACTGAACCTTTTTGGGCATCTTCTTGGATGTCAGATCATTAAGAGGAGTCACAATGGACCCATAGTTCTTAACAAACTTCCTGTAATACCCAGTCAAGCCCAAGAAAGCTCGAACTTGAGTCTGGGTGGTTGGAGGGGACCAATCCTTGATGGACTGTATCTTACTCTCCAGTGGTTGAACTTGGCCCCCACCTACAAGGTGGCCCAAATACACAACCTTACTCTGCCCTATCTGGCACTTAGTAGCCTTGATAGTGAGGCCTGCCCTTTGCAGAGCCTCAAGAGCCTTCTTCAGGTGGATCAGGTGATCCTCCCAGGTGGAACTAAAGACAGCAATGTCATCAAGATATGCTGCGCAAAAGTCATCCAACCCAGTAAGGACTTGGTTCACCAGCCTTTGGAAGGTGGCAGGTGCATTCTTCAGACCAAAGGGCATCACCACAAACTGATAATGCCCACCTGGGGTTGAGAATGCTGTTTTGGCCTTAGACTCCTCAGCTAACCTGATTTGCCAATAGCCAGCTGTCAAGTCAAATGTGCTCAAAAACTTTGCAGAAGCTAGTTTGTCTATGAGCTCATCTGCCCTTGGAATAGGGTGTGCATCTGTCCTGGTGACAGCATTGAGTCCTCTGTAATCCACACAGAACCTCATCTCTCTCTTGCCATCTTTGGTGTGAGGTTTGGGGACCAGAACCACTGGGCTAGCCCAGGGGCTCTCTGAGGGTTCAATGACACCTAATTCCAGCATTTTATGTACCTCAGCCTTTATACAGTCCCTGACGTGGTCAGGTTGTCTGTAAAGTTTGTTCTTTACAGGCAGACTGTCACCAGTGTCCACAACATGGGTACACCAGTCAGTTTGACTAGGTATCAAGGAAAACATATGTGAAAATGATTGTAGAACCTGTCTACATTCAGTCTGCTGATGGGCAGTGAGGTTGCCTCCAAGGGTCACTCCTTCAACTGAGCCATCTTCAGGGTTCTGAGACAACAGGTCTGGGAGAGGGTCACTCTCTTCCTCCTGTCCCTCATCTGTAGCCATGAGCAAGCCCATGTCTGCCCTGTCAACATATGCTTTAAGCCTGTTAACATGGAGTACCCTGTGGGGACTCCTGGGAGTTCCTAGGTCGACCAAGTAGGTGACCTCTCCCTTCTTTTCCAGGATTGTATGGGGTCCAGACCATTTGTCTTGGAGTGCTGCTGGGGCCACCGGCTCCAACACCCATACCTTCTGTCCTGGCTGATACTCAACCAAGACAGCCTTTTGGTCATGCCAAGCTTTCTGTAAGGCCTGGCTTGCCTCAAGGTTTTTAGATGCCTTCTCCATATACTCAGCCATCCTTGAGCGGAGACCAAGTACATAGTCCACTATGTCTAGCTTAGGCTTTTTGAGAGGTAACTCCCATCCTTCCTTCACCAAACACAGTGGGCCTCTCACAGGGTGCCCAAACAACAATTCAAAGGGGCTGTAGCCAACTCCTTTTTGTGGGACCTCTCTGTAAGCAAACAGAAGGCAGGGTAGAAGGATATCCCATCTTCGCCTGAGCTTTTCAGGTAATCCTTTGATCATACCCTTTAGGGTCTTGTTGAATCTCTCAACAAGCCCATTGCATTGTGGGTGATAAGGGGTGGTGAACTTGTAGTTGACACCACATTCCTTCCACATAGCTGTCAAGTATCCTGACATAAAGTTGGTACCTCTGTCAGATACTACCTCCTTAGGAAACCCCACTCTGGAGAATACTCCCAGCAGGGCCCTGGCCACAACAGGAGCTGTAGTGGTCCTAAGGGGAATTGCCTCTGGATACCTGGTGGCATGATCCACTACCACCAGTATAAATCTGTGCCCAGATGCAGTGGGAGGATCCATGGGACCCACTATGTCTATTCCCACTCTTTCAAAGGGGACCCCCACCACAGGTAGTGGTATTAGGGGGGCCTTTGTTGTGCCACCTGATTTGCCACTGGCTTGGCAGGTAACACAGGAGCGACAAAACTCCTTTGTATCTTCATTCATATGAGGCCAGTGAAAGTGAGGGACAAGTCTGTCCCAGGTCTTGTTCTGGCCTAGGTGTCCTGCTAAAGGAATATCATGGGCCAAGGTAAGAAGGAAGCCCCTAAATTGCAGAGGTATAACCAACCTCCTGGTTGCACCAGGCTTGGGGTCTCTAGCCTCTGAATAAAGGAGCCCTTCATCCCAATACACTTTATGGGTACCTTGAGCATTCCCAGCAGCCTCAGCAGCAGCCAGCTGTCTGAGGGGTTCAAGAGAGGGACAGGATAACTGAGCCTGCCTCAAGTCAGCCCTTGAAGGTCCCCCTGTCCCCAGAAACTCAACCTGATCAGGTTCAAGCTCTTCAGGGACAGTTCCTTCAGGGTCCTCTAGATCAGCTTCCTGGGAAGGCTGATCATCACTCTGAGGCAGGGGGGAAGGCACAGCCTTGACCCTCCTGTTCTTCTTCTTGGTAGGTGCTTGGTCCATTGTTCCAGGATCCAAGACCTGTGGTTCAGTGAGGCACTTTTTGGCCTGTGACCTGGTCACAGCAAGGACATGTGATGATATACCTAACATCTCTGCATGAGTCCTGTACTCCACTTCTGACCATAGAGAACTCTCTAGGTCATTGCCCAACAAACATTCTACTGGGAGGTCTGCACTAACCACAACCCTTTTGAGGCCAGTTACCCCTCCCCATGAGAAGTTAACAACTGCCACACTATGTGAAGTAGTGGCATTGCTGGCATTGGTCACCAGGTAGTTCTCACCTGGTATGTACTGTCCAGGATCCACAAAGCCTGGTGTCACCATAGTGACACTGGCACATGTGTCCCTGTAGGCTTGAGCCACTTTGTCATTAATTAAAGGAGTCTGTCTGTACTTGCCCAGGTTACTGGGGCTCACAGTCAGGGACAAATCAATGTCCCCATCACAGATCAAGACTGCCTGTGTAAGGGTTCTGTCTAAGTCAGAATCTCCTTCAGTTCCCATAGTGATTCCCACTACACCCTTTGTCTGGGGACCAACACCGCTAACAGTAGTACTGGGAGCAGGTGCCTTAGGGGCAACAGTGTTGGGGGCTCCACCCTTTTTGCAATCACTAGTCCAGTGAGTTGTATTTTTACAATGATTGCACCAGGGTTTCTTCTGACCTTCTTTCTTCTTTTTGGACTGTTGGGACCCACCCTCCTTAGTAGTAGTTTGGGGCCCTGTTGAAGACTTCTGGTCTTTAGGTTTCTGATCTCCACCCTTTTGGTCTGTTTTCTTCTGATCACCCCCTTGGCCCTGGTTCTGGTTCTTTTGCTTAACCCTGGTTCTGACCCATTTGTCTGCCTTCTTTCCCAATTCTTGGGGAGAGGTCAGATCAGAGTCAACCAAGTGTTGATGCAGTTGCTGGTTTTGACAGTTATTTAAAATCTGTTCTCTCATCATCAAATTATACAATCCTGTAAAATCAGATACCTTACTTCCCAGCAACCAACCCTCCAAAGCCTTAGTGGCACATTCAATGTATTCAGACCAGTCCTGAGTCTGTGTCTTTTGGGTGTCTCTGAACATTAACCTGTACTGTTCAGTGGTTAAGCCTAACCCATCTACCAGAACACTCTTCAGGACTCTGTAGTTTCTGACATCCTCTTCTCTAACAGTGAGGAGTCTGTCTCTGCCTCTTCCTTCAAAGGAGAGCCAGAGGATTGCTGCCCACTGGTCTTCAGGAACCTGCTGTACTTTGCAGGCTCTCTCAAGAGCAGTTATCCATTTGTGGATGTCATCCCCACTTTTGTAGGGGGGCACAACCTTAGACAGGTTCCTATTGTCAAAGACCCTATCTTTGTCCTTAGGGACAATGCTGCCACCAGTGGGTATAGACCCACTCTCTCTAGGTTGCCTAGCCTTGTTCAGTTTTTCTTCCATCAGGGCTACTTCTAGCTCCTGCTTCCTGATCCTCAGCTGGGCTTCCTGCATTCTGGCCTCATGTTCCCTCCTCTGAGGGGTGGTCATCCTTTTCCTGGAGTGACCTTGAGAGCCTCTAGAGCCATGGGAAGCATTGGAGTCACCTGAGCGATTCCTTTGCCTTCCAAGCCCTGTGTTAAGTCCACTGGGGAGATCCAGTGGGTTGAACCCACTGTCAGTCCCCAATAGCCTTGGTTTAGCTGGGCCAAGTATAATACTTGGCACTGGGCTAGTTCTCCCTTCATCCTCACTACTGTCAGTATCCTTTTCACTTTCTTCCTCTGTGGTAGGCATCCCATCTAAGGGGTGACTATTGGGAAGGGGTACTTCAGTGGCATCTTCAGAAGGGGGGCCTCCTGTTCCTGTCCCTAAGGGGGCTAACTGGGAAGCTTTCTTGAGTGCTCTCTGATTCTCATCATTCTGTAAGAGCTCTCTGAGCTCAGCAGAGTTTGGGTTCTTGGGCTGTTTAAGGCCTCTAAGAGTTGCCAAATGCCTGAGCTCATTCTGATTAAGGGTAGCAAAGCTGGATGGTGCCCTCTGGGGGTCACTCTCAACAGAGATGGGTACAGTGGACCCCTCTGCCCCGGCCATTGCTCTTAAGTGTGGGTGGATGTGTTGCAATCTACCTACACTTGGGTTTACCTACTAAACCTATCTAGTAGTTGTAGTCAGGGTGTGCTACTCCCTTTGCTCTACAACAACTAAGTTCAGTAGAACTTATGTATATCTAATCTTGTTTTATATGTACCTACAGGTACCTATGTGATCTTTCAATTGGTAACCAAGAGATTACAATGGTAAAACACAGCAAGCTCAAATCCAACCGCTGCTCACCAATGTGAGAAGTTGGCCTGGTATATGCTGTTCACTAGTTCTAGTGACCACCTTGTACCATGCCAAGCAACCCTTATGGTGTGGTTGTAAGTCAACCTTTTCGGACCAGCTGCCCTAGTGGTAGCGTAGGCTAAGCAGTCTTTGAGGCTAAACTCGTGAAGCGTGTTAAGCAAGCTGTTTTACCAATAGTAACCCCCTTTTATACCAATGAAAGGACACCACACAGATATATATTCAAAATATATATGTATTTATTTCTCAAAGTAACCCCTAGTCTCTTTATGAGCACAGGAGCACAAATCGTCAAACAAGATTACAGTAGAATACACAGAAGTTGCACTTTATATGGATAGGCCCTGGTGGCCACTCGAACCATATACTAAAATAGTGGTATAAGTACCACGAACAGAAAAGGGAAAAGGCCTAGGGCCTCTAGAATCGCTGGGCCTACAAGGAGCTAACGTCAGTTAGTGACCAGGAGGTCCACGGGTGGCGTGTGCAGAGCAAATAGTCACACGCGGGCTCCCATAGGTTTCAATGGGTGCGTAAAAAGTACAAAGTTACTGCAAAAGGAATCTTCCGGATGACCTAGGAACTTAAGATTTGGAACACAGGCACTAGAGATGTATTACTACACATGGGCACCGGAGTACCAGCTTTACCTCACCCACAGGAAGCGGGTGCATAGGTCTCAAAGTGCGTCGGGTTTCTTCTATCTGTTCCGTTGAGCCTGGGACAAAGATGCTGCAGGCGGTCGGTCGGGAAGAGATGCAGTGGATCCAAGAGTGGATCGGAGATGTTGAAGACCTGTAAGCAGAGGGGACAGTGTTCACAGTCACTAGCCAGTGACCAGCGTGGCACCAGGTGGGTACCAGGCGATGTCGGGTGCAAACAGGTGATGAGGGGTAGCTTGTCTCCGCAGCCACGTGGTCCCTGAAGGTCGACGACGTCCAGGAGTCGAGTCACGAGCTGTCCCACGCAGGCTCTCGCTGTCGGCGGTGTCGGCGACTTGATCGAAGCAAACAAGCCTTGGCAAAAGCAATTGTTGTAGGCAAGGAGTTTAAGCTGTTGGTTCTGACCAGCAAGGTCAGAGGGATTGCTCCTTTGGAGGGGAGCAAGAGCCAGTCTGGAGCAACCAGACCAGCGGTGTTTGTCGTAGATTTCGTCGCCAAGATGGCCACTAGCCAGCGGGCCAGCAACCGGTTAGGCGCGTCGAGTGGCAAAATGCAGAAGGGCCCCACGCAGATCGTGGAGATGCTGGAGGGCTCACCTTTGGTGCAGATGCTGCTCGAGGGTTGGGCTTCTCAGGACCCAAAGCACAACTTGGAGGGAGCCTCGGTTGTTGCACTGGTCAGCTTGTCGTAGTCGTTCCAAGATGGCTGGCTCCACGTGTCTCGGTGCCTCCACGGGTCTCCTCTTTGCAGGGACTGTGGATCGGGCGGTGAGAGGTCTGGAGGTCCAGGTCTTGTCAGTCTCTGGGCTCGGGCTCCGGCGGGAGGCGGCGGCAAAGCAGACGGTGATTCGCTGGATGGTGCTTGCGTTAGCAAGGTGGTCACTCCCTGACCACAGGGGAGATTTTCTTCAGTCTTCTGTGCAGCAGAATGTCGAAGTTCCCGTCTTCTTCTTAGTTTCAAGTTGATTCCAGGATGTCTGAAGTCTTAGGACACAGCTCCTACCTTTAAGCGGATTCTAGGGGCCGGACTACCTGCTAGGTCCCTCCCTAAGGGTGGGACCAGGAAGGGGGGTGGTTACACCCCCAATCCTTTGTCCAGCTCGCCCCAGGCCCGGGACTGGTGTGCCCCAGGACCGGTTTGAACTGGCATATGCACCGAGGCTCCTTGTGAGCCACAGGCATGTCTGGTTTCTTTCAAGCCCTACCTGACCAATACACAAAATCCTGTCTGGGGTGGTGCATGCACCTCCCCTGGCAGGAAACCCTTTGTCCACACCTCCCAAGCTGGAAGGACTCCCAGCAGCAGGAGGGCAGACTTGTGTCTGTGGTGGCAGCATCCATTTTGTGGAGCTGAGGCTATGTCTGATTTTACCCGGGTTTCAGGTACTGTACATGTCGTGTCCCTCTAGAAGGGTGGAATGCTAACCCCGTCGCCAGAATTGGCGAGGGGTTAGTATTCCAATTCGTATGACACCTTACTCGACATGTTTTGATAAAGCCAAACCAAAGATAGCATTTAACCGCGAGGTTCATAATGCACTTAAGAGTATATGGTATGACGATATCTGGAAACAGTAGAAGGAAGTTGTTCCGACCACTGCAGACAGGCTCAGCTCATGCCAGAGCACCATCTCACATGGAACCAAGCACTCTGCCTTCAGGATTGTTAAGGCCTGCCATAGGAGTGACTTATAGGTTACCAGGTGTCCCATTTAAGGTTAGGTATAGGTATACTACACCCAAGTAAGAGGTGATTACACCAACTTACCCCAGCTGAGTGATCAGCCAGTTGTGTCAGGTTGTTAGGCCAAGCCTGGGGTGGCATAATGCATGCTGCAGCCCCTGGCAGGCCTTGGGTACACCAATGCCCTGGGTACCTAGTGTACACTGGTACAGGGGCTGACAGGGTGATCCACTTCCAATTGGTTATGCACCTAGGGTGCATAGTTTTAATTTAGTAGAGAGAACAGCAGGCTGGGGGTCTGATTGGCAGGCCCACAGCCTCAATATGTCAAAAACCAGTGAAGCAAAAAGCAAAAATTTGGGGTGACCATAGGATAGCAGACCCTACTCTCCTACACCCTGGGTGTCTAGTTTTCCAAAATGTATAGGTTTGCTAGGTTTCCCTAGGTGCCGGCAGGGCTAGGGTTAAAAAACTACAGCTCATCACTTTGCCAAAAAAGGGTCAATTTTCACTGCAAAATTGAGGTGTGACCACGTCGCGTTTTGCGCCGTTTCCTGTTGCGGGCACTAGGCCGACCCGCACAAATGAGGTACCATTTTTCTCGTAGGACTTTGGGGAACGCGGGGTGGGTGGAAATTTGCGGATCCACGCAGATTCCAGAACTTTCCATCACAGAAATATGGGGAAAATGTGTTTTTTTTGTCAATTCTTTTGCGTTTGCAAGGGATTCTGGGTAACAGACCATGGTGGGAGGCAGTCAAGTCACCCCATCCTGGATTCCCCTCGGGGTCTAGTTTACAAAAATGTATAGGTTTGCTAGGTTTCCCTAGGTGCCGGCAGGGCTAGGGTTCAAAACCTACAGCTCGTCACTTTGCCAAAAAAGGGTCATTTTTCACTGCAAAATTGAGGTGTGACCACGTTGCGTTTTGCGCCGTTTCCTGTCGCGGGCACTAGGCCGACCCGCACAAGTGAGGTACCATTTTTCTCGTAGGACTTTGGGGATCGCGGGGTGGGTGGAAATTTGTAGATCCACGCTGATTCCAGAACTTTCCATCACAGAAATGTGGGGAAAATGTGTTTTTTTTGTCAATTTTTTACGTTTGCAAGGGATTCTGGGTAACAGACCATGGTGGGAGGCAGTCAAGTCACCCCATCCTGGATTCCCCTGGGTGTCTAGTTTACAAAAATGTATAGGTTTGCTAGGTTTCCCTAGGTGCCGGCAGGGCTACGGTTCAAAAACTACAGCTCGACACTTTGCCAAAAAAGGGTCAATTTTCACTGCAAAATTGAGGTGTGACCACGTCGCGATTTGCGCCGTTTCCTGTCGCGGGCACTAGGCCGACCCGCACAAGTGAGGTACCATTTTTCTCGTAGGACTTTGGGGATCGTGGGGTGGGTGGAAATTTGTAGATCCACGCAGATTCCAGAACTTTCCAGCACAGAAATGTGTGGAAAATGTGTTTTTTTTGTCAATTTTTTACGTTTGCAAGGGATTCTGGGTAACATACCATGGTGGGAGGCAGTCAAGTCACCCCATCCTGGATTCCCCTGGGTGTCTAGTTTACAAAAATGTATAGGTTTGCTAGGTTTCCCTAGGTGCCGGCAGGGCTAGGGTTCAAAAACTACAGCTCGTCACTTTGCCAAAAAAGGGTCAATTTTCACTGCAAAATTGAGGTGTGACCACGTCGCGTTTTGCGCCGTTTCCTGTCGCGGGCACTAGGCCGACCCACACAAATGAGGTACCATTTTTCTCGAAGGACTTTGGGGAACGCGGGGTGGGTGGAAATTTGCGGATCCACGCAGATTCCAGAACTTTCCATCACAGAAATATGGGGAAAATGTGTTTTTTTTGTCAATTCTTTTGCGTTTGCAAGGGATTCTGGGTAACAGACCATGGTGGGAGGCAGTCAAGTCACCCCATCCTGGATTCCCCTGGGTGTCTAGTTTTCAAAAATGTATAGGTTTGATAGGTTTCCTGTAGGAAGGTGGATATCTGACTATGGTTACCCCCAAATTTTTGCCCAGTGTCTAGCTGGTTTTTCGACTTAGTTGGCCTGAGATCCTGCTATTCAGGATCTCAGCCTGGCTGTTCTCTCTTTAAAATGGACTCCATGTACCCTAGGTACATACCCAATTGGTTGGATCACCCTGTCAGCCCCTGTACCAGTGTACACTAGGTACCCAGGGCATTGGTGTACCCAAGGCCTGCCAGGGGCTGAAGCATGTATTATGCCACCCCAGGCTTGGCCTAACAATCTGACACAACTGGCTGATCACTCAGCTGGGGTAAGTTGGTGTAATCACCTCTTACTTAGGTGTAGTATACCTATACCTAACCTTAAATTGGACACCTGGTAACCTATAAGTCACTCCTATGGCAGGCCTTAACAATCCTGAAGGCAGAGTGCTTGGTTCCATGTGAGATGGTGCTCTGGCATGAGCTGAGCCTGTCTGCAGTGGTCGGAACAACTTCCTTCTACTGTTTCCAGATATCGTCATACCATATACTCTTAAGTGCATTATGAACCTCGCGGTTAAATGCTATCTTTGGTTTGGCTTTATCAAAACATGTCGAGTAAGGTGTCATACGAATTGGAATACTAACCCCTCGCCAATTCTGGCGACGGGGTTAGCATTCCACCCTTCTAGAGGGACACGACATGTACAGTACCTGAAACCCGGGTAAAATCAGACATAGCCTCAGCTCCACAAAATGGATGCTGCCACCACAGACACAACTCTGCCCTCCTGCTGCTGGGAGTCCTTCCAGCTTGGGAGGTGTGGACAAAGGGGTTTCCTGCCAGGGGAGGTGCATGCACCACCCCAGACAGGATTTTGTGTATTGGTCAGGTAGGGCTTGAAAGAAACCAGACATGCCTGTGGCTCACAAGGAGCCTCGGTGCATATGCCAGTTCAAACCGGTCCTGGGGCACACCAGTCCTGGGCCTGGGGCGAGCTGGACAAAGGATTGGGGGTGTAACCACCCCCTTCCTGGTCCCACCCTTAGGGAGGGACCTAGCAGGTAGTCCGGCCCCTAGAATCCGCTTAAAGGTAGGAGCTGTGTCCTAAGACTTCAGACATCCTGGAATCAACTTAACACTAAGAAGAAGACGGGAACTTCGACGCTCTGCTGCACAGAGGACTGAAGCCAATCTCCCCTGTGGTCAGGGAGTGACCACCTTGCTAACGCAAGCACCATCCAGCGAATCAACGTCAGCTTTGCCGCCGCCTCCCGCCGGAGCCCGAGCCCAGAGACTGACAAGACCTGGACCTCCAGACCTCTCACCGCCCGATCCACAGTCCCTGAAAAGAGGAGACCCGTGGAGGCACCGAGACACGTGGAGCCAGCCATCTGGGAACGACTACGACAAGCTGACAAGTGCAACAACCGAGGCTCCCTCCAAGTTATGCTTTGGGATCTGAGAAGCCCAACACCCGAGCAGCATCTGCACCAAAGGTGAGCCCTCCAGCATCTCCACGATCTGCGTGGGGCCCTTTTGCATTTTGCCACTCGACGCGCCTAACCGGTTGCTGGCCCGCTGGCTAGTAGCCATCTTGGCGACGAACTTCAAGAAATACACCGCTGGTCTGGTTGCTCCAGACTGGCCCTTGCTCCCCTCCAAAGGAGCAGTCCTTCTGACCTTGCTGGTCAGAACCATCAGCTTATTTCATCTCCTACAACAATTGCTTTTGCCAAGGCTTGTTTGCTTCGATCAAGTCGCCGACACCGCCGACAGCGAGAGCCTGCGTGGGACAGCTCGTGAACCGACTCCTGGACGTCGTCGACCTCCAGGGACCACGTGGCTGCAGAGACAAGCTACACCTTTCTTCCTGTTTGCACCCGACATTGCCTGGTACCCACCTGGTGCCACGCTGGTCACTGGCTAGTGACTGTGAACACTGTCCCCTCTGCTTACAGGTACTTCAACATCTCCGATCCACTCTTGGATCCACTGCATCTCTCCCGGACCGACCGCCTGCAGCATCTTTTTCTTCAGGCTCCACGGAACAGATAGAAGAAACCCGACGCACTTCGAGGCCTATGCACCCGCTTCCTGTGGGTGAGGTAAAGCTGGCACACCTGTGCCCAAGTGTAGTATTACATCTCTAGTGCCTGTGTTCCAAATCTTGAGTTCCTAGTCCATCCGGAAGATCCTCTTTGCAGTAACTTTGTACTTTTTACGCACCCATTGAAACCTATTGGGGCACGCGTGTGACTATTTGCTCTGCACACGCCACCCGTGGACCTCCTGGTCACTAACTGACGTTAGCTCCTTGTAGGCCCAGCGATTCTAGAGGCCCTAGGCCTTTTCCCTTTTCTGTTTGTGGTACTTATACCACTATTTTAGTATATGGTTCGAGTGGCCACCAGGGCCTATCCATATAAAGTGCAACTTCTGTGTATTCTACTGTAATCTTGTTTGACGATTTGTGCTCCTGTGCTCATAAAGAGACTAGGGGTTACTTTGAGAAATAAATACATATATATTTTGAATATATATCTGTGTGGTGTCCTTTCATTGGTATAAAAGGGGGTTACATTTGGTAAAACAGCTGGCTTAACACGCTTCACGAGTTTAGCCTCAAAGACTGCTTAGCCTACGCTACCACTAGGGCAGCTAGTCCGAAAAGGTTGACTTACAACCCCACCATAAGGGTTGCTTGGCATGGTACAAGGTGATCACTTTAACTAGTGAGCATCATATACCAGGCCAACTTCTCACATTGGTGAGCAGCGGTTGGATTTGAGCTTGCTGTGTTTTACCATTGTAATCTCTTGGTTACCAATTGAAAGATCACATAGGTACCTGTAGGTACATATAAAACAAGATTAGATATACATAAGTTCTACTGAACTTAGTTGTTGTAGAGCAAAGGGAGTAGCACACCCTGACTACAACTACTAGATAGGTTTAGTAGGTAAACCCAAGTGTAGGTAGGTTGCAACACATCCACCCACACTTAAGAGCAATGGCCGGGGCAGAGGGGTCCACTGTACCCATCTCTGTTGAGAGTGACCCCCAGAGGGCACCATCCAGCTTTGCTACCCTTAACCAGAAGGAGCTCAGGCATTTGGCAACTCTTAGAGGCCTTAAACAGCCCAAGAACCCTACCTCTGCTGAGCTCAGAGAACTCTTACAAAATGATGAGAATCAGAGAGAACTCAAGAAAGCTTCCCAGTTAGCCCCCTTAGGGTCAGGAACAGGAGGCCCCCCTTCTGAAGATGCTACAGAGGTACCCAGTTCCAATAGCCATCCCTTAGATGAGAATCATACTACAGGGGAGGAAAGTGGTGAGGATACAGAAAGTAGTGATGATGAAGGGAGAACTAGCCCAGTGCCAAGTGTTATACTTGGCCCAGCTAAACTAAGGCTATTGGGGATTGACAGTGGGTTTACCCCATTGGATCTCCCCCGTGGACTTAACACAGGGCTTGGGAGGCAAAGGAATCGCTCAGGTGACTCCAATGCTTCTCATGGCTCTAGAGGCTCTCAAGGTCACACCAGGAAGAGGATGACCACCCCTCAGAGGAGGGAACATGAGGCCAGAATGCAGGAAGCCCAGCTGAGGATCAGGAAGCAGGAGCTAGAGGTAGCCCTGATGGAAGAAAAACTGAGGAAGGCTAGGCAACCTAGAGAGAGTGGGTCTATACCCACTGGTGGCAGCATTGTCCCTAAGGACAAAGATAGGGTCTTTGATAATAGGAACCTGTCTAAGGTTGTGCCCCCCTACAAAAGTGGGGATGACATCCACAAATGGATAACTGCTCTTGAGAGAGCCTGCAAAGTACAGCAGGTTCCTGAAGACCAGTGGGCAGCAATCCTCTGGCTCTCCTTTGAAGGAAGAGGCAGAGACAGACTCCTCACTGTTAGAGAAGAGGATGTCAGAAACTACAGAGTCCTGAAGTGTGTTCTGGTTGATGGGTTAGGCTTAACCACTGAACAGTACAGGTTAATGTTCAGAGACACCCAAAAGACACAGACTCAGGACTGGTCTGAATCTGTTGAATGTGCCACTAAGGCTTTGGAGGGTTGGTTGCTGGGAAGTAAGGTATCTGATTATACAGGATTGTACAATTTGATGATGAGAGAACAGATTTTAAGTAACTGTCAAAACCAGCTCCTCCATCAACACCTGGTAGACTCAGATTTGACCTCTCCCCAAGAATTGGGAAAGAGGGCAGATAAATGGGTCAGGACCAGGATCAGGCCTAAGAATCAGGGTGGTGACCAAAAGAAAGATACCACCAAACCTCAAGAGAAGGGAGGGGATAAGGCAAAAGAGAAATCTTCCTCAGGGCCCCAAAACTCCACACAGGGTGGTGGGTCCCAAGCTCCCTCCTCTACCACAGGTAAAAAGCCTTACTGCCATGAGTGTAAAACTCCTGGGCATTGGAAAACTGACAGCAGTTGCCCAAGGGCTACAAACAAAACTGTTCCTCCAATTACTCCTGTCACACCACCTATTACTGTCAGCAGTAATCCCCCAGGTGGTGGGAGTGCCCCCAAAAATTTGGGTGGGTTTACTTGGGGAACCCAGGGGGACCCTGGCTTAGCCAATTCCCCTGCAGCAGATACTCTTGTCTGTGATGGTGGCATGGGGTTTGCCAACTTCACTGCCTGTCCCAACACTTTGGGTAGGTACAGACAGGAGCCCTACATCAATGGTACAAAAGCTGAGGCCTACAGAGACACTGGAGCTAGCATCACAATGGTGGCCCATTGGCTAGTTCCCTCTGAGCAGCTTTTGCCTGGTTTCTCCTACCAGGTGACCAACATTGATGGCAAACAGAACAGTCATCCCATGGCAGAGGTATGTCTCAGCTGGGGAGGTGTCACTGGCCCTAAAAGGGTGGCAGTGTCCCCAACCTTGCCTGTAGACTGCTTACTGGGGAATGACTTAGAACTCTCAGCTTGGGCTGGAGTTGAACAAGACACCCATTCTAAAATGGTAGGCCTTTCACAAAAGGGTAGTGGGGTTGTGCCATTCACAACCCCTGTCCAAATAGATTTCCTCCCTGGAAAGGTTGGAAGGGCAGTGGTAGCCACAGCCCAGGCACAGACAGACTTCCCTGTAGAGACTGGCAGAGCTGTGACAGTCACAGCTCAAACACAAACTGAGTGCCCCCCTGAAAAGGTTGGCAAGGCTGTAATGGTCTCAGCCTATACTCAGACTGACATAGGTGTAGTGAAGCCTGACACTATGGATCACTCCACACAAACAGAGAGTAGTGGGGAGGAAGAAAAGTCTCCCTCTCCCAAGACATTAGGAAAAAGTCAGCCTCCTCAGGGAGCTGACCTCACCCCTTGTGAAGGAACTGCCCCAGAGGTAGCCAGGCCTGGACTGGCAGAGCCTCTGATGTCAGTGGCCCCTTCCAAGGTGGGACCCAGTTTGGTGCAGGTAGCCTGCCTCTCTCTACCCTGCCTCAGTCAGCCCAGGGCTGCAGAGGTCAGGGAGGCCAGTGGACCCCAAGAGGGCCCCTGTCCACAAGGACCCCCCCATCAAAAGAATGAGGATTGCCTGGCTAGTAGCCCTAGTCAGGTGATGGGTAAAAACATTCCTGAGGGATCTCCTTTACAGGTAGTTAGGGACCTCCCCCAGAGGGATTCTGTTGGGAACAGGCAAACATGGGACCTTAGGGCCCCAGACCTGACCTGTCCCTCCAGTAAGCCCACAAAAGGGACCCAGCCTCCAGCTTTAGGTAGCCAGAGGCTGACCCTGAGAGCACAGTGCAACTCAGTTAAGGAAAGAAAGGCATCCATGGTGGAGGGGGATTGGAGGAAGGTGAGGCCTCACTTTGAGGACACTCACTTCAGTACTCCATCTCAACACCAGCCTTTTACTTTGCCAAGACACACCAAAGGTAGAGATTCCCTATGGTGGAGACCCTCTGATACCCTTAGGGTGAGGGATTGCTTAGTGGACCATGAGACAGGGGGTAACCATGCCAGTGCTGGTTCCTCCTTATATGGCCACTTGGGCAATATAGGCTTACCTGGTCAAGGTCAGCCTTATCTCCCTTCGTTTGGGGGGGGGGTTGTGTAGGAAGGTGGATATCTGACTATGGTTACCCCCAAATTTTTGCCCAGTGTCTAGCTGGTTTTTCGACTTAGTTGGCCTGGGGTCCTGCTATTCAGGATCTCAGCCTGGCTGTTCTCTCTTTAAAATGGACTCCATGTACCCTAGGTACATACCCAATTGGTTGGATCACCCTGTCAGCCCCTGTACCAGTGTACACTAGGTACCCAGGGCATTGGTGTACCCAAGGCCTGCCAGGGGCTGAAGCATGTATTATGCCACCCCAGGCTTGGCCTAACAATCTGACACAACTGGCTGATCACTCAGCTGGGGTAAGTTGGTGTAATCACCTCTTACTTAGGTGTAGTATATGTGAGAAGTTGGCCTGATATGTAGTGCTCACTATTCTAGTGATCACTGTGTATCATTCCAAACGACCCTTATTGATGATTGGTTGTAAGTCAACCTTTTAGACCAGCTATCCTAGTAGCGTGGATACGAGCAGTCTTTAGGCTAAACTCTAGAGGGCGTGTTAAGCCAGCTGTTTACCATCACATATACCCCTTGAACACCAAGTGAAAGGACACCACACAAGTTGTTATGAAAATAAAAGGATATTTATTTATAACAAGACTACCCTGGCTCTTTATGAGTCAGGGAGCTAAGCACACTACAAAACTCTTAGGAAAATACTTCAGTTGCACAATTTACACAAATGCCCGAGGGGCACGAGAAACCATCTACACTAACAGTGAAATGCGAATGGTTAGAGTCTGGAGGTACTGATTCCGGAGTGATCCGATCAGTGGGACTAAACGAAAAGGAACTGGACACTTGTAGAGCGAACCTGCGATGGAGCACCGAGATGCTCGAGTTACCTAGCCCGGAGGCTGCGGCTGCGTGAAGTTCGTCAAGGTGTCGGGAGTCCTCGTGTAGTCTCAGGAGCCTGAAAGAAGAAGTTGCTGGCAGGCGACCAGTGACGATGTTCAGAGCGATCCAAGCCTGGATCGGTGGTGAAGAAAAACCTGAAAGCAGAGGGGACTCAGTTCTCAACCGCTAGCCAGCGATCGTGTGGGTACCAGGAGGGTACCGGCTGAAGTCACCTCGACCAGGTGAGTGGGTGACGTCGGACTCGGCTGTTCCTCGGACCAGGAGGCGCGGCGGCGACCAGGATGGAGGGCGAGCTGTCCCACGAAGGTGTCTGCTGTCGATGATGCTGGGCCCAGGAAGGGGCAGCGGATCTTGGCAGTGGCCACCCAAGCGGGGGAGTCAAGATGGCGTCGGGAGTGGACCAGGAGGGTCCGTGGTACTCCTCTGTTGAAGGGGAGCAAGAGCCAGTCTGGAGCCACCAGACTAGTGATGAAACAATCGTGGTGCGTCGTGAAGAGGGTCACAAGCCGGTCGGCAAGTGGTCGAACAACGCGGTGAACAACAAGGAGCGGAAGGGCCCCCCACGCAGATCTCGGGGATGCTGGGGAGGCAGACTTCGATGCTGGGGCTGCTCAGGGTTAGGGCTTCTCAAACCCTAGGTGCACTCACTCGAGGGTCCCTCGGTGGGCGTGCTAGATAAGCGTCATGCAGGTTCTGAAGATAGCCGGTCCCGCAGGTCTCGTCACACCTACGACTCTCAGCTGGGCCGATGAGGTAGGTAAAAGGTCAGAGATGGCAGGGTACTCGGGTCTCGTCGAGCTGGGCAGTCTTGATCCGTAGGAGAGACTTACAGCAAACCGCAAGCGCTTAGATGGTGCCTGCTGGTGCAGGGTGGCTACTCCTTAGCCACAAGGGAGAGTCTTCAGAAATAGTCAAGAGTTCCTTTCGTGGAAAGTAGTTCGTGATTCGGAGTTACCCGATTATCTGATTATCCAATTTGGGAAGGGGACTCGCTCCTACCTTTATTCTAAGAAAAGGGGGTTGGCCCGTGACTAGGTTCTACCTATGGGTGGAGCCAGGAGGGGGGTGGTTACACCCCTATCCTTTGTCCGGCTTCGCGCCAGCTCAGGGGCTGGGGTGCCCCCGAAACTGGTTTGAGCCGGGCTATGCACAGTGAGCACCGGGGTGCCACTGGCAATCACCTTCCTTGCAGCCCTGCCTACCTGGGATACACAAACCCTGTCTGGGATGGTGCTAACACCGCCCTCGACAGGAAACCCTTTGTCCAAGCTCCCTTCGCTGGAAGGTCTCCCAGCAGCAGGAGGTCAGACTTGTGTCTGGTGGCAGCATCCATTTTGTGATGCTGAGGCTTGAGTCAACTTTAACCGGGGTTCAAGGTTACTTCCATGTCGTGTCCCTCTAAAAGGGGGGAATGCTAACCCCGTCGCCAGGACTGGCGAGGGGTTCGTATTCCCATTCGTATGACACCTTACTCGACATGTGTAGGTGATGTGATGCCAAAGTTAGCAAATAACCGCAAGGATTATAATGCATTAAAAGTAGTTGGCCCGCGTCACCATGGAACGGCTATTAGGACTTGGTTCCGCAAGCCGTCGACGGGCTCCGCTCGCGCCAGAGCACCATCCCACATGACTCCCTGCACTCTGCCTTCAGGATTGATAAGGCCTGCCATAGGAGTGACTGATAGGAATCCATGTGTCCATTTTAGGGTTAGGTGTAGGAATACTACACCTATAGCAACGGGTGATTACACCACGTGGCCCCAGCTGTCGTGCAGCCAGTTGTGTCAGATTTGGGCGGCCATTCCAGGGGTGGCATAATACCTGCTTCAGCCCCTGGTAGGCCCTGGGTACACCGATGCCCTGGATACCTGTGGTATGCTGAGACAGGGACTGACAAGGCGGCCCAGTTCCAATTAGTGGATGCACCTAATGTACATGTGTGTTAATTTCGAGAGAGAACAGCTAGGCTGTGGGTCTGATTGGCAGGCCCACAGCCGGAGAAAGTCGTAAACCAATGAAGCAAAAGCAAAAAATCTGGGTGATCATAGGATTGCAGACCCTACTCTCCTACATGACCCCCCCCCAAACTTTGGGACAATAAGCTAACCTTGACCAGGTGAGTCTTCTTGCTCTAAGTGGAAATACCTGGAGAGCCCATCTGCATTGCCATGATCAGTGCCAGGTCTATGCTCCACTGTGAAGTCCATCCCCTGTAGGGAAATGGACCACCTAAGTAGTTTGGGGTTTTCACCCTTCATTTGATTTAGCCACAAGAGGGGCTTATGGTCGGTCTGAATCTTGAAGTGAGTGCCAAACAAGTATGGCCTCAACTTCTTCAGGGCCCAAACCACAGCAAAGGCCTCCCTCTCAATAGCTGACCAATTCTTCTCTCTGGGGGTCAGCCTCCTGCTAATAAAAGCTATGGGCTGGTCATGACCATCAAAATTCAGTTGCGATAGAACAGCTCCCACACCCAGCTCCGAAGCGTCTGTTTGGACAATGAATGGTTTGGAGTAGTCTGGACTCTTTAGGATAGGTGCTGTGCACATGGCCTGCTTTAGGTCATCGAATGCCTTCTGACAGCTTGCTGTCCACTGAACTTTTTTTGGCATCTTTTTACTTGTCAGGTCGTTTAGCGGGGTCACAATGGATCCATAATTTCTGACAAATTTCCGGTAATAACCAGTCAGGCCCAAGAAAGCTCGAACCTGAGTCTGGGTGGTTGGAGGAGCCCAGTCCTGGATGGCCTGTATTTTGCTCTCCAATGGTTGAACCTGGCCTCCACCTACAAGGTGGCCCAGGTATACAACCTGTGTCTGCCCTATCTGGCACTTGGTGGCCTTGATAGTGAGGCCTGCCTTCTGCAGGGCCTCTAACACTTTCCTCAGGTGGACCAGGTGATCCTCCCAGGTGGAGCTAAAGACAGCGATATCGTCCAGATACGCCGCACAGAAGTCGTCCAACCCAGTGAGAACTCGATTCACCAGCCTTTGGAAGGTGGCAGGTGCATTTTTCAAACCAAAGGGCATTACCACGAACTGATAATGCCCACCCGGGGTAGAAAATGCTGTTTTGGGCTTGGCCTCCTCAGCTAACCTGATTTGCCAATACCCAGCTGTCAGGTCAAACGTACTTAAGTAGTTGGCCGAGGCCAACCGGTCGATAAGTTCGTCTGCTCTTGGTATCGGGTGGGCGTCGGTCTTAGTGACCGCATTGAGACCTCTGTAGTCCACGCAAAACCTCATCTCTTTCTTACCGCCCTGGGTGTGAGGTTTCGGCACGAGCACTACGGGACTAGCCCAGGGGCTGTCCGAGGGTTCAATGACTCCCAGCTCCAACATTTTCTGCACCTCTGTCTTGATGCAGTCTCTGACATGATCAGGTTGCCGATAGATTTTACTCTTTACGGGCAGACTGTCCCCAGTGTCGACCTCATGGGTACACCACTTGGTCTGACTGGGTGTCAGAGAGAACATATGTCGAAAGGATTGAAGAACCTGTTTACAATCCTCTTGTTGATGTCCAGAGAGGCTGCCACAAAAGACAACACCATCTACTGATCCATCGTCAGGGTTCTGAGAGAGCAGGTCCGGGAGAGGGTCACTCTCCTCCTCCTGTCCCTCATCGGTGGCCATGAGCAAGCCCATGCCCTCCCTGTCGACATATGCCTTGAGCCTGTTTACGTGGAGCACCCTGTGGGGTCTCCGGGGAGTTCCCAGGTCTACCAGGTAGGTGACCTCTCCCTTTTGCTCAATGATCGTGTGGGGCCCAGACCATTTGTCTTTGAGTGCTGCTGGGGCCACTGGCTCCAGCACCCACACCTTCTGTCCAGGCTGATACACAGTCAGGACAGCCTTTTGGTCGTGCCAAGCTTTCTGTAATTCTTGGCTCGCCTCAAGGTTTTTAGACGCCTTTTCCATGTACTCCGCCATCCGCGAGCGGAGACCGAGCACATAGTCCACAATGTTTGATGCCGGCTTTCTGAGAGGTCTCTCCCATCCTTCCTTTACCAAACAAAGGGGTCCCCTTACAGGATGTCCGAACAGAAGCTCAAAAGGGCTGTAGCCAACCCCCTTCTGCGGGACCTCTCTGTAGGCGAACAAGAGGCAGGGTATCAGGACATCCCATCTCCGCCGAAGCTTTTCAGGTAGTCCGTGAATCATCCCTTTTAGGGTCCGGTTGAATCTCTCAACCAGCCCATTGCATTGTGGGTGATAGGGTGTGGTGAACTTGTAGTTGACACCACATTCCTTCCACATAGCAGTCAGATATCCCGACATGAAGTTTGCACCTCTGTCTGAGACGACCTCCTTAGGGAAGCCCACTCTGGAGAACACTCCAAGTAGGGCCCGTGCCACCACAGGGGCTGTAGTGGTCCTAAGGGGAATAGCTTCAGGATACCTGGTGGCGTGGTCCACCACCACCAGTATAAACTTGTGCCCTGATGCTGTCTGGGGTTCCATTGGTCCGACAATGTCGATCCCCACTCGTTCAAAGGGTACCCCCACCACTGGTAGTGGTATGAGGGGGGCCTTTGTCGTGCCACCTGACTTACCACTGGCTTGGCAAGTGACACAGGAGCGGCAAAACTCCTTCGTATCTTCGGACATGTGGGGCCAGTGAAAGTGTGGGACAATTCTGTCCCAAGTCTTATTCTGGCCTAAGTGACCTGCAAGGGGAATCTCGTGGGCCAAGGTGAGAAGGAAACCTCTCAGAGACAAGGGGATGACCAGCCTCCTGGTCGCACCAGGTTTGGGGTCTCTTGCCTCAGAGTACAGGAGTCCATCGTCCCAGTACACTTTGTGGGTACCTGTGGCGTTCCCTGCAGCCTCAGCAGTGGCCTGCTGTCTGAGGGGTTCAAGTGAGGGGCAGTCTAACTGTGCCTTCCCCAGGTCTTCCCTGGAGGGTCCCCCTGAGCCCAGAAACTCAACCTGACCAGGTTCAAGCTCTTGCGGCTCAGTTTCCCTCAGTTCTTTAAGGTCAGCCTCCTCGGAGACTTGATCCACGACCTGGGGCAAGGGGGAAGGCGAAGCCTTACCCTTACTGCTCCTTTTCTTGGAAGGTGTCTGGTCCATTCTTCCAGGATCCAGCACCTGTTCAGTGGGGCATCTTTTGGCCTGTGACCTGGTCACAGCAAGGACATGTGCTGGCAAACCTAACATTTCCATGTGAGTCCTCTGCTCCACTTCTGACCATTGTGACGTTTCCAAATCATTGCCCAACAGACATTCTACGGGGAGGTCTGAACTAACCACAACCTTTTTCGGGCCACTTACCCCTCCCCAGGAGAAATCAACAACTGCCATACTGTGATTGGTAGTGACGTTGCTGGCATTGGTCACTAGGTAACTGGTACCTAGCATGATCTGTCCAGGGTCCACGAAGTTAGGCGTCACCATGGTGACACTGGCACACGTGTCCCTGTAGGCCTGAGCCACTCTTCCATTTATCAAAGGTGTCTGCCTGTATTTGCCCAAAGTATTGGGACTGGCATCAGGGGACATATCCATATCCCCTGTACAGACAAGGACGGCCTGAGTGAGCGTGCCGACTAAGTCGTCACTCCCCTCGGTTCCCAAGGTTAACCCAACTAATGCCTTGGGAGGCGCACTACCACTGCTGACTGTACTAGGGGGCACAGGTGCCTTAGGGGCTGCAGTGGTAGGAGTTTGCCCTCCTTTCTTGGTGCACTCACTAAACCAGTGAGTCTTACTTTTACAGTATTGGCACCACCTTTTTGACTGGCCTTCTTGAGTCTTCTTCTTCTGTGAAGCCTGACCCCCACCCTCTTTGGTTTGTTGGGGACCTGTTGAAGACTTCTGGTCATTTTGTTCGTTCTTGTTACCCTTTTGGTCTGCTTTCTTCTGACCACCCTGGTTCTGATTCTGGTTCTGCTTGACCCTTGTTCTGACCCATCTGTCTGCCTTCTTTCCCAATTCTTGGGGAGAGGTCAGATCCGAGTCGACAAGGTGCTGATGCAACAATTGGTTCTGACAGTTGTTTAAAATCTGTTCTCGCATGATAAGATTGTACAATCCTGTGTAATCAGTAACCTTGCTACCCAGCAACCAGCCTTCCAAAGCCTTAGTGGCACAATCGACAAAGTCAGCCCAATCCTGAGACTGAATTTTCTGGGTGTCTCGGAACAGCACCCGGTACTGTTCCGTGGTTAAGCCGAACCCATCAATCAGTGTGTTCTTCAGGACTTGGTAGTTGTTAGCATCCTCAGCTCTTGTAGTGAGGAGCTTGTCCCTTCCTTTACCTTCAAAGGAAAGCCACAGTATAGCTGCCCACTGACTTGGGGGGACGCACTGGACAGTGCAGGCCCTCTCCAAGGCAGTTATCCACTTGTGGATGTCGTCCCCTTGTTTAAAGGGGGGCACTATTTTACTCAGGTGTCTAGTGTCTATACCCCTGTCTTTCTCTCTATTGAGAACGCTGCCACCAGTGGGATCTAACCCACTTAATTTCTGCTCTCGGGCTAAGGCAAGTCTTTCTTTGGCGAGGGCAAGTTCTTCCCGCTCGATCCTCAGATTGACCTCCCGCATCTTCGCTTCATGCTCCCTCCTCTGAGGGGAAGTCATTCCTCTCTGAGAAGGTGCCTGAGAGACATGTGTATGGTCCGATCTGCCAGAGCCTCTGGAGAGAGACCTAGCTCGTCCGTTCCCAAGGTTAAGCCTGCTTGAGCGTGGGCCCGGGGCTCCCCCAGTTCCATTCTCATGCCTGCTTAAGTTGGTCCTTGTAAGCCTGCCGACTACCACTGGACCTTTGTCTGCCTCGTCTCCCGATAACTCGTCCTCGTCCTCCTCCTCTGTGTGGAGGTCGAGGTCTGGGTCACCGAGGGTTCCCTCTAAGGGAGGCATGTTCCCATCTGCACTGGGGGACCTGGGTTAGAGGACCTCCTAGCATCGTACGCCTCTAAGAGACCTATCAGTATTGTGATGGTAGGGTTAGAACCCTGGTTTAGCTTCCGGGAGGCACACAGTTGTCTCATCTCCTTGAAGCTAAGAGTTGCATATCGTGACACGACCTGTGGAGGGTCACTGACCACTAGGGGAGTCCCTGCAGACTCTCCGTGGACCGACATGCTTTTCTAGTGAGGTGTAAGTGTTGCACCTACCTACACTATGGGTTTACCTACTGATCCCTTGCTAAGAGTTGTAGTCAGGGTGTGCTAAGCCCTGTTACACTACAACAGCCGGTTCAGTAGAACTCGGAGTATTCTAAGTTAAGTTATATGTACCTGGGTACTTATGTGATCTTTCACTGCGATATTCTTAGGATACGTGTGTGGTAAAACAACAGCAAGCTCAAATCCCAACCGCTGCTCACCAATGTGAGAAGTTGGCCTGATATGTAGTGCTCACTATTCTAGTGATCACTGTGTATCATTCCAAACGACCCTTATTGATGATTGGTTGTAAGTCAACCTTTTAGACCAGCTATCCTAGTAGCGTGGATACGAGCAGTCTTTAGGCTAAACTCTAGAGGGCGTGTTAAGCCAGCTGTTTACCATCACATATACCCCTTGAACACCAAGTGAAAGGACACCACACAAGTTGTTATGAAAATAAAAGGATATTTATTTATAACAAGACTACCCTGGCTCTTTATGAGTCAGGGAGCTAAGCACACTACAAAACTCTTAGGAAAATACTTCAGTTGCACAATTTACACAAATGCCCGAGGGGCACGAGAAACCATCTACACTAACAGTGAAATGCGAATGGTTAGAGTCTGGAGGTACTGATTCCGGAGTGATCCGATCAGTGGGACTAAACGAAAAGGAACTGGACACTTGTAGAGCGAACCTGCGATGGAGCACCGAGATGCTCGAGTTACCTAGCCCGGAGGCTGCGGCTGCGTGAAGTTCGTCAAGGTGTCGGGAGTCCTCGTGTAGTCTCAGGAGCCTGAAAGAAGAAGTTGCTGGCAGGCGACCAGTGACGATGTTCAGAGCGATCCAAGCCTGGATCGGTGGTGAAGAAAAACCTGAAAGCAGAGGGGACTCAGTTCTCAACCGCTAGCCAGCGATCGTGTGGGTACCAGGAGGGTACCGGCTGAAGTCACCTCGACCAGGTGAGTGGGTGACGTCGGACTCGGCTGTTCCTCGGACCAGGAGGCGCGGCGGCGACCAGGATGGAGGGCGAGCTGTCCCACGAAGGTGTCTGCTGTCGATGATGCTGGGCCCAGGAAGGGGCAGCGGATCTTGGCAGTGGCCACCCAAGCGGGGGAGTCAAGATGGCGTCGGGAGTGGACCAGGAGGGTCCGTGGTACTCCTCTGTTGAAGGGGAGCAAGAGCCAGTCTGGAGCCACCAGACTAGTGATGAAACAATCGTGGTGCGTCGTGAAGAGGGTCACAAGCCGGTCGGCAAGTGGTCGAACAACGCGGTGAACAACAAGGAGCGGAAGGGCCCCCCACGCAGATCTCGGGGATGCTGGGGAGGCAGACTTCGATGCTGGGGCTGCTCAGGGTTAGGGCTTCTCAAACCCTAGGTGCACTCACTCGAGGGTCCCTCGGTGGGCGTGCTAGATAAGCGTCGTGCAGGTTCTGAAGATAGCCGGTCCCGCAGGTCTCGTCACACCTACGACTCTCAGCTGGGCCGATGAGGTAGGTAAAAGGTCAGAGATGGCAGGGTACTCGGGTCTCGTCGAGCTGGGCAGTCTTGATCCGTAGGAGAGACTTACAGCAAACCGCAAGCGCTTAGATGGTGCCTGCTGGTGCAGGGTGGCTACTCCTTAGCCACAAGGGAGAGTCTTCAGAAATAGTCAAGAGTTCCTTTCGTGGAAAGTAGTTCGTGATTCGGAGTTACCCGATTATCTGATTATCCAATTTGGGAAGGGGACTCGCTCCTACCTTTATTCTAAGAAAAGGGGGTTGGCCCGTGACTAGGTTCTACCTATGGGTGGAGCCAGGAGGGGGGTGGTTACACCCCTATCCTTTGTCCGGCTTCGCGCCAGCTCAGGGGCTGGGGTGCCCCCGAAACTGGTTTGAGCCGGGCTATGCACAGTGAGCACCGGGGTGCCACTGGCAATCACCTTCCTTGCAGCCCTGCCTACCTGGGATACACAAACCCTGTCTGGGATGGTGCTAACACCGCCCTCGACAGGAAACCCTTTGTCCAAGCTCCCTTCGCTGGAAGGTCTCCCAGCAGCAGGAGGTCAGACTTGTGTCTGGTGGCAGCATCCATTTTGTGATGCTGAGGCTTGAGTCAACTTTAACCGGGGTTCAAGGTTACTTCCATGTCGTGTCCCTCTAAAAGGGGGGAATGCTAACCCCGTCGCCAGGACTGGCGAGGGGTTCGTATTCCCATTCGTATGACACCTTACTCGACATGTGTAGGTGATGTGATGCCAAAGTTAGCAAATAACCGCAAGGATTATAATGCATTAAAAGTAGTTGGCCCGCGTCACCATGGAACGGCTATTAGGACTTGGTTCCGCAAGCCGTCGACGGGCTCCGCTCGCGCCAGAGCACCATCCCACATGACTCCCTGCACTCTGCCTTCAGGATTGATAAGGCCTGCCATAGGAGTGACTGATAGGAATCCATGTGTCCATTTTAGGGTTAGGTGTAGGAATACTACACCTATAGCAACGGGTGATTACACCACGTGGCCCCAGCTGTCGTGCAGCCAGTTGTGTCAGATTTGGGCGGCCATTCCAGGGGTGGCATAATACCTGCTTCAGCCCCTGGTAGGCCCTGGGTACACCGATGCCCTGGATACCTGTGGTATGCTGAGACAGGGACTGACAAGGCGGCCCAGTTCCAATTAGTGGATGCACCTAATGTACATGTGTGTTAATTTCGAGAGAGAACAGCTAGGCTGTGGGTCTGATTGGCAGGCCCACAGCCGGAGAAAGTCGTAAACCAATGAAGCAAAAGCAAAAAATCTGGGTGATCATAGGATTGCAGACCCTACTCTCCTACAGTATACCTATACCTAACCTTAAATGGGACACCTGGTAACCTATAAGTCACTCCTATGGCAGGCCTTAACAATCCTGAAGGCAGAGTGCTTGGTTCCATGTGAGATGGTGCTCTGGCATGAGCTGAGCCTGTCTGCAGTGGTCGGAACAACTTCCTTCTACTGTTTCCAGATATCGTCATACCATATACTCTTAAGTGCATTATGAACCTCGCGGTTAAATGCTATCTTTGGTTTGGCTTTATCAAAACATGTCGAGTAAGGTGTCATACGAATTGGAATACTAACCCCTCGCCAATTCTGGCGACGGGGTTAGCATTCCACCCTTCTAGAGGGACACGACATGTACAGTACCTGAAACCCGGGTAAAATCAGACATAGCCTCAGCTCCACAAAATGGATGCTGCCACCACAGACACAAGTCTGCCCTCCTGCTGCTGGGAGTCCTTCCAGCTTGGGAGGTGTGGACAAAGGGGTTTCCTGCCAGGGGAGGTGCATGCACCACCCCAGACAGGATTTTGTGTATTGGTCAGGTAGGGCTTGAAAGAAACCAGACATGCCTGTGGCTCACAAGGAGCCTCGGTGCATATGCCAGTTCAAACCGGTCCTGGGGCACACCAGTCCCGGGCCTGGGGCGAGCTGGACAAAGGATTGGGGGTGTAACCACCCCCCTTCCTGGTCCCACCCTTAGGGAGGGACCTAGCAGGTAGTCCGGCCCCTAGAATCCGCTTAAAGGTAGGAGCTGTGTCCTAAGACTTCAGACATCCTGGAATCAACTTAACACTAAGAAGAAGACGGGAACTTCGACGCTCTGCTGCACAGAGGACTGAAGCCAATCTCCCCTGTGGCCAGGGAGTGACCACCTTGCTAACGCAAGCACCATCCAGCGAATCAACGTCTGCTTTGCCGCTGCCTCCCGCCGGAGCCCGAGCCCAGAGACTGACAAGACCTGGACCTCCAGACCTCTCACCGCCCGATCCACAGTCCCTGAAAAGAGGAGACCCGTGGAGGCACCGAGACACGTGGAGCCAGCCATCTTGGAACGACTACGACAAGCTGACCAGTGCAACAACCGAGGCTCCCTCCAAGTTGTGCTTTGGGTCCTGAGAAGCCCAACCCTCGAGCAGCATCTGCACCAAAGGTGAGCCCTCCAGCATCTCCACGATCTGCGTGGGGCCCTTTTGCATTTTGCCACTCGACGCGCCTAACCGGTTGCTGGCCCGCTGGCTAGTAGCCATCTTGGCGACGAACTTCAAGAAATACACCACTGGTCTGGTTGCTCCAGACTGGCCCTTGCTCCCCTCCAAAGGAGCAGTCCTTCTGACCTTGCTGGTCAGAACCATCAGCTTATTTCATCTCCTACAACAATTGCTTTTGCCAAGGCTTGTTTGCTTCGATCAAGTCGCCGACACCGCCGACAGCGAGAGCCTGCGTGGGACAGCTCGTGAACCGACTCCTGGACGTCGTCGACCTCCAGGGACCACGTGGCTGCAGAGACAAGCTACACCTTTCTTCCTGTTTGCACCCGACATTGCCTGGTACCCACCTGGTGCCACGCTGGTAACTGGCTAGTGACTGTGAACACTGTCCCCTCTGCTTACAGGTCTTCAACATCTCCGATCCACTCTTGGATCCACTGCATCTCTCCCGGACCGACCGCCTGCAGCATCTTTTTCTTCAGGCTCCACGGAACAGATAGAAGAAACCCGACGCACTTCGAGGCCTATGCACCCGCTTCCTGTGGGTGAGGTAAAGCTGGCACACCTGTGCCCAAGTGTAGTATTACATCTCTAGTGCCTGTGTTCCAAATCTTGAGTTCCTAGTCCATCTGGAAGATCCTCTTTGCAGTAACTTTGTACTTTTTACGCACCCATTGAAACCTATGGGGGCACGCGTGTGACTATTTGCTCTGCACACGCCACCCGTGGACCTCCTGGTCACTAACTGATGTTAGCTCCTTGTAGGCCCAGCGATTCTAGAGGCCCTAGGCCTTTTCCCTTTTCTGTTTGTGGTACTTATACCACTATTTTAGTATATGGTTCGAGTGGCCACCAGGGCCTATCCATATAAAGTGCAACTTCTGTGTATTCTACTGTAATCTTGTTTGACGATTTGTGCTCCTGTGCTCATAAAGAGACTAGGGGTTACTTTGAGAAATAAATACATATATATTTTGAATATATATCTGTGTGGTGTCCTTTCATTGGTATAAAAGGGGGTTACATTTGGTAAAACAGCTGGCTTAACACGCTTCACGAGTTTAGCCTCAAAGACTGCTTAGCCTACGCTACCACTAGGGCAGCTAGTCCGAAAAGGTTGACTTACAACCCCACCATAAGGGTTGCTTGGCATGGTACAAGGTGATCACTTTAACTAGTGAGCATCATATACCAGGCCAACTTCTCACATTTCCCTAGGTGCCGGCAGGGCTAGGGTTCAAAAACTACAGCTCGTCACTTTGCCAAAAAAGGGTCATTTTTCACTGCAAAATTGAGGTGTGACCACGTTGCGTTTTGCGCCGTTTCCTGTCGCGGGCACTATGCCGACCCGCACAAGTGAGGTACCATTTGTCTTGTAGGACTTTGGGGAACGCGGGGTGGGTGGAAATTTGAGGATCCACGCAGATTCCAGAACTTTCCATCACAGAAATGTGGGGAAAATGTGTTTTTTTTGTCAATTTTTTACGTTTGAAAGGGATTCTGGGTAACCGACCATGGTGGGATGCAGTCAAGTCACCCCATCCTGGATTCCCCTCGGGGTCTAGTTTACAAAAATGTATAGGTTTGCTAGGTTTCCCTAGGTGCCGGCAGGTCTAGGGTTCAAAACCTACAGCTCGTCACTTTGCCAAAAAAGGGTCATTTTTCACTGCAAAATTGAGGTGTGACCACGTTGCGTTTTGCGCCGTTTCCTGTCGCGGGCACTAGGCCGACCCGCACAAGTGAGGTACCATTTGTCTCGTAGGACTTTGGGGATCGCGGGGTGGGTGGAAATTTGTAGATCCACGCTGATTCCAGAACTTTCCATCACAGAAATGTGGGGAAAATGTGTTTTTTTTGTCAATTGTTTACGTTTGCAAGGGATTCTGGGTAACAGACCATGGTGGGAGGCAGTCAAGTCACCCCATCCTGGATTCCCCTGGGTGTCTAGTTTACAAAAATGTATAGGTTTGCTAGGTTTCCCTAGGTGCCGGCAGGGCTAGGGTTCAAAAACTACAGCTCGACACTTTGCCAAAAAAGGGTCAATTTTCACTGCAAAATTGAGGTGTGACCACGTCGCGTTTTGCGCCGTTTTCTGTCGCGTGCACTAGGCCGACCCGCAGAAGTGAGGTACCATTTTTCTCGTAGGACTTTGGGGAACGCGGGGTGGGTGGAAATTTGTGGATCCACGCAGATTCCAGAACTTTCCATCACAGAAATGTGGGGAAAATGTGTTTTTTTTGTCAATTTTTTACGTTTGCAAAGGATTCTGGATAACAGACCATGGTGGAAGGCAGTCAAGTCACCCCATCCTGGATTCCCCTGGGTGTCTAGTTTACAAAAATGTATAGGTTTGCTAGGTTTCCCTAGGTGCCGGCAGGGCTAGGGTTCAAAAACTACAGCTAGTCACTTTGCCAAAAAAGGGTCATTTTTCACTGCAAAATTGAGGTGTGACCACGTTGCGTTTTGCGCCGTTTCCTGTCGCGGGCACTAGGCCGACCCGCACAAGTGAGGTACCATTTTTCTCGTAGGACTTTGGGGAACGTGGGGTGGGTGGAAATTTGTGGATCCACGCAGATTCCAGAACTTTCCATCACAGAAATGTGGGGAAAATGTTTTTTTTGTCAATATTTTACGTTTGCAAGGGATTCTGGGTAACAGACCATGGTGGGAGGCAGTCAAGTCACCCCATCCTGGATTCCCCTGGGTGTCTAGTTTTCAAAAATGTATAGGTTTGCTAGGTTTCCCTAGGTGCCGGCAGGGCTGGGGTTAAAAAACTACAGCTCGTCATTTTGCCAAAAAAGGGTCATTTTTCACTGCAAAATTGAGGTGTGACCACGTTGCGTTTTGCGCCGTTTCCTGTCGCGGGCACTATGCCGACCCGCACAAGTGAGGTACCATTTTTCTCGTAGGACATTGGGGAACGCGGGGTGGGTGGAAATTTGTGGATCCACGCAGATTCCAGAACTTTCCATCACAGAAATATGGGGAAAATGTGTTTTTTTTGTCAATTTTTTACGTTTGCAAGGGATTCTGGGTAACAGACCATGGTGGGAGGCAGTCAAGTCACCCCATCCTGGATTCCCCTGGGTGTCTAGTTTTCAAAAATGTATAGGTTTGCTAGGTTTCCCTAGGTGCCGGCAGGGCTAGGGTTCAAAAACTACAGCTAGTCACTTTGCCAAAAAAGGGTCATTTTTCACTGCAAAATTGAGGTGTGACCACGTTGCGTTTTGCGCCGTTTCCTGTCGCGGGCACTAGGCCGACCTGCACAAGTGAGGTACCATTTTTCTCGTAGGACTTTGGGGAACGTGGGGTGGGTGGAAATTTGTGGATCCACGCAGATTCCAGAACTTTCCAACACAGAAATGTGGGGAAAGTGTGTTTTTTTTGTCAATTGTTTACGTTTGCAAGGGATTCTGGGTAACAAACCATGGTGGGAGGCAGTCAAATCACCCCATCCTGGATTCCCCTGGGTGTATAGTTTTCAAAAATGTATAGGTTTGCTAGGTTTCCCTAGGTGCCGGCAGGGCTAGGGTTAAAAAACTACAGCTAGTCACTTTGCCAAAAAGGGGTCATTTTTCACTGCAAAATTGAGGTGTGACCACGTTGCGTTTTGCGCCGTTTCCTGTCGCGGGCACTATGCCGACCCGCACAAGTGAGGTACCATTTTTCTCGTAGGACTTTGGGGAACGAGGGGTGTGTGGAAATTTGTGGATCCACGCAGATTCCAGAACTTTCCATCACAGAAATGTGGGGAAAATGTGTTTTTTTTGTCAATTTTTTACGTTTGGCAGGGATTCTGGGTAACAGACCATGGTGGGAGGCAGTCAAGTCACCCCATCCTGGATTCCCCTGGGTGTCTAGTTTTCAAAAATGTATAGGTTTGCTAGGTTTCCCTAGGTGCCGGCAGGGCTAGGGTTCAAAAACTACAGCTAGTCACTTTGCCAAAAAAGGGTCATTTTTCACTGCAAAATTGAGGTGTGACCACGTTGCGTTTTGCGCCGTTTCCTGTCGCGGGCACTAGGCCGACCCGCACAAGTGAGGTACCATTTTTCTCGTAGGACTTTGGGGAACGTGGGGTGCGTGGAAATTTGTGGATCCACGCAGATTCCAGAACTTTCCAACACAGAAATGTGGGGAAAATGTGTTTTTTTTGTCAATTGTTTACGTTTGCAAGGGATTCTGGGTAACAAACCATGGTGGGAGGCAGTCAAATCACCCCATCCTGGATTCCCCTGGGTGTCTAGTTTTCAAAAATGTATAGGTTTGCTAGGTTTCTCTAGGTGCCGGCAGGGCTAGGGTTAAAAAACTACAGCTCATCACTTTGCCAAAAAAGGGTCATTTTTCACTGCAAAATTGAGGTGTGACCACGTTGCGTTTTGCGCCGTTTCCAGTCGCGGGCACTATGCCGACCCGCACAAGTGAGGTACTGTAGGAGAGTAGGGTCTGCTTTCTATGTTCACCCTCACTTTTTGCTTCTGCTTTACTGGTTTTCGACTTAGATGTGGCTGTGGGCCTGCTAATCAGACCCACAGCCCTGCTGTTCTCTCTCTAAATTAATACTATGTACTTTAGGTGCATAACCCATTTGGATAGGATCACCTTATTGGCCCCTGTACAGTGTACCCTAGGTACCCAGGGCATAGGTGTACCCTAGGCCTACCAGGGGCTGCAGCATGTATTATGCCACCCCTGGCCTGGCCTTCCATTTTGACACAACTGGCTGATCACTCAGCTGGGGCAAGGTCGTGTAATCACCCCTTGCTTAGGTGTAGTATTCCTATACCTAAATTACATATAGACACATGTGTACCTATCAGTCACTCCTATGGCAGGCCTTGACAATCCTGGAGGCAGAGTGCTTGGTAACATGTGAGATGGTGCTCTAGCATGAGCTGAGCCTGTCTGCAGCTTTCGGAACCTTGTCCTTATAGCTGTTCTATGATATAGCCTACCATATACTCTTAAAGTGCCTTATAATCTTAGACGGTTATGGTAACTATGGTTTGGCTTTATCGAAACATGTCGTGTAAGGTGTCTAACACTGTGGAATAATACCCCCATGCCATGTCTGGACATGAGAATATTATTCCCCCCTCCTAGAGGGAAAGACATGTTAAAATCATACTTCAACTGTTAGCCTCTGACCAAAGCCTCAGCATCACAAAATGGATGCTGCTGCCACGACACAAGTCTGACCTCCTGCAGCTGGGAGTGATCCCAGCCAGGGAGGCCTGGACAATAGGTTTCCTGCTTGGGGAGGTGCTAGCACCTCCCCAGACAGCCTTTAGTGTATTGGGGCAGGGTGGGCTGAAAGGAATGAGACATGCCTGGGGCACACAAGGTGTTCCTTGCATAGTCCAGTTCAAACCGGCGCTGGGGCACTCCAGCCCCAGCTCTGGCACAAAACTGGACAAAGGGAAGTGGGTGTAACCACCCCCTCCCAGGTCCCACCCATAAGGCGTGACCTAGCAGGTATCCCAGCCCCCCAGATTAGTATAAGAGTGGGAGTTGGGCCTCAAGACTTTAGATTATCCTGAACCTGCAAAACTGAACAGAAACTCTGGACCTTCGACATTCGACGAAAGAAGAAGACTGAAGAATCTCCCTTGTAGCCAAGGAGTGGCTACCCTGTGCAAACAGGCACCATCGAGAGACTACCCTTTGCTTTGCCCACGTTCTACGAGGAACCGACTGCAGAGCCTGACCAGAGCCTTGACTTCCAGACTTCTCCGACCCTGATCCACATCTACAGCAGAGCTGAGATCCGTGGAGGCGACGAGCGACGTGGGACCGGCTACCTGGAAAAAGTGGCTAGTAACTTAAAGCGCAGCTACTGAGGTACCCTCGAAGTTGTGCACCGGGGATTGAGAAGCCCCAACCCCAAGCACCATCTGCACCGAAGATCAGCCCCCCACACTCCACGAGTCCTGCGTGGGGCCCTTCAGCATTTTCCTGCTTGCCGCGTCTGTCCGGTTGCTTGCCCGCTGGCTAGTGGCCTTTGTGACGACGCACCCTGAAATCTTCTGCGCTGGTTTGGCTCCTCCAGACTGGCTCCCACTTCTCTGCAAAGAAGAAGCACCCCAGACCTTCCTGGTCTGCACCAGAAGCAAGTCCTTCGTTCTTCGTGGGTTCCGCTTGCCAAGGCTTGGTGAGTCCTAGTCCAACTTCGACACCGCCGACAGCAAGAGCCTTCATGGGACAGCTCGCCTCCTGGTCCTGGTCATCCTCGACGCTTCCTGGTCCTCCTGGCTGCAGCGACAAGCTTCACCTTCACCTGCAATCTTCACGACATCGCCTGGTTCCTTCCTGGTTCCACGTGGTCACTGGCTAGTGACCTTGACTCTGTCCCTTCTGCTTGCAGGTTTCCTCTCTTCTTGATCCCAGCCTTGGGATCCACCGGACACTCTTCACTGACTGCCTGTCAGCATCTTTATTCAGGCATCCATAGGAGTCGACGACGAAAACGACGCATCTTCACCCCTATGCACCCGCAGCCTGTGGGCTAGGTAACTTGGGTACTCCAGTGCTCATCAGGATAGTGACTATCCTAGTGTCTAGTTTTCAAGTCTCAACTTCCTAGCTACTCCGGAAGTGTCCTAAATCTACCGTTTTCTAAACTGTACTATTGCTATTGACTTTTACGCATTACGCGTGAGTGTTTCCACTCTGCATACGAATCCCGTGGGCCTCCCACTTCCTAACTAACGCTAGTGTAGTGTAGCCCCAGCGATTCCCTAGGCCTAGGCCTATTCTATTTCCGTGACAGTGGTTCTTATACCACTTACTTAGTATATGGTTTGCGTGGCCCCTAGGGCCTAACTGTATTACTTACCTGTGTGACTTAATGTATGTTTAAATAAGACTGTGTTGTACTTACCTCTAATCTCATAAAGAGTGCTGAGGGTTTGACTAGAATAAATACACTTTATTTTATATATATATCTGTTGTGGTGTCCTTTCATTTGGTATTCAAGGGATTATATATATGGTATCACAGCTGGCTTCACATGCCATTCAGAGTTTAGCCTAAGACTGCTCTTGTCCATGCTACCACTAGGATAGCTGGTCTATAAGGTTGACTTTACAACCAATCACCATAAGGGTATTTGGACTGATATAAGGTGTACACTAGAACTAGTGACATCATACATCAGGCCAACTTCTCACATTGGTGAGAAGCGGTTGGGATCTGAGCTTGCTGTTGTAATACCATTGTAATCTTGAGATACTAAATTGAAAGATCACACAGATATTGTCTAGGTACATATAACATAGATTATAATACTTAAGTCCTACTGGACTTTGTAGTTGTAGGTTGAAGGGAGTAACACACCCTGACTACAACTACTAGAGAGGTTTAGTAGATACAACTAGTGTAGGTAGGTGCACACACCACACCCTCACTAGATCATGTCTCTGAGAGGAGATCAAGTAGATGCTCCCTCAGGAGGATCAGGTCTGCAAAAGACCCCCCCTAGATATGATACCTTAACATTCCAGGAGATGAGACACTTGTGTACCTCCAGAGGAATAAAACAGGGTGCAAACCCTACCCTCCTTCAGTTAAGACAACTCCTAGAGGAGTATGACATTATTAGGGCATCTCAGGCAGGTACCCTAGGTACAGAGGAGGGTCTACCCACCACAGAGGAGTCAGAAGAGACTTCAGATGAAGAGGTAGACAGCCAGGGCCAAGTAGGAAGACTTAGCCAGGCTAACCTAAGCTTACATGGGAGTTTGCATGGGGTCCCCCTTACAGACCCCCAAGTAGGCTTACACAGAGAAGCAGGAGGGACAGATCCCCTTCAAGGGAATCCATCCACTCCCATGTCTCTAACATCTCTAATGCTTCCTCTCACAGGGGAATGACTTCCCCTGAGAGAAAGGAGCATGAAGCCAGAATGAGGGAAGCTAATCTGAGGATTCAGAGGGAAGAACTTGCCCTTGCCAAAGAGAAGCTTGCTCTGGCTAGAGAACAAAAGTTGAGTGGGTCAGAACCCACTGGTGGCAGCAATATCCCTAAGGATAGAGACAGGCACTATGATAATAGAAACCTGAGCAAGATTGTCCCTCCCTACAAGTGTGGGGATGACATCCACAAATGGATAACTGCTTTGGAGAGAGCTTGCAAAGTACAGCAGGTACCCCAAAGTCAGTGGGCAGCTATCTTGTGGCTCTCCTTCTCTGAGAAAGGCAGAAACAAGCTCCTCACAGTTAGTGATGAGGATGCAGATAATTACACTGTCCTGAAGAGTGCTCTGATCGATGGGTTTGGCCTAACCACTGAACAATACAGGTTGTTGTTCAGGGATACCCAGAAGACACAGACTCAGGACTGGACTGACTTTGTAGATTGTGCCACTAAGGCTCTGGAAGGCTGGCTAATGGGAAGTAAGGTTAAGGACTATACAGGATTGTATAATTTGATCATGAGAGAGCAAATACTTAACAACTGTCAAAACCAGCTATTGCATCAACACCTGATTGATTCTGATCTGACTTCTCCCCAAGAATTGGGAAAGAAGGCAGATAGATGGGTCAGGACTAGAGTTAAGCAGAAAAACCAGAACCAGGGCGGTGATCAGAAAAAGGCAGACCAGAAGGGTAATGAGCAGAAACAAAAAGACCAGAAGTCTTCACCAGGCCCCCAAAAGGCTCAGGGGGAGGGTGGTCCCAAAAAGGATAAAAAGAAAGATGGCCAAAAGAAACCATGGTGCAACTATTGTAAGTCCAACTCACATTGGGTTAGTGAGTGCACCAAAAAGGATAAGCCCCCAGCCACCATTGCCCCTAAGGCAACTGTACCCCCTAGTTCAGCTGTAAGTGGTGGTTCCCAGCAAAAGGGTGTAGTAGGGTTAACCCTGGGAACTGAGGAGGATTCTGGCCTAGTCAGAGTACCTACTCAGGCTGTTCTGATCTGTGATGGGGACTTAGCTTTGTCCTCTACTGTAGGCCCCAGTAACCTGGGCAAGTACAGACAGACACCTTTTATCAACCAAAGAATGGCTCAGGACTACAGGGACACTGGAGCTAGTGTCACAATGGTGACACCTGCTTTTGTGGACCCTGGACAGATCATACTAGGTGAGAATTACCTAGTGACCAACGCTAGCAATGCCACTACCTCCCATAGTGTGGCTATTGTTAACTTCTCCTGGGGAGGGGTAACTGGCCTCAAGAAAGTTGTTGTTAGTTCAGACCTTCCTGTAGAGTGTTTACTGGGCAATGATCTTGAAACTTCAGTTTGGTCTGAAGTGGAGTATAGGACCCATGCAGAAATGCTGGGGATAGATGCACATGTCCTTGCTGTGACCAGGTCACAGGCCAAAAAGTGCACCACTGAACAAGTGCTGGATCCTGAAACTATGGACCAGTCACAACCCAAGAGAAAGAGCAGTAGGGGTAAGGCTGTGCCTTCCCCCCTGCCTCAGGTGGTGGATCAGCCCTCCCAGGAGGATGATTCTGAGAGCCCTGAAGGAACTGTCCTAGAAGAACTTGAACCTGATCAGGTTGAGTTTCTTGGGACAGGGGGACCTTCAAGGGCAGATCTGAGGCAGGCTCAATTAGACTGCCCCTCTCTTGAACCCCTCAGACAGCTGGCTGCTGCTGAGGCTGCAGGGAATGCTCAAGGTACCCATAGAGTGTATTGGGATGAAGGGCTACTGTATTCAGAGGCTAGAGACCCCAAGCCTGGTGCATCCAGGAGGTTGGTCATACCACTGAAGTTCAGAGGCTTCCTTCTAACCTTGGCCCATGATATTCCCCTTGCAGGACATTTAGGCCAGAACAAGACTTGGGACAGGCTTGTCCCTCACTTTCACTGGCCCCATATGTCAGAAGATACTAAGGAGTTTTGTCGCTCCTGTGTCACCTGCCAAGCCAGTGGCAAATCAGGTGGCACCACAAAGGCCCCCCTCATACCACTACCTGTGGTGGGGGTCCCCTTTGAAAGAGTGGGCATAGATATTGTAGGACCAATGGACCCACAAACAGCATCTGGGCACAGATTCATACTGGTGATAGTGGACCATGCCACCAGGTACCCAGAAGCAATTCCCCTGAGGACCACAACAGCTCCTGTTGTGGCAAGGGCCCTGCTTGGAGTATTCTCCAGAGTGGGCTTTCCAAAGGAGGTCATTTCTGACAGAGGTACCAACTTCATGTCAGGATACTTGACTGCAATGTGGAAGGAGTGTGGTGTTAACTATAAGTTCACCACACCCTATCATCCACAGTGCAATGGGCTTGTTGAGAGATTCAACAAGACCCTAAAGGGAATGATAAAAGGATTACCAGACAAGCTTAGGCGAAGATGGGACATCCTTTTACCCTGCCTTCTGTTTGCTTACAGAGAGGTCCCACAAAAGGGGGTTGGCTACAGCCCTTTTGAGCTTTTGTTTGGGCATCCTGTAAGAGGACCCCTGTGTTTGGTGAAGGAAGGATGGGAGAGACCTCTCAGACAACCCAAACTAGACATAGTGGATTATGTACTTGGTCTCCGCTCCAGGATGGCAGAGTATATGAAGAAGGCTTCTAAAAACCTTGAGGCAAGCCAAGAACTCCAAAAAGCTTGGCATGACCAAAAGGCTGTACTGACTGTTTACCAGCCAGGGCAGAAAGTGTGGGTGTTGGAGCCAGTGGCCCCAGCAGCACTCCAAGACAAATGGTCTGGACCCCACACTATTGTTGAGAAAAAGGGAGAAGTCACCTACTTGGTGGACCTTGGGACTCCCAGAAGCCCCCACAGGGTGCTTCATGTCAACAGATTGAAGGCATATGTTGACAGGGCAGACATGGGGCTACTCATGGCTACAGATGAGGGGCAGGAGGAAGAGAGTGACCCTCTCCCAGACCTGTTGACTCAGAACCCTGATGATGGCTCAGTTGATGGTGTGGTCTTTTCTGACAGCCTCACTGTCCATCAGCAACAGGACTGCAGACAAGTTCTGCAATCCTACAGACATATGTTCTCTCTGACCCCAAGTCAGACAAACTGGTGCACCCATGAGGTGGACACTGGTGACAGTCTGCCTGTGAAGAGTAAAATCTACAGGCAACCTGACCATGTCAGGGACTGCATAAAAGTTGAGGTACAAAAGATGTTGGAGCTGGGAGTCATTGAACCTTCAGAGAGCCCTTGGGCTAGTCCTGTAGTTCTTGTGCCAAAACCTCACACCCAAGATGGTAAGAGAGAGATGAGGTTTTGCGTGGATTACAGAGGTCTCAATGCTGTCACTAGGACAGATGCCCACCCAATACCTAGGGCAGATGAGCTCATTGACAGACTGGCAGCTGCTAAGTTTTTGAGCACATTTGACCTAACAGCAGGCTACTGGCAAATCAGACTAGCTGAGAGTGAAAAGGCCAAAACTGCTTTCTCGACCCCAGGAGGACATTATCAATTTGTGGTAATGCCCTTTGGTTTGAAGAATGCACCTGCCACTTTCCAAAGGTTGGTGAATCAAGTCCTTACTGGGTTGGATGATTATTGTGCAGCTTATCTTGATGATATTGCTGTCTTTAGCTCCACCTGGGAGGATCACCTGGTCCACCTGAGGAATGTTTTAGAGGCCCTGCAAAAGGCAGGCCTCACTATCAAGGCCACTAAGTGCCAGATAGGGCAGAGCAAGGTTGTATACCTGGGCCACCTAGTTAGTGGGGGTCAGGTTCAACCACTGGAGAGCAAGATCCAGACCATAAAGGACTGGGCTCCTCCAACTACCCAGACTCAGGTCAGAGCTTTCTTGGGCCTGACTGGGTACTACAGAAAGTTTGTTAAGAACTATGGGTCCATAGTGACACCACTTAATGACTTGACCTCCAAGAAGATGCCAAAGAAAGTTCAGTGGACAGTAAGCTGTCAAAAAGCATTTGATGACCTGAAGCAGGCCATGTGCAGTGCACCTATTCTGAAAAGTCCAGACTACTCCAAAGAGTTCATTGTCCAGACAGATGCTTCTGAGTTAGGTGTGGGAGCTGTTCTTTCACAACTGAATGTAGATGGTCAAGACCAGCCCATTGCTTTTATAAGTAGAAGGCTGACCCCTAGAGAGAAACGTTGGTCAGCTATTGAGATGGAGGCCTTTGCTGTGGTTTGGGCCCTGAAGAAGCTGAGGCCATACTTGTTTGGCACTCACTTCAAGATTCAGACAGACCATAAGCCCCTCTTGTGGCTAAATCAGATGAAGGGTGAAAATCCCAAACTTCTTAGGTGGTCCATTTCCCTACAGGGGATGGACTTCACAGTGGAACATAGACCTGGGACTGACCATGCCAATGCAGATGGACTCTCCAGATATTTCCACTTAGAACATGAAGACTCAACTGGTCAAGGTTAGTTTAATGTCCCTAAGTTTTGGGGGGGGGTTGTGTAGGAGAGTAGGGTCTGCTTTCTATGTTCACCCCCACTTTTTGCTTTTGCTTTACTGGTTTTCGACTTAGATGTGGATGTGGGCCTGCTAATCAGACCCACATCCCTGCTGTTCTCTCTCTAAATTAATACTATGTACTTTAGGTGCATAACCCATTTGGATAGGATCACCTTATTGGCCCCTGTACAGTGTACCCTAGGTACCCAGGGCATAGGTGTACCCTAGGCCTACCAGGGGCTGCAGCATGTATTATGACACCCCTGGCCTGGCCTTCCATTTTGACACAACTGGCTGATCACTCAGCTGGGGCAAGGTCGTGTAATCACCCCTTGCTTAGGTGTAGTATTCCTATACCTAACTTACATATAGACACATGTGTACCTATCAGTCACTCCTATGGCAGGCCTTGACAATCCTGGAGGCAGAGTGCTTGGTAACATGTGAGATGGTGCTCTAGCATGAGCTGAGCCTGTCTGCAGCTTTCGGAACCTTGTCCTTATAGCTCTTCTATGATATAGCCTACCATATACTTTTAAAGTGCCTTATAATCTTAGATGGTTATGGTAACTATGGTTTGGCTTTATAGAAACATGTCGTGTAAGGTGTCTAACACTGTGGAATAATACCCCCATGCCATGTCTGGACATGAGAATATTATTCCCCCCTCCTAGAGGGAAAGACATGTTAAAATCATACTTCAACTGTTAGCCTCTGACCAAAGCCTCAGCATCACAAAATGGATGCTGCTGTCACGACACAAGTCTGACCTCCTGCAGCTGGGAGTGATCCCAGCCAGGGAGGCCTGGACAATAGGTTTCCTGTTTGGGGAGGTGCTAGCACCTCCCCAGACAGCCTTTAGTGTATTGGGGCAGGGTGGGCTGAAAGGAATGAGACATGCCTGGGGCACACAAGGTGTTCCTTGCATAGTCCAGTTCAAACCGGCGCTGGGGTACTCCAGCCCCAGCTCTGGCGCGAAACTGGACAAAGGGAAGTGGGTGTAACCACCCCCTCCCAGGTCCCACCCATAAGGCGTGACCTAGCAGGTATCCCAGCCCCCCAGATTAGTATAAGAGTGGGAGTTGGGCCTCAAGACTTTAGATTATCCTGAACCTGCAAAACTGAACAGAAACTCTGGACCTTCGACATTCGACGAAAGAAGAAGACTGAAGAATCTCCCTTGTAGCCAAGGAGTGGCTACCCTGTGCAAACAGGCACCATCAAGAGACTACCCTTTGCTTTGCCCACGTTCTACGAGGAACCGACTGCAGAGCCTGACCAGAGCCTTGACTTCCAGACTTCTCCGACCCTGATCCACATCTACAGCAGAGCTGAGATCCGTGGAGGCGACGAGCGACGTGGGACCGGCTACCTGGAAAAAGTGGCTAGTAACTTAAAGCGCAGCTTCTGAGGTACCCTCGAAGTTGTGCACCGGGGATTGAGAAGCCCCAAGCACCATCTGCACCGAAGATCAGCCCCCCACACTCCACGAGTCCTGCGTGGGGCCCTTCAGCATTTTCCTGCTTGCCGCGTCTGTCCGGTTGCTTGCCCGCTGGCTAGTGGCCTTTGTGACGACGCACCATAAAATCTTCTGCGCTGGTTTGGCTCCTCCAGACTGGCTCCCGCTTCTCTGCAAAGAAGAAGCACCCCAGACCTTCCTGGTCTGCACCAGAAGCAAGTCCTTCGTTCTTCGTGGGTTCCGCTTGCCAAGGCTTGGTGAGTCCTAGTCCAACTTCGACGCCGCCGACAGCAAGAGCCTTCGTGGGACAGCTCGCCTCCTGGTCCTGGTCGTCCTCGACGCTTCCTGGTCCTCCTGGCTGCAGCGACAAGCTTCACCTTCACCTGCAATCTTCACGACATCGCCTGGTTCCTTCCTGGTTCCACGTGGTCACTGGCTAGTGACTAGGCCTGGGCGGTAAATTCCGTTCCGTTCGCGGAATTTGCGGAATTTGGGTAATTTCGCGTTCTGCGGAGAACGCGAAATTGCCCAAAATTCCGCTTTCCGTGACTTCGCGAAATTTTTGCTTGTTCGCGTTCTCAAAATGCGTGTTCGCGAGATATTTCTCCCCGAGCACGCAAACAGCGATTGTGAACAGGAAAAAAGCATCGCGAACAAGCAATTCCGCGTGTTCGCGGAATTTCTGCGTGTTCGCGGAGATTTTTTACCGTTTCGCGGAGATTTGCGTAACGCGATTACGCAAATTCCGCCCACCCCTACTAGTGACCTTGACTCTGTCCCTTCTGCTTGCAGGTTTCCTCTCTTCTTGATCCCAGCCTTGGGATCCACCGGACACTCTTCACTGACTGCCTGTCAGCATCTTTCTTCAGGCATCCATAGGAGTCGACGACGAAAATGACGCATCTTCACCCCTATGCACCCGCAGCCTGTGGGCTAGGTAACTTGGGTACTCCGGTGCTCATCAGGATAGTGACTATCCTAGTGTCTAGTTTTCAAGTCTCAACTTCCTAGCTACTCCGGAAGTGTCCTAAATCTACCGTTTTCTAAACTGTACTATTGCTATTGACTTTTACGCATTACGCGTGAGTGTTTCCACTCTGCATACGAATCCCGTGGGCCTCCCACTTCCTAACTAACGCTAGTGTAGTGTAGCCCCAGCGATTCCCTAGGCCTAGGCCTATTCTATTTCCGTGACAGTGGTTCTTATACCACTTACTTAGTATATGGTTTGCGTGGCCCCTAGGGCCTAACTGTATTACTTACCTGTGTGACTTAATGTATGTTTAAATAAGACTGTGTTGTACTTACCTCTAATCTCATAAAGAGTGCTGAGGGTTTGACTAGAATAAATACACTTTATTTTATATATATATCTGTTGTGGTGTCCTTTCATTTGGTATTCAAGGGATTATATATATGGTATCACAGCTGGCTTCACATGCCATTCAGAGTTTAGCCTAAGACTGCTCTTGTCCATGCTACCACTAGGATAGCTGGTCTATAAGGTTGACTTTACAACCAATCACCATAAGGGTATTTGGACTGATATAAGGTGTACACTAGAACTAGTGACATCATACATCAGGCCAACTTCTCACATTGGTGAGCAGCGGTTGGGATCTGAGCTTGCTGTTGTAATACCATTGTAATCTTGAGATACTAAATTGAAAGATCACACAGATATTGTCTAGGTACATATAACATAGATTATAATACTTAAGTCCTACTGGACTTTGTAGTTGTAGGTTGAAGGGAGTAACACACCCTGACTACAACTACTAGAGAGGTTTAGTAGATACAACTAGTGTAGGTAGGTGCACACACCACACCCTCACTAGATCATGTCTCTGAGAGGAGATCAAGTAGATGCTCCCTCAGGAGGATCAGGTCTGCAAAAGACCCCCCCTAGATATGATACCTTAACATTCCAGGAGATGAGACACCATTTTTCTTGTAGGACTTTGGGGAACGCGGGGTGCATGGAAATTTGTGGATCCACGCAGATTTCAGAACTTTCCATCACAGAAATGTGGGGAAAATGTGGTTTTTTTGTCAATTGTTTACGTTTGCAAGGGATTCTGGGTAACAGACCATGGTGGGAGGCAGTCAATGCACCCCATCCTGGATTCCCCTGGGTGTCTAGTTTTCAAAAATGTATAGGTTTGCTAGGTTTCCCTAGGTGCCGGCAGGGCTAGGGTTCAAAAACTACAGCTCGTCACTTTGCCAAAAAAGGGTCATTTTTCACTGCAAAATTGAGGTGTGACCCCTTTTGTTTTGCGCCGTTTCCTGTCGCGGGCACTAGGCCGACCCGCACAAGTGAGGTACCATTTTTCTCGTAGGACTTTGGGGAACGCGGGGTGGGTGGAAATTTGTGGATCCACGCAGATTCCAGAACTTTCCATCACAGAAATGTGGGGAAAATGTGTTTTTTTTGTCAATTTTTTACGTTTGCAAGGGATTCTGTATAACAGACCATGGTGGGAGGCAGTCAAGTCACCCCATCCTGGATTCCCCTGGGTGTCTAGTTTACAAAAATGTATAGGTTTGCTAGGTTTCCCTAGGTGCCGGCAGGGCTAGGGTTCAAAAACTACAGCTAGTCACTTTGCCAAAAAAGGGTCATTTTTCACTGCAAAATTGAGGTGTGACCACGTTGCGTTTTGCGCCGTTTCCTGTCGCGGGCACTATGCCGACCCGCACAAGTGAGGTACCATTTTTCTCGTAGGACTTTGGGGAACGTGGGGTGGGTGGAAATTTGTGGATCCACGCAGATTCCAGAACTTTCCATCACAGAAATGTGGGGAAAATGTTTTTTTTGTCAATATTTTACATTTGCAATGTCTTCTGGGTAACAGACCATGGTGGGAGGCAGTCAAGTCACCCCATCCTGGATTCCCCTGGGTGTCTAGTTTTCAAAAATGTATAGGTTTGCTAGGTTTCCCTAGGTGCCGGCAGGGCTAGGGTTCAAAAACTACAGCTCGTCATTTTGCCAAAAAAGGGTCATTTTTCACTGCAAAATTGAGGTGTGACCACGTTGCGTTTTGCGCCGTTTCCTGTCGCGGGCACTATGCCGACCCGCACAAGTGAGGTACCATTTTTCTCGTAGGACATTGGGGAACGCGGGGTGGGTGGAAATTTGTGGATCCACGCAGATTCCAGAACTTTCCATCACAGAAATATGGGGAAAATGTGTTTTTTTGTCAATTTTTTACGTTTGCAAGGGATTCTGGGTAACAGACCATGGTCGGAGGCAGTCAAGTCACCCCATCCTGGATTCCCCTGGGTGTCTAGTTTTCAAAAATGTATAGGTTTGCTAGGTTTCCCTAGGTGCCGGCAGGGCTAGGGTTAAAAAACTACAGCTAGTCACTTTGCCAAAAAGGGGTCATTTTTCACTGCAAAATTGAGGTGTGACCACGTTGCGTTTTGCGCCGTTTCCTGTCGCGGGCACTATGCCGACCCGCACAAGTGAGGTACCATTTTTCTCGTAGGACTTTGGGGAACGCGGGGTGCGTGGAAATTTGTGGATCCACGCAGATTCCAGAACTTTCCATCACAGAAATGTGGGGAAAATATGTTTTTTTTGTTAATTTTTTACGTTTGCAAGGGATTCTGGGTAACAGACCATGGTGGGAGGCAGTCAAGTCACCCCATCCTGGATTCCCCTGGGTGTCTAGTTTTCAAAAATGTATAGGTTTGCTAGGTTTCCCTAGGTGCCGGCAGGGCTAGGGTTCAAAAACTACAACTAGTCACTTTGCCAAAAAGGGGTCATTTTTCACTGCAAAATTGAGGTGTGACCACGTTGCGTTTTGCGCCGTTTCCTGTCGCGGGCACTATGCCGACCCGCACAAGTGAGGTACCATTTTTCTTGTAGGACTTTGGGGAACGCGGGGTGCGTGGAAATTTGTGGATCCACGCAGATTCCAGAACTTTCCATCACAGAAATGTGGGGAAAATGTGTTTTTTTTGTCAATTGTTTACGTTTGCAAGGGATTCTGGGTAACAGACCATGGTGGGAGGCAGTCAAGTCACCCCATCCTGGATTCCCCTGGGTGTCTAGTTTTCAAAAATGTATAGGTTTGCTAGGTTTCCCTAGATGCCGGCAGGGCTAGGGTTCAAAAACTACAGCTCGTCACTTTGCCAAAAAAGGGTCATTTTTCACCGCAAAATTGAGGTGTGACCACGTTGCGTTTTGCGCCGTTTCCTGTCGCGGGCACTAGGCCGACCCGCACAAGTGAGGTACCATTTTTCTCGTAGGACTTTGGGGAAAGCAGGGTGGGTGGAAATTTGTGGATCCACGCAGATTCCAGAACTTTCCATCACAGAAATGTGGGGAAAATGTGTTTTTTTTGTCAATTTTTTACGTTTGCAAGGGATTCTGGATAACAGACCATGGTGGGAGGCAGTCAAGTCACCCCATCCTGGATTCCCCTGGGTGTCTAGTTTACAAAAATGTATAGGTTTGCTAGGTTTCCCTAGGTGCCGGCAGGGCTAGGGTTCAAAAACTACAGCTAGTCACTTTGCCAAAAAAGGGTCATTTTTCACTGCAAAATTGAGGTGTGACCACGTTGCGTTTTGCGCCGTTTCCTGTCGCGGGCACTATGCCGACCCGCACAAGTGAGGTACCATTTTTCTTGTAGGACTTTGGGGGACGCGGGGTGCATGGAAATTTGTGGATCCACGCAGATTCCAGAACTTTCCATCACAGAAATGTGGGGAAAATGTGTTTTTTTTGTCAATTGTTTACGTTTGCAAGGGATTCTGGGTAACAGACCATGGTGGGAGGCAGTCAAGTCACCCCATCCTGGATTCCCCTGGGTGTCTAGTTTTCAAAAATGTATAGGTTTTCTAGGTTTCCCTAGGTGCCGGCAGGGCTAGGGTTCAAAAACTACAGCTCGTCACTTTGCCAAAAAAGGGTCATTTTTCACTGCAAAATTGAGGTGTGACCACGTTGCGTTTTGCGCCGTTTCCAGTCGCGGGCACTAGGCCGACCCGCACAAGTGAGGTACCATTTTTCTCGTAGGACTTTGGGGAACGCGGGGTGGGTGGAAATTTGTGGATCCACGCAGATTCCAGAACTTTCCATCACAGAAATGTGGGGAAAATGTGTTTTTTTTGTCAATTTTTTACGTTTGCAAGGGATTCTGGATAACAGACCATGGTGGGAGGCAGTCAAGTCTCCCCATCCTGGATTCCCCTGGGTGTCTAGTTTACAAAAATGTATAGGTTTGCTAGGTTTCCCTAGGTGCCGGCAGGGTTAGGGTTCAAAAACTACAGCTAGTCACTTTGCCAAAAAAGGGTCATTTTTCACTGCAAAATTGAGGTGTGACCATGTTGCGTTTTGCGCCGTTTCCTGTCGCGGGCACTATGCCGACCCGCACAAGTGAGGTACCATTTTTCTCGTAGGACTTTGGGGAACGTGGTGTGCGTGGAAATTTGTGGATCCACGCAGCTTCCAGAACTTTCCATCACAGAAATGTGGGGAAAATGTGTTTTTTTTGTCAATTTTTTACGTTTGCAAGGGATTCTGGGTAACAGACCATGGTGGGAGGCAGTCAAGTCACCCCATCCTGGATTCCCCTGGGTGTCTAGTTTTCAAAAATGTATAGGTTTGCTAGGTTTCCCTAGGTGCCGGCAGGGCTAGGGTTCAAAAACTACAGCTAGTCACTTTGCCAAAAAAGGGTCATTTTTCACTGCAAAATTGAGATGTGACCACGTTGCGTTTTGCGCCGTTTCCTGTCGCGGGCACTAGGCCGACCCGCACAAGTGAGGTACCATTTTTCTCGTAGGACTTTGGGGAACGTGGGGTGGGTGGAAATTTGTGGATCCACGCAGATTCCAGAACTTTCCAACACAGAAATGTGGGGAAAATGTGTTTTTTTTGTCAATTGTTTACGTTTGCAAGGGATTCTGGGTAACAGACCATGGTGGGAGGCAGTCAAGTCACCCCATCCTGGATTCCCCTGGGTGTCTAGTTTTCAAAAATGTATAGGTTTGCTAGGTTTCCCTAGATGCCGGCAGGGCTAGGGTTCAAAAACTACAGCTCGTCACTTTGCCAAAAAAGGGTCATTTTTCACCGCAAAATTGAGGTGTGACCACGTTGCGTTTTGCGCCGTTTCCTGTCGCGGGCACTAGGCCGACCCGCACAAGTGAGGTACCATTTTTCTCGTAGGACTTTGGGGAAAGCAGGGTGGGTGGAAATTTGTGGATCCACGCAGATTCCAGAACTTTCCATCACAGAAATGTGGGGAAAATGTGTTTTTTTTGTCAATTTTTTACGTTTGCAAGGGATTCTGGATAACAGACCATGGTGGGAGGCAGTCAAGTCACCCCATCCTGGATTCCCCTGGGTGTCTAGTTTACAACACTGTATAGGTTTGCTAGGTTTCCCTAGGTGCCGGCAGGGCTAGGGTTCAAAAACTACAGCTAGTCACTTTGCCAAAAAGGGGTCATTTTTCACTGCAAAATTGAGGAGTGACCACGTTGCGTTTTGCGCCGTTTCCTGTCGCGGGCACTATGCCGACCCGCACAAGTGAGGTACCATTTTTCTTGTAGGACTTTGGGGGACGCGGGGTGCATGGAAATTTGTGGATCCACGCAGATTCCAGAACTTTCCATCACAGAAATGTGGGGAAAATGTGTTTTTTTTGTCAATTTTTTACGTTTGCAAGGGATTCTGGGTAACAGACCATGGTGGGAGGCAGTCAAGTCACCCCATCCTGGATTCCCCTGGGTGTCTAGTTTTCAAAAATGTATAGGTTTGCTAGGTTTCCCTAGGTGCCGGCAGGGCTAGGGTTCAAAAACTACAGCTCGTCGCTTTGCCAAAAAAGGGTCATTTTTCACTGCAAAATTGAGGTGTGACCACGTTGCGGTTTGCGCCGTTTCCAGTCGCGGGCACTAGGCCGACCCGCACAAGTGAGGTACCATTTTTCTCGTAGGACTTTGGGGAACGCGGGGTGAGTGGAAATTTGTGGATCCACGCAGATTCCAGAACTTTCCATCACAGAAATGTGGGGAAAATGTGTTTTTTTTGTCAATTTTTTACGTTTGCAAGGGATTCTGGATAACAGACCATGGTGGGAGGCAGTCAAGTCTCCCCATCCTGGATTCCCCTGGGTGTCTAGTTTACAAAAATGTATAGGTTTGCTAGGTTTCCCTAGGTGCCGGCAGGGTTAGGGTTCAAAAACTACAGCTAGTCACTTTGCCAAAAAAGGGTCATTTTTCACTGCAAAATTGAGGTGTGACCATGTTGCGTTTTGCGCCGTTTCCTGTCGCGGGCACTATGCCGACCCGCACAAGTGAGGTACCATTTTTCTCGTAGGACTTTGGGGAACGCGGTGTGTGTGGAAATTTGTGGATCCACGCAGCTTCCAGAACTTTCCATCACAGAAATGTGGGGAAAATGTGTTTTTTTTGTCAATGTTTTACGTTTGCAAGGGATTCTGGGTAACAGACCATGGTGGGAGGCAGTCAAGTCACCCCATCCTGGATTCCCCTGGGTGTCTAGTTTTCAAAAATGTATAGGTTTGCTAGGTTTCCCTAGGTGTCGGCAGGGCTAGGGTTCAAAAACTACAGCTAGTCACTTTGCCAAAAAAGGGTCATTTTTCACTGCAAAATTGAGATGTGACCACGTTGCGTTTTGCACCGTTTCCTGTCGCGGGCACTAGGCCGACCCGCACAAGTGAGGTACCATTTTTCTCGTAGGACTTTGGGGAACGTGGGGTGGGTGGAAATTTGTGGATCCACGCAGATTCCAGAACTTTCCAACACAGAAATGTGGGGAAAATGTGTTTTTTTTGTCAATTGTTTACGTTTGCAAGGGATTCTGGGTAACAGACCATGGTGGGAGGCAGTCAAGTCACCCCATCCTGGATTCCCCTGAGTGTCTAGTTTTTAAAAATATATAGGTTTGCTAGGTTTCCCTAGGTGCCGGCAGGGCTAGGGTTCAAAAACTACAGCTAGTCACTTTGCCAAAAAGGGGTCATTTTTCACTGCAAAATTGAGGTGTGACCACGTTGCGTTTTGCGCCGTTTCCTGTCGTGGGCACTATGCCGACCTGCACAAGTGAGGTACCATTTTTCTTGTAGGACTTTGGGGAATGCGGGGTGCGTGGAAATTTGTGGATCCACGCAGATTCCAGAACTTTCCATCACAGAAATGTGGGGAAAATGTGTTTTTTTTGTCAATTGTTTACGTTTGCAAGGGATTCTGGGTAACAGACCATGGTGGGAGGCAGTCAAGTCACCCCATCCTGGATTCCCCTGGGTGTCTAGTTTTCAAAAATGTATAGGTTTGCTAGGTTTCCCTAGGTGCCGGCAGGGCTAGGGTTCAAAAACTACAGCTAGTCACTTTGCCAAAAAGGGGTCATTTTTCACTGCAAAATTGAGGTGTGACCACGTTGCGTTTTGCGCCGTTTCCTGTCGCGGGCACTATGCCGACCCGCACAAGTGAGGTACCATTTTTCTTGTAGGACTTTGGGGAACGCGGGGTGCGTGGAAATTTGTGGATCCACGCAGATTCCAGAACTTTCCATCACAGAAATGTGGGGAAAATGTGGTTTTTTTGTCAATTGTTTTCGTTTGCAAGGGATTCTGGGTAACAGACCATGGTGGGAGGCAGTCAAGTCACCCCATCCTGGATTCCCCTGGGTGTCTAGTTTTCAAAAATGTATAGGTTTGCTAGGTTTCCCTAGGTGCCGGCAGGGCTAGGGTTCAAAAACTACAGCTCGTCACTTTGCCAAAAAAGGGTCATTTTTCACTGCAAAATTGAGGTGTGACCACGTTGCGTTTTGCGCCGTTTCCTGTCGCGGGCACTAGGCCGACCCGCACAAGTGAGGTACCATTTTTCTCGTAGGACTTTGGGGAACGTGGGGTGGGTGGAAATTTGTGGATCCACGCTGATTCCAGAACTTTCCAACACAGAAATGTGGGGAAAATGTGTTTTTTTTGTCAATTGTTTACGTTTGCAAGGGATTCTGGGTAACAGACCATGGTGGGAGGCAGTCAAGTCACCCCATCCTGGATTCCCCTGGGTGTCTAGTTTTAAAAAATGTATAGGTTTGCTAGGTTTCCCTAGGTGCCGGCAGGGCTAGGGTTAAAAAACTACAGCTCATCACTTTGCCAAAAAAGGGTCATTTTTCACTGCAAAATTGAGGTGTGACCACGTTGCGTTTTGCGCCGTTTCCAGTCGCGGGCACTATGCCGACCCGCACAAGTGAGGTACCATTTTTCTCGTAGGACATTGGGGAACGCGGGGTGGGTGGAAAATTGTGGATCCACGCAGATTCCAGAACTTTCCATCACAGAAATATGGGGAAAATGTGTTTTTTTTGTCAATTGTTTATGTTTGCAAGGGATTCTGGGTAACAGACCATGGTGGGAGGCAGTCAAGTCACCCCATCCTGGATTCCCCTGGGTGTCTAGTTTTCAAAAATGTATAGGTTTGCTAGGTTTCCCTAGGTGCCGGCAGGGCTAGGGTTCAAAAACTACAGCTCATCACTTTGCCAAAAAAGGGTCATTTTTCACTGCAAAATTGAGGTGTGACCACGTTGCGTTTTGCGCCGTTTCCAGTCACGGGCACTATGCCGACCCGCACAAGTGAGGTACCATTTTTCTCGTAGGACATTGGGGAACGCGGGGTGGGTGGAAAATTGTGGATCCACGCAGATTCCAGAACTTTCCATCACAGAAATATGGGGAAAATTTGTTTTTTTTGTCAATTGTTTACGTTTGCAAGGGATTCTGGGTAACAGACTATGGTGGGAGGCAGTCAAGTCACCCCATCCTGGATTCCCCTGGGTGTCTAGTTTTCAAAAATGTATAGGTTTGCTAGGTTTCCCTAGGTGCCGGCAGGGCTAGGGTTCAAAAACTACAGCTAGTCACTTTGCGAAAGAGGGGTCATTTTTCACTGCAAAATTGAGGTGTGACCACGTTGCGTTTTGCGCCGTTTCCTGTCGCGGGCACTAGGCCGACCCGCACAAGTGAGGTACCATTTTTCTTGTAGGACTTTGGGGAACGCGGGGTGCGTGGAAATTTGTGGATCCACGCAGATTCCAGAACTTTCCATCACAGAAATGTGGGGAAAATGTGTTTTTTTTTGTCAATTGTTTACGTTTGCAAGGGATTCTGGGTAACAGACCATGGTGGGAGGCAGTCAAGTCACCCCATCCTGGATTCCCCTGGGTGTCTAGTTTTCAAAAATGTATAGGTTTGCTAGGTTTCCCTAGGTGCCGGCAGGGCTAGGGTTCAAAAACTACAGCTCGTCATTTTGCCAAAAAAGGGTCATTTTTCACTGCAAAATTGAGGTGTGACCACGTTGCGTTTTGCGCCGTTTCCTGTCGCGGGCACTATGCCGACCCGCACAAGTGAGGTACCATTTTTCTCGTAGAACATTGGGGAACGCGGGGTGGGTGGAAATTTGTGGATCCACGCAGATTCCAGAACTTTCCATCACAGAAATATGGGGAAAATGTGTTTTTTTTGTCAATATTTTAGGTTTGCAAGGGATTCTGGGTAACAGACCATGGTGGGAGGCAGTCAAGTCACCCCATCCTGGATTCCCCTGGGTGTCTAGTTTTCAAAAATGTATAGGTTTGCTAGGTTTCCCTAGGTGCCGGCAGGGCTAGGGTTCAAAAACTACAGCTAGTCACTTTGCCAAAAAGGGGTCATTTTTCACTGCAAAATTGAGGTGTGACCACGTTGCGTTTTGCGCCGTTTCCTGTCGCGGGCACTATGCCGACCCGCACAAGTGAGGTACCATTTTTCTTGTAGGACTTTGGGGAACGCGGGGTGCGTGGAAATTTGTGGATCCACGCAGATTCCAGAACTTTCCATCACAGAAATGTGGGGAAAATGTGGTTTTTTTGTCAATTGTTTTCGTTTGCAAGGGATTCCGGGTAACAGACCATGGTGGGAGGCAGTCAAGTCACCCCATCCTGGATTCCCCTGGGTGTCTAGTTTTCAAAAATGTATAGGTTTGCTAGGTTTCCCTAGGTGCCGGCAGGGCTAGGGTTCAAAAACTACAGCTCGTCACTTTGCCAAAAAAGGGTCATTTTTCACTGCAAAATTGAGGTGTGACCACGTTGCGTTTTGCGCCGTTTCCTGTCGCGGGCACTAGGCCGACCCGCACAAGTGAGGTACCATTTTTCTCGTAGGACTTTGGGGAACGTGGGGTGGGTGGAAATTTGTGGATCCACGCTGATTCCAGAACTTTCCAACACAGAAATGTGGGGAAAATGTGTTTTTTTTGTCAATTGTTTACGTTTGCAAGGGATTCTGGGTAACAGACCATGGTGGGAGGCAGTCAAGTCACCCCATCCTGGATTCCCCTGGGTGTCTAGTTTTAAAAAATGTATAGGTTTGCTAGGTTTCCCTAGGTGCCGGCAGGGCTAGGGTTAAAAAACTACAGCTCATCACTTTGCCAAAAAAGGGTCATTTTTCACTGCAAAATTGAGGTGTGACCACGTTGCGTTTTGCGCCGTTTCCAGTCGCGGGCACTATGCCGACCCGCACAAGTGAGGTACCATTTTTCTCGTAGGACATTGGGGAACGCGGGGTGGGTGGAAAATTGTGGATCCACGCAGATTCCAGAACTTTCCATCACAGAAATATGGGGAAAATGTGTTTTTTTTGTCAATTGTTTATGTTTGCAAGGGATTCTGGGTAACAGACCATGGTGGGAGGCAGTCAAGTCACCCCATCCTGGATTCCCCTGGGTGTCTAGTTTTCAAAAATGTATAGGTTTGCTAGGTTTCCCTAGGTGCCGGCAGGGCTAGGGTTCAAAAACTACAGCTCATCACTTTGCCAAAAAAGGGTCATTTTTCACTGCAAAATTGAGGTGTGACCACGTTGCGTTTTGCGCCGTTTCCAGTCACGGGCACTATGCCGACCCGCACAAGTGAGGTACCATTTTTCTCGTAGGACATTGGGGAACGCGGGGTGGGTGGAAAATTGTGGATCCACGCAGATTCCAGAACTTTCCATCACAGAAATATGGGGAAAATTTGTTTTTTTTGTCAATTGTTTACGTTTGCAAGGGATTCTGGGTAACAGACTATGGTGGGAGGCAGTCAAGTCACCCCATCCTGGATTCCCCTGGGTGTCTAGTTTTCAAAAATGTATAGGTTTGCTAGGTTTCCCTAGGTGCCGGCAGGGCTAGGGTTCAAAAACTACAGCTAGTCACTTTGCGAAAGAGGGGTCATTTTTCACTGCAAAATTGAGGTGTGACCACGTTGCGTTTTGCGCCGTTTCCTGTCGCGGGCACTATGCCGACCCGCACAAGTGAGGTACCATTTTTCTTGTAGGACTTTGGGGAACGCGGGGTGCGTGGAAATTTGTGGATCCACGCAGATTCCAGAACTTTCCATCACAGAAATGTGGGGAAAATGTGTTTTTTTTTGTCAATTGTTTACGTTTGCAAGGGATTCTGGGTAACAGACCATGGTGGGAGGCAGTCAAGTCACCCCATCCTGGATTCCCCTGGGTGTCTAGTTTTCAAAAATGTATAGGTTTGCTAGGTTTCCCTAGGTGCCGGCAGGGCTAGGGTTCAAAAACTACAGCTCGTCATTTTGCCAAAAAAGGGTCATTTTTCACTGCAAAATTGAGGTGTGACCACGTTGCGTTTTGCGCCGTTTCCTGTCGCGGGCACTATGCCGACCCGCACAAGTGAGGTACCATTTTTCTCGTAGAACATTGGGGAACGCGGGGTGGGTGGAAATTTGTGGATCCACGCAGATTCCAGAACTTTCCATCACAGAAATATGGGGAAAATGTGTTTTTTTTGTCAATATTTTAGGTTTGCAAGGGATTCTGGGTAACAGACCATGGTGGGAGGCAGTCAAGTCACCCCATCCTGGATTCCCCTGGGTGTCTAGTTTTCAAAAATGTATAGGTTTGCTAGGTTTCCCTAGGTGCCGGCAGGGCTAGGGTTCAAAAACTACAGCTAGTCACTTTGCCAAAAAGGGGTCATTTTTCACTGCAAAATTGAGGTGTGACCACGTTGCGTTTTGCGCCGTTTCCTGTCGCGGGCACTATGCCGACCCGCACAAGTGAGGTACCATTTTTCTTGTAGGACTTTGGGGAACGCGGTGTGCGTGGAAATTTGTGGATCCACGCAGCTTCCAGAACTTTCCATCACAGAAATGTGGGGAAAATGTGTTTTTTTTGTCAATTTTTTACGTTTGCAAGGGATTCTGGGTAACAGACCATGGTGGGAGGCAGTCAAGTCACCCCATCCTGGATTCCCCTGGGTGTCTAGTTTTCAAAAATGTATAGGTTTGCTAGGTTTCCCTAGGTGCTGGCAGGGCTAGGGTTCAAAAACTACAGCTAGTCACTTTGCCAAAAAAGGGTCATTTTTCACTGCAAAATTGAGATGTGACCACGTTGCGTTTTGCGCCGTTTCCTGTCGCGGGCACTAGGCCGACCCGCACAAGTGAGGTACCATTTTTCTCGTAGGACTTTGGGGAACGTGCGGTGGGTGGAAATTTGTGGATCCACGCAGATTCCAGAACTTTCCAACACAGAAATGTGGGGAAAATTTGTTTTTTTTGTCAATTGTTTACGTTTGCAAGGGATTCTGGGTAACAAACCATGGTGGGAGGCAGTCAAATCACCCCATCCTGGATTCCCCTGGGTGTCTAGTTTTCAAAAATGTATAGGTTTGCTAGGTTTCCCTAGGTGCCGGCAGGGCTAGGGTTAAAAAACTACAGCTCATCACTTTGCCAAAAAAGGGTCATTTTTCACTGCAAAATTGAGGTGTGACCACGTTGCGTTTTGTGCCGTTTCCAGTCGCGGGCACTATGCCAACCCGCACAAGTGAGGTACCATTTTTCTCGTAGGACATTGGGGAACGCGGGGTGGGTGGAAAATTGTGGATCCACGCAGATTCCAGAACTTTCCATCACAGAAATATGGGGAAAATGTGTTTTTTTTGTCAATTGTTTACGTTTGCAAGGGATTCTGGGTAACAGACCATGGTGGGAGGCAGTCAAGTCACCCCATCCTGGATTCCCCTGGGTGTCTAGTTTTTAAAAATGTATAGGTTTGCTAGGTTTCCCTAGGTGCCGGCAGGGCTAGGGTTCAAAAACTACAGCTAGTCACTTTGCCAAAAAGGGGTCATTTTTCACTGCAAAATTGAGGTGTGACCACGTTGCGTTTTGCGCCGTTTCCTGTCGCGGGCACTATGCCGACCCGCACAAGTGAGGTACGATTTTTCTTGTAGGACTTTGGGGAACGCGGGGTGCGTGGAAATTTGTGGATCCACGCAGATTCCAGAACTTTCCATCACAGAAATGTGGGGAAAATGTGTTTTTTTTGTCAATTGTTTACGTTTGCAAGGGATTCTGGGTAACAGACCATGGTGAGAGGCAGTCAAGTCACCCCATCCTGGATTCCCCTGGGTGTCTAGTTTTCAAAAATGTATAGGTTTGCTAGGTTTCCCTAGGTGCCGGCAGGGCTAGGGTTCAAAAACTACAGCTCGTCACTTTGCCAAAAAAGGGTCATTTTTCACCGCAAAATTGAAGTGTGACCACGTTGCGTTTTGCGCCGTTTCCTGTCGCGGGCACTAGGCCGACCCGCACAAGTGAGGTACCATTTTTCTCGTAGGACTTTGGGGAACGCGGGGTGGGTGGAAATTTGTGGATCCACGCAGATTCCAGAACTTTCCATCACAGAAATGTGGGGAAAATGTGTTTTGTTTGTCAATTTTTTACGTTTGCAAGGGATTCTGGATAACAGACCATGGTGGGAGGCAGTCAAGTCACCCCATCCTGGATTCCCCTGGGTGTCTAGTTTACAAAAATGTATAGGTTTGCTAGGTTTCCCTAGGTGCCGGCAGGGCTAGGGTTCAAAAACTACAGCTAGTCACTTTGCCAAAAAAGGGTCATTTTTCACTGCAAAATTGAGGTGTGACCACGTTGCGTTTTGCGCCGTTTCCTGTCGCGGGCACTATGCCGACCCGCACAAGTGAGGTACCATTTTTCTCTTAGGACTTTGGGGAACGCGGGGTGGGTGGAAATTTGTGGATCCACGCAGATTCCAGAACTTTCCATCACAGAAATGTGGGGAAAATGTTTTTTTTGTCAATATTTTACGTTTGCAAGGGATTCTGGGTAACAGACCATGGTGGGAGGCAGTCAAGTCACCCCATCCTGGATTCCCCTGGGTGTCTAGTTTTCAAAAATGTATAGGTTTGCTAGGTTTCCCTAGGTGCCGGCAGGGCTAGGGTTCAAAAACTACAGCTCGTCATTTTGCCTAAAAAGGGTCATTTTTCACTGCAAAATTGAGGTGTGACCACGTTGCGTTTTGCGCCGTGTTCTGTCGCGGGCACTATGCCGACCCGCACAAGTGAGGTAACATTTTTCTTGTAGGACATTGGGGAACGCGGGGTGGGTGGAAATTTGTGGATCCACGCAGATTCCAGAACTTTCCATCACAGAAATATGGGGAAAATGTGTTTTTTTTGTCAATTTTTTACGTTTGCAAGGGATTCTGGGTAACAGACCATGGTGGGAGGCAGTCAAGTCACCCCATCCTGGATTCCCCTGGGTGTCTAGTTTACAAAAATATATATGTTTGCTAGGTTTCCCTAGGTGCCGGCAGGGCTAGGGTTCAAAAACTACAGCTAGTCACTTTGCCAAAAAAGGGTCATTTTTCACTGCAAAATTGAGGTGTGACCACGTTGCGTTTTGCGCCGTGTTCTGTCGCGGGCACTATGCCGACCCGCACAAGTGAGGTACCATTTTTCTTGTAGGACTTTGGGGAACGCGGGGTGCGTGGAAATTTGTGGATCCACGCAGATTCCAGAACTTTCCATCACAGAAATGTGGGGAAAATGTGTTTTTTTTGTCAATTGTTTACGTTTGCAAGGGATTCTGGGTAACAGACCATGGTGGGAGGCAGTCAAGTCACCCCATCCTGGATTCCCCTGGGTGTCTAGTTTTCAAAAATGTATAGGTTTGCTAGGTTTCCCTAGGTGCCGGCAGGGCTAGGGTTCAAAAACTACAGCTCGTCATTTTGCCAAAAAAGGGTCATTTTTCACTGCAAAATTGAGGTGTGACCACGTTGCGTTTTGCGCCGTTTCCTGTCGCGGGCACTATGCCGACCCGCACAAGTGAGGTACCATTTTTCTCGTAGAACATTGGGGAACGCGGGGTGGGTGGAAATTTGTGGATCCACGCAGATTCCAGAACTTTCCATCACAGAAATATGGGGAAAATGTGTTTTTTTTGTCAATATTTTAGGTTTGCAAGGGATTCTGGGTAACAGACCATGGTGGGAGGCAGTCAAGTCACCCCATCCTGGATTCCCCTGGGTGTCTAGTTTTCAAAAATGTATAGGTTTGCTAGGTTTCCCTAGGTGCCGGCAGGGCTAGGGTTCAAAAACTACAGCTAGTCACTTTGCCAAAAAGGGGTCATTTTTCACTGCAAAATTGAGGTGTGACCACGTTGCGTTTTGCGCCGTTTCCTGTCGCGGGCACTATGCCGACCCGCACAAGTGAGGTACCATTTTTCTTGTAGGACTTTGGGGAACGCGGTGTGCGTGGAAATTTGTGGATCCACGCAGCTTCCAGAACTTTCCATCACAGAAATGTGGGGAAAATGTGTTTTTTTTGTCAATTTTTTACGTTTGCAAGGGATTCTGGGTAACAGACCATGGTGGGAGGCAGTCAAGTCACCCCATCCTGGATTCCCCTGGGTGTCTAGTTTTCAAAAATGTATAGGTTTGCTAGGTTTCCCTAGGTGCTGGCAGGGCTAGGGTTCAAAAACTACAGCTAGTCACTTTGCCAAAAAAGGGTCATTTTTCACTGCAAAATTGAGATGTGACCACGTTGCGTTTTGCGCCGTTTCCTGTCGCGGGCACTAGGCCGACCCGCACAAGTGAGGTACCATTTTTCTCGTAGGACTTTGGGGAACGTGGGGTGGGTGGAAATTTGTGGATCCACGCAGATTCCAGAACTTTCCAACACAGAAATGTGGGGAAAATGTGTTTTTTTTGTCAATTGTTTACGTTTGCAAGGGATTCTGGGTAACAAACCATGGTGGGAGGCAGTCAAATCACCCCATCCTGGATTCCCCTGGGTGTCTAGTTTTCAAAAATGTATAGGTTTGCTAGGTTTCCCTAGGTGCCGGCAGGGCTAGGGTTAAAAAACTACAGCTCATCACTTTGCCAAAAAAGGGTCATTTTTCACTGCAAAATTGAGGTGTGACCACGTTGCGTTTTGTGCCGTTTCCAGTCGCGGGCACTATGCCAACCCGCACAAGTGAGGTACCATTTTTCTCGTAGGACATTGGGGAACGCGGGGTGGGTGGAAAATTGTGGATCCACGCAGATTCCAGAACTTTCCATCACAGAAATATGGGGAAAATGTGTTTTTTTTGTCAATTGTTTACGTTTGCAAGGGATTCTGGGTAACAGACCATGGTGGGAGGCAGTCAAGTCACCCCATCCTGGATTCCCCTGGGTGTCTAGTTTTTAAAAATGTATAGGTTTGCTAGGTTTCCCTAGGTGCCGGCAGGGCTAGGGTTCAAAAACTACAGCTAGTCACTTTGCCAAAAAGGGGTCATTTTTCACTGCAAAATTGAGGTGTGACCACGTTGCGTTTTGCGCCGTTTCCTGTCGCGGGCACTATGCCGACCAGCACAAGTGAGGTACCATTTTTCTCGTAGGACTTTGGGGAACGCGGGGTGGGTGGAAATTTGTGGATCCACGCAGATTCCAGAACTTTCCATCACAGAAATGTGGGGAAAATGTGTTTTGTTTGTCAATTTTTTACGTTTGCAAGGGATTCTGGATAACAGACCATGGTGGGAGGCAGTCAAGTCACCCCATCCTGGATTCCCCTGGGTGTCTAGTTTACAAAAATGTATAGGTTTGCTAGGTTTCCCTAGGTGCCGGCAGGGCTAGGGTTCAAAAACTACAGCTAGTCACTTTGCCAAAAAAGGGTCATTTTTCACTGCAAAATTGAGGTGTGACCACGTTGCGTTTTGCGCCGTTTCCTGTCGCGGGCACTATGCCGACCCGCACAAGTGAGGTACCATTTTTCTCTTAGGACTTTGGGGAACGCGGGGTGGGTGGAAATTTGTGGATCCACGCAGATTCCAGAACTTTCCATCACAGAAATGTGGGGAAAATGTTTTTTTTGTCAATATTTTACGTTTGCAAGGGATTCTGGGTAACAGACCATGGTGGGAGGCAGTCAAGTCACCCCATCCTGGATTCCCCTGGGTGTCTAGTTTTCAAAAATGTATAGGTTTGCTAGGTTTCCCTAGGTGCCGGCAGGGCTAGGGTTCAAAAACTACAGCTCGTCATTTTGCCTAAAAAGGGTCATTTTTCACTGCAAAATTGAGGTGTGACCACGTTGCGTTTTGCGCCGTGTTCTGTCGCGGGCACTATGCCGACCCGCACAAGTGAGGTACCATTTTTCTTGTAGGACATTGGGGAACGCGGGGTGGGTGGAAATTTGTGGATCCACGCAGATTCCAGAACTTTCCATCACAGAAATATGGGGAAAATGTGTTTTTTTTGTCAATTTTTTACGTTTGCAAGGGATTCTGGGTAACAGACCATGGTGGGAGGCAGTCAAGTCACCCCATCCTGGATTCCCCTGGGTGTCTAGTTTTCAAAAATTTATAGGTTTGCTAGGTTTCCCTAGGTGCCGGCAGGGCTAGGGTTCAAAAACTACAGCTAGTCACTTTGCCAAAAAGGGGTCATTTTTCACTGCAAAATTGAGGTGTGACCACGTTGCGTTTTGCGCCGTTTCCTGTCGCGGGCACTATGCCGACCCGCACAAGTGAGGTACCATTTTTCTTGTAGGACTTTGGGGAACGCGGGGTGCATGGAAATTTGTGGATCCACGCAGATTCCAGAACTTTCCATCACAGAAATGTGGGGAAAATGTGTTTTTTTTGTCAATTGTTTACGTTTGCAAGGGATTCTGGGTAACAGACCATGGTGGGAGGCAGTCAAGTCACCCCATCCTGGATTCCCCTGGGTGTCTAGTTTTCAAAAATGTATAGGTTTGCTAGGTTTCCCTAGGTGCCGGCAGGGCTAGGGTTCAAAAACTACAGCTCGTCACTTTGCCAAAAAAGGGTCATTTTTCACTGCAAAATTGAGGTGTGACCATGTTGCGTTTTGCGCCGTTTCCTGTCGCGGGCACTATGCCGACCCGCACAAGTGAGGTACCATTTTTCTCGTAGGACTTTGGGGAACGCGGGGTGGGTGGAAATTTGTGGATCCACGCAGATTCCAGAACTTTCCATCACAGAAATGTGGGGAAAATGTTTTTATTGTCAATATTTTACGTTTGCAAGGGATTCTGGGTAACAGACCATGGTGGGAGGCAGTCAAGTCACCCCATCCTGGATTCCCCTGGGTGTCTAGTTTTCAAAAATGTATAGGTTTGCTAGGTTTCCCTAGGTGCCGGCAGGGCTAGGGTTCAAAAACTACAGCTCGTCATTTTGCCAAAAAAGGGTCATTTTTCCCTGCAAAATTGAGGTGTGACCACGTTGCGTTTTGCGCCGTTTCCTGTCGCGGGCACTATGCCGACCCGCACAAGTGAGGTACCATTTTTCTCGTAGGACATTGGGGAACGCGGGGTGGGTGGAAATTTGTGGATCCACGCAGATTCCAGAACTTTCCATCACAGAAATATGGGGAAAATATGTTTTTTTGGTCAATTTTTTAGGTTTGCAAGGGATTCTGGGTAACAGACCATGGTGGGAGGCAGTCAAGTCACGCCATCCTGGATTCCCCTGGGTGTCTAGTTTTTAAAAATGTATAGGTTTGCTAGGTTTCCCTAGGTGCCGGCAGGGCTAGGGTTCAAAACCTACAGCTCATCACTTTGCCAAAAAAGGGTCATTTTTCACTGCAAAATTGAGGTGTGACCACGTTGCGTTTTGCGCCGTTTCCTGTCGCGGGCACTAGGCCGACCCGCACAAGTGAGGTACCATTTTTCTCGTAGGACTTTGGGGATCGCGGGGTGGGTGGAAATTTGTAGATCCACGCAGATTCCAGAACTTTCCATCACAGAAATGTGGGGAAAATGTGTTTTTTTTGTCAAATATTTACGTTTGCAAGGGATTCTGGGTAACAGACCATGGTGGGAGGCAGTCAAGTCACCCCATCCTGGATTCCCCTGGGTGTCTAGTTTACAAAAATGTATAGGTTTGCTAGGTTTCTCTAGGTGCCGGCAGGGCTAGGGTTCAAAAACTACAGCTCGTCACTTTGCCAAAAAAGGGTCAATTTTCACTGCAAAATTGAGGTGTGACCACGTCGCGTTTTGCGCCGTTTCCTGTCGCGGGCACTAGGCCGACCCGCACAAGTGAGGTACCATTTTTCTCGTAGGACTTTGGGGAACGCGGGGTGGGTGGAAATTTGTGGATCCACGCAAATTCCAGAACTTTCCATCACAGAAATGTGGGGAAAATGTGTTTTTTTTGTCAATTTTTTACTTTTGCAAGGGATTCTGGATAACAGACAATGGTGGGAGGCAGTCAAGTCACCCCATCCTGGATTTCCCTGGGTGTCTAGTTTACAAAAATGTATAGGTTTGCTAGGTTTCCCTAGGTGCCGGCAGGGCTAGGGTTCAAAAACTACAGCTAGTCCCTTTGCCAAAAAAGGGTCATTTTTCACTGCAAAATTGAGTTGTGACCACGTTGCGTTTTGCGCCGTTTCCTGTCGCGGGCACTATGCCGACCCGCACAAGTGAGGTACCATTTTTCTCGTAGGACTTTGGGGAACGCGGGGTGCGTGGAAATTTGTGGATCCACGCAGCTTCCAGAACTTTCCATCACAGAAATGTGGGGAAAATGTGTTTTTTTTGTCAATTTTTTACGTTTGCAAGGGATTCTGGGTAACAGACCATGGTGGGAGGCAGTCAAGTCACCCCATCCTGGATTCCCCTGGGTGTCTAGTTTTCAAAAATGTATAGGTTTGCTAGGTTTCCCTAGGTGCCGGCAGGGCTAGGGTTCAAAAACTACAGCTCGTCATTTTGCCAAAAAAGGGTAATTATTCACTGCAAAATTGAGGTGTGACCACGTTGCGTTTTGCGCCGTTTCCTGTCGCGGGCACTATGCCGACCCGCACAAGTGAGGTACCATTTTCTCGTAGGACATTGGGGAACGCGGGGTGGGTGGAAATTTGTGGATCCACGCAGATTCCAGAACTTTCCATCACAGAAATATGGGGAAAATGTGTTTTTTTTGTCAATTTTTTAGGTTTGCAAGGGATTCTGGGTAACAGACCATGGTGGGAGGCAGTCAAGTCACCCCATCCTGGATTCCCCGGGTGTCTAGTTTTCAAAAATGTATAGGTTTGCTAGGTTTCCCTAGGTGCCGGCAGGGCTAGGTTTCAAAAACTACAGCTAGTCACTTTGCCAAAAAGGGGTCATTTTTCACTGCAAAATTGAGGTGTGACCACGTTGCGTTTTGCGCCGTTTCCTGTCGCGGGCACTATGCCGACCCGCACAAGTGAGGTACCATTTTTCTTGTAGGACTTTGGGGAACGCGGGGTGCGTGGAAATTTGTGGATCCACGCAGCTTTCAGAACTTTCCAACACAGAAACGTGGGGAAAATGTGTTTTTTTTGTCAATTTTTTACGTTTGCAAGGGATTCTGGGTAACAGACCATGGTGGGAGGCAGTCAAGTCACCCCATCCTGGATTCCCCTGGGTGTCTAGTTTTCAAAAATGTATAGGTTTGCTAGGTTTCCCTAGGTGCCGGCAGGGCTAGGGTTAAAAAACTACAGCTCATCACTTTGCCAAAAAAGGGTCATTTTTCACTGCAAAATTGAGGTGTGACCACGTTGCGTTTTGCGCCGTTTCCAGTCGCGGGCACTATGCCAACCCGCACAAGTGAGGAACCATTTTTCTCGTAGGACATTGGGGAACGCGGGGTGGGTGGAAAATTGTGGATCCACGCAGATTCCAGAACTTTCCATCACAGAAATATGGGGAAAATGTGTTTTTTTGTCAATTGTTTACGTTTGCAAGGGATTCTGGGTAACAGACCATGGTGGGAGGCAGTCAAGTCACCCCATCCTGGATTCCCCTGGGTGTCTAGTTTTTAAAAATGTATAGGTTTGCTAGGTTTCCCTAGGTGCCGGCAGGGCTAGGGTTCAAAAACTACAGCTAGTCACTTTGCCAAAAAGGGGTCATTTTTCACTGCAAAATTGAGGTGTGACCACGTTGCGTTTTGCGCCGTTTCCTGTCGCGGGCACTATGCCGACCCGCACAAGTGAGGTACCATTTTTCTTGTAGGCCTTTGGGGAACGCGGGGTGCGTGGAAATTTGTGGATCCACGCAGATTCCAGAACTTTCCATCACAGAAATGTGGGGAAAATGTGTTTTTTTTGTCAATTGTTTACGTTTGCAAGGGATTCTGGGTAACAGACCATGGTGGGAGGCAGTCAAGTCACCCCATCCTGGATTCCCCTGGGTGTCTAGTTTTCAAAAATGGAGAGGTTTGCTAGGTTTCCCTAGGTGCCGGCAGGGCTAGGGTTCAAAAACTACAGCTCGTCACTTTGCCAAAAAAGGGTCATTTTTCACTGCAAAATTGAGGTGTGACCACGTTGCGTTTTGCGCCGTTTCCTGTCGCGGGCACTAGGCCGACCCGCACAAGTGAGGTACCATTTTTCTCGTAGGACTTTGGGGAACGTGGGGTGGGTGGAAATTTGTGGATCCACGCTGATTCCAGAACTTTCCAACACAGAAATGTGGGGAAAATGTGTTTTTTTTGTCAATTGTTTACGTTTGCAAGGGATTCTGGGTAACAGACCATGGTGGGAGGCAGTCAAGTCACCCCATCCTGGATTCCCCTGGGTGTCTAGTTTTTAAAAATGTATAGGTTTGCTAGGTTTCCCTAGGTGCCGGCAGGGCTAGGGTTCAAAAACTACAGCTAGTCACTTTGCGAAAGAGGGGTCATTTTTCACTGCAAAATTGAGGTGCGACCACGTTGCGTTTTGAGCCGTTTCTTGTCGCGGGCACTATGCCGACCCGCACAAGTGAGGTACCATTTTTCTTGTAGGACTTTGGGGAACGCGGGGTGCGTGGAAATTTGTGGATCCACGCAGATTCCAGAACTTTCCATCACAGAAATGTGGGGAAAATGTGTTTTTTTTGTCAATTGTTTACGTTTGCAAGGGATTCTGGGTAACAGACCATGGTGAGAGGCAGTCAAGTCACCCCATCCTGGATTCCCCTGGGTATCTAGTTTTCAAAAATGTATAGGTTTGCTAGGTTTCCCTAGGTGCCGGCAGGGCTAGGGTTCAAAAACTACAGCTCGTCACTTTGCCAAAAAAGGGTCATTTTTCACCGCAAAATTGAAGTGTGACCACGTTGCGTTTTGCGCCGTTTCCTGTCGCGGGCACTAGGCCGACCCGCACAAGTGAGGTACCATTTTTCTCGTAGGACTTTGGGGAACGCGGGGTGGGTGGAAATTTGTGGATCCACGCAGATTCCAGAACTTTCCATCACAGAAATGTGGGGAAAATGTGTTTTGTTTGTCAATTTTTTACGTTTGCAAGGGATTCTGGATAACAGACCATGGTGGGAGGCAGTCAAGTCACCCCATCCTGGATTCCCCTGGGTGTCTAGTTTACAAAAATGTATAGGTTTGCTAGGTTTCCGTAGGTGCCGGCAGGGCTAGGGTTCAAAAACTACAGCTAGTCACTTTGCCAAAAAAGGGTCATTTTTCACTGCAAAATTGAGGTGTGACCACGTTGCGTTTTGCGCCGTTTCCTGTCGCGGGCACTATGCCGACCCGCACAAGTGAGGTACCATTTTTGTCTTAGGACTTTGGGGAACGCGGGGTGGGTGGAAATTTGTGGATCCACGCAGATTCCAGAACTTTCCATCACAGAAATATGGGGAAAATGTGTTTTTTTTGTCAATTTTTTACGTTTGCAAGGGATTCTGGGTAACAGACCATGGTGGGAGGCAGTCAAGTCACCCCATCCTGGATTCCCCTGGGTGTCTAGTTTTCAAAAATGTATAGGTTTGCTAGGTTTCCCTAGGTGCCGGCAGGGCTAGGGTTCAAAAACTACAGCTAGTCACTTTGCCAAAAAGGGGTCATTTTTCACTGCAAAATTGAGGTGTGACCACGTTGCGTTTTGCGCCGTTTCCTGTCGCGGGCACTATGCCGACCCGCACAAGTGAGGTACCATTTTTCTTGTAGGACTTTGGGGAACGCGGGGTGCGTGGAAATTTGTGGATCCACGCAGATTCCAGAACTTTCCATCACAGAAATGTGGGGAAAATGTGTTTTTTTTGTCAATTGTTTACGTTTGCAAGGGATTCTGGGTAACAGACCATGGTGGGAGGCAGTCAAGTCACCCCATCCTGGATTCCCCTGGGTGTCTAGTTTTCAAAAATGTATAGGTTTGCTAGGTTTCCCTAGGTGCCGGCAGGGCTAGGGTTCAAAAACTACAGCTCGTCACTTTGCCAAAAAAGGGTCATTTTTCACTGCAAAATTGAGGTGTGACCATGTTGCGTTTTGCGCCGTTTCCTGTCGCGGGCACTATGCCGACCAGCACAAGTGAGGTACCATTTTTCTCGTAGGACTTTGGGGAACGCGGGGTGGGTGGAAATTTGTGGATCCACGCAGATTCCAGAACTTTCCATCACAGAAATGTGGGGAAAATGTTTTTATTGTCAATATTTTACGTTTGCAAGGGATTCTGGGTAACAGACCATGGTGGGAGGCAGTCAAGTCACCCCATCCTGGATTCCCCTGGGTGTCTAGTTTTCAAAAATGTATAGGTTTGCTAGGTTTCCCTAGGTGCCGGCAGGGCTAGGGTTCAAAAACTACAGCTCATCACTTTGCCAAAAAAGGGTCATTTTTCACTGCAAAATTGAGGTGTGACCACGTTGCGTTTTGCGCCGTTTCCTGTCGCGGGCACTATGCCGACCCGCACAAGTGAAGTACCATTTTTCTCGTAGGACATTGGGGAACGCGGGGTGGGTGGAAATTTGTGGATCCACGCAGATTCCAGAACTTTCCATCACAGAAATATGGGGAAAATGTGTTTTTTTGGTCAATGTTTTAGGTTTGCAAGGGATTCTGGGTAACAGACCATGGTGGGAGGCAGTCAAGTCACCCCATCCTGGATTCCCCTGGGTGTCTAGTTTTCAAAAATGTATAGGTTTGCTAGGTTTCCCTAGGTGCCGGCAGGGCTAGGGTTCAAAAACAACAGCTAGTCACTTTGCCAAAAAGGGGTCATTTTTCACTGCAAAATTGAGGTGTGACCACGTTGCGTTTTGCGCCGTTTCCTGTCGCGGGCACTATGCCGACCCGCACAAGTGAGGTACCATTTTTCTTGTAGGACTTTGGGGAACGCGGGGTGCGTGGAAATTTGTGGATCCACGCAGATTCCAGAACTTTCCATCACAGAAATATGGGGAAAATGTGTTTTTTTGGTCAATTTTTTAGGTTTGCAAGGGATTCTGGGTAACAGACCATGGTGGGAGGCAGTCAAGTCACCCCATCCTGGATTCCCCTGGGTGTCTAGTTTTTAAAAATGTATAGGTTTGCTAGGTTTCCCTAGGTGCCGGCAGGGCTAGGGTTCAAAAACTACAGCTAGTCACTTTGCGAAAGAGGGGTCATTTTTCACTGCAAAATTGAGGTGTGACCACGTTGCGTTTTGCGCCGTTTCTTGTCGCGGGCACTATGCCGACCCGCACAAGTGAGGTACCATTTTTCTTGTAGGACTTTGGGGAACGCGGGGTGCGTGGAAATTTGTGGATCCACGCAGATTCCATAACTTTCCATCACAGAAATGTGGGGAAAATGTGTTTTTTTTGTCAATTGTTTACGTTTGCAAGGGATTCTGGGTAACAGACCATGGTGAGAGGCAGTCAAGTCACCCCATCCTGGATTCCCCTGGGTGTCTAGTTTTCAAAAATGTATAGGTTTGCTAGGTTTCCCTAGGTGCCGGCAGGGCTAGGGTTCAAAAACTACAGCTCGTCACTTTGCCAAAAAAGGGTCATTTTTCCCTGCAAAATTGAGGTGTGACCACGTTGCGTTTTGCGCCGTTTCCTGTCGCGGGCACTATGCCGACCCGCACAAGTGAAGTACCATTTTTCTCGTAGGACATTGGGGAACGCGGGGTGGGTGGAAATTTGTGGATCCACGCAGATTCCAGAACTTTCCATCACAGAAATGTGGGGAAAATGTGTTTTTTTTGTCAATTGTTTACATTTGCAAGGGATTCTGGGTAACAGACCATGGTGAGAGGCAGTCAAGTCACCCCATCCTGGATTCCCCTGGGTGTCTAGTTTTCAAAAATGTATAGGTTTGCTAGGTTTGCTAGGTTTCCCTAGCGGGCACTATGCCGACCCGCACAAGTGAAGTACCATTTTTCTCGTAGGACATTGGGGAACGCGGGGTGGGTGGAAATTTGTGGATCCACGCAGATTCCAGAACTTTCCATCACAGAAATATGTTGAAAATGTGTTTTTTTTGTCAATTGTTTACGTTTGCAAGGGATTCTGGGTAACAGACCATGGTGGGAGGCAGTCAAGTCACCCCATCCTGGATTCCCCTGGGTGTCTAGTTTTTAAAAATGTATAGGTTTGCTAGGTTTCCCTAGGTGCCGGCAGGGCTAGGGTTCAAAAACTACAGCTAGTCACTTTGCGAAAGAGGGGTCATTTTTCACTGCAAAATTGAGGTGCGACCACGTTGCGTTTTGAGCCGTTTCTTGTCGCGGGCACTATGCCGACCCGCACAAGTGAGGTACCATTTTTCTTGTAGGACTTTGGGGAACGCGGGGTGCGTGGAAATTTGTGGATCCACGCAGATTCCAGAACTTTCCATCACAGAAATGTGGGGAAAATGTGTTTTTTTTGTCAATTGTTTACGTTTGCAAGGGATTCTGGGTAACAGACCATGGTGAGAGGCAGTCAAGTCACCCCATCCTGGATTCCCCTGGGTATCTAGTTTTCAAAAATGTATAGGTTTGCTAGGTTTCCCTAGGTGCCGGCAGGGCTAGGGTTCAAAAACTACAGCTCGTCACTTTGCCAAAAAAGGGTCATTTTTCACCGCAAAATTGAAGTGTGACCACGTTGCGTTTTGCGCCGTTTCCTGTCGCGGGCACTAGGCCGACCCGCACAAGTGAGGTACCATTTTTCTCGTAGGACTTTGGGGAACGCGGGGTGGGTGGAAATTTGTGGATCCACGCAGATTCCAGAACTTTCCATCACAGAAATGTGGGGAAAATGTGTTTTGTTTGTCAATTTTTTACGTTTGCAAGGGATTCTGGATAACAGACCATGGTGGGAGGCAGTCAAGTCACCCCATCCTGGATTCCCCTCGGTGTCTAGTTTACAAAAATGTATAGGTTTGCTAGGTTTCCCTAGGTGCCGGCAGGGCTAGGGTTCAAAAACTACAGCTAGTCACTTTGCCAAAAAAGGGTCATTTTTCACTGCAAAATTGAGGTGTGACCACGTTGCGTTTTGCGCCGTTTCCTGTCGCGGGCACTATGCCGACCCGCACAAGTGAGGTACCATTTTTGTCTTAGGACTTTGGGGAACGCGGGGTGGGTGGAAATTTGTGGATCCACGCAGATTCCAGAACTTTCCATCACAGAAATATGGGGAAAATGTGTTTTTTTTGTCAATTTTTTACGTTTGCAAGGGATTCTGGGTAACAGACCATGGTGGGAGGCAGTCAAGTCACCCCATCCTGGATTCCCCTGGGTGTCTAGTTTTCAAAAATGTATAGGTTTGCTAGGTTTCCCTAGGTGCCGGCAGGGCTAGGGTTCAAAAACTACAGCTAGTCACTTTGCCAAAAAGGGGTCATTTTTCACTGCAAAATTGAGGTGTGACCACGTTGCGTTTTGCGCCGTTTCCTGTCGCGGGCACTATGCCGACCCGCACAAGTGAGGTACCATTTTTCTTGTAGGACTTTGGGGAACGCGGGGTGCGTGGAAATTTGTGGATCCACGCAGATTCCAGAACTTTCCATCACAGAAATGTGGGGAAAATGTGTTTTTTTTGTCAATTGTTTACGTTTGCAAGGGATTCTGGGTAACAGACCATGGTGGGAGGCAGTCAAGTCACCCCATCCTGGATTCCCCTGGGTGTCTAGTTTTCAAAAATGTATAGGTTTGCTAGGTTTCCCTAGGTGCCGGCAGGGCTAGGGTTCAAAAACTACAGCTCGTCACTTTGCCAAAAAAGGGTCATTTTTCACTGCAAAATTGAGGTGTGACCATGTTGCGTTTTGCGCCGTTTCCTGTCGCGGGCACTATGCCGACCAGCACAAGTGAGGTACCATTTTTCTCGTAGGACTTTGGGGAACGCGGGGTGGGTGGAAATTTGTGGATCCACGCAGATTCCAGAACTTTCCATCACAGAAATGTGGGGAAAATGTTTTTATTGTCAATATTTTACGTTTGCAAGGGATTCTGGGTAACAGACCATGGTGGGAGGCAGTCAAGTCACCCCATCCTGGATTCCCCTGGGTGTCTAGTTTTCAAAAATGTATAGGTTTGCTAGGTTTCCCTAGGTGCCGGCAGGGCTAGGGTTCAAAAACTACAGCTCATCACTTTGCCAAAAAAGGGTCATTTTTCACTGCAAAATTGAGGTGTGACCACGTTGCGTTTTGCGCCGTTTCCTGTCGCGGGCACTATGCCGACCCGCACAAGTGAAGTACCATTTTTCTCGTAGGACATTGGGGAACGCGGGGTGGGTGGAAATTTGTGGATCCACGCAGATTCCAGAACTTTCCATCACAGAAATATGGGGAAAATGTGTTTTTTTGGTCAATGTTTTAGGTTTGCAAGGGATTCTGGGTAACAGACCATGGTGGGAGGCAGTCAAGTCACCCCATCCTGGATTCCCCTGGGTGTCTAGTTTTCAAAAATGTATAGGTTTGCTAGGTTTCCCTAGGTGCCGGCAGGGCTAGGGTTCAAAAACAACAGCTAGTCACTTTGCCAAAAAGGGGTCATTTTTCACTGCAAAATTGAGGTGTGACCACGTTGCGTTTTGCGCCGTTTCCTGTCGCGGGCACTATGCCGACCCGCACAAGTGAGGTACCATTTTTCTTGTAGGACTTTGGGGAACGCGGGGTGCGTGGAAATTTGTGGATCCACGCAGATTCCAGAACTTTCCATCACAGAAATATGGGGAAAATGTGTTTTTTTGGTCAATTTTTTAGGTTTGCAAGGGATTCTGGGTAACAGACCATGGTGGGAGGCAGTCAAGTCACCCCATCCTGGATTCCCCTGGGTGTCTAGTTTTTAAAAATGTATAGGTTTGCTAGGTTTCCCTAGGTGCCGGCAGGGCTAGGGTTCAAAAACTACAGCTAGTCACTTTGCGAAAGAGGGGTCATTTTTCACTGCAAAATTGAGGTGTGACCACGTTGCGTTTTGCGCCGTTTCTTGTCGCGGGCACTATGCCGACCCGCACAAGTGAGGTACCATTTTTCTTGTAGGACTTTGGGGAACGCGGGGTGCGTGGAAATTTGTGGATCCACGCAGATTCCATAACTTTCCATCACAGAAATGTGGGGAAAATGTGTTTTTTTTGTCAATTGTTTACGTTTGCAAGGGATTCTGGGTAACAGACCATGGTGAGAGGCAGTCAAGTCACCCCATCCTGGATTCCCCTGGGTGTCTAGTTTTCAAAAATGTATAGGTTTGCTAGGTTTCCCTAGGTGCCGGCAGGGCTAGGGTTCAAAAACTACAGCTCGTCACTTTGCCAAAAAAGGGTCATTTTTCCCTGCAAAATTGAGGTGTGACCACGTTGCGTTTTGCGCCGTTTCCTGTCGCGGGCACTATGCCGACCCGCACAAGTGAAGTACCATTTTTCTCGTAGGACATTGGGGAACGCGGGGTGGGTGGAAATTTGTGGATCCACGCAGATTCCAGAACTTTCCATCACAGAAATGTGGGGAAAATGTGTTTTTTTTGTCAATTGTTTACGTTTGCAAGGGATTCTGGGTAACAGACCATGGTGAGAGGCAGTCAAGTCACCCCATCCTGGATTCCCCTGGGTGTCTAGTTTTCAAAAATGTATAGGTTTGCTAGGTTTGCTAGGTTTCCCTAGCGGGCACTATGCCGACCCGCACAAGTGAAGTACCATTTTTCTCGTAGGACATTGGGGAACGCGGGGTGGGTGGAAATTTGTGGATCCACGCAGATTCCAGAACTTTCCATCACAGAAATATGTTGAAAATGTGTTTTTTTTGTCAATTGTTTACGTTTGCAAGGGATTCTGGGTAACAGACCATGGTGGGAGGAAGTCAAGTCACCCCATCCTGGATTCCCCTGGGTGTCTAGTTTTTAAAAATGTATAGGTTTGCTAGGTTTCCCTAGGTGCCGGCAGGGCTAGGGTTCAAAAACTACAGCTAGTCACTTTGCGATAGAGGGGTCATTTTTCACTGCAAAATTGAGGTGTGACCACGTTGCGTGTTGCGCCGTTTCTTGTCGCGGGCACTATGCCGACCCGCACAAGTGAGGTACCATTTTTCTTGTAGGACTTTGGGGAACGCGGGGTGCGTGGAAATTTGTGGATCCACGCAGATTCCAGAACTTTCCATCACAGAAATGTGGGGAAAATGTGTTTTTTTTGTCAATTGTTTACGTTTGCAAGGGATTCTGGGTAACAGACCATGGTGAGAGGCAGTCAAGTCACCCCATCCTGGATTCCCCTGGGTGTCTAGTTTTCAAAAATGTATAGGTTTGCTAGGTTTCCCTAGGTGCCGGCAGGGCTAGGGTTCAAAAACTACAGCTCGTCACTTTGCCAAAAAAGGGTCATTTTTCACCGCAAAATTGAAGTGTGACCACGTTGCGTTTTGCGCCGTTTCCTGTCGCGGGCACTAGGCCGACCCGCACAAGTGAGGTACCATTTTTCTCGTAGGACTTTGGGGAACGCGGGGTGGGTGGAAATTTGTGGATCCACGCAGATTCCAGAACTTTCCATCACAGAAATGTGGGGAAAATGTGTTTTGTTTGTCAATTTTTTACGTTTGCAAGGGATTCTGGATAACAGACCATGGTGGGAGGCAGTCAAGTCACCCCATCCTGGATTCCCCTGGGTGTCTAGTTTACAAAAATGTATCGGTTTGCTAGGTTTCCCTAGGTGCCGGCAGGGCTAGGGTTCAAAAACTACAGCTAGTCACTTTGCCAAAAAAGGGTCATTTTTCACTGCAAAATTGAGGTGTGACCACGTTGCGTTTTGCGCCGTTTCCTGTCGCGGGCACTATGCCGACCCGCACAAGTGAGGTACCATTTTTCTCGTAGGACTTTGGGGAACGCGGGGTGGGTGGAAATTTGTGGATCCACGCAGATTCCAGAACTTTCCATCACAGAAATGTGGGGAAAATGTTTTTATTGTCAATATTTTACGTTTGCAAGGGATTCTGGGTAACAGACCATGGTGGGAGGCAGTCAAGTCACCCCATCCTGGATTCCCCTGGGTGTCTAGTTTACAAAAATGTATAGGTTTGCTAGGTTTCCCTAGGTGCCGGCAGGGCTAGGGTTCAAAAACTACAGCTCGTCACTTTGCCAAAAAAGGGTCAATTTTCACTGCAAAATTGAGGTGTGACCACGTCGCGTTTTGCGCCGTTTCCTGTCGCGGGCACTAGGCCGACCCGCACAAGTGAGGTACCATTTTTCTCGTAGGACTTTGGGGAACGCGGGGTGGGTGGAAATTTGTGGATCCACGCAAATTCCAGAACTTTCCATCACAGAAATGTGGGGAAAATGTGTTTTTTTTGTCAATTTTTTACTTTTGCAAGGGATTCTGGATAACAGACAATGGTGGGAGGCAGTCAAGTCACCCCATCCTGGATTCCCCTGGGTGTCTAGTTTACAAAAATGTATAGGTTTGCTAGGTTTCCCTAGGTGCCGGCAGGGCTAGGGTTCAAAAACTACAGCTAGTCCCTTTGCCAAAAAAGGGTCATTTTTCACTGCAAAATTGAGGTGTGACCACGTTGCGTTTTGCGCCGTTTCCTGTCGCGGGCACTATGCCGACCCGCACAAGTGAGGTACCATTTTTCTCGTAGGACTTTGGGGAACGCGGGGTGGGTGGAAATTTGTGGATCCACGCAGATTCCAGAACTTTCCATCACAGAAATGTGGGGAAAATGTGTTTTTTTTGTCAATTTTTTACGTTTGCAAGGGATTCTGGATAACAGACCATGGTGGGAGGCAGTCAAGTCACCCCATCCTGGATTCCCCTGGGTGTCTAGTTTACAAAAATGTATAGGTTTGCTAGGTTTCCCTAGGTGCCGGCAGGGCTAGGGTTCAAAAACTACAGCTAGTCACTTTGCCAAAAAAGGGCCATTTTTCACTGCAAAATTGAGGTGTGACCACGTTGCGTTTTGCGCCGTTTCCTGTCGCGGGCACTATGCCGACCCGCACAAGTGAGGTACCATTTTTCTCGTAGGACTTTGGGGAACGCGGGGTGCGTGGAAATTTGTGGATCCACGCAGATTCCAGAACTTTCCATCACAGAAATATGGGGAAAATGTGTTTTTTTGGTCAATTTTTTAGGTTTGCAAGGGATTCTGGGTAACAGACCATGGTGGGAGGCAGTCAAGTCACCCCATCCTGGATTCCCCTGGGTGTCTAGTTTTTAAAAATGTATAGGTTTGCTAGGTTTCCCTAGGTGCCGGCAGGGCTAGGGTTCAAAAACTACAGCTAGTCACTTTGCGAAAGAGGGGTCATTTTTCACTGCAAAATTGAGGTGTGACCACGTTGCGTTTTGCGCCGTTTCTTGTCGCGGGCACTATGCCGACCCGCACAAGTGAGGTACCATTTTTCTTGTAGGACTTTGGGGAACGCGGGGTGCGTGGAAATTTGTGGATCCACGCAGATTCCATAACTTTCCATCACAGAAATGTGGGGAAAATGTGTTTTTTTTGTCAATTGTTTACGTTTGCAAGGGATTCTGGGTAACAGACCATGGTGAGAGGCAGTCAAGTCACCCCATCCTGGATTCCCCTGGGTGTCTAGTTTTCAAAAATGTATAGGTTTGCTAGGTTTCCCTAGGTGCCGGCAGGGCTAGGGTTCAAAAACTACAGCTCGTCACTTTGCCAAAAAAGGGTCATTTTTCCCTGCAAAATTGAGGTGTGACCACGTTGCGTTTTGCGCCGTTTCCTGTCGCGGGCACTATGCCGACCCGCACAAGTGAAGTACCATTTTTCTCGTAGGACATTGGGGAACGCGGGGTGGGTGGAAATTTGTGGATCCACGCAGATTCCAGAACTTTCCATCACAGAAATGTGGGGAAAATGTGTTTTTTTTGTCAATTGTTTACGTTTGCAAGGGATTCTGGGTAACAGACCATGGTGAGAGGCAGTCAAGTCACCCCATCCTGGATTCCCCTGGGTGTCTAGTTTTCAAAAATGTATAGGTTTGCTAGGTTTGCTAGGTTTCCCTAGCGGGCACTATGCCGACCCGCACAAGTGAAGTACCATTTTTCTCGTAGGACATTGGGGAACGCGGGGTGGGTGGAAATTTGTGGATCCACGCAGATTCCAGAACTTTCCATCACAGAAATATGTTGAAAATGTGTTTTTTTTGTCAATTGTTTACGTTTGCAAGGGATTCTGGGTAACAGACCATGGTGGGAGGAAGTCAAGTCACCCCATCCTGGATTCCCCTGGGTGTCTAGTTTTTAAAAATGTATAGGTTTGCTAGGTTTCCCTAGGTGCCGGCAGGGCTAGGGTTCAAAAACTACAGCTAGTCACTTTGCGATAGAGGGGTCATTTTTCACTGCAAAATTGAGGTGTGACCACGTTGCGTGTTGCGCCGTTTCTTGTCGCGGGCACTATGCCGACCCGCACAAGTGAGGTACCATTTTTCTTGTAGGACTTTGGGGAACGCGGGGTGCGTGGAAATTTGTGGATCCACGCAGATTCCAGAACTTTCCATCACAGAAATGTGGGGAAAATGTGTTTTTTTTGTCAATTGTTTACGTTTGCAAGGGATTCTGGGTAACAGACCATGGTGAGAGGCAGTCAAGTCACCCCATCCTGGATTCCCCTGGGTGTCTAGTTTTCAAAAATGTATAGGTTTGCTAGGTTTCCCTAGGTGCCGGCAGGGCTAGGGTTCAAAAACTACAGCTCGTCACTTTGCCAAAAAAGGGTCATTTTTCACCGCAAAATTGAAGTGTGACCACGTTGCGTTTTGCGCCGTTTCCTGTCGCGGGCACTAGGCCGACCCGCACAAGTGAGGTACCATTTTTCTCGTAGGACTTTGGGGAACGCGGGGTGGGTGGAAATTTGTGGATCCACGCAGATTCCAGAACTTTCCATCACAGAAATGTGGGGAAAATGTGTTTTGTTTGTCAATTTTTTACGTTTGCAAGGGATTCTGGATAACAGACCATGGTGGGAGGCAGTCAAGTCACCCCATCCTGGATTCCCCTGGGTGTCTAGTTTACAAAAATGTATCGGTTTGCTAGGTTTCCCTAGGTGCCGGCAGGGCTAGGGTTCAAAAACTACAGCTAGTCACTTTGCCAAAAAAGGGTCATTTTTCACTGCAAAATTGAGGTGTGACCACGTTGCGTTTTGCGCCGTTTCCTGTCGCGGGCACTATGCCGACCCGCACAAGTGAGGTACCATTTTTCTCGTAGGACTTTGGGGAACGCGGGGTGGGTGGAAATTTGTGGATCCACGCAGATTCCAGAACTTTCCATCACAGAAATGTGGGGAAAATGTTTTTATTGTCAATATTTTACGTTTGCAAGGGATTCTGGGTAACAGACCATGGTGGGAGGCAGTCAAGTCACCCCATCCTGGATTCCCCTGGGTGTCTAGTTTACAAAAATGTATAGGTTTGCTAGGTTTCCCTAGGTGCCGGCAGGGCTAGGGTTCAAAAACTACAGCTCGTCACTTTGCCAAAAAAGGGTCAATTTTCACTGCAAAATTGAGGTGTGACCACGTCGCGTTTTGCGCCGTTTCCTGTCGCGGGCACTAGGCCGACCCGCACAAGTGAGGTACCATTTTTCTCGTAGGACTTTGGGGAACGCGGGGTGGGTGGAAATTTGTGGATCCACGCAAATTCCAGAACTTTCCATCACAGAAATGTGGGGAAAATGTGTTTTTTTTGTCAATTTTTTACTTTTGCAAGGGATTCTGGATAACAGACAATGGTGGGAGGCAGTCAAGTCACCCCATCCTGGATTCCCCTGGGTGTCTAGTTTACAAAAATGTATAGGTTTGCTAGGTTTCCCTAGGTGCCGGCAGGGCTAGGGTTCAAAAACTACAGCTAGTCCCTTTGCCAAAAAAGGGTCATTTTTCACTGCAAAATTGAGGTGTGACCACGTTGCGTTTTGCGCCGTTTCCTGTCGCGGGCACTATGCCGACCCGCACAAGTGAGGTACCATTTTTCTCGTAGGACTTTGGGGAACGCGGGGTGGGTGGAAATTTGTGGATCCACGCAGATTCCAGAACTTTCCATCACAGAAATGTGGGGAAAATGTGTTTTTTTTGTCAATTTTTTACGTTTGCAAGGGATTCTGGATAACAGACCATGGTGGGAGGCAGTCAAGTCACCCCATCCTGGATTCCCCTGGGTGTCTAGTTTACAAAAATGTATAGGTTTGCTAGGTTTCCCTAGGTGCCGGCAGGGCTAGGGTTCAAAAACTACAGCTAGTCACTTTGCCAAAAAAGGGCCATTTTTCACTGCAAAATTGAGGTGTGACCACGTTGCGTTTTGCGCCGTTTCCTGTCGCGGGCACTATGCCGACCCGCACAAGTGAGGTACCATTTTTCTCGTAGGACTTTGGGGAACGCGGGGTGGGTGGAAATTTGTGGATCCACGCAGATTCCAGAACTTTCCATCACTGAAATGTGGGGAAAATTTTTTTTTTGTCAATATTTTACGTTTGCAAGGGATTCTGGGTAACAGACCATGGTGGGAGGCAGTCAAGTCACCCCATCCTGGATTCCCCTGGGTGTCTAGTTTTCAAAAATGTATAGGTTTGCTAGGTTTCCCTAGGTGCCGGCAGGGCTAGGGTTCAAAAACTACAGCTCGTCATTTTGCCAAAAAAGGGTCATTTTTCACTGCAAAATTGAGGTGTGACCACGTTGCGTTTTGCGCCATTTCCTGTCTCGGGCACTATGCCGACCCGCACAAGTGAGGTACCATTTTTCTCGTAGGACATTGGGGAACGCGGGGTGGGTGGAAATTTGTGGATCCACGCAGATTCCAGAACTTTCCATCACAGAAATATGGGGAAAATGTGTTTTTTTTGTCAATTGTTTACGTTTGCAAGGGATTCTGGGTAACAGACCATGGTGGGAGGCAGTCAAGTCACCCCATCCTGGATTCCCCTGGGTGTCTAGTTTTTAAAAATGTATAGGTTTGCTAGGTTTCCCTAGGTGCCGGCAGGGCTAGGGTTAAAAAACTACAGCTAGTCACTTTGCCAAAAAGGGGTCATTTTTCACTGCAAAATTGAGGTGTGACCACGTTGCGTTTTGCGCCGTTTCCTGTCGCGGGCACTATGCCGACCCGCACAAGTGAGGTACCATTTTTCTTGTAGGACTTTGGGGAACGCGGGGTGCGTGGAAATTTGTGGATCCACGCAGATTCCAAAACTTTCCATCACAGAAATGTGGGGAAAATGTGTTTTTTTTGTCAATTGTTTACGTTTGCAAGGGATTCTGGGTAACAGACCATGGTGGGAGGCAGTCAAGTCACCCCATCCTGGATTCCCCTGGGTGTCTAGTTTTCAAAAATGTATAGGTTTGCTAGGTTTCCCTAGGTGCCGGCAGGGCTAGGGTTAAAAAACTACAGCTCGTCACTTTGCCAAAAAAGGGTCATTTTTCACTGCAAAATTGAGGTGTGACCACGTTGCGTTTTGCGCCGTTTCCTGTTGCGGGCACTAGGCCGACCCGCACAAGTGAGGTACCATTTTTCTCGTAGGACTTTGGGGAACGTGGGGTGGGTGGAAATTTGTGGATCCACGCTGATTCCAGAACTTTCCAACACAGAAATATGGGGAAAATGTGTTTTTTTTGTCAATTGTTTACGTTTGCAAGGGATTCTGGGTAACAGACCATGGTGGGAGGCAGTCAAGTCACCCCATCCTGGATTCCCCTGGGTGTCTAGTTTTCAAAAATGTATAGGTTTGCTAGGTTTCCCTAGGTGCCGGCAGGGCTAGGGTTAAAAAACTACAGCTCATCACTTTGCCAAAAAAGGGTCATTTTTCACTGCAAAATTGAGGTGTGACCACGTTGCGTTTTGCGCCGTTTCCAGTCGCGGGCACTATGCCGACCCGCACAAGTGAGGTACCATTTTTCTTGTAGGACTTTGGGGAACGCGGGGTGCGTGGAAATTTGTGGATCCACGCAGATTCCAGAACTTTCCATCACAGAAATGTGGGGAAAATGTGTTTTTTTTGTCAATTGTTTACGTTTGCAAGGGATTCTGGGTAACAGACCATGGTGGGAGGCAGTCAAGTCACCCCATCCTGGATTCCCCTGGGTGTCTAGTTTTCAAAAATGTATAGGTTTGCTAGGTTTCCCTAGGTGCCGGCAGGGCTAGGGTTCAAAAACTAGAGCTCGTCACTTTGCCAAAAAAGGGTCATTTTTCACCGCATAATTGAAGTGTGACCACGTTGCGTTTTGCGCCGTTTCCTGTCGCGGGCACTAGGCCGACCCGCACAAGTGAGGTACCATTTTTCTCGTAGGACTTTGGGGAACTCGGGGTGGGTGGAAATTTGTGGATCCACGCAGATTCCAGAACTTTCCATCACAGAAATGTGGGAAAAATGTGTTTTTTTTGTCAATTTTTTACGTTTGCAAGGGATTCTGGATAACAGACCATGGTGGGAGGCAGTCAAGTCACCCCATCCTGGATTCCCCTAGGTGTCTAGTTTACAAAAATGTATAGGTTTGCTAGGTTTCCCTAGGTGCCGGCAGGGCTAGGGCTCAAAAACTACAGCTAGTCACTTTGCCAAAAAAGGGTCATTTTTCACTGCAAAATTGAGGTGTGACCACGTTGTGTTTTGCGCCGTTTCCTGTCGCAGGCACTATGCCGACCCGCACAAGTGAGGTACCATTTTTCTCGTAGGACTTTGGGGAACGTGGGGTGGGTGGAAATTTGTGGATCCACGCAGATTCCAGAACTTTCCATCACAGAAATGTGGGGAAAATGTTTTTTTTGTCAATATTTTACGTTTGCAAGGGATTCTGGGTAACAGACCATGGTGGGAGGCAGTCAAGTCACCCCATCCTGTATTCCCCTGGATGTCTAGTTTTCAAAAATGTATAGGTTTGCTAGGTTTCCCTAGGTGCCGGCAGGGCTAGGGTTCAAAAACTACAGCTCGTCATTTTGCCAAAAAAGGGTCATTTTTCACTGCAAAATTGAGGTGTGACCACGTTGCGTTTTGGGCCGTTTCCTGTCGCGGGCACTATGCCGACCCGCACAAGTGAGGTACCATTTTTCTCGTAGGACATTGGGGAACGCGGGGTGGGTGGAAATTTGTGGATCCACGCAGATTCCAGAACTTTCCAACACAGAAATATGGGGAAAATGTGTTTTTTTTGTCAATTTTTTACGTTTGCAAGGGATTCTGGGTAACAGACCATGGTGGGAGGCAGTCAAGTCACCCCATCCTGGATTCCCCTGGGTGTCTAGTTTTAAAAAATGTATAGGTTTGCTAGGTTTCCCTAGGTGCCGGCAGGGCTAGGGTTAAAAAACTACAGCTAGTCACTTTGCCAAAAAAGGGTCATTTTTCACTGCAAAATTGAGGTGTGACCACGTTGCGTTTTGCACCGTTTCCTGTCGCGGGCACTATGCCGACCCGCACAAGTGAGGTACCATTTTTCTTGTAGGACTTTGGGGAACGCGGGGTGCGTGGAAATTTGTGGATCCACGCAGATTCCAGAACTTTCCATCACAGAAATGTGGGGAAAATGTGGGTTTTTTGTCAATTGTTTACGTTTGCAAGGGATTCTGGGTAACAGACCATGGTGGGAGGCAGTCAAGTCACCCCATCCTGGATTCCCCTGGGTGTCTAGTTTTCAAAAATGTATAGGTTTTCTAGGTTTCCCTAGGTGCCGGCAGGGCTAGGGTTCAAAAACTACAGCTCGCCACTTTGCCGAAAAAGGGTCATTTTTCACTGCAAAATTGAGGTGTGACCATGTTGCGTTTTGCGCCGTTTCCTGTCGCGGGCACTATGCCGACCCGCACAAGTGAGGTATCATTTTTCTCGTAGGACTTTGGGGAACGCGGGGTGGGTGGAAATTTGTGGATCCACGCAGATTCCAGAACTTTCCATCACAGAAATATGGGGAAAATGTGTTTTTTTTGTCAATTGTTTACGTTTGCAAGGGATTCTGGGTAACAGACCATGGTGGGAGGCAGTCAAGTCACCCCATCCTGGATTCCCCTGGGTGTCTAGTTTTTAAAAATGTATAGGTTTGCTAGGTTTCCCTAGGTGCCGGCAGGGCTAGGGTTAAAAAACTACAGCTAGTCACTTTGCCAAAAAGGGGTCATTTTTCACTGCAAAATTGAGGTGTGACCACGTTGCGTTTTGCGCCGTTTCCTGTCGCGGGCACTATGCCGACCCGCACAAGTGAGGTACCATTTTTCTTGTAGGACTTTGGGGAACGCGGGGTGCGTGGAAATTTGTGGATCCACGCAGATTCCAAAACTTTCCATCACAGAAATGTGGGGAAAATGTGGTTTTTTTGTCAATTGTTTACGTTTGCAAGGGATTCTGGGTAACAGACCATGGTGGGAGGCAGTCAAGTCACCCCATCCTGGATTCCCCTGGGTGTCTAGTTTTCAAAAATGTATAGGTTTGCTAGGTTTCCCTAGGTGCCGGCAGGGCTAGGGTTAAAAAACTACAGCTCGTCACTTTGCCAAAAAAGGGTCATTTTTCACTGCAAAATTGAGGTGTGACCACGTTGCGTTTTGCGCCGTTTCCTGTTGCGGGCACTAGGCCGACCCGCACAAGTGAGGTACCATTTTTCTCGTAGGACTTTGGGGAACGTGGGGTGGGTGGAAATTTGTGGATCCACGCTGATTCCAGAACTTTCCAACACAGAAATATGGGGAAAATGTGTTTTTTTTGTCAATTGTTTACGTTTGCAAGGGATTCTGGGTAACAGACCATGGTGGGAGGCAGTCAAGTCACCCCATCCTGGATTCCCCTGGGTGTCTAGTTTTCAAAAATGTATAGGTTTGCTAGGTTTCCCTAGGTGCCGGCAGGGCTAGGGTTAAAAAACTACAGCTCATCACTTTGCCAAAAAAGGGTCATTTTTCACTGCAAAATTGAGGTGTGACCACGTTGCGTTTTGCGCCGTTTCCAGTCGCGGGCACTATGCCGACCCGCACAAGTGAGGTACCATTTTTCTTGTAGGACTTTGGGGAACGCGGGGTGCGTGGAAATTTGTGGATCCACGCAGATTCCAGAACTTTCCATCACAGAAATGTGGGGAAAATGTGTTTTTTTTGTCAATTGTTTACGTTTGCAAGGGATTCTGGGTAACAGACCATGGTGGGAGGCAGTCAAGTCACCCCATCCTGGATTCCCCTGGGTGTCTAGTTTTCAAAAATGTATAGGTTTGCTAGGTTTCCCTAGGTGCCGGCAGGGCTAGGGTTCAAAAACTAGAGCTCGTCACTTTGCCAAAAAAGGGTCATTTTTCACCGCATAATTGAAGTGTGACCACGTTGCGTTTTGCGCCGTTTCCTGTCGCGGGCACTAGGCCGACCCGCACAAGTGAGGTACCATTTTTCTCGTAGGACTTTGGGGAACTCGGGGTGGGTGGAAATTTGTGGATCCACGCAGATTCCAGAACTTTCCATCACAGAAATGTGGGAAAAATGTGTTTTTTTTGTCAATTTTTTACGTTTGCAAGGGATTCTGGATAACAGACCATGGTGGGAGGCAGTCAAGTCACCCCATCCTGGATTCCCCTAGGTGTCTAGTTTACAAAAATGTATAGGTTTGCTAGGTTTCCCTAGGTGCCGGCAGGGCTAGGGCTCAAAAACTACAGCTAGTCACTTTGCCAAAAAAGGGTCATTTTTCACTGCAAAATTGAGGTGTGACCACGTTGTGTTTTGCGCCGTTTCCTGTCGCAGGCACTATGCCGACCCGCACAAGTGAGGTACCATTTTTCTCGTAGGACTTTGGGGAACGTGGGGTGGGTGGAAATTTGTGGATCCACGCAGATTCCAGAACTTTCCATCACAGAAATGTGGGGAAAATGTTTTTTTTGTCAATATTTTACGTTTGCAAGGGATTCTGGGTAACAGACCATGGTGGGAGGCAGTCAAGTCACCCCATCCTGTATTCCCCTGGATGTCTAGTTTTCAAAAATGTATAGGTTTGCTAGGTTTCCCTAGGTGCCGGCAGGGCTAGGGTTCAAAAACTACAGCTCGTCATTTTGCCAAAAAAGGGTCATTTTTCACTGCAAAATTGAGGTGTGACCACGTTGCGTTTTGGGCCGTTTCCTGTCGCGGGCACTATGCCGACCCGCACAAGTGAGGTACCATTTTTCTCGTAGGACATTGGGGAACGCGGGGTGGGTGGAAATTTGTGGATCCACGCAGATTCCAGAACTTTCCAACACAGAAATATGGGGAAAATGTGTTTTTTTTGTCAATTTTTTACGTTTGCAAGGGATTCTGGGTAACAGACCATGGTGGGAGGCAGTCAAGTCACCCCATCCTGGATTCCCCTGGGTGTCTAGTTTTAAAAAATGTATAGGTTTGCTAGGTTTCCCTAGGTGCCGGCAGGGCTAGGGTTAAAAAACTACAGCTAGTCACTTTGCCAAAAAAGGGTCATTTTTCACTGCAAAATTGAGGTGTGACCACGTTGCGTTTTGCACCGTTTCCTGTCGCGGGCACTATGCCGACCCGCACAAGTGAGGTACCATTTTTCTTGTAGGACTTTGGGGAACGCGGGGTGCGTGGAAATTTGTGGATCCACGCAGATTCCAGAACTTTCCATCACAGAAATGTGGGGAAAATGTGGGTTTTTTGTCAATTGTTTACGTTTGCAAGGGATTCTGGGTAACAGACCATGGTGGGAGGCAGTCAAGTCACCCCATCCTGGATTCCCCTGGGTGTCTAGTTTTCAAAAATGTATAGGTTTTCTAGGTTTCCCTAGGTGCCGGCAGGGCTAGGGTTCAAAAACTACAGCTCGCCACTTTGCCGAAAAAGGGTCATTTTTCACTGCAAAATTGAGGTGTGACCATGTTGCGTTTTGCGCCGTTTCCTGTCGCGGGCACTATGCCGACCCGCACAAGTGAGGTATCATTTTTCTCGTAGGACTTTGGGGAACGCGGGGTGGGTGGAAATTTGTGGATCCACGCAGATTCCAGAACTTTCCATCACAGAAATATGGGGAAAATGTGTTTTTTTTGTCAATTGTTTACGTTTGCAAGGGATTCTGGGTAACAGACCATGGTGGGAGGCAGTCAAGTCACCCCATCCTGGATTCCCCTGGGTGTCTAGTTTTTAAAAATGTATAGGTTTGCTAGGTTTCCCTAGGTGCCGGCAGGGCTAGGGTTAAAAAACTACAGCTAGTCACTTTGCCAAAAAGGGGTCATTTTTCACTGCAAAATTGAGGTGTGACCACGTTGCGTTTTGCGCCGTTTCCTGTCGCGGGCACTATGCCGACCCGCACAAGTGAGGTACCATTTTTCTTGTAGGACTTTGGGGAACGCGGGGTGCGTGGAAATTTGTGGATCCACGCAGATTCCAGAACTTTCCATCACAGAAATGTGGGGAAAATGTGGTTTTTTTGTCAATTGTTTACGTTTGCAAGGGATTCTGGGTAACAGACCATGGTGGGAGGCAGTCAAGTCACCCCATCCTGGATTCCCCTGGGTGTCTAGTTTTCAAAAATGTATAGGTTTGCTAGGTTTCCCTAGGTGCCGGCAGGGCTAGGGTTCAAAAACTACAGCTCGTCACTTTGCCAAAAAAGGGTCATTTTTCACTGCAAAATTGAGGTGTGACCACGTTGCGTTTTGCGACGTTTCCTGTCGCGGCCACTAGGCCGACCCGCACAAGTGAGGTACCATTTTTCTCGTAGGACTTTGGGGAACGTGGGGTGGGTGGAAATTTGTGGATCCACGCTGATTCCAGAACTTTCCAACACAGAAATGTGGGGAAAATGTGTTTTTTTTGTCAATTGTTCACGTTTGCAAGGGATTCTGGGTAACAGACCATGGTGGGAGGCAGTCAAGTCACCCCATCCTGGATTCCCCTGGGTGTCTAGTTTTCAAAAATGTATAGGTTTGCTAGGTTTCCCTAGGTGCCGGCAGGGCTAGGGTTAAAAAACTACAGCTCATCACTTTGCCAAAAAAGGGTCATTTTTCACTGCAAAATTGAGGTGTGACCACGTTGCGTTTTGCGCCGTTTCCTGTCGCGGGCACTATGCCGACCCGCACAAGTGAGGTACCATTTTTCTCGTAGGACATTGGGGAACGCGGGGTGGGTGGAAATTTGTGGATCCACGCAGATTCCAGAACTTTCCAACACAGAAATATGGGGAAAATGTGTTTTTTTTGTCAATTTTTTACGTTTGCAAGGGATTCTGGGTAACAGACCATGGTGGGAGGCAGTCAAGTCACCCCATCCTGGATTCCCCTGGGTGTCTAGTTTTAAAAAATGTATAGGTTTGCTAGGTTTCCCTAGGTGCCGGCAGGGCTAGGGTTAAAAAACTACAGCTAGTCACTTTGCCAAAAAAGGGTCATTTTTCACTGCAAAATTGAGGTGTGACCACGTTGCGTTTTGCACCGTTTCCTGTCGCGGGCACTATGCCGACCCGCACAAGTGAGGTACCATTTTTCTTGTAGGACTTTGGGGAACGCGGGGTGCGTGGAAATTTGTGGATCCACGCAGATTCCAGAACTTTCCATCACAGAAATGTGGGGAAAATGTGGGTTTTTTGTCAATTGTTTACGTTTGCAAGGGATTCTGGGTAACAGACCATGGTGGGAGGCAGTCAAGTCACCCCATCCTGGATTCCCCTGGGTGTCTAGTTTTCAAAAATGTATAGGTTTTCTAGGTTTCCCTAGGTGCCGGCAGGGCTAGGGTTCAAAAACTACAGCTCGCCACTTTGCCAAAAAAGGGTCATTTTTCACTGCAAAATTGAGGTGTGACCATGTTGCGTTTTGCGCCGTTTCCTGTCGCGGGCACTATGCCGACCCGCACAAGTGAGGTATCATTTTTCTCGTAGGACTTTGGGGAACGTGGGGTGGGTGGAAATTTGTGGATCCACGCTGATTCCAGAACTTTCCAACACAGAAATGTGGGGAAAATGTGTTTTTTTTGTCAATTGTTCACGTTTGCAAGGGATTCTGGGTAACAGACCATGGTGGGAGGCAGTCAAGTCACCCCATCCTGGATTCCCCTGGGTGTCTAGTTTTCAAAAATGTATAGGTTTGCTAGGTTTACCTAGGTGCCGGCAGGGCTAGGGTTAAAAAACTACAGCTCATCACTTTGCCAAAAAAGGGTCATTTTTCACTGCAAAATTGAGGTGTGACCACGTTGCGTTTTGCGCCGTTTCCAGTCGCGGGCACTATGCCGACCCGCACAAGTGAGGAACCATTTTTCTCGTAGGACATTGGGGAACGCGGGGTGGGTGGAAAATTGTGGATCCGCGCAGATTCCAGAACTTTCCATCACAGAAATATGGGGAAAATGTTTTTTTTTGTCAATTGTTTACGTTTGCAAGGGATTCTGGGTAACAGACCATGGTGGGAGGCAGTCAAGTCACCCCATCCTGGATTCCCCTGGGTGTCTAGTTTTCAAAAATGTATAGGTTTGCTAGGTTTCCCTAGGTGCCGGCAGGGCTAGGGTTCAAAAACTACAGCTAGTCACTTTGCCAAAAAGGGGTCATTTTTCACTGCAAAATTGAGGTGTGACCACGTTGCGTTTTGCGCCGTTTCCTGTCGCGGGCACTATGCCGACCCGCACAAGTGAGGTACCATTTTTCTTGTAGGACTTTGGGGAACGCGGGGTGCGTGGAAATTTGTGGATCCACGCAGATTCCAGAACTTTCCATCACAGAAATGTGGGGAAAATGTGGTTTTTTTGTCAATTGTTTACGTTTGCAAGGGATTCTGGGTAACAGACCATGGTGGGAGGCAGTCAAGTCACCCCATCCTGGATTCCCCTGGGTGTCTAGTTTTCAAAAATGTATAGGTTTGCTAGGTTTCCCTAGGTGCCGGCAGGGCTAGGGTTCAAAAACTACAGCTCGTCACTTTGCCAAAAAAGGGTCATTTTTCACCGCAAAATTGAAGTGTGACCACGCTGCGTTTTGCGCCGTTTCCTGTCGCGGGCACTAGGCCGACCCGCACAAGTGAGGTACCATTTTTCTCGTAGGACTTTGGGGAACGCGGGGTGGGTGGAAATTTGTGGATCCACGCAGATTCCAGAACTTTCCATCACAGAAATGTGGGGAAAATGTGTTTTTTTTGTCAATTTTTTACGTTTGCAAGGGATTCTGGATAACAGACCATGGTGGGAGGCAGTCAAGTCACCCCATCCTGGATTCCCCTGGGTGTCTAGTTTACAAAAATGTATAGGTTTGCTAGGTTTCCCTAGGTGCCGGCAGGGCTAGGGTTCAAAAACTACAGCTAGTCACTTTGCCAAAAAAGGGTCATTTTTCACTGCAAAATTGAGGTGTGACCACGTTGCGTTTTGCGCCGTTTCCTGTCGCGGGCACTATGCCGACCCGCACAAGTGAGGTACCATTTTTCTCGTAGGACTTTGGGGAACGCGGGGTGGGTGGAAATTTGTGGATCCACGCAGATTCTAGAACTTTCCATCACAGAAATGTGGGGAAAATGTTTTTTTTGTCAATATTTTACGTTTGCAAGGGATTCTGGGTAACAGACCATGGTGGGAGGCAGTCAAGTCACCCCATCCTGGATCCCCCTGGGTGTCTAGTTTTCAAAAATGTATAGGTTTGCTAGGTTTCCCTAGGTGCCGGCAGGGCTAGGGTTCAAAAACTACAGCTCGTCATTTTGCCAAAAAAGGGTCATTTTTCACTGCAAAATTGAGGTGTGACCACGATGCGTTTTGTGCCGTTTCCTGTCGCGGGCACTATGCCGACCCGCACAAGTGAGGTACCATTTTTCTCGTAGGACATTGGGGAACGCGGGGTGGGTGGAAATTTGTGGATCCACGCAGCTTCCAGAACTTTCCAACACAGAAATGTGGGGAAAATGTGTTTTTTTTTTTTTCAATTTTTTACGTTTGCAAGGGATTCTGGGTAACAGACCATGGTGGGAGGCAGTCAAGTCACCCCATCCTGGATTCCCCTGGGTGTCTAGTTTTCAAAAATGTATAGGTTTGCTAGGTTTCCCTAGGTGCCGGCAGGGCTAGGGTTAAAAATCTACAGCTCATCACTTTGCCAAAAAAGGGTCATTTTTTTACTGCAAAATTGAGGTGTGACCACGTTGCGTTTTGCGCTGTTTCCAGTCGCGGGCACTATGCCAACCCGCACAAGTGAGGTACCATTTTTCTCGTAGGACATTGGGGAACGAGGGGTGGGTGGAAAATTGTGGATCCACGCAGATTCCAGAACTTTCCATCACAGAAATATGGGGAAAATGTGTTTTTTTTGTCAATTGTTTACGTTTGCAAGGGATTCTGGGTAACAGACCATGGTGGGAGGCAGGCAAGTCACCCCATCCTGGATTCCCCTGGGTGTCTAGTTTTTAAAAATGTATAGGTTTGCTAGGTTTCCCTAGGTGCCGGCAAGGCTAGGGTTAAAAAACTACAGCTAGTCACTTTGCCAAAAAGGGGTCATTTTTCACTGCAAAATTGAGGTGTGACCACGTTGCGTTTTGCCCCGTTTCCTGTCGCGGGCACTATGCCGACCCGCACAAGTGAGGTACCATTTTTCTTGTAGGACTTTGGGGAACGCGGGGTGCGTGGAAATTTGTGGATCCACGCAGATTCCAGAACTTTCCATCACAGAAATGTGGGGAAAATGTGGTTTTTTTGTCAATTGTTTACGTTTGCAAGGGATTCTGGGTAACAGACCATGGTGGGAGGCAGTCAAGTCACCCCATCCTGGATTCCCCTGGGTGTCTAGTTTTCAAAAATGTATAGGTTTGCTAGGTTTCCCTAGGTGCCGGCAGGGCTAGGGTTAAAAAACTACAGCTCGTCACTTTGCCAAAAAAGGGTCATTTTTCACTGCAAAATTGAGGTGTGACCACGTTGTGTTTTGCGCCGTTTCCTGTCGCGGGCACTAGGCCGACCCGCACAAGTGAGGTACCATTTTTCTCGTAGGACTTTGGGGAACGTGTGGTGGGTGGAAATTTGTGGATCCACGGTGATTCCAGAACATTCCAACACAGAAATGTGGGGAAAATGTGTTTTTTTGTCAATTGTTTACGTTTGCAAGGGATTCTGGGTAACAGACCATGGTGGGAGGCAGTCAAGTCACCCCATCCTGGATTCCCCTGGGTGTCTAGTTTTCAAAAATGTATAGGTTTGCTAGGTTTCCCTAGGTGCCGGCAGGGCTAGGGTTAAAAAACTACAGCTCATCACTTTGCCAAAAAAGGGTCATTTTTCACTGCAAAATTGAGGTGTGACCACGTTGCGTTTTGCGCCGTTTCCAGTCGCGGGCACTATGCCGACCCGCACAAGTGAGGTACCATTTTTCTCGTAGGACATTGGGGAACGCGGGGTGGGTGGAAAATTGTGGATCCGCGCAGATTCCAGAACTTTCCATCACAGAAATATGGGGAAAATGTGTTTTTTTGTCAATTGTTTACGTTTGCAAGGGATTCTGGGTAACAGACCATGGTGGGAGGCAGTCAAGTCACCCCATCCTGGATTCCCCTGGGTGTCTAGTTTTCAAAAATGTATAGGTTTGCTAGGTTTCCCTAGGTGCCGGCAGGGCTAGGGTTCAAAAACTACAGCTAGTCACTTTGCCAAAAAGGGGTCATTTTTCACTGCAAAACTGAGGTGTGACCACGTTGCGTTTTGCGCCGTTTCCTGTCGCGGGCACTATGCCGACCCGCACAAGTGAGGTACCATTTTTCTTGTAGGACTTTGGGGAACGCGGGGTGCATGGAAATTTGTGGATTCACGCAGATTCCAGAACTTTCCATCACAGAAATGTGGGGAAAATGTGTTTTTTTTGTCAATTGTTTACGTTTGCAAGGGATTCTGGGTAACAGACTATGGTGGGAGGCAGTCAAGTCACCCCATCCTGGATTCCCCTGGGTGTCTAGTTTTCAAAAATGTATAGGTTTGCTAGGTTTCCTTAGGTGCCGGCAGGGCTAGGGTTCAAAAACTACAGCTCGTCACTTTGCCAAAAAAGGGTCATTTTTCACTGCAAAATTGAAGTGTGACCACGTTGCGTTTTGCGCCGTTTCCTGTCGCGGGCACTATGCCGACCCGCACAAGTGAGGTACCATTTTTCTTGTAGGACTTTGGGGAAGGCGGGGTGCGTGGAAATTTGTGGATCCACGCAGATTCCAGAACTTTCCATCACAGAAATGTGGGGAAAATGTGGTTTTTTTGTCAATTGTTTACGTTTGCAAGGGATTCTAGGTAACAGAGCATGGTGGGAGGCAGTCAAGTCACCCCATCCTGGATTCCCCTGGGTGTCTAGTTTTCAAAAATGTATAGGTTTGCTAGGTTTCCCTAGGTGCCGGCAGGGCTAGGGTTCAAAAACTACAGCTCGTCACTTTGCCAAAAAAGGGTCATTTTTCACCGCAAAATTGAAGTGTGACCACGTTGCGTTTTGCGCCGTTTCCTGTCGCGGGCACTAGGCCGACCCGCACAAGTGAGGTACCATTTTTCTCGTAGGACTTTGGGGAACGCGGGGTGGGTGGAAATTTGTGGGTCCACGCAGATTCCAGAACTTTCCATCACAGAAATGTGGGGAAAATGTGTTTTTTTTGTCAATTTTTTACGTTTGCAAGGGATTCTGGATAACAGACCATTGTGGGAGGCAGTCAAGTCACCCCATCCTGGATTCCCCTGGGTGTCTAGTTTACAAAAATGTATAGGTTTGCTAGGTTTCCCTAGGTGCCGGCAGGGCTAGTGTTCAAAAACTACAGCTAGTCACTTTGCCAAAAAAGGGTCATTTTTCACTGCAAAATTGAGGTGTGACCACGTTGCGTTTTGCGCCGTTTCCTGTCGCGGGCACTATGCCGACCCGCACAAGTGAGGTACCATTTTTCTCGTAGGACATTGGGGAACGCGGGGTGGGTGGAAATTTGTGGATCCACGCAGCTTCCAGAACTTTCCAACACAGAAATGTGGGGAAAATGTGTTTTTTTTGTCAATTGTTTATGTTTGCAAGGGATTCTGGGTAACAGACCATGGTGGGAGGCAGTCAAGTCACCCCATCCTGGATTCCCCTGGGTGTCTAGTTTTCAAAAATGTATAGGTTTGCTAGGTTTCCCTAGGTGCCGGCAGGGCTAGGGTTAAAAAACTACAGCTCATCACTTTGCCAAAAAAGGGTCATTTTTTCACTGCAAAATTGAGGTGTGACCACGTTGTGTTTTGCGCCGTTTCCAGTCGCGGGCACTATGCCAACCCGCACAAGTGAGGTACCATTTTTCTCGTAGGACATTGGGGAACGCGGGGTGGGTGGAAAATTGTGGATCCACGCAGATTCCAGAACTTTCCATCACAGAAATATGGGGAAAATGTGTTTTTTTTGTCAATTGTTTACGTTTGCAAGGGATTCTGGGTAACAGACCATGGTGGGAGGCAGTCAAGTCACCCCATCCTGGATTCCCCTGGGTGTCTAGTTTTTAAAAATGTATAGGTTTGCTAGGTTTCCCTAGATGCCGGCAGGGCTAGGGTTCAAAAACTACAGCTAGTCACTTTGCCAAAAAGGGGTCATTTTTCACTGCAAAATTGAGGTGTGACCACGTTGCGTTTTGCGCCGTTTCCTGTCGCGGGCACTATGCCGACCCGCACAAGTGAGGTACCATTTTTCTTGTAGGACTTTGGGGAACGCGGGGTGCGTGGAAATTTGTGGATCCACGCAGATTCCAGAACTTTCCATCACAGAAATGTGGGGAAAATGTGTTTTTTTTGTCAATTGTTTACGTTTGCAAGGGATTCTGGGTAACAGACCATGGTGGGAGGCAGTCAAGTCACCCCATCCTGGATTCCCCTGGGTGTCTAGTTTTCAAAAATGTATAGGTTTGCTAGGTTTCCCTAGGTGCCGGCAGGGCTAGGGTTCAAAAACTACAGCTCGTCACTTTGCCAAAAAAGGGTCATTTTTCACTGCAAAATTGAGGTGTGACCACGTTGCGTTTTGCGCCGATTCCTGTCGCGGGCACTAGGCCGACCCGCTCAAGTGAGGTACCATTTTTCTCGTAGGACTTTGGGGAACGTGGGGTGGGTAGAAATTTGTGGATCCACGCTGATTCCAGAACTTTCCAACACAGAAATGTGGGGAAAATGTGTTTTTTTTGTCAATTGTTTACGTTTGCAAGGGATTCTGGGTAACAGACCATGGTGGGAGGCAGTCAGGTCACCCCATCCTGGATTCCCCTGGGTGTCTAGTTTTCAAAAATGTATAGGTTTGCTAGGTTTCCCTAGGTGCCGGCAGGGCTAGGGTTAAAAAACTACAGCTCATCACTTTGCCAAAAAAGGGTCATTTTTCACTGCAAAATTGAGGTGTGACCACGTTGCGTTTTGCGCCGTTTCCAGTCGCGGGCACTATGCCGACCCGCACAAGTGAGGTACCATTTTTCTCGTAGGACATTGGGGAACGCGGGGTGGGTGGAAAATTGTGGATCCGCGCAGATTCCAGAACTTTCCATCACAGAAATATGGGGAAAATGTGTTTTTTTTGTCAATTGTTTACATTTGCAAGGGATTCTGGGTAACAGACCATGGTGGGAGGCAGTCAAGTCACCCCATCCTGGATTCCCCTGGGTGTCTAGTTTTCAAAAATGTATAGGTTTGCTAGGTTTCCCTAGGTGCCGGCAGGGCTAGGGTTCAAAAACTACAGCTAGTCACTTTGCCAAAAAGGGGTCATTTTTCACTGCAAAATTGAGGTGTGACCACGTTGCGTTTTGCGCCGTTTCCTGTCGCGGGCACTATGCCGACCTGCACAAGTGAGGTACCATTTTTCTTGTAGGACTTTGGGGAACGCGGGGTGCGTGGAAATTTGTGGATCCACGCAGATTCCAGAACTTTCCATCACAGAAATGTGGGGAAAATGTGTTTTTTTTGTCAATTGTTCACGTTTGCAAGGGATTCTGGGTAACAGACCATGGTGGGAGGCAGTCAAGTCACCCCATCCTGGATTCCCCTGGGTGTCTAGTTTTCAAAAATGTATAGGTTTGCTAGGTTTCCCTAGGTGCCGGCAGGGCTAGGGTTCAAAAACTACAGCTCGTCACTTTGCCAAAAAAGGGTCATTTTTCACCGCAAAATTGAAGTGTGACCACATTGCGTTTTGCGCCGTTTCCTGTCGCGGGCACTAGGCCGACCCGCACAAGTGAGGTATGTGAGAAGTTGGCCTGATGTATGATGTCACTAGTTATAGTGTACACCTTATATCAGTCCAAATACCCTTATGGTGATTGGTTGTAAAGTCAACCTTATAGACCAGCTATCCTAGTGGTAGCATGGACAAGAGCAGTCTTAGGCTAAACTCTGAATGGCATGTGAAGCCAGCTGTGATACCATATATAATCCCTTGAGTACCAAATGAAAGGACACCACAACAGATATATATATAAAATAAAGTGTATTTATTCTAAGCAAACCCTCAGCACTCTTTATGAGATTAGAGGTAAGTACAACACAGTCTTATTAATGCATACAGTAAGTCACACAGGTAAGTAATACAGTTAGGCCCTAGGGGCCACGCAAACCATATACTAAATAAGTGGTATAAGAACCACTGTCACGGAAATAGAATAGGCCTAGGCCTAGGGAATCGCTGGGGCTACACTACACTAGCGTTAGTTAGGAAGTGGGAGGCCCACGGGATTCGTGTGCAGAGTGGAAACACTCACGCGTAATGCGTAAAAGTCAATAGCAATGTTACAGTTTAGAAATAGATAGATTTAGGACACTTCCGGAGTAGCTAGGAAGTTGAGACTTGAAAACTAGACACTAGGATAGTCACTATCCTGATGAGCACCGGAGTACCCAAGTTACCTAGCCCACAGGCTGCGGGTGCATAGGGGTGAAGATGCGTCGTTTTCGTCGTCGACTCCTATGGGTGCCTGAAGAAAGATGCTGACAGGCAGTCAGTGGAGAGTGTCCGGTGGATCCCAAGGCTGGGATCAAGAAGAGAAGAAACCTGCAAGCAGAAGGGACAGAGTCAAGGTCACTAGCCAGTGACCACGTGGAACCAGGAAGGAACCAGGCGATGTCGTGAAGAGTTGCAGGTGAAGGTGAAGCTTGTCGCTGCAGCCAGGAGGACCAGGAAGCATCGAGGACGACCAGGACCAGGAGGCGAGCTGTCCCACAAAGGCTCTTGCTGTCGGCGGCGTCGAAGTTGGACTAGGACTCACCAAGCCTTGGCAAGCAGAACCCACGAAGAACAAGGGACTTGCTTCTGGTGCAGACCAGGAAGGTCTGGGGTGCTTCTTCTTTGCAGAGAAGCGGGAGCCAGTCTGGAGGAGCCAAACCAGCGCAGAAGATTTCAGGGAGCGTCGTCACAGAGGCCACTAGCCAGCGGCAAGCAACCGGACAGATGCGGCAAGCAGGAAAATGCTGAAGGGCCCCACGCAGGACTCGTGGAGTGTGGGGGGCTAATCTTCGGTGCAGTTGGTGCTTGGGGTTGGGGCTTCTCAATCCCCGGTGCACAACTTCGAGGGTACCTCAGAAGCTGCGCTGTAAGTTAATAGCCACTTTTCCCAGGTAGCCGGTCCCACGTCGCTCGTCGCCTCCACGGATCTCAGCTCTGCTGCAGATGTGGATGAGGGTCGGAGAAGTCTGGAAGTCAAGGCTCTGGTCGGGCTCTGCAGTCGGTTCCTCGTAGAACGGTCGCAAAGCAAAGGGTAGTCTCTTGATGGTGCCTGTTTGCACAGGGTAGCCACTCCTTGGCCACAAGGGAGATTCTTCAGTCTTCTTCTTTTGTCGAATGTCGAAGGTCCAGAGTTTCTGTTCAGTTTTGCAGGTTCAGGATAATCTAAAGTCTTGAGGCCCAACTCCCACTCTTATACTAATCTGGGGGGCTGGGATACCTGCTAGGTCACGCCTTATGGGTGGGACCTGGGAGGGGGTGGTTACACCCACTTCCCTTTGTCCAGTTTCGCGCCAGAGCTGGGGCTGGAGTGCCCCAGCGCCGGTTTGAACTGGACTATGCAAGGAACACCTTGTGTGCCCCAGGCATGTCTCATTCCTTTCAGCCCACCCTGCCCCAATACACTAAAGGCTGTCTGGGGAGGTGCTAGCACCTCCCCAAGCAGGAAACCTATTGTCCAGGCCTCTGTAGGAAGGTGGATACCTGACTATGGTTACCCCCAAATTTTTGCCTAGTGTCTAGCTGGTTTTTCGACTTAGTTGGCCTGAGATCCTGCTATTCAGGATCTCAGCCTGGCTGTTCTCTCTTTAAAATGGACTCCATGTACCCTAGGTACATACCCAATTGGTTGGATCACCCTGTCAGCCCCTGTACCAGTGTACACTAGGTACCCAGGGCATTGGTGTACCCAAGGCCTGCCAAGGGCTGAAGCATGTATTATGCCACCCCAGGCTTGGCCTAACAATTTGACACAACTGGCTGATCACTCAGCTGGGGTAAGTTGGTGTAATCACCTCTTACTTAGGTGTAGTATACCTATACCTAACCTTAAATGGGACACCTGGTAACCTATAAGTCACTCCTATGGCAGGCCTTAACAATCCTGAAGGCAGAGTGCGTGGTTCCATGTGAGATGGTGCTCTGGCATGAGCTGAGCCTCTCTGCAGTGGTCGGAACAACTTCATTCTACTGTTTCCAGATATCGTCATACCATATACTCTTAAGTGCATTATGAACCTCGCGGTTAAATGCTGTCTTTGGTTTGGCTTTATCAAAACATGTCGAGTAAGGTGTCATACGAATTGGAATACTAACCCCTCGCCAATTCTGGCGACGGGGTTAGCATTCCACCCTTCTAGAGGGACACGACATGTACAGTGCCTGAAACCCGGGTAAAATCAGACATAGCCTCAGCTCCACAAAATGGATGCTGCCACCACAGACACAAGTCTGCCCTCCTGCTGCTGGGAGTCCTTCCAGCTTGGGAGGTGTGGACAAAGGGTTTCCTGCCAGGGGAGGTGCGTGCACCACCCTAGACAGGATTTTGTGTATTGGTCAGGTAGGGCTTGAAAGAAACCAGACATGCCTGTGGCTCACAAGGAGCCTCGGTGCATATGCCAGTTCAAACCGGTCCTGGGGCACACCAGTCCCGGGCCTGGGGCGAGCTGGACAAAGGATTGGGGGTGTAACCACCCCCCTTCCTGGTCCCACCCATAGGGAGGGACCTAGCAGGTAGTCCGGCCCCTAGAATCCGCTTAAAGGTAGGAGCTGTGTCCTAAGACTTCAGACATCCTGGAATCAACTTGAAACTAAGAAGAAGACGGGAACTTCGACATTCTGCTGCACAGAAGACTGAAGAAAATCTCCCCTGTGGTCAGGGAGTGACCACCTTGCTAACGCAAGCACCATCCAGCGCATCAACGTCTGCTTTGCCGCCGCCTCCCGCCGGAGCCCGAGCCCAGAGACTGACAAGACCTGGACCTCCAGAACTCTCACCGCCCGATCCACAGTCCCTGAAAAGAAGAGACCCGTGGAGGCACCGAGACACGTGGAGCCAGCCATCTTGGAACGACTACGACAAGCTGACAAGTGCAACAACCGAGGCTCCCTCCAAGTTGTGCTTTGGGTCCTGAGAAGCCCAACCCTCGAGCAGCATCTGCACCAAAGGTGAGCCCTCCAGCATCTCCACGATCTGCGTGGGGCCCTTCTGCATTTTGCCACTCGACGTGCCTAACCGGTTGCTGGCCCGCTGGCTAGTGGCCATCTTGGCGACGAAATCTACGACAAACACCGCTGGTCTGGTTGCTCCAGACTGGCCCTTGCTCCCCTCCAAAGGAGCAATCCCTCTGACCTTGCTGGTCAGAACCAACAGCTGATTTCCGAATCCTCCTGCAATTGCTTTTGCCAAGGCTTGTTTGCTTCGATCAAGTCGCCGACACCGCCGACAGCGAGAGCCTGCGTGGGACAGCTCGTGAGCCGACTCCTGGGCGTCGTCGACCTTCAGGGACCACGTGGCTGCGGAGACAAGCTACCCCTCATCACCTGTTTGCACCCGACATCGCCTGGTACCCACCTGGTGCCACGCTGGTCACTGGCTAGTGACTGTGAACACTGTCCCCTCTGCTTACAGGTCTTCAACATCTCCGATCCACTCTTGGATCCACTGCATCTCTCCCGGACCGACCGCCTGCAGCATCTTTGTCTTCAAGCTCCACGGAACAGATAGAAGAAACCCGACGCACTTTGAGGCCTATGCACCCGCTTCCTGTGGGTGAGGTAAAGCTGGTACTCCGGTGCCCAAGTGTAGTATTACATCTCTAGTGCCTGTGTTCCAAATCTTAAGTTCCTAGTCAACCCGGAAGATCTCCTTTGCAGTAACTTTGTACTTTTTACGCACCCATTGAAACCTATGGGAGCACGCGTGTGACTATTTGCTCTGCACACGCCACCCGTGGACCTCCTGGTCACTAACTGACGTTAGCTCCTTGTAGGCCCAGCGATTCTAGAGGCCCTAGGCCTTTTCCCTTTTCTGTTCGTGGTACTTATACCACTATTTTAGTATATGGTTTGAGTGGCCACCAGGGCCTATCCATATAACGTGCAACTTCTGTGTATTCTGTGATAATCTTGTTTGACGATTTGTGCTCCTGTGCTCATAAAGAGACTAGGGGTTACTTTGAGAAATAAATACATATATATTTTGAATATATATCTGTGTGGTGTCCTTTCATTGGTATAAAGGGGGGTTGCATTTGGTAAAACAGCTGGCTTAACACGCTTCACGAGTTTAGCCTCAAAGACTGCTTAGCCTACGCTACCACTAGGGCAGCTAGTCCAAAAAGGTTGACTTACAACCACACCATAAGGGTTGCTTGGCATGGTACAAGGTGATCACTTTAACTAGTGAGCATCATATACCAGGCCAACTTCTCACATTGGTGAGCAGCGGTTGGATTTGAGCTTGCTGTGTTTTACCATTGTAATCTCTTGGTTACCAATTGAAAGATCACATAGGTACCTGTAGGTACATATAAAACAAGATTAGATATACATAAGTTCTACTGAACTTAGTTGTTGTAGAGCAAAGGGAGTAGCACACCCTGACTACAACTACTAGATAGGTTTAGTAGGTAAACACAAGTGTAGGTAGATTGCAACACATCCACCCACACTTAAGAGCAATGGCTGGGGCAGAGGGGTCCACTGTACCCATCTCTGTTGAGAGTGACCCCCAGAGGGCAACATCCAGCTTTGCTACCCTTAATCAGAATGAGCTCAGGCATTTGGCAACTCTTAGAGGCCTTAAACAGCCCAAGAACCCAAACTCTGCTGAGCTCAGAGAGCTCTTACAGAATGATGAGAATCAGAGAGCACTCAAGAAAGCTTCCCAGTTAGCCCCCTTAGGGTCAGGAACAGGAGGCCCCCCTTCTGAAGATACTACAGAGGTACCCAGTTCCAATAGCCATCCCTTAGATGAGAACCATACTACAGGGGAGGAAAGTGGTGAGGATACAGAAAGTAGTGATGATGAAGGGAGAACTAGCCCAGTGCCAAGTATTATACTTGGCCCAGCTAAACTAAGACTATTGGGGACTGACAATGGGTTCACCCCATTGGATCTCCCCAGTGGACTTAACACAGGGCTTGGGAGGCAAAGGAATCGCTCAGGTGACTCCAATGCTTCTCATGGCTCTAGAGGCTCTCAAGGTCACTCCAGGAAAAGGATGACCACCCCTCAGAGGAGGGAACACGAGGCCAGAATGCAGGAAGCCCAGCTGAGGATCAGGAAGCAGGAGCTAGAAGTAGCCCTGATGGAAGAAAAACTGAGGAAGGCTAGGCAACCTAGAGAGAGTGGGTCTATACCCACTGGTGGCAGCATTGTCCCTAAGGACAAAGATAGGGTCTTTGATAATAGGAACCTGTCTAAGGTTGTGCCCCCCTACAAAAGTGGGGATGACATCCACAAATGGATAACTGCTCTTGAGAGAGCCTGCAAAGTACAGCAGGTTCCTGAAGACCAGTGGGCAGCAATCCTCTGGCTCTCCTTTGAAGGAAGAGGCAGAGACAGACTCCTCACTGTTAGAGAAGAGGATGTCAGAAACTACAGAGTCCTGAAGAGTGTTCTGGTTGATGGGTTAGGCTTAACCACTGAACAGTACAGGTTAATGTTCAGAGACACCCAAAAGACACAGACTCAGGACTGGTCTGAATATGTGGAATGTGCAACTAAGGCTTTGGAGGGTTGGTTGCTGGGAAGTAAGGTGTCTGATTATACAGGATTGTACAATTTGATGATGAGAGAGCAGATTTTAAGTAATTGTCAAAACCAGCTTCTCCATCAACACCTGGTAGACTCAGATTTGACCTCTCCCCAAGAATTGGGAAAGAGGGCAGATAAATGGGTCAGGACCAGGATCAGGCCTAAAAACCAGGGTGGTGACCAAAAGAAAGATACCACCAAGCCTCAAGAGAAGGGTGGGGATAAAGCAAAAGAGAAATCTTCCTCAGGGCCCCAAAACTCCACACAGGGTGGTGGGTCCCAAGCTCCCTCCTCTACCACAGCTAAAAAGCCTTACTGCCATGAGTGTAAAACTCCTGGGCATTGGAAAACTGACAGCAGTTGCCCAAGGGCTACAAACAAAACTGTTCCTCCAATTACTCCTGTCACACCACCTATTACTGTCAGCAGTAATCCCCCAGGTGGTGGGAGTGCCCCCAAAAATTTGGGGGGGTTTACTTGGGGAACACAGGGGGACCCTGGCTTAGCCAATTCCCCTGCAGCAGATACTCTTGTCTATGATGGTGGCATGGGGTTTGCCAACTTCACTGCCTGTCCCAACACTTTGGGTAGGTACAGACAGGAGCCCTACATCAATGGTACAAAAGCTGAGGCCTACAGAGACACTGGAGCTAGCATCACAATGGTGGCCCATTGGCTAGTTCCCTCTGAGCAGCTTTTGCCTGGTTTCTCCTACCAGGTGACCAACATTGATGGCAAACAGAACAGTCATCCCATGGCAGAGGTATGTCTCAGCTGGGGAGGTGTCACTGGCCCTAAAAGGGTGGCAGTGTCCCCAACCTTGCCTGTAGACTGCTTACTGGGGAATGACTTAGAACTCTCAGCTTGGGCTGGAGTTGAACAAGACACCCATTCTAAAATGGTAGGCCTTTCACAAAAGGGTAGTGGGGTTGTGCCATTCACAACCCCTGTCCAAATAGATTTCCTCCCTGGAAAGGTTGGAAGGGCAGTGGTAGCCACAGCCCAGGCACAGACAGACTTCCCTGTAGAGACTGGCAGAGCTGTGACAGTCACAGCTCAAACACAAACTGAGTGCCCCCCTGAAAAGGTTGGCAAGGCTGTAATGGTCTCAGCCTATACTCAGACTGACATAGGTGTAGTGAAGCCTGAAACTATGGATCACTCCACACAAACAGAGAGTAGTGGGGAGGAAGAAAAGTCTCCCTCTCCCCAGACATTAGGAAAAAGTCAGCCTCCTCAGGGAGCTGACCTCACCCCTTGTGAAGGAACTGCCCCAGAGGTAGCCAGGCCTGGCCTGGCAGAGCCTCTGATGTCAGTGGCCCCTTCCAAGGTGGGACCCAGTCTGGTGCAGGTAGCCTGCCTCTCTCTACCCTGCCTCAGTCAGCCCAGGGCTGCAGAGGTCAGGGAGGCCAGTGGACCCCAAGAGGGCCCCTGTCCACAAGAACCCCCCCATCAAAAGAATGAGGATTGCCTGGCTAGTAGCCCTAGTCAGGTGATGGGTAAAAACATTCCTGAGGGATCTCCTTTACAGGTAGTTAGGGACCTCCCCCAGAGGGATTCTGTTGGGTACAGGCAAACATGGGACCTTAGGGCCCCAGACCTGACCTGTCCCTCCAGTAAGCCCACAAAAGGGACCCAGCCTCCAGCTTTAGGTAGCCAGAGGCTGACCCTGAGAGCACAGTGCAACTCAGTTAAGGAAAGAAAGGCATCCATGGTGGAGGGGGATTGGAGGAAGGTGAGGCCTCACTTTGAGGACACTCACTTCAGTACTCCATCTCAACACCAGCCTTTTACTTTGCCAAGACACACCAAAGGTAGAGATTCCCTATGGTGGAGACCCTCTGATACCCTTAGGGTGAGGGATTGCTTAGTGGACCATGAGACAGGGGGTAACCATGCCAGTGCTGGTTCCTCCTTATATGGCCACTTGGGCAATATAGGCTTACCTGGTCAAGGTCAGCCTTATCTCCCTTCGTTTGGGGGGGGGTTGTGTAGGAAGGTGGATACCTGACTATGGTTACCCCCAAATTTTTGCCTAGTGTCTAGCTGGTTTTTCGACTTAGTTGGCCTGAGATCCTGCTATTCAGGATCTCAGCCTGGCTGTTCTCTCTTTAAAATGGACTCCATGTACCCTAGGTACATACCCAATTGGTTGGATCACCCTGTCAGCCCCTGTACCAGTGTACACTAGGTACCCAGGGCATTGGTGTACCCAAGGCCTGCCAAGGGCTGAAGCATGTATTATGCCACCCCAGGCTTGGCCTAACAATTTGACACAACTGGCTGATCACTCAGCTGGGGTAAGTTGGTGTAATCACCTCTTACTTAGGTGTAGTATACCTATACCTAACCTTAAATGGGACACCTGGTAACCTATAAGTCACTCCTATGGCAGGCCTTAACAATCCTGAAGGCAGAGTGCGTGGTTCCATGTGAGATGGTGCTCTGGCATGAGCTGAGCCTGTCTGCAGTGGTCGGAACAACTTCCTTCTACTGTTTCCAGATATCGTCATACCATATACTCTTAAGTGCATTATGAACCTCGCGGTTAAATGCTGTCTTTGGTTTGGCTTTATCAAAACATGTCGAGTAAGGTGTCATACGAATTGGAATACTAACCCCTCGCCAATTCTGGCGACGGGGTTAGCATTCCACCCTTCTAGAGGGACACGACATGTACAGTGCCTGAAACCCGGGTAAAATCAGACATAGCCTCAGCTCCACAAAATGGATGCTGCCACCACAGACACAAGTCTGCCCTCCTGCTGCTGGGAGTCCTTCCAGCTTGGGAGGTGTGGACAAAGGGTTTCCTGCCAGGGAGGTGCGTGCACCACCCTAGACAGGATTTTGTGTATTGGTCAGGTAGGGCTTGAAAGAAACCAGACATGCCTGTGGCTCACAAGGAGCCTCGGTGCATATGCCAGTTCAAACCGGTCCTGGGGCACACCAGTCCCGGGCCTGGGGTGAGCTGGACAAAGGATTGGGGGTGTAACCACCCCCCTTCCTGGTCCCACCCATAGGGAGGGACCTAGCAGGTAGTCCGGCCCCTAGAATCCGCTTAAAGGTAGGAGCTGTGTCCTAAGACTTCAGACATCCTGGAATCAACTTGAAACTAAGAAGAAGACGGGAACTTCGACATTCTGCTGCACAGAAGACTGAAGAAAATCTCCCCTGTGGTCAGGGAGTGACCACCTTGCTAACGCAAGCACCATCAGCGCATCAACGTCTGCTTTGCCGCCGCCTCCCGCCGGAGCCCGAGCCCAGAGACTGACAAGACCTGGACCTCCAGACCTCTCACCACCCGATCCACAGTCCCTGAAAAGAGGAGACCCGTGGAGGCACCGAGACACGTGGAGCCAGCCATCTTGGAACGACTACGACAAGCTGACAAGTGCAACAACCGAGGCTCCCTCCAAGTTGTGCTTTGGGTCCTGAGAAGCCCAACCCTCGAGCAGCATCTGCACCAAAGGTGAGCCCTCCAGCATCTCCACGATCTGCGTGGGGCCCTTCTGCATTTTGCCACTCGACGCGCCTAACCGGTTGCTGGCCCGCTGGCTAGTGGCCATCTTGGCGACGAAATCTACAACAAACACCGCTGGTCTGGTTGCTCCAGACTGGCCCTTGCTCCCCTCCAAAGGAGCAATCCCTCTGACCTTGCTGGTCAGAACCAACAGCTGATTTTCGAATCCTCCTGCAATTGCTTTTGCCAAGGCTTGTTTGCTTCGATCAAGTCGCCGACACCGCCGACAGCGAGAGCCTGCGTGGGACAGCTCGTGAGCCGACTCCTGGGCGTCGTCGACCTTCAGGGACCACGTGGCTGCGGAGACAAGCTACCCCTCATCACCTGTTTGCACCCGACATCGCCTGGTACCCACCTGGTGCCACGCTGGTCACTGGCTAGTGACTGTGAACACTGTCCCCTCTGCTTACAGGTCTTCAACATCTCCGATCCACTCTTGGATCCACTGCATCTCTCCCGGACCGACCGCCTGCAGCATCTTTGTCTTCAAGCTCCACGGAACAGATAGAAGAAACCCGACGCACTTTGAGGCCTATGCACCCGCTTCCTGTGGGTGAGGTAAAGCTGGTACTCTGGTGCCCAAGTGTAGTATTACATCTCTAGTGCCTGTGTTCCAAATCTTAAGTTCCTAGTCAACCCGGAAGATCTCCTTTGCAGTAACTTTGTACTTTTTACGCACCCATTGAAACGTATGGGAGCACGCGTGTGACTATTTGCTCTGCACACGCCACCCGTGGACCTCCTGGTCACTAACTGACGTTAGCTCCTTGTAGGCCCAGCGATTCTAGAGGCCCTAGGCCTTTTCCCTTTTCTGTTCGTGGTACTTATACCACTATTTTAGTATATGGTTTGAGTGGCCACCAGGGCCTATCCATATAACGTGCAACTTCTGTGTATTCTGTGATAATCTTGTTTGACGATTTGTGCTCCTGTGCTCATAAAGAGACTAGGGGTTACTTTGAGAAATAAATACATATATATTTTGAATATATATCTGTGTGGTGTCCTTTCATTGGTATAAAGGGGGGTTGCATTTGGTAAAACAGCTGGCTTAACACGCTTCACGAGTTTAGCCTCAAAGACTGCTTAGCCTACGCTACCACTAGCAGTACAAAAGGGGGTGGTGATGGACGGAGCATCAGAACCAATCAAACACTCACACCCAGTCAACAGATCTGGGTTTGATCCATCACCATTTTTTAGCCCACTCTGCCACCCCAGTTCAGACATGGCCATATGCAAATCAGTCTGACCCTGTGCCTCATGGGAACAGTCCAGCCCGAACTGCCAAGCCATGCCTTCTCTGGACCAGAAACAAGCTTCCTAGGACCGGTTTCTGGCATTTCAGCCGTCTTCAGCCAGGCTTGCTTGAATCCAGTGGCAAAGTGAGCAAGGGACTCACGTCTGAGCATACCCTGCCAACTTATGGCGAACAAAGCAGTACAAAAGGGGGTGGTGATGGACGGAGCATCAGAACCAATCAAACACTCACACCCAGTCAACAGATCTGGGTTTGATCCATCACCATTTTTTAGCCCACTCTGCCACCCCAGTTCAGACATGGCCATATGCAAATCAGTCTGACCCTGTGCCTCATGGGAACAGTCCAGCCCGAACTGCCAAGCCATGCCTTCTCTGGACCAGAAACAAGCTTCCTAGGACCGGTTTCTGGCATTTCAGCCGTCTTCAGCCAGGCTTGCTTGAATCCAGTGGCAAAGTGAGCAAGGGACTCACGTCTGAGCATACCCTGCCAACTTATGGCGAACAAAGCAGTACAAAAGGGGGTGGTGATGGACGGAGCATCAGAACCAATCAAACACTCACACCCAGTCAACAGATCTGGGTTTGATCCATCACCATTTTTTAGCCCACTCTGCCACCCCAGTTCAGACATGGCCATATGCAAATCAGTCTGACCCTGTGCCTCATGGGAACAGTCCAGCCCGAACTGCCAAGCCATGCCTTCTCTGGACCAGAAACAAGCTTCCTAGGACCGGTTTCTGGCATTTCAGCCGTCTTCAGCCAGGCTTGCTTGAATCCAGTGGCAAAGTGAGCAAGGGACTCACGTCTGAGCAAAAGAACGATGGATTTAACCCAGATCTCTTGACTGGGGGAGAATGTCTGCATTGTCAGCATTCCGTCCATCATTTGTTTGTTGTAACGCTTTTCGCCCTAAGTGGGATGGGTATTCCCAGACGTGGGACCCGTGCTCACTACGCCACTGGAGTCAAGCTATCCTGGCTGATGACGGCTGATAGCCAGAAACCGGTCCTAGGATGCTTGATTCCGGTCCAGGGAAGACATGGCTTGGCAGTTCGGGCTGGACTGTTCCCATGAGGCACAGGGTCAAGACTGATTTGCATATGGCCATGTCTGACCTGGGGTGGCGTAGTGGGCAAAAGAACGATGGATTTAACCCAGATCTCTTGACTGGGGGAGAATGTCTGCATTGTCAGCATTCCGTCCATCATTTGTTTGTTGTAACGCTTTTCGCCCTAAGTGGGATGGGTATTCCCAGACGTGGGACCCGTGCTCACTACGCCACTGGAGTCAAGCTATCCTGGCTGATGACGGCTGATAGCCAGAAACCGGTCCTAGGATGCTTGATTCCGGTCCAGGGAAGACATGGCTTGGCAGTTCGGGCTGGACTGTTCCCATGAGGCACAGGGTCAAGACTGATTTGCATATGGCCATGTCTGACCTGGGGTGGCGTAGTGGGCAAAAGAACGATGGATTTAACCCAGATCTCTTGACTGGGGGAGAATGTCTGCATTGTCAGCATTCCGTCCATCATTTGTTTGTTGTTACGCTACCACTAGGGCAGCTAGTCCGAAAAGGTTGACTTACAACCACACCATAAGGGTTGCTTGGCATGGTACAAGGTGATCACTTTAACTAGTGAGCATCATATACCAGGCCAACTTCTCACAGCCTCCCTGGCTGGGATCACTCCCAGCTGCAGGAGGTCAGACTTGTGTCGTGGCAGCAGCATCCATTTTGTGATGCTGAGGCTTTGGTCAGAGGCTAACAGTTGAAGTATGATTTTAACATGTCTTTCCCTCTAGAAGGGGGGGATAATATTCTCATGTCCAGAAATGGCATGGGGGTATTATTCCCTAGTGTTAGACACCTTACACGACATGTTTTGATAAATCCAAACCATAGTTACCATAACCGTCTAAGATTATAAGGCACTTTAAGAGTATATGGTAGGCTATATCATAGAACAGCTATAAGGACAAGGTTCCGAAAGCTGCAGACAGGCTCAGCTCATGCTAGAGCACCATCTCACATGTTACCATGCACTCTGCCTCCAGGATTGTCAAGGCCTGCCATAGGAGTGGCTGATAGGTACACATGTGTCTATATGTAAGTTAGGTATAGGAATACTACACCTAAGCAAGGGGTGATTACACGACCTTGCCCCAGCTGAGTGATCAGCCAGTTGTGTCAAAATGGAAGGCCAGGCCAGGGGTGGCACAATACATGCTGCAGCCCCTGGTAGGCCTAGGGTACACCTATGCCCTGGGTACCTAGGGTACACTGTACAGGGGCCAATAAGGTGATCCTATCCAATTGGGTTATGCACCTAAAGTACATAGTATTAATTTAGAGAGAGAACAGCTGGGCTGTGGGTCTGATTAGCAGGCCCACAGCCACATCTAAGTCGAAAACCAGTAAAGCAAAAGCAAAAAGTGGGGGTGAACATAGAAAGCAGACCCTACTCTCCTACACAACCCCCCCCCCAAACTTAGGGACATTAAACTAACCTTGACCAGTTGAGTCTTCATGTTCTAAGTGGAAATATCTGGAGAGTCCATCTGCATTGGCATGGTCAGTCCCAGGTCTATGTTCCACTGTGAAGTCCATCCCCTGTAGGGAAATGGACCACCTAAGAAGTTTGGGATTTTCACCCTTCATCTGATTTAGCCACAAGAGGGGCTTATGGTCGGTCTGAATCTTGAAGTGAGTGCCAAACAAGTATGGCCTCAGCTTCTTCAGGGCCCAAACCACAGCAAAGGCCTCCCTCTCAATAGCTGACCAACGTTTCTCTCTAGGGGTCAGCCTTCTACTTATAAAAGCAATGGGCTGGTCTTGACCATCTACATTCAGTTGTGAAAGAACAGCTCCCACACCTAACTCAGAAGCATCTGTCTGGACAATGAACTCTTTGGAGTAGTCTGGACTTTTCAGAATAGGTGCACTGCACATGGCCTGCTTCAGGTCATCAAATGCTTTTTGACAGCTTACTGTCCACTGAACTTCCTTTGGCATCTTCTTGGAGGTCAAGTCATTAAGTGGTGTCACTATGGACCCATAGTTCTTAACAAACTTTCTGTAGTACCCAGTCAGGCCCAAGAAAGCTCTGACCTGAGTCTGGGTAGTTGGAGGAGCCCAGTCCTTTATGGTCTGGATCTTGCTCTCCAGTGGTTGAACCTGACCCCCACCAACTAGGTGGCCCATGTATACAACCTTGCTCTGCCCTATCTGGCACTTAGTGGCCTTGATAGTGAGGCCTGCCTTTTGCAGGGCCTCTAAAACATTCCTCAGGTGGACCAGGTGATCCTCCCAGGTGGAGCTAAAGACAGCAATATCATCAAGATAAGCTGCACAATAATCATCCAACCCAGTAAGGACTTGATTCACCAGCCTTTGGAAAGTGGCAGGTGCATTCTTCAAACCAAAGGGCATTACCACAAATTGATAATGTCCTCCTGGGGTCGAGAAAGCAGTTTTGGCCTTTGCACTCTCAGCTAGTCTGATTTGCCAGTAGCCTGCTGTTAGGTCAAATGTGCTCAAAAACTTAGCAGCTGCCAGTCTGTCAATGAGCTCATCTGCCCTAGGTATTGGGTGGGCATCTGTCCTAGTGACAGCATTGAGACCTCTGTAATCCACGCAAAACCTCATCTCTCTATTACCATCTTGGGTGTGAGGTTTTGGCACAAGGACTACAGGACTAGCCCAAGGGCTCTCTGAAGGTTCAATGACTCCCAGCTCCAACATCTTTTGTACCTCAACTTTTATGCAGTCCCTGACATGGTCAGGTTGCCTGTAGATTTTACTCTTCACAGGCAGACTGTCACCAGTGTCCACCTCATGGGTGCACCAGTTTGTCTGACTTGGGGTCAGAGAGAACATATGTCTGTAGGCCTGCAGAACTTGTCTGCAGTCCTGTTGCTGATGGACAGTGAGGCTGTCAGAAAAGACCACACCATCAACTGAGCCATCATCAGGGTTCTGAGTCAACAGGTCTGGGAGAGGGTCACTCTCTTCCTCCTGCCCCTCATCTGTAGCCATGAGTAGCCCCATGTCTGCCCTGTCAACATATGCCTTCAATCTGTTGACATGAAGCACCCTGTGGGGGCTTCTGGGAGTCCCAAGGTCCACCAAGTAGGTGACTTCTCCCTTTTTCTCAACAATAGTGTGGGGTCCAGACCATTTGTCTTGGAGTGCTGCTGGGGCCACTGGCTCCAACACCCACACTTTCTGTCCTGGCTGGTAAACAGTCAGTACAGCCTTTTGGTCATGCCAAGCTTTTTGGAGTTCTTGGCTTGCCTCAAGGTTTTTAGAAGCCTTCTTCATATACTCTGCCATCCTGGAGCGGAGACCAAGTACATAATCCACTATGTCTAGTTTGGGTTGTCTGAGAGGTCTCTCCCATCCTTCCTTCACCAAACACAGGGGTCCTCTTACAGGATGCCCAAACAAAAGCTCAAAAGGGCTGTAGCCAACCCCCTTTTGTGGGACCTCTCTGTAAGCAAACAGAAGGCAGGGTAAAAGGATGTCCCATCTTCGCCTAAGCTTGTCTGGTAATCCTTTTATCATTCCCTTTAGGGTCTTGTTGAATCTCTCAACAAGCCCATTGCACTGTGGGTGATAGGGTGTGGTGAACTTATAGTTAACACCACACTCCTTCCACATTGCAGTCAAGTATCCTGACATAAAGTTGGCACCTCTGTCAGAAATGACCTCCTTTGGAAAGCCCACTCTGGAGAATACTCCAAGCAGGGCCCTTGCCACAACAGGAGCTGTTGTGGTCCTCAGGGGAATTGCTTCTGGGTACCTGGTGGCATAGTCCACTATCACCAGTATGAATCTGTGCCCAGATGCTGTTTGTGGGTCCATTGGTCCTACAATATCTATGCCCACTCTTTCAAAGGGGACCCCCACCACAGGTAGTGGTATGAGGGGGGCCTTTTTGGTGCCACCTGATTTGCCACTGGCTTGGCAGGTGACACAGGAGCGACAAAACTCCTTAGTATCTTCTGACATATGGGGCCAGTGAAAGTGAGGGACAAGCCTGTCCCAAGTCTTGTTCTGGCCTAAATGTCCTGCAAGGGGAATATCATGGGCCAAGGTTAGAAGGAAGCCTCTGAACTTCAGTGGTATGACCAACCTCCTGGATGCACCAGGCTTGGGGTCTCTAGCCTCTGAGTACAGTAGCCCTTCATCCCAATACACTCTATGGGTACCTTGAGCATTCCCTGCAGCCTCAGCAGCAGCCAGCTGTCTGAGGGGTTCAAGAGAGGGGCAGTCTAATTGAGCCTGCCTCAGATCTGCCCTGGAAGGTCCCCCTGTCCCAAGAAACTCAACCTGATCAGGTTCAAGTTCTTCTAGGACAGTTCCTTCAGGACTCTCAGAATCATCCTCCTGGGAGGGCTGATCCACCACCTGAGGCAGGGGGGAAGGCACAGCCTTAACCCTACTGCTCTTTCTCTTGGATTGTGACTGGTCCATAGTTTCAGGATCCAGCACTTGTTCAGTGTTGCACTTTTTGGCCTGTGACCTGGTCACAGCAAGGACATGTGCATCTATCCCCAGCATTTCTGCATGGGTCCTATACTCCACTTCAGACCAAACTGAAGTTTCAAGATCATTGCCCAGTAAACACTCTACAGGAAGGTCTGAACTAACAACAACTTTCTTGAGGCCAGTTACCCCTCCCCAGGAGAAGTTAACAATAGCCACACTATGGGAGGTAGTGGCATTGCTAGCGTTGGTCACTAGGTAATTCTCACCTAGTATGATCTGTCCAGGGTCCACAAAAGCAGGTGTCACCATTGTGACACTAGCTCCAGTGTCCCTGTAGGCCTGAGCCATTCTTTGGTTGATAAAAGGTGTCTGTCTGTACTTGCCCAGGTTACTGGGGCCTACAGTAGAGGACAAAGCTAAGTCCCCATCACAGATCAGGACAGCCTGAGTAGGCACTCTGACTAGGCCAGAATCCTCCTCAGTTCCCAGGGTTAACCCTACTACACCCTTTTGCTGGGAACCACCACTTACAGCTGAACTAGGGGGTACAGTTGCCTTAGGGGCAATGGTGGCTGGGGGCTTATCCTTTTTGGTGCACTCACTAAACCAATTTGAGGTGGACTTACAATAGTTGCACCATGGTTTCTTTTGGCCTTCTTTCTTCTTATCCTTTTTGGAACCACCCTCCCCCTGAGCCTTTTGGGGGCCTGGTGAAGACTTCTGGTCTTTTTGTTTCTGCTCATTACCCTTCTGGTCTGCCTTTTTCTGATCACCGCCCTGGTTCTGGTTTTTCTGCTTAACTCTAGTCCTGACCCATCTATCTGCCTTCTTTCCCAATTCTTGGGGAGAAGTCAGATCAGAATCAATCAGGTGTTGATGCAGTAGCTGGTTTTGACAGTTGTTAAGTATTTGTTCTCTCATGATCAAATTATACAATCCTGTATAGTCCTTAACCTTACTTCCCATTAGCCAGCCTTCCAGAGCCTTAGTGGCACAATCTACAAAGTCAGTCCAGTCCTGAGTCTGTGTCTTCTGGGTATCCCTGAACAACAACCTGTATTGTTCAGTGGTTAGGCCAAACCCATCAATCAGAGCACTCTTCAGGACAGTGTAATTATCTGCATCCTCATCACTAACTGTGAGGAGCTTGTCTCTTCCTTTCTCAGAGAAGGAGAGCCACAAGATAGCTGCCCACTGACTTTGGGGTACCTGCTGTACTTTGCAAGCTCTCTCCAAAGCAGTTATCCATTTGTGGATGTCATCCCCACACTTGTAGGGAGGGACAATCTTGCTCAGGTTTCTATTATCATAGTGCCTGTCTCTATCTCTAGGAATGTTGCTGCCACCAGTGGGTTCTAACCCACTTAACTTTTGTTCTCTAGCCAGAGCAAGCTTCTCTTTGGCAAGGGCAAGTTCTTCCCTCTGAATCCTCAGATTAGCCTCCCTCATTCTGGCTGCATGCTCCTTTCTCTCAGGTGAAGTCATTCCCCTGTGAGAGGAAGTATTAGAGATGTTAGAGACATGGGAGTGGATGGATTCCCTTGAAGGGGATCTGTCCCTCCTGCTTCTCTGTGAATGTCTACTTGTGGGTCTGTATGGGGGGATCCCATGCAAACTCCCATGTAAACTTAAGTTAGCCTGGCTAAGTCTCCTTACTTGGCTCTGGCTGTCTACCTCCCCATCTGAAGCCCCATCTGACTCCTCTGTGGTGGGTAGACCCTCCTCTGTGCCTAGGGCACCTTCCTGAGATGCCCTCTGAGCATCATACTCCTCTAGGAGTTGTCTTAACTGAAGGAGGGTAGGGTTTGCACCCTGTTTTATTCCTCTGGAGGTACACAACTGTCTCATCTCCTGGAATGTTAAGGTATCATATCTAGAGGGGGTCTTTTGCAGACCTGACCCTCCTGGGAGAGCATCTACTTGATCTACTCTCAGAGACATGATCTAGTGAGGGTGTGGTGTGTGCACCTACCTACACTAGTTGTATCTACTAAACCTTTCTAGTAGTTGTAGTCAGGGTGTGTTATTCCCTTCAACCTACAACTACAAAGTCCAGTAGGACTTAAGTATAATAATCTATGTTATATGTACCTAGACAATATCTGTGTGATCTTTCAATTTAGTATCTCAAGATTACAATGGTATTACAACAGCAAGCTCAGATCCCACCGCTGCCACGAATGTGAGAAGTTGGCCTGATGTATGATGTCACTAGTTATAGTGTACACCTTATATCAGTCCAAATACCCTTATGGTGATTGGTTTTAAAGTCAACCTTATAGACCAGCTATCCTAGTGGTAGCATGGACAAGAGCAGTCTTAGGCTAAACTCTGAATGGCATGTGAAGCCAGCTGTGATACCATATATAATCCCTTGAGTACCAAATGAAAGGACACCACAACAGATATATATATAAAATAAAGTGTATTTATTCTAAGCAAACCCTCAGCACTCTTTATGAGATTAGAGGTAAGTACAACACAGTCTTATTAATGCATACAGTAAGTCACACAGGTAAGTAATACAGTTAGGCCCTAGGGGCCACGCAAACCATATACTAAATAAGTGGTATAAGAACCACTGTCACGGAAATAGAATAGGCCTAGGCCTAGGGAATCGCTGGGGCTACACTACACTAGCGTTAGTTAGGAAGTGGGAGGCCCACGGGATTCGTGTGCAGAGTGGAAACACTCACGCGTAATGCGTAAAAGTCAATAGCAATGTTACAGTTTAGAAATAGATAGATTTAGGACACTTCCGGAGTAGCTAGGAAGTTGAGACTTGAAAACTAGACATTAGGATAGTCACTATCCTGATGAGCACCGGAGTACCCAAGTTACCTAGCCCACAGGCTGCGGGTGCATAGGGGTGAAGATGCGTCGTTTTCGTCGTCGACTCCTATGGGTGCCTGAAGAAAGATGCTGACAGGCAGTCAGTGGCGAGTGTCCGATGGATCCCAAGGCTGGGATCAAGAAGAGAAGAAACCTGCAAGCAGAAGGGACAGAGTCAAGGTCACTAGCCAGTGACCACGTGGAACCAGGAAGGAACCAGGCGATGTCGTGAAGAGTTGCAGGTGAAGGTGAAGCTTGTCGCTGCAGCCAGGAGGACCAGGAAGCGTCGAGGACGACCAGGACCAGGAGGCGAGCTGTCCCACGAAGGCTCTTGCTGTCGGCGGCGTCGAAGTTGGACTAGGACTCACCAAGCCTTGGCAAGCGGAACCCACGAAGAACAAGGGACTTGCTTCTGGTGCAGACCAGGAAGGTCTGGGGTGCTTCTTCTTTGCAGAGAAGCGGGAGCCAGTCTGGAGGAGCCAAACCAGCGCAGAAGATTTCAGGGAGCGTCGTCACAGAGGCCACTAGCCAGCGGCAAGCAACCGGACAGACGCGGCAAGCAGGAAAATGCTGAAGGGCCCCACGCAGGACTCGTGGAGTTTGGGGGGCTAATCTTCGGTGCAGTTGGTGCTTGGGGTTGGGGCTTCTCAATCCCCGGTGCACAACTTTGAGGGTACCTCAGAAGCTGCGCTGTAAGTTACTAGCCACTTTTCCCAGGTAGCCGGTCCCACGTCGCTCGTCGCCTCCACGGATCTCAGCTCTGCTGCAGATGTGGATGAGGGTCGGAGAAGTCTGGAAGTCAAGGCTCTGGTCGGGCTCTGCAGTCGGTTCCTCATAGAACGGTCGCAAAGCAAAGGGTAGTCTCTTGATGGTGCCTGTTTGCACAGGGTAGCCACTCCTTGGCCACAAGGGAGATTCTTCAGTCTTCTTCTTTCGTCGAATGTCGAAGGTCCAGAGTTTCTGTTCAGTTTTGCAGGTTCAGGATAATCTAAAGTCTTGAGGCCCAACTCCCACTCTTATACTAATCTGGGGGGCTGGGATACCTGCTAGGTCACGCCTTATGGGTGGGACCTGGGAGGGGGTGGTTACACCCACTTCCCTTTGTCCAGTTTCGCGCCAGAGCTGGGGCTGGAGTGCCCCAGCGCCGGTTTGAACTGGACTATGCAAGGAACACCTTGTGTGCCCCAGGCATGTCTCATTCCTTTCAGCCCACCCTGCCCCAATACACTAAAGGCTGTCTGGGGAGGTGCTAGCACCTCCCCAAGCAGGAAACCTATTGTCCAGGCCTCCCTGGCTGGGATCACTCCCAGCTGCAGGAGGTCAGACTTGTGTCGTGGCAGCAGCATCCATTTTGTGATGCTGAGGCTTTGGTCAGAGGCTAACAGTTGAAGTATGATTTTAACATGTCTTTCCCTCCAGAAGGGGGGGATAATATTCTCATGTCCAGAAATGGCATGGGGGTATTATTCCCTAGTGTTAGACACCTTACACGACATGTTTTGATAAAGCCAAACCATAGTTACCATAACCGTCTAAGATTATAAGGCACTTTAAGAGTATATGGTAGGCTATATCATAGAACAGCTATAAGGACAAGGTTCCGAAAGCTGCAGTCAGGCTCAGCTCATGCTAGAGCACCATCTCACATGTTACCATGCACTCTGCCTCCAGGATTGTCAAGGCCTGCCATAGGAGTGGCTGATAGGTACACATGTGTCTATATGTAAGTTAGGTATAGGAATACTACACCTAAGCAAGGGGTGATTACACGACCTTGCCCCAGCTGAGTGATCAGCCAGTTGTGTCAAAATGGAAGGCCAGGCCAGGGGTGGCACAATACATGCTGCAGCCCCTGGTAGGCCTAGGGTACACCTATGCCCTGGGTACCTAGGGTACACTGTACAGGGGCCAATAAGGTGATCCTATCCAATTGGGTTATGCACCTAAAGTACATAGTATTAATTTAGAGAGAGAACAGCTGGGCTGTGGGTCTGATTAGCAGGCCCACAGCCACATCTAAGTCGAAAACCAGTAAAGCAAAAGCAAAAAGTGGGGGTGAACATAGAAAGCAGACCCTACTCTCCTACAAGGTACCATTTTTCTCGTAGGACTTTGGGGAACGCGGGGTGGGTGGAAATTTGTGGATCCACGCAGATTCCAGAACTTTCCATCACAGAAATGTGGGGAAAATGTGTTTTTTTTGTCAATGTTTTACGTTTGTAAGGGATTCTGGATAACAGACCATGGTGGGAGGCAGTCAAGTCACCCCATCCTGGATTCCCCTGGGTGTCTAGTTTACAAAAATGTATAGGTTTGCTAGGTTTCCCTAGGTGCCGGCAGGGCTAGGGTTCAAAAACTACAGCTAGTCACTTTGCCAAAAAAGGGTCATTTTTCACTGCAAAATTGAGGTGTGACCACGTTGCGTTTTGCGCCGTTTCCTGTCGCGGGCACTATGCCGACCCGCACAAGTGAGGTACCATTTTTCTCGTAGGACTTTGGGGAATGCGGGGTGGGTGGAAATTTGTGGATCCACGCAGATTCCAGAACTTTCCATCACAGAAATGTGGGGAAAATGTTTTTTTTGTCAATATTTTACGTTTGCAAGGGATTCTGGGTAACAGACCATGGTGGGAGGCAGTCAAGTCACCCCATCCTGGATTCCCCTGGGTGTCTAGTTTTCAAAAATGTATAGGTTTGCTAGGTTTCCCTAGGTGCCGGCAGGGCTAGGGTTCAAAAACTACAGCTCGTCACTTTGCCAAAAAAGGGTCATTTTTCACCGCAAAATTGAAGTGTGACCACGTTGCGTTTTGCGCCGTTTCCTGTCGCGGGCACTAGGCCGACCCGCACAAGTGAGGTGCCATTTTTCTCGTAGGACTTTGGGGAACGCGGGGTGGGTGGAAATTTGTGGATCCACACAGATTCCAGAACTTTCCATCACAGAAATGTGGGGAAAATGTGTTTTTTTTGTCAATGTTTTACGTTTGCAAGGGATTCTGGATAACAGACCATGGTGGGAGGCAGTCAAGTCACCCCATCCTGGATTCCCCTGGGTGTCTAGTTTACAAAAATGTATAGGTTTGCTAGGTTTCCCTAGGTGCCGGCAGGGCTAGGGTTCAAAAACTACAGCTAGTCACTTTGCCAAAAAAGGGTCATTTTTCACTGCAAAATTGAGGTGTGACCACGTTGCGTTTTGCGCCGTTTCCTGTCGCGGGCACTATGCCGACCCGCACAAGTGAGGTACCATTTTTCTCGTAGGACTTTGGGGAATGCGGGGTGGGTGGAAATTTGTGGATCCACGCAGATTCCAGAACTTTCCATCACAGAAATGTGGGGAAATTTTTTTTTTTGTCAATATTTTACGTTTGCAAGGGATTCTGGGTAACAGACCATGGTGGGAGGCAGTCAAGTCACCCCATCCTGGATTCCCCTGGGTGTCTAGTTTTCAAAAATGTATAGGTTTGCTAGGTTTCCCTAGGTGCCGGCAGGGCTAGGGTTCAAAAACTACAGCTCGTCATTTTGCCAAAAAAGGGTCATTTTTCACTGCAAAATTGAGGTGTGACCACGTTGCGTTTTGCGCCGTTTCCTGTCGCGGGCACTATGCCGACCCGCACAAGTGAGGTACCATTTTTCTCGTAGGACATTGGGGAACGCGGGGTGGGTGGAAATTTGTGGATCCACGCAGATTCCAGAACTTTCCATCACAGAAATATGGGGAAAATGTGTTTTTTTTGTTAATTTTTTACGTTTGCAAGGGATTCTGGGTAACAGACCATGGTGGGAGGCAGTCAAGTCACCCCATCCTGGATTCCCCCGGGGTGTCTATTTTTCAAAAATGTATAGGTTTGCTAGGTTTCTGTAGGAGAGTAGGGTCTGCTATCCTATGGTCACCCCAAATTTTTGCTTTTTGCTTCACTGGTTTTTGACATATTGAGGCTGTGGGCCTGCCAATCAGACCCCCAGCCTGCTGTTCTCTCTACTAAATTAAAACTATGCACCCTAGGTGCATAACCCATTGGAAGTGGATCACCCTGTCAGCCCCTGTACCAGTGTACACTAGGTACCCAGGGCATTGGTGTACCCAAGGCCTGCCAAGGGCTGAAGCATGTATTATGCCACCCCAGGCTTGGCCTAACAATTTGACACAACTGGCTGATCACTCAGCTGGGGTAAGTTGGTGTAATCACCTCTTACTTAGGTGTAGTATACCTATACCTAACCTTAAATGGGACACCTGGTAACCTATAAGTCACTCCTATGGCAGGCCTTAACAATCCTGAAGGCAGAGTGCTTGGTTCCATGTGAGATGGTGCTCTGGCATGAGCTGAGCCTGTCTGCAGTGGTCGGAACAACTTCCTTCTACTGTTTCCAGATATCGTCATACCATATACTCTTAAGTGCATTATGAACCTCGCGGTTAAATGCTATCTTTGGTTTGGCTTTATCAAAACATGTCGAGTAAGGTGTCATACGAATTGGAATACTAACCCCTCGCCAATTCTGGCGACGGGGTTAGCATTCCACCCTTCTAGAGGGACACGACATGTACAGTACCTGAAACCCGGGTAAAATCAGACATAGCCTCAGCTCCACAAAATGGATGCTGCCACCACAGACACAAGTCTGCCCTCCTGCTGCTGGGAGTCCTTCCAGCTTGGGAGGTGTGGACAAAGGGTTTCCTGCCAGGGGAGGTGCATGCACCACCCCAGACAGGATTTTGTGTATTGGTCAGGTAGGGCTTGAAAGAAACCAGACATGCCTGTGGCTCACAAGGAGCCTCGGTGCATATGCCAGTTCAAACCGGTCCTGGGGCACACCAGTCCCGGGCCTGGGGCGAGCTGGACAAAGGATTGGGGGTGTAACCACCCCCCTTCCTGGTCCCACCCTTAGGGAGGGACCTAGCAGGTAGTCCGGCCCCTAGAATCCGCTTAAAGGTAGGAGCTGTGTCCTAAGACTTCAGACATCCTGGAATCAACTTGAAACTAAGAAGAAGACGGGAACTTCGACATTCTGCTGCACAGAAGACTGAAGGAAATCTCCCCTGTGGTCAGGGAGTGACCACCTTGCTAACGCAAGCACCATCCAGCGAATCAACGTCTGCTTTGCCGCCGCCTCCCGCCGGAGCCCGAGCCCAGAGACTGACAAGACCTGGACCTCCAGACCTCTCACCGCCCGATCCACAGTCCCTGAAAAGAGGAGACCCGTGGAGGCACCGAGACACGTGGAGCCAGCCATCTTGGAACGACTACGACAAGCTGACAAGTGCAACAACCGAGGCTCCCTTCAAGTTGTGCTTTGGGACCTGAGAAGCCCTACACCCGAGCAGCATCTGCACCAAAGGTGAGCCCTCCAGCATCTCCACGATCTGCGTGGGGCCCTTCTGCATTTTGCCACTCGACGCGCCTAACCGGTTGCTGGCCCGCTGGCTAGTAGCCATCTTGGCGACGAACTTCAAGAAATACACCGCTGGTCTGGTTGCTCCAGACTGGCCCTTGCTCCCCTCCAAAGGAGCAGTCCTTCTGACCTTGCTGGTCAGAACCATCAGCTTATTTCATCTCCTACAACAATTGCTTTTGCCAAGGCTTGTTTGCTTCGATCAAGTCGCCGACACCGCCGACAGCGAGAGCCTGCGTGGGACAGCTCGTGAACCGACTCCTGGACGTCGTCGACCTCCAGGGACCACGTGGCTGCAGAGACGAGCTACACCTTTCTTCCTGTTTGCACCCGACATTGCCTGGTACCCACCTGGTGCCACGCTGGTCACTGGCTAGTGACTGTGAACACTGTCCCCTCTGCTTACAGGTCTTCAACATCTCCGATCCACTCTTGGATCCACTGCATCTCTCCCGGACCGACCGCCTGCAGCATCTTTGTCTTCAGGCTCCACGGAACAGATAGAAGAAACCCGACGCACTTCGAGGCCTATGCACCCGCTTCCTGTGGGTGAGGTAAAGCTGGCACACCTGTGCCCAAGTGTAGTATTACATCTCTAGTGCCTGTGTTCCAAATCTTGAGTTCCTAGTCCATCCGGAAGATCCTCTTTGCAGTAACTTTGTACTTTTTACGCACCCATTGAAACCTATGGGGGCACGCGTGTGACTATTTGCTCTGCACATGCCACCCGTGGACCTCCTGGTCACTAACTGACGTTAGCTCCTTGTAGGCCCAGCGATTCTAGAGGCCCTAGGCCTTTTCCCTTTTCTGTTCGTGGTACTTATACCACTATTTTAGTATATGGTTCGAGCGGCCACCAGGGCCTATCCATATAAAGTGCAACTTCTGTGTATTCTACTGTAATCTTGTTTGACGATTTGTGCTCCTGTGCTCATAAAGAGACTAGGGGTTACTTTGAGAAATAAATACATATATATTTTGAATATATATCTGTGTGGTGTCCTTTCATTGGTATAAAAGGGGGTTACATTTGGTAAAACAGCTGGCTTAACACGCTTCACGAGTTTAGCCTCAAAGACTGCTTAGCCTACGCTACCACTAGGGCAGCTAGTCCGAAAAGGTTGACTTACAACCACACCATAAGGGTTGCTTGGCATGGTACAAGGTGATCACTTTAACTAGTGAGCATCATATACCAGGCCAACTTCTCACATTGGTGAGCAGCGGTTGGATTTGAGCTTGCTGTGTTTTACCATTGTAATCTCTTGGTTACCAATTGAAAGATCACATAGGTACCTGTAGGTACATATAAAACAAGATTAGATATACATAAGTTCTACTGAACTTAGTTGTTGTAGAGCAAAGGGAGTAGCACACCCTGACTACAACTACTAGATAGGTTTAGTAGGTAAACCCAAGTGTAGGTAGATTGCAACACATCCACCCACACTTAAGAGCAATGGCCGGGGCAGAGGGGTCCACTGTACCCATCTCTGTTGAGAGTGACCCCCAGAGGGCACCATCCAGCTTTGCTACCCTTAACCAGAATGAGCTCAGGCATTTGGCAACTCTTAGAGGCCTTAAACAGCCCAAGAACCCTACCTCTGCTGAGCTCAAAGAACTCTTACAAAATGATGAGAATCAGAGAGAACTCAAGAAAGCTTCCCAGTTAGCCCCCTTAGGGTCAGGAACAGGAGGCCCCCCTTCTGAAGATGCTTCAGAGGTACCCAGTTCCAATAGCCATCCCTTAGATGAGAATCATACTACAGGGGAGGAAAGTGGTGAGGATACAGAAAGTAGTGATGATGAAGGGAGAACTAGCCCAGTGCCAAGTGTTATACTTGGCCCAGCTAAACTAAGGCTATTGGGGATTGACAGTGGGTTTACCCCATTGGATCTCCCCAGTGGACTTAACACAGGGCTTGGGAGGCAAAGGAATCGCTCAGGTGACTCCAATGCTTCTCATGGCTCTAGAGGCTCTCAAGGTCACACCAGTAAGAGGATGACCACCCCTCAGAGGAGGGAACATGAGGCCAGAATGCAGGAAGCCCAGCTGAGGATCAGGAAGCAGGAGCTAGAAGTAGCCCTGATGGAAGAAAAACTGAACAAGGCTAGGCAACCTAGAGAGAGTGGGTCTATACCCACTGGTGGCAGCATTGTCCCTAAGGACAAAGATAGGGTCTTTGATAATAGGAACCTGTCTAAGGTTGTGCCCCCCTACAAAAGTGGGGATGACATCCACAAATGGATAACTGCTCTTGAGAGAGCCTGCAAAGTACAGCAGGTTCCTGAAGACCAGTGGGCAGCAATCCTCTGGCTCTCCTTTGAAGGAAGAGGCAGAGACAGACTCCTCACTGTTAGAGAAGAGGATGTCAGAAATTACAGAGTCCTGAAGAGTGTTCTGGTAGATGGGTTAGGCTTAACCACTGAACAGTACAGGTTAATGTTCAGAGACACCCAAAAGACACAGACTCAGGACTGGTCTGAATATGTTGAATGTGCCACTAAGGCTTTGGAGGGTTGGTTGCTGGGAAGTAAGGTATCTGATTTTACAGGATTGTATAATTTGATGATGAGAGAACAGATTTTAAATAACTGTCAAAACCAGCAACTGCATCAACACTTGGTTGACTCTGATCTGACCTCTCCCCAAGAATTGGGAAAGAAGGCAGACAAATGGGTCAGAACCAGGGTTAAGCAAAAGAACCAGAACCAGGGCCAAGGGGGTGATCAGAAGAAAACGGACCAGAAGGGTGGAGATCAGAAATCTAAAGACCAGAAGTCTTCAACAGGGCCCCAAACTACTGCTAAGGAGGGTGGGTCCCAACAACAGTCCAAAAAGAAGAAAGAAGGTCAAAAGAAACCCTGGTGCAATCATTGCAAAAATACAACTCACTGGACTAGTGATTGCAAAAAGGGTGGAGCCCCCAACACTGTTGCCCCTAAGGCACCTGCTCCCAGTACTACTGTTAGCAGTGTTGGTCCCCAGAAAAAAGGGTGTAGTGGGAATCACTATGGGAACTGAAGGAGATTCTGACTTAGACAGAACCCTGACACAGGCAGTCTTGATCTGTGATGGGGACATTGATTTGTCCCTGACTGTGAGCCCCAGTAACCTGGGCAAGTACAGACAGACTCCTTTAATTAATGAAAAAGTGGCTCAAGCCTACAGGGACACATGTGCCAGTGTCACTATGGTGACACCAGGCTTTGTGGACCCTGGACAGTACATACCAGGTGAGAACTACCTGGTGACCAATGCCAGCAATGCCACTACTTCACATAGTGTGGCAGTTGTTAACTTCTCATGGGGAGGGGTAACTGGCCTCAAAAGGGTTGTGGTTAGTGCAGACCTCCCAGTAGAATGTTTGTTGGGCAATGACCTAGAGAGTTCTCTATGGTCAGAAGTGGAGTACAGGACTCATGCAGAGATGTTAGGTATATCATCACATGTCCTTGCTGTGACCAGGTCACAGGCCAAAAAGTGCCTCACTGAACCTCAGGTCTTGGATCCTGGAACAATGGACCAAGCACCTACCAAGAAGAAGAACAGGAGGGTCAAGGCTGTGCCTTCCCCCCTGCCTCAGAGTGATGATCAGCCTTCCCAGGAAGCTGATCTAGAGGACCCTGAAGGAACTGTCCCTGAAGAGCTTGAACCTGATCAGGTTGAGTTTCTGGGGACAGGGAGACCTTCAAGGGCTGACTTGAGGCAGGCTCAGTTATCCTGTCCCTCTCTTGAACCCCTCAGACAGCTGGCTGCTGCTGAGGCTGCTGGGAATGCTCAAGGTACCCATAAAGTGTATTGGGATGAAGGGCTCCTTTATTCAGAGGGTAGAGACCCCAAGCCTGGTGCTACCAGGAGGTTGGTTATACCTCTGCAATTTAGGGGCTTCCTTCTCACCTTGGCCCATGACATTCCTTTAGCAGGACACTTAGGCCAGAATAAGACTTGGGACAGGCTTGTCCCTCACTTTCACTGGCCTCACATGAATGAAGATACAAAGGAGTTTTGTCGCTCCTGTGTTACCTGCCAAGCCAGTGGCAAATCAGGTGGCACAACAAAGGCCCCCCTAATACCACTACCTGTGGTGGGGGTCCCCTTTGAAAGAGTGGGAATAGACATAGTGGGTCCCATGGATCCTCCCACTGCATCTGGGCACAGATTTATACTGGTGGTAGTGGATCATGCCACCAGGTATCCAGAGGCAATTCCCCTTAGGACCACTACAGCTCCTGTTGTGGCCAGGGCCCTGCTGGGAGTATTCTCCAGAGTGGGGTTTCCTAAGGAGGTAGTATCTGACAGAGGTACCAACTTTATGTCAGGATACTTGACAGCTATGTGGAAGGAATGTGGTGTCAACTACAAGTTCACCACCCCTCATCACCCACAATGCAATGGGCTTGTTGAGAGATTCAACAAGACCCTAAAGGGTATGATCAAAGGATTACCTGAAAAGCTCAGGCGAAGATGGGACATCCTTCTACCCTGCCTTCTGTTTGCTTACAAAGAGGTCCCACAAAAAGGAGTTGGCTACAGCCCCTTTGAGTTGTTGTTTGGGCACCCTGTGAGAGGCCCACTGTGTTTGGTGAAGGAAGGATGGGAGTTACCTCTCAAAAAGCCTAAGCTAGACATAGTGGACTATGTACTTGGTCTCCGCTCCAGGATGGCTGAGTATATGGAGAAGGCATCCAAAAACCTTGAGGCAAGCCAGGCCTTACAGAAAGCTTGGCATGACCAAAAGGCTGTCTTGGTTGAGTTTCAGCCAGGACAGAAGGTATGGGTGTTGGAGCCAGTGGCCCCAGCAGCACTCCAAGACAAATGGTCTGGACCCCATACAATCCTGGAAAAGAAGGGAGAGGTCACCTACTTGGTCGACCTAGGAACTCCCAGGAGTCCCCACAGGGTACTCCATGTTAACAGGCTTAAAGCATATGTTGACAGGGCAGACATGGGCTTGCTCATGGCTACAGATGAGGGACAGGAGGAAGAGAGTGACCCTCTCCCAGACCTGTTGTCTCAGAACCCTGAAGATGGCTCAGTTGAAGGAGTGACCCTTGGAGGCAACCTCACTGCCCATCAGCAGACTGAATGTAGACAGGTTCTACAATCATTTTCACATATGTTTTCCTTGATACCTAGTCAAACTGACTGGTGTACCCATGTGGTGGACACTGGTGACAGTCTGCCTGTAAAGAACAAGCTTTACAGACAACCTGACCACGTCAGGGACTGTATAAAGGCTGAGGTACATAAAATGCTGGAATTAGGTGTCATTGAACCCTCAGAGAGCCCCTGGGCTAGCCCAGTGGTTCTGGTCCCCAAACCTCACACCAAAGATGGCAAGAGAGAGATGAGGTTCTGTGTGGACTACAGGGGTCTCAATGCTGTCACCAGGACAGATGCACACCCTATTCCAAGGGCAGATGAGCTCATAGACAAACTAGCTTCTGCAAAGTTTTTGAGCACATTTGACTTAACAGCTGGCTATTGGCAAGTCAGATTAGCTGAGGAGTCTAAGGCCAAAACAGCATTCTCAACCCCAGGTGGGCACTACCAGTTTGTGGTGATGCCCTTTGGTCTGAAGAATGCACCTGCCACCTTCCAAAGGCTGGTGAACCAAGTCCTTACTGGGTTGGATGACTTTTGCGCAGCATATCTGGATGACATTGCTGTCTTTAGCTCCACCTGGGAGGATCACCTGATCCACCTGAAGAAGGCTCTTGAGGCTCTGCAAAGGGCAGGCCTCACTATCAAGGCTACTAAGTGCCAGATAGGGCAGAGTAAGGTTGTATATTTGGGCCACCTTGTAGGTGGAGGCCAAGTTCAACCACTGGAGAGTAAGATACAATCCATCAAGGACTGGTCCCCTCCAACCACCCAGACTCAAGTTCGAGCTTTCTTGGGCTTGACTGGGTACTACAGGAAGTTTGTTAAGAACTATGGGTCCATTGTGACTCCTCTTAATGACCTGACATCCAAGAAGATGCCCAAAAAGGTTCAGTGGACAGTAAGCTGTCAAAAGGCATTTGATGACCTGAAGGAGGCCATGTGCTCTGCACCTATCCTGAAAAGTCCTGACTATTCCAAAGAGTTTATTGTCCAAACAGATGCTTCTGAGTTGGGTGTGGGAGCTGTGCTGTCACAACTTAATGTAGATGGTCAAGACCAACCCATTGCTTTTATTAGCAGAAGGTTGACCCCCAGAGAGAAGAATTGGTCAGCTATTGAGAGGGAGGCCTTTGCTGTGGTGTGGGCCCTGAAGAAGCTGAGGCCATACTTGTTTGGCACTCACTTCAAGATTCAGACCGACCATAAGCCCCTCTTGTGGCTAAATCAGATGAAGGGTGAAAACCCCAAACTGCTTAGGTGGTCCATTTCCCTACAGGGGATGGACTTTACAGTGGAGCACCGGCCAGGTACTGACCATGGGAATGCAGATGGTCTCTCCAGGTACTTCCACTTAGGACATGAAGACGAGACTGGTCAAGGCTAGTTTGATGTCCCAGCGTTTGGGGGGGGGGTTGTGTAGGAGAGTAGGGTCTGCTATCCTATGGTCACCCCAAATTTTTGCTTTTTGCTTCACTGGTTTTTGACATATTGAGGCTGTGGGCCTGCCAATCAGACCCCCAGCCTGCTGTTCTCTCTACTAAATTAAAACTATGCACCCTAGGTGCATAACCCATTGGAAGTGGATCACCCTGTCAGCCCCTGTACCAGTGTACACTAGGTACCCAGGGCATTGGTGTACCCAAGGCCTGCCAAGGGCTGAAGCATGTATTATGCCACCCCAGGCTTGGCCTAACAATTTGACACAACTGGCTGATCACTCAGCTGGGGTAAGTTGGTGTAATCACCTCTTACTTAGGTGTAGTATACCTATACCTAACCTTAAATGGGACACCTGGTAACCTATAAGTCACTCCTATGGCAGGCCTTAACAATCCTGAAGGCAGAGTGCTTGGTTCCATGTGAGATGGTGCTCTGGCATGAGCTGAGCCTGTCTGCAGTGGTCGGAACAACTTCCTTCTACTGTTTCCAGATATCGTCATACCATATACTCTTAAGTGCATTATGAACCTCGCGGTTAAATGCTATCTTTGGTTTGGCTTTATCAAAACATGTCGAGTAAGGTGTCATACGAATTGGAATACTAACCCCTCGCCAATTCTGGCGACGGGGTTAGCATTCCACCCTTCTAGAGGGACACGACATGTACAGTACCTGAAACCCGGGTAAAATCAGACATAGCCTCAGCTCCACAAAATGGATGCTGCCACCACAGACACAAGTCTGCCCTCCTGCTGCTGGGAGTCCTTCCAGCTTGGGAGGTGTGGACAAAGGGTTTCCTGCCAGGGGAGGTGCATGCACCACCCCAGACAGGATTTTGTGTATTGGTCAGGTAGGGCTTGAAAGAAACCAGACATGCCTGTGGCTCACAAGGAGCCTCGGTGCATATGCCAGTTCAAACCGGTCCTGGGGCACACCAGTCCCGGGCCTGGGGCGAGCTGGACAAAGGATTGGGGGTGTAACCACCCCCCTTCCTGGTCCCACCCTTAGGGAGGGACCTAGCAGGTAGTCCGGCCCCTAGAATCCGCTTAAAGGTAGGAGCTGTGTCCTAAGACTTCAGACATCCTGGAATCAACTTGAAACTAAGAAGAAGACGGGAACTTCGACATTCTGCTGCACAGAAGACTGAAGGAAATCTCCCCTGTGGTCAGGGAGTGACCACCTTGCTAACGCAAGCACCATCCAGCGAATCAACGTCTGCTTTGCCGCCACCTCCCGCCGGAGCCCGAGCCCAGAGACTGACAAGACCTGGACCTCCAGACCTCTCACCGCCCGATCCACAGTCCCTGAAAAGAGGAGACCCGTGGAGGCACCGAGACACGTGGAGCCAGCCATCTTGGAACGACTACGACAAGCTGACAAGTGCAACAACCGAGGCTCCCTCCAAGTTGTGCTTTGGGATCTGAGAAGCCCAACACCCGAGCAGCATCTGCACCAAAGGTGAGCCCTCCAGCATCTCCACGATCTGCGTGGGGCCCTTCTGCATTTTGCCACTCGACGCGCCTAACCGGTTGCTGGCCCGCTGGCTAGTAGCCATCTTGGCGACGAACTTCAAGAAATACACCGCTGGTCTGGTTGCTCCAGACTGGCTCTTGCTCCCCTCCAAAGGAGCAGTCCTTCTGACCTTGCTGGTCAGAGCCATCAGCTTATTTCATCTCCTACAACAATTGCTTTTGCCAAGGCTTGTTTGCTTCGATCAAGTCGCCGACACCGCCGACAGCGAGAGACTGCGTGGGACAGCTCGTGAACCGAATCCTGGACGTCGTCGACCTCCAGGGACCACGTGGCTGCAGAGACGAGCTACACCTTTCTTCCTGTTTGCACCCGACATTGCCTGGTACCCACCTGGTGCCACGCTGGTCACTGGCTAGTGACTGTGAACACTGTCCCCTCTGCTTAGAGGTCTTCAACATCTCCGATCCACTCTTGGATCCACTGCATCTCTCCCGGACCGACCGCCTGCAGCATCTTTGTCTTCAGGCTCCACGGAACAGATAGAAGAAACCCGACGCACTTCGAGGCCTATGCACCCGCTTCCTGTGGGTGAGGTAAAGCTGGCACACCTGTGCCCAAGTGTAGTATTACATCTCTAGTGCCTGTGTTCCAAATCTTGAGTTCCTAGTCCATCCGGAAGATCCTCTTTGCAGTAACTTTGTACTTTTTACGCACCCATTGAAACCTATGGGGGCACGCGTGTGACTATTTGCTCTGCACACGCCACCCGTGGACCTCCTGGTCACTAACTGACGTTAGCTCCTTGTAGGCCCAGCGATTCTAGAGGCCCTAGGCCTTTTCCCTTTTCTGTTCGTGGTACTTATACCACTATTTTAGTATATGGTTCGAGCGGCCACCAGGGCCTATCCATATAAAGTGCAACTTCTGTGTATTCTACTGTAATCTTGTTTGACGATTTGTGCTCCTGTGCTCATAAAGAGACTAGGGGTTACTTTGAGAAATAAATACATATATATTTTGAATATATATCTGTGTGGTGTCCTTTCATTGGTATAAAAGGGGGTTACATTTGGTAAAATAGCTGGCTTAACACGCTTCACGAGTTTAGCCTCAAAGACTGCTTAGCCTACGCTACCACTAGGGCAGCTAGTCCGAAAAGGTTGACTTACAACCACACCATAAGGGTTGCTTGGCATGGTACAAGGTGATCACTTTAACTAGTGAGCATCATATACCAGGCCAACTTCTCACAGTTTCCCTAGGTGCCGGCAGGGCTAGGGTTAAAAAACTACAGCTAGTCACTTTGCCAAAAAAGGGTCATTTTTCACTGCAAAATTGAGGTGTGACCACGTTGCGTTTTGCGCCGTTTCCTGTCGCGGGCACTATGCCGACCCGCACAAGTGAGGTACCATTTTTCTTTTAGGACTTTGGGGAACGCGGGGTGCGTGGAAATTTGTGGATCCACGCAGATTCCAGAACTTTCCATCACAGAAATGTGGGGAAAATGTGTTTTTTTTGTCAATTGTTTACGTTTGCAAGGGATTCTGGGTAACAGACCATGGTGGGAGGCAGTCAAGTCACCCCATCCTGGATTCCCCTGGGTGTCTAGTTTTCAAAAATGTATAGGTTTGCTAGGTTTCCCTAGGTGCCGGCAGGGCTAGGGTTCAAAAACTACAGCTCGTCACTTTGCCAAAAAAGGGTCATTTTTCACTGCAAAATTGAGGTGTGACCATGTTGCGTTCTGCGCCGTTTCCTGTCGCGGGCACTATGCCGACCCGCACAAGTGAGGTACCATTTTTCTCGTAGGACTTTGGGGAACGCGGGGTGGGTGGAAATTTGTGGATCCACGCAGATTCCAGAACTTTCCATCACAGAAATGTGGGGAAAATGTTTTTTTTGTCAATATTTTACATTGAGCAAGGGATTCTGGGTAACAGACCATGGTGGGAGGCAGTCAAGTCACCCCATCCTGGATTCCCCTGGGTGTCTAGTTTTCAAAAATGTATAGGTTTGCTAGGTTTCCCTAGGTGCCGGCAGGGCTAGGGTTCAAAAACTACAGCTCGTCACTTTGCCAAAAAAGGGTCATTTTTCACCGCAAAATTGAAGTGTGACCACGTTGCGTTTTGCGCCGTTTCCTGTCGCGGGCACTAGGCCGACCCGCACAAGTGAGGTACCATTTTTCTCGTAGGACTTTGGGGAACGCGGGGTGGGTGGAAATTTGTGGATCCACGCAGATTCCAGAACTTTCCATCACAGAAATGTGGGGAAAATGTGTTTTTTTTGTCAATGTTTTACGTTTGCAAGGGATTCTGGATAACAGACCATGGTGGGAGGTAGTCAAGTCACCCCATCCTGGATTCCCCTGGGTGTCTAGTTTACAAAAATGTATAGGTTTGCTAGGTTTCCCTAGGTGCCGGCAGGGCTAGGGTTCAAAAACTACAGCTAGTCACTTTGCCAAAAAAGGGTCATTTTTCACTGCAAAATTGAGGTGTGACCACGTTGCGTTTTGCGCCGTTTCCTGTCGCGGGCACTATGCCGACCCGCACAAGTGAGGTACCATTTTTCTCGTAGGACTTTGGGGAACGCGGGGTGGGTGGAAATTTGTGGATCCACGCAGATTCCAGAACTTTCCATCACAGAAATGTGGGGAAAATGTTTTTTTTGTCAATATTTCTTGTTTGCAAGGGATTCTGGGTAACAGACCATGGTGGGAGGCAGTCAAGTCACCCCATCCTGGATTCCCCTGGGTGTCTAGTTTTCAAAAATGTATAGGTTTGCTAGGTTTCCCTAGGTGCCGGCAGGGCTAGGGTTCAAAAACTACAGCTCGTCATTTTGCCAAAAAAGGGTCATTTTTCACTGCAAAATTGAGGTGTGACCACGTTGCGTTTTGCGCCGTTTCCTGTCGCGGGCACTATGCCGACCCGCACAAGTGAGGTACCATTTTTCTCGTAGGACATTGGGGAACGCGGGGTGGGTGGAAATTTGTGGATCCACGCAGATTCCAGAACTTTCCATCACAGAAATATGGGGAAAATGTGTTTTTTTTGGTAATTTTTTACGTTTGCAAGGGATTCTGGGTAACAGACCATGGTGGGAGGCAGTCAAGTCACCCCATCCTGGATTCCCCCGGGGTGTCTAGTTTTCAAAAATGTATAGGTTTGCTAGGTTTCCCTAGGTGCCGGCAGGGCTAGGGTTCAAAAACTACAGCTAGTCACTTTGCCAAAAAAGGGTCATTTTTCACTGCAAAATTGAGGTGTGACCACGTTGCGTTTTGCGCCGTTTCCTGTCGCGGGCACTATGCCGACCCGCACAAGTGAGGTACCATTTTTCTTGTAGGACTTTGGGGAACGCGGGGTGCGTGGAAATTTGTGGATCCACGCAGATTCCAGAACTTTCCATCACAGAAATGTGGGGAAAATGTGGTTTTTTTGTCAATTGTTTACGTTTGCAAGGGATTCTGGGTAACAGACCATGGTGGGAGGCAGTCAAGTCACCATATCCTGGATTCCCCTGGGTGTCTAGTTTTCAAAAATGTATAGGTTTGCTAGGTTTCCCTAGGTGCCGGCAGGGCTAGGGTTCAAAAACTACAGCTCGTCACTTTGCCAAAAAAGGGTCATTTTTCACTGCAAAATTGAGGTGTGACCATGTTGCGTTTTGCGCCGTTTCCTGTCGCGGGCACTATGCCGACCCGCACAAGTGAGGTACCATTTTTCTCGTAGGACTTTGGGGAACGCGGGGTGGGTGGAAATTTGTGGATCCACGCAGATTCCAGAACTTTCCATCACAGAAATGTGGGGAAAATGTTTTTTTTGTCAATATTTTACGTTTGCAAGGGATGCTGGGTAACAGACCATGGTGGGAGGCAGTCAAGTCACCCCATCCTGGATTCCCCTGGGTGTCTAGTTTTCAAAAATATATAGGTTTGCTAGGTTTCCCTAGGTGCCGGCAGGGCTAGGGTTCAAAAACGACAGCTCGTCATTTTGCCAAAAAAGGGTCATTTTTCCCTGCAAAATTGAGGTGTGACCACGTTGCGTTTTGCGCCGTTTCCTGTCGCGGGCACTATGCCGACCCACACAAGTGAGGTACCATTTTTCTCGTAGGACATTGGGGAATGCTGGGTGGGTGGAAATTAGTGGATCCACGCAGATTCCAGAACTTTCCATCACAGAAATATGGGGAAAATGTGTTTTTTTTGTCAATTTTTTAGGTTTGCAAGGGATTCTGGGTAACAGACCATGGTGGGAGGCAGTCAAGTCACCCCATCCTGGATTCCCCTGGGTGTCTAGTTTTTAAAAATGTATAGGTTTGCTAGGTTTCCCTAGGTGCCTGCAGGGCTAGAGTTCAAAACCTACAGCTCATCACTTTGCCAAAAAAGGGTCATTTTTCACTGCAAAATTGAGGTGTGACCACGTTGCGTTTTGCGCCGTTTCCTGTCGCGGGCACTAGGCCGACCCGCACAAGTGAGGTACCATTTTTCTCGTAGGACTTTGGGGATCGCGGGGTGGGTGGAAATTTGTAGATCCACGCAGATTCCAGAACTTTCCATCACAGAAATGTGGGGAAAATGTGTTTTTTTTGTCAATTATTTACGTTTGCAAGGGATTCTGGGTAACAGACCATGGTGGGAGGCAGTCAAGTCACCCCATCCTGGATTCCCCTGGGTGTCTAGTTTACAAAAATGTATAGGTTTGCTAGGTTTCCTGTAGGAGAGTAGGGTCTGCTATCCTATGGTCACCCCAAATTTTTGCTTTTTGCTTCACTGGTTTTTTACATATTGAGGCTGTGGGCCTGCCAATCAGACCCCCAGCCTGCTGTTCTCTCTACCAAATTAAAACTATGCACCCTAGGTGCATAACCAATTGGAAGTGGATCACCCTGTCAGCCCCTGTACCAGTGTACACTAGGTACCCAGGGCATTGGTGTACCCAAGGCCTGCCAAGGGCTGAAGCATGTATTATGCCACCCCAGGCTTGGCCTAACAATTTGACACAACTGGCTGATCACTCAGCTGGGGTAAGTTGGTGTAATCACCTCTTACTTAGGTGTAGTATACCTATACCTAACCTTAAATGGGACACCTGGTAACCTATAAGTCACTCCTATGGCAGGTCTTAACAATCCTGAAGGCAGAGTGCTTGGTTCCATGTGAGATGGTGCTCTGGCATGAGATGAGCCTGTCTGCAGTGGTCGGAACAACTTCCTTCTACTGTTTCCAGATATAGTCATACCATATACTCTTAAGTGCATTATGAACCTCGCGGTTAAATGCTATCTTTGGTTTGGCTTTATCAAAACATGTCGAGTAAGGTGTCATACGAATTGGAATACTAACCCCTCGCCAATTCTGGCGACGGGGTTAGCATTCCACCCTTCTAGAGGGACACGACATGTACAGTACCTGAAACCCGGGTAAAATCAGACATAGCCTCAGCTCCACAAAATGGATGCTGCCACCACAGACACAAGTCTGCCCTCCTGCTGCTGGGAGTCCTTCCAGCTTGGGAGGTGTGGACAAAGGGTTTCCTGCCAGGGGAGGTGCGTGCACCACCCCAGACAGGATTTTGTGTATTGGTCAGGTAGGGCTTGAAAGAAACCAGACATGCCTGTGGCTCACAAGGAGCCTCGGTGCATATGCCAGTTCAAACCAGTCCTGGGGCACACCAGTCCCGGGCCTGGGGCGAGCTGGACAAAGGATTGGGGGTGTAACCACCCCCCTTCCTGGTCCCACCCATAGGGAGGGACCTAGCAGGTAGTCCGGCCCCTAGAATCCGCTTAAAGGTAGGAGCTGTGTCCTAAGACTTCAGACATCCTGGAATCAACTTAACACTAAGAAGAAGACAGGAACTTCGATGCTCTGCTGCACAGAGGACTGAAGCCAATCTCCCCTGTGGTCAGGGAGTGACCACCTTGCTAACGCAAGCACCATCCAGCGAATCAATATCTGCTTTGCCGCCACCTCCCGCCGGAGCCCGAGCCCAGAGACTGACAAGACCTGGACCTCCAGACCTCTCACCGCCCGATCCACAGTCCCTGAAAAGAGGAGACCCGTGGAGGCACCGAGACACGTGGAGCCAGCCATCTTGAAACGACCACGACAAGCTGACAAGTGCAACAACCGAGGCTCCCTCCAAGTTGTGCTTTGGGATCTGAGAAGCCCAACCCCCGAGCAGCATCTGCACCAAAGGTGAGCCCTCCAGCATCTCCACGATCTGCGTGGGGCCCTTCTGCATTTTGCCACTCGACGCGCCTAACCGGTTGCTGGCCCGCTGGCTAGTAGCCATCTTGGCGACGAACTCTACAAAATACACTGCTGGTCTGGTTGCTCCAGACTGGCCCTTGCTCCCCTCCAAAGGAGCAGACCTTCTGACCTTGCTGGTCAGAACCATCAGCTTATTTCATCTCCTACAACAATTGCTTTTGCCAAGGCTTGTTTGCTTCGATCAAGTCGCCGACACCGCCGACAGCGAGAGCCTGCGTGGGACAGCTTGTGAACCGACTCCTGGACGTCGTCGACCTCCAGGGACTACGTGGCTGCAGAGACAAGCTACACCTTTCTTCCTGTTTGCACCCGACATTGCCTGGTACCCACCTGGTGCCACGCTGGTCACTGGCTAGTGACTGTGAACACTGTCCCCTCTGCTTACAGGTCTTCAACATCTCCGATCCACTCTTGGATCCACTGCATCTCTCCCGGACCGACCGCCTGCAGCATCTTTGTCTTCAGGCTCCACGGAACAGATAGAAGAAACCCGACGCACTTCGAGGCCTATGCACCCGCTTCCTGTGGGTGAGGTAAAGCTGGCACACCTGTGCCCACGTGTAGTATTACATCTCTAGTGCCTGTGTTCCAAATCTTGAGTTCCTAGTCCATCCGGAAGATCCTCTTTGCAGTAACTTTGTACTTTTTACGCACCCATTGAAACCTATGGGAGCACGCGTGTGACTATTTGCTCTGCACACGCCACCCGTGGACCTCCTGGTCACTAACTGAAGTTAGCTCCTTGTAGGCCCAGCGATTCTAGAGGCCCTAGGCCTTTTCCCTTTTCTGTTCGTGGTACTTATACCACTATTTTAGTATATGGTTTGAGCGGCCACCAGGGCCTATCCATATAAAGTGCAACTTCTGTGTATTCTACTGTAATCTTGTTTGACGATTTGTGCTCCTGTGCTCATAAAGAGACTAGGGGTTACTTTGAGCAATAAATACATATATATTTTGAATATATATCTGTGTGGTGTCCTTTCATTGGTATAAAAGGGGGTTACATTTGGTAAAACAGCTGGCTTAACACGCTTCACGAGTTTAGCCTCAAAGACTGCTTAGCCTACGCTACCACTAGGGCAGCTAGTCCGAAAAGGTTGACTTACAACCACACCATAAGGGTTGCTTGGCATGGTACAAGGTGATCACTTTAACTAGTGAGCATCATATACCAGGCCAACTTCTCACATTGGTGATCAGCGGTTGGATTTGAGCTTGCTGTGTTTTACCATTGTAATCTCTTGGTTACCAATTGAAAGATCACATAGGTACCTGTAGGTACATATAAAACAAGATTAGATATACATAAGTTCTACTGAACTTAGTTGTTGTAGAGCAAAGGGAGTAGCACACCCTGACTACAACTACTAGATAGGTTTAGTAGGTAAACCCAACTGAAGGTAGATTGCAACACATCCACCCACACTTAAGAGCAATGGCCGGGGCAGAGGGGTCCACTGTACCCATCTCTGTTGAGAGAGACCCCCAGAGGGCACCATCCAGCTTTGCTACCCTTAACCAGAATGAGCTCAGGCATTTGGCAACTCTTAGAGGCCTTAAACAGCCCAAGAACCCTACCTCTGCTGAGCTCAGAGAACTCTTACAAAATGATGAGAATCAGAGAGAACTCAGGAAAGCTTCCCAGTTAGCCCCCTTAGGGTCAGGAACAGGAGGCCCCCCTTCTGAAGATGCTACAGAGGTACCCAGTTCCAATAGCCATCCCTTAGATGAGAATCATACTACAGGGGAGGAAAGTGGTGAGGATACAGAAAGTAGTGATGATGAAGGGAGAACTAGCCCAGTGCCAAGTGTTATACTTGGCCCAGCTAAACTAAGGCTATTGGGGATTGACAGTGGGTTTACCCCATTGGATCTCCCCAGTGGACTTAACACAGGGCTTGGGAGGCAAAGGAATCACTCAGGTGACTCCAATGCTTCCCATGGTTCTAGAGGCTCTCAAGGTCACTCCAGGAAAAGGATGACCACCCCTCAGAGGAGGGAACATGAGGCCAGAATGCAGGAAGCCCAGCTGAGGATCAGGAAGCAGGAGCTAGAGGTAGCCCTGATGGAAGAAAAACTGAACAAGGCTAGGCAACCTAGAGAGAGTGGGCCTATACCCACTGGTGGCAGCATTGTCCCTAAGGACAAAGATAGGGTCTTTGATAATAGGAACCTGTCTAAGGTTGTGCCCCCCTACAAAAGTGGGGATGACATCCACAAATGGATAACTGCTCTTGAGAGAGCCTGCAAAGTACAGCAGGTTCCTGAAGACCAGTGGGCAGCAATCCTCTGGCTCTCCTTTGAAGGAAGAGGCAGAGACAGACTCCTCACTGTTAGAGAAGAGGATGTCAGAAATTACAGAGTCCTGAAGAGTGTTCTGGTAGATGGGTTAGGCTTAACCACTGAACAGTACAGGTTAATGTTCAGAGACACCCAAAAGACACAGACTCAGGACTGGTCTGAATATGTTGAATGTGCCACTAAGGCTTTGGAGGGTTGGTTGCTGGGAAGTAAGGTATCTGATTTTACAGGATTGTATAATTTGATGATGAGAGAACAGATTTTAAATAACTGTCAAAACCAGCAACTGCATCAACACTTGGTTGACTCTGATCTGACCTCTCCCCAAGAATTGGGAAAGAAGGCAGACAAATGGGTCAGAACCAGGGTTAAGCAAAAGAACCAGAACCAGGGCCAAGGGGGTGATCAGAAGAAAACAGACCAAAAGGGTGGAGATCAGAAACCTAAAGACCAGAAGTCTTCAACAGGGCCCCAAACTACTGCTAAGGAGGGTGGGTCCCAACAACAGTCCAAAAAGAAGAAAGAAGGTCAAAAGAAACCCTGGTGCAATCATTGCAAAAATACAACTCACTGGACTAGTGATTGCAAAAAGGGTGGAGCCCCCAACACTGTTGCCCCTAAGGCACCTGCTCCCAGTACTACTGTTAGCAGTGTTGGTCCCCAGACAAAGGGTGTAGTGGGAATCACTATGGGAACTGAAGGAGATTCTGACTTAGACAGAACCCTGACACAGGCAGTCTTGATCTGTGATGGGGACATTGATTTGTCCCTGACTGTGAGCCCCAGTAACCTGGGCAAGTACAGACAGACTCCTTTAATTAATGACAAAGTGGCTTAAGCCTACAGGGACACATGTGCCAGTGTCACTATGGTGACACCAGGCTTTGTGGACCCTGGACAGTACATACCAGGTGAGAACTACCTGGTGACCAATGCCAGCAATGCCACTACTTCACATAGTGTGGCAGTTGTTAACTTCTCATGGGGAGGGGTAACTGGCCTCAAAGGGGTTGTGGTTAGTGCAGACCTCCCAGTAGAATGTTTGTTGGGCAATGACCTAGAGAGTTCTCTATGGTCAGAAGTGGAGTACAGGACTCATGCAGAGATGTTAGGTATATCATCACATGTCCTTGCTGTGACTAGGTCACAGGCCAAAAAGTGCCTCACTGAACCTCAGGTCTTGGATCCTGGAACAATGGACCAAGCACCTACCAAGAAGAAGAACAGGAGGGTCAAGGCTGTGCCTTCCCCCCTGCCTCAGAGTGATGATCAGCCTTCCCAGGAAGCTGATCTAGAGGACCCTGAAGGAACTGTCCCTGAAGAGCTTGAACCTGATCAGGTTGAGTTTCTAGGGACAGGGGGACCTTCAAGGGCTGACTTGAGGCAGGCTCAGTTATCCTGTCCCTCTCTTGAACCCCTCAGACAGCTGGCTGCTGCTGAGGCTGCTGGGAATGCTCAAGGTACCCATAAAGTGTATTGGGATGAAGGGCTCCTTTATTCAGAGGCTAGAGACCCCAAGCCTGGTGCTACCAGGAGGTTGGTTATACCTCTGCAATTTAGGGGCTTCCTTCTTACCTTGGCCCATGATATTCCTTTAGCAGGACACTTAGGCCAGAACAAGACTTGGGACAGGCTTGTCCCTCACTTTCACTGGCCTCATATGAATGAAGATACAAAGGAGTTTTGTCGCTCCTGTGTGACCTGCCAAGCCAGTGGCAAATCAGGTGGCACAACAAATGCCCCCCTAATACCACTACCTGTGGTGGGGGTCCCCTTTGAAAGAGTGGGAATAGACATAGTGGGTCCCATGGATCCTCCCACTGCATCTGGGCACAGATTTATACTGGTGGTAGTGGATCATGCCACCAGGTATCCAGAGGCAATTCCCCTTAGGACCACTACAGCTCCTGTTGTGGCCAGGGCCCTGCTGGGAGTATTCTCCAGAGTGGGGTTTCCTAAGGAGGTAGTATCTGACAGAGGTACCAACTTTATGTCAGGATACTTGACAGCTATGTGGAAGGAATGTGGTGTCAACTACAAATTCACCACCCCTTATCACCCACAATGCAATGGGCTTGTTGAGAGATTCAACAAGACCCTAAAGGGTATGATCAAAGGATTACCTGAAAAGCTCAGGCGAAGATGGGACATCCTTCTACCCTGCCTTCTGTTTGCTTACAGAGAGGTCCCACAAAAAGGAGTTGGCTACAGCCCCTTTGAATTGTTGTTTGGGCACCCTGTAAGAGGCCCACTGTGTTTGGTGAAGGAAGGATGGGAGTTACCTCTCAAAAAGCCTAAGCTAGACATAGTGGACTATGTACTTGGTCTCCGCTCCAGGATGGCTGAGTATATGGAGAAGGCATCCAAAAACCTTGAGGCAAGCCAGGCCTTACAGAAAGCTTGGCATGACCAAAAGGCTGTCTTGGTTGAGTTTCAGCCAGGACAGAAGGTATGGGTGTTGGAGCCAGTGGCCCCAGCAGCACTCCAAGACAAATGGTCTGGACCCCATACAATCCTGGAAAAGAAGGGAGAGGTCACCTACTTGGTCGACCTAGGAACTCCCAGGAGTCCCCACAGGGTACTCCATGTTAACAGGCTTAAAGCATATGTTGACAGGGCAGACATGGGCTTGCTCATGGCTACAGATGAGGGACAGGAGGAAGAGAGTGACCCTCTCCCAGACCTGTTGTCTCAGAACCCTGAAGATGGCTCAGTTGAAGGAGTGACCCTTGGAGGCAACCTCACTGCCCATCAGCAGACTGAATGTAGACAGGTTCTACAATCATTTTCACATATGTTTTCCTTGATACCTAGTCAAACTGACTGGTGTACCCATGTGGTGGACACTGGTGACAGTCTGCCTGTAAAGAACAAGCTTTACAGACAACCTGACCACGTCAGGGACTGTATAAAGGCTGAGGTACATAAAATGCTGGAATTAGGTGTCATTGAACCCTCAGAGAGCCCCTGGGCTAGCCCAGTGGTTCTGGTCCCCAAACCTCACACCAAAGATGGCAAGAGAGAGATGAGGTTCTGTGTGGATTACAGAGGACTCAATGCTGTCACCAGGACAGATGCACACCCTATTCCAAGGGCAGATGAGCTCATAGACAAACTAGCTTCTGCAAAGTTTTTGAGCACATTTGACTTAACAGCTGGCTATTGGCAAATCAGATTAGCTGAGGAGTCTAAGGCCAAAACAGCATTCTCAACCCCAGGTGGGCACTACCAGTTTGTGGTGATGCCCTTTGGTCTGAAGAATGCACCTGCCACCTTCCAAAGGCTGGTGAATCAAGTCCTTACTGGGTTGGATGACTTTTGCGCAGCATATCTTGATGACATTGCTGTCTTCAGCTCCACCTGGGAGGATCACCTGATCCACCTGAAGAAGGCTCTTGAGGCTCTGCAAAGGGCAGGCCTCACTATCAAGGCTACTAAGTGCCAGATAGGGCAGAGTAAGGTTGTATATTTGGGCCACCTTGTAGGTGGAGGCCAAGTTCAACCACTGGAGAGTAAGATACAATCCATCAAGGACTGGTCCCCTCCAACCACCCAGACTCAAGTTCGAGCTTTCTTGGGCTTGACTGGGTACTACAGGAAGTTTGTTAAGAACTATGGGTCCATTGTGACTCCTCTTAATGATCTGACATCCAAGAAGATGCCCAAAAAGGTTCAGTGGACAGTAAGCTGTCAAAAGGCATTTGATGACCTGAAGGAGGCCATGTGCTCTGCACCTATCCTGAAAAGTCCTGACTACTCCAAAGAGTTTATTGTCCAAACAGATGCTTCTGAGTTGGGTGTGGGAGCTGTGCTGTCACAACTTAATGTAGATGGTCAAGACCAACCCATTGCTTTTATTAGCAGAAGGTTGACCCCCAGAGAGAAGAATTGGTCAGCTATTGAGAGGGAGGCCTTTGCTGTGGTGTGGGCCCTGAAGAAGCTGAGGCCATACTTGTTTGGCACTCACTTCAAGATTCAGACCGACCATAAGCCCCTCTTGTGGCTAAATCAGATGAAGGGTGAAAACCCCAAACTGCTTAGGTGGTCCATTTCCCTTCAGGGGATGGACTTTACAGTGGAGCACCGGCCAGGTACTGACCATGGGAATGCAGATGGTCTCTCCAGGTACTTCCACTTAGGACATGAAGACGAGACTGGTCAAGGCTAGTTTAATGTCCCAGCGTTTGGGGGGGGGTTGTGTAGGAGAGTAGGGTCTGCTATCCTATGGTCACCCCAAATTTTTGCTTTTTGCTTCACTGGTTTTTGACATATTGAGGCTGTGGGCCTGCCAATCAGACCCCCAGCCTGCTGTTCTCTCTACTAAATTAAAACTATGCACCCTAGGTGCATAACCAATTGGAATTGGATCACCCTGTCAGCCCCTGTACCAGTGTACACTAGGTACCCAGGGCATTGGTGTACCCAAGGCCTGCCAAGGGCTGAAGCATGTATTATGCCACCCCAGGCTTGGCCTAACAATTTGACACAACTGGCTGATCACTCAGCTGGGGTAAGTTGGTGTAATCACCTCTTACTTAGGTGTAGTATACCTATACCTAACCTTAAATGGGACACCTGGTAACCTATAAGTCACTCCTATGGCAGGCCTTAACAATCCTGAAGGCAGAGTGCTTGGTTCCATGTGAGATGGTGCTCTGGCATGAGCTGAGCCTGTCTGCAGTGGTCGGAACAACTTCCTTCTACTGTTTCCAGATATCGTCATACCATATACTCTTAAGTGCATTATGAACCTCGCGGTTAAATGCTATCTTTGGTTTGGCTTTATCAAAACATGTCGAGTAAGGTGTCATACGAATTGGAATACTAACCCCTCACCAATTCTGGCGACGGGGTTAGCATTCCACCCTTCTAGAGGGACACGACATGTACAGTACCTGAAACCCGGGTAAAATCAGACATAGCCTCAGCTCCACAAAATGGATGCTGCCACCACAGACACAAGTCTGCCCTCCTGCTGCTGGGAGTCCTTCCAGCTTGGGAGGTGTGGACAAAGGGTTTCCTGCCAGGGGAGGTGCGTGCACCACCCCAGACAGGATTTTGTGTATTGGTCAGGTAGGGCTTGAAAGAAACCAGACATGCCTGTGGCTCACAAGGAGCCTCGGTGCATATGCCAGTTCAAACCGGTCCTGGGGCACACCAGTCCCGGGCCTGGGGCGAGCTGGACAAAGGATTGGGGGTGTAACCACCCCCCTTCCTGGTCCCACCCATAGGGAGGGACCTAGCAGGTAGTCCGGCCCCTAGAATCCGCTTAAAGGTAGGAGCTGTGTCCTAAGACTTCAGACATCCTGGAATCAACTTAACACTAAGAAGAAGACGGGAACTTCGACGCTCTGCTGCACAGAGGACTGAAGTCAATCTCCCCTGTGGTCAGGGAGTGACCACCTTGCTAACGCAAGCACCATCCAGCGAATCAACGTCTGCTTTGCCGCCGCCTCCCGCCGGAGCCCGAGCCCAGAGACTGACAAGACCTGGACCTCCAGACCTCTCACCGCCCGATCCACAGTCCCTGAAAAGAGGAGACCCGTGGAGGCACCGAGACACGTGGAGCCAGCCATCTTGAAACGACCACGACAAGCTGACAAGTGCAACAACCGAGGCTCCCTCCAAGTTGTGCTTTAGGATCTGAGAAGCCCAACCCCCGAGCAGCATCTGCACCAAAGGTGAGCCCTCCAGCATCTCCACGATCTGCGTGGGGCCCTTCTGCATTTTGCCACTTGACGTGCCTAACCGGTTGCTGGCCCGCTGGCTAGTAGCCATCTTGGCGACGAACTCTGCAAAATACACTGCTGGTCTGGTTGCTCCAGACTGGCCCTTGCTCCCCTCCAAAGGAGCAGACCTTCTGACCTTGCTGTTCAGAACCATCAGCTTATTTCATCTCCTACAACAATTGCTTTTGCCAAGGCTTGTTTGCTTAGATCAAGTCGCCGACACCGCCGACAGCGAGAGCCTGTGTGGGACAGCTCGTGAACCAACTCCTGGATGTCGTCGACCTCCAGGGACCACGTGGCTGCAGAGACAAGCTACACCTTTCTTCCTGTTTGCACCCGACATTGCCTGGTACCCACCTGGTGCCACGCTGGTCACTGGCTAGTGACTGTGAACACTGTCCCCTCTGCTTACAGGTCTTCAACATCTCCGATCCACTCTTGGATCCACTGCATCTCTCCCGGACCGACCGCCTGCAGCATCTTTGTCTTCAGGCTCCACGGAACAGATAGAAGAAACCCGACGCACTTCGAGGCCTATGCACCCGCTTCCTGTGGGTGAGGTAAAGCTGGCACACCTGTGCCCAAGTGTAGTATTACATCTCTAGTGCCTGTGTTCCAAATCTTGAGTTCCTAGTCCATCCGGAAGATCCTCTTTGCAGTAACTTTGTACTTTTTACGCACCCATTGAAACCTATGGGAGCACGCGTGTGACTATTTGCTCTGCACACGCCACCCGTGGACCTCCTGGTCACTAACTGAAGTTAGCTCCTTGTAGGCCCAGCGATTCTAGAGGCCCTAGGCCTTTTCCCTTTTCTGTTCGTGGTACTTATACCACTATTTTAGTATATGGTTTGAGCGGCCACCAGGGCCTATCCATATAAAGTGCAACTTCTGTGTATTCTACTGTAATCTTGTTTGACGATTTGTGCTCCTGTGCTCATAAAGAGACTAGGGGTTACTTTGAGAAATAAATACATATTGTAGGAAGGTGGATATCTGACTATGGTTACCCCCAAATTTTTGCCTAGTGTCTAGCTGGTTTTTCGACTTAGTTGGCCTGAGATCCTGCCATTCAGGACCTCAGCCCATCTGCTCTCTCTTTAAAATGGACTCCATGTACCCTAGGTACATACCCAATTGGTTGGATCACCCTGTCAGCCCCTGTACCAGTGTACACTAGGTACCCAGGGCATTGGTGTACCCAAGGCCTGCCAAGGGCTGAAGCATGTATTATGCCACCCCAGGCTTGGCCTAACAATTTGACACAACTGGCTGATCACTCAGCTGGGGTAAGTTGGTGTAATCACCTCTTACTTAGGTGTAGTATACCTATACCTAACCTTAAATGGGACACCTGGTAACCTATAAGTCACTCCTATGGCAGGCCTTAACAATCCTGAAGGCAGAGTGCTTGGTTCCATGTGAGATGGTGCTCTGGCATGAGCTGAGCCTGTCTGCAGTGGTCGGAACAACTTCCTTCTACTGTTTCCAGATATCGTCATACCATATACTCTTAAGTGCATTATGAACCTCGCGGTTAAATGCTATCTTTGGTTTGGCTTTATCAAAACATGTCGAGTAAGGTGTCATACGAATTGGAATACTAACCCCTCGCCAATTCTGGCGACGGGGTTAGCATTCCACCCTTCTAGAGGGACACGACATGTACAGTACCTGAAACCCGGGTAAAATCAGACATAGCCTCAGCTCCACAAAATGGATGCTGCCACCACAGACACAAGTCTGCCCTCCTGCTGCTGGGAGTCCTTCCAGCTTGGGAGGTGTGGACAAAGGGTTTCCTGCCAGGGGAGGTGCATGCACCACCCCAGACAGGATTTTGTGTATTGGTCAGGTAGGGCTTGAAAGAAACCAGACATGCCTGTGGCTCACAAGGAGCCTCGGTGCATATGCCAGTTCAAACCGGTCCTGGGGCACACCAGTCCCGGGCCTGGGGCGAGCTGGACAAAGGATTGGGGGTGTAACCACCCCCCTTCCTGGTCCCACCCATAGGGAGGGACCTAGCAGGTAGTCCGGCCCCTAGAATCCGAATAAAGGTAGGAGCTGTGTCCTAAGACTTCAGACATCCTGGAATCAACTTGAAACTAAGAAGAAGACGGGAACTTCGACATTCTGCTGCACAGAAGACTGAAGTAAATCTCCCCTGTGGTCAGGGAGTGACCACCTTGCTAACGCAAGCACCATCCAGCGAATCAACGTCTGCTTTGCCGCCGCCTCCCGCCGGAGCCCGAGCCCAGAGACTGACAAGACCTGGACCTCCAGACCTCTCACCGCCCGATCCACAGTCCCTGAAAAGAGGAGACCCGTGGAGGCACCGAGACACGTGGAGCCAGCCATCTTGGAACGACTACGACAAGCTGACCAGTGCAACAACCGAGGCTCCCTCCAAGTTGTGCTTTGGGTCCTGAGAAGCCCAACCCTCGAGCAGCATCTGCACCAAAGGTGAGCCCTCCAGCATCTCCACGATCTGCGTGGGGCCCTTCTGCATTTTGCCACTCGACGCGCCTAACCGGTTGCTGGCCCGCTGGCTAGTGGCCATCTTGGCGACGAAATCTACGACAAACACCGCTGGTCTGGTTGCTCCAGACTGGCCCTTGCTCCCCTCCAAAGGAGCAATCCCTCTGACCTTGCTGGTCAGAACCAACAGCTGATTTCCGAATCCTCCTGCAATTGCTTTTGCCAAGGCTTGTTTGCTTCGATCAAGTCGCCGACACCGCCGACAGCGAGAGCCTGCGTGGGACAGCTCGTGAGCCGACTCCTGGACGTCGTCGACCTTCAGGGACCACGTGGCTGCGGAGACAAGCTACCCCTCATCACCTGTTTGCACCCGACATCGCCTGGTACCCACCTGGTGCCACGCTGGTCACTGGCTAGTGACTGTGAACACTGTCCCCTCTGCTTACAGGTCTTCAACATCTCCGATCCACTCTTGGATCCACTGCATCTCTTCCCGACCGACCGCCTGCAGCACTTTTGTCTACAGGCCCCACGGAACAGATAGAAGAAACCCGACGCACTTCGAGGCCTATGCACCCGCTTCCTGTGGGTGAGGTAAAGCTGGCACACCTGTGCCCAAGTGTAGTATTACATCTCTAGTGCCTGTGTTCCAAATCTTAAGTTCCTAGGTCATCCGGAAGATTCCTTTTGCAGTAACTTTGTACTTTTTACGCACCCATTGAAACCTATGGGAGCACGCGTGTGACTATTTGCTCTGCACACGCCACCCGTGGACCTCCTGGTCACTAACTGACGTTAGCTCCTTGTAGGCCCAGCGATTCTAGAGGCCCTAGGCCTTTTCCCTTTCCTGTTCGTGGTACTTATACCACTATTTTAGTATATGGTTCGAGTGGCCACCAGGGCCTATCCATATAAAGTGCAACTTCTGTGTATTCTGTGATAATCTTGTTTGACGATTTGTGCTCCTGTGCTCATAAAGAGACTAGGGGTTACTTTGAGAAATAAATACATATATATTTTGAATATATATCTGTGTGGTGTCCTTTCATTGGTATAAAAGGGGGTTACTATTGGTAAAACAGCTGGCTTAACACGCTTCACGAGTTTAGCCTCAAAGACTGCTTAGCCTACGCTACCACTAGGGCAGCTAGTCCGAAAAGGTTGACTTACAACCACACCATAAGGGTTGCTTGGCATGGTACAAGGTGATCACTTTAACTAGTGAGCATCATATACCAGGCCAACTTCTCACATTGGTGAGCAGCGGTTGGATTTGAGCTTGCTGTGTTTTACCATTGTAATCTCTTGGTTACCAATTGAAAGATCACATAGGTACCTGTAGGTACATATAAAACAAGATTAGATATACTTAAGTTCTACTGAACTTAGTTGTTGTAGAGCAAAGGGAGTAGCACACCCTGACTACAACTACTAGATAGGTTTAGTAGGTAAACCCAAGTGTAGGTAGATTGCAACACATCCACCCACACTTAAGAGCAATGGCCGGGGCAGAGGGGTCCACTGTACCCATCTCTGTTGAGAGTGACCCCCAGAGGGCACCATCCAGCTTTGCTACCCTTAATCAGAATGAGCTCAGGCATTTGGCAACTCTTAGAGGCCTTAAACAGCCCAAGAACCCAAACTCTGCTGAGCTCAGAGAGCTCTTACAGAATGATGAGAATCAGAGAGCACTCAAGAAAGCTTCCCAGTTAGCCCCCTTAGGGACAGGAACAGGAGGCCCCCCTTCTAAAGATGCCACTGAAGTACCCCTTCCCAATAGTCACCCCTTAGATGGGATGCCTACCACAGAGGATGAGAGTGAAAAGGATACTGACAGTAGTGAGGATGAAGGGAGAACTAGCCCAGTGCCAAGTATTATACTTGGCCCAGCTAAACCAAGGCTATTGGGGACTGACAGTGGGTTCAACCCACTGGATCTCCCCAGTGGACTTAACACAGGGCTTGGAAGGCAAAGGAATCGCTCAGGTGACTCCAATGCTTCCCATGGCTCTAGAGGCTCTCAAGGTCACTCCAGGAAAAGGATGACCACCCCTCAGAGGAGGGAACATGAGGCCAGAATGCAGGAAGCCCAGCTGAGGATCAGGAAGCAGGAGCTAGAAGTAGCCCTGATGGAAGAAAAACTGAGCAAGGCTAGGCAGCATAGAGAGAGTGGGTCTATACCCACTGGTGGCAGCAATGTCCCTAGGGACAAAGATAGGGTCTTTGACAATAGGAACCTGTCCAAGATTGTGCCCCCCTACAAAAGTGGGGATGACATCCACAAATGGATGACTGCTCTTGAGAGAGCCTGCAAAGTGCAGCAGGTTCCTGAAGACCAGTGGGCAGCAATCTTATGGCTCTCCTTTGAGGGGAGAGGCAGAGATAGACTCCTCACTGTTAGAGAAGAGGATGTCAGAAATTACAGAGTCCTGAAGAGTGTCCTAGTTGATGGGTTAGGCTTAACCACTGAACAGTACAGGTTAATGTTCAGAGACACCCAGAAGACACAGACTCAGGACTGGTCTGAATATGTGGAATGTGCCACTAAGGCTTTGGAGGGTTGGTTGCTGGGAAGTAAGGTGTCTGATTATACAGGATTGTACAATTTGATGATGAGAGAGCAGATTTTAAGTAATTGTCAAAACCAGCTTCTCCATCAACACCTGGTAGACTCAGATTTGACCTCTCCCCAAGAATTGGGAAAGAGGGCAGATAAATGGGTCAGGACCAGGATCAGGCCTAAAAACCAGGGTGGTGACCAAAAGAAAGATACCACCAAGCCTCAAGAGAAGGGTGGGGATAAAGAAAAAGAGAAACCTTCCTCAGGGCCCCAAAACTCCACACAGGGTGGTGGGTCCCAAGCTCCCTCCTCTACCACAGCCAAAAAGCCCTACTGCCATGAGTGTAAAACTCCTGGGCATTGGAAAACTGACAGCGGTTGCCCAAGGGCTAAAAACAAAACTGTTCCTCCAATTACTCCTGTCACACCACCTATTACTGTCAGCAGTAATCCCCCAGGTGGTGGGAGTGCCCCCAGAAATCTGGGTGGGTTTACTTGGGGAACACAGGGGGACCCTGGCTTAGCCAATTCCCCTGCAGCAGATACTCTTGTCTGTGATGGTGGCATGGGGTTTGCCAACTTCACTGCCTGTCCCAACACTTTGGGTAGGTACAGACAGGAGCCCTACATCAATGGTACAAAAGCTGAGGCCTACAGAGACACTGGAGCTAGCATCACAATGGTGGCCCATTGGCTAGTTCCCTCTGAGCAGCTTTTGCCTGGTTTCTCCTACCAGGTGACCAACATTGATGGCAAACAGAACAGTCATCCCATGGCAGAGGTATGTCTCAGCTGGGGAGGTGTCACTGGCCCTAAAAGGGTGGCAGTGTCCCCAACCTTGCCTGTAGACTGCTTACTGGGGAATGACTTAGAACTCTCAGCTTGGGCTGGAGTTGAACAAGACACCCATTCTAAAATGGTAGGCCTGTCACAAAAGGGTAGGGGGGTTGTGCCATTCACAACCCCTGTCCAAATAGATTTCCTCCCTGAAAAGGTTGGAAGGGCAGTGGTAGCCACAGCCCAGGCACAGACAGACTTCACTGTAGAGACTGGCAGAGCTGTGACAGTCACAGCTCAAACACAAACTGAGTGCCACCCTGAAAAGGTTGGCAAGGCTGTAATGGTCTCAGCCTATACTCAGACTGACATAGGTGTAGTGAAGCCTGAAACAATGGATCACTCCACACAAACTGAGAGTAGTGGGGAGGAAGAAAAGTCTCCCTCTCCCCAGACATTAGGAAAAGGTCAGCCTCCTCAGGGATCTGACCTCACCCCTTGTGAAGGAACTGCCCCAGAGGTAGCCAGGCCTGGCCTGGCAGAGCCTCTGATGTCAGTGGCCCCTTCCAAGGTGGGACCCAGTCTGGTGCAGGTAGCCTGCCTCTCTCTACCCTGCCTCAGTCAGCCCAGGGCTGCAGAGGTCAGGGAGGCCAGTGGACCCCCAGAGGGCCCCTGTCCACAAGAACCCCCCCATCAAAAGAATGAGGATTGCCTGGCTAGTAGCCCTAGTCAGGTGATGGGTAAAAACATTCCTGAGGGATCTCCTTTACAGGTAGTTAGGGACCTCCCCCAGAGGGATTCTGTTGGGCACAGGCAAACCTGGGACCTTAGGGCCCCAAACCTGACCTGTCCCTCCAGTAAGCCCACAAAAGGGACCCAGCCTCCAGCTTTAGGTAGCCAGAGGCTGACCCTGAGAGCACAGTGCAACTCAGTTAAGGAAAGAAAGGCATCCATGGTGAAGGATGATTGGAGGAAGCTGAGGTCTCACTTTGAGGACACTCACTTCAGTACTCCATCTCGACACCAGCCTTTTACTTTGCCAAGACACACCAAAGGTAGAGATTCCCTATGGTGGAGACCCTCTGATACCCTTAGGGTGAGGGATTGCTTAGTGGACCATGAGACAGGGGGTAACCATGCCAGTGCTGGTTCCTCCTTATATGGCCACTTGGGCAATATAGGCTTACCTGGTCAAGGTCAGCCTTATCTCCCTTCGTTTGGGGGGGGGTTGTGTAGGAAGGTGGATATCTGACTATGGTTACCCCCAAATTTTTGCCTAGTGTCTAGCTGGTTTTTCGACTTAGTTGGCCTGAGATCCTGCCATTCAGGACCTCAGCCCATCTGCTCTCTCTTTAAAATGGACTCCATGTACCCTAGGTACATACCCAATTGGTTGGATCACCCTGTCAGCCCCTGTACCAGTGTACACTAGGTACCCAGGGCATTGGTGTACCCAAGGCCTGCCAAGGGCTGAAGCATGTATTATGCCACCCCAGGCTTGGCCTAACAATTTGACACAACTGGCTGATCACTCAGCTGGGGTAAGTTGGTGTAATCACCTCTTACTTAGGTGTAGTATACCTATACCTAACCTTAAATGGGACACCTGGTAACCTATAAGTCACTCCTATGGCAGGCCTTAACAATCCTGAAGGCAGAGTGCTTGGTTCCATGTGAGATGGTGCTCTGGCATGAGCTGAGCCTGTCTGCAGTGGTCGGAACAACTTCCTTCTACTGTTTCCAGATATCGTCATACCATATACTCTTAAGTGCATTATGAACCTCGCGGTTAAATGCTATCTTTGGTTTGGCTTTATCAAAACATGTCGAGTAAGGTGTCATACGAATTGGAATACTAACCCCTCGCCAATTCTGGCGACGGGGTTAGCATTCCACCCTTCTAGAGGGACACGACATGTACAGTACCTGAAACCCGGGTAAAATCAGACATAGCCTCAGCTCCACAAAATGGATGCTGCCACCACAGACACAAGTCTGCCCTCCTGCTGCTGGGAGTCCTTCCAGCTTGGGAGGTGTGGACAAAGGGTTTCCTGCCAGGGGAGGTGCATGCACCACCCCAGACAGGATTTTGTGTATTGGTCAGGTAGGGCTTGAAAGAAACCAGACATGCCTGTGGCTCACAAGGAGCCTCGGTGCATATGCCAGTTCAAACCGGTCCTGGGGCACACCAGTCCCGGGCCTGGGGCGAGCTGGACAAAGGATTGGGGGTGTAACCACCCCCCTTCCTGGTCCCACCCATAGGGAGGGACCTAGCAGGTAGTCCGGCCCCTAGAATCCGAATAAAGGTAGGAGCTGTGTCCTAAGACTTCAGACATCCTGGAATCAACTTGAAACTAAGAAGAAGACGGGAACTTCGACATTCTGCTGCACAGAAGACTGAAGTAAATCTCCCCTGTGGTCAGGGAGTGACCACCTTGCTAACGCAAGCACCATCCAGCGAATCAACGTCTGCTTTGCCGCCGCCTCCCGCCGGAGCCCGAGCCCAGAGACTGACAAGACCTGGACCTCCAGACCTCTCACCGCCCGATCCACAGTCCCTGAAAAGAGGAGACCCGTGGAGGCACCGAGACACGTGGAGCCAGCCATCTTGGAACGACTACGACAAGCTGACCAGTGCAACAACCGAGGCTCCCTCCAAGTTGTGCTTTGGGTCCTGAGAAGCCCAACCCTCGAGCAGCATCTGCACCAAAGGTGAGCCCTCCAGCATCTCCACGATCTGCGTGGGGCCCTTCTGCATTTTGCCACTCGACGCGCCTAACCGGTTGCTGGCCCGCTGGCTAGTGGCCATCTTGGCGACGAAATCTACGACAAACACCGCTGGTCTGGTTGCTCCAGACTGGCCCTTGCTCCCCTCCAAAGGAGCAATCCCTCTGACCTTGCTGGTCAGAACCAACAGCTGATTTCCGAATCCTCCTGCAATTGCTTTTGCCAAGGCTTGTTTGCTTCGATCAAGTCGCCGACACCGCCGACAGCGAGAGCCTGCGTGGGACAGCTCGTGAGCCGACTCCTGGACGTCGTCGACCTTCAGGGACCACGTGGCTGCGGAGACAAGCTACCCCTCATCACCTGTTTGCACCCGACATCGCCTGGTACCCACCTGGTGCCACGCTGGTCACTGGCTAGTGACTGTGAACACTGTCCCCTCTGCTTACAGGTCTTCAACATCTCCGATCCACTCTTGGATCCACTGCATCTCTTCCCGACCGACCGCCTGCAGCACTTTTGTCTACAGGCCCCACGGAACAGATAGAAGAAACCCGACGCACTTCGAGGCCTATGCACCCGCTTCCTGTGGGTGAGGTAAAGCTGGCACACCTGTGCCCAAGTGTAGTATTACATCTCTAGTGCCTGTGTTCCAAATCTTAAGTTCCTAGGTCATCCGGAAGATTCCTTTTGCAGTAACTTTGTACTTTTTACGCACCCATTGAAACCTATGGGAGCACGCGTGTGACTATTTGCTCTGCACACGCCACCCGTGGACCTCCTGGTCACTAACTGACGTTAGCTCCTTGTAGGCCCAGCGATTCTAGAGGCCCTAGGCCTTTTCCCTTTCCTGTTCGTGGTACTTATACCACTATTTTAGTATATGGTTCGAGTGGCCACCAGGGCCTATCCATATAAAGTGCAACTTCTGTGTATTCTGTGATAATCTTGTTTGACGATTTGTGCTCCTGTGCTCATAAAGAGACTAGGGGTTACTTTGAGAAATAAATACATATATATTTTGAATATATATCTGTGTGGTGTCCTTTCATTGGTATAAAAGGGGGTTACTATTGGTAAAACAGCTGGCTTAACACGCTTCACGAGTTTAGCCTCAAAGACTGCTTAGCCTACGCTACCACTAGGGCAGCTAGTCCGAAAAGGTTGACTTACAACCACACCATAAGGGTTGCTTGGCATGGTACAAGGTGATCACTTTAACTAGTGAGCATCATATACCAGGCCAACTTCTCACACATATATATTTTGAATATATATCTGTGTGGTGTCCTTTCATTGGTATAAAAGGGGGTTACATTTGGTAAAACAGCTGGCTTAACACGCTTCACGAGTTTAGCCTCAAAGACTGCTTAGCCTACGCTACCACTAGGGCAGCTAGTCCGAAAAGGTTGACTTACAACCACACCATAAGGGTTGCTTGGCATGGTACAAGGTGATCACTTTAACTAGTGAGCATCATATACCAGGCCAACTTCTCACATTTCCCTAGGTGCCGGCAGGGCTAGGGTTCAAAAACTACAGCTCGTCACTTTGCCAAAAAAGGGTCAATTTTCACTGCAAAATTGAGGTGTGACCACGTCGCGTTTTGCGCCGTTTCCTGTCGCGGGCACTAGGCCGACCCGCACAAGTGAGGTACCATTTTTATCGTAGGACTTTGGGGAACGCGGGGTGGGGGGAAATTTGTGGATCCACGCAAATTCCAGAACTTTCCATCACAGAAATGTGGGGAAAATGTGTTTTTTTTGTCAATTTTTTACGTTTGCAAGGGATTCTGGATAACAGACCATGGTGGGAGGCAATCAAGTCACCCCATCCTGGATTCCCCTGGGTGTCTAGTTTACAAAAATGTATAGGTTTGCTAGGTTTCCCTAGGTGCCGGCAGGGCTAGGGTTCAAAAACTACAGCTAGTCCCTTTGCCAAAAAAGGGTCATTTTTCACTGCAAAATTGAGGTGTGACCACGTTGCGTTTTGCGCCGTTTCCTGTCGCGGGCACTATGCCGACCCGCACAAGTGAGGTACCATTTTTCTCGTAGGACATTGGGGAAAGCGGGGTGGGTGGAAATTTGTGGATCCACGCAGATTCCAGAACTTTCCATCACAGAAATATGGGGAAAATGTGTTTTTTTTGTCAATTTTTTACGTTTGCAAGGGATTCTGGGTAACAGACCATGGTGGGAGGCAGTCAAGTCACCCCATCCTGGATTCCCCTGGGTGTCTAGCTTCCAAAAATGTATAGGTTTGCTAGGTTTCCCTAGGTGCCGGCAGGGCTAGGGTTCAAAAACTACAGCTAGTCACTTTCCCAAAAAGGGGTCATTTTTCACTGCAAAATTGAGGTGTGACCACGTTGCGTTTTGCGCCGTTTCCTGTCACGGGCACTATGCCGACCCGCACAAGTGAGGTACCATTTTTCTCATAGGACTTTGGGGAACGCGGGGTGTGTGGAAATTTGTGGATCCACGCAGATTCCAGAACTTTGCATCACAGAAATGTGGGGAAAATGTGTTTTTTTTGTCAATTTTTTACGTTTGCAAGGGATTCTGGGTAACAGACCATGGTGGGAGGCAGTCAAGTCACCCCATCCTGGATTCCCCTGGGTGTCTAGTTTTTAAAAATGTATAGTTTTGCTAGGTTTCCCTAGGTGCCGGCAGGGCTAGGGTTCAAAAACTACAGCTAGTCACTTTGCCAAAAAAGGGTCATTTTTCACTGCAAAATTGAGGTGTGACCACGTTGCGTTTTGTGCCGTTTCCTGTCGCGGGCACTAGGCCGACCCGCGCAAGTGAGGTACCATTTTTCTCGTAGGACTTTGGGGATCGCGGGGTGGGTGGAAATTTGTAGATCCACGCAGATTCCAGAACTTTCCAACACAGAAATGTGGGGAAAATGTGTTTTTTGTCAATTTATTATGTTTGCAAGGGATTCTGGGTAACAGACCATGGTGGGAGGCAGTCAAGTCATCCCATCCTGGATTCCCCTGGGTGTCTAGTTTACAAAAATGTATAGGTTTGCTAGGTTTCCGTAGGTGCCGGCAGGGCTAGGGTTCAAAAACTACAGCTCGTCACTTTGCCAAAAAAGGGTCATTTTTCACTGCAAAATTGAGGTGTGACCACGTCGCGTTTTGCGCCGTTTCCTGTCGCGGGCACTAGGCCGACCCGCACAAGTGAGGTACCATTTTTCTCGTAGGACTTTGGGGAACACGGGGTGGGTGGAAATTTGTGGATCCACGCAGATTCCAGAACTTTCCATCACAGAAATGTGGGGAAAATATTTTTTTTTGTCAATTTTTTACGTTTGCAAGGGATTCTGGGTAACAGACCATGGTGGGAGGCAGTCAAGGCACCCCATCCTGGATTCCCCTGGGTGTCTAGTTTTCAAAAATGTATAGGTTTGCTAGGTTTCCCTAGGTGCCGGCAGGGCTAGGGTTCAAAAACTACAGCTCGTCACTTTGCCAAAAAAGGGTCCTTTTTCACTGCAAAATTGAGGTGTGACCATGTTGCGTTTTGCGCCGTTTCCTGTCGCGGGCACTATGCCGACCCGCACAAGTGAGGTACCATTTTTCTCGTAGGACTTTGGGGAACGCGGGGTGGGTGGAAATTTGTGGATCCACACAGATTCCAGAACTTTCCATCACAGAAATGTGGGGAAAATGTGTTTTTTTTGTCAATTTTTTAAGTTTGCAAGGGATTCTGGGTAACAGACCATGGTGGGAGGCAGTCAAGTCACCCCATCCTGGATTCCCCTGGGTGTCTAGTTTACAAAAATGTATAGGTTTGCTAGGTTTCCCTAGGTGCCGGCAGGGCTAGGGTTCAAAAACTACAGCTAGTCACTTTGCCAAAAAAGGGTCATTTTTCACTGCAAAATTGAGGTGTGACCACGTTGCGTTTTGTGCCGTTTCCTGTCGCGGGCACTATGCCGACCCGCACAAGTGAGGTACCATTTTTCTCGCAGGACTTTGGGGAACGCGGGGTGGGTGGAAATTTGTGGATCCACGCAGATTCCAGAACTTTCCATCACAGAAATATGGGGAAAATGTGTTTTTTTTGTCAATTTTTTACGTTTGCAAGGGATTCTGGGTAGCAGACCATGGTGGGAGGCAGTCAAGTCACCCCATCCTGGATTCCCCTGGGTGTGTAGTTTTCAAAAATGTATAGGTTTGCTAGGTTTCCCTAGGTGCCGGCAGGCCTAGGGTTAAAAAACTACAGCTCGTCACTTTGCCAAAAAAGGGTCATTTTTCACTGCAAAATTGAGGTGTGACCACGTTGCGTTTTGCGCCGTTTCCTGTTGCGGGCACTATGCCGACCCGCACAAGTGAGGTACTATTTTTCTCGTAGGACTTTGGGGAACGCGGGGTGGGTGGAAATTTGTGGATCCACGCAGATTCCAGAACTTTCCATCACAGAAATGTGGGGAAAATGTGTTTTTTTTGTCAATGTTTTACGTTTGCAAGGGATTCTGGGTAACAGACCATGGTGGGAGGCAGTCAAGTCACCCCATCCTGGATTCCCCTGGGTGTCTAGTTTACAAAAATGTATAGGTTTGCTAGGTTTCCCTAGGTGCCGGCAGGGCTAGGGTTCAAAAACTACAGCTAGTCACTTTGCCAAAAAAGGGTCATTTTTCACTGCAAAATTGAGGTGTGACCACGTCGCGTTTTGCGCCGTTTCCTGTCGCGGGCACTAGGCCGACCCGCACAAGTGAGGTACCATTTTTCTCGTAGGACTTTGGGGAACGTGGGGTGGGTGGAAATTTGTGGATCCACGCAGATTCCAGAACTTTCCATCACAGAAATGTGGGGAAAATGTGTTTTTTTGTCAATGTTTTACGTTTGCAAGGGATTCTGGGTAACAGACCATGGTGGGAGGCAGTCAAGTCACCCCATCCTGGATTCCCCTGGGTGTCTAGTTTTCAAAAATGTATAGGTTTGCCTGGTTTCCCTAGGTGCCGGTAGAGCTAGGGTTAAAAAATTACAGCTCGTCACTTTGCCAAAAAAGGGTCATTTTTCACTGCAAAATTGAGGTGTGACCACGTTGCGTTTTGCGCAGTTTCCTGTTGCGGGCACTAGGCCGACCCGCACAAGTGAGGTACCATTTTTCTCGTAGGACTTTGGGGAACGTGGGGTGGGTGGAAATTTGTGGATCCACGCAGATTCCAGAACTTTCCAACACAGAAATGTGGGGAAAATGTGTTTTTTTTGTCAATTGTTTACGTTTGCAAGGGATTCTGGGTAACAGACCATGGTGGGAGGCAGTCAAGTCACCCCATCCTGGATTCCCCTGGGTGTCTAGTTTTCAAAAATGTATAGGTTTGCTAGGTTTCCCTAGGTGCCGGCAGGGCTAGGGTTAAAAAACTACAGCTAGTCACTTTGCCAAAAAAGGGTCATTTTTCACTGCAAAATTGAGGTGTGACCACGTCGTGTTTTGCGCCGTTTCCTGTCGCGGGCACTAGGCCGACCCGCACAAGTGAGGTACCATTTTTCTCGTAGGACTTTGGGGAACGCGGGGTGGGTGGAAATTTGTGGATCCACGCAGATTCCAGAACTTTCCATCACAGAAATGTGGGGAAAATGTGTTTTTTTTGTCAATGTTTTATGTTTGCAAGGGATTCTGGGTAACAGACCATGGTGGGAGGCAGTCAAGGCACCCCATCCTGGATTCCCCTGGGTGTCTAGTTTTCAAAAATGTATAGGTTTGCTAGGTTTCCCTAGGTGCCGGCAGGGCTAGGGTTCAAAAACTACAGCTCGTCACTTTGCCAAAAAAGGGTCATTTTTCACTGCAAAATTGAGGTGTGACCACGTTGCGTTTTGCGCCGTTTCCTGTCGCGGGCACTATGCCGACCCGCACAAGTGAGGTACCATTTTTCTCGTAGGACTTTGGGGAACGTGGGGTGGGTGGAAATTTGTGGATCCACGCAGATTCCAGAACTTTCCATCACAGAAATGTGGGGAAAATGTGTTTTTTTTGTCAATTTTTTACGTTTGCAAGGGATTCTGGGTAACAGACCATGGTGGGAGGCAGTCAAGTCACCCCATCCTGGATTCCCCTGGGTGTCTAGTTTACAAAAATGTATAGGTTTGCTAGGTTTCCCTAGGTGCCGGCAGGGCTAGGGTTCAAAAACTACAGCTAGTCACTTTGCCAAAAAAGGGTCATTTTTCACTGCAAAATTGAGGTGTGACCACGTTGCGTTTTGCGCCGTTTCCTGTCGCGGGCACTATGCCGACCCGCACAAGTGAGGTACCATTTTTCTCGCAGGACTTTGGGGAACGCGGGGTGGGTGGAAATTTGTGAATGCACGCAGATTCCAGAACTTTCCATCACAGAAATGTGGGGAAAATATGTTTTTTTTGTCAATTTTTTACGTTTGCAAGGGATTCTGGGTAACAATCCATGGTGGGAGGCAGTCAATTCACCCCATCCTGGATTCCCCTGGGTGTCTAGTTTTCAAAAATGTATAGGTTTGCTAGGTTTCCCTAGGTGCCGGCAGGGCTAGGGTTAAAAAACTACAGCTCGTCACTTTGCCAAAAAAGGGTTATTTTTCACTGCAAAATTGAGGTGTGACCACGTTGCGTTTTGCGCCGTTTCCTGTCGCGGGCACTAGGCCGACCCGCACAAGTGAGGTACCATTTTTCTCGTAGGACTTTGGGGAATGTGGGGTGGGTGGAAATTTGTGGATCCACGCAGATTCCAGTACTTTCCATCACAGAAATGTGGGGAAAATGTGTTTTTTTTGTCAATGTTTTACGTTTGCAAGGGATTCTGGGTAACAGACCATGGTGGGAGGCAGTCAAGTCACCCCATCCTGGATTCCCCTGGGTGTCTAGTTTTCAAAAATGTATAGGTTTGCTAGGTTTCCCTAGGTGCCGGCAGGGCTAGGGTTCAAAAACTACAGCTCGTCACTTTGCTAAAAAAGGGTCATTTTTCACTGCAAAATTGAGGTGTGACCACGTTGCGTTTTGCGCCGTTTCCTGTCGCGGGCACTATGCCGACCCGCACAAGTGAGGTACCATTTTTCTCGTAGGACTTTGGGGAACGTGGGGTGGGTGGAAATTTGTGGATCCACGCAGATTCCAGAACTTTCCATCACAGAAATGTGGGGAAAATGTGTTTTTTTTGTCAATTTTTTACGTTTGCAAGGGATTCTGGGTAACAGACCATGGTGGGAGGCAGTCAAGTCACCCCATCCTGGATTCCCCTGGGTGTCTAGTTTACAAAAATGTATAGGTTTGCTAGGTTTCCCTAGGTGCCGGCAGGGCTAGGGTTCAAAAACTACAGCTAGTCACTTTGCCAAAAAAGGGTCATTTTTCACTGCAAAATTGAGGTGTGACCACGTTGCGTTTTGCGCCGTTTCCTGTCGCGGGCACTATGCCGACCCGCACAAGTGAGGTACCATTTTTCTCGGAGGACTTTGGGGAACGCGGGGTGGGTGGAAATTTGTGAATGCACGCAGATTCCAGAACTTTCCATCACAGAAATGTGGGGAAAATATGTTTTTTTTGTCAATTTTTTACGTTTGCAAGGGATTCTGGGTAACAAACCATGGTGGGAGGCAGTCAATTCACCCCATCCTGGATTCCCCTGGGTGTCTAGTTTTCAAAAATGTATAGGTTTGCTAGGTTTCCCTAGGTGCCGGCAGGCCTAGGGTTAAAAAACTACAGCTCGTCACTTTGCCAAAAAAGGGTCATTTTTCACTGCAAAATTGAGGTGTGACCACGTTGCGTTTTGCGCCGTTTCCTGTTGCGGGCACTATGCCGACCCGCACAAGTGAGGTACTATTTTTCTCGTAGGACTTTGGGGAACGCGGGGTGGGTGGAAATTTGTGGATCCACGCAGATTCCAGAACTTTCCATCACAGAAATGTGGGGAAAATGTGTTTTTTTGTCAATGTTTTACGTTTGCAAGGGATTCTGGGTAACAGACCATGGTGGGAGGCAGTCAAGTCACCCCATCCTGGATTCCCCTGGGTGTCTAGTTTTCAAAAATGTATAGGTTTGCCTGGTTTCCCTAGGTGCCGGTAGAGCTAGGGTTAAAAAATTACAGCTCGTCACTTTGCCAAAAAAGGGTCATTTTTCACTGCAAAATTGAGGTGTGACCACGTTGCGTTTTGCGCAGTTTCCTGTTGCGGGCACTAGGCCGACCCGCACAAGTGAGGTACCATTTTTCTCGTAGGACTTTGGGGAACGTGGGGTGGGTGGAAATTTGTGGATCCACGCAGATTCCAGAACTTTCCAACACAGAAATGTGGGGAAAATGTGTTTTTTTTGTCAATTGTTTACGTTTGCAAGGGATTCTGGGTAACAGACCATGGTGGGAGGCAGTCAAGTCACCCCATCCTGGATTCCCCTGGGTGTCTAGTTTTAAAAAATGTATAGGTTTGCTAGGTTTCCCTAGGTGCCGGCAGGGCTAGGGTTAAAAAACTACAGCTAGTCACTTTGCCAAAAAAGGGTCATTTTTCACTGCAAAATTGAGGTGTGACCACGTCGTGTTTTGCGCCGTTTCCTGTCGCGGGCACTAGGCCGACCCGCACAAGTGAGGTACCATTTTTCTCGTAGGACTTTGGGGAACGCGGGGTGGGTGGAAATTTGTGGATCCACGCAGATTCCAGAACTTTCCATCACAGAAATGTGGGGAAAATGTGTTTTTTTTGTCAATGTTTTATGTTTGCAAGGGATTCTGGGTAACAGACCATGGTGGGAGGCAGTCAAGGCACCCCATCCTGGATTCCCCTGGGTGTCTAGTTTTCAAAAATGTATAGGTTTGCTAGGTTTCCCTAGGTGCCGGCAGGGCTAGGGTTCAAAAACTACAGCTCGTCACTTTGCCAAAAAAGGGTCATTTTTCACTGCAAAATTGAGGTGTGACCACGTTGCGTTTTGCGCCGTTTCCTGTCGCGGGCACTATGCCGACCCGCACAAGTGAGGTACCATTTTTCTCGTAGGACTTTGGGGAACGTGGGGTGGGTGGAAATTTGTGGATCCACGCAGATTCCAGAACTTTCCATCACAGAAATGTGGGGAAAATGTGTTTTTTTTGTCAATTTTTTACGTTTGCAAGGGATTCTGGGTAACAGACCATGGTGGGAGGCAGTCAAGTCACCCCATCCTGGATTCCCCTGGGTGTCTAGTTTACAAAAATGTATAGGTTTGCTAGGTTTCCCTAGGTGCCGGCAGGGCTAGGGTTCAAAAACTACAGCTAGTCACTTTGCCAAAAAAGGGTCATTTTTCACTGCAAAATTGAGGTGTGACCACGTTGCGTTTTGCGCCGTTTCCTGTCGCGGGCACTATGCCGACCCGCACAAGTGAGGTACCATTTTTCTCGCAGGACTTTGGGGAACGCGGGGTGGGTGGAAATTTGTGAATGCACGCAGATTCCAGAACTTTCCATCACAGAAATGTGGGGAAAATATGTTTTTTTTGTCAATTTTTTACGTTTGCAAGGGATTCTGGGTAACAATCCATGGTGGGAGGCAGTCAATTCACCCCATCCTGGATTCCCCTGGGTGTCTAGTTTTCAAAAATGTATAGGTTTGCTAGGTTTCCCTAGGTGCCGGCAGGGCTAGGGTTAAAAAACTACAGCTCGTCACTTTGCCAAAAAAGGGTTATTTTTCACTGCAAAATTGAGGTGTGACCACGTTGCGTTTTGCGCCGTTTCCTGTCGCGGGCACTAGGCCGACCCGCACAAGTGAGGTACCATTTTTCTCGTAGGACTTTGGGGAATGTGGGGTGGGTGGAAATTTGTGGATCCACGCAGATTCCAGTACTTTCCATCACAGAAATGTGGGGAAAATGTGTTTTTTTTGTCAATGTTTTACGTTTGCAAGGGATTCTGGGTAACAGACCATGGTGGGAGGCAGTCAAGTCACCCCATCCTGGATTCCCCTGGGTGTCTAGTTTTCAAAAATGTATAGGTTTGCTAGGTTTCCCTAGGTGCCGGCAGGGCTAGGGTTCAAAAACTACAGCTCGTCACTTTGCTAAAAAAGGGTCATTTTTCACTGCAAAATTGAGGTGTGACCACGTTGCGTTTTGCGCCGTTTCCTGTCGCGGGCACTATGCCGACCCGCACAAGTGAGGTACCATTTTTCTCGTAGGACTTTGGGGAACGTGGGGTGGGTGGAAATTTGTGGATCCACGCAGATTCCAGAACTTTCCATCACAGAAATGTGGGGAAAATGTGTTTTTTTTGTCAATTTTTTACGTTTGCAAGGGATTCTGGGTAACAGACCATGGTGGGAGGCAGTCAAGTCACCCCATCCTGGATTCCCCTGGGTGTCTAGTTTACAAAAATGTATAGGTTTGCTAGGTTTCCCTAGGTGCCGGCAGGGCTAGGGTTCAAAAACTACAGCTAGTCACTTTGCCAAAAAAGGGTCATTTTTCACTGCAAAATTGAGGTGTGACCACGTTGCGTTTTGCGCCGTTTCCTGTCGCGGGCACTATGCCGACCCGCACAAGTGAGGTACCATTTTTCTCGGAGGACTTTGGGGAACGCGGGGTGGGTGGAAATTTGTGAATGCACGCAGATTCCAGAACTTTCCATCACAGAAATGTGGGGAAAATATGTTTTTTTTGTCAATTTTTTACGTTTGCAAGGGATTCTGGGTAACAAACCATGGTGGGAGGCAGTCAATTCACCCCATCCTGGATTCCCCTGGGTGTCTAGTTTTCAAAAATGTATAGGTTTGCTAGGTTTCCCTAGGTGCCGGCAGGGCTAGGGTTAAAAAACTACAGCTCGTCACTTTGCCAAAAAAGGGTTATTTTTCACTGCAAAATTGAGGTGTGACCACGTTGCGTTTTGCGCCGTTTCCTGTCGCGGGCACTAGGCCGACCCGCACAAGTGAGGTACCATTTTTCTCATAGGACTTTGGGGAATGTGGGGTGGGTGGAAATTTGTGGATCCACGCAGATTCCAGTACTTTCCATCACAGAAATGTGGGGAAAATGTGTTTTTTTTGTCAATGTTTTACGTTTGCAAGGGATTCTGGGTAACAGACCATGGTGGGAGGCAGTCAAGTCACCCCATCCTGGATTCCCCTGGGTGTCTAGTTTTCAAAAATGTATAGGTTTGCTAGGTTTCCCTAGGTGCCGGCAGGGCTAGGGTTCAAAAACTACAGCTCGTCACTTTGCCAAAAAAGGGTCATTTTTCACTGCAAAATTGAGGTGTGACCACGTCGCGTTTTGCGCCGTTTCCTGTCGCGGGCACTAGGCCGACCCGCATAAGTGAGGTACCATTTTTCTCGTAGGACTTTGGGGAACGCGGGGTGGGTGGAAATTTGTGGATCCACGCAGATTCCAGAACTTTCCATCACAGAAATGTGGGGAAAATGTGTTTTTTTGTCAATGTTTTACGTTTGCAAGGGATTCTGGGTAACAGACCATGGTGGGAGGCAGTCAAGGCACCCCATCCTGGATTCCCCTGGGTGTCTAGTTTTCAAAAATGTATAGGTTTGCTAGGTTTCCCTAGGTGCCGGCAGGGCTAGGGTTCAAAAACTACAGCTCGTCACTTTGCTAAAAAAGGGTCATTTTTCACTGCAAAATTGAGGTGTGACCACGTTGCGTTTTGCGCCGTTTCCTGTCGCGGGCACTATGCCGACCCGCACAAGTGAGGTACCATTTTTCTCGTAGGACTTTGGGGAACGCGGGGTGGGTGGAAATTTGTGGATCCACGCAGATTCCAGAACTTTCCATCACAGAAATGTGGGGAAAATGTGTTTTTTTTGTCAATTTTTTACGTTTGCAAGGGATTCTGGGTAACAGACCATGGTGGGAGGCAGTCAAGTAACCCCATCCTGGATTCCCCTGGGTGTCTAGTTTACAAAAATGTATATGTTTGCTAGGTTTCCCTAGGTGCCGGCAGGGCTAGGGTTAAAAAACTACAGCTCGTCACTTTGCCAAAAAAGGGTCATTTTTCACTGCAAAATTGAGGTGTGACCACGTTCGTTTTGCGCCGTTTCCAGTCGCAGGCACTATGCCGACCCGCACAAGTGAGGTACCATTTTTCTCGTAGGACTTTGGGGAACGCGGGGTGGGTGGAAAATTGTGGATCCACGCAGATTCCAGAACTTTCCATCACAGAAATATGGGGAAAATGTGTTTTTTTTGTCAATTTTTTACGTTTGCAAGGGATTCTGGGTAACAGACCATGGTGGGAGGCAGTCAATTCACCCCATCCTGGATTCCCCTGGGTGTCTAGTTTTCAAAAATGTATAGGTTTGCTAGGTTTCCCTAGGAGCCGGCAGGGCTAGGGTTCAAAAACTACAGCTAGTCACTTTGCCAAAAAGGGGTCATTTTTCACTGCAAAATTGAGGTGTGACCACGTTGCGTTTTACGCCGTTTCCTGTCGCGGGCACTATGCCGACCCGCACAAGTGAGATACCATTTTTCTTGTAGGACTTTGGGGAACGCGGGGTGCGTGGAAATTTGTGGATCCATGCAGATTCCAAAACTTTCCATCACAGAAATGTGGGGAAAATGTGTTTTTTTTGTCAATTGTTTACGTTTGCAAGGGATTCTGGGTAACAGACCATGGTGGGAGGCAGTCAAGTCACCCCATCCTGGATTCCCCTGGGTGTCTAGTTTTTAAAAATGTATAGGTTTGCTAGGTTTCCCTAGGTGCCGGCAGGGCTAGGGTTCAAAAACTACAGCTAGTCACTTTGCCAAAAAAGGGTAATTTTTCACTGCAAAATTGAGGTGTGACCACGTTGCGTTTTGCGCCGTTTCCTGTCGCGGGCACTATGCCGACCCGCACAAGTGAGGTACCATTTTTCTTGTAGGACTTTGGGGAACGCGGGGTGCGTGGAAATTTGTGGATCCATGCAGATTCCAGAACTTTCCATCACAGAAATGTGGGGAAAATGTGTTTTTTTTGTCAATTGTTTACGTTTGCAAGGGATTCTGGGTAACAGACCATGGTGGGAGGCAGTCAAGGCACCCCATCCTGGATTCCCCTGGGTGTCTAGTTTTCAAAAATGTATAGGTTTGCTAGGTTTCCCTAGGTGCCGGCAGGGCTAGGGTTCAAAAACTACAGTCCGTCACTTTGCCAAAAAAGGGTCATTTTTCACTGCAAAATTGAGGTGTGACCACGTCGCGTTTTGCGCCGTTTCCTGTCGCGGGCACTAGGCCGACCCGCACAAGTGAGGTACCATTTTTCTCGTAGGACTTTGGGGAACGCGGGGTGGGTGGAAATTTGTGGATCCACGCAGATTCCAGAACTTTCCATCACAGAAATATGGGGAAAATGTGTTTTTTTTGTCAATGTTTTACGTTTGCAAGGGATTCTGGGTAACAGACCATGGTGGGAGGCAGTCAAGGCACCCCATCCTGGATTCCCCTGGGTGTCTAGTTTACAAAAATGTATAGGTTTGCTAGGTTTCCCTAGGCGCCGGCAGGGCTAGGGTTCAAAAACTACAGCTCGTCACTTTGCCAAAAAAGAGTCATTTTTCACTGCAAAATTGAGGTGTGACCACGTTGCGTTTTGCGCCGTTTCCTGTCGCGGGCACTATGCCGACCTGCACAAGTGAGGTACCATTTTTCTCGTAGGACTTTGGGGAACGCGGGGTGGGTGGAAATTTGTGGATCCACGCAGATTCCAGAACTTTCCATCACAGAAATGTGGGGAAAATGTGTTTTTTTTGTCAATTTTTTACGTTTGCAAGGGATTCTGGGTAACAGACCATGGTGGGAGGCAGTCAAGTCACCCCATCCTGGATTCCCCTGGGTGTCTAGTTTACAAAAATGTATATGTTTGCTAGGTTTCCCTAGGTGCCGGCAGGGCTAGGGTTAAAAAACTACAGCTAGTCACTTTGCCAAAAAAGGGTCATTTTTCACTGCAAAATTGAGGTGTGACCACGTTGCGTTTTGCGCCGTTTCCTGTCGCGGGCACTATGCCGACCCGCACAAGTGAGGTACCATTTTTCTCGCAGGACTTTGGGGAACGCGGGGTGGGTGGAAATTTGTGGATCCACGCAGATTCCAGAACTTTCCATCACAGAAATGTGGGGAAAATGTGTTTTTTTTGTCAATTTTTTACGTTTGCAAGGGATTCTGGGTAACAGACCATGGTGGGAGGCAGTCAAGTCACCCCATCCTGGATTCCCCTGGGTGTCTAGTTTTCAAAAATGTATAGGTTTGCTAGGTTTCCCTAGGAGCCGGCAGGGCTAGGGTTCAAAAACTACAGCTAGTCACTTTGCCAAAAAGGGGTCATTTTTCACTGCAAAATTGAGGTGTGACCACGTTGCGTTTTACGCCGTTTCCTGTCGCGGGCACTATGCCGACCCGCACAAGTGAGATACCATTTTTCTTGTAGGACTTTGGGGAACGCGGGGTGCGTGGAAATTTGTGGATCCATGCAGATTCCAGAACTTTCGATCACAGAAATGTGGGGAAAATGTGTTTTTTTTGTCAATTGTTTACGTTTGCAAGGGATTCTGGGTAACAGACCATGGTGGGAGGCAGTCAAGTCACCCCATCCTGGATTCCCCTGGGTGTCTAGTTTTCAAAAATGTATAGGTTTGCTAGGTTTCCCTAGGTGCCGGCAGGGCTAGGGTTAAAAAACTACAGCTCGTCACTTTGCCAAAAAAGGGTAATTTTTCACTGCAAAATTGAGGTGTGACCACGTTGCGTTTTGCGCCGTTTCCAGTCGCAGGCACTATGCCGACCCGCACAAGTGAGGTACCATTTTTCTTGTAGGACTTTGGGGAACGCGGGGTGCGTGGAAATTTGTGGATCCATGCAGATTCCAGAACTTTCCATCACAGAAATGTGGGGAAAATGTGGTTTTTTTGTCAATTGTTTATGTTTGTAAGGGATTCTGGGTAACAGACCATGGTGGGAGGCAGTCAAGTCACCCCATCCTGGATTCCCCTGGGTGTCTAGTTTTAAAAAATGTATAGGTTTGCTAGGTTTCCCTAGGTGCCGGCAGGGCTAGGGTTAAAAAATTACAGCTCGTCACTTTGCAAAAAAAGGGTCATTTTTCACTGCAAAATTGAGGTGTGACCACGTTGCGTTTTGCGCCGTTTCCTGTCGCGGGCACTATGCCGACCTGCACAAGTGAGGTACCATTTTTCTCGTAGGACTTTGGGGAACGCGGGGTGGGTGGAAATTTGTGGATCCACGCAGATTCCAGAACTTTCCATCACAGAAATGTGGGGGAAATGTGTTTTTTTTGTCAATTTTTTACGCTTGCAAGGGATTCTGGGTAACAGACCATGGTGGGAGGCAGTCAAGTCACCCCATCCTGGATTCCCCTGGGTGTCTAGTTTACAAAAATGTATAGGTTTGCTAGGTTTCCCTAGGTGCCGGCAGGGCTAGGGTTCAAAAACTAAAGCTAGTCACTTTGCCAAAAAAGGGTCATTTTTCACTGCAAAATTGAGGTGTGACCACGTTGCGTTTTGCGCAGTTTCCTGTTGCGGGCACTAGGCCGACCCGCACAAGTGAGGTACCATTTTTCTCGTAGGACTTTGGGGAACGTGGGGTGGGTGGAAATTTGTGGATCCACGCAGATTCCAGAACTTTCCAACACAGAAATGTGGGGAAAATGTGTTTTTTTTGTCAATTGTTTACGTTTGCAAGGGATTCTGGGTAACAGACCATGGTGGGAGGCAGTCAAGTCACCCCATCCTGGATTCCCCTGGGTGTCTAGTTTTCAAAAATGTATAGGTTTGCTAGGTTTCCCTAGGTGCCGGCAGGGCTAGGGTTAAAAAACTGCAGCTAGTCACTTTGCCAAAAAAGGGTAATTTTTCACTGCAAAATTGAGGTGTGACCACGTCGTGTTTTGCGCCGTTTCCTGTCGCGGGCACTAGGCCGACCCGCACAAGTGAGGTACCATTTTTCTCGTAGGACTTTGGGGAACGCGGGGTGGGTGGAAATTTGTGGATCCACGCAGATTCCAGAACTTTCCATCACAGAAATGTGGGGAAAATGTGTTTTTTTTGTCAATGTTTTATGTTTGCAAGGGATTCTGGGTAACAGACCATGGTGGGAGGCAGTCAAGGCACCCCATCCTGGATTCCCCTGGGTGTCTAGTTTTCAAAAATGTATAGGTTTGCTAGGTTTCCCTAGGTGCCGGCAGGGCTAGGGTTCAAAAACTACAGCTCGTCACTTTGCCAAAAAAGGGTAATTTTTCACTGCAAAATTGAGGTGTGACCACGTTGCGTTTTGCGCCGTTTCCTGTCGCGGGCACTATGCCAACCCGCACAAGTGAGGTACCATTTTTCTCGTAGGACTTTGGGGAACGTGGGGTGGGTGGAAATTTGTGGATCCACGCAGATTCCAGAACTTTCCATCACAGAAATGTGGGGAAAATGTGTTTTTTTTGTCAATTTTTTACGTTTGCAAGGGATTCTGGGTAACAGACCATGGTGGGAGGCAGTCAAGTCACCCCATCCTGGATTCCCCTGGGTGTCTAGTTTACAAAAATGTATAGGTTTATTAGGTTTCCCTAGGTGCCGGCAGGGCTAGGGTTCAAAAACTACAGCTAGTCACTTTGCCAAAAAAGGGTCATTTTTCACTGCAAAATTGAGGTGTGACCACGTTGCGTTTTGCGCCGTTTCCTGTCGCGGGCACTATGCCGACCCGCACAAGTGAGGTACCATTTTTCTCGCAGGACTTTGGGGAACGCGGGGTGGGTGGAAATTTGTGGATGCACGCAGATTCCAGAATTTTCCATCACAGAAATGTGGGGAAAATATGTTTTTTTTGTCAATTTTTTACGTTTGCAAGGGATTCTGGGTAACAAACCATGGTGGGAGGCAGTCAAATCACCCCATCCTGGATTCCCCTGGGTGTCTAGTTTTCAAAAATGTATAGGTTTGCTAGGTTTCCCTAGGTGCCGGCAGGGCTAGGGTTAAAAAACTACAGCTCGTCACTTTGCCAAAAAAGGGTCATTTTTCACTGCAAAATTGAGGTGTGACCACGTCGCGTTTTGCGCCGTTTCCTGTCGCGGGCACTAGGCCGACCCGCACAAGTGAGGTACCATTTTTCTCGTAGGACTTTGGGGAACGCGGGGTGGGTGGAAATTTGTGGATCCACGCAGATTCCAGAACTTTCCATCACAGAAATGTGGGGAAAATGTGTTTTTTTGTCAATGTTTTACGTTTGCAAGGGATTCTGGGTAACAGACCATGGTGGGAGGCAGTCAAGGCACCCCATCCTGGATTCCCCTGGGTGTCTAGTTTTCAAAAATGTATAGGTTTGCTAGGTTTCCCTAGGTGCCGGCAGGGCTAGGGTTCAAAACCTACAGCTCGTCACTTTGCCAAAAAAGGGTCATTTTTCACTGCAAAATTGAGGTGTGACCACGTTCGTTTTGCGCCGTTTCCAGTCGCAGGCACTATGCCGACCCGCACAAGTGAGGTACCATTTTTCTCGTAGGACTTTGGGGAACGCGGGGTGGGTGGAAAATTGTGGATCCACGCAGATTCCAGAACTTTCCATCACAGAAATATGGGGAAAATGTGTTTTTTTTGTCAATTTTTTACGTTTGCAAGGGATTCTGGGTAACAGACCATGGTGGGAGGCAGTCAAGTCACCCCATCCTGGATTCCCCTGGGTGTCTAGTTTTCAAAAATGTATAGGTTTGCTAGGTTTCCCTAGGAGCCGGCAGGGCTAGGGTTCAAAAACTACAGCTAGTCACTTTGCCAAAAAGGGGTCATTTTTCACTGCAAAATTGAGGTGTGACCACGTTGCGTTTTACGCCGTTTCCTGTCGCGGGCACTATGCCGACCCGCACAAGTGAGATACCATTTTTCTTGTAGGACTTTGGGGAACGCGGGGTGCGTGGAAATTTGTGGATCCATGCAGATTCCAGAACTTTCCATCACAGAAATGTGGGGAAAATGTGTTTTTTTTGTCAATTGTTTACGTTTGCAAGGGATTCTGGGTAACAGACCATGGTGGGAGGCAGTCAAGTCACCCCATCCTGGATTCCCCTGGGTGTCTAGTTTTTAAAAATGTATAGGTTTGCTAGGTTTCCCTAGGTGCCGGCAGGGCTAGGGTTCAAAAACTACAGCTAGTCACTTTGCCAAAAAAGGGTAATTTTTCACTGCAAAATTGAGGTGTGACCACGTCGCGTTTTGCGCCGTTTCCTGTCGCGGGCACTAGGCCGACCCGCACAAGTGAGGTACCATTTTTCTCGTAGGACTTTGGGGAACGTGGGGTGGGTGGAAATTTGTGGATCCACGCAGATTCCAGAACTTTCCATTACAGAAATGTGGGGAAAATGTGTTTTTTTGTCAATGTTTTACGTTTGCAAGGGATTCTGGGTAACAGACCATGGTGGGAGGCAGTCAAGTCACCCCATCCTGGATTCCCCTGGGTGTCTAGTTTTCAAAAATGTATAGGTTTGCTAGGTTTCCCTAGGTGCCGGTAGGGCTAGGGTTAAAAAATTACAGCTCGTCACTTTGCCAAAAAAAGGGTCATTTTTCACTGCAAAATTGAGGTGTGACCACGTTGCGTTTTGCGCAGTTTCCTGATGCGGGCACTAGGCCGACCCGCACAAGTGAGGTACCATTTTTCTCGTAGGACTTTGGGGAACGTGGGGTGGGTGGAAATTTGTGGATCCACGCAGATTCCAGAACTTTCGATCACAGAAATGTGGGGAAAATGTGTTTTTTTTGTCAATTGTTTACGTTTGCAAGGGATTCTGGGTAACAGACCATGGTGGGAGGCAGTCAAGTCACCCCATCCTGGATTCCCCTGGGTGTCTAGTTTTCAAAAATGTATAGGTTTGCTAGGTTTCCCTAGGTGCCGGCAGGGCTAGGGTTAAAAAACTACAGCTAGTCACTTTGCCAAAAAAGGGTAATTTTTCACTGCAAAATTGAGGTGTGACCACGTCGGGTTTTGCGCCGTTTCCTGTCGCGGGCACTAGGCCGACCCGCACAAGTGAGGTACCATTTTTCTCGTAGGACTTTGGGGAACGTGGGGTGGGTGGAAATTTGTGGATCCACGCAGATTCCAGAACTTTCCATCACAGAAATGTGGGGAAAATGTGTTTTTTTTGTCAATGTTTTATGTTTGCAAGGGATTCTGGGTAACAGACCATGGTGGGAGGCAGTCAAGGCACCCCATCCTGGATTCCCCTGGGTGTCTAGTTTTCAAAAATGTATAGGTTTGCTAGGTTTCCCTAGGTGCCGGCAGGGCTAGGGTTCAAAAACTACAGCTCGTCACTTTGCCAAAAAAGGGTAATTTTTCTCTGCAAAATTGAGGTGTGACCACGTTGCGTTTTGCGCCGTTTCCTGTCGCGGGCACTATGCCAACCCGCACAAGTGAGGTACCATTTTTCTCGTAGGACTTTGGGGAACGTGGGGTGGGTGGAAATTTGTGGATCCACGCAGATTCCAGAACTTTCCATCACAGAAATGTGGGGAAAATGTGTTTTTTTTGTCAATTTTTTACGTTTGCAAGGGATTCTGGGTAACAGACCATGGTGGGAGGCAGTCAAGTCACCCCATCCTGGATTCCCCTGGGTGTCTAGTTTACAAAAATGTATAGGTTTATTAGGTTTCCCTAGGTGCCGGCAGGGCTAGGGTTCAAAAACTACAGCTAGTCACTTTGCCAAAAAAGGGTCATTTTTCACTGCAAAATTGAGGTGTGACCACGTTGCGTTTTGCGCCGTTTCCTGTCGCGGGCACTATGCCGACCCGCACAAGTGAGGTACCATTTTTCTCGCAGGACTTTGGGGAACGCGGGGTGGGTGGAAATTTGTGGATGCACGCAGATTCCAGAACTTTCCATCACAGAAATGTGGGGAAAATATGTTTTTTTTGTCAATTTTTTACGTTTGCAAGGGATTCTGGGTAACAAACCATGGTGGGAGGCAGTCAAATCACCCCATCCTGGATTCCCCTGGGTGTCTAGTTTTCAAAAATGTATAGGTTTGCTAGGTTTCCCTAGGTGCCGGCAGGGCTAGGGTTAAAAAACTACAGCTCGTCACTTTGCCAAAAAAGGGTCATTTTTCACTGCAAAATTGAGGTGTGACCACGTCGCGTTTTGCGCCGTTTCCTGTCGCGGGCACTAGGCCGACCCGCACAAGTGAGGTACCATTTTTCTCGTAGGACTTTGGGGAACGCGGGGTGGGTGGAAAATTGTGGATCCACGCAGATTCCAGAACTTTCCATCACAGAAATATGGGGAAAATGTGTTTTTTTTGTCAATTTTTTACGTTTGCAAGGGATTCTGGGTAACAGACCATGGTGGGAGGCAGTCAAGTCACCCCATCCTGGATTCCCCTGGGTGTCTAGTTTTCAAAAATGTATAGGTTTGCTAGGTTTCCCTAGGAGCCGGCAGGGCTAGGGTTCAAAAACTACAGCTAGTCACTTTGCCAAAAAGGGGTCATTTTTCACTGCAAAATTGAGGTGTGACCACGTTGCGTTTTACGCCGTTTCCTGTCGCGGGCACTATGCCGACCCGCACAAGTGAGATACCATTTTTCTTGTAGGACTTTGGGGAACGCGGGGTGCGTGGAAATTTGTGGATCCATGCAGATTCCAGAACTTTCCATCACAGAAATGTGGGGAAAATGTGTTTTTTTTGTCAATTGTTTACGTTTGCAAGGGATTCTGGGTAACAGACCATGGTGGGAGGCAGTCAAGTCACCCCATCCTGGATTCCCCTGGGTGTCTAGTTTTTAAAAATGTATAGGTTTGCTAGGTTTCCCTAGGTGCCGGCAGGGCTAGGGTTCAAAAACTACAGCTAGTCACTTTGCCAAAAAAGGGTAATTTTTCACTGCAAAATTGAGGTGTGACCACGTCGCGTTTTGCGCCGTTTCCTGTCGCGGGCACTAGGCCGACCCGCACAAGTGAGGTACCATTTTTCTCGTAGGACTTTGGGGAACGTGGGGTGGGTGGAAATTTGTGGATCCACGCAGATTCCAGAACTTTCCATTACAGAAATGTGGGGAAAATGTGTTTTTTTGTCAATGTTTTACGTTTGCAAGGGATTCTGGGTAACAGACCATGGTGGGAGGCAGTCAAGTCACCCCATCCTGGATTCCCCTGGGTGTCTAGTTTTCAAAAATGTATAGGTTTGCTAGGTTTCCCTAGGTGCCGGTAGGGCTAGGGTTAAAAAATTACAGCTCGTCACTTTGCCAAAAAAAGGGTCATTTTTCACTGCAAAATTGAGGTGTGACCACGTTGCGTTTTGCGCAGTTTCCTGATGCGGGCACTAGGCCGACCCGCACAAGTGAGGTACCATTTTTCTCGTAGGACTTTGGGGAACGTGGGGTGGGTGGAAATTTGTGGATCCACGCAGATTCCAGAACTTTCGATCACAGAAATGTGGGGAAAATGTGTTTTTTTTGTCAATTGTTTACGTTTGCAAGGGATTCTGGGTAACAGACCATGGTGGGAGGCAGTCAAGTCACCCCATCCTGGATTCCCCTGGGTGTCTAGTTTTCAAAAATGTATAGGTTTGCTAGGTTTCCCTAGGTGCCGGCAGGGCTAGGGTTAAAAAACTACAGCTAGTCACTTTGCCAAAAAAGGGTAATTTTTCACTGCAAAATTGAGGTGTGACCACGTCGGGTTTTGCGCCGTTTCCTGTCGCGGGCACTAGGCCGACCCGCACAAGTGAGGTACCATTTTTCTCGTAGGACTTTGGGGAACGCGGGGTGGGTGGAAATTTGTGGATCCACGTAGATTCCAGAACTTTCCATCACAGAAATGTGGGGAAAATGTGTTTTTTTTGTCAATGTTTTATGTTTGCAAGGGATTCTGGGTAACAGACCATGGTGGGAGGCAGTCAAGGCACCCCATCCTGGATTCCCCTGGGTGTCTAGTTTTCAAAAATGTATAGGTTTGCTAGGTTTCCCTAGGTGCCGGCAGGGCTAGGGTTCAAAAACTACAGCTCGTCACTTTGCCAAAAAAGGGTAATTTTTCTCTGCAAAATTGAGGTGTGACCACGTTGCGTTTTGCGCCGTTTCCTGTCGCGGGCACTATGCCAACCCGCACAAGTGAGGTACCATTTTTCTCGTAGGACTTTGGGGAACGTGGGGTGGGTGGAAATTTGTGGATCCACGCAGATTCCAGAACTTTCCATCACAGAAATGTGGGGAAAATGTGTTTTTTTTGTCAATTTTTTACGTTTGCAAGGGATTCTGGGTAACAGACCATGGTGGGAGGCAGTCAAGTCACCCCATCCTGGATTCCCCTGGGTGTCTAGTTTACAAAAATGTATAGGTTTATTAGGTTTCCCTAGGTGCCGGCAGGGCTAGGGTTCAAAAACTACAGCTAGTCACTTTGCCAAAAAAGGGTCATTTTTCACTGCAAAATTGAGGTGTGACCACGTTGCGTTTTGCGCCGTTTCCTGTCGCGGGCACTATGCCGACCCGCACAAGTGAGGTACCATTTTTCTCGCAGGACTTTGGGGAACGCGGGGTGGGTGGAAATTTGTGGATGCACGCAGATTCCAGAACTTTCCATCACAGAAATGTGGGGAAAATATGTTTTTTTTGTCAATTTTTTACGTTTGCAAGGGATTCTGGGTAACAAACCATGGTGGGAGGCAGTCAAATCACCCCATCCTGGATTCCCCTGGGTGTCTAGTTTTCAAAAATGTATAGGTTTGCTAGGTTTCCCTAGGTGCCGGCAGGGCTAGGGTTAAAAAACTACAGCTCGTCACTTTGCCAAAAAAGGGTCATTTTTCACTGCAAAATTGAGGTGTGACCACGTCGCGTTTTGCGCCGTTTCCTGTCGCGGGCACTAGGCCGACCCGCACAAGTGAGGTACCATTTTTCTCGTAGGACTTTGGGGAACGCGGGGTGGGTGGAAATTTGTGGATCCACGCAGATTCCAGAACTTTCCATCACAGAAATGTGGGGAAAATGTGTTTTTTTGTCAATGTTTTACGTTTGCAAGGGATTCTGGGTAACAGACCATGGTGGGAGGCAGTCAAGGCACCCCATCCTGGATTCCCCTGGGTGTCTAGTTTTCAAAAATGTATAGGTTTGCTAGGTTTCCCTAGGTGCCGGCAGGGCTAGGGTTCAAAAACTACAGCTCGTCACTTTGCCAAAAAAGGGTCATTTTTCACTGCAAAATTGAGGTGTGACCACGTTCGTTTTGCGCCGTTTCCAGTCGCAGGCACTATGCCGACCCGCACAAGTGAGGTACCATTTTTCTCGTAGGACTTTGGGGAACGCGGGGTGGGTGGAAAATTGTGGATCCACGCAGATTCCAGAACTTTCCATCACAGAAATATGGGGAAAATGTGTTTTTTTTGTCAATTTTTTACGTTTGCAAGGGATTCTGGGTAACAGACCATGGTGGGAGGCAGTCAAGTCACCCCATCCAGGATTCCCCTGGGTGTCTAGTTTTCAAAAATGTATAGGTTTGCTAGGTTTCCCTAGGAGCCGGCAGGGCTAGGGTTCAAAAACTACAGCTAGTCACTTTGCCAAAAAGGGGTCATTTTTCACTGCAAAATTGAGGTGTGACCACGTTGCGTTTTACGCCGTTTCCTGTCGCGGGCACTATGCCGACCCGCACAAGTGAGATACCATTTTTCTTGTAGGACTTTGAGGAACGCGGGGTGCGTGGAAATTTGTGGATCCATGCAGATTCCAGAACTTTCCATCACAGAAATGTGGGGAAAATGTGTTTTTTTTGTCAATTGTTTACGTTTGCAAGGGATTCTGGGTAACAGACCATGGTGGGAGGCAGTCAAGTCACCCCATCCTGGATTCCCCTGGGTGTCTAGTTTTTAAAAATGTATAGGTTTGCTAGGTTTCCCTAGGTGCCGGCAGGGCTAGGGTTTAAAAACTACAGCTAGTCACTTTGCCAAAAAAGGGTAATTTTTCACTGCAAAATTGAGGTGTGACCACGTTGCGTTTTGCGCCGTTTCCTGTCGCGGGCACTATGCCGACCCACACAAGTGAGGTACCATTTTTCTCGCAGGACTTTGGGGAACGCGGGGTGGGTGGAAATTTGTGGATCCACGCAGATTCCAGAACTTTCCATCACAGAAATGTGGGGAAAATATGTTTTTTTTGTCAATTTTTTACGTTTGCAAGGGATTCTGGGTAACAAACCATGGTGGGAGGCAGTCAAATCACCCCATCCTGGATTCCCCTGGGTGTCTAGTTTTCAAAAATGTATAGGTTTGCTAGGTTTCCCTAGGTGCCGGCAGGGCTAGGGTTAAAAAACTACAGCTCGTCACTTTGCCAAAAAAGGGTCATTTTTCACTGCAAAATTGAGGTGTGACCACGTTGCGTTTTGCGCCGTTTCCAGTCACAGGCACTATGCCGACCCGCACAAGTGAGGTACCATTTTTCTCGTAGGACTTTGGGGAACGCGGGGTGGGTGGAAAATTGTGGATCCACGCAGATTCCAGAACTTTCCATCACAGAAATGTGGGGAAAATGTGTTTTTTTTGTCAATTGTTTACGTTTGCAAGGGATTCTGGGTAACAGACCATGGTGGGAGGCAGTCAAGGCACCCCATCCTGGATTCCCCTGGGTGTCTAGTTTTCAAAAATGTATAGGTTTGCTAGGTTTCCCTAGGTGCCGGCAGGGCTAGGGTTCAAAAACTACAGCTAGTCACTTTGCCAAAAAAGGGTAATTTTTCACTGCAAAATTGAGGTGTGACCACGTCGCGTTTTGCGCCGTTTCCTGTCGCGGGCACTAGGCCGACCCGCACAAGTGAGGTACCATTTTTCTCGTAGGACTTTGGGGAACGTGGGGTGGGTGGAAATTTGTGGATCCACGCAGATTCCAGAACTTTCCATCACAGAAATGTGGGGAAAATGTGTTTTTTTGTCAATGTTTTACGTTTGCAAGGGATTCTGGGTAACAGACCATGGTGGGAGGCAGTCAAGTCACCCCATCCTGGATTCCCCTGGGTGTCTAGTTTTCAAAAATGTATAGGTTTGCTAGGTTTCCCTAGGTGCCGGTAGGGTTAGGGTTAAAAAATTACAGCTCGTCACTTTGCCAAAAAAGGGTCATTTTTCACTGCAAAATTGAGGTGTGACCACGTTGCGTTTTGCGCAGTTTCCTGTTGCGGGCACTAGGCCGACCCGCACAAGTGAGGTACCATTTTTCTCGTAGGACTTTGGGGAACGTGGGGTGGGTGGAAATTTGTGGATCCACGCAGATTCCAGAACTTTCCAACACAGAAATGTGGGGAAAATGTGTTTTTTTTGTCAATTGTTTACGTTTGCAAGGGATTCTGGGTAACAGACCATGGTGGGAGGCAGTCAAGTCACCCCATCCTGGATTCCCCTGGGTGTCTAGTTTTCAAAAATGTATAGGTTTGCTAGGTTTCCCTAGGTGCCGGCAGGGCTAGGGTTAAAAAACTACAGCTAGTCACTTTGCCAAAAAAGGGTAATTTTTCACTGCAAAATTGAGGTGTGACCACGTCGTGTTTTGCGCCGTTTCCTGTCGCGGGCACTAGGCCGACCCGCACAAGTGAGGTAACATTTTTCTCGTAGGACTTTGGGGAACGCGGGGTGGGTGGAAATTTGTGGATCCACGCAGATTCCAGAACTTTCCATCACAGAAATGTGGGGAAAATGTGTTTTTTTTGTCAATGTTTTATGTTTGCAAGGGATTCTGGGTAACAGACCATGGTGGGAGGCAGTCAAGGCACCCCATCCTGGATTCCCCTGGGTGTCTAGTTTTCAAAAATGTATAGGTTTGCTAGGTTTCCCTAGGTGCCGGCAGGGCTAGGGTTCAAAAACTACAGCTAGTCACTTTGCCAAAAAAGGGTAATTTTTCACTGCAAAATTGAGGTGTGACCACGTTGCGTTTTGCGCCGTTTCCTGTCGCGGGCACTATGCCAACCCGCACAAGTGAGGTACCATTTTTCTCGTAGGACTTTGGGGAACGTGGGGTGGGTGGAAATTTGTGGATCCACGCAGATTCCAGAACTTTCCATCACAGAAATGTGGGGAAAATGTGTTTTTTTTGTCAATTTTTTACGTTTGCAAGGGATTCTGGGTAACAGACCATGGTGGGAGGCAGTCAAGTCACCCCATCCTGGATTCCCCTGGGTGTCTAGTTTACAAAAATGTATAGGTTTATTAGGTTTCCCTAGGTGCCGGCAGGGCTAGGGTTCAAAAACTACAGCTAGTCACTTTGCCAAAAAAGGGTCATTTTTCACTGCAAAATTGAGGTGTGACCACGTTGCGTTTTGCGCCGTTTCCTGTCGCGGGCACTATGCCGACCCGCACAAGTGAGGTACCATTTTTCTCGCAGGACTTTGGGGAACGCGGGGTGGGTGGAAATTTGTGGATGCACGCAGATTCCAGAACTTTCCATCACAGAAATGTGGGGAAAATATGTTTTTTTTGTCAATTTTTTACGTTTGCAAGGGATTCTGGGTAACAAACCATGGTGGGAGGCAGTCAAATCACCCCATCCTGGATTCCCCTGGGTGTCTAGTTTTCAAAAATGTATAGGTTTGCTAGGTTTCCCTAGGTGCCGGCAGGGCTAGGGTTAAAAAACTACAGCTCGTCACTTTGCCAAAAAAGGGTCATTTTTCACTGCAAAATTGAGGTGTGACCACGTCGCGTTTTGCGCCGTTTCCTGTCGCGGGCACTAGGCCAACCCGCACAAGTGAGGTACAATTTTTCTCGTAGGACTTTGGGGAACGCGGGGTGGGTGGAAATTTGTGGATCCACGCAGATTCCAGAACTTTCCATCACAGAAATGTGGGGAAAATGTGTTTTTTTGTCAATGTTTTACGTTTGCAAGGGATTCTGGGTAACAGACCATGGTGGGAGGCAGTCAAGGCACCCCATCCTGGATTCCCCTGGGTGTCTAGTTTTCAAAAATGTATAGGTTTGCTAGGTTTCCCTAGGTGCCGGCAGGGCTAGGGTTCAAAAACTACAGCTCGTCACTTTGCCAAAAAAGGGTCATTTTTCACTGCAAAATTGAGGTGTGACCACGTTCGTTTTGCGCCGTTTCCAGTCGCAGGCACTATGCCGACCCGCACAAGTGAGGTACCATTTTTCTCGTAGGACTTTGGGGAACGCGGGGTGGGTGGAAAATTGTGGATCCACGCAGATTCCAGAACTTTCCATCACAGAAATATGGGGAAAATGTGTTTTTTTTGTCAATTTTTTACGTTTGCAAGGGATTCTGGGTAACAGACCATGGTGGGAGGCAGTCAAGTCACCCCATCCTGGATTCCCCTGGGTGTCTAGTTTTCAAAAATGTATAGGTTTGCTAGGTTTCCCTAGGAGCCGGCAGGGCTAGGGTTCAAAAACTACAGCTAGTCACTTTGCCAAAAAGGGGTCATTTTTCACTGCAAAATTGAGGTGTGACCACGTTGCGTTTTACGCCGTTTCCTGTCGCGGGCACTATGCCGACCCGCACAAGTGAGATACCATTTTTCTTGTAGGACTTTGGGGAACGCGGGGTGCGTGGAAATTTGTGGATCCATGCAGATTCCAGAACTTTCCATCACAGAAATGTGGGGAAAATGTGTTTTTTTTGTCAATTGTTTACGTTTGCAAGGGATTCTGGGTAACAGACCATGGTGGGAGGCAGTCAAGTCACCCCATCCTGGATTCCCCTGGGTGTCTAGATTTTAAAAATGTATAGGTTTGCTAGGTTTCCCTAGGTGCCGGCAGGGCTAGGGTTAAAAAACTACAGCTAGTCACTTTGCCAAAAAAGGGTAATTTTTCACTGCAAAATTGAGGTGTGACCACGTTGCGTTTTGCGCCGTTTCCTGTCGCGGGCACTATGCCGACCCGCACAAGGGAGGTACCATTTTTCTCGCAGGACTTTGGGGAACGCGGGGTGGGTGGAAATTTGTGGATCCACGCAGATTCCAGAACTTTCCATCACAGAAATGTGGGGAAAATATGTTTTTTTTGTCAATTTTTTACGTTTGCAAGGGATTCTGGGTAACAAACCATGGTGGGAGGCAGTCAAATCACCCCATCCTGGATTCCCCTTGGTGTCTAGTTTTCAAAAATGTATAGGTTTGCTAGGTTTACTGTAGGAAGGTGGATATCTGACTATGGTTACCCTCAAATTTTTGCCTAGTGTCTAGCTGGCTTTTCGACTTAGTTGGCCTGAGATCCTGCCATTCAGGCTCTCAGGCTATCTGCTCTCTCTGTAAAATGGACTCCATGTACCCTAGGTACATACCCAATTGGTTGGATCACCCTGTCAGCCCCTGTACCAGTGTACACTAGGTACCCAGGGCATTGGTGTATCCAAGGCCTGCCAGGGGCTGAAGCATGTATTATGCCACCCCAGGCTTGGCCTAACAATCTGACACAACTGGCTGATCACTCAGCTGGGGTAAGTTGGTGTAATCACCTCTTACTTAGGTGTAGTATACCTATACCTAAACTTAAATGGGACACCTGGTAACCTATAAGTCACTCCTATGGCAGGCCTTAACAATCCTGAAGGCAGAGTGCTTGGTTCCATGTGAGATGGTGCTCTGGCATGAGCTGAGCCTGTCTGCAGTGGTCGGAACAACTTCCTTCTACTGTTTCCAGATATCGTCATACCATATACTCTTAAGTGCATTATGAACCTCGCGGTTAAATGCTATCTTTGGTTTGGCTTTATCAAAACATGTCGAGTAAGGTGTCATACGAATTGGAATACTAACCCCTCGCCAATTCTGGCGACGGGGTTAGCATTCCACCCTTCTAGAGGGACACGACATGTACAGTGCCTGAAACCCGGGTAAAATCAGACATAGCCTCAGCTCCACAAAATGGATGCTGCCACCACAGACACAAGTCTGCCCTCCTGCTGCTGGGAGTCCTTCCAGCTTGGGAGGTGTGGACAAAGGGTTTCCTGCCAGGGGAGGTGCATGCACCACCCCAGACAGGATTTTGTGTATTGGTCAGGTAGGGCTTGAAAGAAACCAGACATGCCTGTGGCTCACAAGGAGCCTCGGGGCATATGCCAGTTCAAACCGGTCCTGGGGCACACCAGTCCCGGGCCTGGGGCGAGCTGGACAAAGGATTGGGGGTGTAACCACCCCCCTTCCTGGTCCCACCCATAGGGAGGGACCTAGCAGGTAGTCCGGCCCCTAGAATCCGAATAAAGGTAGGAGCTGTGTCCTAAGACTTCAGACATCCTGGAATCAACTTGAAACTAAGAAGAAGACGGGAACTTCGACGCTCTGCCGCACAGAGGACTGAAGCCAATCTCCCCTGTGGTCAGGGAGTGACCACCTTGCTAACGCAAGCACCATCCAGCGAATCAACGTCTGCTTTGCCGCCGCCTCCCGCCGGAGCCCGAGCCCAGAGACTGACAAGACCTGGACCTCCAGACCTCTCACCGCCCGATCCACAGTCCCTGCAAAGAGGAGACCCGTGGAGGCACCGAGACACGTGGAGCCAGCCATCTTGGAACGACTACGACAAGCTGACAAGTGCAACAACCGAGGCTCCCTCCAAGTTGTGCTTTGGGTCCTGAGAAGCCCAACCCTCGAGCAGCATCTGCACCAAAGGTGAGCCCTCCAGCATCTCCACGATCTGCGTGGGGCCCTTCTGCATTTTGCCACTCGACGCGCCTAACCGGTTGCTGGCCCGCTGGCTAGTGGCCATCTTGGCGACGAAATCTACGACAAACACCGCTGGTCTGGTTGCTCCAGACTGGCCCTTGCTCCCCTCCAAAGGAGCCGTTCCTCTGACCTTGCTGGTCAGAACCATCAGCTTAAACTCCTTGCCTACAACAATTGCTTTTGCCAAGGCTTGTTTGCTTCGATCAAGTCGCCGACACCGCCGACAGCGAGAGCCTGCGTGGGACAGCTCGTGACTCGACTCCTGGACGTCGTCGACCTTCAGGGACCACGTGGCTGCAGAGTCAAGCTACACCTTCCTTCCTGTTTGCACCCGACATCGCCTGGTACCCACCTGGTGCCACGCTGGTCACTGGCTAGTGACTGTGAACACTGTCCCCTCTGCTTACAGGTCTTCAACATCTCCGATCCACTCTTGGGTCCACTGCATCTCTCCCGGACCGACCGCCTGCAGCATCTTTGTCTTCAAGCTCAACGGAACAGATAGAAGAAACCCGACGCACTTTGAGGCCTATGCACCTGCTTCCTGTGGGTGAGGTAAAGCTGGTACTCCGGTGCCCAAGTGTAGTAATACATCTCTAGTGCCTGTGTTCCAAATCTTAAGTTCCTAGTTAACCCGGAAGATCTCCTTTGCAGTAACTTTGTACTTTTTACGCACCCATTGAAACCTATGGGAGCACGCGTGTGACTATTTGCTCTGCACACGCCACCCGTGGACCTCCTGGTCACTAACTGACGTTAGCTCCTTGTAGGCCCAGCGATTCTAGAGGCCCTAGGCCTTTTCCCTTTTCTGTTCGTGGTACTTATACCACTATTTTAGTATATGGTTCGAGTGGCCACCAGGGCCTATCCATATAAAGTGCAACTTCTGTGTATTCTGTGATAATCTTGTTTGACGATTTGTGCTCCTGTGCTCATAAAGAGACTAGGGGTTACTTTGATAAATAAATACATATATATTTTGAATATATATCTGTGTGGTGTCCTTTCATTGGTATAAAAGGGGCTTGCATTTGGTAAAACAGCTGGCTTAACACGCATCACGAGTTTAGCCTCAAAGACTGCTTAGCCTACGCTACCACTAGGGCAGCTAGTCCGAAAAGGTTGACTTACAACCACACCATAAGGGTTGCTTGGCATGGTACAAGGTGATCACTTTAACTAGTGAGCATCATATACCAGGCCAACTTCTCACATTGGTGAGCAGCGGTTGGATTTGAGCTTGCTGTGTTTTACCATTGTAATCTCTTGGTTACCAATTGAAAGATCACATAGTTACCTGTAGGTACATATAAAACAAGATTAGATATACATAAGTTCTACTGAACTTAGTTGTTGTAGAGCAAAGGGAGTAGCACACCCTGACTACAACTACTAGATAGGTTTAGTAGGTAAACACAAGTGTAGGTAGATTGCAACACATCCACCCACACTTAAGAGCAATGGCCGGGGCAGAGGGGTCCACTGTACCCATCTCTGTTGAGAGTGACCCCCAGAGGGCAACATCCAGCTTTGCTACCCTTAACCAGAATGAGCTCAGGCATTTGGCAACTCTTAGAGGCCTTAAACAGCCCAAGAACCCTACCTCTGCTGAGCTCAGAGAACTCTTACAAAATGATGAGAATCAGAGAGAACTCAGGAAAGCTTCCCAGTTAGCCCCCTTAGGGTCAGGAACAGGAGGCCCCCCTTCTGAAGATGCCACAGAGGTACCCCCTTTCAATAGTCACCCCTTAGATGGGATGCCTACCACAGAGGAAGAAAGTGATGGGGATACAGATGTGAGTGGGGATGAAGGGAGAACTAGCCCAGTGCCAAGTGTTATACTTGGCCCAGCTAAACTAAGGCTATTGGGGACTGACAGTGGGTTCACCCCATTGGATCTCCCCAGTGGACTTAACACAGGGCTTGGAAGGCAAAGGAATCGCTCAGGTGACTCCAATGCTTCCCATGGCTCTAGAGGCTCTCAAGGTCACTCCAGAAGGAGACTGACCACCCCTCAGAGGAGGGAACATGAGGCCAGAATGCAGGAATCCCAGCTGAGGATCAGGAAGCAGGAGCTAGAAGTAGCCCTGATGGAAGAAAAACTGAGCAAGGCTAGGCAGCATAGAGAGAGTGGGTCTATACCCACTGGTGGCAGCAATGTCCCTAGGGACAAAGATAGGGTCTTTGACAATAGGAACCTGTCCAAGATTGTGCCCCCCTACAAAAGTGGGGATGACATCCACAAATGGATGACTGCTCTTGAGAGAGCCTGCAAAGTGCAGCAGGTTCCTGAAGACCAGTGGGCAGCAATCTTATGGCTCTCCTTTGAGGGGAGAGGCAGAGATAGACTCCTCACTGTTAGAGAAGAGGATGTCAGAAATTACAGAGTCCTGAAGAGTGTCCTAGTTGATGGGTTAGGCTTAACCACTGAACAGTACAGGTTAATGTTCAGAGACACCCAGAAGACACAGACTCAGGACTGGTCTGAATATGTGGAATGTGCCACTAAGGCTTTGGAGGGTTGGTTGCTGGGAAGTAAGGTGTCTGATTATACAGGATTGTACAATTTGATGATGAGAGAGCAGATTTTAAGTAATTGTCAAAACCAGCTTCTCCATCAACACCTGGTAGACTCAGATTTGACCTCTCCCCAAGAATTGGGAAAGAGGGCAGATAAATGGGTCAGGACCAGGATCAGGCCTAAAAACCAGGGTGGTGACCAAAAGAAAGATACCACCAAGCCTCAAGAGAAGGGTGGGGATAAAGAAAAAGAGAAACCTTCCTCAGGGCCCCAAAACTCCACACAGGGTGGTGGGTCCCAAGCTCCCTCCTCTACCACAGCTAAAAAGCCCTACTGCCATGAGTGTAAAACTCCTGGGCATTGGAAAACTGACAGCGGTTGCCCAAGGGCTAAAAACAAAACTGTTCCTCCAATTACTCCTGTCACACCACCTATTACTGTCAGCAGTAATCCCCCAGGTGGTGGGAGTGCCCCCAGAAATCTGGGTGGGTTTACTTGGGGAACACAGGGGGACCCTGGCTTAGCCAATTCCCCTACAGCAACCACTCTTGTCTGTGATGGTGGCATGGGGTTTGCCAACTTCACTGCCTGTCCCAACACTTTGGGTAGGTACAGACAGGAGCCCTACATCAATGGTACAAAAGCTGAGGCCTACAGAGACACTGGGGCTAGCATCACAATGGTGGCCCATTGGCTAGTTCCCTCTGAGCAGCTTTTGCCCGGTTTCTCCTACCAGGTGACTAACATTGATGGCAAACAGAACAGTCATCCCATGGCAGAGGTATGTCTCAGCTGGGGAGGGGTCACTGGCCCTAAAAGGGTAGCAGTGTCCCCAACCTTGCCTGTAGACTGCTTACTGGGGAATGACTTAGAACTCTCAGCTTGGGCTGGAGTTGAACAAGACACCCATTCTAAAATGGTAGGCCTTTCACAACAGGGTAGGGGGGTTGTGCCATTCACAACCCCTGTCCAAATAGATTTCCTCCCTGAAAAGGTTGGAAGGGCAGTGGTAGCCACAGCCCAGGCACAGACAGACTTCCCTGTAGGGACTGGCAGAGCTGTGACAGTCACAGCTCAAACACAAACTGAGTGCCCCCCTGAAAAGGTTGGCAAGGCTGTAATGGTCTCAGCCTATACTCAGACTGACATAGGTGTAGTGAAGCCTGAAACAATGGATCACTCCACACAAACTGAGAGTAGTGGGGAGGAAGAAAAGTCTCCCTCTCCCCAGACATTAGGAAAAGGTCAGCCTCCTCAGGGATCTGACCTCACCCCTTGTGAAGGAACTGCCCCAGAGGTAGCCAGGCCTGGCCTGGCAGAGCCTCTGATGTCAGTGGCCCCTTCCAAGGTGGGATCCAGTCTGGTGCAGGTAGCCTGCCTCTCTCTACCCTGCCTAAGTCAGCCCAGGGCTGCAGAGGTCAGGGAGGCCAGTGGACCCCCAGAGGGCCCCTGTCCACAAGAACCCCCCCATCAAAAGAATGAGGATTGCCTGGCTAGTAGCCCTAGTCAGGTGATGGGTAAAAACATTCCTGAGGGATCTCCTTTACAGGTAGTTAGGGACCTCCCCCAGGGGGATTCTGTTGGGCACAGGCAAACATGGGACCTTAGGGCCCCAAACCTGACCTGTCCCTCCAGTAAGCCCACAAAAGGGACCCAGCCTCCAGCTTTAGGTAGCCAGAGGCTGACCCTGAGAGCACAGTGCAACTCAGTTAAAGAAAGAAAGGCATCCATGGTGGAGGATGATTGGAGGAAGCTGAGGCCTCACTTTGAGGACACTCACTTCAGTACTCCATCTCAACACCAGCCTTTTACTTTGCCAAGACACACCACAGGTAGAGATTCCATATGGTGGAGACCCTCTGATACCCTTAGGGTGAGGGATTGCTTAGTGGACCATGAGACAGGGGGTAACCATGCCAGTGCTGGTTCCTCCTTATATGGCCACTTGGGCAATATAGGCTTACCTGGTCAAGGTCAGCCTTATCTCCCTTCGTTTGGGGGGGGGTTGTGTAGGAAGGTGGATATCTGACTATGGTTACCCCCAAATTTTTGCCTAGTGTCTAGCTGGTTTTTCGACTTAGTTGGCCTGAGATCCTGCCATTCAGGCTCTCAGGCTATCTGCTCTCTCTGTAAAATGGACTCCATGTACCCTAGGTACATACCCAATTGGTTGGATCACCCTGTCAGCCCCTGTACCAGTGTACACTAGGTACCCAGGGCATTGGTGTATCCAAGGCCTGCCAGGGGCTGAAGCATGTATTATGCCACCCCAGGCTTGGCCTAACAATCTGACACAACTGGCTGATCACTCAGCTGGGGTAAGTTGGTGTAATCACCTCTTACTTAGGTGTAGTATACCTATACCTAAACTTAAATGGGACACCTGGTAACCTATAAGTCACTCCTATGGCAGGCCTTAACAATCCTGAAGGCAGAGTGCTTGGTTCCATGTGAGATGGTGCTCTGGCATGAGCTGAGCCTGTCTGCAGTGGTCGGAACAACTTCCTTCTACTGTTTCCAGATATCGTCATACCATATACTCTTAAGTGCATTATGAACCTCGCGGTTAAATGCTATCTTTGGTTTGGCTTTATCAAAACATGTCGAGTAAGGTGTCATACGAATTGGAATACTAACCCCTCGCCAATTCTGGCGACGGGGTTAGCATTCCACCCTTCTAGAGGGACACGACATGTACAGTGCCTGAAACCCGGGTAAAATCAGACATAGCCTCAGCTCCACAAAATGGATGCTGCCACCACAGACACAAGTCTGCCCTCCTGCTGCTGGGAGTCCTTCCAGCTTGGGAGGTGTGGACAAAGGGTTTCCTGCCAGGGGAGGTGCATGCACCACCCCAGACAGGATTTTGTGTATTGGTCAGGTAGGGCTTGAAAGAAACCAGACATGCCTGTGGCTCACAAGGAGCCTCGGGGCATATGCCAGTTCAAACCGGTCCTGGGGCACACCAGTCCCGGGCCTGGGGCGAGCTGGACAAAGGATTGGGGGTGTAACCACCCCCCTTCCTGGTCCCACCCATAGGGAGGGACCTAGCAGGTAGTCCGGCCCCTAGAATCCGAATAAAGGTAGGAGCTGTGTCCTAAGACTTCAGACATCCTGGAATCAACTTGAAACTAAGAAGAAGACGGGAACTTCGACGCTCTGCCGCACAGAGGACTGAAGCCAATCTCCCCTGTGGTCAGGGAGTGACCACCTTGCTAACGCAAGCACCATCCAGCGAATCAACGTCTGCTTTGCCGCCGCCTCCCGCCGGAGCCCGAGCCCAGAGACTGACAAGACCTGGACCTCCAGACCTCTCACCGCCCGATCCACAGTCCCTGCAAAGAGGAGACCCGTGGAGGCACCGAGACACGTGGAGCCAGCCATCTTGGAACGACTACGACAAGCTGACAAGTGCAACAACCGAGGCTCCCTCCAAGTTGTGCTTTGGGTCCTGAGAAGCCCAACCCTCGAGCAGCATCTGCACCAAAGGTGAGCCCTCCAGCATCTCCACGATCTGCGTGGGGCCCTTCTGCATTTTGCCACTCGACGCGCCTAACCGGTTGCTGGCCCGCTGGCTAGTGGCCATCTTGGCGACGAAATCTACGACAAACACCGCTGGTCTGGTTGCTCCAGACTGGCCCTTGCTCCCCTCCAAAGGAGCCGTTCCTCTGACCTTGCTGGTCAGAACCATCAGCTTAAACTCCTTGCCTACAACAATTGCTTTTGCCAAGGCTTGTTTGCTTCGATCAAGTCGCCGACACCGCCGACAGCGAGAGCCTGCGTGGGACAGCTCGTGACTCGACTCCTGGACGTCGTCGACCTTCAGGGACCACGTGGCTGCAGAGTCAAGCTACACCTTCCTTCCTGTTTGCACCCGACATCGCCTGGTACCCACCTGGTGCCACGCTGGTCACTGGCTAGTGACTGTGAACACTGTCCCCTCTGCTTACAGGTCTTCAACATCTCCGATCCACTCTTGGGTCCACTGCATCTCTCCCGGACCGACCGCCTGCAGCATCTTTGTCTTCAAGCTCAACGGAACAGATAGAAGAAACCCGACGCACTTTGAGGCCTATGCACCTGCTTCCTGTGGGTGAGGTAAAGCTGGTACTCCGGTGCCCAAGTGTAGTAATACATCTCTAGTGCCTGTGTTCCAAATCTTAAGTTCCTAGTTAACCCGGAAGATCTCCTTTGCAGTAACTTTGTACTTTTTACACACCCATTGAAACCTATGGGAGCACGCGTGTGACTATTTGCTCTGCACACGCCACCCGTGGACCTCCTGGTCACTAACTGACGTTAGCTCCTTGTAGGCCCAGCGATTCTAGAGGCCCTAGGCCTTTTCCCTTTTCTGTTCGTGGTACTTATACCACTATTTTAGTATATGGTTCGAGTGGCCACCAGGGCCTATCCATATAAAGTGCAACTTCTGTGTATTCTGTGATAATCTTGTTTGACGATTTGTGCTCCTGTGCTCATAAAGAGACTAGGGGTTACTTTGATAAATAAATACATATATATTTTGAATATATATCTGTGTGGTGTCCTTTCATTGGTATAAAAGGGGGTTGCATTTGGTAAAACAGCTGGCTTAACACGCATCACGAGTTTAGCCTCAAAGACTGCTTAGCCTACGCTACCACTAGGGCAGCTAGTCCGAAAAGGTTGACTTACAACCACACCATAAGGGTTGCTTGGCATGGTACAAGGTGATCACTTTAACTAGTGAGCATCATATACCAGGCCAACTTCTCACATTTACCTAGGTGCCGGCAGGGCTAGGGTTAAAAAACTACAGCTCGTCACTTTGCCAAAAAAGGGTCATTTTTCACTGCAAAATTGAGGTGTGACCACGTTGCGTTTTGCGCCGTTTCCAGTTGCAGGCACTATGCCGACCCGCACAAGTGAGGTACCATTTTTCTCGTAGGACTTTGGGGAACGCGGGGTGGGTGGAAAATTGTGGATCCACGCAGATTCCAGAACTTTCCATCACAGAAATGTGGGGAAAATGTGTTTTTTTTGTCAATTGTTTACGTTTGCAAGGGATTCTGGGTAACAGACCATGGTGGGAGGCAGTCAAGGCACCCCATCCTGGATTCCCCTGGGTGTCTAGTTTTCAAAAATGTATAGGTTTGCTAGGTTTCCCTAGGTGCCGGCAGGGCTAGGGTTCAAAAACTACAGCTCGTCACTTTGCCAAAAAAGGGTCATTTTTCACTGCAAAATTGAGGTGTGACCACGTCGCGTTTTGCGCCGTTTCCTGTCGCGGGCACTAGGCCGACCCGCACAAGTGAGGTACCATTGTTCTCGTAGGACTTTGGGGAACGCGGGGTGGGTGGAAATTTGTGGATCCACGCAGATTCCAGAACTTTCCATCACAGAAATATGAGGAAAATGTGTTTTTTTTGTCAATGTTTTACGTTTGCAAGGGATTCTGGGTAACAGACCATGGTGGGAGGCAGTCAAGGCACCCCATCCTGGATTCCCCTGGGTGTCTAGTTTTCAAAAATGTATAGGTTTGCTAGGTTTCCCTAGGTGCCGGCAGGGCTAGGGTTCAAAAACTACAGCTCGTCACTTTGCCAAAAAAGAGTCATTTTTCACTGCAAAATTGAGGTGTGACCACGTTGCGTTTTGCGCCGTTTCCTGTCGCGGGCACTATGCCGACCTGCACAAGTGAGGTACCATTTTTCTCGTAGGACTTTGGGGAACGCGGGGTGGGTGGAAATTTGTGGATCCACGCAGATTCCAGAACTTTCCATCACAGAAATGTGGGGAAAATGTGTTTTTTTTGTCAATTTTTTACGTTTGCAAGGGATTCTGGGTAACAGACCATGGTGGGAGGCAGTCAAGTCACCCCATCCTGGATTCCCCTGGGTGTCTAGTTTACAAAAATATATATGTTTGCTAGGTTTCCCTAGGTGCCGGCAGGGCTAGGGTTCAAAAACTACAGCTAGTCACTTTGCCAAAAAAGGGTCATTTTTCACTGCAAAATTGAGGTGTGACCACGTTGCGTTTTGCGCCGTTTCCTGTCGCGGGCACTATGCCGACCCGCACAAGTGAGGTACCATTTTTCTCGTAGGACTTTGGGGAACGCGGGGTGGGTGGAAATTTGTGGATCCACGCAGATTCCAGAACTTTCCATTACAGAAATGTGGGGAAAATGTGTTTTTTTTGTCAATTTTTTACGTTTGCAAGGGATTCTGGGTAACAGACCATGGTGGGAGGCAGTCAAGTCACCCCATCCTGGATTCCCCTGGGTGTCTAGTTTTCAAAAATGTATAGGTTTGCTAGGTTTCCCTAGGTGCCGGCAGGGCTAGGGTTAAAAAACTACAGCTCGTCACTTTGCCAAAAAAGGGTCATTTTTCACTGCAAAATTGAGGTGTGACCACGTTGCGTTTTGCACCGTTTCCAGTCGCAGGCACTATGCCGACCCGCACAAGTGAGGTACCATTTTTCTCGTAGGACTTTGGGGAACGCGGGGTGGGTGGAAAATTGTGGATCCACGCAGATTCCAGAACTTTCCATCACAGAAATGTGGGGAAAATGTGTTTTTTTTGTCAATTTTTTACGTTTGCAAGGGATTCTGGGTAACAGACCATGGTGGGAGGCAGTCAAGTCACCCCATCCTGGATTCCCCTGGGTGTCTAGTTTTCAAAAATGTATAGGTTTGCTAGGTTTCCCTAGGAGCCGGCAGGGCTAGGGTTCAAAAACTACAGCTAGTCACTTTGCCAAAAAGGGGTCATTTTTCACTGCTAAATTGAGGTGTGACCACGTTGCGTTTTACGCCGTTTCCTGTCGCGGGCACTATGCCGACCCGCACAAGTGAGATACCATTTTTCTTGTAGGACTTTGGGGAACGCGGGGTGCGTCGAAATTTGTGGATCCATGCAGATTCCAGAACTTTCCATCACAGAAATGTGGGGAAAATGTGGTTTTTTTGTCAATTGTTTACGTTTGCAAGGGATTCTGGGTAACAGACCATGGTGGGAGGCAGTCAAGTCACCCCATCCTGGATTCCCCTGGGTGTCTAGTTTTCAAAAATGTATAGGTTTGCTAGGTTTCCCTAGGTGCCGGCAGGGCTAGGGTTAAAAAACTACAGCTCGTCACTTTGCCAAAAAAGGGTCATTTTTCACTGCAAAATTGAGGTGTGACCACGTTGCGTTTTGCGCCGTTTCCTGTCGCGGGCACTATGCCGACCTGCACAAGTGAGGTACCATTTTTCTCGTAGGACTTTGGGGAACGCGGGGTGGGTGGAAATTTGTGGATCCACGCAGATTCCAGAACTTTCCATCACAGAAATGTGGGGAAAATGTGGTTTTTTTGTCAATTTTTTACGTTTGCAAGGGATTCTGGGTAACAGACCATGGTGGGAGGCAGTCAAGTCACCCCATCCTGGATTCCCCTGGGTGTCTAGTTTACAAAAATGTATATGTTTGCTAGGTTTCCCTAGGTGCCGGCAGCGCTAGGGTTCAAAAACTACAGCTAGTCACTTTGCCAAAAAAGGGTCATTTTTCACTGCCAAATTGAGGTGTGACCACGTTGCGTTTTGCGCCGTTTCCTGTCGCGGGCACTATGCCGACCCGCACAAGTGAGGTACCATTTTTCTCGCAGGACTTTGGGGAACGCGGGGTGGGTGGAAATTTGTGGATCCACGCAGATTCCAGAACTTTCCATCACAGAAATGTGGGGAAAATGTGTTTTTTTTGTCAATGTTTTACGTTTGCAAGGAATTCTGGGTAACAGACCATGGTGGGAGGCAGTCAAGGCACCCCATCCTGGATTCCCCTGGGTGTCTAGTTTTCAAAAATGTATAGGTTTGCTAGGTTTCCCTAGGTGCCGGCAGGGCTAGGGTTCAAAAACTACAGCTCGTCACTTTGCCAAAAAAGGGTTATTTTTCACTGCAAAATTGAGGTGTGACCACGTTGCGTTTTGCGCCGTTTCCTGTCGCGGGCACTATGCCGACCCGCACAAGTGAGGTACCATTTTTCTCGTAGGACTTTGGGGAACGCGGGGTGGGTGGAAATTTGTGGATCCACGCAGATTCCAGAACTTTCCATCACAGAAATGTGGGGAAAATGTGTTTTTTTTGTCAATGATTTACGTTTGCAAGGGATTCTGGGTAACAGACCATGGTGGGAGGCAGTCAAGTCACCCCATCCTGGATTCCCCTGGGTGTCTAGTTTACAAAAATGTATAGGTTTGCTAGGTTTCCCTAGGTGCCGGCAGGGCTAGGGTTAAAAAACTACAGCTAGTCACTTTGCCAAAAAAGGGTCATTTTTCACTGCAAAATTGAGGTGTGACCACGTTGCGTTTTGCGCCGTTTCCTGTCGCGGGCACTATGCCGACCCGCACAAGTGAGGTACCATTTTTCTTGCAGGACTTTGGGGAACGCGGGGTGGGTAGAAATTTGTGGATGCACGCAGATTCCAGAACTTTCCATCACAGAAATGTGGGGAAAATATGTTTTGTTTGTCAATTTTTTACGTTTGCAAGGGATTCTGGGTAACAAACCATGGTGGGAGGCAGTCAAATCACCCCATCCTAGATTCCCCTGGGTGTCTAGTTTTCAAAAATGTATAGGTTTGCTAGGTTTCCCTAGGTGCCGGCAGGGCTAGGGTTAAAAAACTACAGCTCGTCACTTTGTCAAAAAAGGGTCATTTTTCACAGCAAAATTGAGGTGTGACCACGTTGCGTTTTGCGCCGTTTCCAGTCGCAGGCACTATACCGACCCACACAAGTGAGGTACCATTTTTCTCGTAGGACTTTGGGGAACGCGGGGTGGGTGGAAAATTGTGGATCCACGCAGATTCCAGAACTTTCCATCACAGAAATATGGGGAAAATGTGTTTTTTTTGTCAATTTTTTACGTTTGCAAGGGATTCTGGGTAACAGACCATGGTGGGAGGCAGTCAAGTCACCCCATCCTGGATTCCCCTGGGTGTCTAGTTTTCAAAAATATATAGGTTTGCTAGGTTTCCCTAGGAGCCGGCAGGGCTAGGGTTCAAAAACTACAGCTAGTCACTTTGCCAAAAAGGGGTCATTTTTCACTGCAAAATTGAGGTGTGACCACGTTGCGTTTTGCGCCGTTTCCTGTCGCGGGCACTATGCCGACCCGCACAAGTGAGGTACCATTTTTCTTGTAGGACTTTGGGGAACGCGGGGTGCGTGGAAATTTGTGGATCCATGCAGATTCCAGAACTTTCCATCACAGAAATGTGGGGAAAATGTGGTTTTTTTGTCAATTTTTTACGTTTGCAAGGGATTCTGGGTAACAAACCATGGTGGGAGGCAGTCAAATCACCCCATCCTGGATTCCCCTTGGTGTCTAGTTTTCAAAAATGTATAGGTTTGCTAGGTTTCCCTAGGTGCCGGCAGGGCTAGGGTTAAAAAACTACAGCTCGTCACTTTGCCAAAAAAGGGTCATTTTTCACAGCAAAATTGAGGTGTGACCACGTTGCGTTTTGCACCGTTTCCAGTCGCAGGCACTATGCCGACCCGCACAAGTGAGGTACCATTTTTCTCGTAGGACTTTGGGGAACGCGGGGTGGGTGGAAAATTGTGGATCCACGCAGATTCCAGAACTTTCCATCACAGAAATATGGGGAAAATGTGTTTTTTTTGTCAATTTTTTACGTTTGCAAGGGATTCTGGGTAACAGACCATGGTGGGAGGCAGTCAAGTCACCCCATCCTGGATTCCCCTGGGTGTCTAGTTTTCAAAAATGTATAGGTTTGCTAGGTTTCCCTAGGAGCCGGCAGGGCTAGGGTTCAAAAACTACAGCTAGTCACTTTGCCAAAAAGGGGTCATTTTTCACTGCAAAATTGAGGTGTGACCACGTTGCGTTTTACGCCGTTTCCTGTCGCGGGCACTATGCCGACCCGCACAAGTGAGGTACCATTTTTCTTGTAGGACTTTGGGGAACGCGGGGTGCGTGGAAATTTGTGGATCCATGCAGATTCCAGAACTTTCCATCACAGAAATGTGGGGAAAATGTGTTTTTTTTGTCAATTGTTTACGTTTGCAAGGGATTCTGGGTAACAGACCATGGTGGGAGGCAGTCAAGTCACCCCATCCTGGATTCCCCTGGGTGTCTAGTTTTCAAAAATGTATAGGTTTGCTAGGTTTCCCTAGGTGCCGGCAGGGCTAGGGTTAAAAAACTACAGCTCGTCACTTTGCCAAAAAAGGGTCATTTTTCACTGCAAAATTGAGGTGTGACCACGTTGCGTTTTGCGCCGTTTCCAGTTGCAGGCACTATGCCGACCCGCACAAGTGAGGTACCATTTTTCTCGTAGGACTTTGGGGAACGCGGGGTGGGTGGAAAATTGTGGATCCACGCAGATTCCAGAACTTTCCATCACAGAAATATGGGGAAAATGTGTTTTTTTTGTCAATGTTTTACGTTTGCAAGGGATTCTGGGTAACAGACCATGGTGGGAGGCAGTCAAGGCACCCCATCCTGGATTCCCCTGGGTGTCTAGTTTTCAAAAATGTATTGGTTTGCTAGGTTTCCCTAGGTGCCGGCAGGGCTAGGGTTCAAAAACTACAGCTCGTCACTTTGCCAAAAAAGGGTCATTTTTCACTGCAAAATTGAGGTGTGACCACGTTGCGTTTTGCGCCGTTTCCTGTCACGGGCACTATGCTGACCCGCACAAGTGAGGTACCATTTTTCTCGTAGGACTTTGGGGAACGCGGGGTGGGTGGAAATTTGTGGATCCACGCAGATTCCAGAACTTTCCATCACAGAAATGTGGGGAAAATGTGTTTTTTTTGTCAATTTTTTACGTTTGCAAGGGATTCTGGGTAACAGACCATGGTGGGAGGCAGTCAAGGCACCCCATCCTGGATTCCCCTGGGTGTCTAGTTTTCAAAAATGTATAGGTTTGCTAGGTTTCCCTAGGTGCCGGCAGGGCTAGGGTTCAAAACCTACAGCTCGTCACTTTGCCAAAAAAGGGTCATTTTTCACTGCAAAATTGAGGTGTGACCACGTTCGTTTTGCGCCGTTTTCAGTCGCAGGCACTATGCCGACCCGCACAAGTGAGGTACCATTTTTCTCGTAGGACTTTGGGGAACGCGGGGTGGGTGGAAAATTGTGGATCCACGCAGATTCCAGAACTTTCCATCACAGAAATATGGGGAAAATGTGTTTTTTTTTGTCAATTTTTTACGTTTGCAAGGGATTCTGGGTAACAGACCATGGTGGGAGGCAGTCAAGTCACCCCATCCTGGATTCCCCTGGGTGTCTAGTTTTCAAAAATGTATAGGTTTGCTAGGTTTCCCTAGGAGCCGGCAGGGCTAGGGTTCAAAAACTACAGCTAGTCACTTTGCCAAAAAGGGGTCATTTTTCACTGCAAAATTGAGGTGTGACCACGTTGCGTTTTGCGCCGTTTCCTGTCGCGGGCACTATGCCGACCCGCACAAGTGAGGTACCATTTTTCTTGTAGGACTTTGGGGAACGCGGGGTGCGTGGAAATTTGTGGATCCATGCAGATTCCAGAACTTTCCATCACAGAAATGTGGGGAAAATGTGGTTTTTTTGTCAATTTTTTACGTTTGCAAGGGATTCTGGGTAACAAACCTTGGTGGGAGGCAGTCAAATCACCCCATCCTGGATTCCCCTTGGTGTCTAGTTTTCAAAAATGTATAGGTTTGCTAGGTTTCCCTAGGTGCCGGCAGGGCTAGGGTTAAAAAACTACAGCTCGTCACTTTGCCAAAAAAGGGTCATTTTTCACAGCAAAATTGAGGTGTGACCACGTTGCGTTTTGCACCGTTTCCAGTCGCAGGCACTATGCCGACCCGCACAAGTGAGGTACCATTTTTCTCGTAGGACTTTGGGGAACGCGGGGTGGGTGGAAAATTGTGGATCCACGCAGATTCCAGAACTTTCCATCACAGAAATATGGGGAAAATGTGTTTTTTTTGTCAATTTTTTACGTTTGCAAGGGATTCTGGGTAACAGACCATGGTGGGAGGCAGTCAAGTCACCCCATCCTGGATTCCCCTGGGTGTCTAGTTTTCAAAAATGTATAGGTTTGCTAGGTTTCCCTAGGAGCCGGCAGGGCTAGGGTTCAAAAACTACAGCTAGTCACTTTGCCAAAAAGGGGTCATTTTTCACTGCAAAATTGAGGTGTGACCACGTTGCGTTTTACGCCGTTTCCTGTCGCGGGCACTATGCCGACCCGCACAAGTGAGGTACCATTTTTCTTGTAGGACTTTGGGGAACGCGGGGTGCGTGGAAATTTGTGGATCCATGCAGATTCCAGAACTTTCCATCACAGAAATGTGGGGAAAATGTGTTTTTTTTGTCAATTGTTTACGTTTGCAAGGGATTCTGGGTAACAGACGATGGTGGGAGGCAGTCAAGTCACCCCATCCTGGATTCCCCTGGGTGTCTAGTTTTCAAAAATGTATAGGTTTGCTAGGTTTCCCTAGGTGCCGGCAGGGCTAGGGTTAAAAAACTACAGCTCGTCACTTTGCCAAAAAAGGGTCATTTTTCACTGCAAAATTGAGGTGTGACCACGTTGCGTTTTGCGCCGTTTCCAGTTGCAGGCACTATGCCGACCCGCACAAGTGAGGTACCATTTTTCTCGTAGGACTTTGGGGAACGCGGGGTGGGTGGAAAATTGTGGATCCACGCAGATTCCAGAACTTTCCATCACAGAAATATGGGGAAAATGTGTTTTTTTTGTCAATGTTTTACGTTTGCAAGGGATTCTGGGTAACAGACCATGGTGGGAGGCAGTCAAGGCACCCCATCCTGGATTCCCCTGGGTGTCTAGTTTTCAAAAATGTATTGGTTTGCTAGGTTTCCCTAGGTGCCGGCAGGGCTAGGGTTCAAAAACTACAGCTCGTCACTTTGCCAAAAAAGGGTCATTTTTCACTGCAAAATTGAGGTGTGACCACGTTGCGTTTTGCGCCGTTTCCTGTCACGGGCACTATGCTGACCCGCACAAGTGAGGTACCATTTTTCTCGTAGGACTTTGGGGAACGCGGGGTGGGTGGAAATTTGTGGATCCACGCAGATTCCAGAACTTTCCATCACAGAAATGTGGGGAAAATGTGTTTTTTTTGTCAATTTTTTACGTTTGCAAGGGATTCTGGGTAACAGACCATGGTGGGAGGCAGTCAAGGCACCCCATCCTGGATTCCCCTGGGTGTCTAGTTTTCAAAAATGTATAGGTTTGCTAGGTTTCCCTAGGTGCCGGCAGGGCTAGGGTTCAAAACCTACAGCTCGTCACTTTGCCAAAAAAGGGTCATTTTTCACTGCAAAATTGAGGTGTGACCACGTTCGTTTTGCGCCGTTTTCAGTCGCAGGCACTATGCCGACCCGCACAAGTGAGGTACCATTTTTCTCGTAGGACTTTGGGGAACGCGGGGTGGGTGGAAAATTATGGATCCACGCAGATTCCAGAACTTTCCATCACAGAAATATGGGGAAAATGTGTTTTTTTTTGTCAATTTTTTACGTTTGCAAGGGATTCTGGGTAACAGACCATGGTGGGAGGCAGTCAAGTCACCCCATCCTGGATTCCCCTGGGTGTCTAGTTTTCAAAAATGTATAGGTTTGCTAGGTTTCCCTAGGAGCCGGCAGGGCTAGGGTTCAAAAACTACAGCTAGTCACTTTGCCAAAAAGGGGTCATTTTTCACTGCAAAATTGAGGTGTGACCACGTTGCGTTTTACGCCGTTTCCTGTCGCGGGCACTATGCCGACCCGCACAAGTGAGATACCATTTTTCTTGTAGGACTTTGGGGAACGCGGGGTGCGTGGAAATTTGTGGATCCATGCAGATTCCAGAACTTTCCATCACAGAAATGTGGGGAAAATGTGTTTTTTTTGTCAATTGTTTACGTTTGCAAGGGATTCTGGGTAACAGACCATGGTGGGAGGCAGTCAAGTCACCCCATCCTGGATTCCCCTGGGTGTCTAGTTTTTAAAAATGTATAGGTTTGCTAGGTTTCCCTAGGTCCCGGCAGGGCTAGGGTTCAAAAACTACAGCTAGTCACTTTGCCAAAAAAGGGTAATTTTTCACTGCAAAATTGAGGTGTGACCACGTCGCGTTTTGCGCCGTTTCCTGTCGCGGGCACTAGGCCGACCCGCACAAGTGAGGTACCATTTTTCTCGTAGGACTTTGGGGAACGTGGGGTGGGTGGAAATTTGTGGATCCACGCAGATTCCAGAACTTTCCATCACAGAAATGTGGGGAAAATATGTTTTTTTTGTCAATTTTTTACGTTTGCAAGGGATTCTGGGTAACAGACCATGGTGGGAGGCAGTCAAGTCACCCCATCCTGGATTCCCCTGGGTGTCTAGTTTTCAAAAATGTATAGGTTTGCTAGGTTTCCCTAGGTGCCGGCAGGGCTAGGGTTAAAAAACTACAGCTAGTCACTTTGCCAAAAAAGGGTAATTTTTCACTGCAAAATTGAGGTGTGACCACGTCGTGTTTTGCGCCGTTTCCTGTCGCGGGCACTAGGCCGACCCGCACAAGTGAGGTACCATTTTTCTCGTAGGACTTTGGGGAACGCGGGGTGGGTGGAAATTTGTGGATCCACGCAGATTCCCGAACTTTCCATCACAGAAATGTGGGGAAAATGTGTTTTTTTTGTCAATGTTTTATGTTTGCAAGGGATTCTGGGTAACAGACCATGGTGGGAGGCAGTCAAGGCACCCCATCCTGGATTCCCCTGGGTGTCTAGTTTTCAAAAATGTATAGGTTTGCTAGGTTTCCCTAGGTGCCGGCAGGGCTAGGGTTCAAAAACTACAGCTAGTCACTTTGCCAAAAAAGGGTAATTTTTCACTGCAAAATTGAGGTGTGACCACGTTGCGTTTTGCGCCGTTTCCTGTCGCGGGCACTATGCCAACCCGCACAAGTGAGGTACCATTTTTCTCGTAGGACTTTGGGGAACGTGGGGTGGGTGGAAATTTGTGGATCCACGCAGATTCCAGAACTTTCCATCACAGAAATGTGGGGAAAATGTGTTTTTTTTGTCAATTTTTTACGTTTGCAAGGGATTCTGGGTAACAGACCATGGTGGGAGGCAGTCAAGTCACCCCATCCTGGATTCCCCTGGGTGTCTAGTTTACAAAAATGTATAGGTTTATTAGGTTTCCCTAGGTGCCGGCAGGGCTAGGGTTCAAAAACTACAGCTAGTCACTTTGCCAAAAAAGGGTCATTTTTCACTGCAAAATTGAGGTGTGACCACGTTGCGTTTTGCGCCGTTTCCTGTCGCGGGCACTATGCCGACCCGCACAAGTGAGGTACAATTTTTCTCGTAGGACTTTGGGGAACGCGGGGTGGGTGGAAATTTGTGGATCCACGCAGATTCCAGAACTTTCCATCACAGAAATGTGGGGAAAATGTGTTTTTTTGTCAATGTTTTACGTTTGCAAGGGATTCTGGGTAACAGACCATGGTGGGAGGCAGTCAAGGCACCCCATCCTGGATTCCCCTGGGTGTCTAGTTTTCAAAAATGTATAGGTTTGCTAGGTTTCCCTAGGTGCCGGCAGGGCTAGGGTTCAAAAACTACAGCTCGTCACTTTGCCAAAAAAGGGTCATTTTTCACTGCAAAATTGAGGTGTGACCACGTTCGTTTTGCGCCGTTTCCAGTCGCAGGCACTATGCCGACCCGCACAAGTGAGGTACCATTTTTCTCGTAGGACTTTGGGGAACGCGGGGTGGGTGGAAAATTGTGGATCCACGCAGATTCCAGAACTTTCCATCACAGAAATATGGGGAAAATGTGTTTTTTTTGTCAATTTTTTACGTTTGCAAGGGATTCTGGGTAACAGACCATGGTGGGAGGCAGTCAAGTCACCCCATCCTGGATTCCCCTGGGTGTCTAGTTTTCAAAAATGTATAGGTTTGCTAGGTTTCCCTAGGAGCCGGCAGGGCTAGGGTTCAAAAACTACAGCTAGTCACTTTGCCAAAAAGGGGTCATTTTTCACTGCAAAATTGAGGTGTGACCACGTTGCGTTTTACGCCGTTTCCTGTCGCGGGCACTATGCCGACCCGCACAAGTGAGATACCATTTTTCTTGTAGGACTTTGGGGAACGCGGGGTGCGTGGAAATTTGTGGATCCATGCAGATTCCAGAACTTTCCATCACAGAAATGTGGGGAAAATGTGTTTTTTTTGTCAATTGTTTACGTTTGCAAGGGATTCTGGGTAACAGACCATGGTGGGAGGCAGTCAAGTCACCCCATCCTGGATTCCCCTGGGTGTCTAGATTTTAAAAATGTATAGGTTTGCTAGTTTTCCCTAGGTGCCGGCAGGGCTAGGGTTAAAAAACTACAGCTAGTCACTTTGCCAAAAAAGGGTAATTTTTCACTGCAAAATTGAGGTGTGACCACGTTGCGTTTTGCGCCGTTTCCTGTCGCGGGCACTATGCCGACCCGCACAAGGGAGGTACCATTTTTCTCGCAGGACTTTGGGGAACGCGGGGTGGGTGGAAATTTGTGGATCCACGCAGATTCCAGAACTTTCCATCACAGAAATGTGGGGAAAATATGTTTTTTTTGTCAATTTTTTACGTTTGCAAGGGATTCTGGGTAACAAACCATGGTGGGAGGCAGTCAAATCACCCCATCCTGGATTCCCCTTGGTGTCTAGTTTTCAAAAATGTATAGGTTTGCTAGGTTTACCTAGGTGCCGGCAGGGCTAGGGTTAAAAAACTACAGCTCGTCACTTTGCCAAAAAAGGGTCATTTTTCACTGCAAAATTGAGGTGTGACCACGTTGCGTTTTGCGCCGTTTCCAGTTGCAGGCACTATGCCGACCCGCACAAGTGAGGTACCATTTTTCTCGTAGGACTTTGGGGAACGCGGGGTGGGTGGAAAATTGTGGATCCACGCAGATTCCAGAACTTTCCATCACAGAAATGTGGGGAAAATGTGTTTTTTTTGTCAATTGTTTACGTTTGCAAGGGATTCTGGGTAACAGACCATGGTGGGAGGCAGTCAAGGCACCCCATCCTGGATTCCCCTGGGTGTCTAGTTTTCAAAAATGTATAGGTTTGCTAGGTTTCCCTAGGTGCCGGCAGGGCTAGGGTTCAAAAACTACAGCTCGTCACTTTGCCAAAAAAGGGTCATTTTTCACTGCAAAATTGAGGTGTGACCACGTCGCGTTTTGCGCCGTTTCCTGTCGCGGGCACTAGGCCGACCCGCACAAGTGAGGTACCATTGTTCTCGTAGGACTTTGGGGAACGCGGGGTGGGTGGAAATTTGTGGATCCACGCAGATTCCAGAACTTTCCATCACAGAAATATGAGGAAAATGTGTTTTTTTTGTCAATGTTTTACGTTTGCAAGGGATTCTGGGTAACAGACCATGGTGGGAGGCAGTCAAGGCACCCCATCCTGGATTCCCCTGGGTGTCTAGTTTTCAAAAATGTATAGGTTTGCTAGGTTTCCCTAGGTGCCGGCAGGGCTAGGGTTCAAAAACTACAGCTCGTCACTTTGCCAAAAAAGAGTCATTTTTCACTGCAAAATTGAGGTGTGACCACGTTGCGTTTTGCGCCGTTTCCTGTCGCGGGCACTATGCCGACCTGCACAAGTGAGGTACCATTTTTCTCGTAGGACTTTGGGGAACGCGGGGTGGGTGGAAATTTGTGGATCCACGCAGATTCCAGAACTTTCCATCACAGAAATGTGGGGAAAATGTGTTTTTTTTGTCAATTTTTTACGTTTGCAAGGGATTCTGGGTAACAGACCATGGTGGGAGGCAGTCAAGTCACCCCATCCTGGATTCCCCTGGGTGTCTAGTTTACAAAAATATATATGTTTGCTAGGTTTCCCTAGGTGCCGGCAGGGCTAGGGTTCAAAAACTACAGCTAGTCACTTTGCCAAAAAAGGGTCATTTTTCACTGCAAAATTGAGGTGTGACCACGTTGCGTTTTGCGCCGTTTCCTGTCGCGGGCACTATGCCGACCCGCACAAGTGAGGTACCATTTTTCTCGTAGGACTTTGGGGAACGCGGGGTGGGTGGAAATTTGTGGATCCACGCAGATTCCAGAACTTTCCATTACAGAAATGTGGGGAAAATGTGTTTTTTTTGTCAATTTTTTACGTTTGCAAGGGATTCTGGGTAACAGACCATGGTGGGAGGCAGTCAAGTCACCCCATCCTGGATTCCCCTGGGTGTCTAGTTTTCAAAAATGTATAGGTTTGCTAGGTTTCCCTAGGTGCCGGCAGGGCTAGGGTTAAAAAACTACAGCTCGTCACTTTGCCAAAAAAGGGTCATTTTTCACTGCAAAATTGAGGTGTGACCACGTTGCGTTTTGCACCGTTTCCAGTCGCAGGCACTATGCCGACCCGCACAAGTGAGGTACCATTTTTCTCGTAGGACTTTGGGGAACGCGGGGTGGGTGGAAAATTGTGGATCCACGCAGATTCCAGAACTTTCCATCACAGAAATGTGGGGAAAATGTGTTTTTTTTGTCAATTTTTTACGTTTGCAAGGGATTCTGGGTAACAGACCATGGTGGGAGGCAGTCAAGTCACCCCATCCTGGATTCCCCTGGGTGTCTAGTTTTCAAAAATGTATAGGTTTGCTAGGTTTCCCTAGGAGCCGGCAGGGCTAGGGTTCAAAAACTACAGCTAGTCACTTTGCCAAAAAGGGGTCATTTTTCACTGCTAAATTGAGGTGTGACCACGTTGCGTTTTACGCCGTTTCCTGTCGCGGGCACTATGCCGACCCGCACAAGTGAGATACCATTTTTCTTGTAGGACTTTGGGGAACGCGGGGTGCGTGGAAATTTGTGGATCCATGCAGATTCCAGAACTTTCCATCACAGAAATGTGGGGAAAATGTGTTTTTTTTGTCAATTGTTTACGTTTGCAAGGGATTCTGGGTAACAGACCATGGTGGGAGGCAGTCAAGTCACCCCATCCTGGATTCCCCTGGGTGTCTAGTTTTCAAAAATGTATAGGTTTGCTAGGTTTCCCTAGGTGCCGGCAGGGCTAGGGTTAAAAAACTACAGCTCGTCACTTTGCCAAAAAAGGGTAATTTTTCACTGCAAAATTGAGGTGTGACCACGTTGCGTTTTGCGCCGTTTCCAGTCGCAGGCACTATGCCGACCCGCACAAGTGAGGTACCATTTTTCTTGTAGGACTTTGGGGAACGCGGGGTGCGTGGAAATTTGTGGATCCATGCAGATTCCAGAACTTTCCATCACAGAAATGTGGGGAAAATGTGTTTTTTTTGTCAATTGTTTACGTTTGCAAGGGATTCTGGGTAACAGACCATGGTGGGAGGCAGTCAAGTCAGCCCATCCTGGATTCCCCTGGGTGTCTAGTTTTAAAAAATGTATAGGTTTGCTAGGTTTCCCTAGGTGCCGGCAGGGCTAGGGTTCAAAAATTACAGCTCGTCACTTTGCCAAAAAAGGGGTCATTTTTCACTGCAAAATTGAGGTGTGACCACGTTGCGTTTTGCGCCGTTTCCTGTCGCGGGCACTATGCCGACCTGCACAAGTGAGGTACCATTTTTCTCGTAGGACTTTGGGGAACGCGGGGTGGGTGGAAATTTGTGGCTCCACGCAGATTCCAGAACTTTCCATCACAGAAATGTGGGGAAAATGTGGTTTTTTTGTCAATTTTTTACGTTTGCAAGGGATTCTGGGTAACAGACCATGGTGGGAGGCAGTCAAGTCACCCCATCCTGGATTCCCCTGGGTGTCTAGTTTACAAAAATGTATATGTTTGCTAGGTTTCCCTAGGTGCCGGCAGCGCTAGGGTTCAAAAACTACAGCTAGTCACTTTGCCAAAAAAGGGTCATTTTTCACTGCAAAATTGAGGTGTGACCACGTTGCGTTTTGCGCCGTTTCCTGTCGCGGGCACTATGCCGACCCGCACAAGTGAGGTACCATTTTTCTCGCAGGACTTTGGGGAACGCGGGGTGGGTGGAAATTTGTGGATCCACGCAGATTCCAGAACTTTCCATCACAGAAATGTGGGGAAAATGTGTTTTTTTTGTCAATGTTTTACGTTTGCAAGGAATTCTGGGTAACAGACCATGGTGGGAGGCAGTCAAGGCACCCCATCCTGGATTCCCCTGGGTGTCTAGTTTTCAAAAATGTATAGGTTTGCTAGGTTTCCCTAGGTGCCGGTAGGGCTAGGGTTCAAAAACTACAGCTCGTCACTTTGCCAAAAAAGGGTTATTTTTCACTGCAAAATTGAGGTGTGACCACGTTGCGTTTTGCGCCGTTTCCTGTCGCGGGCACTATGCCGACCCGCACAAGTGAGGTACCATTTTTCTCGTAGGACTTTGGGGAACGCGGGGTGGGTGGAAATTTGTGGATGCACGCAGATTCCAGAACTTTCCATCACAGAAATGTGGGGAAAATATGTTTTGTTTGTCAATTTTTTACGTTTGCAAGGGATTCTGGGTAACAAACCATGGTGGGAGGCAGTCAAATCACCCCATCCTAGATTCCCCTGGGTGTCTAGTTTTCAAAAATGTATAGGTTTGCTAGGTTTCCCTAGGTGCCGGCAGGGCTAGGGTTAAAAAACTACAGCTCGTCACTTTGTCAGAAAAGGGTCATTTTTCACAGCAAAATTGAGGTGTGACCACGTTGCGTTTTGCGCCGTTTCCAGTCGCAGGCACTATACCGACCCACACAAGTGAGGTACCATTTTTCTCGTAGGACTTTGGGGAACGCGGGGTGGGTGGAAAATTGTGGATCCACGCAGATTCCAGAACTTTCCATCACAGAAATATGGGGAAAATGTGTTTTTTTTGTCAATTTTTTACGTTTGCAAGGGATTCTGGGTAACAGACCTTGGTGGGAGGCAGTCAAGTCACCCCATCCTGGATTCCCCTGGGTGTCTAGTTTTCAAAAATATATAGGTTTGCTAGGTTTCCCTAGGAGCCGGCAGGGCTAGGGTTCAAAAACTACAGCTAGTCACTTTGCCAAAAAGGGGTCATTTTTCACTGCAAAATTGAGGTGTGACCACGTTGCGTTTTGCGCCGTTTCCTGTCGCGGGCACTATGCCGACCCGCACAAGTGAGGTACCATTTTTCTTGTAGGACTTTGGGGAACGCGGGGTGCGTGGAAATTTGTGGATCCATGCAGATTCCAGAACTTTCCATCACAGAAATGTGGGGAAAATGTGTTTTTTTTGTCAATTTTTTACGTTTGCAAGGGATTCTGGGTAACAAACCATGGTGGGAGGCAGTCAAATCACCCCATCCTGGATTCCCCTTGGTGTCTAGTTTTCAAAAATGTATAGGTTTGCTAGGTTTCCCTAGGTGCCGGCAGGGCTAGGGTTAAAAAACTACAGCTCGTCACTTTGCCAAAAAAGGGTCATTTTTCACAGCAAAATTGAGGTGTGACCACGTTGCGTTTTGCACCGTTTCCAGTCGCAGGCACTATGCCGACCCGCACAAGTGAGGTACCATTTTTCTCGTAGGACTTTGGGGAACGCAGGGTGGGTGGAAAATTGTGGATCCACGCAGATTCCAGA